>NC_092334.1:201505000-202983750 GCF_046630445.1 Rutidosis leptorrhynchoides
TAATAAATATACATATATCGATTAAATACATATAAATCAAACCCACCTATATAAAACCCTAGATCTTGATTGTAAATCGCTGATTAAAGGTGACAAAAACATTAGCATTAGGGAACAAAGACAAAAGATGAAAAACTATCTATTATCTCATTCACATTTAACAGCAAAAGTACATCAAATATCAAATATGACAAGAAAAAAAACTTCCAAGTAACCCACTAAAGAAGTTGTACACGTTCACCATGACCCATTTTCTCAATTCTCTATCCTTTATAATCGGTCAACATGAGCAATTTTATCAAATCTGTACATGTTCCCTTTTGTTCTTCACTGAACAACACCTTCAGATCTTAAATCCGGTTTGTGTATGATAACGAAGCCTGAATTTGAAAAACCAAAGTCACCGGAAACCTTTAAAATAAGGGATTAGATAGGTGAATAATAGCCTGAAACCTTTAAATCTGATTTCCTTGATAACGAATCCATCGCCAGATCTGTTGGTGGTGGTGGTTTGCGATTGAAGGTGAAGGTATCAAGTTGGTAATTAGCGATTGAAGGTGAAAACGAATGGGTGAAGATGAACGGTTGCAATTGAAGGTGAAAACGGGTTGATGTTGAAGATGGCCTCCGACGGCGGTTGTGGTTACGGGTATGTGACCTCCGGCAGCTGCGGCGGTTACGTGTTATGTGACTTCCGGCGACGGTGGTGGTTACGGGTTTTGAAGATAATTTGTCGTTTGAAATTTGAATATGAACATATGGAAGAAAAACCGGTTTTAAGAAAATGAGATGTGAATAGAGGATGAATTTGGGTATGGATTTTATAAAGAGAAAATTATTTATTATTTATAAGAATAAAGGGTTTTAAAAGGAAAACATAAAAGAGAGTAAAATTAGGATAGAATGACTAAAATACCCTCACATGCATTGCATATGAACAGATTTAACGGCTAATCTTGACGTCCGTCAGAAATAGGGACTAAATTAGCAACATCGACATACCACGAGGACGAAATCCATAAAAAAAACCCACAGGGATGAAACCAGCATTTTGGTACAAACACAGGAACTATTTCAGTAATTTTGTGTGTATGTGTGTGTGTGTGTATATATATATATATATATATATATATATATATATATATATATATATATATATATATATATATATATATATAGGGGCAGGATCGATGGGGAAGTAACCCAATCGGGGAGAAGCGGGGGATAGCAAAATTTTTTTTTCACTTTTTTTGGAATTTTTTTCCAGCATCAAGATCACACGAAAATATGAACATTTAGAAGAGACACTTCGTGATGATTGTTATTATTTAGGCGGGAAAACGATCGACAAAAATAACATTCAAGATAATATTGTTCGTGAAGAATGTGAACGTTTTTTTTCTATGTTTTGTGAAGTAAAATTTAGCCCGATATAGAGTTTAGGGTTTAGGGTTTGGTGTTTTGGGTTTATTCCATAAATCCAAAACACCAAACCCTAAATCCTAAACCCTAAACTCTAAACCGTTCGTGTTAAAAACTCAATCTAAATCCTAGATCTAAACCCTAAATCTAAACCCTAAACCCTAAATTTCTAAACCCTAATATCTAAACCCTATAAACCCTAATATCTAAACCCCAATATCTAAACGCTAATATCTAAAACCTCAACATACGCTCGAAAAACACGATAATTGTTATATATTACTTCTTCGAGCGTTTTCCCGCCAAAATAAAAACATTTATCACAAAGTGTCTTTATTAAATGTTCATATTTTCATCCAATATATAATGTTCGTGAACAAAGTTTTTTCAAAAAACAAATTTTTTTTTTTTGCTTCCCCCTGTTTTCCTCCGATTGGTTACTTCCCCCTTAATCCTACCACTATATAGGGGCAGGATCAATGGGGAAGTAACCAATCGGGGGGAAGCGGGGGGAAGCAAATTTTTTTTTTTTTTTTTTTTTTTGAAATTTTTTTTCCGGCATCAAGATCACACGAAAATATGAACATTTAGAAGAGACACTGCGTGATGAATGTTATTATTTAGGCGGAAAAATGATCGACAAAAATAACATTCAAGATAATATTGTTCGTGAAGAATATGAACGTGTTTTTTTCCATGTTTTGTGAAGTAAAATTTAGCCCGATTTAGAGTTTAGGGTTTAGGGTTTGGTGTTTTGGGTTTATTCCATAAACCCAAAACACCAAACCCTAAACCCTAAACCCTAAACCCTAAACTCTAAACCGTTCGTGTTAAAAACTCAATCTAAATCCTAAATCTAAACCCTAAATCTAAACCCTAAACCCTAAATTTCTAAACCCTAATATCTAAACCCTATAAACCCTAATATCTAAACCTCAATAGCTAAAACCTCAAAATACGCTCGAAAAACACGATAATTGTTATATATTACTTCTTCGAACGTTTTTCCGCCAAAATAAAAACATTTATCACAAAGTGTCTCTACTAAATGTTCATATTTTCATCTCATCTATAATGTTCGTGAACATCGTTTTTTCAAAAAATGAAGAAAAAAAAAAAGTTTTTGTTTCCCCCCACTTCCCCTCGAATGGTTACTTCCCTCTTGATCCTACCACTATATATATATATACACACACACACGTATGTATGTATTAGCCTCGTCCTCCTATAATATATATATATATATATATATATATATATATATATATATATATATGTATTAGCCTCGTCCTCCTATAATCTATATGCTATATGATGAAATAATTGAGTATGAAGCGGGTAATGGGCATCGGGTACGACCCGAGGGCAAGACATTGCCGATGGCATCCTTGAGATCTAGCCGAAAAGCAAGTCCTGGCGAGACCCGTTAGAGATGTTCTATTAAAAAAAATTATATGCTATTGTAAATGTTGTTGAAAGCTAGTATATATTGAATGACCAAGCTAGTTGATGTTGGTTGTTAGTTGGTGACATATATACGCAAAAAGTCAAACATGATGACTCGTTTGTTTTTGTTAGATTTCTTATTTTATACTCCGTATTTGATAATAAACTAAATAATGAAATACTAAATAATGATACTCCATTCATCAGAATTTAATAGTTCTCATAAGACCAGTCCCAACCATGACGCCGTCATGGGCATTTCCTCAGCGCCACATCAGCTTTATCTCTCCTCCTTTCTCACCACTTCCTCCCATAACACTCCAATAACACAACATTGCCAACCATGACATACTTCCTCAATTTATTATTATTATTATTATTATTATTATTATTATTATTATTATTATTATTATTATTATTATTATTTAAAATTATTATTTAAATTGATACTGGACTAGAAATTAGATTACGGAGTACTACACTGTATTATTTATCAATATACTCTGTATTATTTAACCATGGGTCCACATAGATAGAATAATAAAATAAAATTAAAATAATAAAATAAAATTAAAACCCCAAACTCTATCTTCTTCTTTCTCCATCTAACCCAATTAAACACAGAACCATTTTTTCTTCCATTTTATACTCTTATTCACTTTCAGAATTTCAGCAATCAAACAATTAAAAATATTAAAATTATATGAAAAGCAAGTAATTTCCGTCCTGTAATATGCTTGGGAAAGGATTGAGCGAGCACGAAATGGAAAGAGAAAGTGGAGGGCGGCCGAGGGCGGCCGGAATGCCATCGGCGCCCTCGGATGGAGGCATCCATGACTTGGTTGAAGACGGGCCGTTGGGAATGGTCTAACAAAAATCATGTAGTTTAAGGAATATCATCATCACAATACTTTTATTTACTTTACAGTTTACCTTAATTTTTTATTTAACTTTATGTTGTGCATGATAAAACAAATATATAAAAGAGTTTTATCGTTTTATTTTTATATATTTATGAAAGTATAATCTCTTTTCTCTTTTATATATAATAACAAAACCTAAAATAGGTCATTTAAAAAAGAAAGAACTAATGTTAAAAAGATAATATACACTAATCTAAACCATCCATTTTTTCTTGAACTTGATTATGACATCATAATCCACTCCATTGTTTGATTACCAAAACACCCTTGAAACACAAAACTAGCGGGACATTATTTGGAAATTAGGGTTCAAGAACTGTCGGACCATTCTCAATTACTCGATCACTTCATCATCATCATCATCAAAATCTCCGATTCATCGATCCGTCTCCATCGATGCGGATCGCTCCCTTCTTCATCATCATCAAAATCTCTGATTCATCAATCGGTCTCCGTCGATTAGATCGTGAATCAGTCGAAGTTAATCGCAAAAAAATTCCAACACCCACGTGAATCAGTCGGAGTTAAACAATAAGCGCTAGACAGAATCGAAAACCAGGAACAAAAGATCATGTATACGGAAAATTAGTAGAACGAGTGTGACAGTAGGAGATGACAATATCAACCAAGTGGACTATTGACGAACGAGTGTCACAGTAGGAGATGACAATATCAACCAAGTGGACTATTGACTGGTGGTTCTCGTAAGTAAGTAGCATTTTATACATTCATGTTAATGATCACATGTATCATCCATTTATTAAATGCGAAAGGTTGTACTTTGGGCACAAATGTGATGAGTTTTTAGTATACATAATCCACATATTACGAAGAAATTTATCTCTCTAACCTTAAAAATATAAATGATTTACGTACAGGGTTGGTGGTGATTTATTAAGGCAACTACACGTTTTGGCAAATGTCGAGTCACAATTATATGTACATCAGACGCGGTTATCAGAAATCAAATCCAAGGTTTACCTTAAAAGCTGCATTTTTTATCTTCAATTGTCTGTTAAGAATTTTGAAATGGCTGATGTGTTTTTGTACGTCCAGATCAGGGAGCTCCTTCCACTTCAGAAAAAATATAACGACCTCAAGAAACAGTTAGTACTAAAAACTAATGAGCTCTCGCTATATCAGAGCAGAGTAGCATCGGGCCGGGTTTGGGTCGGGTTTAGGTAATCCCGGACCTGAACCCGATTAAGAAACCCCGTCCCAAACCCGGCCCGAAACCCGCCGGGTCCCCATTTACTTACATACTATCGGGTTTCGGATTTCCCCACGGGTAAACGGGTATACCCGATTAGTCATTCTGTATCTACTTTTCAATAAGTTACCAAATCAATTTATCGAAAAATAAGTTAACTACTTCATGTTTAAAGTGTTATAAAATATCACATACAAAAAGTTGATTGAAAAGTTTCTAAAATACTCAAATACACAAAGTATATAAAAAATCTCACATCTCGAAAACTTGTTGTATATGATTATATTGAATAAAATTATACTCGTTTTCAAAAAAAAAAAAAAAAAATACGAGAAATCTTTCATACATTAACAATATAATACTAATACTAAAATTTTACATAAAAATATTACTGGTATTAAAATTCCTCGGGCCGGGTATACGGGTATACGAGTCCGGTAAACGGATTTGTATCCAAAACCATACCCGAACCCAAACCCGGAATTTTTTTTGTAACCATCCCCATACCCGGCCCATGACCCGACGTACTCGGGTCAGACCCGGCCCAATTATAACGGGTTTCGGGTTTCCCCATCGGGTACGAGTCATTTTGCCATCCCTAGAGTTGAGCAAAATGAGCATCATAAGGTTCGATAATTATATATTGTTGTAGCAGGCCGCTATATCTCGTCTTATTCAGCAAGTATTTGATGTGTCGTACCTTAATAAGTTGTGTGTGTTTGTCTGTGATGTAGCTTGGTGAATTAGTAAAGAGGATTGAACAGGAGGTTACAGAAGCAAAATTTTTAGTTAATGAAAAGCAAGCAATTTATAATGAACGCGTGACTGAAGTGGAAATTCTTCAAAAGTCAATTCATGATCATGCGAATAATCGGGATCGCAGTCTTACAGATCTTGAAAAAAAGATTAAGGCAGTGAAGACGAAAATGTAGTCAGCTTCTAAAGACCTGAAAGTACGTCTTTATACCTTCTTGGTTGTTGTTATTTTGTGTTTTGACATGACTGCTCATCCAGGGGCATGAAAATGAAAGGGGGAAACTTATAATGGAAGTGGAAGCTGTTAAACAAGAACAAACGTCGTTGGAGAATCAGTTAGTATCTTTACAGAAGCAAATTAGTGCATTGACTTTTGAAGTGGATGCGCTCACGACCAAGGGATACAATTTTTGAGAGAATTATGTTGACTGAGTAATCAAAACACTGTTTATTTTTCATCTTTTGCCTTCAAATTGATGGGTTAATTGATTTCTGGATTACGAAGCACGACATCTTGTGTTGTGGTCTTAAAACAATCGGTGAATATGAAAGTTTCATTATCGTTCCTTTTTAGATCAGTACTTATTATCTAACATGGTTTTAACATCTTACTTCTTATTGTTTGTTATTTGAAGTTCATATATACGTTTTTGATTTTATGTGCTAATGTTTTGATAATATTGATTATGATTAGTTTGTTACTATGAGTACTCCGGTACTAATATAAGTTACACAAATTAAAAGTTATGATTGAGTGTCATAAGGGATGAGGACAGTAGGTATATTATGTCATATAATGGTTGTTGGATCCAGTTATGAGTATTAATGCAGTGGGGCAATTTATATTGGTAGAATAGGAGTGGGCTAATTGTATAAAGAGCTTGAGATGAACTTGAATTAATGTTTTGATATGAAGGAGTTGTAGATGGCTTAGTTGCGTAGTCAAACAACTTTATTATAACGTTTCATTCGTACTTGCACCTTTTGATCTAACAACGCTATTTCCTGTATAATTCACAACTAATCTAATTATGTTATAATATATAAATATATATATATATATAAATGGATAGTCAATTATTGATACACAAAAGTAATATTATTGTATTACCTAAACTTGTGATATTTTTGCTATAAATAGCCATGAATGCAAGCATTAAACTTGCACCATTTCTCACACTTACAAAGTGTTTCTTTCTTTCTCTCTCCATTATCATCTTTGTTCTTACACTTCATTATTAGTATTCTTAATCAAGAATCAAATCACTAAAGGTAGTTATAAGCCTACTGAATTATAACATCAAGAATCAAACCACTAAAGGTAGTTATAAGCCTACTGAATTATAACACGTTATCAGCACGATAATCTTAATATTAATTATGGTTGGCTCTGCCACCTAAATGATATATGGTCGGTTATACCACCTGAATAATATATGGTCGACACTGTCGTCTAATTATCATTTATGTTACTAACATTTATATTTCAATTATCTAACATTTATATGGCCGACACTGTCGCCTAATTATCATTTATGTTACTAACATTTATATTTCTATTATCTAACATTTATATGGCCGACACTGTCGCCTAATTATCATTTATGTTTACTAATATTTATATTTATGTTATATAACATTTATTAATGATTGCTTACATATGGTCGACATTGTCACCTACTTATCATTTATGTTATATTAAATTTATGTTTAATGTTTATATACTTATGAATATAAATTGACTCTAATTTATCATGTTGTTTGTTTTAATTTTTGATAATAGAAAATGTCGAATCTGAAAAAGCTTAAATTTACTCCTTTAGAATCAACGGGAAACAACTACATGCCATGGGTTATAAAAGTAAAAATGCATCTTAAATCAATGGGCATTCTTGAAACCATAAATGAAAACAACACTTGTTCTGAAAAAGAACAAGCAACGGTATGTTGCTTTATTCATCAACATATTGATGAATGCTTACAAAATAATTATGTGACTGTAGAAGATTCCCATGTTTTATGAGAAGGCCTCAAAAGCAGATTCAATAATCAAAGAGAAATTTTACTTCCAGCTGCTATGGAACAATGGAGAACATTAAGGTTCCAAGACTTTAAGAAAGTAAATGAATATAGCTCAGCTCTGTATAATACATGTTCACAACTTAAATTATGTAGACATGAAATAAGTGATGCAGACATGATGGAGAAAACTTTCTCCACAATGAATGCTGCAAACATCACAGTGCAAAGAAATTTGAGAATGCTAAAGTTCAAAACATATCCTGAACTTAATTCATATCTCTTAGTTGCAGAGCAAAATGATGAACTATTAATGAAAAATCAGCAATCCCGTCCTACTGGTACACTTGCAATCCCTGAAGCAAATACTGCAAATAATTATAAACAGGGACAAGGACGCGGGCAAGGTCATGGTTATAATAACCATCACCATCATCATGCCAAAAGCCATAACTATGGTAGAAACCATCCTTATGGTAATGGTAATGGGCGAGGACGTGGTCGTGGTCGTGGCCGTGGTGGTCAAACAAATAATAATCCACGAAAATATAAATATCAACCACAAAACAAGCCCACTAAACAAGATGTTGAAGAAAATTCTTCTAAAAATTCTGAAGAATCTTGTTACAGATGTGGTAGAATGGGCCACTGGGCTAATACTTGCCGAACATCTAAACATCTTGTTAAGATGTATCAGGATTCGCTGAAAGATAAAGAAAAGGAAGTAAACTTTGTGGATAACGTCGATCCAACAGTCACTGAGAAACCATCTGATTTATATGAAGATTTCTTGAATGTTTAAGTTGTGTGTCTTTCGAAAAATAAACGATTTAATATCATCTGTCTTTGTCATTATGTTTGCTAAATGTTTCAGTACTATCTATTTGCGTGTAAAATATTGTGTAATATTAATGTACTCACTATTTATTTCTTATATATGAAGTTCAATATGAATTTTGCTGGAATACAACATCAATCAAGTGGTGAAGATCTCTGTATAGCAGACAGTGGAACTACACACACTATACTTAAATCCGGGAAATATTTTATTGATCTAAAACCAACGGAAGGAACTATACATACAATATCAGGACCTGCTAACTTGATAAAAGGGATAGGAAAGGCAAATTTTGAAAGGATCCGTTCATATACATTATAAACGATTCACAATAGTTGATTACATTGCGAGGTATTTGACCTCTATATGATACATTTTACAAACATTGCATTCGTTTTTAAAAGACAATCTTTCTTTACATCGAAAATTGACAGGCATGCATACCATTTCATAATATCCACTCTCCAACTATAAATTGATTTAATAATAATCTTTGATGAACTCAATGACTCGAATGCAACGTTCTTCGAAATATGCTATGAAATACTCCAAGTAATATCTTTAAAATGAGCAAATGCACAGCGGAAGATTTCTTTAACACCTGAGAATAAACATGCTTTAAAGTGTCAACCAAAAGGTTGGTGAGTTCATTAGTTTATCATAATCATTTATTTTCATCATTTTAATAGACCACAAGAATTTCATTTCCAGTTCTCATAAATATACGTCCCATGCATAGAGACAAAAATAATCATTCATATGGTGAACACCTGGTAACCGACATTAACTAAATACATATAAGAATATCCCCTATCATTCCGGGATCCTCCTTCGGACATGATATAAATTTCGAAGTACTAAAGCATCCGGTACTTTGGATGGGGTTTGTTAGGCCCAATAGATCTATCTTTAGGATTCGCGTCAATTAGTGTGTCAGTTCCCTAATTCTTAGATTACCAGACTTTAATAAAAAGGGGCATATTCGATTTCGATAATTCAACCATAGAATGTAGTTTCAATTACTTGTGTCTATTTCGTCAAACATTTATAAAAGCGCATGTATTCTCAGTCCCAAAAATATAAAGGGTAAAAAGGCAAATGAAACTCATCATACTGTATTTCATAGTAAAAATACATATAACGTCATGGAACAAGTGCAAGGTTGGCCTCGGATTCACGAACCTAAATTAATTATATATAATTATATGTTGGTCAATATTTGTCTAACAAATTAGGTCAAGTCATAGTGTACCACAATCCTAATGCTCGAGACTAATATGCAAAAGTCAACAAAAGTAAATTTGACTCAAAATAATTTCCAAAAATCTATATATGATTAATATGTAGTTTAAATATCGTCATTTTATATTTTTAAATATTTTTAAAAGATTTATTAGAGTAAATAATATAATTTATTTATTAATAAATAAAATTTTATATTAAATTTATATAATAAAATATACTTTTATATATATATTAAGTAATAAAATTTATAGGGTTCATTTAATATCATAAAGATAATATGATAGGTATTATTAAAGTAAGTTATTACACATAGTAAAATATGTTTGTATCACATATTTATTTGATAAAATAATATCTATAATGATAGTAAGTAAAAGTTGTATTATTTTATAATAATAATTATTATTATAAAAATATCATTATTTATAATTACTAAGATGACATTATGATAAAACGATAATTCTAATTATGATATCTTTAATATTTACGATAATTTTTAATATTATCTTTAAAATAATAATTCTATTTTAAATAATAATAATAATAATGATATTTTATAGTAACAATGACATTTCTATTAAAATGATAATTTTTGTTAAAATGATAGTTTTAATACTAACGATACTTTTAATAATAATAGTAATGATAAAAATAATAAGAACGATAATTTTATCTAAATAAATATCTTATAATATTTTAATTTCATCACGATACTCTTACCCATTATTTCCTAATCGTTTCGTTTAATAGCTTTTAATCGTCTTTTATATCGTGTTCATAATAATGATAATAATAGTAATCAAAATAATTAGGTGTTACAAATATTTTTTTTAATTACACTAATATTAATAATGATAGTTACTATAAAATTATTAACGATAATACTAATAATTATCTTAATGATAATATAGTAATAATAATAATAACAATAACCATTTTTAAATAATGATATATATATTAATAATGATAATAATAATAATAATACCAATAATAATAATAATAATAATAATAATAATAATAATAATAATAATAATAATAATTGGATAATAATAATAATACTAATTATAACTTTAACGATAATAACGATAGTAATAATAAAAAAAAAATAATTTTTAATGATAAATCCCTTTTATTGATAAAGATAATAATAATGATAATAATAAGATAAAACTAGAACGACGATAAAAACGACGATAATAATAATCATTTTTAATAAAAATATCGAAAATTCAATTGATTATAACTTCTAATCCGTTCATCGAAACCATTCGATATCTAAAGGAAAAGTTCTTAATTTTTCGCTAGCTTTCCAAGGACATGCATATCTTATACCTTATCTCAACTGCAAGTGTAACTAATTCAAGATTCAACCTAACCTGTCTAAGGGCAATATCAAAAGTACAAGCATGCATAATCCTAAATACTCGAGCACTAGTCAGGGATACACTATTAGTATGTAAAAGTTAAATTATGAGTACTCACGTATCAATATTGAGATTCAATATTGTAGGAAAGGTACGTAGACGCAACGGAAATGATAAACACTATATTGACCTCACAAGCATACCCATGAACCATATTCAATCACCTCCATAGCTATAACCCATAATTTCCTTAATCCTATTCCACTCGAAAAACAATTTCGAATCACTCGGACAGCACTCCGTCGTAATATTTTATGTATACTAATAATATCTTGAAATAATACGGAGTAAATATATATATGTAAATCGATTGAGAGAGTTTAAAGAAAAATATTTTCAAGTTTCTATGAAATAATGAAACCTATTGAATTTTATTTATAATAGATTTTTGAATTATTAAAGTGAATTATTAAAGTATGAATTATTAAAGTGAATTATTAAAGTATGAATTATTAAAGTGAATTATTAAAGTATGAATTATTAAAGTGAATTATTAAAGTATGAATTATTAAAGTGAATTATTAAAGTTAAAGTAAAGTAAAAATAAAGTAAAGGTAAAGTTTAAGTATAGTAAAAGTATAAAACTATGTACGTATAATACGCGTATAAATATATATAATATTAATTTAAATCGTTATATATATTTAATAAAATAAAATATAAATATCGTTATCTTTATCATACTAGTTAAGTAATGAGTTGTCAAAAATGGTTCTAGATATTTATAAAAGTTATATACGTTTTAATAATAAAGTTCTTTTTAAACTGAAAACATTTTTGTACGTTTGAAACTAAATAGATCAATTGAGTCTTTATGAGATTCAATCTTCCACTATCCTTTGTCTAGTTCTCAGTGATTGACAATTTGTTCTTATTTAAAAATCACTTTACCATTTTCCGAATATTGTTAAAATGGAAAGATTTCTCAAATCAACGTGGGCCTTTCAACAGAGACTTGTAATAATAATTCAATATATCTGATAATTCAATCATTTGATCTTATCTTCTAATTCCATTGATAAACATTTTGAAACAGATACAATCATATAAAGTATTTAATCTAATATTTTATTTACGTTTCAAGTTATAATATATATACACATATACATATATAATCATATTCGTTTAATGGTTCGTGAATCGTTGGAACTTGGTCGAGGTTGAATGAATGTATGAACATAGTTTAAAATTCTTGAAATTTAACTTAACAAATATTGCTTATCGTGTCGGAAACATATAAAGATTAAAGTTTAAATTTGGTTGGAAATTTTCGGGTTGTCACAGTACCTACCCGTTAAAGAAATTTCGTCCCGAAATTTGAGTGGAAAGGTCGTGAATGATAATAAGTATGTTTTCATGATGCATACGGGCTGAAAATTAGAGTTTTATCATCAGCGAATAATTTGGATAAACAATCCATTTATATGAAGAGTACGAATGAAGCTAACATAAAAGAGTGAAATGAGTAAGTGTAGATTCATATTATCATTTGACGTAGATATGATTAATTCCTAGATTTCAAGGGATTTGAAGAAAATCTTCTTAATAAGATTTGACTCTCCGGTAATCAAGGGAATTAGGATCCGCTTTAAATGCGATCGTCCATTTTAATTGTTCTGTCATAGATTTTCTTATAAATTCACCTCCTTCATTTCCTTACAACTCACACCTTCTGTTGATGCATTTTATGCAAGTCCCTAGACATCTACCCACGTCCATTGCAGGTACAACAGTTTACTGGCCACCATGAGTGCTTGTTATTATCCTATCCGTGTTTGTATGTGGTTACAGGAACTGCAGGAACGAGATTTAGATGTTTGACTATGTTAGACTTAGTCAGACGTACGAGTGAAGCCTCACTAGTACGGCTGATAGGCTCATACGCACGGTTGATGCTGAGCTAAGTCACAATTACAACTTAAATGGGAAGACACGAGTGAGTGATCACCCGTACGGCTGATGAAGCCAACTCGTACGTGTGATAAATGAATTGTATGGGTGAGTCAACAGCAGGGGTATATAAAGTCTTATGTTCTTCATTTTAAGTTAAACCTCTCATTTGTTACACACACTCAGATCTAGTGAGCTCCTCCGATTCTCTCTCAGTCCAAATCACCCAGGTGGTGAATAATAGCTCTAGGTGTTGATCTAATCACACTTGATTTAGTTGTGGTTTGACTAAATTAATCAAAAAAAAACTTAACCTATTCACTAGAGGGTTTGATTCACTTATTCTGCCATTGTGTGAGTTAAATCTGTTGATTTCTAAGTTCCTAGTCATGTTTCATCACCTTCTATTCTTTCCCCCTCAACTCATATTTTAAAGTATTCATCAATATGCTCCATCCAGTTCTGATTCTCGATATACTTCTAACTTTCATATCGGTCATTCTTCTTTTTCATCTACCGCTGGAAGAATCTATTTACTTCTACTATACTCTTGGGTTTATAGTGTTTCTAGTTCTTCCGAGTCTTTATATTGCTATATGCATCGATATATATGGTGTATAATTTCTGGTTTATCGTTGGGCTTTATATGTCCCCTTATATTTCAAAGTCTCTGCTTCTGTCTTCTATAATCATTATCATTCACAGTTAATGCTCTCTTTTATTTGCTGCAATTTATACCCCAATTTCTATTTCGGAGTTTTGTCCTTTCGTTTCTTCTTCTTGCGATTAAGCACCATTTGTAATGGTCCAGAATTCACATATATGAATTTCGGAATGAACATTGTTAATGTTCTAGGAAGGAAATTGTGATGGCACGATCTTAACTTGTCAAATTACTAGAATACCTTGGAAAAGGCCGAATAATCAAGAAATATTTTCTTGATATTTTAGAGGTTAAATAGAATACAAGAGTCGTATAACATGGCACATGATGATGTTATGATCTGTGAATCATCACGTTCCATTTAGAAACTCAGCATGACTTACTGTAATATAATCACGTTGATCAAGTGTCATTATATTATACTAATTCATGCTTCAGTTCCCAACACTACTTCAAAATATTCCTATTTTAAACTTGAATGTTTCAGAATTTAGAAACTAAAATAGTTTCTTTTATAATGTAATACAGATAGCGCGAAGAGGTAAATGATTTCAAATAAGAAAAATTAAGAAAATATCTTCAGAAATATGGAGGATATTTATAATGAAAGATATGATGATATTTTAGAATTTCTAATATCAGAGGATGATGAAGAATATTGTCCGTAGGGGTTTAGAGTCAGGAGCAAGGTATTCATTAATGACTTCAACAGGTACTAAATCATTTGGATCCTTTGAAGTCAGGTTCAGTCTTTGTAATTTATCCACAGCCTCCTTCCTACTTTGCTCAATCCGTTTTCCAGTTTCAAAACTTCTCTTTTTCTGCGCTTTTCCAGCACACTTCATCATTATCATCCAGCTTTTACCGTTTAAAGTCGTTTATAGTTTTTGCTGCTTCATCAGCATTTTTTCCATTTTCGGAGAACCAATTCGTAGTTCGGAGTGTTTTTCAGAAACTTCACATTCAAATTAAGTCCAGAAGATAGACGTTATATATACACATATAACTGTTGGCGTAGACATGCTGCGAGATTTCAAAATACCGATTGCTAATTTCCAATGATTCGTATGGCAATTCTCATTACAAGATGCGAATGAGTAAATGATGGGGTTTCAATAAATAATTATAATGACTTTTTGGAGAGGCTAAAGTCAAAGGGTAATGAAGTTGTTGGTACATCTGCTAATAATGTGGTGGAATGTAAAAGGTTCCCTGGTAACGATGGTGTATATCTCAAGGTTATAATAAGGTTAGTCTGACTGAAAAGTCGAAGTTGACTTGCTGGAGCTGTAACAAAACTGGCTACTTTGAATAGGAGTCGCAAAGTTATTTTTGTTAATAAATGCCAAAGAATCTGACGCGGATACGTTGTTTAAACTTTTACTTTGGTTTCAAGAGTTTTTCGGGTACATAACTGTGGGTAACATGTGGTTGGATCATCATCTCGATTGCTCATCATTCGAAGTGTCTTCAGAAATTTTTGAAGGGTTTGAACACAGTTTGTAATCGTTAACATACATTTGATGTTCTAACACAATTTTGAAGTCAAAATATAGCTTGTGAAAGATGTAAGGATCTAAGAGTGATGATTTTGGTCATATCTCGAGTTGAATTTTGAGATTTCAAAATCAGAATATGTAATTAAATTTTGAATGAGTATGGTTGTTTTGATTTCTATAAAAGAATGTATATTGTTGTGAAAGTAGGGAGTATAATGGATGATTTGCTGAATCAGATTCGAAGAATGTAACATATTATTTGTGAATTTATATATCTCTCGGGTATTACCTACCCGTTAAAAAAAATTTCACAATTAATATTTTGTACAAAAGAATTTTATTACAGTCTTTATGAAAATATATATATATATATATATATATATATATATATATATATATATATATATATATATATGTGTATATTTTCTTCAGATGTAACATAGATTTAATGAGTTAATGTTAAATTAAACTCATTTGATTTACGGTTGAAACTAGAATTGAATAATCCCTAAAGGCTTTAAAAAGTACATAACTTTTACGCAGTATTTCTTTAATGACATTGAAATTATGAATCAATACTTCGTTATTTGTTGATGTATGATGTTTGGTTCGTGGAATTCTTGTGAATTTCGCAAAGTACGAATGATGTTATCTGAAAAGTTTCGGGTACATCGATGATGAAAGTGTAAAATCAAATATATACTTGATTTATTATGAATTGGAATTTGTTGAATTGCGACAGAGATTGTAGTTAACGCTGGTTAAGTTGCGGCCGAAGGACGTACATTATTGCATATTTGTAATATGAATAACCGAGTAGTTAAGATTCACACACAATAGCTTAGCATGGAAAGATTTATTTCAATATATATATATATATATATATATATATATATATATATATATATATATATATATATATATATATATATATATATATATATAATATACATATAATTTCTTCAGAGGGAATGAGTTAATTCTTCATAACTCGTTGATACAATATACACGTTATTGATTCGTAATGATGTCCACAGTGATTCTTGAACTGACGGAGTTTGTGATGTTATCGGTGTTGTTGATTCGGATGTTGACTGTACTGACGATGCTGGTAACGCTGACGGTACTGTTGATGCTGTTGGTAAAACAAGTTTAGCTTGTTAATCACACACCATTTTTGTCAGGGTTTCTACTCTTCCTTCTATCATTTTGGTTTGCTTAACTGATTTATGGTTAGGGCTAGATTAGATAATCTCTAAGACTTTAGAGATTACATAATCGCCGCGGAATGTTTCTCCAATGAAGTTATGAATTAATACTTCGTCAGTTATTGTTGTTGGTACTCCTTGGTATCTATGGTGCGTATGACGTTGATGCTCAAGTTGAGGTTTACGACGCGGTTGTGGTTGGAGGTGGTAATGGTAATGTTGGCGTTGATGATGGTGGTACTGGTTATGCTGCTGATGCTGTTGCTGGTGTTTGTAATCTCTGCACCATATTCTCCAAAGCCACTACCCGAGCGTGAAGCTCGTTGACTTCTTCTATTACACCGGGGTGATTGTCGATTCGGACAAGCGGGTAAATAAAATCTAAAATTTGATGTAATATATAATCGTGACGAGATACTCTGGAAATGAGCGAGAACATGGTGTTTCGGACAGGTTCGCCTGTAAGTGCTTCAGATTCTTCGTCAAGAGGGCAATGTGGTGGATGGAAGGGATCACCTTCTTCTTGTCTCCAATGATTGAGGAGGCTACGAACCCATCCCCAATTCATCCAGAATAGGTGATGACTGATTGGTTGATCTATTCCGGTCACACTGCTTTCGGAGCTTGAATGGGATTCCATTTTGGAATCTGAGTGACTTGAACTGATGACAAATTCCATTTCGTACGATTGGATAAAGGATTTTTTTTTCCCGATATGAAATGATTTTGGCTAACGGATGGTATTCTAATTACATAGAATATATATATATATATATATATATATATATATATATATATATATATATATATATATATATATATATATATATATATATATATATATATATATATATATATATATATATATATATATAGATCAAAAGATTTCGTAGATTAAGGAGGACTTTGCGGGATATGTCAGGCAAAGTTTAAAGTTACAGATACGATAAGATATGATTTAGCAGATATGCTAAGATATGAATTTTTGTCTATACACTATTCATGCAATCAATGCAGCAAGACGTGTCTTAGACTAAAAATGATAAGCAAGTAATTTCCTGAGGATGATAAGTAGTTAATTTTCAACACAAAATGATAAGCAAAACTTTTGACATGTAGACACGGTCGAAGTCCAGACTCACTAATGCATCCTATCGACTTATCAGTTAGACACACTAATGCAGACCTGGTTCGCTAAGACCACCGCTCTGATACCAACTGAAAGGACCCGTTCATATACATTATAAACGATTCACAATAGTTGATTACATTGCGAGGTATTTGACCTCTATATGATACATTTTACAAACATTGCATTCGTTTTTAAAAGACAATCTTTCTTTACATCGAAAATTGACAGGCATGCATACCATTTCATAATATCCACTCTCCAACTATAAATTGATTTAATAATAATATTTGATGAACTCAATGACTCGAATGCAACGTTCTTCGAAATATGCTATGAATGACTCCAAGTAATATCTTTAAAATGAGCAAATGCACAGCGGAAGATTTCTTTAACACCTGAGAATAAACATGCTTTAAAGTGTCAACCAAAAGGTTGGTGAGTTCATTAGTTTATCATAATCATTTATTTTCATCATTTTAATAGACCACAAGAATTTCATTTCCAGTTCTCATAAATATACGTCCCATGCATAGAGACAAAAATAATCATTCATATGGTGAACACCTGGTAACCGACATTAACTAAATACATATAAGAATATCCCCTATCATTCCGGGATCCTTCTTCGGACATGATATAAATTTTGAAGTACTAAAGCATCCGGTACTTTGAATGGGGTTTGTTAGGCCCAATAGATCTATCTTTAGGATTCGCGTCAATTAGGGTGTCAGTTCCCTAATTCTTAGATTACCAGACTTTAATAAAAAGGGGCATATTCGATTTCGATAATTCAACCATAGAATGTAGTTTCAATTACTTGTATCTATTTCGTCAAACATTTATAAAAGCACATGTATTCTCACTCCCAAAAATATAAAGGGTAAAAAGGCAAATGAAACTCACCATACTGTATTTCATAGTAAAAATACATATAACGTCATGGAACAAGTGCAAGGTTGGCCTCGGATTCACGAACCTAAATTAATTATATATAATTATATGTTGGTCAATATTTGTCTAACAAATTAGGTCAAGTCATAGTGTACCACAATCCTAATGCTCGAGACTAATATGCAAAAGTCAACAAAAGTAAATTTGACTCAAAATAATTTCCAAAAATCTATACATGATTAATATGTAGTTTAATATCGTCGTTTTATATTTTTAAATATTTTTAAAAGATTTATTAGAGTAAATAATATAATTTATTTATTAATAAATAAAATTTTATATTAAATTTATATAATAAAATATACTTTTATATATATATTAAGTAATAAAATTTATAGGGTTCATTTAATATCATAAAGATAATATGATAGGTATTATTAAAGTAAGTTATTACACATAGTAAAATATGTTTGTATCACATATTTATTTGATAAAATAATATCTATAATGATAGTAAGTAAAAGTTGTATTATTTTGTAATAATAATTATTATTATAAAAATATCATTATTTATAATTACTAAGATGACGTTATGATAAAACGATAAATCTAATTATGATATCTTTAATATTTACGATAATTTTTAATATTATCTTTAAAATAATAATTCTATTTTAAATAATAATAATAATAATGATGATATTTTATAGTAACAATGACATTTCTATTAAAATGATAATTTTTATTAAAATGATAGTTTTAATACTAACGATACTTTTAATAATAATAGTAATGATAAAAATAATAAGAACGATAATTTTATCTAAATCAATATCTTATAATATTTTAATTTCATCATGATACTCTTACCCATTATTTCCTAATCGTTTCGTTTAATAGCTTTTAATCGTCTTTTATATCGTGTTCATAATAATGATAATAATAGTAATCAAAATAATTAGGTGTTACAAATATTTGTTTTAATTACACTAATATTAATAATGATAGTTACTATAACATTATTAACGATAATACTAATAATTATCTTAATGATAATATAGTAATAATAATAAAAATAACAATAACAATAACCATTTTTAAATAATGATATATATATTAATAATGATAATAATAATAATAATAATACCAATAATAATAATAATAATAATAATAATAATAATAATAATTGGATAATAATAATAATACTAATTATAACTTTAACGATAATAACGATAGTAATAATAAAAAAAATAACAATTTTTAATGATAAATCCCTATTATTGATAAAGATAATAATAATGATAATAATAAGATAAAACTAGAACGACGATAAAAACGACGATAATAATAATCATTTTTAATAAAAATATCGAAAATTCAATTAATTATAACTTCTAATCCGTTCATCGAAACCATTCGATATCTAAAGGAAAAGTTCTTAATTTTTCGCTAGCTTTCCAAGGACATGCATATCTTATACCTTATCTCAACTGCAAGTGTAACTAATTCAAGATTCAACCTAACCTGTCTAAGGGCAATATCAAAAGTACAAGCATGCATAATCCTAAATACTCGAGCACTAGTCAGGGATACACTATTAGTATGTAAAAGTTAAATTATGAGTACTCACGTATCAATATTGAGATTCAATATTGTAGGATAGGTACGTAGACGCAACGGAAATGATAAACACTATATTGACCTCACGAGCATACCCATGAACCATATTCAATCACCTCCATAGCTATAACCCATAATTTCCTTAATCCTATTCCACTCGAAAAACAATTTCGAATCACTCGGACAGCACTCCGTTGTAATATTTTATGTATACTAATAATATCTTGAAATAATACGGAGTAAATATATATATGTAAATCGATTGAGAGAGTTTAGAGAAAAATATTTTCAAGTTTCTATGAAATAATGAAACCTATTGAATTCTATTTATAATAGATTTTTGAATTATTAAAGTGAATTATTAAAGTATGAATTATTAAAGTGAATTATTAAAGTATGAATTATTAAAGTATGAATTATTAAAGTATGAATTATTAAAGTATGAATTATTAAAGTGAATTATTAAAGTTAAAGTAAAGGTAAAAATAAAGTAAAGGTAAAGTTTAAGTATAGTAAAAGTATAAAACTATGTACGTATAATACGCGTATAAATATATATAATATTAATTTAAATTGTTATATATATTTAATAAAATAAAATATAAATATCGTTATCTTTATCATACTAGTTAAGTAATGAGTTGTCAAAAATGGTTCTAGATATTTATAAAAGTTATATACGTTTTAATAATAAAGTTCTTTTTAAACTGTAAGACCCGAATATTCGTAGTGTACATATGTGTATATGAGTTACTCAAGTTTGGGGTTTTTGTTGCACATAATTATAAAGACAAAAGATGCTGAACTGGGAGGTCGTGCACCGCGTGGCTAGGTGGCGCGCCGCGCCATCTGTCTGCGACAGATTCCTTTCTTCTTTTTAAAATAGATATTTTGAGGGCAATTGTGTAATTTCACTTTGGGGCCGAATTTAATACCCTAGATCAGTTTTGGGGAGCTCATTTACTACTCCCACAACAACCTCATCTTCTCCAATTAAACTCTAGAGAGAGAGAGTGCAATCCTTGAGAGAGAAAGCTCCATTAAAGGGTGAAAGAGGTTGAATCAGGTCTCGGTGCAAGTTATAAAGTCGTTCATCTAGTCGATAGCTACGTGGTGATTGTGTTGGTAAGTTATAAAACCCAATTTCTTACTTTAATTGCTTTAAGGGTTAGGGTTTGGGCTAGTGATGAACCAAAGACCCATTTTGTTAGTATTTTGGGGATTTTGGGTGAATATGGGTTATGAAGGCTCATTGATGACTAACCTAGGGTTTGAATGTGTTAATTGGACTTTTGAGTCTTAAATTTAGTTAGTTAGTGCTAGAACACTTTAATAATATGTAAATGGGTGTTATTGGGTATGGATGACCCAAATGGGTGTGTTGACCTTGAAATGGGTCAAATGAGTCTTTAATGACCTAAGTGGCCTAGCAATTATGAAAACGAGTTAGCCTTGTGACCTAAATGTGTTTTAAACTCATCTTGACGAATTATTAGGGTTTTGGTGTGTGTTGACCCAATTTAGGGTTAAGGGTGCGAATGGGTTGAAATTGCACCATTGGGTCAAAATGGCTTAGAATGGTGAAAGGGTTTGATTGACCGACTTGAGTTTGCGTTTGATGATGTGTATAATATGATAGGTACATTACTTTGAGGTCTTGCAAGCTCGGGTATCTTTTCACAAGACTTTGAGGTGAGTGGAATAATTATATGCGTATGTATATAATGTATCTATTTGTTGTAGCGTGAAAGGTGTAGTGTCGAGGTGTTAAGACACCACGTTTCACGTGAAGAGTGTAGCATCGAGGTGTTAAGATGCCACTCGGGTGTAGCATCGAGGTGTTAAGATGCCACCTAGGAGTGTAGTGTCGAGGTGTTAAGACACCACTTCGTAAAAATAATGAGTGATGCATCGAGGTGTTAAGATGCCACTCGGGGTGATGTGCCGAGGTGTTAAGGTGCCACCCTAGGGGTTAGTGGTGCGAGGTGTTAAGTGCCCTAACGGATGTTATGAACACCGATGGCGTTTTCGCGAGCGCCGTTCCCTTGTACTATTGGTTAACCATGGTTATTTGTGTTGTAAGCGTATTATATTATTCAAGTTATATTCATATGCGGTTGTTATGCTAGCTTGTGGTATTGGTGATTTATAGCTTGTTATTGTGACGATAAGCTAAATGTGCATGCTAGCGTGTTTGCGGTTTGGTGTGTAAATGTATGCAAGTAGGTATAATTATATATGTATTCGTATAATTATTGCATTCACTAAGCTTTGCTTACCCTCTCGTTGTTTACTATTTTTATAGGTTCGGTTTTGGACAAGGGTAAGGGCATCGTTTTGGACTAGAGATCCCGCTTGATGCTAGGGGACGCTTTTGGCTTTAGTAGCTCTTGGAGTTGACCGATAGTTGGGTAGTTTAATCCCAAACGCCATGCTCATTGTGTAGTTTGGAACTTAAACTTTTTGGTGGTCGAAACTCGTAAAACGGCCGATGTGGGCCCCGCTTGTAAAACATTGATTTTATATTTGAAACAGGTTAGTTTTACATATTTGGATGTATGGTAAAAAGCGTTTCGTCTAAAAGTGTCGGGAACTAGTCAATCTTTTTCGCATTTTGAGACTTTCCGGACAGACCCGAATGGCGCGCCGCGCGGCCATACTGGCGCACCGCGCCAGTTCACTGCGCAGCAATTTTTTTTTTATTTTGTATTTTCACGTGGTTTGTTCGCGGGTTGGTTTGGGTTGTTACAAGTGGTATCAGAGCATGGTCTAAGGGATTTGGGTGACTTGAGATAGGCGCCTAGACTTAGACTTTTTGTGTGCGCGTTTATGCGGGACTTGTAGGACTTTGGGTCAGATCGGGATGGTTAGTGCATAGGTTTATGTGAACTAATCATGCGCTATTTGTTGTGTTGTGTTTAGCAATCATCAAGCGAGATGGACGTTGTACTAGCGAGTTAACGCGACGTGCTCGCGTAGTAATGACTAGCTACCATCACTACGAGTGCAAATCGTGTCAAACAAGTAATGTACGACGATTGTTGAGCGAGATGGAGTAGTGTGGCGTATATGTATATATGTAATCTGTCCTTCCGTTTTGTGATTTAACCTAATTCGTTTTATAGAATGAAGACGAGAAACGGTCCCGAACATGATAATGGAAGTACAAGCGGGGATGCCGAGTTCTCAACCAAGGTTGAGGCCATCTTTAAGAAGTTAAAATCGGATTTTCTTGCGGACGTTCGAAAGGTCTTCCAAGATTCGGTTGATGAGCAAATAACCGATCTAATTAATGAACGAATGAAGGCCACTATCGAAGAGGCCCTTGACGCTAGGAATATCTACCCTCGAGGTGAAGGAGGTGAAGGGAGGCGGGACTTCCACTACAACAACTTCAAGGATGCTCAACCCCCGATGTTTAATGGGGTGCGGGATCCTTTAAAAAGTACATGTTGGATCTCCGATATTGAGGGAGCTTTCCGTACCGCGGAATGTCCTCCCGAGAGAAAGACGAGGTATGGTTCTAGCATGTTACGCGAAGAAGCTAAGTTATGGTGGGACGATAAAATCAACTTGTATGGTGAAAAACAATGTACGGGCTTGACACGGGAGGAGTTCAAGAAAGAATTTTTCAGAGAATACCGAACTTCATCCGATCTCGATAGAATCCGGGACGAGTTGCACCATTTGCAATAAGGTTCCATGGATTTGGTTACCCTTAAGTCTACATTCTTGGCAAAGACTCGTTTTTGCCCGGAATATGTGGGTGATGATCATAAGCTCATGAAGGATTTCTACCGTACTTTGAATGATGAGTACAAGGGGAAGATTAGTCGGGGTATGGCTAAGTCTTTTGATGAATTGTTCGAGTTGGCTCGGGGTTTTGAGCCAGAGGTTCCAAGAAAGAGTGATTTCATGTTTTCCAAAAGAAAGTTTAAAGGTTCTAGTTACTCTAACGCCTCAAGCAAGAAGAGCAAGAGCAAGAGGGGGGCCGAAAGTGTCAATAGTACGAAGAAGGGCACTACCGGCGGGTTTTCTTATACGTGCTACAACTGTGGGCAACCTGGTCATATGGCTCGTGAGTGTCCGAAACCACATTCCGGAAACAAAATCACTTGTTTTAATTGCGGCAAAGAGGGGCATAAGAAGCCGGAGTGTCCCGATTTGCGAAATGATAATGTGAAGCGGTTAGAGAAGGCGGAGGGTACGGCTAGGGGTCGCAACTACTTGATGACTAATGATGAAGCCAAACAATCGAACGAAGTTGTCTCAGGTACTTTCATGGTTAATTCTAATCCGGCGAGGATTCTTTTTGATAGCGGTGCAAATTTATCGTTTGTGTCTCTTAAATTTGTGCCTAAGCTTGATAGACCATTAGCTAAGTTGAGTCGTCCTGTAGAAGTCGAAATAGCAAACGGCAAGACGGTGCTAGTGGTTGATGTGTGTGAAAATTGTGATGTTGTTTTTGGTGCCGAAACCTTTAAAATTAATCTTATTCCAATGACCTTGGGCGACTTTGATATTGTCGTTGGTATAGATTGGCTTGATCATTATAGAGCCGATATTGCATGCCATGATAAGTTTATTCGTGTGAAGACCCCAGGTGGGGGAGAGTTGATTATTCATGGTGATAGGCGGAGGAGACCGGTGCCGATATGCACTTTTGCACGGGCACATCGTCATGTTGTTACCGGCGGCATGGCTTTCCTTGCTCATGTTGTTGATACTCGTGATGAGCCGCCACCCATTCGTGGAATTTCGGTTGTTAGTAATTTCGAAGACGTTTTTCCGGACGAATTACCGGGTGTTCCGGCGGAAAGACAAGTTGAATTTCGCATCGAGTTGGTTCCGGGGGCTACCCCCATTGCTAAAACTCCTTATCTTTTAGCACCAACAGAAATGCAAGAGTTGTTAAATCAAACCCAAGAGTTGCTTGAGAAGGGTTTTATTCGACCGAGTGCTTCGCCATTGGGCGCTCCGATATTATTTGTGAAAAAGAAAGATGGAAGTATGCGGATGTGCATCGATTATCGGGAGTTGAATAAAGTGACGATCAAGAATCGTTATCCATTGCCTCGGATTGACGATTTATTTGACCAACTCCAAGGTGTGACGTATTTCTCAAAGATCGACCTACGGTCCGGCTATCAACAAATGCGGGTTTGTGAGGAAGACATCGAGAAAACGGCCTTTCGAACACGTTATGGGCATTTTGAATTCGTGGTTATGCCTTTTGGTCTTACGAATGCACCGGCGGCATTCATTGATCTTATGAACCGGGTGTGCCAACCTATGTTGGACAAGTCGGTTATTGTGTTTATTGACGACATACTAGTCTACTCGAAAAGTATGAACGAACATGAACGTCATTTGCTTGAAGTATTGAAGACTTTACGAAAGGAGAAGTTGTATGCTAAGTTCTCCAAATGTGAATTTTGGCTAAGGGAAGTCCAATTCCTTGGTCATATTGTGAACAAAGACGGTATTCAAGTAGATCCGGGGAAGATAGAGACAGTGAAGAGTTGGGGACGACCGACTACGCCTACGGAAATCCGAAGTTTTCTCGGATTGGCCGGTTATTATTGTCGGTTTATCCAAGACTTTTCTAAGATTGCTTCTCCATTAACGAAGTTGACGAGGAAAAATGCTAAGTTTAATTGGGAGAACGAACACGAAATTGCTTTTCAATTGTTAAAAGAGAAGTTGTGTCAAGCTCCGGTGTTAGTATTACCGGAAGGTGTGGAAGATATGACGGTTTATTGTGATGCTTCGCTAAATGGGCTCGGGTGTGTTCTAATGCAAAGAGGTAAAGTCATCGCTTATTCCTCTCGACAATTAAAGGAACACGAAACAAGATATCCGACTCATGATCTTGAGTTGGCGGTGGTAGTGCATGCGTTGAAAATTTGGCGCCATTACTTGTATGGTGTCAAGTGTACGATTTATTCGGATCATAAGAGTTTGAAACATCTCTTTAATCAACGAGATTTGAATTATCGCCAACGTAGGTGGATGGATGTGGTGAAAGACTACGATTGTGAAATACTTTATCATCCGGGTAAGGCGAATGTTGTCGCGGATGCGTTGAGTCGAAAGAGTCAACATCCGGCGATAAAAGTGGGGTCGTCACGTTTGATTATTTCCAACGATTTTCTTGAGAAGCTTGGCGAGATTCAAATAGAGGCTTACGTTCACAATAAGCATGTGGAACGAATCGTGGGCCAATCGGAGTTCATTACTATGGGCCCGCGTGGTTTGTTGTCCTTTCAAGGAAGGGTGTGGGTGCCTAAGATGGGTGATTACCGACGGGTGCTACTTGATGAAGCACATAAGTCAAAATATTCCATTCATCCGGGCGCGACAAAAATGTATCATGACTTGAAGAAAGATTATTGGTGGCCGGGCATGAAACGTGATGTTGTGAAGTTTGTTGAGCAATGTGTCACGTGTTTACAAGTAAAAGCCGAACACCAAAAGCCGTATGGTAAGTTGCAACCGTTAGAAATCCCGAAATGGAAATGGGAGCACATTACCATGGATTTCATTACAAAGTTACCTAAAACGGCGAGAACCCAATTCGATTCGATTTGGGTTATAGTTGACCGATTGACAAAAAGCGCTTTGTTTCTTCCCATTAAAGAAGTGATATCGTCGGAGACCTTGGCTTAGTTGTTTATCAAGGAAGTGGTCTCGCGACATGGGGTTCCTATATCTATTATTTCGGATCGAGATACCCGTTTTACATCTCGGTTTTGGGAAAAGTTTCATGAAGATATGGGTACGCAATTAAAGTTGAGCACGGCGTATCATCCTCAAACGGACGGTCAAACCGAACGTACGAATCAAACTTTGGAAGATATGCTACGAGTGTGCATCATTGACTTTGGTGGTAGTTGGGATGAGCATTTGCCTTTGGTGGAATTCTCGTACAATAATAGTTATCATACTAGTATCGGGATGCCACCTTACGAAATGTTTTATGGGCGTAGGTGTCGAACTCCCGTTTGTTGGGGAGAAGTGGGTCAAAGAGAGATCGGGAGTACCGATTTGGTTTTAGAGACTAATAGCAAGATCGATTTGATTCGGGAACATTTGAAGAAGGCTCGAGATAGGCAAAATTCGTATGCCGATAGACGTAGGCGATTGATTGAGTTCCAAGAAGGAGATATGGTGATGCTTAAGGTTTCGCCATGGAAAGGTATTATTCGATTTCGAAAACGGGGAAAGTTAGCTCCTCGGTTTATTGGACCGTTCAAGGTTTTAGCTCGTGTTGGTGAAGTTGCATATCGATTAGAATTACCCGAAGAGCTTGCGGGGATCCATAATACATTTCATG
The DNA here is from genome assembly GCF_046630445.1 of Rutidosis leptorrhynchoides. Classification (NCBI taxonomy): domain Eukaryota; kingdom Viridiplantae; phylum Streptophyta; class Magnoliopsida; order Asterales; family Asteraceae; genus Rutidosis; species Rutidosis leptorrhynchoides. The sequence continues at coordinate 201,532,524 of NC_092334.1, forward strand.
TTTCCCACCTCCGTAAGTGTCTTGCGGATGATTCCTCATGGATGCCTTTAGACGAGATCGAGCTAAACAACAAGTTAGAATATGTCGAAGAACCGATTGCTATCCTTGACGAGAAGGTGAAAATGTTGAGGAATAAAGAGGTGAGGACCTTTAAGGTTCAATGGCGATGAAGTAAAGGTTCCGAGTTCACTTGGGAGCCCGAAGAGTTCGTGTTAGTTTATCTTCCCTCGTGTCATGCGGCTTGGATTGCGAGGACGCAATCCGAATAAGTGGGGGAGAGTTGTAAGACCCGAATATTCGTAGTGTACATATGTGTATATGAGTTACTCAAGTTTGGGGTTTTTGTTGCACATAATTAAAAAGACAAAAGATGCTGAACTGGGAGGTCGCGCGCCGCGCGGCTAGGTGGCGCGCCGCGCCATCTGTCTGCGACAGATTCCTTTCTTCTTTTTAAAATAGATATTTTGAGGGCAATTGTGTAATTTCACTTTGGGGCCGAATTTAATACCCTAGATCAGTTTTGGGGAGCTCATTTACTACTCCCACAACAACCTCATCTTCTCCAATTAAACTCTAGAGAGAGAGTGCAATCCTTGAGAGAGAAAGCTCCATTAAAGGGTGAAAGAGGTTGAATCGGGTCTCGGTGCAAGTTATAAAGTCGTTCATCTAGTCGATAGCTACGTGGTGATTGTGTTGGTAAGTTATAAAACCCAATTTCTTACTTTAATTGCTTTAAGGGTTAGGGTTTGGGCTAGTGATGAACCAAAGACCCATTTTGTTAGTATTTTGGGGATTTTGGGTGAATATGGGTTATGAAGGCTCATTGATGACTAACCTAGGGTTTGAATGTGTTAATTGGACTTTGGAGTCTTAAATTTAGTTAGTTAGTGCTAGAACACTTTAATAATATGTAAATGGGTGTTATTGGGTATGGATGACCCAAATGGGTGTGTTGACCTTGAAATGGGTCAAATGAGTCTTTAATGACCTAAGTGGCCTAGCAATTATGAAAACGAGTTAGCCTTGTGACCTAAATGTGTTTTAAACCCATCTTGACGAATGATTAGGGTTTTGGTGTGTGTTGACCCAATTTAGGGTCAAGGGTGCGAATGGGTTGAAATTGCACCATTGGGTCAAAATGGCTTAGAATGGTGAAAGGGTTTGGTTGACCGACTTGAGTTTGCGTTTGATGATGTGTATAATATGATAGGTACGCTACTTTGAGGTCTTGCAAGCTCGGGTATCTTTTCACAAGACTTTGAGGTGAGTGGAATAATTATATGCGTATGTATATAATGTATCTATTTGTTGTAGCATGAAAGGTGTAGTGTCGAGGTGTTAATACACCACGTTTCACATGAAGAGTGTAGCATCGAGGTGTTAAGATGCCACTCGGGTGTAGCATCGAGGTGTTAAGATGCCACCTAGGAGTGTAGTGTCGAGGTGTTAAGACACCACTCCGTAAAAATAATGAGTGATGCATCGAGGTGTTAAGATGCCACTCGGGGTGATGTGCCGAGGTGTTAAGGTGCCACCCTAGGGGTTAGTGGTGCGAGGTGTTAAGTGCCCTAACGGATGTTATGAACACCGATGGCGTTTTCGCGAGCGCCATTCCCTTGTACTATTGGTTAACCATGGTTATTTGTGTTGTAAGCGTATTATATTATTCGAGTTATATTCATATGCGGTTGTTATGCTAGCTTGTGGTATTGGAGATTTATAGCTTGTTATTGTGACGATAAGCTAAATGTGCATGCTAGCGTGTGTGCGGTTTGGTGTGTAAATGTATGCAAGTAGGTATAATTATATATGTATTCGTATAATTATTGCATTCACTAAGCTTTGCTTACCCTCTCGTTGTTTACTATTTTTATAGGTTCGGTTTTGGACAAGGGTAAGGGCATCGTTTTGGACTAGAGATCCCGCTTGATGCTAGGGGACGCTTTTGGCTTTAGTAGCTCTTGGAGTTGACCGATAGTTGGGTAGTTTAATCCCAAACGCCATGCTCATTGTGTAGTTTGGAACTTAAACTTTTTGGTGGTCGAAACTCGTAAATTGTATTAAACTCGTAAAACGGCCGATGTGGGCCCCGCTTGTAAAACATTGATTTTATATTTGAAACAGGTTAGTTTTACATATTTGGATGTATGGTAAAAAGCGTTTCGTCTAAAAGTGTCGGGAACTAGTCAATCTTTTTCGCATTTTGAGACTTTCTGGACAGACCCGAATGGCGCGCCGCGTGGCCATACTGGCGCGCCGCGCCAGTTCACTGTGCAGCAATTTTTTTTTTATTTTGTATTTTCACGTGGTTTGTTCGCGGGTTGGTTTGGGTTGTTACATAAACTGAAAACATTTTTGTACGTTTGAAACTAAATAGATCAATCGAGTCTTTATGAGATTCAATCTTCCACTATCCTTTGTCTAGTTCTCAGTGATTGACAATTTGTTCTTATTTAAAAATCACTTTACCATTTTCCGAATATTGTTAAAATGGAAAGATTTCTCAAATCAACGTGGGCCTTTCAAAAGAGACTTGTAATAATAATTCAATATATCTGATAATTCAATTATTTGATCTTATCTTCTAATTCCATTGATAAACATTTTGAAACAGATACAATCATATAAAGTATTTAATCTAATATTTGTTTACGTTTCAAGTTATAATATATATACACATATACATATATAATCATATTCGTTTAATGGTTCGTGAATCGTTGGAACTTGGTCGAGGTTGAATGAATGTATGAACATAGTTTAAAATTCTTGAAATTTAACTTAACAAATATTGCTTATCGTGTCGGAAACATATAAAGATTAAAGTTTAAATTTGGTTGGAAATTTCTGGGTTGTCACAAATTTCATACTACCAAATGGTACAAAATTTTTAATAAATGATGCCTTATTTTCTCCTAAGTCAAGCAGAAATTTATTGAGTTTCTCCGACATATACCTTAACGGGTATGATTATCAGTCAGTACAACAGAAAATGAGAAATATTTAAGTATCACTGACAAGAGTCATGTGGTTGAAAAACTGCCAAGACTTAGTTCTGGATTACATTATACACATATAAATGTACCAGAAATACATATGGTAGTTAACGAAAAATATATTGATCCTGGTGTATTCAGTTTATGGCATAACAGATTAGGCCATCCAGGATCAACAATGATGAAAAGGATTATTGAATGTACTCATGGACATCCACTAAAGGATAGAAAAATCCATCATGATACAATGGTTCCATGTACATCTTGCTCTCTTGGAAAATTGATAACTAGACCCTCACCACTTAAGGTTGAGAAAGAATCACCAATGTTTCTTGAAAGAATTCAAGGTGATATATGTGGACCAATTCATCCACCATGTGGACCATTTGGATATTTCATGGTTCTAATAGACGCATCTAGCAGATGGTCTCATGTTTGTCTGTTATCAAGCCGTAATGTGGCATTTGCAAAATTTCTTGCCCAAATTATTAATTTGAGAGCTCATTTTCCTGATTACACCATTAAAAGGGTGAGACTTGATAATGCTGGTGAATTTACATCTCAAGCATTTAATGACTATTGCATGTCTATAGGAATTGTTGTTGAACATTCTGTTGCTCATGTGCATACACAAAATGGTTTAGCCGAGTCATTGATTAAACGTTTACAGTTAATCGCTAGACCATTGATAATGAGAACAAAACTCCCTGTATCTATATGGGGTCATGCAATTTTACATGCTGCTGCATTGATTCGCATCAGACCAAGTGCAAGTCATAAATATTCCCCCCTACAACTTGCTTTTGGTCAAGAGCCAAATATTTCCCATCTTAGAACATTTGATTGTGCAGTGTATGTTCCAATTGCGACACCACAACGTACAAAAATGGGTCCTCAAAGGAGGTTGGGAATATATGTTGGATATGAAATATCTTCAATATTAAGGTATATTGAACCTATGACAGGTGACGTTTTTACAGCACGTTTTGCTGATTGTCATTTTAATGAAACATTGTTCCCTAGATTAGGGGGAGAAATGAAAAATAAAGAAAATGATGTTTCATGGTGTGAACCTCAATTAAAGTATCTTGATCCTCGCACAAAAGAATGCGAGACAGAAGTTCAAAAGATAATGCATATACAAGAACTTGCAAATCAATTGCCTGATGCATTTACAGATACAAAAACGGTGACAAAATCATATATACCAGCAGTAAATACTCCAGCTCGAATTGAAATTCCAAAAGCTGGCAATAATGTCACTCATGAATCTTTGCCACGTCAGAAACGTGGAAGACCAATTGGTTCAAAGGATAAAAATCCTCGAAAAAGAAAATCAGCTGATAATAAGGTAAAAGAAAGTGTTCAAAAAGAACCACAAATCAGTACTCCTACTGCAGAGGAGATTGATGATGTCAATACAGAAATTGCAATCAATTATGCACATTCAAAAATATTATGGAACCGAAATGAAATGAAAAATCTTGATGAGAAATTTTCATTTAATGTTGCATATGACATCATGAATAATGATGATGATCCAGAACCAACATCTATGGTTGAATGTCAAAATAGACATGATTGGGCTCAATGGAAAGAAGCAATACGAGCTGAATTAGAATCACTCAATAAAAGAAAAGTTTTCGGATCCATCATTCTCACTCCTAAAGATGTGAAACCTGTAGGATACAGATGAATTTTTGTCCGAAAAAGAAATGAGAAAAATGAAGTTACAAGGTATAAAGCTAGACTTGTAGCTCAAGGTTTTTCTCAAAGACCGGGAATTGATTATGAAGAAACTTATTCCCCTGTTATGGATGCAATTACTTTTAGATACTTAATCAGCCTGACATTTTTTAAAAATTTAGAAATGCATCTCATGGATGTTGTGACTGCTTATCTATATGGATCACTTGATAGTGGTATATATATATGAAGATACCTGAAGGATTTAAGGTACCAGAAGCATCAAATGCAAAACCCAAAGAAATGTATTCGATTAAATTACAAAGATCTTTATATGGGTTAAAACAATCGGGACGTATGTGGTATAACCGATTAAGTGATTACTTGATAAGCAAAGGGTATACAAATAACCTTACTTGTCCTTGTGTTTTCATTAAGAAAACAACATCCGGATATGTGATCATAGCTGTTTATGTTGACGATCTTAACATCATAGGTACAAATAAAGAGATCCATGAAGCCATTCAACTTCTAAAGAAAGAATTTGAAATGAAAGATCTCGGAAAAACCAAGTATTGCCTTGGTTTACAAATTGAGCATATGCCTAATGGTTTACTTGTATATCAAACAACATATACTGAAAAGATTCTGAAACGTTTCAATATGGACAAGGCAAAACCATTAAGTACTCATATGGTTGTTAGATCACTCAATGTTGAAACTGATCCATTTCGTCCATGTGAAGATCATGAAGATATTCTTGGACCAGAAGTACCATATCTTAGTGCAATTGGAGCTCTTATGTATCTTACAAATTGTACAAGACCTGACATTTCTTTTGCAGTTAATTTGTTGGCAAGGTTCAGCTCAGCTCCTACCAAAAGACACTGGAATGGGATCAAACACATATTTCGATACCTTCGAGGAACTACTGATTTAGGATTATTTTATTCTAACGAATCAAAACAAGATTTGGTTGGTTATGCTGATGCCGGTTATTTATCTGATCCACATAAAGCTAAATCTCAAACTGGATATGTATTTCTAAATGGAGGTACTGCAATATCATGGCGTTCTCAAAAACAAACACTTGTTGCTACATCATCAAATCATGCCGAAGTGATTGCATTACATGAAGCTACTCGGGAATGTTTTTGGTTGAGATCAATGACACAAATCATTACTGATTCTTGTGGACTAGAACGCGATAAAAGTCCAACAATTATCTATGAAGATAATGCAGCTTGCATAGCACAGATGAAAGAAGGGTATATCAAAAGTGACCGAACCAAACACATACCTCCTAGATTCTTCTCATACACTCAAAATCTCATTAAGGACAACGAGATTGAAATGAGATATGTTCAATCCAGCAAAAACTCTGCTGATCTTTTCACGAAAGCACTTCCAACTGCTATTTTCAGAACACACGTTCATAACATTGGCATGAGACATGTTCAAAAGATGTAACAACCGAAGCGATGTCTACTTGAGAGGGAGTCAACTCCATGCTGCACTCTTTTTCCCTTAGCTAAAGTTTTTCCCACTGGGTTTTCTTTAGCAAGGTTTTTAACGAGGCAGTAACTTACAGTTGATCTTCAACAAACAAAATTGCTATCCAAGGGGGAGTGTTATAATATATAAATATATATATATATATATATATATATATATATATATATATATATATATATATATATATATATATATATATATATATATATATATATATATATATATATATATATATATATATATATATATATAAATGGATAGTCAATTATTGATACACAAAAGTAATATTATTGTATTACCTAAACTTGTAATATTTTTGCTATAAATAGCCATGAATGCAAGCATTAAACTTGCACCATTTCTCATACTTACAAAGTGTTTCTTTCTTTCTCTCCATTATCATCTTTGTTCTTACACTTCATTATTAGTATTCTTAATCAAGAATCAAATCACTAAAGGTAGTTATAAGCCTACTGAATTATAACATCAAGAATCAAACCACTAAAGGTAGTTATAAGCCTACTGAATTATAACAAATTATTATTAATTAATTAATTAACCCTTATATACTAAAAGAGAAGAGGTGGAAATTTGTGTAGTTTTAGTTAAAACTAGTTTTGGAGGTCCGTGCTTCGTTACGGAGATCAAATCCACATACACATATAATTTCAATACTTTTCTTAATCAATAATAAATAAACGGGTTATAAAATAAGGTAAATTATAAGTCGACTTTCAAAAATAGATAAAAATAATCATTACCTTTTGTATATAAGATACAAATATAGGTAAAAGTAAGTGGTTAAATGGTAAAGTAAATAAAAAGTATAATATAATGAATGTAATGTTTTAGACTGTGTATTTTTACCTAAAGACTATTAATATTGGACCGATGAGTAACATATAACAATATTTTATAATACTTAAAAAAGTAAACAAATTTTCTATTTTGTATGTAATATTTGTATATGTTCGGTTTCATATTGGTCGGATGTCTCTTTGGAAGCAATCTCTCTAACCGTCAAAGAGAGAGATGACTTTCTCTGCTTTTGTGAGTGTTTCACTTGGGGTGGAGAAACGACTTTTCTTCATTCAAGGATAGATGAAGGATTATCTACGTCTCACCTCTCCTATAACCCATACATGTGGGATTGAGTTTTGTTGTTGTATTGTTGTGCACACCAAATTATATATTTTAAAGAAAAATCAAAGAAATCATTTGTTCAATTACTCGACCAACGTTTTAACCTCCAAAACCCACCAATGGGCCTCTGGGCTGGCCCGTCTACTAAAAACCCTAATCAGACTATATATTATATAAACAAAATCACTTTTTCATTTATTAACTCATTTCTCCAATGTTATTTCTCCCTTCTCTCATCCCATATTTCCCATTCTCCTTCTCATTCTTTTCTAGTTATTCTTGTACTTATCATCTACTAAATGTCTAATATCTAATTAGGTAATTAAAATTAGTTCGTTATGAATACTTGAAATATTGAAGGTTTCTAGATCTGTTGTATAATCCTTTTAGCCACACGACTTCATTTTAGTTAATCTAGTTTGTTTAAAATTATGCTATGATGTATGTATGTATGTATATGTATGTATATATATATATATATATATATATATATATATATATATATATATATATATATATATATATATATATATATATATATATATATATATGTATATATATATATGTATATATATATATATGTATATATATATATATATATATATATATATATAGGGGCAGGATCAATGGGGAAGTAACCAATCGGGGGAAGAAATTTTTTTTTTTCGTTTTTTATGAATTTTTTTTTCGGGCATCAAGATCAGACGAAAATATGAACATTTAGAAGAGACACTTCATGATGAATGTTATTATTTAGGCGGGAAAACGATTGACAAAAATAATATTCAAGATAATATTGTTCGTGAAGAATATGAACGTTTTTTTTTTCATGTTTAATAAACCCAAAACACCAAACCCTAAACCCTAAACCCTAAATCCTAAACTCTAAACCGTTCGTGTTAAAAACTCAATCTAAATCCTAAATCTAAACCCTAAATCTAAACCCTAAACCCTAAATTTCTAAACCCTAATATCTAAACCTTATAAACCCTAATATCTAAACCCCAATAGCTAAAACCTCAAAATACGCTCGAAAAACACGATAAGTGTTATATATTACTTCTTCGAGTATTTTCCCGCCAAAATAAAAACATTTATCATAAAGTGTCTCTACTAAATGTTCATATTTTCATCTCATCTATAATGTTCGTGAACAAAGTTTTTTTAAAAAATGAAAAAAAAGTTTTTGCTTCCCACCGCTTCCCCCCGATTGGTTACTTTCCTCTTGATCCTACCCCTATATATATATATATATATATATATATATATATATATATATATAGTTTTTTGACTCAAATTTTTGTTTGTATATCGATATACATAATATGTATATTTATAGTTGCAAAATACAGAGCAACTTTATATATCTATGGATTTATATTTATACTCCATTGTGGTAAGGGAAAACCCAAAAAATTTATATTTTATATTCTATTGTGGTAAGGGAAAGGAAAAAAAATTTATACTCCATTGTGGTATCGAAAAACCCAAAAAAAAAAAAAAAAAAATTTAAAAAAATTGCTACATTAGCTACAGTGATTGCTACAGTAGCTACAGTGTTTTCGGGCGAGGTGGCGAGATATGATTGGTGGGCGTTGTCCATATTTAGTGTGTGTATATATATATATATATATATATATATATATATATATATATATATATATATATATATATATATATATATATATATATAGTTTTTCGACTCAAATTTTTGTTTGTATATCGATATACATAATATGTATATTTATAGTTGCAAAATACAGAGCAACTTTATATATCTATGGATTTATATTTATACTCCATTGTGGTAAGGGAAAACCCAAAAGATTTATATTTTATATTCCATTGTGGTAAGGGAAAGGGAAAAAAAATTTATACTCCATTGTGGTATGGGAAAACCCAAAAAAAAAAATAATAAAAAAAAAATAAAAAATTTGCTACAGTAGCTACAGTGTTTTCGGGCGAGGTTGCGAGATATGATTGGTGGGCGTTGTCCATATTTAGTATACATAATATGTATATTTATAGTTGCAAAATACAGAGCAACTTTATATATCTATGAATTTATATTTATACTGGTAAGGGAAAACCCAAAAGATTTATATTTTATATTCCATTGTGGTAAGGGAAAGGGAAAAAAAATTTATACTCCATTGTGGTATGGGAAAACCCAAAAAAAAAAAAAAAAAAATTATTGCTACAGTAGCTACAGTATTTTTCGGACAAGGTGGCGAGATATGATTGGTGGGTGTTGTCCATATTTAGTATATAATATAATTGATTGTAGTTTTGAGTTTGCGTTCACATTACACCCGGTCCCTCAACTTCCGTTATATTTACACAACAGCCCCTAAAGTTTACACTTTCTCAGGGATAAAAAGTGTAAATATATAATTATATTAAAATAAAAGAAAATAATTCTACCCAAATTTATAACGGGCCTTATCTTCTCGCTCGGTGCGAGTTAAATTTTTTCGAGATCACCGTTCAACTCGAAAAAAATTCACGAACCCAACGGGACTAACTATACGCGAAACGGACACTTCTCAAAAAACGCTAAACACAACGACAACCAGTATCTTTCTGCTCGCCGCGAGTTAAATTTTTTCGACATGAGCGTCATACTCGAAATAATTTTACAAACAAAAAGATAAAAAGTACGTTTGAAACGGACACTTTTTAAAAAATGCTAAAAACAACGACAGCCCGTATCTTCCTGCTCGCCGCGAGTTATATTTTTTCGCCAGCACCGTCAGACTCGAAATAATTTTATCAACAAAACGAAACTAACTACGTTCGAACCGGACAGATTTTAAAAAACAGTAAAGACGACAACACCACCAACGGCGCTTAACACATAAACCGTTTTCTCTTCTGTAAATACATCGCGCGGGCCGGACCCGAACTAGTTCACAACTAATCGTTTAATAGTTTACTTTAAACCGCCACTGCTGTTACTGCCATTGTGTTTTATTCGAGTTTTTGGTACTTGCACATTTGGTAGGTTTTAATCTGTTGATCTTTGTACTAATCTGTTTTTTCAAATGTAGATAGATGTATTGTACCTCTACTTACCATTTTTATATTTACATTGTTCATGATTACAGAATCACTACAAAGATATTACTGCAAAAACAAGCAGAAATACCAAAATACCAAAATTTTGCATTGCTTCTAAATCTACGTATACATAATTTATTGGTAAATATGCGTTTATTGATAAACTTATAGTGGATACTCTATATTTATTTTGCATAACTGGATAATAATATGAACCATAGATGATGATGCTCCCGCACAATTCGTTATTGCTGTCATTGGAGTGTAATTCACAGATTTTCATACACTTGCTTTGATGTTCATCCAAACTCTGCACTAGCTACTAAACATATGCGTTGGTATTTTCTTTGTTTGTTTTTTAATAAAAATTTCTCAGACGCTCATCTCCATATACTCCGTATAAGATTAGATTTTGCCATAAGCTCTGCTAGATTACCCAAAAGACAAGTATTTGTCTTGAAGATTAAATTTATATTATTATATATAGTTAAATATATAACAAATACGGAGAGATAGAAAAGAGTGAGTAGTTTGAAGAATTTCGCTTAAGGATATGTTATAAAGGTATATATATAGCAAATTACTAGTACAAAAACTAACTTAAAAGTGAATAAATAGTACTAAAATATCTAAAATGCTTGTGTGTGGCAACATTCTTTTTACAGAAACATATAATTATGTTAAAGTGCCAAATCGACAGATCCTTATATATTAAAAATAATATTTTTGAATTCATTTGTAGGCGTATGTAATGACTTGGAAGCAAATGTCAAACAATCATTTCTAATGTTAGATCTTATTTGATAACTTATACATTTGAACTACTTATTTTATGGAATTTTTATAAAGTTAATGGTTTTTTATTTGTTGCACGCATATAGATTACGCGTTGCTACCTTGAAATAGATACACAATATACTCATAATAAACTAACGGTCTCACTATCTATACAATTCATTTACGCGTTAAGAGATGAAAATTATGGAGTACGCTGTGGGAAACTCGACCTAAAAATTAACTACAAAGTCTCGATTTTTTGTGATATTATGGTTTACGACTTTTGTGTTATTTGATTTTTACAATATTATTATACGATTATTTCTAATATTGTTTTTCCTTTTAATCAACCTAACAAATAGTATATAAAATCCTATTAATGAAACAAATAAAATTTTGATTTGACCAATAAAAAATTTCCGCGAATTCGCGAGTTTTAAGCTAGTATTAATTTAAAATATACCAAATAAAAAAAAAACATGATTAGTAAATTTTGGAGAGAGTATTACTGTAATATATTAGGCCTTAGGTATTAGCTCGAGATGCGTTTAATTACGTATGTACGTCCATATATTCATGTTAATTGGTTGATTAGCAATGATAATATTTTATCCTTAACAATTCAAGGGGGTTTCAAGAGCTCACTTCTCAACGGATCAATTTTCACAAGTGAGACACGTTATTAATGAATTGTAGTGTGAGAGGGAGGATATATTATATTATATATATTAAATAAATTATCTATATATTTAATAGATAAAACATTGTAGCACTATTCACCAATAGTAATCAGGGGTATTTTCGTTATTTCATTTTTTTTTTGGTCTCCAACGATAAAAGAAGCAACTTTCGTAAAAGAATCAACCCTCCAATATTACCAAAAGATGTCGAAAAAATTCTTTTTTACAAAAAAATCAACTAACCTTTTTTTCCCTTCTCTATTTCCTCAACGATAAAAGAGACAACTTTCATAAAAGAAACAACATTTCAATGCTACCAAAAGATGTCAAAAAACTTTTTTTTTTACAAAATAGATCAACTAACTTTAAAAAAAAAACGAACGCTAAAAGAAACAACTTTCACAAAAAGAACAACCCTTCAATGTTAGATGTCGAAATTTTTTTTTCTTTTACAAAATATATCATGACTTTTTTTTAAACTCGCATTCAAAACGGAGCTCCGGCGTGAAGCGAGGGCTCCACAACTAGTATATATCTAATAGACAAAACCATGTAGCATTATTCATCAATAGTAACCAGGGGTATTTTTGTCATTTAACTTTTTTTTTCTTTTTTTTGGTCTCCAACGATAAAAGAAGCAACTCTCATAAAAGAACCAACCCTTCAATGTTACCAAAAGATGTCGAAAAAAATTCGTTTTTACCAAAAAAATCAACTAACCTTTTTTTTTTCCTCAACGATAAAGGAGGCAACTTTCATAAAAGGAACAACCCTTCAATGCTACCAAAAGATGTCGAAAAACATTTTTTTTTACAAAATATATCAACTAACTTAAAAAAAAAACGAACGCTAAAAGAAGCAACTTTCACAAAAGGAACAACCCTTCAATGTTAGATGTTGAAAAAATTCTTTTTTACAAAATAGATCAAGACATTTTTTTGTTAACTCGCATTCAAAACGGAGCCCCCGGCGCGAAGTGAAGGCTCCACAACTAGTAACTACTATAGGGAGTAGTTTTCTTTTTCCGAAAAAAAAATAATATAAATAACTAGTTTGAAAATTAACAAGGTGCAAAACTAAATCATCAAGTCACTGGTTTAAAAATTAAATTCTAGACTACAAGAAGTCGCGAAAATAAAAGACAAACAATCTATGCTAAACATAAAAAAAGAACCACGAATAGAGTGAAAATACAATTAGTAAAGCTAACAAAAACAAACAAGGCTAAACTAAAAATTCCTAAATTCGGAAGCACCTAAATCATTTCCAACAATACACACGACCATGGAGAGACGCCGATGGCCGGTGAGTCAACGGTAATAAGAGAACGGAAGCACTCCGGTAGATACAATCTTCACGAACCACCTCGAAACTGATCCCGACCTTAAAAAACGGCCAGGGCCGTCTCAGCAATTTAAAGGCTCTAGACGAAAATAAAGATGGACCCATATATACGTTAAATTTTTTACTACTCATAATAAAATAATAATCCAATTTATTTATTTCTTAATTACATTGTATTTAACTATTAAAAACAAGATATTTTAACTTTAATTGACAATTTTTTATTTGATTTAATTAAATATATTTAGAAAAATATTTACCTATTCAAAATTTTGAGTTCTATATTTTTGGGCCCTAAGCGGTTGCATATATTACCTATAATCGAAGACACATCTGAAAACGGTCCCACCAGATCTGAAACCAGATCTCCAACCCCGAAGACGCAACCAGGAAAAAAGGCCCCAAAGAACAAACGACAACACCAAACACATCCCACGACCAAATCAAACGAGCCACCTACAACCACCCCATCAGCAGCGGTATCCACCACCAAAAGGGTGGAGGGCCTCCTAGTCGATAGCGAAAGCAAACCCTTGTCCTCCATGCGCAACAAGTCAACAACTAACAGTAGTCGCCACCAACTAGGTGGTGAACCATCAAGGACAACATTAACCTACGGAGTGTGTAAGACAGAAAGCTACCATACAAACATAACCACTGGTGGCCACCACCAACGGGACGATGAGCCATCTGCCACCACCAGGGTCGTCTCAACAATTTAGAGGCCCTAGGCCAAAATAAAAATGGGCCCTTATACACGTTAATTTTTTTTAATACAGATAAAACATTATACTAAAATTTATCAATACGAAAGAAGTTTTCAAGACAGCCATAACAAATTTTTTTATTATCAGATATTTATTCGACAATATTTTATTTTTATTTACTTAATTATTCGACAATTATTTTATTATCAAATAAATATTAAGAATTTTGGGCCCTTCTAATTTTTGGGCCCTAAGCGGTTGCCTATGTTGCCTATGCCCGAAGACGCCTCTGGTCACCACAGTGTATGACAGCTCCGGCGAGCTCTTTCACTGAAAAATGCACAAGACATGCGCATCAGACCATTGGACGGTGAGGATCAGACGGAAATAACTATCAGATATTAAAATCTTAATATCACTCTCATTTATTTTTTTAATCAATTCCTTTTTTAATAACTTTAAGTCTAAGTTTATTATATAAATAAAGTCAAAACCAACAATTCATTAAAATAAAATTGAGTTGCCCCTCGAGATAGTTCAAGGATCGGATTAGTGGCGGAACTTGAACCCGGATACGATGAGGTGGGTTTAAAAATATAATAAATTTTTCATTGTCGATCCGTAGGTGTAAATACTAAAAAATCCTTTATATTTTGGTAAAAAAATAATTTAGTATCTTTTTTTTACTGTTGAATTCAGGAGGGGCGGATACTCCCTTCGAGTAACACACTATGTTCCGCCCCTAGAGCGGGTCCTTGTAGTGCGGGTCGGATTTCAGTCCGAATGCACATGTGTGCCTAAAAAATGATCGTGAAAGTAGGTTATTCTTCGCGTAGAAATTCTAAATATTTGTCTTATAAAAACATTGAGTTGACCACCGGACCATTACGTACTGTACGAAGGGTATATGATTTATATTAGATATATTTGTTACCTTGTCCTTTAATGACAACAGTATAAAATCGAGTTGAAATTTCTTAAATATTCATCTTATATTAAGATGCCAATGTGAATCAAAGATTGAGCTAGATTGTTAAAAAACTAAAATTCTTAAAATTATACTTTTTATATTTATAAACTATATATCATTTTTTTTTTTTGAACGGCCAACTTATATTAAGAAACAAAAAGAAAAACCCAAACTAGCGAGAAGCTAGAAGGGAAAAACAAAAATTACAACGGATTACATAACCAAGATGTTAAATTACATCTTAACTTCCCCCTATTTTTTAACCAAAAAAAATGAATAAGAACGAATAAAAAATGAATAAGAACGAATAGAATCGAATAAAACACACTTCTTAATTGCATGAGTGTTAAAAATGATCCCATTCCGAAATTACCAGATGATCCACACCGTTGTAGCTGCAATGATATACATTCGATTCTTCCAATCCGCACTTGAATGGTTACTATCAATCCAACTTGCGAGTTCTTTCCAAGACATAACATTCAATGGAATAATAATACTACACCAAACACTAATTCTATCCCATAGCTCACGAGCCAAAATACAAACGAAGAAAATATGTTCGACATCCTCAATGTCGGCTCCACACGTCGGACACATCATATCCATAATTTCTACACCTTTTAGCATCAAGTTAAATTTATGTGGCAAAGCATCAAGAGATAACCTCCAAATTCATCGGATTGTACTTTATACATTTAAAAATTTAATTTTAAAAATTATATGTGTAAATATAGCAAAAAACCATAAATAAAAAAATTAACTCTAACATAATTGTCTAAAATTATTAAATTTGTTCAAAAACTACAAAGTTCTAGTTTAAATTCATGTTAAAATGTTAATCATTTTTGACTTTTACCGACTTTGATTACCAAATTCGATTTTTTTTTAAAGGAAAATTTTATTAACGAATTTACAACTTGGGGATTCTTACATATGAGATGAATCTCCCAACACACAAAGCACGAAAAACATACAATTAAGCTAAAACATCAAATTTGTTGCAAAGGGAGCAACGTAAAGCTAAGAGAATAAGTACACATTCGGGTTCGAAATCCAAGTGAGTCAATCGAGCTTTTTTTCTTTGACACGAGACGCAATCCAATCGAACGATTTGGTTTGTATTTCATTTAGAGCCACCGGGGTTGACCAACTTTTACCTTGGAAAACCATGTTGTTTCGATTTTTCCAAATCAAATACGTGCAAGACCAAATCATACCTTGGAAGATTTTTTTTCTCTTAATTTCATCATTGAAGAAGGCCCGACATCCTTTAAGAAATCTGCAATGCTATATATTGAGAAGTTGCTTACATTCCACCATTTTGCGACGCGAACCCAAATATAACGGGCAAGATTACATGACACAAAAATGTGATCTACCGATTCCACGTCCCCATCACATAACGGACAACGAACACTATGAAGATCAATACCCCGCTTGTCTAATTCAATACGAACGGGTAATCTTTTAAGCATCGTTCTCCACACGAATATTTCAAATTTTTTTGGGAACCAAACTGTTGCGAATGAACTGCTGTTGCGAACCAAAAGATGACAGAAGCTGTTCATCGATAAGGGCTGACAGCTTTTTAAACGAAAGAACACCATCTGCTGCAAAATTCCACGACCAAGAGTCCCTGCTGTTGGAGTTGAAAACGTATGCTGAAATTAACGAAACCAGACTGATCAGTTCCGAATCTGTCCTACCTGAAGGGCTTCGACACCAACAGCAACTGAATGAGATGATTCCATTCACAGAAGTAACACGATACTTTATGGAAGCTTCCTTATCATTTTCAAGTCTATATAACCTCGAGAAAACATTACAAAGTTTATCCGACCCAATCCAATGTTCTTGTCAAAACGAGGTAGCATCGCTATCGCCAATTGTCTTGATAAACGAACACTTAAAGGGCACTTGCAAATCATCAAGAGAAGTACCTGAAAAAATAATATTACGCCAAGTGCCTATTGTCGAAGAATGAGTAAACTCACTCCCCTCCAACAAGCCACCACAAGGGACATGATTACTACGAATGATCTTGACACAAAGGGAATTGGTTTCGATTTTGAACCTCCACCACCATTTTCTCAAGAATGCAAGATTTTTTCTTTTTAAAGTCCCAATATTTAACCCCCCCCCCCCCCCCCCTGTTTCCATAAGAATTAACCACATTTTCCCACTTGATCCATGAAATTTTGGAACCCATTCCCGACCTGCCCCAAAAGAAAGATCTCCTCACACACTCGAGTTTTTTAATCACACATGGCAAGCGCGGAAGAGCCAAAAGTAGTACAACGGGAGACTAGAGAGGACTGACTTAATTAGAACTAATCTTCCTCCAAAAGACAACTAACTCATTTTCCAACTCGATAGACGTTTGTTGAATTTGTCGATAACCGGATACCAATCTTTTATCTTGTTCATTTTCGACCCGATTGGAAGCCCGAGGTAAATAAAAGGAAGCTTTCCGGCTTAACACCCCAAGTAACTTGCTAAGGATACTATTTCTTCATGTGTTACCCCGACACCATACATACAACTTTTTTGCATGTTTAATTTTAACCCGGAAGCTAATTTAAAACATTTAAGCAACTTTCTCAAATTGACGGTATTCGTACGATTCCATTCTTCAAAAAAGATGGTGTCATCCGCATATTGGAGATGCGAAACAACCACCTTATGTGACGATCGCTCCAAATCCATATGGACGAACACGTCATTCATCGATTTCATTGCGAGGTATTTGACCTCTATATGATACATTTTGTAAATATTGCATTCTTTTGAAAAGGCACACCATAAATGAATATTTAAATCAAAGTTTTCGACAGCTGATGATTTCTACATATAGACAATCACCGTAATATAATAGTTTACAATAGTACTTTCATTGACAATGCAGTCAAAATAAGATACATGGTGATGATTTGGTGAATGCAACGTTTCTTTGAAAAATATGCCATGTAAGACTCCATGCACATAGCTTGTCTAACATATAAGCAAACAGCGGAAGACTTCTAGGAAACCTGAGAGTAAACATGCTAACAAGTGTCAACACAAAGGTTGGTGAGTTCATAGTTTTAATGTTTTGCATAATCTGTACATAAAGGTGGATCACAAGATTTCAGTTGTTTCATCTGAAACGTTTATCAAATTATTCTACAAGATTGAGCACCATGTTAACTAAACTTTAACGTCTATATAATAAGTACCCCTGTTTTAACATACATGGAACCAACATGTATAATACACGCAAACCAACGTGTACTAACCTCAAATAGCATACGTCTGTTTTATAGTTCAGGCTAGGATTTCTATACCTGGAACAGACGGGGATGTCAAGCCCTATGGATCCAGATATAACTACTCGCGCCCGCCAGTTCTTATAACTGGCAGTTACTAGTTACCAAAGCTAAGGGATTTTCGGTTCAAACTCGGTGTAGAATTTAGTATGTACTTGTATTCATTGCGTTTAAAATAAAGTGTATGTGTCTCAGCCCAA
This sequence comes from Rutidosis leptorrhynchoides, assembly GCF_046630445.1. Taxonomy (NCBI): domain Eukaryota; kingdom Viridiplantae; phylum Streptophyta; class Magnoliopsida; order Asterales; family Asteraceae; genus Rutidosis; species Rutidosis leptorrhynchoides. Next base: position 201,550,910 of record NC_092334.1, read on the forward strand.
AAATATAGATTGCAAAAACATTTAAAAAGGGAGCAAATGAAACTCACCTTAGCAGCACATAAAGTCGTTCACCGAAATGTGACTGAAACTTGAAATACCAAATAACCGTAGATCTCAACCTAGAGAACATATGTTGGTCAATAATTATCTATCAAGCTAGGTCAGGTCATAGTGTATCACAATCCTAATGCTCGAGATCGACATACAAAAGTTATCAAAAGTCATTTCAAAAAGTCAATCTGACTCAATACAATAGTTGAATGATCATGGCAATCGAAACATTTTAACATTTCACATAGTTTCCTAATTTTTGTAAAATTAAACTATAGTTTTTATAAGGCTTTAAAATATGATAAAACAATCAATTTTGACAATTGTTCAACAAAACGAGACGTGCCTTATATAAGAATTCATTTACTCCGCTGGTAATATTTAAAAATTCAATTTATCAATCTTATAAACAAGTTGTTTAAATATTAATTGCAGATTCAAAAGCAATTTCAATTAACGTTAATTTCAGTTGATCATATCTTTTAATTCGTTCATCGAAATCATACGATATCTAAATAAAAAGTTATTGATTTTTCGTCAGCTTTCCAAAAACATGCATATCATATACCTTTTATTAGTAATATATGTATTTAATTCGTGATTCATCATAAACTGTTTAACGACGAAATTTAGCATACTAGCATGCATAAACATATATACTCGAGCACTAGACATGTATACACTATTAATATATAAAAGATAAGATATGAATGCTCATGTATCAATATTGTGATTCAATATTGCAGGAAAGTACGTAGACGCAACAGAGATGATAAACACTAGGTTAGACTTGCGAATAATACCCATGAACATTGCCCATAATCTCCATAGCTATAACCCATAGTTTCCTTAGCTTAAACCCGTTTGAAAACTTGTTTTGAAAGTGACATGCTCATGACCTCGTCGTAGTATTTTATGTATAATACTAATTAATAATACTCCGGACTATAAGATTAATAATAATATTAATCTTAATAATAATAATAATAATAATAATAATAATAATTATAATAATAATAATAATAATAATAATAATAATAATAATAATAATATAAATATAATTATATTTAGAGAGAGCAGAGATATTGAAAGAGTGTAAAACATTCGGCAAAAACTGGAGCATTTATAGGACTTTTGCTGAATCCATGTGCCATGCGATCGCATGGCTTGGTAGAGGGATTCCCATGCGATCGTATGGGGTCCTTTTCCAGCTCACATGATTTTTGTTATTTTCCTCGTCGACATAATATTAAATTAATATAATATATATAATTTAAATTAATTAATTATATATTATATTATATTCTCGTGCCTAGTTAACTTGTAATCTTGGTTCCGATGTCTTGTACGTTTACGTTCGACTTATGTCCCGCTTTCGGTTTCTCGAATACATTTTCGTACGCTTAGAAAACTAGTACTTTTCGTTACACGACGTGTACCTTTATCAAAAATTAAACTTAATCATTGATAAACTATGTCACTCGAAGTGTAGCTTTAATCAATTAAGTGTTTTGGTTATTTGCTTCTATAAATCATCGTCTCGTAGTATATACATATACATATATACATTTTCATTTTGAAATAGTGTTTTACTGTAGCAAAGTTACTGTAGCAAATAGTGATTTTCGAAAACACTGTAGCTTTTCGGGTACTGTAGCAATTCAAAAATACTGTAGCAAATTAGTGTTTTACTGGTTCATCTTAAACGTTTTAGTTAACTTATCTAAATATCAATCGAATCAATAATCGAATGTTACTATCGTTTACTAAATAACTTGAAATCATATATATATATATATATATATATATATATATATATATATATATATATATATATATATATATATATATATATATATATGCACATTAAGTTATATATATATTGTTCGTGAATCTTCGAGAACAGTCAAAGAATAATTGATTACATGAATATAGTTCCAAAACTTGAGACTCAACATTACAGACTTTTCTTATCGTGTCGAAAACATTAAATCATTTAAAGATAAAGTTTAAATTTGGTCAGAAATTTCCGGGTCGTCACACCTTATCAACCCCGACTTCAATCCTTTTGAACATATTTTTTTCTAAAGCCGCTTTTGTAAGAATATTAAGTCCCTCGGCTGCCAAGATAAAGAGGAATGGAGATAACGGTTCGCCTTGTCCTACCCCCTACTAAGCGAGAATTCATTCGTTGGGGCCCCATTTACAAGTATCGATATTGAAGCCGATTTAAGACATGCTAGGATCCAATTTCTCCATTTACATCCGAACCCCATACTTTTCATTACATCTGAAAGAAAAGACCAATTTAAACTATCAAAGGCCTTTTCGAAATCTACTTTGAAGATCAACCCCTTTTTTCAAAGAGTCTTGATGTAGTCTATGGTTTCATTTGCAATCAACACCCCCATCAAGTATAAATCTACCCTTTAAAAAAGAACTTTGTTCCGTGCCTACAACTGATGGTAGTACCTTTCGAAGCCGATTAGAAAGTAATTTTGCAACGATCTTGTAGTAGCTACCGATTAGGCTTATCGGTCTAAAATCATTTAGACTAACGGGTTTCGACTTTTTTGGAACAAGTGTAACAAAAGATGCGTTGCAACCTCTTGAAATCTCTTCGTGAATCCAAAACCAATTGATTGCATCAATTAAATCATCTTCAACTATATCCCAATATTTTTTGTAGAAACGAAGATTAAAACCATCCGACCCGGGAGCTTTTGAACTCCCACAATCTAAAACCGCATCATAAATTTCTGTTTCGGAGAAAGGGCATTATAAATCACTTGCTTCATCACTTGAGATCGAAGGGTAGACCAAGTCTTCAAGGGAAGGTCTCATGTTATTTGGTTCTTCAAAACGGTTTTTAAAACGGTTGAACACATCTTCCTTGATATCTTTTGGCTCTTCATTCCATCAACCATTTATGATAAGTCCATGAATGTTGCAACGGTTATATTTATCACGCATCATTGAATGGAAGAATCTTGTATTTTCATCACCCTCAATATTCCATTTAAGTCTAGCTTTTTGTTTTAACATTTTAACTTTGATCCTCTCTTTTTCTACCCACTTGTTACGCGAGACTTTCCAATCTTCTAACTCACATTCGTTTAGTACCACTATTTCAGCTTTAAGTTCGATCTTCATGGCCTTTTCTTTCAGTGTTAATATCTCAATGTCAATCTGGCCGAACTGCTCACTACTCCACTTACTAAGAGCAGCCTTTACATTTTTTAGCTTGTGCATAAACTTACAATCTCTTCTAACCCCATTCATAGTTTGTTGTACCCATGCATCCACAATTATTTGCTCTACCCCCGCTACGTATAACCAAACATCGAAGATTCTAAACGGTTTGGGCCCGAAATCTTTCCTATCATCTTTTAATACAATCGGTACATGGTTGGAGCTTGTTCTTTCTAAAGCTAACTCAGATATATTATCCCAATATTGATGAAAATTTTTGAGTGACAAGGAACCTATCTATCTTACTAAATTTGGTGCCGTCATCGCTTATTCTGGTGAATAACCTTCCCCCAATTGGAATATCTATTAAGCCACTATCAATGATGAACTCGTTAAAATGCCTAGCCCTACACTCAATAAACTCATAATTAAATCTCTCGGATTGGTCCCTAACTATATTGAAGTCACCACAAAGCGCCCAAGCCTCATCATCATTCTCAACTAATTTTGCTAATGCGTCCCACAAAGTTTTTTTTCTTGAGTCGTCGTGGGGACCATAAACATTTAAAACGTTCAAAATATTGCCATTACTTTTCCATTTTCCCCTAATACCTATCACACAATCAAAACTCACCACATCTTCTGCTTCAAATATGTTTGTATCCCAAATGATTAATTGCCCCCCCCCCCCCACCGCCCCTGGATTTCCCAACCATCTTCCTTTGTATGAAGTCATAATCACTTGATCCCCATAAAGAGTATACCCAACGATTATTAATAGTATGCAACTTTGTTTCTTGCAAGACTACAAAACTAGGTTTTTCCTGAGCAATTATGTTTTTTTAAGGACCGAATTCACTACTAATCCCGACCCCAAAACCCCTTAAATTATAAGAAAGAATCTTCATAATGGAAACAATAAAATTCGAACAGGAGAGTAGGCTTACTAGATAGCAGATTTTTTCTTCCATTTAGGACCTAGCTTGCAACCAAACTCGTGGATGTCGTCCTCTTTTTAGGAGATGAAGAAGATGATGATTTCAATTTTTTCAATCTCGAACAAAACGAAGATGGTGTAGAAGTTAACACTCCACAGAAAGTAATCTCTCCAGTTTGAACAATGTGAAGATGATAAATCCGATAATTGCACAAAAGTAGATGTTGATAATATGGAAAATGATCATCAAAGACAATCTGATGATGATGATGTTCAATTGACCGGCAATACTTACCGGAATCGAACCTCTCAACCTGTAGAAGATGAAGAATCGGGGTGTTAGGGTTTGGGAAACCTTTTCCAAGGTGAGGTCAATGACACATGTATGGAAGACAATAAATGCCCTAACCCTCACGCGATAATGATGAAGGTTTTACCCAAGGTACAGAGCCGTATATTGATAATTGTACAAGTCACGCGCATAGTTTAGGGCTGGAAAATGAAGAGTTTGTTGTCCAAGAAAGTAACGTGGAGGATGTAGTAGGCCAAGACAATCCGGTTGAGGTGTTGGGCCAGGGTAACACATGTAAAGTGATGGGCCAAGCAAATGGGCCAGTCATTGAGACTGAAAAAGTAAGCGCAAATGAGATCCAACCCAAGTGTATTAAAGTATGTAGTGGGCAAGTTAAAACGGGGAGTATACAGGGCCTTCAATAAAGCCCAACACTTATTGTAGTGGGCCTGTTAAAACAAAGCAGTCTGTTAGAAGTTTAAATCAAGCCAACCAGGATCGTGGGAGTCCAGCCAATAAACCTAAAATCAAGAAAACTATGTATGTCGATTCAAAAGTAGTCGAGAGATGCAGAAAAGAATGTTGCTAGTCAAATCTTAGAAAATGGAAAACTTCATCGCGTATGTTGAACATCAAATCAGCAGCTAGGAAACCGAAAACAATTGATCAACCTCTTCGCTCTACTTGTACCTCGTGTGCAAAGAAAGAAAGAAAATATATATATATATATATATATATATATATATATATATATATATATATATATATATATATATATATATATATATATATATATATATATATATATATATATATATATATCAGAACTCAGTTTATCTTCATCATCTTCCACTTTGTTTTCATCCATGCTTGGCTTATTAAACTCTATGCTTACAACCCTCCTAACATCCTCAATGAATTTAACATAGTATGTATTGTTACCTTCAAATAAGGAGACCCACCCATCAAATTGAACTGTGTTACATCGAGCATGAATAAGAACAATTCCATATACTTGGTGCAGGTTTTAAAGGTCAAAAGTTGAGTAACCATAAAATGCCAAGTTTTGAAAAATTCTTTTGTTCAAAAGTAATTAAGCAATGGATATTGGATAATTTTGAAAAATTCATACCTTGTTTTTGCCCAAAAGATCTAATAAAATTGCTAGAAATCGGTTTTCGGAACATTTATTAGAACGGAACGATTAAGCTGAAACTTATGTTTTGTGTCAAAAGATTTCTTTTAAGAAAGAGAAAATTACGCGGATAGTCCCTTTGGATTGTAGCACCCAGCGTGGATAGACAAAGTTGGTGATTTGGGGTTGGATAGTCATTATTTTTGAAATGTTGAGCAAGGATAGCCCAAGTGACGTTTTCTGTTTGATTCTTCCGTTAACTCATTGCCATGTGCATTCCACATGAGGGTATTTTGGTCTTTATATTATCACATCTAAATATCCTCACCCACCCACCTACTTTTCTTTTAAACCCAATTAAATTCTAAATTCTATTGGTAGTTCTTCCTTCCACTCAATTTCTTCATCTCTTTCTTTTCTCTTAATCAAACATTTTCAACAAACAAGATTTGGATTATACATAACATATATATATATATATATATATATATATATATATATATATATATATATATATATATATATATATATATATATATATATATATATATATATATATATATATATATATATATAAACATTTCTTCAACATATACATATGAGTTCTAGATTTTATACATAACAAACAAATTTAACAAAAATTTGAGTTATACATAACGATTGGAACATATTCTTCAACAAATAACCAAATTAAAATCCAGCAAACAAAGATCTGAAATCTAAAAAAACAAAGATCTTGAACCCACCTTTGGTACCTACCGAATCGTTACCTTCTTCCCTAATTTCGAAATATAAAACACAACTTTCTCAATAGCTAACGTATTTACAGTCACGCCATCACCAACACCTCCAAAATCCGTCAAATTAAACGCAGTCGGTCGTAACTTCGGCACCGGACGTCCAACAATCGGTCGCCGGAAAATCAAAATTTCGTCAACAAAATTTCTCTGCCAGATGAACAAAGATGTAAATACAACGATCCATAAGAGTGTGAATAAGGTTTTGTAAGATGAGAGTACGCCGGATATAGACGCCGGAGATTAAATCGCCAGATTGAAGGTGGCGACGAAGCTAGGGTTTTAACCATAATGGTGTAGGTATATCTGTAAATTCGAGTTATGGAGAATAAACAATGGGTGAATGTTGTTGATGTATGGGGGTATGAGTACATGAATAATACAATTGATGCATTGATTGAAGATGGGTTTGGTGAAGTAGTTGTGATGTCAAAATTGGGGTTTGGAGTAAAGTAGTTTTTGGATTTGATTTGGAATTTGGGGAGAATGGAGTGCGTGGGAAGGGATGAAGCCAGATCTCAATAATTTATTGTTTAATACGGAGTACTTAATTAACTAAGAATTGGAGTAAAAAATTGTTTTTTTAAACTCTTTTGTTTAAAGACCAAAATACCCTCATGTGGAATGCACGTTGGAATGGGTTAACGGAGGAATCAAATAGAAAATGTCACTTCGGCTATCCTTGCTCAACATTTCAAAAATAATGACTATCCAACCCCAAATCACCAACTTTGTCTATCCACGCTGGGTGCTACAAACCACAGGGACTATCCGCGCAATTTTCTCTTTAAGAAAATATGTAAAAGGCTACACATGATCAAGCACGACCCCTACTCCCCAAAAGGTAAGGAATCTTAAATCCAAAGTATCTGTATGACCCATCAAATCTACAGTATTATGTTATTTCATTTGATGAGCGTGCCGGTGTACGGATCAAGTTAGGACTTGTTTCAGACATACATTTTAAGACCAATGGTTAGTGAGCGCCATACGTGGTGCATGTGCGATACTCCTTCCGAAATCATTCTGAATAGAGAAGACAAAAAGCCATCCATTTCCGTTTCCACTCCACGCAATTTAAACCGGCCAACTCACATAAAGAGTTGATGAATCAGAAATGTTCACCCCAAATTCACTCCCAAAATACACCATTCACATTCACCCCCCTTTCCATTCATCAAAAGATCCAGAGATTTATAAAGAGATAGATCAATCAAAATTCGCTTCAAAAGCACTTGTTGAAAGAATCCAAATCCCTGATTATTTTTGATAGGTCAAAGACCTATTTTCAGTGGATTATCACTTCCTCTCTAAGCACCAAGAATGAAAGACAAAAGTTATGAAGAAAGGGTATGCCGAAAAAAAAACCCCGAGAAATTGACCTAAAAGAAGGATGCCGGAAGAGCAAAAGAAAATTCTAGATAAAGTCTTAGCAAAATCCGCCTCTTCCGAAGAAAACTTTTACGGAGTTCCAGGCCGTTCTCTATCCAAAAATGGATACTCTGAAGAATCAAAGTCTATCAATTCTCTCAAAAATCAAAAGATCTGGATACCTTTCACTGATCCATAATTTCCCAACCAAACCCTGTAACCCATCTTTCTCTTGAAAGAATGCTTAGGAAGAAGATCAGTGCCGTCCTTACTCAACCGGTGGAGATATCGATGCTTTACCAAGCCTATGACGAGAACTGTTACACGACTGGCTTCTGAGCGACAATACAATTAGAATAAGACACCCTAAACACTTGAGTGATATGAGTGATCTGCTATTGAGGAGCCTGATCATGTATACTCTACATCTGAGAGTGGAAAAGTACGCCTTTTTCACTATGGACACAATTGAAATCTAGCGACCAAACCATCGAAGCTCAAAACTTTTTCTAATACGTTCGAAAGATGTGCCGACTTCTGATGAAGGCATAATAAAAAGATCTACAGGTGGGGCAAGGGAGAGTCTATTAGAAAGATCCTTATATTCCCGCTTTTTGCTTGAGGACAAGCAAAGTCAAGTGTGGGGTATTTGATATCGGGCAAAAAGTCACATTTTTATCCCCAATATTAAGCCCTAGAACAATAAAGATTTAAACTTGGTCGGCAAAATTATCTTTTTTCAGTTGATTTTGTAGATTAAGTAATTACGAAGGCGATGCAAAAAGAATCAAGTAAAACGGAGCTAAAATGAAGATTCTAGAGCGAAAACGGTGAAAGACAAGAAATCAAGTTACGATCCAATGAAATTAGGCTGACCATGCCAGTAAACGGCCTGCCATACGGCTTGCCAAATGGCCTGCCAGTATGGCAAACGGCCTGCCAAATGGTCAGAGCAAACAGGCTCGATAAATGGCTTTCCTTAGCAAACGGCCTCCAAAAATGGCCTGCCAAACGGCTTGCCAAACGCTCTGCCAGCCGTTTGCAGGTAAAAATCAAGTCTATTTAAAGGGCTCTCTCCATCCATTCCAAGACACACTCAATTTGTAATTCATTTCATATTTTCAAGCTTTTAGTTGGTCTTTAGTAGTAGTTAGCTTAGCTTTTATTTTTCGGAGGATATCCCGGCGAGTCCCTGCGATCTCGGGCAGATTTCTTCGGCATTTTTAGGTTTTTATCTGAAACGCTTGTCGTTTATATTAAACATGTGTTCTTACTTTTTATATTTAATAATGCGTTCCGATATTACCATGTTAGCTTAATTAATCTGTATGTTGCCATGATAGAAGTTTGGGTTAGCGTAATTATATTAATTTGGTTCAGACATACGTTTCAAGACCAATGGTTAGTGAGCACCATACGTGGTGCAGGTGCGATACTCCTTCCGAAATCATTCTGAATAGAGAAGACAAAAAGCCATCCGTTTCCGTTTCCACTCCACGCAATTTAAACCGGCCAACTCACATAAAGAGTTGATGAAATAGAAATGTTCACCCTAAATTCACTCCCAAAATACACCATTCACATTCACCCCATTTCCATTCATCAAAAGATCCAGAGATTTATAAAGTGATAGATCAATCAAAATTCGCTTCAAAAGCACTTGTTGAAAGATTCCGAATCCCTGATTGTTTTTGATAGATCAAAGACCTATTTTTCAGTGGATTATCACTTCCTCTCTGGACAGCAGGAACAAAAGACAAAAGTTATGAAGAAAGGGTATGCCGAAAAGAAAAAAAACACCCGAGAAGTTGCCTAAAAGAAGGATGCCGGAAGAGCAAAAGAAAATTCTAGATAAAGTCTTAGCAAAATCCACCTCTTCCGAAGAAAACTTTTACAGAGTTCCAGGTCGTTCTCTATCCAAAAATGGATACTATGAAGAATCAAAGTCTATCAATTCTCTCAAAAATCAAAAGATCTAGATACCTTTCACCGATCCATAATGTCCCAACCAAACCCTGTAACCCGTCTTCCGCTTGAAAGAATGCTTAGGAAGAAGATCAGTGTCGTCCTTACTCAACCGGTGGAGATATCGATGCTTTACCAAGCCTATGATGAGAACTGTTACACGACTGGCTTCTGAGCGACAATACAATTAGAATAGGACACCCTAAACACTTGAGTGATATGAGTGATCTGTTAGTGAGGAGCCTGATCATGTATACTCTACATCTGAGAGTTGGAAAGTACGCCTTTTTCACTATGGACGCAATTGAAATCTAGCGACCAAACCATCGAAGCTCGAAATGTTTTCTAATACGTTCGAAAGATGTGCCAACTTCTGATGAAGGCATAATAAAAAGATCTACGGGTGGGGCAAGGGAGAGTCTATTAGAAAGATCCTTATATTCCCGCTTTTTGCTTGAGGACAAGCAAAGCCAAGTGTGGGATATTTGATATCGGGCAAAAAGTCACATTTTTATCCCCAATATTAAGCCCTAGAACAATAAAGATTTAAATTTTGTCGGAAAAATTATCGTTTTTTCGGTTGATTTTGTAGATTAAGTAATTACGAAGGCGATGCAAAAGAATCAAGTAAAACAGAGCTAAAACGAAGATTCTAGAGCGAAAACAGTGAAAGACAAGAAATCAAGTTACGATCCAGTGAAATCAGGCTGACCAGGCCAGCAAACGGCCTGCCATACGGCTTGCCAAACGGCCTGCCAGTATGGCAAACGGCCTGCCAAACGGTCAGAGCAAACGCGCTTGATAAACGGCTTGCCTTAGCAAACGGCCTCCAAAAACGGCCTGCCAAACGGCCTGTCAAACGGCCTGCCAGCCGTTTGCATGCAAAAATCAAGTCTATTTAAAGGGCTCTCTCCATCCATTCCAAGACACACTCAATTTTTAATTCATTTCATATTTTCAAGATTTTAGTTAGTCTTTAGTAGTAGTTAGCTTAGCTTTTATTTTTCGGAGGATATCCCGGCGAGTCCCTGCGATTTCGGGCAGATTTCTTTGGCCTTTTCAGGTTTTTATCCGAAACGCTTGTCTTTTGTATTAAACATGTGTTCTTACTTTTTATGTTTAATAATGCGTTCCGATATTACCATGTTAGCTTAATTAATCTGTATGTTGCCATGATAGAAGTTTGAGTTAGCGTAATTATGTTAATTTAGTACGATTACTGTTATAATACTGAACTAGGAAGTCTGATAGATTTGTATGCTAGCATCTTAAGGATTGACCAACCTAGGTTGTGATCAGGACTTGTCTACCTATATGAAATTAGCTACTTCATAGGATTAAGACCCCTGGTTATACTGTATCTGAAGATTTTATGAACTCGGTATGGCCGGAGTTCCCGAGAGGCATTTAATGCGCTTTTAGGACACGAAACTTAGGAATTGAGACATGAATGACCTAGTATGCCTATTGACTGTTTCGAAGAGACCTCTTAGGAGCTGTTAAGATCTAGTTAGTGCCTTCACTATGTGACCCAAGCCTATTGCATGTTTTGTTTGATTGTTGCCTTAGGTCTTAGTCATATCAACTGTTTAGGTATTCATTAGGTTTCTATCTGCTTTACTATCAGTATATTGACTGTGATGCTGTATAATGTTTGAATTAAGATGATCTCATTAGTATGATGGAATGGTTGTTAGTTTTCATTTCAGGTTTTGCCAACTTAAACCGACAGATTCTTTCCGTTTGTGATCAGTGTTCAATCAACACGGCACATTGTTATTCAGTTACCTAAACTGATAACAAGGGTTAGGATTAGAGCTTAACTCACTAATAAACCTAGTACTTTACTGAGGATAACCTCCGAGTTATTGTTACCTTTCAATTATACGACCAAGTGACATACTTCTCACTGCTCAAAGAGAACTCCGAGAGTTCAGAGACAAGTAGGTCTGTGTAATTGGCTCATCCAACCAGATCTACATCATTCCAAGCATAGTTTTAACATAAGCATAATTACCTTCCCCTAACCCAATACTAATATCTTTGTCAACATTTCCCTGATCTGCATACTCCGGATATCCTTCCACTTTATTTACTTTTCCGCACTTAGGACTTTTAGCTAAAATCAACTACTATCTTTTATCTAGGTAATTTAACTAAAAGACAATTATCCACTTGATCTTCAATTCGTTAATCAGCAAAAAATATGACACTAGGTTAACTTACACCTTTTACACCTTAGAAAGTAAAAGTAAATTTAGGCCCCACAAAATATAAATAAACGAAGACACTGTGTGCTACCGAATCGGACATCCTGCGACCTAACGACACCGCACAAATATAACCGTCCGTTAGTAGCATATCACTGCTTTTCTTGGCGTCGCTGCCGGGGAATCGAATTTTTTGATCGAGAAAGATTTTTAAATAGACAAAGTATTGTTTGGTGGTGTCTAAGAAAGACAATTATACATGGACTTGATTGTTGGATTTTCCGAACAGTCTCCAATTATATTAGAACCAAAAGGAATCTGCCTCTCCGTAGTCGGCCTGGCCACCTCGATACAAGTAATCTGTAAGAAATCCTATCTGTAAAGATATCCGATCTGGTTAGCGACCGAATTTCAAGAATAATTGTTTTTATTAAATTATTGATCCTTTTAGTAAATCAATATTTTCTAAAAGTTACCTTTAAACAGAAAATCTAAAAAATGGAATAACAAGACACCCTTGCTTCTATGCATAAGTCATACTTAGAGGAAAGAGGAGGACCAATCACCTTAGGAACCGAAGGAATTCCTGAAATCAGTTCACACATGATTAAACTAGTTAGTATGATCAGTAAATTTCAAGGAATACCGACTGACGATCCAAACTTTCTTTTAAACAGTTTTATCAGTCTGGTTGACTCTTTTAAGAAGGAAGAAAACGAGAAAAACATTTTGAAACTTCATCTTTTTCAATATTCACTTTCTGCACACGCTTTAGCATGGTTTGACGAACTTAACTCGAATTCAATCCATACATGGGAGGATTTAGCCACTAAATTTCTAAACAAATTTTATCCACCCTCCATGTAAACCTGTTTAAGAAATGACATCACAAACTTTTCTCAAAAAGAAAATGAGTCATTGTGTGTAGCATGGAATAGAAAAAAGATGTTGCTTAAAAGATGTCCGAATCATTCGTTAAGCCGGGCAGACATAATCTGTACGTTTTACAATAGTTTGACCAAGGATGATAAGTCTCTCCAAGACATGGCCTCGCAAGGTATTTTCATGTCCCGAACAGCAGACGAAGCATGAAATCTCTTGGACACAATAGCTGCACAATAGGAAGATTGGAATTATGAAGCTGCTGAGGAGGATGACGTCTTCGCTCATACGGTAAAAATGCTGGAAACCAGGTTACAAGATCTCACCATCACTCTTCAAAATTTACCAATTCCTATATACTCCAATGCTACTAGAACCAATCTAAGGTATCCTTACCCCAGATGGGCACATAAACAGCAAAATAGCTCGGATCATAATATAATCTTCCCGTTGCACAAACCTACTCTCCACTCTAGGGAAATTTTAGTTGAATTTATGAAAACGCAATACATGATAAACCTTCAAGTCATAGAATGTCAGAATAAGTTTGACACTTTGATAGAGACTTTTGAAGAATTAATCACCAATTTTCAGCTTACGCTTAAACGATTAACCACTAAAGTTGAAATAGAGTGCAGTGAGTTTAATGCCCTAGTAATTACTAGAGGAGGGAAGGAAACAACTGTCAATATACCCATACAAGATTTTTCCGATAAGGAACCTGTGCTAAATGACCTTGTGGTCAACCCGCCGAAACCTATCTCTCCTAAGGCCCCATAAATTATTCCACGCGCCCTCATACCTTTCCCAGGTAGGCTTAGGAAGGAAAAACAAGAAGCACAATTCGCTAAGTATTGGGATATTATCAAAAATTTGCATTTGAATGTACGACTAGTAGATGCTTTAGTAGAAATGCCAAACTGCACTAAATTTTTCAAAGAACTGCTTTCAAATAAAGAGAGATTAAGAGAGATAGTTAGCTTGCCCTTAAGTGAAGAATGCTCGTTAGTGTTACAACATAAAATTCCCCCTAAGTTAGGAGATACAGGAAGATTTACGGTACCTTGCTACCTGCAAGATGTCCAAATTAGCAATGCGTTAGCAGACTTAGGAGCCAGTGTAAACCTAATGCCCTATTCATTATTCAAAAAGCTAGGATTAAATGACTTAAGGCCTACCAGAATGACTATCTAACTCGCGGATAGATCAGTTAAGATTCCTCGAGAAATATCTGAGGATGTCCTAGTTAGAGTGGATAAGTTTGCGTTTCCCGTTGATTTTGTCATTATGGATATTGAGGAAGACACGAAGGTCCCACTCATTCTTGGCGGACCATTCCTAAATACTGCCAAGGCCGTAATTAACGTTCACGAGAAATCATTGAAGTTAAGGGTTGGAGGAGAAGAAATCACATTCAATGTTGATCACCTCATGAACCATCCTAAGGAAGAAGATGTGAATCTCTCTGATTCTTTTCAAGAACTCGTCAACGAATACCTGGAAGAGACTATGGCTATATGTAGTCAAGATCAAATTTCTAAGGATCTATTCTTTACACATCCTGAAGGAAATCTCGACAACCATTCAGCCATAAACCTTAGTCAACACATATCTCCCCTCTCTGAAAGTAACTTTCTTGGCAAGACTATTCAAATAGCACCGCTAGGACATGGCATTCCTTTACCTCTACTAAGGAGAAGACTGAATGAAGAAACAGATTTCATTCCGGTACATTAGGAACCCCAGTCAAAGGAGGGCTGTGAGGAGTTTCCCGAACCTACCTTCGAAACTAAATAAGACATTTATGAAGAGGAAGCATTAAGAAGGACAATTTCTAGAAATGAAGAACAGATAGCATCAGTGATCGCTACTGAAGAATCAGAATTCCAGGAGAAGTATGACTCGTTAGACCGAAAGGAAATAGCTAGGATGAAGCCATCTATCGAGGAACCTCCGGAATTAGAATTAAAGAAGTTACCCGATAATCTGGAGTATGCATTCTTAGAAGGATAATCGCAACTCCCTGTAATCATCTCGAAAGACCTCACGCCACAAGAGAAGGCGAAATTGATTCAAGTATTGAAATCACATAAGAAGGCAATTGCTTGGAAGATCTCCGACATCAAAGGGATCAGCCCCAACTATTGCACCCATAAGATCTTCGTGGAAGATGATTTCAAACCTTCAGTTCAGAGGCAAAGAAGGGTCAACCCTATGATTCAAGAAGTCGTCAAGAAAGAAGTAATCAAACTTCTGGACTTCGGTCTGATCTATCCTATCTCTGATTCACCATGGGTTAGTCCTGTTCAAGTGGTACCCAAAAAGGGAGGGACAACCGTAATTCAAAATGAGAATAATGAACTTATTCTAACTCGGGAAGTCATCGGTTGGAGGGTTTGCATAGATTATCGTAAACTAAATGATGCAACCCGAAAGGATTATTTTCCATTACCTTTCATTGATCAAATGTTGGAACGTTTATCAGTAAATGAATACTACTGTTTCCTTGATGGTTTTTCCGGCTACTTTCAAATTCCCCTCGATCCAAAGGACCAAGAGAAAATAACCTTTACCTATCCTAATGGAACATTTGCTTATCGACGCATGCCCTTTGGGTTATGCAATGCACCAGCTACATTCCAGTGATGCATGGTGGCAATATTCCATGACATGATTGAACGTTGTATGGAAGTCTTCATGGACAACTTCTCAGTCTTTGGTAGTACCTTTGATTCGTGCCTATCAAACCTTGACAAGATGCTCACCCGGTGTGAAGAGTCAAATTTAGTTATGAATTGGAAAAAATGTCACTTCATGGTAAAAGAAGGGATAGTTTTAGGACATAAGATTTCAAAAGCAGGAATAGAAGTTGATAAGGCTAAGATTGAGACCATTACTAAGCTTCCAGAACCTACCATAGTAAGAGCGGTAAGGAGTTTTCTAGGACACGCCGGTTTCTACCGACGTTTCATTAAGGATTTTTCGAAGGTCACACGACCTCTCACTCATCTCCTAGGAAAGGAAGTCCCGTTTGTCTTCGATAAAGAATGTCGAAAAGCATTCAACTATCTGAAAGAACAGCTAACACATGCGCCCATCATGATAGCTCCTGGTTGGAGTCTACCATTTGAAATCATGTGTGATGCAAGTGACTTCGCAGTTGGATCTGTTCTTGGACAACGGGCAGATAAGCACTTTCATCCAATCTATTACGCTACCAAAACCTTAATCGGAGCTTAAGAGAATTACACTACCATGGAAAAGGAGCTGCTAGCCGTAGTATTCGCCTTTGACAAATTCTGTTCCTATCTCATCCTGTCCAAAACTACAGTCTATACAGATCATTCAGCCCTCAAATATCTATTCACAAAGCAAGACGCGAAACCAAGACTCCTACGATGGATCTTACTCCTTCAGGAATTCGATATTGAGATTAAAGATAAAAAAGGAGCAGAGAATGTCGCAGCAGACCATCTTAGTCATTTGGAGAACCCAGCGATGGAACAACTTGCTGAACGAGTTATCAGAGATAAATTTCCGAAAGAACAGCTTATGAGTTTAGGACAAACTCACATAGGATCGCAATTTACTGACACTCCTTGGTATGCCGACATGGGAAACTACCTAGTTGCCGGAGTAGTACAGAAAGGAATGAGCACCTCCCGAAGAAGGAAGTTCTTCAGAGATGCCAAGTACTATTACTGGGAAGATCCTTACCTTTATAGAATTTGCCCTGATCAGATAATCAGGAGGTGCGTAGATGAAAAACAAGCAGCAAGGATTCTTCACCAATGTCACCATGGACCAACTGGAGGTCATCATGGAGCAAATTTAACCGCAAGAAAAGTCTACGAATCAGGATTCTATTGGCTGTCTATATTTCGAGATGTGCAAGAGCTTGTAAAGCATTGCGACTCATGCCAAAGGCAAGGTATTATCTCTATGAAGAATGAGATGGCTCAGACTAATATCCAAGCTTGCGAGATCTTTGATATATGGGGATTAGACTTCATGGGCCCATTCCCAAAGTCTAACAGGAAAGAATATGTCCTCGTAGCAGTAGATTACGTCTCCAGATGGGTCGAATCCCAAGCATTTCCAACTAATGATGCCAAAGTCGTCACTAACTTCCTGAAGAGACTCTTCTGCAGATTTGGAACTCCCCGTGCTATAATAAGTGATAGAGGCACACACTTCTGTAATACTCAATTGATGAAAGTGATGCAACAATACGGAGTTACCCACAAAATGTCCACTGCCTATCATCTGTAGACCAATGAAAAAGCAGAGGTCACGAACAGAGCACTCAAAAGAATCTTAGAACGAACTATCGATCATCATGGAAATAAATGGGCCGAAAAACTAGATGATGCTCTGTGTACATTCCGGACTGCTTACAAGAATCCTCTAGGAACTACACCCTACCACATGATCTATGGAAAAGCCTGTCACCTTCCGCTGGAACTTGAATATAAAGCTCTCTGGGCGCTGGAGACCTGCAACCCCGATCCCTCAGTTACCGCAAAATATCAGAAGATGCAAATGAACGAACTCGCCGAATTAAGAGACCAAGCCTATGAAACGTCATACATCTACAAGGAATGAACGAAGCTTACGCATGATGCAAAATTGATTCCTACAATGTTCACCACTGGAGATAAAGTTCTGCTCTTCAATTCTCGGTTCAAGAAGTTCGCTGGAAATTTAGATCAAGATGGAGTGGCCCATACAAAGTTGTACATGCTTTTCCACACGGAGCCGTGGAATTGGAAGGACCTACTGGCAACTTCAAAGTCAACGCCCACCAGTTAAAAGCTTATCTAGAAGACCATGATAAGGAGGATCACCTCTTCTCCTTTGATCCATTCTGAAGATCTGACAAGGAAAAGTCGAGCTGTAACGACTTGATAAACAAAGCGCTCTTGGGAGGCACCCCTTGCTTATCCTTTTTATTATTATTTATTTTTATTTCAATCTTAAGATATTATCTCTGTGTACCAACAACTAAGCGCCGTACTTGGGCTTAGTACTTACAAGTTTGTTGAATGTGTTCAGGAAAAAATGCCAAGATCAGGAGCTTCAGTTTACATCCTAGTTCGCAGGAGGAGGACTCCTAGAGTTTACTCATCCGGAAGCAGTGCTGATCAGAATAGGCCATCAACAGGGGAATTAGGCCCAAGGCGATTGGTATTAGAGATCGTTGAGGAGGATATTGGCATAGCACCGCCAGCTCCTCCCGTTCGACGATCTAGACGTTTAGCCAGGAGACCAGCTGAGCACACACAGCTGCCAGAGACACATGAGCCACAGATAGTGATACACTATGTAGCCACTTTAAGTGACCCTGATGTTGCATGGGCACTACTTAGAGACCAGCAGAGGCTCTACCGAGCTCTTAGAGCATACCTTCAGTGCGAGGGGATGCCACGCAGTAGTCTGGGTCCGTCTTCATTTAGGCTAGCGCACCGTGTTCAGCTGACACGACAAGCTACGCCCAGGAGTTCCACACCGGCCGCAGTTCACTCAGTTACCTTAGCTGCCATGCCTGCACATGCTACTCCTATTCCCATCACGCCGCCTGCTCCAGTCACTGAGCTAGTTCTAGTCACTGAGCTACCTGAGGGTTGTCACTTAGTCACTATTCCCATTTCAGTTGAGCCACTAATGGCCCAGGCATTTGAGATCACCGGGAGCATACCTGACGAGGAGCCTTTCCTGAGCCTAGAGTTTCCGTCAGACCTATATCTGGATTCACTACTAGGCCCTGAGTTGGATATAGGGCAGCCTCTCGAGTACTTGCCGAGACTAGAGGATGATGATGAGATCTTCAGATACTTCGCAGCACCGACTCAGCACATTGACCAGGATAGTATCCCATAGACTACTTTACTTTACTTTACTTTACATTACTTTACTTTTAGTTTTATCTTTTTGAAGCATTGTACTAAAAAAGTTATATATAGTGGACATGCTGCCTTTTTCTTTTTGTTCTTCATGCAGAAATACTATCAAAAGAGATTGGTCCCTAGTAGATTGACCGTAGGAAGGCTCAACACTAGAAAAGTAACACGATCATAGGGACGTAATCCTTCCTTAAACCTATTTCAATTATAACGCACTAAAATCTCTAAGTGTAGGGTAACCCCCGTAACAAACTTAGAATTTTAGAAGTCAATGTCCTTAATTTATAAAGTATTAAAATATTCTTTCTAGAGAACATTAGGGACAATGTTCTTCTAAGTGTGAGGTAATGGGTAAAGGTTTTAAAGGTCAAAAGTCGAGTAACCAAAAAACGCCAAGTTTTGAAAAATTCTTTTGTCCAAAAGTAATTAAGCAATGGATATTGGGTAATTTTGAAAAATTCTTACCTTGTTTTTGCCCAAAAGATCTAATAAAATTGCTAGAAATCGGTTTTCGGAACATTTATTAGAACGGAACGATTAAGCTGAAACTTATGTTTTGTGTCAAAAGATTTCTTTTAAGAAAATATGTAAAAGGCTACGCATGATCAAGCACGACCCCTACTCCCCAAAAGGTAAGGAATCTTGGATCCAAAGTATCTGTATGACCCATCAAATCTACAGTACTTTGTTATTTCATTTGATGAGCGTGCCGGTGTACGGATCAAGTTAAAATTTGGTTCAGACATACGTTTCAAGACCAATGGTTAGTGAGCACCATACGTGGTGCAGGTGCGATACTCCTTCCGAAATCATTCTGAATAGAGAAGACAAAAAGCCATCCGTTTCCGTTTCCACTCCACGCAATTTAAACCGGCCAACTCACATAAAGAGTTGATGAAATAGAAATGTTCACCCTAAATTCACTCCCAAAATACACCATTCACATTCACCCCATTTCCATTCATCAAAAGATCCAGAGATTTATAAAGTGATAGATCAATTAAAATTCGCTTCAAAAGCACTTGTTGAAAGATTCCGAATCCCTGATTGTTTTTGATAGATCAAAGACCTATTTTTCAGTGGATTATCACTTCCTCTCTGGACAGCAGGAACAAAAGACAAAAGTTATGAAGAAAGGGTATGCCGAAAAGAAAAAAAACACCCGAGAAGTTGCCTAAAAGAAGGATGCCGGAAGAGCAAAAGAAAATTCTAGATAAAGTCTTAGCAAAATCCACCTCTTCCGAAGAAAACTTTTACGGAGTTCCAGGTCGTTCTCTATCCAAAAATGGATACTATGAAGAATCAAAGTCTATCAATTCTCTCAAAAATCAAAAGATCTAGATACCTTTCACCGATCCATAATGTCCCAACCAAACCCTGTAACCCGTCTTCCTCTTGAAAGAATGCTTAGGAAGAAGATCAGTGTCGTCCTTACTCAACCGGTGGAGATATCGATGCTTTACCAAGCCTATGATGAGAACTGTTACACGACTGGCTTCTGAGCGACAATACAATTAGAATAGGACACCCTAAACACTTGAGTGATATGAGTGATCTGTTAGTGAGGAGCCTGATCATGTATACTCTACATCTGAGAGTTGGAAAGTACGCCTTTTTCACTCTGGACGCAATTGAAATCTAGCGACCAAACCATCGAAGCTCGAAATGTTTTCTAATACGTTCGAAAGATGTGCCAACTTCTGATGAAGGCATAATAAAAAGATCTACGGGTGGGGCAAGGGAGAGTCTATTAGAAAGATCCTTATATTCCCGCTTTTTGCTTGAGGACAAGCAAAGCCAAGTGTGGGATATTTGATATCGGGCAAAAAGTCACATTTTTATCCCCAATATTAAGCCCTAGAACAATAAAGATTTAAATTTTGTCGGAAAAATTATCGTTTTTTCGGTTGATTTTGTAGATTAAGTAATTACGAAGGCGATGCAAAAGAATCAAGTAAAACAGAGCTAAAACGAAGATTCTAGAGCGAAAACGGTGAAAGACAAGAAATCAAGTTACGATCCAGTGAAATCAGGCTGACCAGGCCAGCAAACGGCCTGCCATACGGCTTGCCAAACGGCCTGCCAGTATGGCAAACGGCCTGCCAAACGGTCAGAGCAAACGCGCTTGATAAACGGCTTGCCTTAGCAAACGGCCTCCAAAAACGGCCTGCCAAACGGCCTGTCAAACGGCCTGCCAGCCGTTTGCATGCAAAAATCAAGTCTATTTAAAGGGCTCTCTCCATCCATTCCAAGACACACTCAATTTTTAATTCATTTCATATTTTCAAGATTTTAGTTAGTCTTTAGTAGTAGTTAGCTTAGCTTTTATTTTTCGGAGGATATCCCGGCGAGTCCCTGCGATTTCGGGCAGATTTCTTTGGCCTTTTCAGGTTTTTATCCGAAACGCTTGTCTTTTGTATTAAACATGTGTTCTTACTTTTTATGTTTAATAATGCGTTCCGATATTACCATGTTAGCTTAATTAATCTGTATGTTGCCATGATAGAAGTTTGAGTTAGCGTAATTATGTTAATTTAGTACGATTACTGTTATAATACTGAACTAGGAAGTCTGATAGATTTGTATGCTAGCATCTTAAGGATTGACCAACCTAGGTTGTGATCAGGACTTGTCTACCTATATGAAATTAGCTACTTCATAGGATTAAGACCCCTGGTTATACTGTATCTGAAGATTTTATGAACTCGGTATGGCCGGAGTTCCCGAGAGGCATTTAATGCGCTTTTAGGACACGAAACTTAGGAATTGAGACATGAATGACCTAGTATGTCTATTGACTGTTTCGAAGAGACCTCTTAGGAGCTGTTAAGATCTAGTTAGTGCCTTCACTATGTGACCCAAGCCTATTGCATGTTTTGTTTGATTGTTGCCTTAGGTCTTAGTCATATCAACTGTTTAGGTATTCATTAGGTTTCTATCTGCTTTACTATCAGTATATTGACTGTGATGCTGTATAATGTTTGAATTAAGATGATCTCATTAGTATGATGGAATGGTTGTTAGTTTTCATTTCAGGTTTTGCCAACTTAAACCGACAGATTCTTTCCGTTTGTGATCAGTGTTCAATCAACACGGCACATTGTTATTCAGTTACCTAAACTGATAACAAGGGTTAGGATTAGAGCTTAACTCACTAATAAACCTAGTACTTTACTGAGGATAACCTCCGAGTTATTGTTACCTTTCAATTATACGACCAAGTGACATACTTCTCACTGCTCAAAGAGAACTCCGAGAGTTCAGAGACAAGTAGGTCTGTGTAATTGGCTCATCCAACCAGATCTACATCATTCCAAGCATAGTCTTAACATAAGCATAATTACCTTCTCCTAACCCAATACTAATATCTTGGTCAACATTTCCCTGATCTGCATACTCCAGATATCCTTCCACTTTATTTACTTTTCCGCACTTAGGACTTTTAGCTAAAATCAACTACTATCTTTGATCCAGGTAATTTAACTAAAAGACAATTATCCACTTGATCTTCAATTCGTTAATCAGCAAAAAAATACGACACTGGGTTAACTTACACCTTCTACACCTTAGAAAGTAAAAGTAAATTTAGGTCCCGCAAAATATAAATAAACGAAGACATTGTGTGCTACCGAATCGGACATCCTGCGACCTAACGACACCGCACAAATATAACCGTCCGTTAGTAGCATATCATACTTGAACAAACTTTCCTTCCAACTTGTAACCGGGACACCATGAATGTTCACCCAAACTAGTCTACCCGAACTTTTAATAGAATCTTCTAATACACTGACATGGTTGCACCAATTGAAAATAATATTATTAGGGTTACTGGTGATCAGAGGCGGAGACATGGGGATGCATGTGGATGCTTTGCATCCCCCAACTCTTCAAATAAGCAAATTATAGTGTGTTAAAAAATTGTATATTAGTTGCCAATATCCCCAAATAATAAACACAAGCATCCCTTAATATGATTAACATATGTCATAGTTACGATGTATATATGAAAATTTTATGTTAATATTTAATTATTGTGAAATGCATCCCCTATCCGTGAATCCTGGCTTCGCCTCTGCTGGTGATGTTCGCTGCTATAATCGGACCATCACATATCAATAACATGTCTAACCCCCCATATATTTAATAGGGAAATTCAACCCTTCAGCTTTACACAGCTCTTCAAACTGAACCAGTAAATCAATGTTTTTGAGTTCACACGTGATTGCTTTACCAATCAAATCATTGTTACGTTCCTTGACAGTGATTTTCCTTTCATCAGAGTACTTCGACGTGTCTGACTTACCACCTTTTTGGACTTGTGGCACACTTGTCTCCACCGTCTTATTGTTTAACACCGATCTAAGATCTTCCTTTTTTTGTTTATTTAACACACTCCTTAAATCCTCCATATGTTGTCTGTTTAATTTCTCCCTAAGATCTTCATTATGCCTAGCCACATCTGCAAACTTCCTGTCATCTATGTAATTAAATCTTCTGTCATCACTAACATCACCTTCACGACGTTCATGTTTCTGCTGTTGGCCGTCATAAACACCTCTAACTTCATTCTTTCTTTAGGTAGCTTTGAATATTTTGATTTGAAGTTCATTGAATTTTATCTTTTCCAATTTAGCTAGAAGAGAATCTGCACATCTTACATTTGCAAACCTCACAAAGGCAAATCTTTCACCATTCTTCAACCTCTTACTAGCCATGTAGATATCACGTATGTCCCCAAAAGGCTTAAACGATTTCCACAAATCTTCAACATTCCAACTAATCGGGAAGTTGAAAAACATGAAGGAAGTCAGTTGGATTCCGAATAATCTAGCTAGTCGATCACTAAGTTCCCCGTTGTACCTGGTTCCTACCCTCGCCGCTCCTCCGCCGTTTACCTCACGCCACTCTTTCTCTCTCCTCACATTCTCTCTCACACACCCCATTTTGTTGACACAACTTATAATATTCCGACCCATATATCAATTGACGTTGACCGTATAATTAAACGGATTTTTGAAAATCGTAACGGATTGCTCTTAAAAATGATTAATCAGGGATTAATCGGGGAGTAATCGAATTTTTTTTCAACACTGCCACTAAGTACACTATAAATACACATACTAAATTATAAGAGACTTTGTCGTTGAGTCACACACAACAAACATTTCATCACATCATGTCTGCAAAGGGGTAACTAGCGACAAAGCGCATAACACCTAGTTAGTATTTATATTTAATATTTAATATGTATATATTTATATTTAATATTTAATATTTAATATTTAATATTTAATATACATTAAATCGATGTAATATTTACATCTATATAATGCAGGCCTAATCGCATCCAAAAAAGAGGTGTAGTTTGGCAATTTAGTGTAGTTGTAGTGGCAATTTGAAGCAATTACCATATCATTCACAAGTATTAAATCACTTCAAGTCTTCAAAGCAGTTCAATTCACCAAGGTTTATCTATTCTCTGTCTATTATCATCATCTTTCTGTCAATCCAATTCGCCAAGGTTTCTCTAATCTCGACATCCCCACATCCTTATTCTGTTATATGTTTCCTTTCTCCGGCGCTTATTCCACTGATCCATCAATTTTATTGAAGAATTAGATATCTTTCAAACTTTTGCCGAGTTTTAGGGTTGAGGTGTGTTGTTTATGATGATTTCAAGTTTTTTAGGGAGGATGGTTCATTCTTCGTGCAGTTACAAGCCAGCTTCAGCAAATGTTTGGGCTCTTAAGCCCAATTTTCGATGGGTTTGCTCTATTTGTCACTTGGGCCTGTTAAACTTTTATTTTTAAGTGGCATTGGTGGGCTTGGTGTATCCAAGTTTCACGAGCTTAATAAGACGCTAGGTTCTTCAATCTGTCACTCGTAATTTCAATTTGGTTTCTGTATTTTTTCGGTAAAAAAGCCTCTTACAATGTATCATGTTTGATTATTTTCATCTTTTTGATGAAGATTTATTTAATATATTTATCCTTTTTCGCCAAAAAAATTTAATGTGTTTAATAATAATAAATTATAAAATATAAAAAGTTGTGTAATTATTAATTGTATCTTAACATATACCATACGAATATACGTCAGCAAAATCTTTTCCATTATAGTTTTCAAATATAGTGGTAAAGCCATATAACAAAAAATATAGACCTTTTTAAAATATAAAGTATTGAGAAATATTCATTTGAATTCATAAATTAAGTTGAGATCCAAGGAACCAATGAGAGCGTGACATGTGATACGAAAATAACATGTGATTGAAAAAAAAATTCAAATTTTTTTTTTTACAAATTTTTTTTTTCGAATTTTTCTTTACAATCACATGTGATTTACCTGCACAATCACATGTGATTGAATAATCCAATCACATGTGATTGGATTTGACATGCATAATCACATATGATTGGGTTTACAATCACATGTGATTGACATGCAGAATCACATGTGATTGTAAAAAAAATTCGAAAAAAAATTTGAAAATTTTTTTTTTGAAAATTATTTTTTTTTGAAAATTTTTTTTTTTTGAAAATTTTTTTTTTTTCAATCACATGTGATTTTCGCGTCACATGTCGCGCTCTCATTGGTCCCTTGAATTTCAAGCAAATTAATGGATGTAAGTGATTACAACTCATAAAGTATTTATTAATTTTATTTTAACGCATAAGTTAGCAAATTCATTTTTATTATAGCTTTCAAACATAGCTTATGGTCAAGCCATGTAACAACAGATAATAGACTTTTTTTTATTATAAAACAACAACAAATACACAAAACTAACTACAAATAATTAACGAGACTGAAACTCATAATCTCAAGGTTGAACATGTATGAAGGAATGTGGCTTTATGGACAGATTACTCACTGTCAAGTTAGCATGCAATCGATGATTTGTAGTTCTATGCTTCGGTTCTGTTTTTTTTTTTTTTTTTTTTTTTTTTTTTTTTTTTTTTTTGGATAAAGGGGACGGTACCCCGGAGAAATTTTATTAATCACAAAAAAATAAGTACAGTGGGCGGATGTTTTGAAGTGACCATCCGAAACACTTTGACAAAATTACCTATTCTAGGAAATTAAAATCTATACATATATCAAAAAACCTAATAACCAAAACAAAACTTATGCCTTCGGTTCTCATCTTAATGATCGTAAGAAGCTGATTTTCAAAGCTATTATTCTTGCTTCTTTTTGGACCATGTGAATGTTTCGTAACAATATCGTACTCAAAAAATCTGAATTCCGTAAGTCATATAATGGATGTTACAGTAGTTAATTACCCTTTTAATGAATTTCTAGTTAGGGATGAGATCGATACTAATACTGAACCAAACCGTACCAAATAGAAAAATTATTGGAGCCGAAATTGCTCGAAACCAAAATTGCTCAATACCAAAAATCAAATACCGAACCGAACTAAGAAAACAATATTGGTATGGTACCGCTTACTGTATCTGATCTCGTTTTTTTTTTTTTTTAAATAAAAGGAGAAATTAATTGTTGCTGTTGTTTAATCTTGTTTCCTGATTGTCGAATCAACAAAAAAAAAAAAAAAAGGGGACAAACTACCAATTGTTGCTGCTATCGCTTCTGCTTCTGTTTTTCCTTTTTGACGCATCCAAGAAAATCCCGAGCCATATCTCCACACAAAACAAATTATTGGTATTGGTATTGATATTATTTTCATTTTACATATATATAATATATAATAATAATAATTGAGTTGGTTGGTAATCAAATTAAAGGAAAGAAGTGGAGCCGTTCCTTTCATTTGCTTATTTTTTGATTTGTGTGCAAAGTGAAAATAGATTTTGTGCACTGACGTGAAGGAAACATAAAATCAACTTCTTTTGAGCAATTTTAATTCTTATTTTATCTAAACAATGAGGAATTATAGAGGAAATAATTATTGTGATTCACAATATCAAGTCCAGTTATTAAATATCATTCATGCCCAACAGCAGTTCCATGTTTGGCCACAAAAGCAACAAGCTTTTCAGGCTCCCATTTCTACCCAACCCAGCTTGCTTGGGCCTTATCCTCATGGTACTAATGATTCTGGTTGGAATATGGATACTGGTGTGTCCACGCATCTTACCTCTAGTATTAATACTCTGAGTACTGTTTTTAATAATTGCAAATATTCGTCAGTCACTGTCGGTGATGGGAACACCATTCCCGTCACCAATACTGGCCATAGCTTGTTACCTAGTCCCCACCGACCTCTTCACTTACATAACGTCCTTGTTACACCTAACATTGTCAAAAATCTAATTTCCGTTCGCCAATTTACACGTGATAATCTTGTTTCTGTTGAATTCGATCCCTTTGATTTTTCTGTTAAAGATTATCTGACACGCCAGCTTCTTCTCCGATGTGATAGCACCGGAGATTTGTATTCCGTCACACCTCACTCTCAGCATGCTCTTCTCACTAGCCCCGTCACATGGCATCAACATCTCGGTCATTCCGGACATGATGTTCTTCGTAAACCTATTTCTAATAAAGATATTTCGTGTAATAAAACTATGTCTCCATTGTTTTGTCACGCATGTCAGCTTGGAAAACATGTGCGTCTCCCATTTTCTGTTTCTAGCTCTAATGTTACTTCTGCTTTTGATATTATTCATTCTGATCTATGGACTTCTCCTGTTGCTAGTATTAGTGGTCTGAAATACTATATAATCTTTCTTGATCATTTTACTCATTATGTTTGGGTATTTCCATTACGTTATAAATCTGATGTGCTTAATACATTTGTTCAGTTTTGTACCTTCGTAAAAACTCAATTTAACCAAGAAATCAAAGCCTTCCAATGCGACAACGGTGGTGAATTCGACAATAACGCATTCCATCACCTCCTACAATCTAACGGGATACAATTCCGATTCTCCTGTCCACACATCTCCCAACAAAATGGCAAATCTGAACGAATGCTCCGCACCATTACCAACCTTATCCGCACTCTTCTATTTCAAGCCCATCTCCCTCCGATCTACTGGGTAGAAGCCCTTCATATGGCTGCCCATCTTCTTAACATCTTACCTTCTTCCTCAATAAACCACGAAATACCTCACACTCGCCTGTACAAACAAAAACCAAACTACTCTACTCTTTGTGTCTTCGGCTGTCTTTGTTATCCACTCCTTGAAACCATCCACAAACTTGCACCTCGATCCACCCCCTGTATCTTCCTCGTGTACCCATCCAACCACTGAGGATATCGATGTCTTGATCTCACCACCAACAAAATCATTCTATCCCGACATGTTACCTTTGATGGAACCTCCTTTCCATTCGGCTCCATGACTCCTACCCAGCCACCCTCTTATGAGTTCCTGGATCCTCCACCCAATCTATTCTCCCGTACTCTTCACCTCTCTGAGCCCACCACCACTCACACACCTTCGGAGACACAGCCTCCTCCTAATGAGGCTACCACCAACAGTTCGGAGACTCAGCCTCCTCCCACTGAGGCTACTGTCTCTACCACCCTTCCGGAGACACAACCTCCTCCTACTGAGGCTACTACTTCTAATACTACTTCTCAGTCTATCCACCCTATGGTAACTCGTGCCCACGTTGGCACCACCAAACCCGTACAACGTCTTAATCTTCACACTTCTGTTATCTCTCCCATCCCTCGCACTTACCCCGAAGCCCTTCGCGACCCTAATTGAAAACAAGCTATGACTGACGAATTTAATGCATTAATTAACAACAGTACTTGGAAACTTGTGCCTCGCCCAGCAGACACGGAAATAGTTCGCTCCATGTGGCTCTTTAAACACAAGTTAAATGCAGATGGTAATTTGAGTAGATATAAGGCTCAGCTTGTTGCTAATGGTCGCAACCAACAAGTTGGTATTGATTATAATGAGACCTTTAGTCCGGTTGTTAAACCAGCTACAATACGCACTGTTCTCAGTTTGGCTATTTCTCGACACTGGCCGATCCATCAGCTAGATGTCAAGAACGCATTTCTTCATGGACAATTATTTGAGACTGTATACATGCACCAGCCTCCCGGATTTCGGGACCCTAGATTTCCTTATCATGTTTGTCTTTTGCTGAAATCTTTATGTGGACTAAAACAGGCTCCCCGAGCCTAGTTTCAGCATTTTGCCAGGTATTATCAACGGATAGGTTTTTGTCATAGCCGATGTGACACATCTCTATTCATTTATCGACAGGGCATGACACCGCCTATATACTCCTATATGTAGATGACATTATTTTGACCGCATCCTCTACAGAGCTCCTTCAGCGGATCATCAGCTCCCTTCACAGGGAATTCACCATGAGTGATCTTGGGCCCCTAAACTACTTCTTGGGCATATCAGCGTCCCTCACCACCTCGGGCTTATCTCTTTCACAAAAACAGTATGCATCCGAAATTCTTGATCGTGCAGATATGGCCACATGTCATCCATGTAGGACCCCGGTTGAACCAGGGGCCAAGCTCACTGCCCATGGGCCTCCTGTAAGGACCCGACCTTATATCGCAGCCTTGCTGGCGCATTACAATATTTGACCTTCACTCGACCAGACATCACTTACGCTGTTCAACAGATTTTCCTTTTCATGCACGACAACATCTTCATGCCCTCAAGCGGATTCTTCGATATATTAAGGGGACCCCTGACCTTGGTCTTCATCTATATGCTTCTTCTCCCACCTCTTTGGTTGCCTATTCTGACGCTGACTGGGCTGGATGCCCCACCACTAGACGATCTACCTCCGGTTATTGTGTGTTTCTTGGGAATAATCTTCTATCCTGGTCATCCAAACGGCAGAATACTCCATCCCGTTCTAGTGCTGAAGCGGAATATCGTGGGGTAGCTAATGCCATAGCAGAGACATGCTGGCTTCGTAACTTACTTCGCGAGCTATATTGCCCTCTCACCACTGCGACTCTTGTCTACTGTGATAACGTCAGTTCTGTTTACATGTCATCCAACCCAGTGCAGCATCAGCGAACCAAGCACATCGAGATTGACATCCACTTCCTTAGAGATTTGGTTGCTCAGGGACAGGTCCGAGTTCTTCACGTACTATCCAGATATCAGTTTGCAGACATCTTTACCAAAGGCCTTCCGTATGCTTTGTTTGATGAATTCAGATTCAGTTTGAGCGTCCATCGCACTCCTGCTCCAACTGAGGGGGATGTTAGCCCACGAACTTTAGTCCATGGGCTTTTCATGTAATGGGCTTTGCCCTTTAGAACATTCTAGTATTACTGTTCTTTATCTATTTATATTCAAGCACTGTATCACTCTTGTCAAGCAATAAACAATATACAATTTATTATTATAACATGAAGTAGATCGAAAGGGCAAAGAGAGCTACCCGGTCATCGTGGATAAATGCCACTCCTTCAATTGGCATCTAATTGTTGTCGCGGAACTTGTAGTAGGACATAGGGCTTATCGCGATGGCCACAAACCTATTTACGATGTCTCCGTCGATGACATAACCGAAGGGGTCAAATATTTTCCTTCACACAATATTCAGAAAAAGGCAGGGAAGGGTGTTGCTGATGTCCGGGACGGACACGACTTCTTATGATTATTACGGTGTCATACCGAATGGTACAAAAAAATAAGTACAATTCATTTTTTGTGATTTTCACATTTCATTTTTTTTTTGCGATTTTTACATTTCAAGACGCTCAAAATGCGCTTGATCAAGGTTCAGATGTTAGCTAGTTTATAAATTCATTTTTTTTTTAGAGATTTCATAATTTACTCTCATGTTTTGCTTTAATTAGTATAATCATCTTACAACCTGTGACACAATTGAAACTCCACTATGTATTTTTTTCTTTCTATTTTCTTATGATGCAGATTTATAAAAGCATGCTTGTTATATTTTGACCAGCATACATGAGCTTGAACACTTTCATGAACAGATAGTGAACACTTTCTTGAACAAATAGTAAACACTTTCATAATATTGTTTCCCAGGCATTCTTTATAATATATTTTCCAGAGTTATAAGACAAAACCTTTTCCATTATGATATTAGTTAACCTTGTACTGTAGTTCATGTGATAGTGGTCTGGCTCAATTTGCGAGAAGTTAGGAGTTAGACTCTCGTAGGGTGCAGCATTGCACACAAAATTGTCCCTTAACTCTTGATTTCCATCCAAGGGTGTCTTCCGCACATCGCGTTGCTGGGGCAGTGGGGGAGGGAAGTTTTACCGCCTGAAATGTCCCGTTCATATTGATTATAAACGTTCCATATTAATTGATTTCGTTGCGAGGTTTTGACCTCTATATGAGACGTTTTTCAAAGACTGCATTCATTTTTAAAACAACCATAACCTTTATTTTATCAATAAAGGTTTTAAAAACATTACGTAGATTATCAAATAATGATAATCTAAAATATACTGTTTACACACGACCATTACATAATGGTTTACAATAGAAATATATTACATCGACATATATTTCTTGAATGCAGTTTTTACACAATATCATACAAATATGGACTCCAAATCTTGTCCTTATTTTAGTATGCAACAGCGAAAGCTCTTAGTATTCACCTGAGAATAAACATGCTTTAAACGTCAACAAAAATGTTGGTGAGTTATAGGTTTAACCTATATATATCAAATCGTAACAATAGACCACAAGATTTCATATTTCAATACACATCCCATACATAGAGATAAAAATTATTCATATGGTGAACACCTGGTAACCGACATTAACAAGATGCATATATAAGAATATCCCCATCATTCCGGGACACCCTTCGAATATGATATAAATTTCAAAGTACTAAAGCATCCGGTACTTTGGATGGGGTTTGTTAGGCCCAATAGATCTATCTTTAGGATTCGCGTCAATTAGGGTGTCTGTTCTCTAATTCTTAGATTACCAGACTTAATAAAAAGAGGCATATTCGATTTCGAAAATTCAACCATAGAATGTAGTTTCACGTACTTGTGTCTATTTTGTAAATCATTTATAAAACCTGCATGTATTCTCATCCCAAAAATATTAGATTTTAAAAGTGGGACTATAACTCACTTTCACAGATTTTTACTTCGTCGGGAAGTAAGACTTGGCCACTGGTCGATTCACGAACCTATAACAAATATGTACATATATATCAAAGTATGTTCAAAATATATTTACCACATTTTTAATACGTTTTACTGTTTTAAGTTTATTAAGTCAGCTGTCCTTGTTAGTAACCTACAACTAGTTGTCCATAATTAGATGTACAGAAATAAATCGATATATATTATCTTGAATCAATCCACAACCCAGTGTATACACGTCTCAGGCTAGATCACAACTCAAACTATATATATTTTTGGAATCAACCTCAACCCAGTATAGCTAACTCCAACATTACTACATATAGAGTGTCTATGGTTGTTCCAAATAATATATATAGATGGGTCGATATGATATGTCAAAACATTTGCATACGTGTCTATGGTATTCCAAGATTACATAATATATTAGAATACATGTATAATACAATATAAGTTAGCTATGATATAATTAATATAGATTTGTTACTAATTTTCACGTAGTTACAATAAGCAAAAATAACCAATCTTGTTTTACCCATAACTTCTTCATTTTAAATACGTTTTGAGTGAATCAAATTGTTATGGTTTCATATTGAACTTAACTTTATGAATCTAGAGTCAGAATTACAGGTTACAAGTCATTTTTATAAAGGTAGTCATTTCAGTCGAAAGAACGACGTCTAGATGACCATTTTGGAAAACATACTTCCACTTTGAGTTTAACCATGATTTTTGGATATAGTTTCATGTTCATAAGAAAAATCATTTTTCCAGAAGAACAACTTTTAAATCAAAGTTTATCATAGTTTTTAATTATCCAAACCAAAACAGCCCCCGGTTTCACTACGACGGCGTATATCCGATTTTATGGTGTTCACCGTGTTTCCAGGTTTTAAATCATTAAGTTAGCATATCATATAGATATAGAACATGTGTTTGGTTGATTTTAGAAGTCAAGTTAGAAGGATTTACTTTTATTTTTGAACAAGTTTAGAATTAACTAAACTATGTTCTAGTGATTACAAGTTTAAACCTTCGAATAAGATAGCTTTATATGTATGAATCGAATGATGTTATGAACATCATTACTACCTCAAGTTTTCTGGATAAAATCACCGGAAATGAGAAAAATGGATCTAGCTTCAAAGGATCCTTGGATGGCTTGAAAGTTCTTGAAACAGAATCATGACATGAAAACAGTTCAAGTAAGATTTTCACTCGAAATAAGATTGTTATAGTTGTAGAAATTG
Organism: Rutidosis leptorrhynchoides; assembly: GCF_046630445.1. Lineage (NCBI taxonomy): Eukaryota > Viridiplantae > Streptophyta > Magnoliopsida > Asterales > Asteraceae > Rutidosis > Rutidosis leptorrhynchoides. Next base: position 201,583,958 of record NC_092334.1, read on the forward strand.
AATCAAAGTTTGAATATGAATATTACCTTGAATTAGAAAGATAACCTCTTGTAAATAACAAAGGTTCCTTGATCTTAGATGATTACTTGGAATGGATTAGAAAGCTTGGAAGTAGACTTGCAAACTTGGAAGTATTCTTGATTTTTATGAAACTATACTTATGGAATTTATGAAGAACACTTAGAACTTGAAGATAGAACTTGAGAGAGATCACTTAGATGAATAAAATTGAAGAATGAAATTGTTTGTTGGTGTTTTTGGTCGTTGGTATATGGATTAGATATAAAGGATGTGTAATTTTGTGTTCATGTAAATAAGTCATGAATGATTAGTCATATTTTTGTAATTTTATGAGATATTTCATGCTAGTTTCCAAATTATGGTTCCCACATGTGTTAGGTGACTCACATGGGCTGCTAAGAGCTAATTATTTGAGTGTATATACCAATAGTACATACATCTAAAAGCTGTGTATTGTATGAGTACGAATAATGGTGCATACGAGTAGAATTATTGATGAAACTGAACCAGGATGTAATTGTAAGTATTTTTGTTAAGTAGAAGTATTTTGATATGTGTCTTGAAGTCTTTTAAAAGTGTAAGAATACATATCAAAACACAACATGTATATACATTCTAATGGAGTCGTTAAGTCTTCGTTAGTCGTTACATGTAAGTGTTGTTTTGAAACCTTTAAGTTAACGATCTCAATTAATATTGTTAACCCAATGTTTATTATATCAAATGAGATGTTAAATTATTATATTATCATGATATTATGATGTACGAATATCTCTTAATATGATATATACATTAAAATATCGTTACAACGATAATCGTTACATATAAGTCTCGTTTCGTAATTCTTGGGTTAGTAGTCTTGTTTTTACATATGTAGTTCATTGTTAACACACTTAATGATATATTTAAATATCATTTTATCATGTTAAATATAGTGTATCAATATCTTAATATGATACATATGTATTTAGTAGACGCTATCATAACAATAATCGTTATATATATCATTTCGAGTTTCTTAACTTAGTAGTCTCATTTCTTATGTATATCACACATTGTTAATATACTTAGTGCGATACTTACTCATCATATTCTTATGTCAACCATATATATATGTCTATATATATACCACAACATGTAGTTTTTACATTTTTGTAACGTTCGTGAATCACCGGTCAACATGGGTGATCAATTGTCTATATGAAACTTATTTCATTTAATCAAGTATTAACAAGTTTGATTGCTTAACATGTTGGAAACATTTAGTCATGTAAATATCAATCTCAATTAATATATATAAACATGGAAAAGTTCGGGTCACTACAGTACCTACCCGTTAAATAAATTTCGTCCCGAAATTTTAAACTGTTGAAGGTGTTGACGAATCTTCTGGAAATAGATGCGGGTATTTCTTCTTCATCTGATCTTCACGCTCCCAGGTGAACTCGGGTCCTCTACGAGCATTCCATCGAATCTTAACAATCGGTATCTTGTTTTGCTTAAGTCTCTTAACCTCACGATCAATTATTTCGACGGGTCTTCAATGAATTGAAGTTTTTCATTGATTTGGATTTTGTCCAATGGAATAGTGAGATCTTCTTTAGCAAAACATTTCTTCAAATTTGAGACGTGGAAAGTGTTATGTACAGCTGCGAGTTGTTGAGGTAGCTCTAGTTGGTAAGCTACTGGTCCGACACGATCTATAATCTTGAATGGTCCAATGTACCTTGGATTTAGTTTCCCCCGTTTACCAAATCGAACAATGCCTTTCCAAGGTGAAACCTTAAGCATGACCATTTCTCCAATTTCAAACTCTATATCTTTTCTTTTACTGTCCGCGTAGCTCTTTTGTCGACTCTGGGCAGTTTTCAATCGTTGTTGAATTTGGATGATTTTCTCGGTAGTTTCTTGTATTATCTCCGGACCCGTAATCTGTCTATCCCCACTTCATTCCAATAAATCGGAGACCTGCACTTTCTACCATAAAGTGCCTCAAACGGCGCCATCTCAATACTAGAATGATAACTGTTGTTGTAGGAAAATTCTGCTAACGGTAGGTGTCGATCCCAACTGTTTCCGAAATCAATAACACATGCTCGTAGCATGTCTTCAAGCGTTTGTATCGTTCTTTTGCTCTGCCCATCAGTTTGTGGATGATAGGCAGTACTCATGTCTAGACGAGTCCCCAATGCTTGTTGCAATGTCTGCCAGAACCTTGAAACAAATCTACCATCCCTATCAGAGATAATAGAGACGGGTATTCCATGTCTGGAGACAACCTCCTTCAAATACAATCGCGCCAACTTCTCCATTTTGTCATCTTCTCTCATTGGCAGGAAGTGTGCTGACTTGGTGAGACGATCAACTATTACCCAAATAGTATCATAACCACTTGCAGTCCTTGGCAATTTAGTAATGAAATCCATGGTAATGTTTTCCCATTTCTATTCCGGGATTTCAGGTTGTTGAAGTAGACTTGATGGTTTCTGATGCTCCGCTTTGATCTTAGAACACGTCAAACATTCCCCTACGTATTTAGCAACATCGGCTTTCATACCTGGCCACCAAAAATGTTTCTTGAGATCCTTGTACATCTTCCCCGTTCCAGGATGTATTGAGTATCTGGTTTTATGAGCTTCTCTAAGTACCATTTCTCTCATATCTCCAAATTTTGGTACCCAAATTCTTTCAGCCCAATACCGGGTTCCATCTTCCCGAATATTAAGATGCTTCTCCGATCCTTTGGGTATTTCATCCTTTAAATTTCCCTCTTTTAAAACTCCTTGTTGCGCCTCCTTTATTTGAGTAGTAAGGTTAGTGTGAATCATTATATTCATAGCTTTTACTCGAATGGGTTCTCTGTCCTTTCTGCTCAAGGCGTCGGCTACCACATTTGCCTTCCCCGGGTGGTAACGAATCTCAAAGTCATAATCATTCAACAATTTAATCCACCTACGCTGCCTCATATTCAGTTGTTTCTGATTAAATATGTGTTGAAGACTTTTGTGGTCGGTATATATAATACTTTTGACCCCATATAAGTAGTGCCTCCAAGTCTTTAATGCAAAAACAACCGCGCCTAATTCCAAATCATGCGTCATATAATTCTGTTCGTGAATCTTCAATTGTCTAGACGCATAAGCAATTACTTTCGTTCGTTGCATTAATACACAACCGAGACCCTGCTTTGAGGCGTCACAATATATCACAAAATCATCATTCCCTTCAGGTAATGACAATATAGGTGCCGTAGTTAACTATTTCTTTAACAATTGAAACGCTTTCTCTTGCTCATCTTTCCATTCAAATTTCTTCCCTTTATGCGTTAATGTAGTTAAGGGTTTTGCTATTCTGGAAAAGTTTTGGATGAACCTTCTGTAGTAACCAGCTAGTCCTAAAAACTGGCGTATGTGTTTCGGAGTTTTCGGGATTTCCCACTTTTCAACGGTTTCGATCTTTGCCGGGTCCACCTGGATACCTTCTTTGTTCACTATGTGACCGAGGAATTGAACTTCTTTCAACCAAAATGCACACTTTGAAAACTTAGCGTACAGTTTTTCTTTCCTCAATACTTCTAGCACTTTTCTCAAATGTTCTTCGTACTCTTGATCATTCTTTGAGTAAATAAGTATGTCGTTGATGAAAACAATGACAAACTTGTCAAGATATGGCCCACACACTCGGTTCATAAGGTCCATGAACACAGCTGGTGCATTAGTCAATCCAAACGGCATAACCATAAACTCGTAATGACCATAACGCGTCCTAAAAGCAGTTTTTGGAATATCATCCTCCTTTACTCGCATTTGATGATATCCAGAGCGTAAATCGATCTTCGAATAAACCAACGAGCCTTGTAGTTCATCAAATAAGTCGTCAATTCTCGGCAGTGGATAACGGTTTTTGATGGTAACTTTGTTCAACTCTCTGTAGTCAATACACAACCTAAATGTACCATCCTTCTTCTTGACAAACAAAATAGGAGCTCCCCATGGTGATGTGCTTGGTCTAATGAAACCACGTTCTAATAGTTCTTGCAGTTGGCTTTGCAGTTTTTTCATCTCGCTGGGTGCGAGTCTATAAGGAGCACGAGCTGTTGGTGCAACTCCTGGTACAAGATCTATTTGAAATTCAACAGATCGATGTGGAGGTAGTCCCGGTAATTCTTTCGGAAATACATCGGGAAATTCTTTTGCGACGGGAACATCATTGATGCTCTTTTCTTCAGTTTGTACTTTCTCGACGTGTGCTAGAATAGCATAGCAACCTTTTCTTATTAGTTTTTGTGCCTTCAAATTACTAATAAGATGTAGCTTCGTGTTGCCCTTTTCTCCATACACCATTAAGGGTTCTCCTTCTTCTCGTACAATGCGAATTGCATTTTTGTAACATGCGATCTCTGCTTTCATCTCCTTCAGCCAGTCCATGCTAACTATTACATCAAAACTCCCTAACTCTACTGGTATCAAATCTGTAGTGACCCGAACTTTTCCATGTTTATATATATTAATTGAGATTGATATTTACATGATTAAATGTTTCCAACATGTTAAGCAATCAAACTTGTTAAGACTTGATTAATTGAAATAGGTTTCATATAGACAATTGACCACCCAAGTTGACCGGTGATTCACGAACGTTAAAACTTGTAAAAAAAAACTATATGATGACATATATATGGTTATATATATAGTTAACATGATATTATGATAAGTAAACATATCATTAATTATATTAACAATGAACTACATATGTAAAAACAAGACTACTAACTTAATGATTTTGAAACGAGACATATATGTAACGTTTATCGTTGTAACGACATTTAATGTATATATATCATATTAAGAGATATTCGTACATCATAATATCATGATAATATAATAATTTAAAATCTCTTTTGATATTATAAACATTGGGTTAACAACATTTAACAAGATCGTTAACCTAAAGGTTTCAAAACAACACTTACATGTAACGACTAACGATGACTTAACGACTCAGTTAAAATGTATATACATGTAGTGTTTTAATATGTATTTATACACTTTTGAAAGACTTCAATACACTTATCAAAATACTTCTACTTAACAAAAATGCTTACAATTACATTCTCGTTCAGTTTCATCAACAATTCTACTCGTATGCACCCGTATTCGTACTCGTACAATACACAGCTTTTAGATGTATGTACTATTGGTATATACACTCCAATGATCAGCTCTTAGCAGCCCATGTGAGTCACCTAACACATGTGGGAACCATCATTTGGCAACTAGCATGAAATATCTCATAAGATTACAAAAATATGAGTAATCATTCATGACTTATTTACATGAAAACAAAATTACATATCCTTTATATCTAATCCATACACCAACGACCAAAAACACCTACAAACACTTTCATTCTTCAATTTTCTTCATCTAATTGAACTCTCTCAAGTTCTATCTTCAAGTTCTAAGTGTTCTTCATAAATTCCAAAAGTTCTAGTTTCATAAAATCAAGAATACTTTCAAGTTTGCTAGCTCACTTCCAATCTTGTAAGGTGATCATCCAACCTCAAGAAATCTTTGTTTCTTACAGTAGGTTATCATTCTAATACAAGGTAATAATCATATTCAAACTTTGGTTCAATTTCTATAACTATAACAATCTTATTTCAAGTGATGATCTTACTTGAACTTGTTTTCGTGTCATGATTTTGCTTCAAGAACTTTGAGCCATCCAAGGATCCATTGAAGCTAGATCCATTTTTCTCTTTTCCAGTAGGTTCATCCAAGGAACTTAAGGTAGTAATGATGTTCATAACATCATTCGATTCATACATATAAAGCTATCTTATTCGAAGGTTTAAACTTGTAATCACTAGAACATAGTTTAGTTAATTCTAAACTTGTTCGCAAACAAAAGTTAATCCTTCTAACTTGACTTTTAAAATCAACTAAACACATGTTCTATATCTATATGATATGCTAACTTAATGATTTAAAACCTGGAAACACGAAAAACACCGTAAAACCGGATTTACGCCGTCGTAGTAACACCGCGGGCTGTTTTGGGTTAGTTAATTAAAAACTATGATAAACTTTGATTTAAAAGTTGTTACTCTGAGAAAATGATTTTTATTATGAACATGAAACTATATCCAAAAATTATGGTTAAACTCAAAGTGGAAGTATGTTTTCTAAAATGGTCATCTAGACGTCGTTCTTTCGACTGAAATGACTACCTTTACAAAAACGACTTGTAACTTATTTTTCCGACTAGAAACCTATACTTTTTTTGTTTAGATTCATAAAATAGAGTTCAATATGAAACCATAGCAATTTGATTCACTCAAAACGGATTTAAAATGAAGAAGTTATGGGTAAAACAAGATTGGATAATTTTTCTCATTTTAGCTACGTGAAAATTGGTAACAAATCTATTCCAACCATAACTTAATCAACTTGTATTATATATTATGTAATCTTGAGATACCATAGACACGTATACAATGTTTCGACCTATCATGTCGACACATCTATATATATTTCGGAACAACCATAGACACTCTATATGTGAATGTTGGAGTTAGCTATACAGGGTTGAGGTTGATTCCAAAATATATATAGTTTGAGTTGTGATCAATACTGAGATACGTATACACTGGGTCGTGGATTGATTCAAGATAATATTTATCGATTTATTTCTGTACATCTAACTGTGGACAACTAGTTGTAGGTTACTAACGAGGACAGCTGACTTAATAAACTTAAAACATCAAAATATATTAAAAGTGTTGTAAATATATTTTGAACATACTTTGATATATATGTATATATTGTTATAGGTTCGTGAATCAACCAGTGGCCAAGTCTTACTTCCCGACGAAGTAAAAATCTGTGAAAGTGAGTTATAGTCCCACTTTTAAAATCTAATATTTTTGGGATGAGAATACATGCAGGTTTTATAAATGATTTACAAAATAGACACAAGTACGTGAAACTACATTCTATGGTTGAATTATCGAAATCGAATATGCCCCTTTTTATTAAGTCTGGTAATCTAAGAATTAGGGAACAGACACCCTAATTGACGCGAATCCTAAAGATAGATCTATTGGGCCTAACAAACCCCATCCAAAGTACCGGATGCTTTAGTACTTCGAAATTTATATCATATCCGAAGGGTGTCCCGGAATGATGGGGATATTCTTATATATGCATCTTGTTATTGTCGGTTACCAGGTGTTCACCATATGAATGATTTTTATCTCTATGTATGGGATGTGTATTGAAATATGAAATCTTGTGGTCTATTGTTACGATTTGATATATATAGGTTAAACCTATAACTCACCAACATTTTTGTTGACGTTTTAAGCATGTTTATTCTCAGGTGATTATTAAGAGCTTCCGCTGTCGCATACTTAAATAAGGACAAAATTTGGAGTCCATGCTTGTATGATATTGTGTAAAAACTGCATTCAAGAAACTTATTTTGTTGTAACATATTTGTATTGTAAACCATTATGTAATGGTCGTGTGTAAACAGGATATTTTATATTATCATTATTTGATAATCTACGTAAAGCTTTTTAAAACCTTTATCTATGAAATAAAGGTTATGGTTTGTTTTAAAAATGAATGCAGTCTTTGAAAAACGTCTCATATAGAGGTCAAAACCTCGCAACGAAATCAATTAATATGGAACGTTTTTAGTCAATAAGAACGGGACATTTCAGTTGGTATCAGAGCGTTGGTCTTAGAGAACCAGAAAATTTGCATTAGCGTGTCTTATCGAGTTTATTAGGATGCATTAGTGAGTCTGGACTTCGACCGTGTTTTCTTTAAAAATGATTGCTTAACATTTTTGTTGGAAACTATATATTTTTAACATATGAATATTATGTGATATATTAATCTCTTAACGTGTTTGATATTATGTGATAGATGTCTACCTCTAGAACAAGTCCCATTGACTCACCTAATAATAATGAAGAGTCAAATGTAAATTGGAATGATTTGTGGACTGATTCACAAGTTCCCGAAGAGGAACCGGAAGAAGAGTCGGAACCGGAAGAAGAATCGGAACCGGAAGAAGAATCGGAACCGGATGAAGAAATAGAACCGGTGGGGGAAATAATAAAACGGTTAAGTAAAAGAAAATCCTCAACCAACCGACCAAAGTTAATTATGGTCAATGGTGTTTCTGCCAAGGAAGCAAAATATTGGGAGGATTACCAATTCTCCGATGAATCGGATTCCGACGAAAATTCCGATGATGTTATGGAAATTACCCCAACTGAATTTAAAAAGGCAAAAGAAAATAATAAGGGAAAGGGCATAAAAATAGAGAAATATAATTCCAACCCCGATGAACTTTATATGTATCGTCAACCCCCTAAGTCCTTAAGTTGTAACAATGACCCGGGAACCTCTAAACCACCAGGTTTTTCTAAACCAATGTGGATCACGACAGCTCGTATTAGGGGAACATCATATATCCCTAGAAACTTGGCAAAACGAACCAAAACCGAAGAAGAAGAAACGAGCGAGTCGGAATAAGATAGTTGTATTCGTGTGGTGTAATATATGTAATATAGTGTTCGTATGCTTTATGATATATGTAAAAATTGCTTGTATTAATAAGTATTTTTTTATGAATCTAACTCTTGTCTATTTTACAGTTTAAAAACACAAAATGGATAGACAACCCAATATTTTAAGAGACCTACCCGGAGACATGATTGATGAAATCTTGTCTAGAGTCGGCCAGAATTCCTCGGCACAACTATTTAAGGCGAGATCAGTTTGTAAGACATTCGAAGAACGTTCCAAGAATGTCTTGGTTTATAAGAGACTTTCGTTTGAAAGATGGGGGATATCACATTGGGAAACCCATAAGTTACGATGTGTTTACTTTGACGCATATATTGCGGGGAACCCAAATGCTATTTTACGCAACGGGTTAAGAAATTATTTTGACTCAATATATCCGAATATTGGACTTCGTGATTTAGAAAAAGCGGCTAACATGCAACATAAAGAAGCATGTTATGCTTACGGATTAGTAATGTTCGCCTCTCACCAAAGTGAGAACAAGAACATCGGGCTACAACTATTAAACAAAACGTTTCCACAAGTGACGGAGTCGGTAATTGGGGTAAGAAATGAGGTTTTTAGATTATTACGGGACTGTTGGACATTACGTAACCCTCGTCCCTTTGACGACGCTACAACGCGCTGTCTTATCAACGGCCATAACGGTTATGTTGCACAAGACCAAGGATGGGAAGTAGTCCTAGTAAAACCAGAATGCATGACTTGTTTCTGGACGTATGAATTACGTGTCTTTATTGCCTTTGCTGAACGACTTGTGTACTAGCTAGAATTATCTTCACAACTATCTTGTATCAAAGTTATTGTGTGCTATATTTCATGTTTTATGTAAAATAAGCGGTATTGTAAGTTTGTAAAATATTGTATAAAAGTTTGAACGCGAAATATTATTATAATCAGTTTTTCATATAGAATTGTAGTAGTTGAATTGTATATTAGCTACTAAGTATGAACTTAACGGGTAGGTACTACCCGAATTTAAACTTATAAAACGCTAATATGAAGAAAAAGCTTTTATAAATGAGTTCATATTATGCTACGAAATACTATTAACTACTCTTAATATTCTGTATGATTAACTTGTTCCATTTAACTATTTTGAAGGAAATGGCACCGACTACTCGACACACCGTGAATATGAATGAAGAGGAATTCCGTACTTTTCTAGCTTCAAACATAGCCGCAGTACAGGCTGCGCTACATACCAACAATAACCTTGGAGCTAGCAGTACAGGAAATCGTGTAGGATGCACCTACAAAGAATTCACTGCCTGCAAACCTTTGGAATTTGATGGAACCGAAGGACCGATCGGATTGAAACGGTGGACCGAGAAGGTTGAATCGGTGTTTGCCATAAGTAAGTGTACTGAAGAGGACAAAGTAAAGTACGCTACGCATACCTTCACAGTGTAACAACCCAAACCAAACCACGACAATTCCCGTTAAATTTCACAACACAAAAAAAAAATTCTGGTGCAGATCATTTGCGCGGCGCGCCAGGTGGGCGCGCGGCGCGCCGAATCGCCTGGACAGCCCGCTGTCCCCGGAAGTCAATTTAACGAAAATGTTTGACTAGTTCCCGACACATTTAGCCAAAACGCTTTTAACCGTACATTAATATATGTAAAACTAGCACATAACTAAGGTTTGAGCGAGTTTCACAAAGTGGGGCCCACACGTGCCCAAATTACCCTTTAAGTATAAAAATACAATATTTGACCAAAAGACTTTTAATACAACAAAGCCGAGCATGGCGATTGGGAATACGCTACCCAATCCTAAATGATCCAAAAGTAAGTCACTAAAGCAACTATGCACGTCTTCTAGTCCTCGCGCTTACCCGAGCCACCAATCCACATGCGATCTATAAAAAGAGTCAACAACGAGAGGGTAAGCTAATGCTTAGTGAATGATAATATACTACATACATATATATGTATAAAATGAATACGCCACACAAGCAAATACCGCATACCGTAGCATCCAAATATGAAGCAACTACACTAAGCATACCGTACAATCTCTAAGCATCAAGCTAAAGGTACAACAACAAATATGAGTCCACCAACGACAAAGTGAACATCTCCAAATAGCTACACCCGGAGGGTTAGCTACAACACAACAATACATTAATATATAACAATATAAATGAACAAGGTTAACACCTTAACCCAATACCGAGAACCAAATACCACAATGAAGATTGGCCGAACTACACGAGCCTTAGTAATCCGAAACCACACGAGATTACTATCTTCACAACATCGAGGTTGGCCGAACTACACGAGCCTTAGTAATCCGAAACCACACGAGATTACTACCTCAATAAGATGACCGAACTACACGAGTCACCATGAATCCGAACTACACGAGATTCATTTGATAAGATGACCGAAACCACACGCGTCATCGTGAATCCGAAACCACACGCGATTCACTTCTCCAACTCAAACCCACGGTCACGGGATTATAAAATCCACCACATCGGGGCCACAACATCCAAATCACAACCACGTGTGATAATGTACACACGAACGTGTACTTCGCCAAAGATGGTCAACCAAAACGCACAACCGTGCCAATTGGACTTATACAAAAGTCCATCAAGTCCACCTACATGTGAAGTGAGCTCTATAGCCGAGAATCACTTCACCCGACCCGCACCCATCCTACACATACATATGCACATAGGATAATATCACTCACCTTGAAGTCTTGAAGAAAGCTTCCAAGTAATCCGCAACTCGCCAATGGAAAATACCTATTCCATTATCACAATTACAACAATACAATTAGGATGGATTTACAAACCAACCCAATTCAACACTTAGTGCAATTTCGACCCAATTGCACTTCCAAGCACAAACCGTGCCCGAACTAACCAATAATCACTAACACAAGTGAGAATGGTCCTAATAAGCCAATTAAACCCGAACTCAAGTGTCAAACACGTGTCATACCCATTTAGACACTTAAACCCTAATTTTGACCCATAAAGGTCAAAATCTCGTCCTTTATAAGTTTTGACACCAAAACACATTTAACTCGGACTTATACTTCAACTTAATCCATTTTAAGTTCGTAAACCTCATTAAGTCACCAAATGGGTCATAATCACCACCAAACCCTAATTTGACCCAAAGTCAAAGTTAGTCAATCAATTAACCCTAAATAGGTTTCAACACTTCCATAATCACTAATCCAAGTGATAAATCCCAAGATTAAAGCCTAATCAAGGCCAAATCGTCAATCAACCCAAAACCCGCCAAGTGACAAGAATAACTAGTCACCATAAATCCATTTCATCACATAAAAGGGTTTTACAACTAATTAACTCAAAACCCTAACTTGAATATCAAATTAAATAATTGAAATTCGGAGTTTGAGCTTACCAATACTATCACCGTGTAGCCGAGAACGAAAGGAACAACTTTAAAACCCGAGACTTAGAACGATTCGAGCTTCTTCCTCACCAAAACCTCCAATCTCTCTCTAAACTCTTACTCTCTCTCTAAAATGGATGAAGATGATGAGTGGATGTGAATGGGATCCAAAACTGATCCAAACTAGCTCATAAGCCTCACAAATCCGGCCTCAAGTGAAATTACCCAATTGCCCTTCATTTAAACCAATTTAAAAACAAGGGATTCTGTCAGCAGCAAACGGCGCGGCGCGCCGAATCCCCGCGCGGCGCGCGACCTAACTGAAACAGATTCTTTTGCATTTTAAACTTTATATAAATAATCCGCGAAACCCAATCTCGAACGTCTTAATACACAAACAAGCAAGATAAATATTCGGGTCTTACAACTCTCCCCCACTTAAACTCGATCACGTCCTCGTGATCCTCATCACTTAACCAAGTGGACCTCACCCTACGGTCCTCGACATAAGTCCCAATCCGACTTTCCTAAGCAATTCCTTCCCAACGAATCGCCTTCCCCAACTAAATCGTCACCCGCGATTTATTCCAATCACCATCCGAGCACTAAAACCATGCTCATTCCCTAACATCGGGAAAACTCAACCAATCTCATACCGAGATATCAATCCCTTAGCGTACTATTACCGAGTACAACGCTAAAAGCAACCAAGTCTCAACCTAAGGTCAACAACCCGAAACGATGAAGAACGAACCAAACGAATCCTTACGGACAACACCAACCACTAACATCCCTTGTAGTGCGCAATACGACCAAAGCGCAACTACCGTAACATCATAACAAACGGCTAAAACCGATAACGTCCAAAACGATGATGGCAACGCTAAACCAAGGTGTACAAAATCGACTTTCGTCACACCCGTAACAACATGTGAGCGAAACACGGCTATCGCATCACTAATCACACAACATGGTCCTCACGACCCCACCATCGGTGTATTAAACAACCGACAGATCACACAACACGAAGGCTGGCCGAAAACACACGCGCCTTAGTGAATCCGAACTACACGCGACTCACTACCTTCACCACAACAACAATCGGGAATGGCCGAACTACACGCGCCATAGTGAATCCGAACTACACGAGAGTCACTATCCCGGAGGAATGACCGAACTACACGAGTCATTTGTGAATCCGAACTACACGAGACTCACTCCTCAATACAATGACCGAAACCACACGAGTCATTTGTGAATCCGAACTACACGAGATTCACTTCCACAACATCGAGGCTGGCCGAACTACACGAGCCTTAGTAATCCGAAACCACACGAGATTACTACCTCAATAAGATGACCGAACTACACGAGTCACCATGAATCCGAACTACACGAGATTCATTCGATAAGATGACCGAAACTACACGCGTCATCGTGAATCCGAAAACACACGCGATTCACAACCATGATGAAGTCAGCGGACCCGAAGATCATGCTTCACCAATCTCAACACCGGATGAAGTCAGCGGACCCGAAGATCATGCTTCACCGATATAACACCACGCTCATGATGAAGTCAGCGGACCCCGAAAGTCATGCTCCACCAATCACGTACTCCCATGATGAAGTCAGCGGACCCTAAAGATCATGCTTCATCAATCAACCGTACCATAATGAAGTCAGCGGACCCCGAAGGTCATGCTTCATAGATCATCAATACCACGATGAAGTCAGCGGACCCTAAAGATCATGCTTCATCGATCACATACGCACTTTCGGCCTCAAACAACGAGTAGTGCAACATCGCGACCTGCTACACTATAGTGAATCCTAACGGATACCACTAACCATCCCCACAATCGAGCAAGAACCACCTATATCAGACATAGGTACCAAACAATGATTCCCCAACAGAGAATCCGACACACACCTCCCTTAACCGAAGGATTTCACCTTGCTCACTAAACACGTCCATTATCTCTCAACGAGATTTACCACATTACCACCTCAGTGGTAATTCCAATCCAATATCATAAGTACAATTTAACCAAAATTGTACTCTACCACAAGTTGACCAAAACTAGGTCTCGACGAAATTTCCGGATCTACTAAAAACATCATCCGAAATTTCACACTAAAACTTCCTCATGCGGGAGTGCGACTCCCCCACTTGGAACCACGTTCCTATAACACAATTCGTACAACCGTACAATGCTACCGAAGGTAGACTTTACCAACAATTGGGTACGCGCGACCCATCACTACACCTTGCTCCAACCTTGAGCATGCGAAGGATTTCAAACAATCCTTAAACATTTCGAACGAAAAGTGTACCACGCATTACACAAACTACACCCTCGCAATCATCCAATTACTATAGTTGTCAATTTCACCGAGTCACTCGTGTACTTAAGGGTTCCTCCCGGTACCCTAAGTACAATGTAACTACAACACAATCGGAGTCGACACCGCGCTAGTAGGTATAAAAGAGGCACCTAATGTCGCGTCATAAAGACTCCATTACCAACACACATCGAGATTTTAAACACTCGATCTCAAAGGTTCCAATCACCCGACGAACCTCGTGGTTCATCAACTTCAACACGCAAGCGAACACGCGCTTAACAATCGAACACCAAAACCAATTCCGTGGCTTGGTAGAAACATACCCCAAATACTAAGGAACGCTTGGTTGCACCAAGTCTTACGCCCTTCGCCCGACAATCAAACATCACCTTAGGGTACTTCCATTAGGAACGTCACCCATAGCATAACATGCACAACAAAGGCATGCAACTCAAACTCAAACGGCATTTAATAAATAATCAAAAGACATATTTATCAAAATTAAACGTACCTTAACGTCTCCTCGCCGCACCCGTCCCCGCTAACTTGGGACATTCCGACTTACGATGTCCTTCCTTTTGGCAATTGAAGCACACCATACTACCACCCTTTGGTACCGAACATTCCCAAGACTTGTGACCCCTTACGCCACAATTGTAACATCTAGCCGCACTAGAATCCGATATACCCGTTCGCGTACCACCCGTGCTCACACCCGGACCCTTAGTCCTCTTACTCGGAGCACCATAAGAAACAACTCTTCTCTCA
Source organism: Rutidosis leptorrhynchoides (assembly GCF_046630445.1). NCBI lineage: Eukaryota > Viridiplantae > Streptophyta > Magnoliopsida > Asterales > Asteraceae > Rutidosis > Rutidosis leptorrhynchoides. The sequence goes on from NC_092334.1 coordinate 201,599,085, forward strand.
CTTGAAGATTCACCCCTCTTCGATCGTGAATACGACTCGAAACCTCTAGCCAAGTCGAATAATTCCGAAAACGATTTCGCTTGACCCCGACTAATCTTACTTTTCAAGTCATCATTCAAGGTCCGATAGAAATCCCCCATTAACAAACGATCATTCCCCAAATACTCCGGACAAAAACGAGCCTTCGCCATAAAGGTCGTCTTAAGAGTACTCAATTCCATAGATCCTTGTCGCAAATTTCGCAACTCATTACGCAATTCCCACAAATCGGCCGAAGTCCGGAATTCCTCGAAGAATTCCTCCTTAAACTCGTCCCATGATAAGGCCATAAACGTCTCACCACCGACAAGATCAATCTTACCATCCAACCAATCCCTTGCCCTACCCCGCAACAAACTCGTAGCGAGTCTCGTCTTCCTCTCGGGAGGGCAATCAATAGTACGAAAACACCCTTCGACATCCGAAATCCATGTTGTGCTCACCAAAGGATCCGGTTTTCCGTCGTACATCGGGGGTTTAGTCCTCATGAAGCTTTTAAGATAACGCTCCATTTCACTACTACTTTGAAGTTCGGAATACTTCCTTTCCATTCTTTCTTCCAACCCACGCATTTGCCCCGCAACGGCGGCCGCAACTCTAGCGTTAAACTCCTCGTCATTCGTCTCGATCTCGTTTCGCGTCGCCATTCTAAAGAATGCAAAACGATTAGTCCACGAACGTGTAAAACCGTACGCACGACACAGCCCCATCTTGCTAAACACTCATCGTACATCACTTGTTAGACACGATTTGCACCCGTAATAAGGTTTGCAAGTTCTTATTACGCACACATGCCGTATCGACTCGTTAGTACAACGACCGTCTCGCTCGATGATATACACAAACACAACCAAAATTCTACGCGGTACAAACACACGCGAGAATTATTATCACAACACAACAACATATTAATAATATCCGCATTACTAATATAAACGTTAGTCAACCTATAGCCAAGGCACTAACCAAACCCATTCCGACCCGTAATCCTACAAGTCCCGCAACAATTTAAGCACACACAAGTCTAAGTCTAGGCACCTATCTCAAGTCACCTAAATCCCTTAGACCATGCTCTGATACCACTTGTAACAACCCAAACCAAACCACGACAATTCCCGTTAAATTTCACAACACAAAAAAAAATTCTGGTGCAGATCATTTGCGCGGCGCGCCAGGTGGGCGCGCGGCGCGCCGAATCGCCTGGACAGCCCGCTGTCCCCGGAAGTCAATTTAACGAAAATGTTTGACTAGTTCCCGACACATTTAGCCAAAACGCTTTTAACCGTACATTAATATATGTAAAACTAGCACATAACTAAGGTTTGAGCGAGTTTCACAAAGTGGGGCCCACACGTGCCCAAATTACCCTTTAAGTATAAAAATACAATATTTGACCAAAAGACTTTTAATACAACAAAGCCGAGCATGGCGATTGGGAATACGCTACCCAATCCTAAATGATCCAAAAGTAAGTCACTAAAGCAACTATGCACGTCTTCTAGTCCTCGCGCTTACCCGAGCCACCAATCCACATGCGATCTATAAAAAGAGTCAACAACGAGAGGGTAAGCTAATGCTTAGTGAATGATAATATACTACATACATATATATGTATAAAATGAATACGCCACACAAGCAAATACCGCATACCGTAGCATCCAAATATGAAGCAACTACACTAAGCATACCGTACAATCTCTAAGCATCAAGCTAAAGGTACAACAACAAATATGAGTCCACCAACGACAAAGTGAACATCTCCAAATAGCTACACCCGGAGGGTTAGCTACAACACAACAATACATTAATATATAACAATATAAATGAACAAGGTTAACACCTTAACCCAATACCGAGAACCAAATACCACAATGAAGATTGGCCGAACTACACGAGCCTTAGTAATCCGAAACCACACGAGATTACTATCTTCACAACATCGAGGTTGGCCGAACTACACGAGCCTTAGTAATCCGAAACCACACGAGATTACTACCTCAATAAGATGACCGAACTACACGAGTCACCATGAATCCGAACTACACGAGATTCATTTGATAAGATGACCGAAACCACACGCGTCATCGTGAATCCGAAACCACACGCGATTCACTTCTCCAACTCAAACCCACGGTCACGGGATTATAAAATCCACCACATCGGGGCCACAACATCCAAATCACAACCACGTGTGATAATGTACACACGAACGTGTACTTCGCCAAAGATGGTCAACCAAAACGCACAACCGTGCCAATTGGACTTATACAAAAGTCCATCAAGTCCACCTACATGTGAAGTGAGCTCTATAGCCGAGAATCACTTCACCCGACCCGCACCCATCCTACACATACATATGCACATAGGATAATATCACTCACCTTGAAGTCTTGAAGAAAGCTTCCAAGTAATCCGCAACTCGCCAATGGAAAATACCTATTCCATTATCACAATTACAACAATACAATTAGGATGGATTTACAAACCAACCCAATTCAACACTTAGTGCAATTTCGACCCAATTGCACTTCCAAGCACAAACCGTGCCCGAACTAACCAATAATCACTAACACAAGTGAGAATGGTCCTAATAAGCCAATTAAACCCGAACTCAAGTGTCAAACACGTGTCATACCCATTTAGACACTTAAACCCTAATTTTGACCCATAAAGGTCAAAATCTCGTCCTTTATAAGTTTTGACACCAAAACACATTTAACTCGGACTTATACTTCAACTTAATCCATTTTAAGTTCGTAAACCTCATTAAGTCACCAAATGGGTCATAATCACCACCAAACCCTAATTTGACCCAAAGTCAAAGTTAGTCAATCAATTAACCCTAAATAGGTTTCAACACTTCCATAATCACTAATCCAAGTGATAAATCCCAAGATTAAAGCCTAATCAAGGCCAAATCGTCAATCAACCCAAAACCCGCCAAGTGACAAGAATAACTAGTCACCATAAATCCATTTCATCACATAAAAGGGTTTTACAACTAATTAACTCAAAACCCTAACTTGAATATCAAATTAAATAATTGAAATTCGGAGTTTGAGCTTACCAATACTATCACCGTGTAGCCGAGAACGAAAGGAACAACTTTAAAACCCGAGACTTAGAACGATTCGAGCTTCTTCCTCACCAAAACCTCCAATCTCTCTCTAAACTCTTACTCTCTCTCTAAAATGGATGAAGATGATGAGTGGATGTGAATGGGATCCAAAACTGATCCAAACTAGCTCATAAGCCTCACAAATCCGGCCTCAAGTGAAATTACCCAATTGCCCTTCATTTAAACCAATTTAAAAACAAGGGATTCTGTCAGCAGCAAACGGCGCGGCGCGCCGAATCCCCGCGCGGCGCGCGACCTAACTGAAACAGATTCTTTTGCATTTTAAACTTTATATAAATAATCCGCGAAACCCAATCTCGAACGTCTTAATACACAAACAAGCAAGATAAATATTCGGGTCTTACACACAGGTTCTGCGTTAACATGGTGGAATACCTATCTAGAGCAAGTGGGACAAGACGATGCGTACGCACTACCGTGGTCAGCATTCAAGCACTTGATGAACGAGAAGTACCGTCCCAGAACCGAGGTCAATAAGCTCAAGACAGAACTTAGAGGGTTACGAACCCAAGGATTTGATATTACCACGTACGAAAGACGATTCACAGAATTGTGCCTATTGTGTCCGGGAGCATTCGAAGATGAGGAAGAGAAGATCGACGCGTTTGTGAAAGGATTACCGGAAAGAATCCAAGAAGATATAAGTTCACACGAGCCCGCCTCCATACAACAGGCATGTAGAATGGCTCACAAACTCGTGAACCAAATTGAAGAAAGAATTAAAGAACAGACTGCTGAAGAGGCCAATGTGAAGCAAGTCAAAAGAAAGTGGGAGGAAAACGGTGATAAGAATCACCAATACAACAACAGCAATTACAACAATAATCGCAACAATTATCCCAACAATCGCAACATCAATCGCAACTACAACAAACGGCCCAACAACAACAACAACAACAACAACAACAACAACAGCAACTACAACAATCATCCCAACAACAATAATAACCGCAACAACAACAACAATCAGAAGCAGCTATGCCAAAGGTGTGAAAAGAATCACTCGGGGTTCTGCACCAAATTTTGCAACAAGTGTAAAAGAAATGGTCATAGCGCGGCGAAGTGTGAGGTCTATGGACCAGGGGTTAATAGAACGAAAGGAACAAATGGTGTCGGAACGAGTAATGGCGGAGCAAGTAGTGTCGGAGCAAGTTATGCCAATGTAGTTTGTTATAAATGTGGAAAACTGGGCCACATTATTAGAAATTGCCCGAACCAGGAGAACACGAATGGACAAGGCCGTGGAAGAGTTTTCAATATTAATGCGGCAGAGGCACAGGAAGACCCGGAGCTTGTTACGGGTACGTTTCTTATTGACAATAAATCTGCTTACGTTTTATTTGATTCGGGTGCGGATAGAAGTTATATGAGTAGAGATTTTTGTGCTAAATTAAGTTGTCCATTGACGCCTTTGGATAGTAAATTTTTACTCGAATTAGCAAATGGTAAATTAATTTCAGCAGATAATATATGTCGGAATCGAGAAATTAAACTGGTTAGCGAAACATTTAAGATTGATTTGATACCAGTAGAGTTAGGGAGTTTTGATGTGATAATCGGTATGGACTGGTTGAAAGAAGTGAAAGCGGAGATCGTTTGTTACAAAAATGCAATTCGCATTATACGAGAAAAAGGAAAACCCTTAATGGTGTACGGAGAAAAGGGCAACACGAAGCTACATCTTATTAGTAATTTGAAAGCACAAAAACTAATAAGAAAAGGTTGCTATGCTGTTCTAGCACACGTCGAGAAAGTACAAACTGAAGAAAAGAGCATCAATGATGTTCCCGTCGCAAAAGAATTTCCTGATGTATTTCCGAAAGAATTACCGGGATTACCCCCACATCGATCCGTTGAATTTCAAATAGATCTTGTACCAGGAGCTGCACCAATAGCTCGTGCTCCTTACAGACTCGCACCCAGCGAGATGAAAGAACTACAAAGCCAATTACAAGAACTTTTAGAGCGTGGTTTCATTCGACCAAGCACATCACCGTGGGGAGCTCCTGTTTTGTTTGTCAAGAAGAAAGATGGTACATTCAGGTTGTGTATCGACTACCGAGAGTTGAACAAACTTACCATCAAGAACCGCTACCCACTACCGAGAATCGATGACTTATTTGATCAACTACAAGGCTCGTCTGTTTATTCAAAGATTGACTTACGTTCCGGGTATCATCAAATGCGGGTGAAAGAAGATGATATTCCAAAGACTGCTTTCAGAACACGTTACGGTCATTACGAGTTTATGGTCATGCCGTTTGGTTTAACTAATGCACCAGCTGTGTTCATGGACCTTATGAACCGAGTGTGTGGACCATACCTTGACAAGTTTGTCATTGTTTTCATTGATGACATACTTATTTACTCAAAGAATGACCAAGAACATGGTGAACATTTGAGAAAGGTGTTAGAAGTATTGAGGAAGGAAGAATTGTACGCTAAGTTTTCAAAGTGTGCATTTTGGTTGGAAGAAGTTCAATTCCTCGGTCACATAGTGAACAAAGAAGGTATTAAGGTGGATCCGGCAAAGATAGAAACTGTTGAAAAGTGGGAAACCCCGAAAACTCCGAAACACATACGCCAGTTTTTAGGACTAGCTGGTTACTACAGAAGGTTCATCCAAGACTTTTCCAGAATAGCAAAACCCTTGACTGCATTAACGCATAAAGGGAAGAAATTTGAATGGAATGATGAACAAGAGAAAGCGTTTCAGTTATTGAAGAAAAAGCTAACTACGGCACCTATATTGTCATTGCCTGAAGGGAATGATGATTTTGTGATTTATTGTGATGCATCAAAGCAAGGTCTCGGTTGTGTATTAATGCAACGAACGAAGGTGATTGCTTATGCGTCTAGACAATTGAAGATTCACGAACAAAATTATACGACGCATGATTTGGAATTAGGCGCGGTTGTTTTTGCATTAAAGACTTGGAGGCACTACTTATATGGGGTCAAAAGTATTATATATACCGACCACAAAAGTCTTCAACACATATTTAATCAGAAACAACTGAATATGAGGCAGCGTAGGTGGATTGAATTATTGAATGATTACGACTTTGAGATTCGTTACCACCCGGGGAAGGCAAATGTGGTAGCCGATGCCTTGAGCAGGAAGGACAGAGAACCCATTCGAGTAAAATCTATGAATATAATGATTCATAATAACCTTACTACTCAAATAAAGGAGGCGCAACAAGGAGTTTTAAAAGAGGGAAATTTAAAGGATGAAATACCCAAAGGATCGGAGAACCATCTTAATATTCGGGAAGACGGAACCCGGTATAGGGCTGAAAGGATTTGGGTACCAAAATTTGGAGATATGAGAGAAATGGTACTTAGAGAAGCTCATAAAACCAGATACTCAATACATCCTGGAACAGGGAAGATGTACAAGGATCTCAAGAAACATTTTTGGTGGCCGGGTATGAAAGCCGATGTTGCTAAATACGTAGGAGAATGTTTGACGTGTTCTAAGGTCAAAGCTGAGCATCAGAAACCATCAGGTCTACTTCAACAACCCGAAATCCCGGAATGGAAATGGGAAAACATTACCATGGATTTCATCACTAAATTGCCAAGGACTGCAAGTGGTTTTGATACTATTTGGGTAATAGTTGATCGTCTCACCAAATCAGCACACTTCCTGCCAATAAGAGAAGATGACAAGATGGAGAAGTTAGCACGACTGTATTTGAAGGAAGTCGTCTCCAGACATGGAATACCAATCTCTATTATCTCTGATAGGGATGGCAGATTTATTTCAAGATTCTGGCAGACATTACAGCAAGCATTAGGAACTCGTCTAGACATGAGTACTGCCTATCATCCACAAACTGATGGGCAGAGCGAAAGGACGATACAAACGCTTGAAGACATGCTACGAGCATGTGTTATTGATTTCGGAAACAGTTGGGATCGACATCTACCGTTAGCAGAATTTTCCTACAACAACAGCTACCATTCAAGCATTGAGATGGCGCCGTTTGAAGCACTTTATGGTAGAAAGTGCAGGTCTCCGATTTGTTGGAGTGAAGTGGGGGATAGACAGATTACGGGTCCGGAGATTATACAAGAAACTACCGAGAAGATCATCCAAATTCAACAACGGTTGAAAACCGCCCAAAGTCGACAAAAGAGCTACGCTGACATTAAAAGAAAAGATATAGAATTTGAAATTGGAGAGATGGTCATGCTTAAAGTTGCACCTTGGAAAGGCGTTGTTCGATTTGGTAAACGAGGGAAATTAAATCCAAGGTATATTGGACCATTCAAGATTATTGATCGTGTCGGACCAGTAGCTTACAGACTTGAGTTACCTCAACAACTCGCGGCTGTACATAACACTTTCCACGTCTCGAATTTGAAGAAATGTTTTGCTAAAGAAGATCTCACTATTCCGTTAGATGAAATCCAAATCAACGAAAAACTTCAATTCATTGAAGAACCCGTCGAAATAATGGATCGTGAGGTTAAAAGACTTAAGCAAAACAAGATACCAATTGTTAAGGTTCGATGGAATGCTCGTAGAGGACCCGAGTTCACCTGGGAGCGTGAAGATCAGATGAAGAAGAAATACCCACATCTATTTCCAGAAGATTCGTCAACACCTTCAACAGCTTAAAATTTCGGGACGAAATTTATTTAACGGGTAGGTACTGTAGTGACCCGAACTTTTCCATGTTTATATATATTAATTGAGATTGATATTTACATGATTAAATGTTTCCAACATGTTAAGCAATCAAACTTGTTAAGACTTGATTAATTGAAATAGGTTTCATATAGACAATTGACCACCCAAGTTGACCGGTGATTCACGAACGTTAAAACTTGTAAAAAAAAACTATATGATGACATATATATGGTTATATATATAGTTAACATGATATTATGATAAGTAAACATATCATTAATTATATTAACAATGAACTACATATGTAAAAACAAGACTACTAACTTAATGATTTTGAAACGAGACATATATGTAACGTTTATCGTTGTAACGACATTTAATGTATATATATCATATTAAGAGATATTCGTACATCATAATATCATGATAATATAATAATTTAAAATCTCTTTTGATATTATAAACATTGGGTTAACAACATTTAACAAGATCGTTAACCTAAAGGTTTCAAAACAACACTTACATGTAACGACTAACGATGACTTAACGACTCAGTTAAAATGTATATACATGTAGTGTTTTAATATGTATTTATACACTTTTGAAAGACTTCAATACACTTATCAAAATACTTCTACTTAACAAAAATGCTTACAATTACATTCTCGTTCAGTTTCATCAACAATTCTACTCGTATGCACCCGTATTCGTACTCGTACAATACACAGCTTTTAGATGTATGTACTATTGGTATATACACTCCAATGATCAGCTCTTAGCAGCCCATGTGAGTCACCTAACACATGTGGGAACCATCATTTGGCAACTAGCATGAAATATCTCATAAGATTACAAAAATATGAGTAATCATTCATGACTTATTTACATGAAAACAAAATTACATATCCTTTATATCTAATCCATACACCAACGACCAAAAACACCTACAAACACTTTCATTCTTCAATTTTCTTCATCTAATTGAACTCTCTCAAGTTCTATCTTCAAGTTCTAAGTGTTCTTCATAAATTCCAAAAGTTCTAGTTTCATAAAATCAAGAATACTTTCAAGTTTGCTAGCTCACTTCCAATCTTGTAAGGTGATCATCCAACCTCAAGAAATCTTTGTTTCTTACAGTAGGTTATCATTCTAATACAAGGTAATAATCATATTCAAACTTTGGTTCAATTTCTATAACTATAACAATCTTATTTCAAGTGATGATCTTACTTGAACTTGTTTTCGTGTCATGATTTTGCTTCAAGAACTTTGAGCCATCCAAGGATCCATTGAAGCTAGATCCATTTTTCTCTTTTCCAGTAGGTTCATCCAAGGAACTTAAGGTAGTAATGATGTTCATAACATCATTCGATTCATACATATAAAGCTATCTTATTCGAAGGTTTAAACTTGTAATCACTAGAACATAGTTTAGTTAATTCTAAACTTGTTCGCAAACAAAAGTTAATCCTTCTAACTTGACTTTTAAAATCAACTAAACACATGTTCTATATCTATATGATATGCTAACTTAATGATTTAAAACCTGGAAACACGAAAAACACCGTAAAACCGGATTTACGCCGTCGTAGTAACACCGCGGGCTGTTTTGGGTTAGTTAATTAAAAACTATGATAAACTTTGATTTAAAAGTTGTTACTCTGAGAAAATGATTTTTATTATGAACATGAAACTATATCCAAAAATTATGGTTAAACTCAAAGTGGAAGTATGTTTTCTAAAATGGTCATCTAGACGTCGTTCTTTCGACTGAAATGACTACCTTTACAAAAACGACTTGTAACTTATTTTTCCGACTAGAAACCTATACTTTTTTTGTTTAGATTCATAAAATAGAGTTCAATATGAAACCATAGCAATTTGATTCACTCAAAACGGATTTAAAATGAAGAAGTTATGGGTAAAACAAGATTGGATAATTTTTCTCATTTTAGCTACGTGAAAATTGGTAACAAATCTATTCCAACCATAACTTAATCAACTTGTATTATATATTATGTAATCTTGAGATACCATAGACACGTATACAATGTTTCGACCTATCATGTCGACACATCTATATATATTTCGGAACAACCATAGACACTCTATATGTGAATGTTGGAGTTAGCTATACAGGGTTGAGGTTGATTCCAAAATATATATAGTTTGAGTTGTGATCAATACTGAGATACGTATACACTGGGTCGTGGATTGATTCAAGATAATATTTATCGATTTATTTCTGTACATCTAACTGTGGACAACTAGTTGTAGGTTACTAACGAGGACAGCTGACTTAATAAACTTAAAACATCAAAATATATTAAAAGTGTTGTAAATATATTTTGAACATACTTTGATATATATGTATATATTGTTATAGGTTCGTGAATCAACCAGTGGCCAAGTCTTACTTCCCGACGAAGTAAAAATCTGTGAAAGTGAGTTATAGTCCCACTTTTAAAATCTAATATTTTTGGGATGAGAATACATGCAGGTTTTATAAATGATTTACAAAATAGACACAAGTACGTGAAACTACATTCTATGGTTGAATTATCGAAATCGAATATGCCCCTTTTTATTAAGTCTGGTAATCTAAGAATTAGGGAACAGACACCCTAATTGACGCGAATCCTAAAGATAGATCTATTGGGCCTAACAAACCCCATCCAAAGTACCGGATGCTTTAGTACTTCGAAATTTATATCATATCCGAAGGGTGTCCCGGAATGATGGGGATATTCTTATATATGCATCTTGTTATTGTCGGTTACCAGGTGTTCACCATATGAATGATTTTTATCTCTATGTATGGGATGTGTATTGAAATATGAAATCTTGTGGTCTATTGTTACGATTTGATATATATAGGTTAAACCTATAACTCACCAACATTTTTGTTGACGTTTTAAGCATGTTTATTCTCAGGTGATTATTAAGAGCTTCCGCTGTCGCATACTTAAATAAGGACAAAATTTGGAGTCCATGCTTGTATGATATTGTGTAAAAACTGCATTCAAGAAACTTATTTTGTTGTAACATATTTGTATTGTAAACCATTATGTAATGGTCGTGTGTAAACAGGATATTTTATATTATCATTATTTGATAATCTACGTAAAGCTTTTTAAAACCTTTATCTATGAAATAAAGGTTATGGTTTGTTTTAAAAATGAATGCAGTCTTTGAAAAACGTCTCATATAGAGGTCAAAACCTCGCAACGAAATCAATTAATATGGAACGTTTTTAGTCAATAAGAACGGGACATTTCAGTTGGTATCAGAGCGTTGGTCTTAGAGAACCAGAAAATTTGCATTAGCGTGTCTTATCGAGTTTATTAGGATGCATTAGTGAGTCTGGACTTCGACCGTGTTTTCTTTAAAAATGATTGCTTAACATTTTTGTTGGAAACTATATATTTTTAACATATGAATATTATGTGATATATTAATCTCTTAACGTGTTTGATATTATGTGATAGATGTCTACCTCTAGAACAAGTCCCATTGACTCACCTAATAATAATGAAGAGTCAAATGTAAATTGGAATGATTTGTGGACTGATTCACAAGTTCCCGAAGAGGAACCGGAAGAAGAGTCGGAACCGGAAGAAGAATCGGAACCGGAAGAAGAATCGGAACCGGATGAAGAAATAGAACCGGTGGGGGAAATAATAAAACGGTTAAGTAAAAGAAAATCCTCAACCAACCGACCAAAGTTAATTATGGTCAATGGTGTTTCTGCCAAGGAAGCAAAATATTGGGAGGATTACCAATTCTCCGATGAATCGGATTCCGACGAAAATTCCGATGATGTTATGGAAATTACCCCAACTGAATTTAAAAAGGCAAAAGAAAATAATAAGGGAAAGGGCATAAAAATAGAGAAATATAATTCCAACCCCGATGAACTTTATATGTATCGTCAACCCCCTAAGTCCTTAAGTTGTAACAATGACCCGGGAACCTCTAAACCACCAGGTTTTTCTAAACCAATGTGGATCACGACAGCTCGTATTAGGGGAACATCATATATCCCTAGAAACTTGGCAAAACGAACCAAAACCGAAGAAGAAGAAACGAGCGAGTCGGAATAAGATAGTTGTATTCGTGTGGTGTAATATATGTAATATAGTGTTCGTATGCTTTATGATATATGTAAAAATTGCTTGTATTAATAAGTATTTTTTTATGAATCTAACTCTTGTCTATTTTACAGTTTAAAAACACAAAATGGATAGACAACCCAATATTTTAAGAGACCTACCCGGAGACATGATTGATGAAATCTTGTCTAGAGTCGGCCAGAATTCCTCGGCACAACTATTTAAGGCGAGATCAGTTTGTAAGACATTCGAAGAACGTTCCAAGAATGTCTTGGTTTATAAGAGACTTTCGTTTGAAAGATGGGGGATATCACATTGGGAAACCCATAAGTTACGATGTGTTTACTTTGACGCATATATTGCGGGGAACCCAAATGCTATTTTACGCAACGGGTTAAGAAATTATTTTGACTCAATATATCCGAATATTGGACTTCGTGATTTAGAAAAAGCGGCTAACATGCAACATAAAGAAGCATGTTATGCTTACGGATTAGTAATGTTCGCCTCTCACCAAAGTGAGAACAAGAACATCGGGCTACAACTATTAAACAAAACGTTTCCACAAGTGACGGAGTCGGTAATTGGGGTAAGAAATGAGGTTTTTAGATTATTACGGGACTGTTGGACATTACGTAACCCTCGTCCCTTTGACGACGCTACAACGCGCTGTCTTATCAACGGCCATAACGGTTATGTTGCACAAGACCAAGGATGGGAAGTAGTCCTAGTAAAACCAGAATGCATGACTTGTTTCTGGACGTATGAATTACGTGTCTTTATTGCCTTTGCTGAACGACTTGTGTACTAGCTAGAATTATCTTCACAACTATCTTGTATCAAAGTTATTGTGTGCTATATTTCATGCTTTATGTAAAATAAGCGGTATTGTAAGTTTGTAAAATATTGTATAAAAGTTTGAACGCGAAATATTATTATAATCAGTTTTTCATATAGAATTGTAGTAGTTGAATTGTATATTAGCTACTAAGTATGAACTTAACGGGTAGGTACTACCCGAATTTAAACTTATAAAACGCTAATATGAAGAAAAAGCTTTTATAAATGAGTTCATATTATGCTACGAAATACTATTAACTACTCTTAATATTCTGTATGATTAACTTGTTCCATTTAACTATTTTGAAGGAAATGGCACCGACTACTCGACACACCGTGAATATGAATGAAGAGGAATTCCGTACTTTTCTAGCTTCAAACATAGCCGCAGTACAGGCTGCGCTACATACCAACAATAACCTTGGAGCTAGCAGTACAGGAAATCGTGTAGGATGCACCTACAAAGAATTCACTGCCTGCAAACCTTTGGAATTTGATGGAACCGAAGGACCGATCGGATTGAAACGGTGGACCGAGAAGGTTGAATCGGTGTTTGCCATAAGTAAGTGTACTGAAGAGGACAAAGTAAAGTACGCTACGCATACCTTCACAGGTTCTGCGTTAACATGGTGGAATACCTATCTAGAGCAAGTGGGACAAGACGATGCGTACGCACTACCGTGGTCAGCATTCAAGCACTTGATGAACGAGAAGTACCGTCCCAGAACCGAGGTCAATAAGCTCAAGACAGAACTTAGAGGGTTACGAACCCAAGGATTTGATATTACCACGTACGAAAGACGATTCACAGAATTGTGCCTATTGTGTCCGGGAGCATTCGAAGATGAGGAAGAGAAGATCGACGCGTTTGTGAAAGGATTACCGGAAAGAATCCAAGAAGATATAAGTTCACACGAGCCCGCCTCCATACAACAGGCATGTAGAATGGCTCACAAACTCGTGAACCAAATTGAAGAAAGAATTAAAGAACAGACTGCTGAAGAGGCCAATGTGAAGCAAGTCAAAAGAAAGTGGGAGGAAAACGGTGATAAGAATCACCAATACAACAACAGCAATTACAACAATAATCGCAACAATTATCCCAACAATCGCAACATCAATCGCAACTACAACAAACGGCCCAACAACAACAACAACAACAACAACAGCAACTACAACAATCATCCCAACAACAATAATAACCGCAACAACAACAACAATCAGAAGCAGCTATGCCAAAGGTGTGAAAAGAATCACTCGGGGTTCTGCACCAAATTTTGCAACAAGTGTAAAAGAAATGGTCATAGCGCGGCGAAGTGTGAGGTCTATGGACCAGGGGTTAATAGAACGAAAGGAACAAATGGTGTCGGAACGAGTAATGGCGGAGCAAGTAGTGTCGGAGCAAGTTATGCCAATGTAGTTTGTTATAAATGTGGAAAACCGGGCCACATTATTAGAAATTGCCCGAACCAGGAGAACACGAATGGACAAGGCCGTGGAAGAGTTTTCAATATTAATGCGGCAGAGGCACAGGAAGACCCGGAGCTTGTTACGGGTACGTTTCTTATTGACAATAAATCTGCTTACGTTTTATTTGATTCGGGTGCGGATAGAAGTTATATGAGTAGAGATTTTTGTGCTAAATTAAGTTGTCCATTGACGCCTTTGGATAGTAAATTTTTACTCGAATTAGCAAATGGTAAATTAATTTCAGCAGATAATATATGTCGGAATCGAGAAATTAAACTGGTTAGCGAAACATTTAAGATTGATTTGATACCAGTAGAGTTAGGGAGTTTTGATGTGATAATCGGTATGGACTGGTTGAAAGAAGTGAAAGCGGAGATCGTTTGTTACAAAAATGCAATTCGCATTATACGAGAAAAAGGAAAACCCTTAATGGTGTACGGAGAAAAGGGCAACACGAAGCTACATCTTATTAGTAATTTGAAAGCACAAAAACTAATAAGAAAAGGTTGCTATGCTGTTCTAGCACACGTCGAGAAAGTACAAACTGAAGAAAAGAGCATCAATGATGTTCCCGTCGCAAAAGAATTTCCTGATGTATTTCCGAAAGAATTACCGGGATTACCCCCACATCGATCCGTTGAATTTCAAATAGATCTTGTACCAGGAGCTGCACCAATAGCTCGTGCTCCTTACAGACTCGCACCCAGCGAGATGAAAGAACTACAAAGCCAATTACAAGAACTTTTAGAGCGTGGTTTCATTCGACCAAGCACATCACCGTGGGGAGCTCCTGTTTTGTTTGTCAAGAAGAAAGATGGTACATTCAGGTTGTGTATCGACTACCGAGAGTTGAACAAACTTACCATCAAGAACCGCTACCCACTACCGAGAATCGATGACTTATTTGATCAACTACAAGGCTCGTCTGTTTATTCAAAGATTGACTTACGTTCCGGGTATCATCAAATGCGGGTGAAAGAAGATGATATTCCAAAGACTGCTTTCAGAACACGTTACGGTCATTACGAGTTTATGGTCATGCCGTTTGGTTTAACTAATGCACCAGCTGTGTTCATGGACCTTATGAACCGAGTGTGTGGACCATACCTTGACAAGTTTGTCATTGTTTTCATTGATGACATACTTATTTACTCAAAGAATGACCAAGAACATGGTGAACATTTGAGAAAGGTGTTAGAAGTATTGAGGAAGGAAGAATTGTACGCTAAGTTTTCAAAGTGTGCATTTTGGTTGGAAGAAGTTCAATTCCTCGGTCACATAGTGAACAAAGAAGGTATTAAGGTGGATCCGGCAAAGATAGAAACTGTTGAAAAGTGGGAAACCCCGAAAACTCCGAAACACATACGCCAGTTTTTAGGACTAGCTGGTTACTACAGAAGGTTCATCCAAGACTTTTCCAGAATAGCAAAACCCTTGACTACATTAACGCATAAAGGGAAGAAATTTGAATGGAATGATGAACAAGAGAAAGCGTTTCAGTTATTGAAGAAAAAGCTAACTACGGCACCTATATTGTCATTGCCTGAAGGGAATGATGATTTTGTGATTTATTGTGATGCATCAAAGCAAGGTCTCGGTTGTGTATTAATGCTAAGTAAAAACTATATGATGACATATATATGGTTATATATATAGTTAACATGATATTATGATAAGTAAACATATCATTAATTATATTAACAATGAACTACATATGTAAAAACAAGACTACTAACTTAATGATTTTGAAACGAGACATATATGTAACGTTTATCGTTGTAACGACATTTAATGTATATATATCATATTAAGAGATATTCGTACATCATAATATCATGATAATATAATAATTTAAAATCTCTTTTGATATTATAAACATTGGGTTAACAACATTTAACAAGATCGTTAACCTAAAGGTTTCAAAACAACACTTACATGTAACGACTAACGATGACTTAACGACTCAGTTAAAATGTATATACATGTAGTGTTTTAATATGTATTTATACACTTTTGAAAGACTTCAATACACTTATCAAAATACTTCTACTTAACAAAAATGCTTACAATTACATTCTCGTTCAGTTTCATCAACAATTCTACTCGTATGCACCCGTATTCGTACTCGTACAATACACAGCTTTTAGATGTATGTACTATTGGTATATACACTCCAATGATCAGCTCTTAGCAGCCCATGTGAGTCACCTAACACATGTGGGAACCATCATTTGGCAACTAGCATGAAATATCTCATAAGATTACAAAAATATGAGTAATCATTCATGACTTATTTACATGAAAACAAAATTACATATCCTTTATATCTAATCCATACACCAACGACCAAAAACACCTACAAACACTTTCATTCTTCAATTTTCTTCATCTAATTGAACTCTCTCAAGTTCTATCTTCAAGTTCTAAGTGTTCTTCATAAATTCCAAAAGTTCTAGTTTCATAAAATCAAGAATACTTTCAAGTTTGCTAGCTCACTTCCAATCTTGTAAGGTGATCATCCAACCTCAAGAAATCTTTGTTTCTTACAGTAGGTTATCATTCTAATACAAGGTAATAATCATATTCAAACTTTGGTTCAATTTCTATAACTATAACAATCTTATTTCAAGTGATGATCTTACTTGAACTTGTTTTCGTGTCATGATTTTGCTTCAAGAACTTTGAGCCATCCAAGGATCCATTGAAGCTAGATCCATTTTTCTCTTTTCCAGTAGGTTCATCCAAGGAACTTAAGGTAGTAATGATGTTCATAACATCATTCGATTCATACATATAAAGCTATCTTATTCGAAGGTTTAAACTTGTAATCACTAGAACATAGTTTAGTTAATTCTAAACTTGTTCGCAAACAAAAGTTAATCCTTCTAACTTGACTTTTAAAATCAACTAAACACATGTTCTATATCTATATGATATTCTAACTTAATGATTTAAAACCTGGAAACACGAAAAACACCGTAAAACCGGATTTACGCCGTCGTAGTAACACCGCGGGCTGTTTTGGGTTAGTTAATTAAAAACTATGATAAACTTTGATTTAAAAGTTGTTACTCTGAGAAAATGATTTTTATTATGAACATGAAACTATATCCAAAAATTATGGTTAAACTCAAAGTGGAAGTATGTTTTCTAAAATGGTCATCTAGACGTCGTTCTTTCGACTGAAATGACTACCTTTACAAAAACGACTTGTAACTTATTTTTCCGACTAGAAACCTATACTTTTTTTGTTTAGATTCATAAAATAGAGTTCAATATGAAACCATAGCAATTTGATTCACTCAAAACGGATTTAAAATGAAGAAGTTATGGGTAAAACAAGATTGGATAATTTTTCTCATTTTAGCTACGTGAAAATTGGTAACAAATCTATTCCAACCATAACTTAATCAACTTGTATTATATATTATGTAATCTTGAGATACCATAGACACGTATACAATGTTTCGACCTATCATGTCGACACATCTATATATATTTCGGAACAACCATAGACACTCTATATGTGAATGTTGGAGTTAGCTATACAGGGTTGAGGTTGATTCCAAAATATATATAGTTTGAGTTGTGATCAATACTGAGATACGTATACACTGGGTCGTGGATTGATTCAAGATAATATTTATCGATTTATTTCTGTACATCTAACTGTGGACAACTAGTTGTAGGTTACTAACGAGGACAGCTGACTTAATAAACTTAAAACATCAAAATATATTAAAAGTGTTGTAAATATATTTTGAACATACTTTGATATATATGTATATATTGTTATAGGTTCGTGAATCAACCAGTGGCCAAGTCTTACTTCCCGACGAAGTAAAAATCTGTGAAAGTGAGTTATAGTCCCACTTTTAAAATCTAATATTTTTGGGATGAGAATACATGCAGGTTTTATAAATGATTTACAAAATAGACACAAGTACGTGAAACTACATTCTATGGTTGAATTATCGAAATCGAATATGCCCCTTTTTATTAAGTCTGGTAATCTAAGAATTAGGGAACAGACACCCTAATTGACGCGAATCCTAAAGATAGATCTATTGGGCCTAACAAACCCCATCCAAAGTACCGGATGCTTTAGTACTTCGAAATTTATATCATATCCGAAGGGTGTCCCGGAATGATGGGGATATTCTTATATATGCATCTTGTTATTGTCGGTTACCAGGTGTTCACCATATGAATGATTTTTATCTCTATGTATGGGATGTGTATTGAAATATGAAATCTTGTGGTCTATTGTTACGATTTGATATATATAGGTTAAACCTATAACTCACCAACATTTTTGTTGACGTTTTAAGCATGTTTATTCTCAGGTGATTATTAAGAGCTTCCGCTGTCGCATACTTAAATAAGGACAAAATTTGGAGTCCATGCTTGTATGATATTGTGTAAAAACTGCATTCAAGAAACTTATTTTGTTGTAACATATTTGTATTGTAAACCATTATGTAATGGTCGTGTGTAAACAGGATATTTTATATTATCATTATTTGATAATCTACGTAAAGCTTTTTAAAACCTTTATCTATGAAATAAAGGTTATGGTTTGTTTTAAAAATGAATGCAGTCTTTGAAAAACGTCTCATATAGAGGTCAAAACCTCGCAACGAAATCAATTAATATGGAACGTTTTTAGTCAATAAGAACGGGACATTTCAAAATCAATCTTAAATATTTCGATACCCAGTTTAATTTCTCGATTCCGGCATATATAATCTGCTGAAATTAATTTACCGTTTGCTAATTCGAGTAAAAATTTACTATCCAATGGCGTCAATGGACAACTTAATTTAGCACAAAAATCTCTACTCATATAGCTTCTATCCGCACCCGAATCAAATAAAACGTAAGCAGATTTATTGTCAATAAGAAACGTACCCGTAACATGCTCCGGGTCTTCCTGTGCCTCTGCCGCATTAATATTGAAAACTCTTCCACGGCCTTGTCCATTTATGTTCTCCTGGTTCGGGCAATTTCTAATAATGTGGCCCGGTTTTCCACATTTATAACAAACTACATTGGCATAACTTACTCCGACACTACTTGCTCCGCCATTACTCGTTCCGACACCATTTGTTCCTTTCGTTCTGTTAACCCCTGGTCCGTAGACCTCACATTTCACCGCGCTATTACCATTTCTTTTACACTTGTTGCAAAATTTGGTGCAGAACCCCGAGTGATACTTTTCACACCTTTGGCATAGCTGCTTTTGATTGTTGTTGTTGTTGTTGTTGTTGTTGTTGTTGTTGTTGCGATTGTTATTGTTGTTGGGATGATTGTTGTAGTTGTTGTTGTTGTTGTGCCGTTTGTTGTAGTTGCGATTGATGTTGCGATTGTTGGGATAGTTGTTGTTGTTTTGGTGACTCTTATCACCGTTTTCCTCCCACTTTCTTTTGACTAACTTCACGTTGGCCTCTTCGGCCGCCTGTTCTTTAATTCTTCCCTCAATCTGGTTCACTAGTTAGTGAGCCATTCTACATGCCTTTTGTATGGAGGCAGGCTCGTGTGAACTTATATCTTCTTGGATTCTCTCCGGTAACCCTTTTACAAACGCGTCGATCTTCTCTTCCTCATCTTCGAACGCTCTCGGACACAATAGGCACAATTCTGTGAATCGTCTTTCGTACGAAGTAATATCGAATCCCTGTGTTCGTAACCCTCTAAGTTCTGACTTGAGCTTATTGACCTCGGTTCTGGGACAGTACTTCTCGTTCATCAAGTGCTTGAATGCTGACCACGGTAGCGCGTAAGCAGCATCTTGTCCCACTTGCTCTAGATAGGTATTCCACCATGTTAACGCAATATATGTGAAGGTATGCGTAGCGTACTTCACTTTGTCTCCTTCAGCACACTTACTTATGCCAAACACCGATTCAACTTTCTCGGTCCACCGTTTCAATTCGATTGGTCCTTCGGTCCCATCAAATTCTGAAGGTTTGCAGGCAGTGAATTCCTTGTAGGAGCATCCTACACGATTTCTTGCGCCGTTAGTTGTATTGCTAGATTCAGAGTTATTGTTGGTATGTAGCGCGGCCTGTACTGCGGCTATGTTTGAAGCAAGAAAGGCACGAAATTCCTCTTCGCTCATATTCAAGGTGTGTCGAGTAGTCGGTGCCATTTCCTTCAAAATAGTCAAATGAAACAATTTAATCATACAGAATATTAAGAGTAGTCAATAGTATCTCGTAGCATAATATGAACTCATTTATAAAAGCTTTTTCTTCATATTAGGGTTTTATAATTTTAAATTCGGGTACTACCTACCCGTTAAGTTCATACTTAGTAGCTAATATACAATTCAACTACTACAATTCCATATGAAAAACTGATTATAATAATATATCACATACACATATTCTTCAAACTTACAACTTCGCTATATTACATATAACATGAAATATAGTACACTATGATACAGGACAGTTTTGAAGATAAATCTAGTTAATACGCAAGTTGTTCAGCAAAGGAAAAAAAAACATGTAATTCATAAGTCCAGAAACAAGTCATGCATTCTGGTTTTACTAAGACGACTTCCCATCCTTGGTCTTGTGGAAAATAACCGTTATGACCATTAGCTAGGCAACATGTTGTAATGTCGTCAAAAGGACGAGGGTTTCGTAATGTCCAACAGCCCCGTAATAATCTAAAAACCTTGTTTCTCACCCCAACTACTGAATCCATCACTTGTGGAAAAGTTTTATTTAAAAGCTGCAATCCGATGTTCTTTTTCTCACTTTGGTAAGAAGCGAACATCACTAACCCGTAAGCATAACATGCTTCTTTATGTTGCATGTTAGAAGCTCTTTCTAATTCACGAAATCCTATGTTGGGATATGTTGAGTCAAAATAGGTTCTTAACCCGTAGCGTAAAATTGCATTTGGGTTCCCCGCATTTAACGCTTTAAAGAAAACACGGCGTAACTTACGGTCTCCCCAATGTGATATACCCCACCTATCAAAGGAAAGCCTTTTATAAACTAAGGCATTTCTGGAAAGTCTTTCAAATGTTTGACAAGTTAATTTCGCCATAACTAAATGTGCTGATGAATTCTGACCGACTCTAGACAAGATTTCCTCAATCATATCCTCTGGTAGGTCTTCTAAAATATTTGGTTGTCTACCCTTAACGTCCATTTTGTTTTTATACTGTAAAATAGACAAGGATTAGATTCGTAAAAGATAATTAACAAACAATACAAGCAATTTTTACATAGAACATAAAAGTACAAGCACACTACAATACATATAATACACCACATGATTACAACCTTCTAATCTGAATCACTGGTTTCTTCTTCTTCGGACTTGGTTCGTTTTCCTAATTTTCTAGGAATATTTGGTGTTCCTCTAATACGAGCCGTCGCTTTCCATAATGGTTTAGAAAAACTTGGTGGTTTAGAGGTTCCCGGGTTATTGTTACATTTTAGGAAATACGGATGTTGTCGATACATATAAAGTTCATCGGGGTTGGAATCGGGTTTCTCTATTTTTATACCTTTTCCCTTATTATTTTCTTTCGCTTTATTAAATTGGGTCGAGGTAATTTCTATAAAATCATCGGAATCCTCATCGGGATCCGATTCATCAGAAAATTGGTAATCTTCCCAATATTTTGCTTCCTCGGCGGAAACTCCATTGACCATTATTAACTTTGGTCCGTTGGTTGAGGATTTTCTTTTATTTAATCGATTTACTATAGGTATCAATATTTCTTCCTCCGAAACCTCTTCTTCTTCTGGTTCCTCCTCTTCCGATTCATCCTCTTCTGGTTCCTCTTCTTCCGGTTCCTCCTCTTCCGGTTCCTCTTCTGAAATTTGTGAATCTTCCCAAAATATATTCGACTCTTCATTATTATTAGGTGAATCAATGGGATTTGTACTAGAGGTAGACATCTATCACACAATATCAAACACGTTAAGAGATTAATATATCACATAATATTTACATGTTAATAATATATAGTTTCCAACAAAAAAAATGTTAAGCAATCGTTTTTGAAGAAAAACACGGTCGAAGTCCAGACTCACTAATGCATCCTAACAAACTCGGTAAGATACACTAATGCAATTTTCTGGTTCTCTAAGACCAACACTCGGATACCAACTGAAATGTCCCGTTCATATTGATTATAAACGTTCCATATTAATTGATTTCGTTGCGAGGTTTTGACCTCTATATAAGACGTTTTTCAAAAACTGCATTCATTTTTAAAACAACCATAACCTTTATTTTATCAATAAAGGTTTTAAAAACATTACGTAGATTATCAAATAATGATAATCTAAATATACTGTTTACACACGACCATTACATAATGGTTTACAATAGAAATATATTACATCGACATATATTTCTTGAATGCAGTTTTTACACAATATCATACAAACATGGACTCCAAATCTTGTCCTTATTTTAGTATGCAACAGCGGAAGCTCTTAGTATTCACCTGAGAATAAACATACTTTAAACGTCAATAAAAATGTTAGTGAGTTATAGGTTTAACCTATATATATCAAATCGTAACAATAGACCACAAGATTTCATATTTCAATACACATCCCATACATAGAGATAAAAATTATTCATATGGTGAACACCTGGTAATCAACATTAACAAGATGCATATATAAGAATATCCCCATCATTTCGGGACACCCTTCGGATATGATATAAATTTCGAAGTACTAAAGCATCCGGTACTTTGGATGGGGTTTGTTAGGCCCAATAGATCTATCTTTAGGATTCGCGTCAATTAGGGTGTCTGTTCTCTAATTCTTAGATTACCAGACTTAATAAAAAGGGGCATATTCGATTTCGAAAATTCAACCATAGAATGTAGTTTCACGTACTTGTGTCTATTTTGTAAATCATTTATAAAACCTGCATGTATTCTCATCCCAAAAATATTAGATTTTAAAAGTGGGACTATAACTCACTTTCACAGATTTTTACTTCGTCGGGAAGTAAGACTTGGCCGCTGGTCGATTCACGAACCTATAACAAATATGTACATATATATCAAAGTATGTTCAAAATATATTTACAACATTTTTAATACGTTTTACTGTTTTAAGTTTATTAAGTCAGCTGTCCTTGTTAGTAACCTACAACTAGTTGTCCATAATTAGATGTACAGAAATAAATCGATATATATTATCTTGAATCAATCCACGACCCAGTGTATACACGTCTCAGGCTAGATCACAACTCAAACTATATATATTTTTGGAATCAACCTCAACCCTGTATAGCTAACTCCAACATTACTGCATATAGAGTGTCTATGGTTGTTCCAAATAATATATATAGATGGGTCGATATGATATGTCAAAACATTTGCATACGTGTCTATGGTATCCCAAGATTACATAATATATTAGAATACATGTATAATACAATATAAGTTAGCTAGGATATGATTAATATAGATTTGTTACCAATTTTCACGTAGTTACAACAAGCAAAAATAACCAATCTTGTTTTACCCATAACTTCTTCATTTTAAATCCGTTTTGAATGAATCAAATTGTTATGGTTTCATATTGAACTTAAATTTATGAATCTATACAGAAAAAGTATAAGTTTATAGTCGGAATTACAGGTTACAAGTCGTTTTTGTAAAGGTAGTCATTTCAGTCGAAAGAACGACGTCTAGATGACCATTTTGGAAAACATACTTCCACTTTGAGTTTAACCATGATTTTTGGATATTGTTTCATGTTCATAAGAAAAATCATTTTTCCAGAAGAACAAATTTTAAATCAAAATTTATCATAGTTTTTAATTATCCAAACCAAAACAGCCCCCGGTTTCACTACGACGGCGTATATCCGATTTTATGGTGTTCATCGTGTTTCCAGGTTTTAAATCATTAAGTTAGCATATCATATAGATATAGAACATGTGTTTAGTTGATTTTAAAAGTCAAGTTAGAAGGATTTACTTTTATTTGCGAACAAGTTTAGAATTAACTAAACTATGTTCTAGTGATTACAAGTTTAAACCTTCGAATAAGATAGCTTTATATGTATGAATCGAATGATGTTATGAACATCATTACTACCTCAAGTTTTCTGGATAAAATCATCGAAAATGAGAAAAATGGATCTAGCTTCAAAGGATCCTTGGATGGCTTGAAAGTTCTTGAAACTGAATCATGACACGAAAACAGTTCAAGTAAGATTTTCACTCGAAATAAGATTGTTATAGTTGTAGAAATTGAATCAAAGTTTGAATATGAATATTACCTTGAATTAGAAAGATAACCTACTGTAAATAACAAAGGTTCCTTGATCTTAGATGATTACTTGGAATGGATTAGAAAGCTTGGAAGTAGACTTGCAAACTTGGAAGTATTCTTGATTTTTATGAAACTATACTTATGGAATTTATGAAGAACACTTAGAACTTGAAGATAGAACTTGAGAGAGATTACTTAGATAAATAAAATTGAAGAATGAAAGTGTTTTTAGGTGTTTTTGGTCATTGGTATATGGATTCGATATAAAGGATGTGTAATTTTGTTTTCATGTAAATAAGTCATGAATGATTACTCATATTTTTGTAATTTTATGAGATATTTCATGCTAGTTTCCAAATGATGGTTCCCACATGTGTTAGGTGACTCACATGGGCTGCTAAGAGCTGATTATTGGAGTGTATATACCAATAGTACATACATCTAAAAGCTGTGTATTGTACTAGTACGAATACGGGTGCATACGAGTAGAATTGTTGATAAAACTGAACGAGGATGTAATTGTAAGTATTTTTGTTAAGTAGAAGTATTTTGATATGTGTCTTGAAGTCTTTCAAAAGTGTAAGAATACATATCAAAACACAACATGTATATACATTCTAATGGAGTCGTTAAGTCTTCGTTAGTCGTTACATGTAAGTGTTGTTTTGAAACCTTTAAGTTAACGATCTCAATTAATGTTGTTAACCCAATGTTTATTATATCAAATGAGATGTTAAATTATTATATTATCATGATATTATGATGTATGAATATCTCTTAATATGATATATACATTAAAATATCGTTACAACGATAATCGTTACATATAAGTCTTGGGTTAGTAGTCTTGTTTTTACATATGTAGTTCATTGTTAACACACTTAATGATATATTTAAATATCATTTTATCATGTTAAATATAGTGTATCAATATCTTAATATGATACATATGTATTTAGTAGACGTTATCATAACAATATTCGTTATATATATCATTTCGAGTTTCTTAACTTAGTAGTCTCATTTCTTATGTATATCACACATTGTTAATATACTTAGTGCGATACTTACTCATCATAATCTTATGTCAACCATATATATATGTCTATATATATACCACAACATGTAGTTTTTACAATTTTATAACGTTCGTGAATCGCCGGTCAACATGGGTGATCAATTGTCTCTATGAAACTTATTTCATTTAATCAAGTCTTAACAAGTTTGATTGCTTAACACGTTGGAAACATTTAGTCATGTAAATATCAATCTCAATTAATATATATAAACATGGAAAAGTTCAGGTCATTACACCGCCCATGCCCTCGGATTGGACCGTGTTTCCTCCTGAGCAGCAGTTGGGGGCGGGTTATGCAACTGCGAGAGATGACCGCATGAGTGGTTTAGTCCCCCTGGATGATCCCGAACAGTTGTTAAAAAATTGTGGTATTAGTTAATGGACGCTTAATTAATAGTCCTTCCTGTTATTCTATATAAAGAATAACAGCCTAACTAGGCCATGCCATTTTGCTTGTATTTTAGGAAACACGCTTAGAAAAAATTGTCGTAATCTACTATTCCTATTCTTAATGGTACGTGGGAACAGTAACCCCCACCACCGTTACATATCCACCGTCATTCGCACATCCTCACCTAACCATCTTCACATCTTCATCTCTAGTGATTTATTTTTTGCTCTGTTGTGATTAAAGGTTTAAATGAGTATCACGTCGTAATCGTTCTTGATTTAACGCTATTACCTATGATGTTATCGACGAACGATTCTTCGTTTATAGCTTTGTGAGATTAATCATCTTTTGAATTATTACTCTGAATCATTTGAGATTGTCACCTGAAATTAAGGTTTTGGTGGACAAATCGCCAACCTAGGCTATGTGTAACGACCCAAAACACAACACGAGAAACACGTTATTTTTTTTTTTTAAAACAGCCTTGGAGCAGACATATTTGCGCGGTGCGCAAATATCTACGCAACGCGCCTTATAAAGGTATTTCAAATTAGTACGCGATGCCAGACCTGATGACGAGTCCTAGTACATTTGCGGGACGCGCCCCACTTCATGGACTGATGTCAGCGCCTTCTTAAAGCTATATAACCCATTTTTAATGATGCAAATTTCATTAGATTAAAACCTGTTTAACAACCTTCACAGTTTATACACGTCAAATGACTACGAGTTTACAAAAGGGTACAACGATTCATACAACTCAAAATGTTATTTTTGACCAAACGAGTTTAAGTTCCAAACAAAAGACGAGCATGGTGGTTGAGGTTAAACTACCCAAACCTAGGTCGAAATCCAAAAGCATCCTCTAGCACAACATAGGAGGGAGATCTCTAGTCCACAAGCTTACCCTTGCCCTTATCTGCACCTGAATCTAAAAAGCGTAAACAACGAGAGGGTAAGAAAATGCTTAGTGAATGCAACAATTATACATATACATATATAATTTACTTACTTGCAAGCACTTATGCAATTATTGCATACACACTAGCAATCTAATTAGCATACCATCAAAAAGTATAAGGCTAAAAGTCCCCAACACATCGCAAGCTAGCATAACCAGTAGCATATAACCATCAAAATATAATATGCTGATACTACAAATACATAACCATGGTTAACCAATAGCACAAGGGAATGATACTCGTGAATGACCATCGGTGTTCACAACAACCATTAATTTACATACGCCTTGTACCACTAACCCCGGAGTGGTATCGACGCCCGAACTTTAAACCCACCCGTCACTTGAAATGTGGTATCGACGCCCGAACTTTAAACTCACACTTCACGGCCACGCACACATGATGATATGGTATCGACACCTGGACTTTAAACCCATATCACATGCCAACACGATGTGGTATCGACGCCCGAACTTTAACCCACATCGCATCCCACACAAGTAAATATATTATATACATACATGTATAATTATTCCACTCACCTTGTCACTTTGGTGAAAGTCAATACCAAAATCCTGCAACCTTCAATGCAATGTACCTATTACATCAATTACACAATTAACACACAAACTAGTTGGACTACTTACCAACCCATGACCCTAGTGCATTTATGACCCATAGTGCAATTATGACCCATTTGCACTACTAACACCCACACTAGGTCAAGACTATTACAATCACTAATCACTAGTGGTTATAGTCCAAACACACTAATTAACACAAGTTTTGAGTAACTAAGACCTCATCTTGCTAGTTGGGACAAACTACACCCATTTGACCCATTTCAGGGTTAATACTTGCATTTGGGTCAACCATGAACCCTAGTAATACCCATTTTACTAACAAATATGTTTGCTAATGACCCAATAACAATTTAAGACTCACAAATCCCAATTTATAACATCAAACCCTAGATTATGAATCTTTAGATCTATACTCATGATTCTTACCCAAAATCCCCAATTTATCAAGGAAATGGGGCTTTCATCTAACACATGAACAAAACCCTAACCATGACCCAAATTAAACAATAGAACTCGGATTTGGAACTTACCACAATAACAAAACGTAGCTAGAAAGTGGATTCAACAAGTTCCAAGCTTCAAATGGTGAGATTTAGCTTCTTCTTCCCCCCTCTCTTTATCTCTCTAAGCGAAAGTGTTTGAGTGAAATGAGGATGAAATGAGATAAAGATAAGCTTGGATATGTTTTGTGACATCAAACCCTCCACTCTATAAAAAAGACCAATGTACCCTCTTTAAAACATTAAAATATAGATTTAATGCTGCCAGCTACTTTTGCGCGCCACGCATAAAATGCACGCCGCGCGCTATAGGGTAACTCTAAAACAACTCGTTACAACTCTCCCCCACTTGACCAGGGTTACGCCCTCGCGATCCAAGCTGCGTGACAAGAAGGAATATATACCAACAAGAACTCTTCGGGTTCCCACGTAAACTCTGAACCCTTTCAATGTCGTCATTGCACTTTATAAGTTCTCACTTCTTTATTACGCAACATCTTAACCTTTTCATCAAGGATGGGCATCGGTTCTTCAACGTACTCCAATTTGTTGTTTAAAGTAATTTCGTCCAATGGCACCCACGTCGAGTCATCCGCAAGACACTTACGAAGATGAAAAACATGGAATGTGATATGTATTCCCGCAAGTTCCTCGGGTAACTCTAATTTGTAAGTAACCTCACCAACACTATTCAAAATTTTGAATGACCCAATAAACCGAGGAGCTAACTTTACCTGCTTCCAAAACCGAATAATACCCTTCCATGGCGAAACCTTAAGCATCACCATGTCACCTTCTTGAAACTCAATCGACCGTCTACGTTTATCGGCATAAGACTTTTGTCTATCTTGTGCCGCCTTAAGTCGAGCCCGAATCATTTCAGTGTTACTATTCATCTCTAGCACCAAGTCGGTACTCCCGACTTCTTTTAGACCCACTTCACCCCCAACAAACAGGTGTTCGTCACCTACGCCCATAAAGCATGTCACATGGTGGCATCCCGATACTAGCGTGATATCTATTGTTTTACGAGAATTCCACCAAGGGTAAGTGCTAGTCCCAACTACCACCAAAATCAATAACACATGCCTGTAACATGTCCTCCAATGTTTGATTCGTACGTTCTGTTTGACCGTCCGTTTGAGACTGATACGCCGTGCTCATTTTCAACCTTGCACCCATATCTTCCTGAAACTTATTCCAAAATCGAGATGTAAAGCAAGTATCCCGATCTGAAACAATAGATATCTGTAACAACCCAAATCCGTTTAACCAAAAACGGAGTACATTTTTTTTTATAAGTTAGGTCCCATTAATATAATACATTTTCAACTCTGTTTTAATCGAAACATAACATCATAATGATACGTTTAACAATCTATTATGACCCTTGGCACACAAATTACACTTTACAAAATCATTTGTAATAATGACCCAATCACAAGAAATACGGGTTAAGACTCAATAACCCAACCCAATACCAAGAGCATAATCCTGGGGACTACCAAATCCCCCATCCGCGTCCAAATATCCAAAAGCTACCCCGTCGAGCCCAAGCGCTCCTAAGCATCTAGTCTACAACTAGCTAGCTTCATAATCACAATACCTGTAAAAAGGTAAACAATGAGAGGGGTAAGCATAAAGCTTAATGAATGCAATAATTATACATATACATATATAATATACCTACTTGCAAACACTTACACAAATACCTCATACATGCTAGCAATTTACAAGGCATACCAACGCAAAGTATATCGCTAAATCTCCAAGACCACAAGCTAGCGCAAACAATAGCATATATAACTCGAACAATATAATATGCTACACTACAACACATAACCATGGTTAACCAATAGTATAAGGGAATGGTACTTCGAATTTCCCATCGGTGTTCCCAACAACCGTTAGTGTACAACGAAATATATCACTAACCCCTGAGCGGTATCGAACGCCCAAACTTTAAACTCACCCGTCACGTGTAATGTGGTATCGAACGCCCGAACTTTAAACCCACCCTTCACGCCCACACACATATATGACATGGTATCGAACGCCCGAACTTAAACCCATATCATATATTGACCCGATGTGGTATCGACCACCCGAACTTAAACCCACATCGAATCTCGTACAAGTAAATACATTATATACACATATGCATAATCATTCCACTCACCTCGTGAACTCGAGCATTACAAACCATGCGCGAAATCTTCACCACACGCAACCGAGCAAGATTTTACCTATAATACGCATATAGGTATACACATAATCAACATACAATCCCATTTGGACTCTCGACCCGCCCAAATGAACAACAAGTTCAAAATATACCCTTTTGCACTTTTAACGCTACCAGAAGGTCCAAAACTAACGAGACTAGTTCTCGCATTCTCGAAATACCCAATTATGTCAACTTTAACCTTTAACTGCATACTAGCTCGTATTTTACACAAAACCCATTCCATGGTTGACTAAGTTTGACTTTATTGCTAAAACACCAAATTTTAACCTAAAATCACTTCTCGCGAGTAATTACATCAAAAGCATCATTTAACACTTAACAAAAGCGTTTAACATCCAATTAATCCCAATTAGTGTCATCCTCAATTTTGACCCAATTTAAATTGCTCATTTTGACCAAAGTCATAAAACGCCCCAAAATCACTAACGACTAGTGATTATATTTCCAAGACAACCACTAACACTTAAATCAATATTTACCTACTTGATTTACCAAAACTTGACTTAAAACCCATTTTGACACATAAACCCTAATCTTGACCCATTTCAAAATTAGTCAACTCAAATACACCCAAAAGGGTTCCAACGCTTCCAAAATCACTAAACTAAGTGATTACACCCAAAACCAAAGCCTAATCATGGTCAAAACATCAATCAACCCAAAACCCGCCATGTATCAAAAATAACTAGTTTCCATAACCACTTCATCATCTAAATGGGTTTTACAACTAAAAACCTAAAAACCCTAACTTGAATATCAAATCATAAAGATGAATTTCGGAGTTAGAACTTACCATCACTATCACAGCGTAGCCGTGAACGAAGTGAACAACTTTAACTCTCGCGACATGACCCGATTCACTCATCTTCTTCCCCAAACCAAGCTCTCTCTCTCTCTCTATCTTAAACTCTCACTCTCTCTCTAAACTTGAAGATGAGAGTGTTTTTGTGTGTAAATGAGGATAAGATGAGCTCCAATTAGGTTTTAGGCTCTCCAAACCGTCCACATGTGAATTTACCAAAACACCCCAAAAGATTCCATTAAAATGGGTCAAAAATGACATTACGGCGACATTTGTCGCGTTTCGCGACACTTTGTCGCGTTTCGCGACACCAGGATGTGACACGCGACACTCAAACGCTACAGAAAGACAGAAACCATGTATAAGAAGTTGTCTCGTTTCGGTCATGTTTGTCACGGATCACGACAGACCAGAACGCGACAAAACACATCCGAACCCGACAGTTTACCTGATTTTCTCCAATTTCACTTTTAAAACATCCCAAAGTCCAACGTGGTCAACTCATTACATCCAAACTAATAAATAATCATTCTTGGACTTCAAATGATGCCCCGAGCGTCATGTTTAGAAAAAACGGGGTGTTACAACTCTCCCCCACTTAGTTTCGATCACGTCCTCGTGATCCAAGTCACTTAACCAATCCGAACCTACACACTATGGTTCTCAAACAACGTTACCATCCGACTTCCACCACATTACTTATTAACCCTAAGATTAATCCATTAACTAAATACACGCTTGCACGCATTCCGAGACGTACAACACACAATATCCGAAGTCTATAACGATCACCTAGAATACACAGAATCACCTTGTATTCTCCTAACTCCTCTAAGAAATTCCGAGCAATAACACTTGTTCAATTCCACACATTGGAAAAAAAAACTCAACCAATCTCGTACCGAGATATCAACTCCTTAGCGTACCCATACCAAGTACAATGCTAATAATCACAAACTTGCATTACTGCAACCAGCGGTATCTCTTGCACTCAACGTCAAAATACAGAAAACTCCATTAACCCTTCAAGTTCTCTCGACTAAATCTCGCAACAAGCTACATCCATAACTATATCACCCAACGCGATCTACTAGATCCACTACGCCGTGAACCAAGTCTTGCATTAATCTAGATCGATAAGGTTCCATGCCGCGTTAAACTGCGTACTTACAATGGCCCATAAACGCATCACTCAAACGGTCAATCACGAATGTTCTCTGAATCAAGAACCAACTTCCCCCGTCTGCACCACCGGGTCATTCCTTCAACAAAGGAATCTCGGTATCGCTAACTAATCACACTAGGGACACAAACTTTCCCATCAATCGACCCGCGCACGATCACGCTTCTCTGAATTAATCCAGGACAACGATAATACACCACGTGCTAAATAAATCATCAACACTCAATGCAGGGTTTCTCCCTTAAACCCTACAACGCATCCATACCCTACGGCTTCCTAGTACTAGCATGGAAACTATTCGTGTACTAGAATCCTGTCAATGGCGAATTATTATTCCTACAATTCGCAATTCGTCACACGACCCATAAAATATTCACCGACATCGGGTGAACCCTCCTACCTAGACCGTCCATTAAGGATGGCCTTGACATTTCCATACAATCAACGGGTCACATCACTAGGGAACACACTCTCGCAAACAAACAACAACCGCGTGTCTCTACGTGAGACAATCAGAACCGGCGCTCCCCGCCTCACAACCACCCACAAAGTGGAATAATCCACTGAAAATTCTCACGGTCACGTTTCCCGACCGGGAAAATACAGTATTCACTACCATCTCAAACTCGTACTCACTCGACAGTACTATCCGAGTTTCACACCAACCCAAATTTAAATCACGAGAGTACCCGCAATAACAGTTACCTTCTCTCACTTCCGTGATCTCAAACTTCACACTTGGTCTCATACCGCACTTGATATTGCACGACCACCTTATACAAGAAGACTTACGCTTCACTTGATCTAACACCACCGGAGATACCTCGGCAGTAAAAACTCCCCCGCTTAGGATTCAACTCCACACTTTCACCGCCAAGATGATAACATCCCGCGGAATTGTTATTCCAAAACACACATGACCATTTTCACCATTTGTCATATACCCCGAATCACCCCAAATTCTCTTCAGGCTCTCAGAGCCGACATACACATTCGTTGGGAATGTCGTACACGCGACGACATCACACCTTCATACCACAAATCACCATTTACAGCTCTTCATCGTTCACAAAATGAACTTTACCAAAGTCCCACGTACGCCTCTAAGCAATAGCATATACCACTCTGCTTAATCAGTCATGCATCTCAGTCGAGATCACCCGAACTTCCACGCAACGAACCTTTATCAACAATTGCTCACTCTCACGGAGAAGAGTGACCAACCCGACACAATAATTGCATCGACCGTAATATCAACACTTCATCATAACCTTCGGTCTAACCGACCCTTAAGTCCGTCACTGGCTCACCGGTCATCTTTACTCGTCTAACACTTAAAAGCAACAAGATTCGCTCATCCGTCACTTCCTAAGATTATTTACCAAAATGATCTTAAACTTCGACTTTCGCAACTGTCGAATTACTATCACCCATCAATCACTATTGCAATCTCCGCTGCTCCCAAGGGTATCTCATGGAAACCCTAAGCATAAAGTGATCACACTATCACCGGAGTTGAACATCACACTTTGCAGGTATAAAGGGGCACCTGACGCAGTGTCATGCAGACTCCCCCCACAATATACCGAAATTTAGAAACTCGATCATTGGGTTCCATACGCCCGATGTCACCCATCTCTCAATAATAATGACTCGCAGTCATACCTACCCAGCAAACCTTACGGTTTATCGTCTTATCGAAAATTCCTAGCGATCACACGCTACCCGCAATTGTCCACAAGGCCAAACGATATAGCCTCACGAAACCCTTCATCTAACACTAAAGAGATG
This sequence comes from Rutidosis leptorrhynchoides, assembly GCF_046630445.1. Classification (NCBI taxonomy): domain Eukaryota; kingdom Viridiplantae; phylum Streptophyta; class Magnoliopsida; order Asterales; family Asteraceae; genus Rutidosis; species Rutidosis leptorrhynchoides. Next base: position 201,633,139 of record NC_092334.1, read on the forward strand.
CTTGGAAACGCCAAGTCTTACACTCTTTCGCACATCGACACGACCACATCATCTAGGGATATTCCATTAGGAATGTTACTCTATAATCCACTACGCGCTAACACACTACGCAATAACCGTCATATGGGTCCCACTCCCAGGAGTTTAACGACCCGAAGACTCCTCGATTTTGCCAATTCCAAGGCGACTCACAACAAGAATCCGAACACGATTATCTAACCACACTCTACCGAGTGTAACTCAAAACTACAATCATTAGACTTATTGCATTCCATTACGGAATTCAAGTCTTCGTCGCACACACGCACACGTAAATCGGTCATCCTAGTTTCGATAGGTAACTAAAACCAATAACATTCTCAACAGTACACCCACTACTTAGGGTGACTAAGCACGCGCCAAACTCGTGAGTTGCTCACTCACCTTAGCTAACCGAATCCAGTATAACACTTCCCGACTCGTAAAGAACTCGACGTGACAACAAGCACATCACTCGAGACCACTATATCCTAGGAACCAATAAAAGATTCCTAACACGTTCCGTTCTACCCCAACCATGCCACGTTTCCTCCGTTCAGTACTTCTCATGTCATGCTTGGTGTCAAAATACACTTTCATAATAATGGTGATCAGTCACTATTACAAATGCGTACCTTACCATTTTCACATGGTCATGCAAGGTACTTTCCCGAACTGATGCAACATTCACACAAAATAACACGCGATAACTCCTAGTACCCGAATGACCAAAGTCCTTACCGCGAACTTGATCACTCAAAACTGTCAATTATTCGAATCTCTCCAATAGATTCGTCCCTAGGACACCGCACAATTAGATACCTGTATATATATACACATATATACAATATAATAATAAATATACACAAGTACACCGCAACACAAGTCAACCTACAACCTAGGTGACTATCACTAAAACAACGTCCAAGTTCATCTACTTACTTTAGGCACTAGCAATCTAAGGCACTAATTTACACACGAAATAAGGCCCCACATAATTTCACATTGGACAAGCACAAGTCCTAGTTAGTCACCTACTCTAAGGCACTAACAATTCTCAATCTGACCCGTGTTCCTACAAGTCCCGCAAATAACGCACAACGGCCAATAAGTCTAAGACTAGGCACCTATTTCAAGGTCACCTAATTCCCTTAGACTATGCTCTGATACCACTTGTAACAACCCATATCTGTTTAACCAAAAACGGAGTACATTTTTTTTATTAGTTAGGTCCCATTAATATAATACATTTTCAACTCTGTTTTAATCGAAACATAACATCATAATGATACGTTTAACTATCTATTATGACCCTTGGCACACAAATTACACTTTACAAAATCATTTGTAATAATGACCCGATCACAAGAAATACGGGTTAAGACTCAATAACCCAACCCAATACCAAGAGCATAATCCCGGGGACTACCAAATTCCCCATCCGCGTCTAAATATCCAAAAGCTACCCCGTCGAGCCCAAGCGCTCCTAAGCATCTAGTCTACAACTAGCTAGCTTCATAATCACAATACCTGTAAAAAGGTAAACAATGAGAGGGGTAAGCATAAAGCTTAGTGAATGCAATAATTATACATATACATATATAATATACCTACTTGCAAACACTTACACAAATACCTCATACACGCTAGCAATTTACAAGGCATATCAACGCAAAGTATATCGCTAAATCTCCAAGACCACAAGCTAGCACAATCAATAGCATATATAACTCGAACAATATAATATGCTACACTACAACATATAACCATGGTTAACCAATAGTACAAGGGAATGGTACTTCGAATTTCCCATCGGTGTTCCCAACAACCGTTAGTGTACAACGAAATATATCACTAACCCCTGAGTGGTATCGAACGCCCAAACTTTAAACTCACCCGTCACGTGTAATGTGGTATCGAACGCCCGAACTTTAAACCCACACTTCACGCCCACACACATATATGACATGGTATCGAATGTCCGAACTTAAACCCATATCATATATTGACCCGATGTGGTATCGACCACCCGAACTTAAACCCACATCGAATCTCGTACAAGTAAATACATTATATACACATATGCATAATCATTCCACTCACCTCGTGAACTCGAGCATTACAAACCATGCGCGAAATCTTCACCACACGCAACCGAGCAAGATTTTACCTATAATACGCATATAGGTATACACATAATCAACATACAACCCCATTTGGACTCTCGACCCACCCAAATGAACAACAAGTGCAAAATATACCCTTTTGCACTTTTAACGCTACCCGAAGGTCCAAAACTAACGAGACTAGTTCCCGCATTCTTGAAATACCCAATTATGTCAACTTTAATCTTTAAACGCATACTAGCTCGTATTTTACACAAAACCCATTCCACGGTTGACTAAGTTTGACTTTATTGCTAAAACACCAAATTTTAACCTAAAATCACTTCTCGCGAGTAATTACATCAAAAGCATCATTTAACACTTGACAAAAGCGTTTAACATCCAATTAATCCCAATTAGTGTCATCCTCAATTTTGACCCAATTCAAATTGCTCATTTTGACCAAAGTCATAAAACGCCCCAAAATCACTAACGACTAGTGATTATATTTCCAAGACAACCACTAACACTTAAATCAAGTATTTACCTACTTGATTTACCAAAACTTGACTTAAAACCCATTTTGACACATAAACCCTAATCTTGACTCATTTCAAAACTAGTCAACTCAAATACACCCAAAAGGGTTCCAACGCTTCCAAAATCACTAAACTAAGTGATTACACCCAAAACCAAAGCCTAATCATGGTCAAAACATCAATCAACCCAAAACCCGCCATGTATCAAAAATAACTAGTTTCCATAACCCACTTCATCATCTAAATGGGTTTTACAACTAAAAAGCTAAAAACCCTAACTTGAATATCAAATCATAAAGATGAATTTCGGAGTTAGAACTTACCATCACTATCACAACGTAGCCGTGAACGAGGTGAACAACTTTAACTCTCACGACATGACCCGATTCACTCATCTTCTTCCCCAAACCAAGCTCTCTCTCTTAAACTCTCACTCTCTCTCTAAACTTGAAGATGAGAGTGTTTTTGTGTGTAAATGAGGATAAGATGAGCTCCAATCAGGTTTTAGGCTCTCCAAACCGTCCACATGTGAATTTACCAAAACACCCCAAAAGATTCCATTAAAATGGGTCAAAAATGACATTACAGCGACATTTGTCGCGTTTCGCGACACTTTGTCGCGTTTCGCGACACCAGGACGCGACACGCGACACTCAAACGCGACAGAAAGACAGAAACCATGTATCAGAAGTTGTCTCGTTTCGGACATGTTTGTAACGGATCACGACAGACCAGAACGCGACAAAACACATCCGAACTCGACAGTTTACCTGATTTTCTCAAATTTCACTTTTAAAACATCCCAAAGTCCAACGTGGTCAACTCATTACATCCAAACTAATAAATAATCATTCTTGGACTTCAAATGACGCCCCGAGTGAAATGTCCCATTCTTATTGATTAAAAACGTTCCATATTAATTGACTTCGTTGCGAGGTTTTGACCTCTATATGAGACGTTTTTCAAAGACAGCATTCATTTTAAAACAAACCATAACCTTTATTTCATCAATAAAGGTTTAAAAAGCTTTACGTAGATTATCAAATAATGATAATCTAAAATATCCTGTTTACACACGACCATTACATAATGGTTTACAATACAAATATGTTACAACAAAATAAGTTTCTTGAATGCAGTTTTTACACAATATCATACAAGCATGGACTCCAAATCTCGTCCTTATTTAAGTATGCGACAGCGGAAGCTCTTAATAATCACCTGAGAATAAACATGCTTAAAACGTCAACAAAAATGTTGGTGAGTTATAGGTTTAACCTATATATATCAAATCATAATAATAGACCACAAGATTTCATATTTCAATACACATCCCATACATAGAGATAAAAATCATTCATATGGTGAACACCTGGTAACCGACATTAACAAGATGCATATATAAGAATATCCCCATCATTCCGGGACACCCTTCGGATATGATATAAATTTTGAAGTACTAAAGCATCCGGTACTTTGAATGGGGTTTGTTAGGCCCAATAGATCTATCTTTAGGATTCGCGTCAATTAGGGTGTCTGTTCCCTAATTCTTAGATTACCAGACTTAATAAAAAGGGGCATATTCGATTTCGATAATTCAACCATAGAATGTAGTTTCACGTACTTGTGTCTATTTTGTAAATCATTTATAAAACCTGCATGTATTCTCATCCCAAAAATATTAGATTTTAAAAGTGGGACTATAACTCACTTTCACAGATTTTTACTTCGTCGGGAAGTAAGACTTGGCCACTGGTTGATTCACGAACCTATAACAATATATACATATATATCAAAGTATGTTCAAAATATATTTACAACACTTTTAATATATTTTGATGTTTTAAGTTTATTAAGTCAGCTGTCCTCGTTAGTAACCTACAACTAGTTGTCCACAGTTAGATGTACAGAAATAAATCGATAAATATTATCTTGAATCAATCCACGACCCAGTGTATACGTATCTCAGTATTGATCACAACTTAAACTATATATATTTTGAAATCAACCTCAACCCTGTATAGCTAACTCCAACATTCACATATAGAGTGTCTATGGTTGTTCCGAAATATATATAGATGTGTCGACATGATAGGTCGAAACATTGTATACGTGTCTATGGTATCTCAAGATTACATAATATACAATACAAGTTGATTAAGTTATGGTTGGAATAGATTTGTTACCAATTTTCACGTAGCTAAAATGAGAAAAATTATCCAATCTTGTTTTACCCATAACTTCTTCATTTTAAATCCGTTTTGAGTGAATCAAATTGCTATGGTTTCATATTGAACTCTATTTTATGAATCTAAACAGAAAAAGTATAGGTTTATAGTCGAAAAAATAAGTTACAAGTCATTTTTATAAAGGTAGTCATTTCAGTCGAAAGAACGACGTCTAGATGACCATTTTAGAAAACATACTTCCACTTTGAGTTTAACCATAATTTTTGGATATAGTTTCATGTTCATAATAAAAATCATTTTCTCAGAATAACAACTTTTAAATCAAAGTTTATCATAGTTTTTAATTAACTAACCCAAAACAGCCCGCGGTGTTACTACGACGGTGTAAATCAGGTTTTACGGTATTTTTCGTGTTTTCAGGTTTTAAATCATTAAGTTAGCATATCATATAGATATAGAACATGTGTTTAGTTGATTTTAAAAGTCAAGTTAGAAGGATTAACTTTTGTTTGCGAACAAGTTTAGAATTAACTAAACTATGTTCTAGTGATTACAAGTTTAAACCTTCGAATAAGATAGCTTTATATGTATGAATTGAATGATGTTATGAACATCATTACTACCTTAAGTTCCTTGGATAAACCTATTGGAAAAGAGAAAAATGGATCTAGCTTCAACGGATCCTTGGATGGCTCGAAGTTCTTGAAGCAGAATCATGACACGAAAACAAGTTCAAGTAAGATCATCACTTGAAATAAGATTGTTATAGTTATAGAAATTGAACCAAAGTTTGAATATGATTATTACCTTGTATTAGAATGATAACCTACTGTAAGAAACAAAGATTTCTTGAGTTTGGATGATCACCTTACAAGATTGGAAGTGAGCTAGCAAACTTGAAAGTATTCTTGATTTTATGTAACTAGAACTTGTAGAATATATGAAGAACACTTAGAACTTGAAGATAGAACTTGAGAGAGAACAATTAGATGAAGAAAATTGAAGAATTAAAGTGTTTTTAGGTGTTTTTGGTCATTGGTGTATGGATTAGATATAAAGGATATGTAATTTTGTTTTCATGTAAATAAGTCATGAATGATTACTCATATTTTTATAATTTTATGAGATATTTCATGCTAGTTGCCAAATGATGGTTCCCACATGTGTTAGGTGACTCACATTGGCTGCTAAGAGCTGATCATTGGAGTGTATATACCAATAGTACATACATCTAAAAGCTGTGTATTGTACTAGTACGAATACGGGTGCATACGAGTAGAATTGTTGATGAAACTGAACGAGGATGTAATTGTAAGAATTTTTGTTAAGTAGAAGTATTTTGATAAGTGTATTGAAGTCTTTCAAAAGTGTATAAATACATATTAAAACACTACATGTATATACATTTTAACTGAGTCGTTAAGTCATCGTTAGTCGTTACATGTAAGTGTTGTTTTGAAACCTTTAGGTTAACGATCTTGTTAAATGTTGTTAACCCAATGTTTATAATATCAAATGAGATTTTAAATTATCATATTATCATGATATTATCATGTATGAATATCTCTTAATATGATATATATACATTAAATGTCTTTACAACGATAATCGTTACATATATGTCTCGTTTAAAAATCATTAAGTTAGTAGTCTTGTTTTTACATATGTAGTTCATTGTTAATATACTTAATGATATGTTTACTTATCATAGTATCATGTTAACTATATATATATATATATATCCATATATATGTCATCATATAGTTTTTACAAGTTTTAACGTTCGTGAATCACCGGTCAACTTGGGTGGTCAATTGTCTATATGAAACATATTTCAATTAATCAAGTCTTAACAAGTTTGATTGCTTAACATGTTGGAAACATTTAATCATGTAAATATCAATCTCAATTAATATATATAAACATGGAAAATTTCGGGTCACTACAGTACCTACCCGTTAAATAAATTTCGTCCCGAAATTTTAAGCTGTTGAAGGTGTTGACGAATCTTCTGGAAATAGATGCGGGTATTTCTTTTTCATCTGATCTTCACGCTCCCAGGTGAACTCGGGTCCTCTACGAGCATTCCATCGAACCTTAACAATTGGTATCTTGTTTTGCTTAAGTCTTTTAACCTCACGATCCATTATTTCGACGGGTTCTTCGATGAATTGAAGTTTTTCGTTGATTTGGATTTCATCTAACGGAATAGTGAGATATTCTTTAGCAAAAAATTTATTCAAATTCGAGATGTGGAAAGTGTTATGTACAGCCGCGAGTTGTTGAGGTAACTCAAGTCGGTAAGCTACTGGTCCGACACGATCAATAATCTTGAATGGTCCAATATACCTTGGATTTAATTTCCCTCATTTACCAAATCGAACAACGCCTTTCCAAGGTGCAACTTTAAGCATGACCATCTCTCCACTTTCAAATTCTATATCTTTTCTTTTAATGTCAGCTTAGCTCTTTTGTCGACTTTGGGCGGTTTTCAACCGTTGTTGAATTTGGATGATCTTCTAGGTTATTTCTTGTATAATCTCCGGACCCGTAATCTGTCAATCCCCCACTTCACTCCAACAAATTGGAGACCTGCACTTTCTACCATAAAGTGCTTCAAACGGTGCCATCTCAATGCTTGAATGGTAGCTGTTGTTGTAGAAACATTCTGCTAACTGTAGATGTCGATCCCAACTGTTTCTGAAATCAATAACACATGCTCGTAGCATGTCTTCTAGCGTTTGTATCGTCCTTTCGCTCTGCCCATCAGTTTGTGGATGATAGACAGTACTCATGTCTAGACGAGTTCCTAATGCTTGCTGTAATGTCTGCCAGAATCTTGAAATAAATCTGCCATCCCTATCAGAGATAATAGAGATTGGTATTCCATGTCTGGAGATGACTTCCTTCAAATACAGTCGTGCTAACTTCTCCATCTTGTCATCTTCTCTTATTGGCAGGAAGTGTGCTGATTTGGTGAGACGATCAACTATTACTCAAATAGTATCAAAACCACTTGCAGTCCTTGGCAATTTAGTGATGAAATCCATGGTAATGTTTTCCCATTTCCATTCTGGGATTTCGGGTTGTTGAAGTAGACCTGATGGTTTCTGATGCTCAGCTTTGACCTTAGAACACGTCAAACATTCTCCTACGTATTTAGCAACATCGGCTTTCATACCCGGCCACCAAAAATGTTTCTTGAGATCCTTGTACATCTTCCCCGTTCCAGGATGTATTGAGTATCTGGTTTTATGAGCTTTTCTAAGTACCATTTCTCTCATATCTCCAAATTTTGGTACCCAAATCCTTTCAGCCCTATACCGGGTTCCGTCTTCCTGAATATTAAGATGCTTCTCCGATCCTTTGGGTATTTCATCCTTTAAATTTCCCTCTTTTAAAACTCCTTGTTGCGCCTCCTTTATTTGAGTAGTAAGGTTATTATGAATCATTATATTCATAGATTTTACTCGAATGGGTTCTCTGTCCTTCCTGCTCAAGGCATCGGCTACCACATTTGCCTTCCCCGGGTGGTAACGAATCTCAAAGTCGTAATCATTCAATAATTCAATCCACCTACGCTGCCTCATATTCAGTTGTTTCTGATTAAATATGTGTTGAAGACTTTTGTGGTCGGTATATATAATACTTTTGACCCCATATAAGTAGTGCCTCCAAGTCTTTAATGCAAAAACAACCGCGCCTAATTCCAAATCATGCGTCGTATAATTTTGTTCGTGAATCTTCAATTGTCTAGACGCATAAGCAATCACCTTCGTTCGTTGCATTAATACACAACCGAGACCTTGCTTTGATGCGTCACAATAAATCACAAAATCATCATTCCCTTCAGGCAATGACAATATAGGTGCCGTAGTTAGCTTTTTCTTCAATAACTGAAACGCTTTCTCTTGTTCATCATTCCATTCAAATTTCTTCCCTTTATGCGTTAATGCAGTCAAGGGTTTTGCTATTCTAGAAAAGTCTTGGATGAACCTTCTGTAGTAACCAGCTAGTCCTAAAAACTGGCGTATGTGTTTCGGAGTTTTTGGGGTTTCCCACTTTTCAACAGTTTTTATCTTTGCCGGATCCACCTTAATACCTTCTTTGTTCACTATGTGACCGAGGAATTGAACTTCTTCCAACCAAAATGCACACTTTGAAAACTTAGCGTACAATTCTTCCTTCCTCAATACTTCTAACACCTTTCTCAAATGTTCACCGTGTTCTTGGTCATTCTTTGAGTAAATAAGTATGTCATCAATGAAAACAATGACAAACTTGTCAAGGTATGGTCCACACACTCGGTTCATAAGGTCCATGAACACAGCTGGTGCATTAGTTAAACCAAACGGCATGACCATAAACTCGTAATGACCGTAACGTGTTCTGAAAGCAGTCTTTGGAATATCATCTTCTTTCACCCGCATTTGATGATACCCGGAACGTAAGTCAATCTTTGAATAAACAGACGAGCCTTGTAGTTGATCAAATAAGTCGTCGATTCTCGGTAGTGGGTAGGGATTCTTGATGGTAAGTTTGTTCAACTCTCGGTAGTCGATACACAACCTGAATGTACCATCTTTCTTCTTGACAAGCAAAATAGGAGCTCCCCACGGTGATGTGCTTGGTCGAATGAAACCACGCTCTAAAAGTTCTTGTAATTGGCTTTGCAGTTCTTTCATCTCGCCGGGTGCGAGTCTGTAAGGAGCACGAGCTATTGGTGCAGCTCCTGGTACAAGATCTATTTGAAATTCAACGGATCGATGTGGGGGTAATCCCGGTAATTCTTTCGGAAATACATCGGGAAATTCTTTTGCAATGGGAACATCATTGATGCTCTTTTCTTCAGTTTGTACATTCTCGACGTGTGCTAGAACAGCATAGCAACCTTTTCTTATTAGTTTTTGTGCCTTCAAATTACTAATAAGATGTAGCTTCGTGTTGCCCTTTTCTCCGTACACCATTAAGGGTTTTCCTTTTTCTCGTATAATGTGAATTGCATTTTTGTATCAAACGATCTCTGCTTTCACTTCTTTCAACCAGTCCATACCGATTATCACATCAAAACTCCCTAACTCTACTGGTATCAAATCAATCTTAAATGTTTCGCTAACCAGTTTAATTTCTCGATTCCGACATATATTATCTGCTGAAACTAATTTACCATTTGCTAATTCGAGTAAAAATTTACTATCCAAAGGCGTCAATGGATAACTTAATTTAGCACAAAAATCTATACTCATATAGCTTCTATCCGCACCCGAATCAAATAAAACGTAAGCAGATTTATTGTCAATAAGAAACGTATCCGTAACAAGCTCCGGGTCTTCCTGTGCCTCTGCCGCATTAATATTGAAAACTATTCCGCGGCCTTGTCCATTCGTGTTCTCCTGGTTCGGGCAATTTCTAATAATGTGGCCTGGTTTTCCACATTTATAACAAACTACATTGGCATAACTTGCTCCGACACTACTTGCTCCGCCATTACTCGTTCCGACACCATTTGTTCCTTTCGTTCTATTAACCCCTGGTCCGTAGACCTCACACTTCACCGCGCTATGACCATTTCTTTTACACTTGTTGCAAAATTTGGTGCAGAACCCCGAGTGATACTTTTCACACCTTTGGCATAGCTGCTTATGATTGTTGTTGTTGTTGCGGTTATTATTGTTGTTGGGATGATTGTTGTAGTTGCTGTTGTTGTTGTTGTTGTTGTTGTTGTTGTTGTTGTTGTTGGGCCGTTTGTTATAGTTGCGATTGATGTTGCGATTGTTGGGATAATTGTTGCAATTATTGTTGTAATTGCTGTTGTTGTTGTATTGGTGATTCTTATCACCATTTTCCTCCCACTTTCTTTTGACTTGCTTCACATTGGCCTCTTCAGCAGTCTGTTCTTTAATTCTTTCTTCAATCTGGTTCACTAGTTTGTGAGCCATTCTACATGCCTGTTGTATGGAGGCGGGCTCGTGTGAACTTATATCTTCTTGGATTCTTTCCGGTAATCCTTTCACAAACGCGTCAATCTTCTCTTCCTCATCTTCGAATGCTCCCGGACACAATAGGTACAATTCTGTGAATCGTCTTTCGTACGTGGTAATATCAAATCCTTGGGTTCGTAACCCTCTAAGTTCTGTCTTGAGCTTATTGACCTCGGTTCCGGGACGGTACTTCTCGTTCATCAAGTGCTTGAATGCTGACCATGGTAGTGCGTACGCATCGTCTTGTCCCACTTGCTCTAGATAGGTATTCCACCATGTTAACGCAGAACCTGTGAAGGTATGCGTAGCATACTTCACTTTGTCCTCTTCAGTACACTTACTTATGGCAAACACCGATTTGACCTTCTCGGTCCACCGTTTCAATCCGATCGGTTCTTCGGTTCCATCAAATTCCAAAGGTTTGCAGGCAGTGAATTCTTTGTAGGTGCATCCTACACGATTTCCTGTACTGCTAGATCCAAGGTTATTGTTGGTATGTAGCACAGCCTGTACTGCGGCTATGTTTGAAGCTAGAAAAGTACGGAATTCCTCTTCATTCATATTCACGGTGTGTCGAGTAGTCGGTGCCATTTCCTTCAAAATAGTCAAATGGAACAAGTTAATCATACAGAATATTAAGAGTAGTTAATAGTATTTCGTAGCATAATATGAACTCATTTATAAAAGCTTTTTCTTCATATTAGCATTTTATAAGTTTAAATTCGGGTAGTACCTACCCGTTAAGTTCATACTTAGTAGCTAATATACAATTCAACTACTACAATTCTATATGAAAAACTGATTATAATAATATTTCGCGTTCAAACTTTTACACAATATTTTACAAACTTACAATACCGCTTATTTTACATATAGCATGAAATATAGCACACAATAAATTTGATACAAGATGGTTGTGAAGATAATTCTAGCTAGTACACAAGTCGTTCAGCAAAGACAATAAAGACACGTAATTCATACGTCCAGAAACAAGTCATGCATTCTGGTTTTACTAGGATTACTTCCCATCCTTGGTCTTGTGGAACATAACCGTTATGGCCGTTGATAAGACAGCGTGTTGTAACGTCGTCAAAGGGATGAGGGTTACGTAATGTCCAACAGTCCCGTAACAATCTAAAAACTTCATTTCTTACCCCAATTACTGACTCCGTCACTTGTGGAAACGTTTTGTTTAATAGTTGTAGCCCGATGTTCTTGTTCTCACTTTGGTGAGAAGCGAACATTACTAATCCGTAAGCATAACATGCTTCTTTATGTTGCATGTTAGCCGCTTTTTCTAAATCACGAAGTCCAATATTCGGATATATTGAGTCAAAATAATTTCTTAACCCATTGCGTAAAATAGCATTTGGGTTCCCCACAATATATGCGTCAAAGTAAACACATCGTAACTTATGGATTTCCCAATGTGATATCCCCCATCTTTCGAACGAAAGCCTTTTATAAACCAAGACATTCTTGGAACGTTCTTCGAATGTCTTACAAACTGATCTCGCCTTAAATAGTTGTGCCGAAGAATTCTGACCGACTCTAGACAAGATTTCATCAATCATGTCTCCGGGTAGGTCTCTTAAAATATCGGATTGTCTATTCATTTTGTATTTTTATACTGTAAAATAGACAAGAGTTAGATTCATAAAAAAAATACTTATTAATACAAGCAATTTTTACATATATCATAAAGCATAAGCACACTATATTACATATATTACACCACACGAATACAACTATCTTATTCCGACTCGCTTGTTTCTTCTTCTTCGGTTTTGGTTCGTTTTGTCAAGTTTCTAGGGATATATGATGTTCCCCTAATACGAGCCGTCGTTTTCCACATTGGTTTAGATAAACCTGGTGGTTTAGAGGTTCCCGGGTCATTGTTACAACTTAAGGACTTCGGGGGTTGACGATACATATAAAGTTCATCGGGGTTGGAATTAGATTTCTCTATTTTTATGCACTTTCCCTTATTATTTTCTTTTGCCTTTTTAAATTCAGTTGGGGTAATTTCTATAACATCATCGGAATTCTCGTCGGAATCCGATTCATCGGAGAATTGGTAATCCTCCCAATATTTTGCTTCCTTGGCGGAAACACCATTGACCATAATTAACCTTGGTCGGTTGGTTGAGGATTTTCTTTTACTTAACCGTTATATTATTTCCCCCACCGGTTCTATTTCTTCATCCGGTTCCTATTCTTCTTCCGGTTCCGATTCTTCTTCCGGTTCCGACTCTTCTTCCGGTTCCTCTTCGGGAACTTGTGAATCAGTCCACGAATCATTCCAATTTACATTTGACTCTTCATTATTATTAGGTGAGTCAATGGGACTTGTTCTAGAGGTAGACATCTATCACATAATATCAAACGTGTTAAGAGATTAATATATCACATAATATTCACATGTTAAAAATATATAGTTTCCAACAAAATTTGTTAAGCAATCATTTTTCAAGTAAACACGGTCGAAGTCCAGACTTACTAATGCATCCTAACAAACTTGATAAGACACACTAATGCAAAATTCTGGTTCTCTAAGACCAACGCTCTGATACCAACTGAAATGTCCCATTCTTATTGATTAAAAACGTTCCATATTAATTGATTTCGTTGCGAGGTTTTGACCTCTATATGAGACGTTTTTCAAAGACTGCATTCATTTTAAAACAAACCATAACCTTTATTTCATCAATAAAGGTTTAAAAAGCTTTACGTAGATTATCAAATAATGATAATCTAAAATATCCTGTTTACACACGACCATTACATAATGGTTTACAATACAAATATGTTACAACAAAATAAGTTTCTTGAATGCAGTTTTTACACAATATCATACAAGCATGGACTCCAAATCTCGTCCTTTTTTAAGTATGCGACAGCGGAAGCTCTTAATAATCACCTGAGAATAAACATGCTTAAAACGTCAACAAAAATGTTGGTGAGTTATAGGTTTAACCTATATATATCAAACATAATAATAGACCACAAGATTTCATATTTCAATACACATCCCAAACATAGAGATAAAAATCATTCATATGGTGAACACCTGGTAACCGACATTAACAAGATGCATATATAAGAATATCCCCATCATTCTGGGACACCCTTCGGATATGATATAAATTTTGAAGTACTAAAGCATCCGGTACTTTGGATAGGGTTTGTTCGGCCCAATAGATCTATCTTTAGGATTCGTGTCAATTAGGGTGTCTGTTCCCTAATTCTTAGATTACCAGACTTAATAAAAAGGGGCATATTCGATTTTGATAATTCAACCATAGAATGTAGTTTCACGTACTTGTGTCTATTTTGTAAATCATTTATAAAACCTGCATGTATTCTCATCCCAAAAATATTAGATTTTAAAAGTGGGACTATAACTCACTTTCACAGATTTTTACTTCGTCGGGAAGTAAGACTTGGCCACTGGTTGATTCACGAACCTATAACAATATATACATATATATCAAAGTATGTTCAAAATATATTTACAACACTTTTAATATATTTTGATGTTTTAAGTTTATTAAGTCAGCTGTCCTCGTTAGTAACCTACAACTAGTTGTCCACAGTTAGATGTACAGAAATAAATCGATAAATATTATCTTGAATCAATCCACGACCCAGTGTATACGTATCTCAGTATTGATCACAACTCAAACTATATATATTTTGGAATCAACCTCAACCCTGTATAGCTAACTCCAACATTCACATATAGAGTGTCTATGTTGGTTCCGAAATATATATAGATGTGTCGACATGATAGGTCGAAACATTGTATACGTGTCTATGGTATCTCAAGATTACATAATATACGATACAAGTTGATTAAGTTATGGTTGGAATAGATTTGTTACCAATTTTCACGTAGCTAAAATGAGAAAAATTATCCAATCTTGTTTTACCCATAACTTCTTCATTTTAAATCCGTTTTGAGTGAATCAAATTGCTATGGTTTCATATTGAACTCTATTTTATGAATCTAAATAGAAAAATTATAGGTTTATAGTCTAAAAAATAAGTTACAAGTCATTTTTGTAAAGGTAGTCATTTCAGTCGAAAGAACGACGTCTAGATGACCATTTTAGAAAACATACTTCCACTTTGAGTTTAACCATAATTTTTGGATATAGTTTCATGTTCATAATAAAAATCATTTTCTCAGAATAACAACTTTTAAATCAAAGTTTATCATAGTTTTTAATTAACTAACCCAAAACAGCCCGCGGTGTTACTACGACGGCGTAAATCCGGTTTTACGGTGTTTTTCGTGTTTCCAGGTTTTAAATCATTAAGTTAGCATATCATATAGATATAGAACATGTGTTTAGTTGATTTTAAAAGTCAAGTTAGAAGGATTAACTTTTTTTGCGAACAAGTTTAGAATTAACTAAACTATGTTCTAGTGATTACAAGTTTAAACCTTCGAATAAGATAGCTTTATATGTATGAATCGAATGATGTTATGAATATCATTACTACCTTAAGTTCCTTGGATAAACCTACTGGAAAAGAGAAAAATGGATCTAGCTTCAACAGATCTTTGGATGGCTCGAAGTTCTTGAAGCAGAATCATGACACGAAAACAAGTTCAAGTAAGATCATCACTTAAAATAAGATTGTTATAGTTATAGAAATTGAACCAAAGTTTGAATATGATTATTACCTTGTATTAGAATGATAACCTACTGTAAGAAACAAAGATTTCTTGAGGTTGGATGATCACCTTACAAGATTGGAAGTGAGCTAGTAAACTTGAAAGTATTCTTGATTTTATGTAACTAGAACTTGTAGAATATATGAAGAACACTTAGAACTTGAAGATAGAACTTGAGAGAGATCAATTAGATGAAGAAAATTGAAGAATGAAAGTGTTTGTAGGTGTTTTTGGTCGTTGGTGTATGGATTAGATATAAATGATATGTAATTTTGTTTTCAAGTAAATAAGTCATGAATGATTACTCATATTTTTGTAATTTTATGAGATATTTCATGCTAGTTGCCAAATGATGGTTCCCACATGTGTTAGGTGACTCACATGGGCTTCTAAGAGCTGATCATTGGAGTGTATATACCAATAGTACATACATCTAAAAGCTGTGTATTGTACTAGTACGAATACGGGTGCATACGAGTAGAATTGTTGATGAAACTGAACGAGGATGTAATTGTAAGCATTTTTGTTAAGTAGAAGTATTTTGATAAGTGTATTGAAGTCTTTCAAAAGTGTATAAATACATATTAAAACACTACATGTATATACATTTTAACTGAGTCGTTAAGTCATCGTTAGTCGTTACATGTAAGTGTTGTTTTGAAACCTTTAGGTTAACGATCTTGTTAAATGTTGTTAACCCAATGTTTATAATATCAAATGAGATTTTAAATTATTATATTATCATGATATTATCATGTATGAATATCTCTTAATATGATATATATACATTAAATGTCTTTACAACGATAATCGTTACATATATGTCTCGTTTAAAAATCATTAAGTTAGTAGTCTTGTTTTTACATATGTAGTTCATTGTTAATATACTTAATGATATGTTTACTTATCATAGTATCATGTTAACTATATATATATCCATATATATGTCATCATATAGTTTTTACAAGTTTTAACATTCGTGAATCACCGGTCAACTTGGGTGGTCAATTGTCTATATGAAACATATTTCAATTAATCAAGTCTTAACAAGTTTGATTGCTTAACATGTTGGAAATATTTAATCATGTAAATATCAATCTCAATTAATATATATAAACATGGAAAAGTTCGGGTCACTACACCGAGCGTCATGTTTAGAAAAAACGGGGTGTTACAATATCGGAACCTCATGTCTCGATATCAATGACGAAATTGCCTCCCAGATGGGAAGAAACAATGTACTTTTCGTCAACCTATCGACTATTACCTAATTTGTATCGAGTTGGGTTCTCACCGTCTTCGGCAACTTCGTAATAAAATCCATGGTAATGTGCTCCCACTTTCACTTCGGAATTTCTAGCGGTTGCAACATACCATACAGCTTTTGGTGCCCGGCCTTAACTTGTAAACACGTAACGCATTGCTCAACATACTTAACAATGTTACCCTTCATTCCGGGCCACCAATACTCTTTCTTTAAATCAAGGTACATCTTTGTCGCACCCGGATGAATGGAATACTTTGACTTATGTGCTTCATCAAGTAGCACTTATCGGTAATCACCCATTTTAGGCACCTACACTCTACCTTGAAAGGACAACAACCCATGCGGACCTAATTTAATAGACTCCTTTTGCCCCTTAATTCGTTCTTCATGGTTATTGTTGACGAACGTTTCAATTTGAATCTCGTCAAGCTTTACAAGGAAATCTTTAGTAATAATCATGCGCAATGATTCCACTCGTATCGTCGGATATTAACTCTTTTGACTCAACGCATCCGCAACAACATTTGCCTTACCCGAATGGTAAAGTATCTCACAATCGTAATCTTTCAACAAATTGATCCACCGACGTTGACAGTTGTTCAATTCTTGTTGGTCAAAGAGATGTTTCAAACTCTTGTGATCCGAATAAATCGTGCATTTGACTCCATATAAATAGTGGCGCCAAATTTTCAAAGAATGAACCACCTTCGCCAATTCAAGATCGTGAGTCGGGTATTTCTTTTCGTGTTCCTTTAATTGTCTAGAGACATAAGCGATGACTTTACCCCATTGCATCAGGACACACCCGAGCCCATTGATTGAGGCATCACAATAAACTGTCTTATCATCATTTCCTTCCGGTAACACCAGCACCGGAGCTTGACACAATTTCTCCTTCAACAATTGGAAAGCAACTTCTTGTTCATTTTCCCAATTAAACCTCACATTCATCCTCGTCAATTTGGTTAACGGGGAAGCAATTTTAGAAAAGTATTGAATAAATCGACGGTAGTAACCGGCCATAAAGAAAATATCGGTAGTCGATTTCTCCCAACTCTTAACCGCCTTTATCTTCTCCAGATCTAATTGCACTTCCCTTAGCCAAAATTCACACTTAGAGAATTTTGCATACAACTTATCCTTTCGTAACGTCTTCAACACTTTGCGTAGATGATGTTCATGTTCCTTCATACTCTTAGAATAAACGAATATGTCATCAATGAACGCAATCACTGACTTGTCCAACATAGGTTGGCACACTCGGTTCATAAGATCCATGAATTCCGCGGGTGCATTCATAAGACCAAAAGGCATTACTACAAATTCAAAACACCCATAACGAGTTCGAAAAGCCGTTCTCTCAATATCTTCCTCACGGACCCGCATTTGATGATAACCGGACCGTAAGTCAATTTTAGAAAAATAAGTCGCACCTTGGAGTTGGTCAAACAAATCATCGATCCAAGATAATGGATAAGGATTCATGATCGTCACTTTGTTCAACTCCCGGTAATCAATGCACATCCGCATACTACCATCTTTCTTCTTTACGAACAAAACCGGAGTACCCCATGGCGAAGCACTCGGTCGGATAAAACCCTTATCTAGCAACTCTTGGGTTTGACTTAAAAATTCTTGCATTTCCGTTGACGCTAAACGATAAGGCGTTTTATCAATGGGAGTAGCCCCCGGAACCAAATCAATGTGAAATTCCACTTGTATTTCCGCCGGGACACCCGGTAACTCTTCCGGAAACACGTCTTCAAATTCGTTCACCACCAGAATACTACGAAAGGATGGAGGCTCTTTCCAAGTATCAACTACATGTGAAAGAAAAGCTATACCACTACCATAGAGGAGCCGATGTGCCCGAGTATAAGTGCATAATGGCACAAGCCTTCTCTATTTTTCACCATGAATAATTAACTCTCCCCCACTTGAGGTCTTTAGCCGAACAAACTTCTCATGGCATGCAACATCGGCTCTATAACTATCGAACCAATCCATGCCAACTACAACATTGAATTCACCCAAAGTCATCTGAATAAGATCAAATTTTAAAGCTTTCGGTAACAAACACAATATCACAATTTTTACACACATCAAACCCTATCACCGTTTTACCATCGCCATTTTGACTTCTACCAGATGATTCAACTTAGCTAGTGGTCTATCAAGCTTAGGTACTGTAACACCCCATCAGAATCCACTAACGGTGTAGTAACCTCTGGTCCCACAGTTAACGGTCATGCCCTGTATATGAGATGTTTTCTGAAAAGCTTTCACATTAATCTCAATAAACGTTGTAATTAAATGTAAAGCAGTTCAAAGACAGTTAACATTAATGACAAAAGAAAATAATCCTAAAAAATTATTTATAAGTAAGTAGTTTTAAAAATTCGAATGTAATAGTCTTTAAAACAAGATATGATGGACTCCAATCCATAGCATGCAACCAAGCAAGTAGTCATCAAGGTAGCGAAAGCTTATACCTCTAAGAACCCAAGATAAAACATGAAAACAGATCAACAAAATTGTTGAGTGAATCTACAGGTTTAGTAAATCGTTTATCGGAATTAGACCACGAGATTTCATTCAAAGCATAGTAAACATTATACATCTGTTATGAGTACTTGAATATAAAGCTTTAACCTGTGAATATCTAAAGCGCTACGCGACTTCCATTACCCTATACAGCATACACTGATCAAGTGTATAAGTTACGAAGTAATAAGCTTCCGTTCGTTGGGCGAGGCTGTCAGACCTAACAGATCCGTCCCTATGATTCGAGCTTACAAATGTAATTAAGATATTCAAGCTAAGGGATTTTTGATCAAAATCATATGTATATTCATTTTAGTATTCGTGTCTAAATCGTAAAGCAGTTTAAAACAGCATGTTATCTCATCCCAAAAAGAAAAGTGTATGGGACTGTAGACTCACCTTGAGTGCCTTGAAGTTTCGCACAAGTAATGACTTATCGGTTAATTAAGTTAGAGTAATGTAAACTAAATATATCAATATATAGTTACATAAGTCTATTTCAATAAAAAGTGTTTCACAGTACATTTGTCCTAATTGCTCAAACCGACGCACTTGTAAAGTAAAAGTCAACTAGTTCATGCAAGTCAAACAAAAGTCAAACTTGGTCAAGTTGGTCAACATAAGTCAACTACATCAGTAGGTCATGTCAATGATGTCACAAAGTCAAATCAAGGTCAACTCATAAGTTTCAAACATCCGTTCATCAATTTCTCGTTTACTAGTTCAGTTACCGTAAGTGTTCACAAAAGTCATGCAAACGAACAAGCATTATTCACAAATGACTCATCAAGAAAATATGAAAAACTCCAGATCATAAGTTCATGTCATTAGCTTTCTAAAAAGACCAATCACGCTATCATACAATTCCTAGAACTCAGGTAGCATGTAAATCTTTCTAGTTAAGTTTCTGTTCGCGCATCAGTATTATAAAAATCTCATTTAATCTAAAAACATGTAAATCACACTAGACCAGTGGGAGAATTTTAAAAACATCTCAAAGTTTAATCTATCAAAGATCTAAGAAATTCATGTAGCCAAATTGTACAGTTTTTCCAATCAAGTCGGACTTTCTGTTTTAGATAGAATTCAGACCTATAGTTTTAGCATGCATAAAGTACATAGCAAATAGAGTTTTCAGAGGTTAACATGTAAATAATATATGCTCCTTAACATCCAATTAACAACATATAAGAAGCTCAAGTTCCAAATCATTTTCTACATCATGCTACGCTATTATCTATGCATACTAGATAGTTCTGGAAACATTGATTTGGTTGATTTAGATGGAACCCGGACGGATCGACCTCTTGTCCTTCTTTCCAGGGCTTTCGTCTTTTTTCCATTCCGGTTGGTCCTCCTTTGTCTTGTCGATAGAAGGTGCAAGCATCCCGGTCGGTGTAGAGTAAACCGGATTTCCAGCTCTATATGGGTGAACCAGGACGGATAAAATCAAACCCGAACATGGAATGAAATCGTCTTTGATAATCTTTAAATTCAAAGAAAGATGGCCATAGGTTTGAATCACATAGCGAGTGAAGCAAAGTGTCGCTTCAGGAAACAAGGGTATTGAAAATCTTAAAAAGTCGTAGGTTCCCAATTTTAAGAGAATTCCCGCCAAGAAGACGGATCCTGCCGTAGGTGCCTCTACATGAGCTTCAGGTAACCAAATATGAACTGGTACCATAGGCACTTTGACGGTGAAAGAGGTGAAAAAAGCAATCCATAGAAAGATTTGGCGCCACTCACTAAATTATGTGGTTAATAAAATTTGTAAATCGGTGGTTCCTGTTTGGAAAAGAATCAACAGAATAGCTAATAGCATAAAAATAGATCCAAGTAAATTATAAAGGAAAAGCTGATATGCTGCCCCATTTGAATGCGGAATCACCCGAAAGCACGGGATTCTACTTGACTTTCTTTCCGATGGTCCTATCTTATTAGAAATAAGTAAATAGTGGATCTTCGACTAGCATTTCGTGAAAATCATAGTTGGTAGTGGCTTTTTTGCTTTGACCAGGCCAAAGGTGAAAAAGAGAGAAAAAGGCAATTCCTTCTCTTCTGTTGTCACAAGAAGGGACTAGGTTCCTAGCCAAGCCAGAGAATCCACGACCGATTGTCAAAAAATATCCCACTACGGGGTAAGAAGCAAGGAAGGAGTGCCACTTTCAAAAATTCTTTTTTAGTTCAATCACCCGCCGAAGCGAATCCTTTGAAATAGCCAAGCCAATAAGTAGAAGGGCAAGGTGACCACAGGGATAGGCATTACCAGAAGGAAAGTAGTCCAATTCAATGTCTTACGCATCAGTGGCATTTGAGTGAAAGCAGTAAGTCAGTGGCCAAGAATCGTCGATTTTGGAGTTACCAGCTCAAGGCAGCTCATGGAAATTTCTTTAAGTAAGAACGATTCCCAGTGTCATCCTCTTCGTCTTCTCTTTAGGAAAGCAAGCCCCATCGAGTGGAGTCAAGGCATGCCTTAAGGTAGCGACTGACTTTCAGGTGAGATGGTTCAATAGTAGATTAGATAAAGGCTCTTGCTACTTCACACGAGGAGAGGAAAGTCAATAGCGTAGATAAGGAAGTGGCTATTCTTATTTGTTCATGATTTCGCTGCGCTCCTATTTCATGGAATAAGTGCCTTTTCTCTTACAGACAAAAGAAATGGATCTCTTCCGTCTAGCTCGAAGGAAAGAGCGCTATAAGAGTAAGAGAAAGAGTGCCTCGAGAATATTTGGGATTTTTACTGAAAGCAGAGGAAGCATTCGATGCATCATAAAAAAAAGTGCAGCTGCCAGAGCCCCGTATTTACCAGCGGGGTACTTTACTTGTCTCGTTAGAGAAAGGCAGATTAGTAGAAAGTGAAGCTGGAGCCTTAGCTGCCTTGTCAAAGGAAAGCGAAGGTTGAGCCAAGCTACTTCTTAACTCTGGGTCCCATCCGTCCTGCCAAGAACTCGAACCGCCAACTCCGTTCACTGCCTTCTCTCCAGAACTCCAGTTTGGCTTGTTTACTGGAACTCAAAAGCCCTAGCTTCTCTTACCTTCTAGAATGGGAAGAAGGGGTTCAGTCAAACAGCGGTCCACTTTGTACGTTTGCTGAGCAGACCCATTTTTCTAAAAAGAAAAAGGAAGGGAACTTCTCACCGAAGGAGGCGGTAGGAATGGAGGAGGCGGGAAGCTACCGCTTCTAGAATGGTTGCTTACCCTTCACTTTTTTTAGAGCGTATCGCTATTAAAAAAAAAATTTATGTAATCGGAAAAAGGGTTACGGTTGCGGAAACCAGAGAAAGTCGGGAACCATCGGTTTCTTCTTTCTGCCTTTCTTTCCCATGACGACTAGGAACGGGCAAATCAAAAATTTCACTTCGAATTTCGGACCTCAACATCCTGTTGCTCATGGTGTTTCATGATCAGTTTTGGAAATGAACGGAGAAGTGGTGGAACGTGCGGAACCACATATTGGATCACTCCAGTGCGGCACGAAGCCGCTGATGCCGAGTCGGCTCCTATGCCGCTAGCTATGCCCTGCTTGGTCCCCCGGCACGGTGGAGATTCCGTTGCGCGTCATGAGCACCGGGCTAAGGGGCGGTTGTGTAACGGAGACTAATGGGTTGAAGGCGGTGAGGCATGGTCAGAGTGCAGGTTTGAATCCTGCCACCTTTCTTGTGGATCCTCCTGAAACCACAGGATGATGGGAATAACAAAGCAGAAATTATGAAATGAGCACGTCAATATATGAATTGTTTCATTATTCACTAAGAAAGCCTCTACTGGGCGGGCTACTCCAACTATGACTTTTTTTCTGGGTTCTTCTATAACATAAAGTCATCTAAACAACAGCTTTTAGCTTGCTTTTTGATTGTGGCGATCCCCTTCTTCTGTTCTTGACTCGTACCTACAGCTAAGCCAGACTCAATATGCGCCAGGGGAGCATAGGGAGGAAAGGGAGCCCGGACGGTGGAAGAGCCAGGGGAGGCCGGGTCATTTGACGGAAATGGAAGCCCAAACTCCGTTCGGGTAGTCGTTTTCGAGAGCGATTAGCCGGACATCTAGAGACAATTAGCACACAAAGTCAACATTAAAGATTAAGTACTTATCATGAAAATTTTAAAATACAAAAGCTTATTTTTCAGAAATTATGTTAAGTGATCGTTTAACTCAATCCAAAAACATTGTTTAGCAAGTTTTATCGTATACGGTTAAGTAAACATAAAATGAGTTCTACTAATCCAAACGACATGAAATGCTAGTCCAAATTGAGTATTTTTCAATATCTATCCAATAGATATCAGTTCATGTATCAATTCAAAACACACAAATCGCAGTTTTCTGATTTAAGAACAATAACATGTCGAATATTCAATTAAGCATATCTAGAGCAATACATAACGAAATCAAGCGATTCTGGCGCGCAAAGTTATTAATTTTTCGATATATTTTCATCTAGATACTTTTTATTTACAGAAAACTTGATTACAATATCAGTAACATGCCAATTAAATTCGTGATTTAACCTAAACATGCAAACCGAGCATTATAACGACTAGTAACGCATATAATCGCAATCAATTGAGCAATAAGACATCTATTACCATGTAATCATAATAAAATTCAATTTTATAAATCTAGGGTTATGAAATTATACCTCAAAAACACAATTGATTGGTACTAGTGTGTAGAGGACGATCAAAGGGAGCACTTTCGTGTTGAAGTCTCAAGCAAACAAATAATTTTTGATGGTATGTGTGTGTGTTGGAGGTCGACGATCAAAGGTGTGAGGGAGGGAGAGATGTTGACTGCAAATAGGGTTTAGGGAATAAAATCCAGTGTTTGATTTATCTTATAATTAGTTAAAGGCCTCATTAAAACACCACTAATGACCACATAAGCCTAAAACAACAAAATTAGGGGGGGAGGGGGGGGGGGGGGGGTCAGCCGATGGCCCATGGGGATGGGTCATTGGGCTCGTTTGCTACTAGTTTGAGTTCCGGTGATCCGTTTCAAGTGCCATTAACCGTACCGAGTTCCCGGAACGTTAACTGGTAGTTAAAATGCAATCCACCAAGTTTAATTCATTAAATAAATAATAAATTAAATAAGTTTTTCTTAAAGTAAATAATTATTAAAAATAATTATTTTATAAAAAAAATCGAGGATTTCGCAGTCCTGAAAGACATCTGTTGCAGTTCTTAAAACCATATCATGTTCTTTGTATTTCAAAACATGAAATAAGTTTCCAGATTAATATATACTCATATTAATTATAGTAGTTCTCCAAGAACTAAATATGCATTTAATTCGATTAGATACACAAAACGCAAGTAAGTACCGTTAAATAACTTAATGGACAGTTAACGAAGATTAACGGAAATAGCAGGGTTGTTACAGGCACAAACTTTGGAGACACAAATGACAAATTAGCACCACTATCAAAAAATACTTTTGCGGATTTGGAGTTAACAATAAAAGTACCTGAAACAACTTCATTGGACTTCTTGGCCTCCTCACTAGTCATCAAATAATTACGTCCCCTTGCCGTACCCGCCGCCTTCTCAAGCTTCTTGGTTTAATCCTCACACAAATCGGGACACTCTGACTTTCGGTACCCTTCCTTTCGACAATTAAAACATGTGATTTTGTTAGAAGATGGGTTCGGGAACTCACGAGCCATATGAACCTTTTGCCCACAAGTATAACACGTGAATGCATAATCTTCGAAAGCAATTTTCTTCACACTACTGATGCTTTTAGTTGCACTTTTGCTCTTCTTATTAGAATGGCTTGTGGCTTCGAACTTTCTTTTGCTAAAAGTGAAGTTAATCTTTTTCGGGACAAGTGACTCAAAGCCCCTCGCCACCTCAAACTACCTATCAAAGGAATCCACCGACCGCTGCTAATCTTCTCTTGCAAGTTATCATTCAAAGTTCGATAAAAGTCTTCCATCAACATACGGTCATTACCGATGTACACTGGGAAAAATTGGGTCTTTGACAAGAAAGTAGACTTGAGAGTGTTCAAATCCATTGACCCTTGCCTCAAAGTACGCAACTCATCTCTTAGCCTAGAAAGATTAGCTTGAGTTCAGTACTCTCTAAATAATTCCGCCTTGAACTCTTCCCAAGTTAAGCTCATACATTGCTCTTCACCAAAAACTTGAATTCTCCCATCGCACCATAGCTTTGCATCGCCCATCAACGTAATACTACCGTACCTCATCTTCTTATCAAGAGGACATTCACTAGTGTG
Organism: Rutidosis leptorrhynchoides; assembly: GCF_046630445.1. Lineage (NCBI taxonomy): Eukaryota > Viridiplantae > Streptophyta > Magnoliopsida > Asterales > Asteraceae > Rutidosis > Rutidosis leptorrhynchoides. The sequence goes on from NC_092334.1 coordinate 201,658,706, forward strand.
GAAAGCCCCCTCAATATCGGAGATTCAACTAGTATTTTTGAGAGGATCTCTCTCACCATCAAACATGGGAGGTTGGGAAATCTTGAAGTTCTTGTAAAGCAAGTCTCTTCTTCTAACATCACCCGCATCACCTTCCCCACACCTGCCTTGAGGTTTAGGGAACATCTTTTCAAAATCATCTTGAACAATAGCACCCACTTGTTCCTTTATGAGGTCGATTATTTGTTCATCAACCGAATCTTGAAAGACTTTCTCGACCTTCGTGATAAAAGCCTCGAAATGGATTTCCAAGATGGCCTTTACCTTGGTCGTGAAGTCATTCTCATCACTTTGGCCCCCATTATCATGCCCATTTCTTGTCGTCATTCTATAAAAGGAAATAGGTTAAACAACAAAGTACACGAAAACCACACACACAACACCACCCCATCTTGCTCAACACTCGTCGTACCTCACTTGTTTGACATGACTTGAAACCTTAACAATGGTAGCTAGTCATTGTTACGCGATCACGTCACATCAACTCGCTAGTACAACGACTATTTCGCTCGATCATAGCAAACACCAATACGATGTAATCACAAAATAGTTAGTTCACCTATCCTAAGGCACTAACCAAATCCCGATCCGACCCATATCCTACAAGTCCCATGTTAAATGCACACATAATAAAGTCTAAGTCTAGGCATCTATTACAAGTCACCTAAATCTCTTAGACCATGCTCTGATACCACTTGTAACAACCCAAAACAAAACACGAGAAAAACACTATCTTTTTTTTTTTATAAATAGCCTTGGACGAGACATATTTGTGTAGTGCGTAAATATCTTCACGGCGCACCTTATAAAGGAATTTCAAATCAGTACATGATGTCAAACCTGATGGCCAGTCCTAGAACATTTGCGCGGCACGCAAGGAACTGTGCGGCGCGCCTCACTGCATGAACTGATGTCAACCCCCTTTTTAACGCTATACAACCCATTTTTAATGATGCAAATTTAATTAGATTAAAACCTGTTTACCAACCTTCACAGTTTACACACGTCAACTGATTACGAGTTTACAAAAGGGTACAACGACCCATACAACTCAAAATTTTATTTTTGACCAAACGAGTTTAAGTTCCAAACAAACGACGAGCATGGTATTTGGGGTTAAACTACTTAAACCTAGGTCGAAATCCAAAAGCATCCTCTCGCAAAACATAAGAGGGGGATCTCTAGTCCAATAGCTTACCCTTGCCCTTATCCACACCAGAATCTAAAAAGAGTAAACAACGAGAGGGTAAGCAAAACGCTTAGTGAATGCAATAATTATACATATAAATATATAATCTACTTACTTGCAAACACTTACACAATTACCGCATACACGCTAGCAATCTAATTAGCATACCATCACAAAGCATAAGGCTAAAAGTCCCTAACACATCGCAAGCTAGCATAATCAGTAGCATATAACCATCACAATATAATATGCTAATACTACAAAAACATAACCATGGTTAACCAATAGCACAAGGGAATGGTACTCGCGAATGACTATCGGTGTTCACAACAACCATTAGTGTGCATACGCCTTGTATCACTAACCCCGGGGTGGTATCGACGCCCGAACTTTAAAGCCACCCATCATGTGAAATGTGGTATCGACGCCCGAACTTTTAAACCCATATCACATGCCTACACGATGTGGTATCAGTGCTCGAACTTTAACCCACATCACATCCCACACAAGTAAATACATTATATACATACAAGTATAATTATTCCACTCACCTTGTCACTTTGGTGAAAGTCAATACCAAAATCCTGCAACCTTCAATGCAATGTACCTATTACATCAATTACACAATTAACACACAAAAAGTTGGACTACTTACCAACTCATGACCCTAGTGCATTTATGACCCATAGTGCAGTTATTACCTATTTGCACTACTAACAGCCACACTAGGTCAAGACTATTACAAATCACCAATAACTAGTGATTATAGTCCAAACATACTAACTAACACAAGTTTTGAGTAACTAACACCTCATCTTGCTAGTAGGGCCACACTACACCTATTTGACCCATTTCAGGGTTAATACCCATTTCACTAACATATAAGTGTGCTAGTAACCCAACAACAATTTAAGACTCTCAAACCCCAATTTATAACATCAAACCCTAGATTATGAATCTTTAGGTCTATATTCATAATTCTTACCCATAATCCCCAATATATCAAGGAAATGGGGCTTTCACCCAACACATGACTAAAATCCTAACCATGACCCAAATTAAGCAATAGAACTCGGATTTGGAACTTACCACAATAACATAACGTAGCTGGCAAGTGGATTCAACAAGTTCTAAGCTTCAAATGGTGAGATTTAGCTTATTCTTCCTTGATTTAAGCTTTCTCTCTCTAGGGTTTCCCTCACTCTCTCTAAGTGAAAGTGTTTGAGTGAAATGAGATAAAGATAAGGTTGGATCTGTTTTGTGGCCTCAAACCCGCCACTCTAGCAAAAATACCAATGTACCCTCTTTAAAACATTAAAATAACGATTTAATGTTGCCAGCTACTTTTGCGCACCGCGCATAAAAGTGCGCGCCACGCTTTATAGGGTAAATCTAAAACAGCGCGTTATACTTGTTGGAGTATGATAAAAATTCAAAGCGAGCGGAAGCATTTTTAAAACTTTACAAAATCATTCTCTTCCACGGATCATTGTACAAAACTTTAGTAAACAAAATAAATTAACGAAATCGAACAAGAGAAGATTAGAATACAACCTTTGTAGCCTTTTGGAGATCGAATTTGAAAACCCAAAGAAGAGTTTCTCTAAACGGTAGACACCCAAAGTTCCAACCATGCTTCGATCTATACCTTCTATTTAACGGATCTTTTCTTCTTCCTTATTTCCACCAAAAACCGAACCCAATTATAGATCTCAAGTATTTTGGTTACTTGAAAATGAGAAAAAGAAATAGCATTTTTGTATGTGTGTTTTTGTATCACTCGTAACTACCTTTTTTTTTTCAATACCAAGACTTGGTATTATATAGAACAAAGTACATTATTGATACAATAATACATCTAGTACAAATATAATAAATAAATAAAGATTTGGAAAGATTTGCAAAATCAAATCTTTATATAAAATAAGATTTACAAAATTAAATCATATTTTATAAATCAAATCAAATCTTATATCTTATATAAAATATGATTTGCAAAATCTAATCAAATCTCTACATATTTAGATTTGTAAGTATATGTATACACATAAAAAACTTACTTAATTTATTTAACCATTAACTAATGATTAATAAATTAATTTCCGATTAGAAGGTATATCAAACAATTTACGATTGGCCTTTGTGTGTGACCGAATAGGATAAATGGACTTTTATTATTTAATGTCATGGGCATATCTTCGAAATATATCTACCACGGTCAAACCACGGTCGAACCGAGCTAACCCGAGAACATATTTCCAACATAATCCCACTTGCACTGACATTAATAATATTGGCTTGTCTTAAAAGACACACCATGTGTAACAACTAGTCTGCTACGTTACACTCCTATATTTTGATTTATATCAATCATCCTCTTGTTCTAGATATCTTTATGGACGTGTGACATGGTTAAGTGTCAATCATTATCATTCAAGATTATATTTCTCGATAGAGATTTATGGTGATCAAATAGACTGCTTTTGCATCAATTCAGTCGTAGCATGGCCATGCATTTAATTCAGCACAAATCAACGAGGGGCCTAGAGATATCGCTTCAACTTGCTATGAGAAGAAGGAACAAATTGCTTCAACTGTATAGGCATCCACCACATCCCATATTATACCTAATCTTCACTCTTATGAATGGCATTTACGCACGACGTTTAATACAGGTCAAAGTAGAATATAGTTTGTGTCAGAATTTCTCATACATATCCACTCTAGGATAAATGATGTTGCCATCTTAGAGCTTACTTGTGACTTAAAACCATGAAGTAGCGTCCAAGTGTGGTCATTCCAGAACCTTGAATCAACTATCAAGTTCCTCATGAAGGTAGTTTCATATAAGCCTATATTACTACACTTCATAGCAGCCTTAATTCAATTCTCTCTTTCTTAGAGAATGACCGACTGTGGAAGTTTATGAAATAATATTCATTGGAAGTTAAAACATCTAAAATGAAACATGGCAATATACAATGAAATGATCGCATCGTGCGTATAATATAATCTCAATATATTAATCATCAGATCAATTGCAACATATATTATTACCCAATATTTAAAGTTTCAAACTTAACATAATAAATACAATCAAACTTTATCATCAATGACACGAATGCCAATAGATATGCTATTAGCATCATGCTTAGTCTGTGGCAAAGGCTTGGTGAAAGGATCAGCCAAGTTCTTAGTCGTGTCTACTCTACTTAATAATATGTCATTTTCTGCTACAAGTTGACGGATGTAATGGTACTTTCTGAGCATGTGTCGTGTGCGCTTTTGTGACCTCGGTTCTTGAGCCAAGACAACCGCACTCACATTGTCGCAGAAAATCTCAACAGGATCATGGATTGTAGGAACCACTCCTAGATCCCCGATGAATTTCTTTATCCACGTAGCCTTTTTAGCAGCTTCATTTACCGCTATATACTCGGCTTCTGTTGTAGAATCAGCAATAGTACTTTGTTTACCACTTCTCCATGTGACGGCTCCACCGTTCAACATAAATACAAATCCTGATTGTGAAGAGCAATCATCTCTATCTGATTGGAAACTAGCGTTCGAGTATAATTTGACGCTCAGCTCGTAATTCCCACCATAGACCAAGAACATCTCTTTAGTCCTCCTAAGATACTTTAGAATGTTCTTGACTGCTATCCAATGAGCTTCACCAGGATTGGTCTGATAACGACTAGTCATGCTTAGTGCGTACGACATGTCAGACCTAGTGCATATCATCGCATACATGATCGATCCTATAGCTGAAGCATATGGAGTTCGACTCATGGTAGCTAACTCCAAGTCAGAATTAGGACATTGAGACTTGCTCAATATCATTCCAGGGTTCATAGGAATGCACCCTTTCTTGGAGTTATGCATACTGAATTTCTTCAGTATCTTATCTATATATGCACTTTGGTTTAGCCCAATTAATCTCCTTGACCTATCTCGATAGATCTTTATTCCCAAAATATATGATGCATCTCCTATGTCTTTCATGGAGAAATATTTCCCTAGCCAAGCTTTAACATCTTTCAATGTCGGGATATCGTTTCCCATGAGTAATATGTCATCGACATATAGTACAAGAAAGACTACAACACTCCCACTAGACCTAATATAGACACATGGCTCATCTTCGCTTCTGATAAACCCAAATTCTTTGATCTTCTCATTAAAGCAAAGATTCCAGGTACGAGAAGCTTGTTTAAGTCCATAAATGGACCTTTGAAGCTTGCACACACTATTAGGATACTTAGGATGTACATAACCCTCAGGTTGTGTCATAAACACATCCTCTGTTAGTTTACCATTAAAGAAAGCTGTTTTTACATCCATTTGCCATATCTCATAGTCATAAAATGCAACTATGGCAAGAAGTATTCTAATGGATTTCAACATAGCTACTGGTGAAAAAGTTTCATCATAGTCTACACCATATTGTTGTGTGTAACCCTTAGCCACCAGTCTGGCTTTGAATGTGTGTACATTTCCATCCATATCGATCTTCTTCTTGAATACCCACTTACACCCAATGGTTTTAATACCTGGTATATGATCAATCAAGGTCTAGACTTGATTATCATGCATGGATTTGATCTCGTTGTCCATAGCCTCCTTCCATTTCGCAGACTCGGGGCCTGTAATCGCTTCCTGATAGGTAATAGGTTCATTGAAATCTATATTTTCGACATCACCCTCAAATATGTGTAAACTATATTTCTTTGATGTTTGATGAACTCTATCAGATCTATGTATGGGTGGTGGCTGTAGGTCAGTTTCTCTCTCAACAGCAGGGTCGTCGACCTCTTGAGGAGAATCGGCTCCAATATCGATTTCCATGTCGGTTGATTCTTGAATTTCTTCAAGGTCAATTTTGCTCCCATTGGTTCCTTTTGATATGAGATCCTTTTCAAGGAAGACTCCCCTTCGAGACATAAAGACTTTGCTCTCAGTAGGGTTGTAAAACAAATATCTAAAAGAATCGGTCGGGTAATCAACAAATAAACACTTTTCGGATCTGGGTTCAAGTTTATCTTGAGCTTCACGACGAACGTAAGCCTCACATCCCAAGAATCTAAGATACGAGAGAGACACAATTTTACCATGCCATATCTCATAAGGTGTTTTGGAAACTTTCTTAGTTGGGATGAGGTTAAGGATCCTTGCGGCAGTTTGTAGGGCATAACCCCAAAAACTGATTGGAAGCATTGTGCGGCTCATCATGGATCGAACCATATCAAGTAATGTTCTATTCCTCCTTTTAGCCACACCATTATGTTGTGGTGTTCTAGGAGGAGCTAATTGTGAGATTATCCCACAACCCCGTAGATGATCACGAAATTCATCATTAAGATATTCACCACCTCTATCAGATCGGAGAATCTCAATTCTTTTGTTCAGTTGATTTTCTACTTCGTTTTGGTATGCCTTGAACACTCTCAAAGTTTCAGACTTTTGTTTAATTAAATAAACAAAGCCATATCTACTGAAGTCATCAGTAAATGTAACGAAGTATCGTTCCTTGTGTCAAATAGGCGATCTGAACGGACCGCACACATCAGTGTGTACCAACCCCAACAGATCCTTTACCTGTTGACAGTTTCCTGTGAAAGGTGTCTTTGTCATTTTTCCTGATAAGCAAGATTCGCATTCATCATACGATATTATATCAAATGATTCTAGAATTCCATCTGACTGAAGTTTGGCTATGCGTTTCTTGTTTATGTGGCCTAAACAACAATGCCATAGATACGTTTTATCCAAAACATCTTTAGATGAATCCACATTGTAGATTGAACTATCATTTAGCTTTGCTATGGTTTCTAAGATGCCTTTACAAGGACTAGCCTTGAAATAAAACATCCCATTTTTGTGAACAAGTATTGATCCATTATCAAAACTAAAATCAAAACCATCATTAAATAAAGCATCAAAAGATATAATGTTTCTTGTCATTTCGACACTGTAGCAAACATTAGATAAAACAATACATAGACCAGAATCAAAAGAAAGCTTGTATTCTCTAATCATGTTAATAGAGGCAATGTTCTTATTCCCCATGATTAGATTGAGCTCTCCGGTCTTCAGCTTCCTACTTCTTGTGAGTCCCTGTACATTTGTACAAATGTGAGTACCACATCCAGTGTCCAATACTCGGGAATTAGAACTAGAAGTATTGTTTAGTTCAATCATGAACAAACCTAAAGGTACAGCGACACCCTTAGCTCGTAGTTCATTAAGTTTCTTCAAGTACTTGGTACAATTGCGCCTCCAATGTCCTTTATCCCCACAATGGAAGCATATTGCTTCTTCAGGAGACTTGGTTTGCGGGATCTTTGAAGTAGAAGTGTTAGCAATGCCCTTAGGTTTAGGTTTGAAGTTGGAAGTGCCAAACTTACCCTTGCCCCTGTTCTTGCCCTTTGCTTTGTTTTTCTTCTTCTTGATCCCACCTTCATGAATGGCTAGGACGGTAGTTGCGGGTTTAGCTTTGGCCATGTTAGCCTCAGCGATTTTCAACATACCATGGAGCTCCATGATTGTTTTCTCCATATTGTTCATATTATAGTTCATAATGAATCCTTCATATGCACTAGTCAGCGAGTTCAGGATAAAATCCGTTGCAAGCTCCTGACTTATGGAAAAATCAAGGCGCTCCAGCCGGTCTATGTACCCTTTCATTTGTAGTACATGGATACTTATGGTACTTCCCGTTGCCATTTTGCAAGATACGAGAGCTTTCACGGTGTCAAACCTTTCTTACTTTGCTTGTTGTTGGAACATGTCCTTGAGTTGGTTAAGTATGTTGTAGGACCCTAAGCTCTCCATGCCCTTTTGGAGCTCTGGAGACATGGTCGCCAACATCAAGCATGCTACCTCATTAGACTCGGAGCGCCATTTTTCAAACTCGACCCTAGCCGTTTGAGTAGCTCTCGATCCGGGTTCTGCCGGTAAGGGTTCCTCAATTGCCATGATCTTTTCTTCCATCCTAAGAACAATTCTTAGGTTATGAAGCCAGTCCATATAGTTCAAGCCCGTAAGCTTGTCCTTTTCGAGGAGTCCTTTAAGACAGAAATTAGAGATTGATGACGGAGTAGGATTTGTGTTTGTTGCAGACATCTGTTATATATATATATATATATATATATATATATATATATATATATATATATATATATATATATATATATATATATATATATATATATATATATATATATATATATATATATATATTTATATTTAAAGTAAGTTGTATTAGTTAGTTTGATATGTTTAATCCTTGTTAAGATAATTACCCAAGTCTGTTTAACATTCAAACAATTATAATTAACAAGGCTAAGATCTATATTTCACTTATGGTAACGACAGGTTTGCCGCGGATCGCTAATCATAAACTATTTAGGTAGGTAACTATATTACCAATTTCATCCATTATGAAATTCTTAGGTTCTGCGAGATTTAGTGATAATCAATTATTTCACTTGGCATGTTTAATCCCTTCTATGCTAATCCTTCCTCGTGGCGGGTTTGCCGCGAATCACAAGTTCAGATTGTAAACCGTTCATGATAGATACACGTGAAATCCAGCCCAAGACTCTCAGGTATTGTGAAATTCACCTCACCCTTCCCAATACCCAATTAAAGTCCGGCCCAAGACTCTCGGGTATCGCGAACTCTAATAGGTAGAAGGTTCGGATGTGTGTACTACTCATGGATAGCGTAAGGTTTACATTTAAAACGGGTTTTTGTTTTCTTTTAGCAAAAGTAGTTTATACCATTTTAAAACATTTGCTAATTATGTATTGCGTGTTGCGTTTGTTAAACTAATTTTAACCAAACCGTTTTATATGATTATTGTCCCTTTTGTTTTTAAAACATTTTCTAGCTAGCATGACATAGACAAATAATAAAACAATAATAATCACGACACGCAATTATCGGTAGTATGCCCCAAGTCCTATGCGTTTTTTTTCGGTGAGCCAACATACGGAAAAACTTGGTCAACTAGGGACATAACCTTGTGTGAGAATTGGCTCCCACTAAAACCGCTATCTCCATTATATGCTAGGATGGGCTGCCTTGTGAACATCGTCTTCTTGATTTTAATCTTGGTTGCATTATCTTACAAAATAACTATTCTATTTTCTATACTATTACAAATACAATATAAATAGAAAGATGACATGCAAGTCGTTTAATAAATTGTTACATTCATCCCGAATAAATAATAAATAGAATTATACAACTAAACATCCACACAAGGGTCTTATAGAGGCAATTACTACCGAATACAAAAACAATTACATACTTAACAAATGGAGTGCCAAACATCCATTTTCATGAAACATGTTTCGATAAGGATTGATTTTCAACACTTAATGGCACTAATAATAATAACCAATCCTTGTTTACATAACACATGTATGTAAACTCACTTCATATTTTGTAAGTATGGTTTTCATTCCAAAACCATCCAAACAAACATATTTAGTGAATTAAAACATGTTGGAGATTTGTTTCCCTCAAGTAAAGGAAAACATCAAATTAAAGCATTAATTAACTACTTTTATTTTCTTATTTCATGTAAAACATGAATATAATTTATGTACTTTATTTTCCTAAACTTTGAATCATATTTAGTCAATATGCAAGCTACCTTATCAAATTTTCGGATTTGGACAGATTCAACAAGCAACTTTAAATGGTCATATCTTATTCATTTCTAATCCATTTTCGATGTTTTTTTTTTTCAAATTCAAGTTCTTTCAGTTAGCTTTCAAATGCAATTGGTCTCATACAATAATATTAAGTTTTGAACCTCGAAAAAGTCCATGAAAGACAGACTGTTCTGCTGAAAAAAAACTTTCAAAAAATGAGATTAACCATTTAACATTTTGTCAAAACCCAAGATTCAAATGTTATTTAGGAAACATAAAAACACAAATCATGATAATAATTTTGCATGTTTGTTATGCATAATCATCTCCAAGAATCATGCACAACACACTCATCAAAACCGATTATCATAGAATACATTAGTTTGCTAAAACTTGTACAAGATGGCTCTGATACCACTGTTGGAGTATGATAAAAATTCAAAGCGAGCGGAAGCATTTTTAAAACTTTACAAAATCATACTCTTCCACGGATCATTGTACAAAACTTTAGTAAACATAACAAATTAACGAAATCGAACAAGAGAAGATTAGAATACAACCTTTGTAGCCTTTTGGAGATCGAATTTGAAAACCCAAAGAAGAGTTTCTCTAAACGGTAGACACCCAAAGTTCCAACCTTGCTCCAATCTATACCTTCTACTTAACGGATCTTTTCTTCTTCCTTATTTCCACCAAAAATCGAACCCAATTATAGATCTCAAATATTTTGGTTACTTGAAAATGAGAAAAAGAAATAGCATTTTTGTATGTGTGTTTTTGTATCTCTCGTAACTACCTTTTTTTTCAATACCAAGACTTGGTATTATATCGAACAAAGTACATTATTGATACAATAATACATCTAGTACAAATATAATAAATAAATAAATAAAGATTTGGAAAGATTTGCAAAATTAAATCTTTATATAAAATAAGATTTACAAAATCAAATCATATTTTATAAATCAAATTAAATCAAATCTTATATCTTATATAAAATATGATTTGCAAAATATAATCAAATCTCTACATATTTAGATTTGTAAGTATATGTATACACATAAAAACTTACTTAATTTATTAAACCATTAACTAATGATTAATAAATTAATTTCCGATAAGAAGGTATATCAAACAATTTACGATTGGCCTTTGTGTGTGACCGAATAGGATAAATGGACTTTTATTATTTAATGTCATGGGCATATCTTCGGAATATATGTACCACGGTCAAACCACGGTCGAACCGAGCTAACCCGAGAACATATTTCCAACCGTTGCTGGTGAGTACTAAATACCCTAAATTTTTCTTAATATTGAATGTGTGTATTTACTTACTAAAGGTTACTTTAAGTTGTTATAACGGAGATTATATGTGGATTTATGCCATACATGTTGGAATTCAATTACGATGGTGATTGGTAATGGTGGATGTAACATGTGTTCAATAGTAAGTTTCACCTACATAAATTGTAATTGGCGTTTGTTCATTGGCTGTTTTGTGCTTAGTTTATGATCTTTGGTTGTTAATTTTTTTAGGCAATAGAATAGCTATTGATAATTACTGACTTTTGTTGCTTTGGAGATGGTTTGCTGATGTCTTTTGACTTGGAAACAATTCCGCTGATTTAAGGACCCGTCTTTGGACGAGCTATCTTCGCTGATGTCTTTGGACTTGGCAGTGATTCTGCTCCGTTCAAGACCCTACTTTGCTTTCATTTACATTGAAAATATGGTTGTGGTATGACTATACGCTGTGAAGCATTTTTAATGTAATTGTGTGATAATTAATGTGAGGTTGTGATAATGAGTTCTCATAGCTTGAGCCTTACAACGGTATTAAAATCGGTCATATCTTGTGATGGCAACATATGAGTTGCAGCCATGGTGATCTGTGTTCCCAAGATTATAACAAGGGTAGTATCCTCATGAGTTGCAGCCATGGTCATATCTTGACGGCTTTTATAATTTATGTATTCGTGTTATTGAACAAAGGGTTGTTGGCTTGAGTAGTTTTATGGTCGTATGTGTGTTTTGTAGGTCAGAAAACTGATTCTTGGCTACTGTTCATTGATTTGGCACGTGTGAATGTACCTACAGCTGTGATTTTTGATTCACTATTAACATGATGATTTTCTGTGACTCATCTAACATTGATGAGTAAATGTTTGACGCATTGGCGGGGAAACATTTATGTTGCAGCTATGCGTAAGCATGTTCTATTGCTTAGGGTTGATGTATTGGCAAGGCAAAATTTAAGTTGCAACTATACTCAATCATTTGTAACCAAACCTTTGGTTTATTTTGGGAAGCTACATTTGTCTTCGGACATAAGGAATCCAACCTCAGACCTGGTAGCAGTTGTGTTGCTAAATGATTGAAAGTGTAAACTTTTGGTGGATTAGCAACTCCGTTTTTTCACTTAAAGAGTATGTTTCATGCCACTTGTGGTTCCCAAATTTTTAAAAATAAAGGCTTTGATGATGAGTACATGGGAACTTGGTTGAGCAATAAAAAAGAACGCATACGAATCTTGGTTAGGCAACCTACAGGTTGCAGCCATGGCGATTCATGTCCTCTTTCTTGGATTTTTACATATCTGAGCCTCATTTATCTTTTTTTATTCTTTTCAAAAGATGTGGAATACAATTTCTGGTAGTGATTCAAAGATATCTTCTCCATATAACGGCTTTCTTAAAGCTTAGTCGTGTTTAATATCGCTACGCACTCTGCCATTCAAAGCTGAAGGAATGCTCGAAATTGAAATAGGTATGCTTATAGTTTATGAATTCACATTGTTAATTATAATGATATTGGTAAGTTTTATTAACGCACTCGAATCTACATATATGAGAGAAAAATAACCTTTGTGTGCGATTTAGCTACTTCTGTAATTTGTGCAAGTATGACCACAAATGTAGTATCTCCTTTTATATCATGTAACTGGATTATTTCTGCTACTTAAGGCTTTCGTATCTGTTTTTGATACTATTTATGGTCATACTTGCAGTACACTGTACTTCATTCAGCGAGTTTGTGCAGACTTCTGTTAGTCGCATACATCCCGAGCGCTGGTCATTATTTGACTCATCCGTTCCACATGAGGTCTCCGGTATTTACTTATGAGTTTATTGCTTCAATAATGTGTGTTTTATTAGCTCATATGTGTTTTACGTTTAGGTTATTACCTCCAATAAGTTTAGCTTTTGGTTGTTACCGTAATTGTTTACGTGCTTCTTCATCTAATTTTCTATCTGCTATGTTATTGTACACTTTCCAATAAGAATTTTTTTGTGACCATGGAACACTAAAGTCTTATGATTGCATATATTACCAATATAACTAATAGACAAAATTTGTCTTTTTTGTTATTAATAGTACTATTGAAATTTATATTTTTTAACAAACCAACCCCCTAACTTTCATTAAAATACAAATCGAACCCCTTACTTTATACATATATTATAAATTATTATTTATCCCATCACTAACACCAAAAACACCCACCACGCTTTACGGGCATCTACACTGCGCTCAAATAGTGGGATCCACATAGGCCACTACTGTGCTACATATATTTTTTTGTCTCCAACGATAAAAGAAGCAACTTTTTTAAAAGGAACAACCCTTCAATGCCACCAAAAGATGTCGAAAAATATATATATATTTTTTTACAAAATAGATCAACTAACTTTAACGCTAAAAGAAGCAACTTTCACAAAAGGACCAACCCTTCAATGTTAGATGTCGAAAAAATGCTTTTTTACAAAATAGATCCACAAAAGGAAAGACTATTTTTTTTAACTCGCATTTAAAACGGAGCCCCCGGCGCGAAGCGAGGGCTCCACAACTAGTTTATTATATGCTAATATTTCCAAAATTGAAATCTATTTTTGCACCTGTACATCATATTTTCTATTAAATTATACTTTAGCGTGTAATGTAATGTCTATATATGATGATATTTTAATGAATATCAATACACAATCAACCATGTATCTGAAATACATATTTAAAATACATTCTTTCAGTTATTTGTGATCATTCTTTGTATTAACCTTATATTGGACTATTTTTAGGTATATGTTATTAAGGTGCTAAATTAATATATAAAAAAAAAAGATTAATATCATCTATCATGAAAGTATGACACTTATGACTTTAGAGCTAATGATTCGGATGTGATGAAGATTGGACCCTGGGTCTTCCGGTGGTTTTTAACATGTACTTGACCCTCTTATTACTGTTGATGGTGCTTTTCACATGTTTGATCTGCTATTAGGAAAGTGAAACCCACATTGGCTCGCTTTTATGTTAATCGGCTGAAATTTAACATCACATGTAACGAGTAAGTAAACTTATTCTATATGTTGACATTTTATCAATGTTTCATGTTGCAATATCATAGTTTGTTTACATGTAGTTCAATTTGCAACAAAGTTGGAGGCGTTTGTATTCAAACGTCAGTGAAAAATATAAAATGGTTAATCTTGTTGAGATTATATTTATTACAAAGCTGGTGAATTTCGAAGTCCTTATGTAGTTATTAAGGTACTAGAAAAAAATTAGCAAGTGGTAGTCTTATCTAAATATCTATATCCTTTGTGTTGAAAAGGTTTTTAACTTTAGCTTAAGGGCTATTGTTTGTGGTTTCCTAAATATATAGTGGTGGAGCTAAATAGGGGTTTAAATGCTACTGTATATGCTTAACGATTATAGAAATTGTTTTCGAATGCTTAAGGAACTTGCTTGCATAGGCTAAACATGGGAAGCCAGTCATTTTAGAGCCTTTCAGAAGCTGTGAAATTACAACCACAAAATGCATGATCCCTTACCCGCTGTGATTTTGCATAAAGATAAAAATCGCTTAGTGGAGATAATTGAGATATCTTCGTGTTCACTTTAGTTTTAGATGTTTGATAACTCCTAAATTATACAGGTTTTTAATAACATTTTAACGAGTTATCTTGGTATTTTAACGACAAATTGAATACTTAAACATACTAAAAGGGGTAAAAATGGGGAAAAATGTATTTTTAATGTTTTATTTGAAATATGTATTAAACAGGATCAAAAACAGATAAAAGTTGCAGAAAAGCAAATGAAGCCTCCTGCTAGGGGCTAAGGAAGCTGCCGGCTTGGTGAAGAAATCCAGAATATTCTAGAACAATCCAGAAAAATATAGAAAAACGAATGATTTGAAGAAAAGACAATGAAGTAACCGGCTTGACACTGAAGCCGCCGGCTAGGTCCAGCTTCGTGTACTTAAAGCCCAATAAATAGTTAAAAAAGGCAACATAAACAGAAAGCTTGCGGATCAATAAAGACGTCGGCTTGACATCTAAGCCGTCGACTTTACCAGAACAGATACGCGTTTTCGGGCTTGAGGATTAAGTTAACCTTGGAGAAGGAGTAACCTACTAAGGGAAGCCGCCGGCTTCACCTTGAAGTCGCCGGCTTGGGCCCCCGAACCTGCACAGTATAAATAGATGTTGAATTTTATAGTTATCAATGTATAGTTTCGTTTGTTTTCTAGGGTTTTCACCTAAAAACGAAAACTCTTAGTTTTTAGGGTTTTTAGGTTCCAACATTGTAATCAAGTTATAATTCATGTTTATTCTTTAATTTACCTTTAAGGTACATGCCTATCTTATTTTACTTTAATTATTCCGTTTTATTTATTGTTTTTAATTACTGTTTGTCTACCATTATGAACTAAACATTCATAGTGGTGACATGGACGAAAATTAAACTTTGTCTGGTAATCAGATGAAGCCGCCGGCGTCCTCAGTCCAAGCCGACGGCTTGGCTGAGACAAAGCCGTCGGCTTCGGCTTCATTATGTGCAGTTTCGGGTTTTTCCAGATCTGTATAAACTGAGTTTCTGTGGTGATTATTTAAACTATTTTGAATCTGCTATATTTTAATACACTTGTTTGCCCTGCTTAATGATTAAATAATATGATTTTAGGATTGATTAATACTTAATCCAACGATCTATTATTCGATTCAATTAACTTGTTTAGATCTAGTCCATCAATCTTGGTAATTGGATTGCATGCAACTGAGTTAAGCAACATTGGTAGTGATGAATTTGTTGAACTTGAATCACACTTATATAATAGAGTTTAATATTGTTAGGCTTAGTTAATGATCATTTGTTTGGATGTGTTTAGTTAATGATTGCATGAGAACTGGGTAAAGATTAGCTTTCAGCTAGTAACTTGAGTTGATCTACTTAAGTTTAATAGTATATATATTTGTTAATCTATTTACATGTTAATTAATCCTCATCATAAGATTAAATTAATATCTATCATGTGATTGAATTGAACACTAAGAATTAGGATGTTGGCTTTGAACATCACTTAGCTAATGTATGCTTTAAGTCCTACCTATTGAATGATATGCAACACTTCGCTTAACCGTTTAGGGATAATAGTTGGTCTATAATTATTATCTTGCTTAGTGTTAATATAAGTTATGAAACTTGTCTAATATGATTTTCGTGAAAGTTATTTGTTCATGTAACTGCTTTTATTTAATAATTGTTTATCTTGATCTTTACTCTTTCTTTCTTAATTGTTTACAAATTAATTCATTAAGAACATATCTTCAATTGTCTCTTTCCTAAGAGATACTTTTCCAAATCTAAACAACAACCTAAAATCTAAAAATTATACTTCTGGTTCTTTAATAAGAGCTAGACTACATAATAAACCAACTTAAACCGCTTATATGCTCTCTTGAGACGATAACCTAAAATACTACATTTGATCGGGTCTCGTTGTTCGTTAGAGTGTTAAAAGTGAATTAAAAGGTTATATAAATTTAAAAGTTTGAAAAGGCAAATTAAGCACTGCACACTTTTGCACATCAACTTTTTGGCGCCGCTGCCGGGGAGCGAGGTAAAAACGAAAATATGATATATTTTGGTTATTGATATTTCTTGAAAACAAGTGATGACGGTTTTCCTTTAGGGAATGGTGGCTGAGGTTCCAATTTAAAGGCTCCTGCTTGAACCTACACGATAACGGTCACTTAAGTATCGTAAGATTCAATGGTCTGATTTATATTTGATTATTTGTTGTTATGCGATAAAAGTTGGTATATAATATTTATGTTATTAATATTTACTATTATATTTATCATTTTAAATTTTATTAAAATATTAAAATATGTCCTAAATATTCTCATAAATCTAGAACTATGAAGAAATAAAGGGATTACATTAAAGTTAAATTGTCTCCATAAATTAAAGTCTCGAGTAACGTCTTCTAAAATTTTTCTTTTTATGATTCTAGATCGAATGAATACACGATCCAAGAACCCCATCTTAGAAGAAATGTTACCTGATCCCGATATATTATTTAAACATTCTAAAGAACCGAATATTGTTAGGAAACTTAACTTCGATAAAGGAAATCCTTCCCAAACTAAAGATAGTCCACAATCTAGTCGACCTTTTAGTCCTGATTCTAATTATTTGGGATCTCTTTTCGATTAAGACACTGAAATGGCTAATGAAAATTCTATGGAAGCGTTAATGAAAGCAGGTCGTCAAGGGTTAGGTCATTCTATTACTCAACTGTCAGTAATGGAAAATTTTGATATTAAGCGTCCAATATTTCAGTTGCTTAAGGATAACCAATTTAGGGGAACTGAAAAGGAGGATGCTAATGCACATATTTGAAACTTCAAGGATATATGTAATCTATTTAACATCTCTAATGTTGAAGATAATATCATCTATCTTTGTTTATTTCCATGGTCGTTAAAAGATGAAGCTAAAGAGTGGTTAAATTCGTTACCTAAAGGAGATATCACTAGTTGGGATACTATGGTTGAAATTTTTTAACTCGTTTCTTTCCCGCCTCTAAAACTGTCACCCTTCAAACTGAAATTGCTAACTTCCGTCAAAATTCCAACGAAACACTTTATTCTGCATGGGTTAGATTTGGTCAACTTCTTAGAGGATGTCCATAACATGGGTTAAATGTAACACCGGCCATTTTTTTTAAAACACAGTGGAAGTCTTACTTAGTAAAATCACAAGCTTAATTACATCAGTACAGAAACTACTTAATTAAGTTTACTATCACAAACGGTGTTACGTTATTACAAACACGGTTACAATTGTGCACATCAGAGTTACTAGTCAAACATGTCTTCTACATCATGGCCCGATCCCATCAGCAGTACCTAAAACCTGCAGGGGGAGGAATGTGGGGGATTAGCGCATCGCTAAGTGAATGGAATCTATCTACAGATTAAGCTTAAGTAATCCATCATACGACATTCAAATAACATACTTACAACTAACAAGCATACAAACTAAGACAATATGAGGATCGGCAGCTTCTACGGGCACACGAACCTAGCTGATCGGTCTAGGATCTAACGATAGTCCTTCCTATTAAATCTCTGCATAACTATCCAAACGTAACACATGCGTTCTTCTATACTATACTAAACAGACTGTAGGTCTTGGACTCAACCGCCCTTGGAATGGTTGACCTCACACGGACTTCAACCGCCCTAGGAATGGTTGAAATTCCCCAACCGCCCTAGGAATGGCTGGTGTCAAAAACAGTGCACATATACAACATATATAGATCACATAGCATGCAACTATCCACCTAGAATGGCAATTACTACACTACATAAGGTAATCAGAGTAATACAGAGTAGTATGATTTGCTACTTAAACTCTATCCGAAGATAGACCTACTCTCCAATTACCAGCAACTGAAGATTCTCAGAGGTATAATCTTTCTAAGTCTTCTCTTTCTCTTTTCCACTGAGAATAGACATAACACAGTCAGTCATCATGTCTTTATATTAAATCAACAACAAGACAACAACGCTGTAGATCAACACTTAAGCACATAAAGCTGGTCTGCCAACTATACAAGTAACAAGCTCAATCGTACGTTTGAGAACACTCAACCGTGCGGTTGACAACTCACTCGTACGTTTGGTCTATGACTGAACATCCATCAATGAATAAAATGATCCATATATCTCAACCATACGTATAATCTTAACCAAAATAATAGCTCTCATTAACCACTCACTCGCACGGTTCATCACACGGTTGAACACCTCAACCGTACGAGTGAAGGCTCAATCGTGCGAGTGATGCAGAACAGTAGTAGCAACTGTTTAGACGAGTTTCAACCCAAAATGCACACATGAAACATCAATACATACTGTAATTTAATACATTCAATCATGTATTCACTATATGATAAGTCTACATCATAAATTCAATCAATAACGACACTCACATGTGTGCAAAATAAGACATACACCCCAAAACCCCTTTTTCTGAACAAAATAAAATTTTTTCCCTCTTCTTAAAACCTTATCATTGGAAGTTAGACCTCAAGAAGATTCCAACGATAGTTTATTCATCGAAAATGGAGTTAAGATTTGAAAGTTACGCCCTTTTCAATTTTACCAAAAGCTGACCAGTGCTCAACCGCGTGGCTGAGACCTCAAACGTACGGTTGAGCCCTCAACCGCGTGCTCAACCGCGTGGTTGAGCCCTCAAACGCGTGGGAGCTGATGAACAGCTCCAGCTCGCTGTTTTTCGCGTTTTTGACTACAAATGTTGATTTTTGCAAGTTCAAACACCAAAACCACTTCAAAAACATCATATAAACTATATATAAATTATTTCTAACAACAATTGAGCATAACAAATACAATTCATGAAGATTCAAGCTCAAAAATAGATAAAACCCATTTTACACCCAAAACCCAATTCTTAAGAATTAAACCACGAATTCAAGCATGCTGACCTGGATAAATGCTTACAAGGATGATATAATTCAGTGCCTATAGCTTCACAAACCAATTTCATGCTTGGATCAATTTAGGGTTTGAGATGTTTAGGTACGGGTTATTTGAGAAATATCTAGAAATGGGAAGCAAGAAGCAGATACATACACTATTATTGTGTTAAAATATAATATCCCATTACACACGGGTATTTACCAGTTATCTAATATTTTCGTACTTAATTTGGCAGCTCTAACGGAGTCTAAATTTAACAAACGAACGATTTCTGTGACCCTTGTCATAAACTGGTCTTAACCACATATGCAATTAATAATAAGCATATTATTAAAATAAACGCATATAACAATGCTCACACAAACCTAAGGGCAAAATAGTCATTTTACTTTTAGCCCAGGTTTCTGTCTGTTATAAATCCACCCCTTTAAAGAGATTCCGTCCTCGAAATCTGGTCAGTCATAGGCACAATGGTCAAAGGTAACCACCATCATCACCAATGGTCACATCGAGAACAAAATCAAAACACATCTTACTACTACATGAACTACCTAAGTAGGTTCGTTACTGAACAAGTCTTTTCTTCTGGCAACTTATCATCCAATTTAACCAAATTTGAAAACTCACTGACATAGAGTCAAACACCAAAGTTTCTGCTACGATTACTATCAAATGGTCATTTCTGGCATAAATTTATCCACTATCCCCACTTACACAATGCCATAGTCATACAATTTATCACACGCTTGCCTACATTATCACACTCGTCGCTTGCAGAAGTAAGCAATTACCAATAGTCGGGCGTATACCAAAAACTGCGTAAGTCATTTTTTATCAGAGTGTTAAATTCAAAATATAACGATCCATCAATTTTATGTCACTTACAATTAACACCCTTTCAAACACGAGACAACTTATAAATAATACATCGACCCATCATCGATCTAACAAATTCCCACAAAATGAGTCATATCAAGTTTCTGTTTACACACTGTATTCTGTATCAAAGGTATCTATCTACCATTTAGCCTACCAATTTACACCAAAGTTTTGGTTTCTAAGGTTTATCATGAAAAGTTCTACATCAAAACTAAGATTGCACACCAATGCCCGTGGATACCAAAGGTAATCCACCTCAAATTCATCAAATCAAACCATTTCGTTAGGTTCTTGGGATTACCCATAAGATAACTCCATCGAATTTTCCAATCCAATTCGTTCCATGTCATCAATCTAGTGTCATCGCCAATCATCCGAACACAAGCTCAGTCAAATTACGCAATCACTGAATCACAAATTCAACATTGTTTTCGCAGATATTACCCAAATCTGTAGTCAAATACCTCTTACCGACCCGGTATTCTATAATTTATCTTGCTTTTTACAACAATGTCTTTACATAACAGTTATTTCGTCGGCTAGTGTGATGATCCAGAAAATTTCGACTAATTTTAAATCAAACTCTCGATACGATTCAATATTTTTGACACGACAAGTAAAGTCTGTTAGGTTGAGTCTAAAAATTTTTGAACTGTTTCATATGTTCAATTGACCTTCGACCAATTCCGACGATTCACGAACAGATAATTGTAAATAGATTTGTGTGTATTTAAATATATATGTATATATAAATATAATAATTTGGAAATATAACTTTAAATATTATATGTCGTTGTTATTAAAATTAATTATGTAAAATAAAATAAAAATATGATATTTTGATAATTATTATTTAAAACATATCTATATATATATATATATATATATAAATTGAGTATATTAAATATATATTTTGTGATTTCGAATCTATTTAGTAAACGACGGTAACACACAATTGCCATTCGATGGATGTTAAACAAGTTAAATACGAATTTATGTGATTTTAAAATAAACGGTGATCCGAAAATGAGTTATATAAATTATAGACTTATTAAAAATGTATTTATGAGCTAATTGTTAAATTTGAACACTTTTCATATTTTACCTAGAATCGAGCGCGGACAGTGATGTAATTTTTATTTAGTAGTTAATAATCGAATTTTATACCATAATGACTTAAATAAATAAAGATAATTACTGTAAAAATTTGGGATTTTTTGGGAGACTTTTAATTCGCCACTGAGTACAACGGAGTACGAAATAATAGTCCGTGAAAACTGTCGGTGATGTGTAAAATCGTGTCTATAATTTATAATGAAAAATGCCGGTTTAAAGATTACTACACACTAACGGGCAGTGTACCCGATCGTGCAATAGTATAAAATTGGTAATTTCGAAATCGTTCTAAGGACAGTTTAAACGTGAGAATTAAGATTGTAACTAATAAAATAAACTAAGTTAATCTATGAAAATCGAAAGTACGAGATAGTTTGTTTTGTGGCTATTTAACGATTAGCCAAATCAAAGATCGATTAAAAGTAAAAGACGATATTTTTGTGTTTTTAAGTTTATAAAAATAAATGCTGACTCAACAAAAAGTAAAGATATTTGAATTCAATGGATAAAAGAATGTTCGCCTAGATCTCCTATTCGTAGTGTCGGATGATTTGTTATTAAGCACCAGTTCAATTTATCAATACATGCAACTACAAAGTCGGTTTACCCAGAGTTCTCTTTTAGCAACACGTCAAACTTAGATTTATTGGCTTAGGGTTCCCTTTCACCAAAGACCTCTTTCGTTTGTGACTTAGTAATTAACTAACTACAAGATTAAGATTCAATTGGTTACGCGTTCGTTCCACACAATTCACCCCTGTTTTGTTTAATCCTTGTTACCCGGTTTACCCCCATGGTCCAGTAAGCACCCAATTGGTTAAGACAAATCAATTGAAAACTAGTGTACTAAATTGAAACAGGGTTCCCTTTGTTCAAACAAGATCACTAATCAACCTAGTAACAATAATCAACACCCACAAGAATGGTTCTTAATCAAAACTCATAATTATCATGCATTAATCAATAAAACATTAAAGTATCATCCATACACATACGAATATTCAATCTAGACAAACATTAAAAGCTTAGCCAATCATGGCTAGAACAAAAATCACAAATAAACAATTAAGAGTATTCATAATGATGTTAAGAATTAAACCTAATGAAAATTGTGTTCTTGAATGACAGACGGATCGAGAATTGTTTCCGGAATGATTGATGTGTTAGAATGACCTTGAGAAACCCCAAAAATCACCTTGGTTCGTCAAAAAGCTGCTGGAAATCGTCTGGATGCGAAAGTGAATTATTAGGGTATTTTTTGGGCTTTAAATAGGGAAGATTCTGAAACCGACTGAAGGTGGCGCGGTGCGCCAGGTAATCGCGCGGCGCGCCAAATACCTGAACGGCGCGCCATATACTGTAATTTTGATTTCTGGCCTCCTGAAAACTGTTGAACTGATTTTCTAGCCTAATGGAGCGGCGCTCCAGACCCCTTTTTGCTGAATCTGAGCTGAAAACTCACTAATATCACCTGTTTTCGAACCAAACTCGAATCAAACCAATCCCTTTCACTTGCTTTCATATAAAATTACTAAAAACCATCAAATATCTTCAAAATTCATCTCCTTGGTCTTAGAACTCGAACTTTCAAAGCACTTATCAAAATAACACCAAATCGTATCCAAAAGGACCAAAATGTACCCGATATCGCTAAGGAAAACACGTATAAAATATGCGATATCAGTCGGTAACTAAATAACAAATCATTCAACAACTACTATACTTAATTGATAAATTAAGTTTACTATGCGTGTTTGATGTTTGATTCCCTTGCCACTGATTGTTATTATTAATATATATTATTAATTAAATTATGTGTAGTGTGTTCTTATTCTCAATCTATTCTATATATACATGTACGCATGAGATTTTTTAAACACACAGACACACCCACATCAAACCATATTATCCACCTTCAACACAAGTTATTACTAATGCTATTGTTTCTACAATTGATAAACTGAATCACACAGACACACCCTTTAACCATTGAAACCCATTTACGTTTATGTTGTTTCAATCGTAACACAACCCACAAACCATATTTCTCTCTCTCTCTCTTCGCGAATAACCACCAAACCACCACCACTAACCCTTTTCCACCACCCCGTCGAACCACCATTGTTTGTGTTATGTCTCTACATCGAGTAAGATCCCCTGTTCATCATCTTTTTCTCTATATAGATATATACATACGTACACACCACCACCTACAACAATCAAGCTAAACTGCTGCACCTTTGATTTGATTACAAGCTGAGCACACCACCAATATTAACAAGTTGATGAATACGTTACATAAAATAACTATAATGATATATATTTCTTTTGCTACTATCGCGATATTTTCCTTCTTCTGTTTCTTGATCGACCACCATAACCACCGCTATTTGAGAAATACCATCACCATTGCAAACACCCATCACTGTTACACCACCATCGCATAATCACCAACTCTCTCTATCTCTCTCTCTCTCTCTCTCTCTCTCTCTCTCTCTCTCCAAATCACGATCATGAACCCACCATTAAAACCACCACCACCGAACACCCTCACAACCATAAACCGTATCACCACCTGCAACACTTGCAACCATTGTTAGAGTGCTACTGCTACGCTACTAACTATTCTGTTTTAGTTCGAACTGCCACCACACCTTTTCGCTTCTAATAATTCAAAACTCGTCACCTGTTTCCTGTCTAATTCGAACAAACATCATAAATTGCTACTCGCTATTCCTGTTTCTGTTTGCAACCCAAGAACAAAAACGTGATCAAACCATTAAAGTTACTGCTGTACCTGTAACTACAACTTCTACTATTCTATTTACTATCGAAAACCCTTACAAACCATCCCCTTTAAACCTTCTCCTGATACTGCTGCTATTTTTAAAACCCAGAACTGTATCTGTCACTGTATGCTTCTGTTCCTCTTCAAACCGTCGAAGAACCACCACTCAATACCGCTATTTTACCTTTTCTTTTATTGTTGCTATTACTCGTTTCTTCTGCTCATTGTTTCCGTTCAAAAATCATCATAAACCACCATCTTTATTTCAAACACCATCGTTATAATCACCAACCTCGCCACTATCATATTTTTCTGCTGCAATAGACTTTTGCTTCTGATTAATTGCTGCTGCTACTAGCTTGTGTTATCTGTTTGACCGAACATAAGCATGGAAACAATAACGAAAAATGGATGAAAGTTGATGATTATAATTTATGCACGATAGGTAGAACCCACAATAATTTAAAGAACAAATTGAGAAAAAGTGAAAACAGGCTGGGTGGGTATGTGTTGTTCCAGCTGTAGGCGGCTATTAAAAAAAACATATATCGAATCCTTATGATGCTAGCTATCGGATTACTTATAGCATTGGGCCACCATATCTTTGATTTGTTATTGGGCCGTATGGGATTTGTTGTTGGGTCAAAATAATACGGGTTATATATAATGGATACCGAATATAAATGAGAAAAGTAATAACGGCCAAATGGTTTAGAAGGTGTTTTGGGTGAACGAGAGGTCGCGGGTTCGAGCCCGTACTGAGGCATGTGTTTTTTAGGAAAAGCTTAAAGGTAGTTTACTCATTTTAATTATTATTACTATTATTATTATTATTATTATTATTATTATTATTATTATTATTATTATTATTATTATTATTATTATTATTACACTAATACTAATATTGATATTTTGATTATTATTATTATTATTATTATTATTTTTATATAAGTATTATGGTTATTAGTATTATTATTTTTAATATTAGGATTAGTAATTTAAGTATTATTAGGTATCATTTTTTTAAATTATTATTATTATTATTATAACTATTATTATTATTATTGTTATTAAAAACTACCATTATTATTATTATTAAAATCATTATTTTTAATAATATTATTATGATTATTTTTATCATTATTATTATTATCCTTATTAGTATTATCATTATTATTTATTATTATCATTATTAAGTATCATTATTATTAATATGTTGTTATTGGTAATATTAAAATATTTTAATGAATATTTATAGTAATAAACTTACTATAGTAATAGTAAATACTAATTAGTTATTTAAAATGAATAATATAAATATACCTAACTTACTATTTTAATATAACACATAAATTATTAAAATTCTAAAATAACATATATATATATATATATATATATATATATATATATATATATATATATATATATATATATAAATTCGTTCGATTACGAGTATATGTGTTAATGTATATATAAATGATATAGGTTCGTGAATTCGAGGCCATCCCTGCATTGTTCAGTATCGTCGTATGCATATTTTTACTACAAAATATCGTATCGTGAGTTTCATTTGCTCCTTTTTTAATGCTTTTGTAATATATATTTTTGGCACTGAGAATACATGCACTGCTTTTATAAATGTTTTACGAACTAGACACAAGTAACCGAAACTACATTCTATGGTTGGATTATCGAATCGAATATCACCCTTTTTAGTCTAGTAATCTAAGAATTAGGGAACAGAAACCCTAATTGACGCGAATCCTAAAGATAGATCTATTGGGCCTAACAAACCCCATCCGGGTTACGGATGCTTTAGTACTTCGATTTTATCATGTCCTATAAGAGTCCAAAAATGATGGGAATATTCTAGACGCGTTTTGTAATGTCGATTACCAGGTGTTCACCATATGAATGATTTTTATCTCTATGCAGTTCGTGCGAAATGCCTGATATGAGATGATGTTTATGAAAAATGAAAATTGAAATCTTGTGGTCTATTAAAATTATGGAAATGATTGATTACGATAAACCTATGAACTCACCAACCTTTTGGTTAACACTTTAAAGCATGTTTATTTTCAGGTATGAAAGAAATCTTCCGCTGTGCATTTGCTCATCTTAAGGATATTA
The DNA here is from genome assembly GCF_046630445.1 of Rutidosis leptorrhynchoides. NCBI lineage: Eukaryota > Viridiplantae > Streptophyta > Magnoliopsida > Asterales > Asteraceae > Rutidosis > Rutidosis leptorrhynchoides. The sequence continues at coordinate 201,685,316 of NC_092334.1, forward strand.
CTTGGAGTCGTTCATGGCATATTTAGGACAGTACCTCGCAATGGGACCAAATGTTGATGACTTCATCTGGATGGATTAGGACGGGCTATCACAGCTAGCGCATTTCTAGGATCATATCATAAATAGTAAGAATTATCACAAACACAATTCTCAAATCATTTTCGATCATACCATTAATGGTTTCTGATAGTGGACATCTACTAATATTACCATGGGACAATTATCAACATGTTATTTCCATCAAATAACATCGATACACGAATTTGACTCCACACTCTCTGCTTCTAAAAGGTCATCACTTGGTTAAAATTCAATCAGAACTAGCAATTAAACCATGTTTTAACCAATAATAAACAAACAATTAGATCCAAGACATCGATCATTACCATTTTTGAACAGTTAACTTCGGTCAGATTCCTCAGAAAATGGCAATAAATCGCCATTAAGGGTGATTCCACAATTAAACATATGTCATATTCATCAAGTTTTCCTCGAGAAGATAATATTGATCTCAACATAACTCGAAATTTTCAACTCATCGAAACAATGTTTTCCAATCAATATATCCAATCCCACATGGCCACAACATACAACACTGTCAATAAAAATCCGATCCATCACCTTACCATATCTTCTCCGACTTTCGAAACTACTATATGATTCACTACAATGTATTTTCGTTGGCCAGATGCAATACATTGTCTCAAATCATACTTTCATTTCAAATATCTCAGAGCAAGATCCTAATCATGTTCAACAGTCTGTCCATAACTACGTTCACGAGTCACTGTTAGTTACAACCTACTAACAATAAGCAATTCCAAAGAACACAAGGTCGACAAATCTATAATTTAACACACAACTAAATCACTTACAGAATATTGAAACATCAATCATTATCACACCGTTCTGAGTTCATACTGAAAATCCCACTCTATTGCGTCTAACAACCTAAGATTTTTTGAGCCACGAAGTATTCCAAAGGTTAAATCTCTAAGTCTGATTTCTAATATCAATAAACCTATTTTGATAACATCCGACAGTTTCCAAGAACTCACCGTCTTAAAATCACATTTAGCTATACAACACTGAGAGTGTCAATCTTTGTTTCAAGTTCCACCTAAAGTCACATCTTTCTTTGGTTAACTCCATCAATAAATCGATCATGTTCACAACATACAAAAATTTTAAGAACTCGCAGTTCAAAACACAATTAACCCATAAACGGATTCTATTTCGAAATAGGTTAAATCATTATTCGCAGACACACACTTGCATAAATAATTCCATAATCGTTGAACCTAGATTTACCAATTTTTAAGGTTCATTAATGAAACAATTAATTAATCAGATACTACAAGTTTATTCCCAGAAAATTTCAACCATCAATTTAAGTTGTTACACAGCTCTCATAGCATAAGAATTTATCATGTCAAATCATTCCATGTTATTGACATGCTGGTTACAATTCTAAACGGGGTCGAACACTCAACATTATCTTCAGGTCCTAACATCTACCCAATACCAACCCGTATTTAGATCAAGGGTTTCCTGTTATCTAAAGATAACCCATTGAACACTACCCTCAATTCTCCAATCTTAATCTAACACACGCCCGAGTCACAAAGTCAACACACCCCCAAACAACTCGATCCTCAGTCAAGTCAAAGTTTGTCTCTAATTTCCCAAGAGACCAATTCAAGAAAGTCGCCCACATTTATTCTAAGAACCAAATGAAAGGTCATGTCAGGCCATGAAAGGAAGACAGATTCTTTGAACAACCCTACGAGTCCTACACAATAAGTCCAGTCATACTACAATATCACTAAACTAGTCACACTCAGTGATTCAGTCACGGTCTATTAAGCCTATAGACTACTCACCTCATAAAGTCACTCAATAGAATCTCAATCACTGGTCAATAATTAAGGGGACTACTACCCTAGTCAGTCCCTACGAGTAACTACGTACATCCTGCCCTTCAACTGTAACGGAACAACACTTCATATAAGTCCTATACAACACTATCAGGCCACACATAACAATATATCAGATTTAGACTAATGGACAATTTACTAAAAGCATGGCAACATGTCACTTAAATTAGATCCCATGCATAACTACACAACATGGCACTTATCACATGTCACAGTTCAGGTCCGACCTACATATCATGCAATCACATAAAACATAACAATGGAACGCCATGTTCGAGTTATTCGTCCATAAAAAATGCACTATCCCCAATTATGAACTCTACGGGCTACTATGTGTGTCCCATCTATCAAAGGGAAATACAACTCATATCAACCTTACACAAAATATCACATAGAGTTCCATACTCAATATGAAACCAACAGTTATCACTAATTATGGCAAGCATATCTAATGCAATCACATATGACAAGTCTCAGAGTAACAAAAAGCATGGCACCACGTCAACGGGAACAAGATCCCAATAATGTTGATTGGTAGCTCCAGACATAGCTAATGTATCTGGAGCCGTCAAACCATCGGATACTTCTGCAATAGAAATAACAATCATATCACAATGATCCCCACTAATTACAACAGATTACAAGCACACATAACCACATGCATACAATCCAATAGTACACTACTAATTACAATGATGTAATAAGAACGCACCTTCATAAGAAAGAGGACATTTTCTTATCTATCAACACATCGATCCAAACTGCACCCCGGACCCACTCCACTATTAATTACAATCACTCGTAATGTTGTTTATCACTGCAACTCATATACATCTTTATCCACTCGATACTTTAATGCAACACTCCTGGCGAATCAAAATCAATCTTGATGTCATCAACGGAGCTCGGACAAGGTTGAGGGTCAACGGGGCATCTGCATGATTTGATCGATCGTCATACCTGTCTTATCACATCACTTCACACAAAAACTTAGTAGATAATAGGTTAGTTGAATCACAACTAACGCACATACTATCCCGCATTCAATAAACCCCACCCACCGACATGTTTGACTTATCTCAAGGTTTGGGAACAAGATACAAGCATGTACTTGCTGCCAAACCTATGCTCTGAAACCAACTTGTAACACTGACCATTGTTTTTTAAAACATAGCGGAAGTCTTACTTAGTAAAATCACAAGCTTAATTACATCAGTACATGAACTACTTAATTAAGTTTACTTTCACAAACGGTGTTATGTTATTACAAACACGGTTACAATTGTGCACATCAGAGTTACTAGTCAAACATGTCTTCTACATCATGGCCCGATCCCATCAATAGTACCTAAAACCTGCAGGGGGAGGAATGTGGAGGATTAGCACACCGCTAAGTGAATGGAATCTATCTGCAGATTAAGCTTAAGAAATCCATTATACGACATTCAACTAGCATGCTTACAACCAACAAGCATACAAACTAAGACAATATGAGGATCGATGGCTTGTACGGGCACACGAACCTAGCTGACCGGGCTAGAATCTACCGATAGTCCTTTCTACCAAGTCTCTGCATAACTATCCAAACGCAACACATGCGTTCTTCTATACTATACTAAATAGACTGTAGGACTTAGACTCAACTGCCCTTGGAATGGTTGACCTCACACGGACTTCAACCGCCCTAGGAATGGTTGAAAGTCCCCAACCGCCCTAGGAATGGCTAGTGTCAAACACAGTGCACATATACAACATATATAGATCACATAGCATGCAACTATCCACCTAGCATGGCAATCACTACACTACATAAGGTAATTAGAGTAATCCAGAGTAGCATGATTTGCTACTTAAACTCTATCCGAAGATAGACCCACTCACCAATTATCAGTAACTGAAGATTCTTAGAGGTCTAATCTTTTTGAGTCTTCTCTTTCTCTTTTCCACCTGAGAATAGACATAACACAGTCAGTAATCATGTCATGATATTAAATCAACAACAAGACAACAACACTATAGATCAACACTTAAACACATAAAACTGGTCTGCCAATCGTACGAGTAACAACCTCACTCGTACATTTGAGAACACTCAACCGTGCGATTGACAACTCACTCGTACGTTTGGTCTATGACTGAACATCCATCAATGAATAAATGATCCGTACGGTTCACCATACGAGTGACCAGTAACTCGTACGAGTCACATCTCAATCATACATATCATCTTAACCAAAATAATAGTTCTCATTAACCACTAACTCGCACGGTTCATCACACGGTTGAACACGTCAACCGTACGAGTGAAGGCTCACTCGTGCGAGTGATGCAGAACAGTAGTAGCAACTGTTTAGATGGGTTTCAACCCAAAATGCACACATGAAACATCAATACATACGGTAATTTAATACATTCAATCATGTATTCACTATATGATAAGTCTACATCATAAATTCAATCAATAACGACACTCACATGTGTGCAAAACAAGACATACACAACAAAAACCCCTTTTTCTGACCAAAGTAAAGTTTGATCCAGCATCTTAAAACCTTATCATTGGAAATTATACATCAAGATGATTCCAATTCATCAAAAACGGAGTTACGGTTTGAAAGTTACGCCCTTTTCAATTTTACCAAAAGCTGACCAGTGCTCAACCACGTGGCTGAGACCTCAGACGTATGGTTGAACCCTTAACCGCGTGGTTGAGCTCTCAAACGCATACTCAACCATGTGGTTGATCCCTTAAACACGTCGGAGCTGATGAACACAGCTCCACCTCGCTGTTTTTCGCGTTTTTAACTTCAAATCTTGATTTTTGCAAGTTCTAACACCAAAATCACTTCAAAAACATCATATAAACTATATATAAACTATTTCTAACAACAATTGAGCATAACAAATACAATTCATGAAGATACAAGCTCAAAAATACATAAAACCCATTTTATACCCAAAAACCAATTCTTAAGAATTAAACCACGAATTCAAGCATGCTAACCTGGATAAATGCTTACAGGGATGATATAATTCAGTTCCTATAGCTTCACAAACCAAAATAAAGCTTGGATCAATTTAGGGTTTTAGATGGTGTAGAGTTTAGGTACGGGTTATTTGAGAAATATCTAGAAATGGGAAGCAAGAAGCAGATACATACACTATTATTGTGTTAAAATATAATACCCCATTACACACGGGTATTTACCAGTTATCTAATATCTTTCATACTTAATTTGGCAGCCCTAACGGAGTCCAAATTCAACAAACGAACCATTTCTGTGACCCTTGCCACAAACTGGTCTTAACCACATATTCAATTAATAATAAACATTTTATTAAAATAAAAGCATATAACAATGCTCACACAAACCTAAGGGCAAAATAGTCATTTTACTTTTAGCCCAGGTTTTTGTCTGTTACATTAAATACATTTCAAAAAGTAACTACATTTTATAAAGGTTGTGACATAGCTACTAGGAGCTCTGCTGGGGGTAATATGATGACTAAAACTGTCGAAGAAGACAACTCTTTGATTAACAAGTTAGCTGCCCATTCTCATTAATGGCATCGTGATCTAGATATTTCCCGCTCTGTCAAATATGTGAGTTTTGATTCCGAGGATGTGATCAAAGCCGTGAATGCTCAGTAGGGTAATTTAGGTAGACAATTACAAAAGCTTACTAAGGAGATGCATGTAATTAAGGTAGGATGTGAAAAATGCCATGGTCCTCATACGATTAAAGATTGTATTGCTAGCCTTACTATGGATCAAGTGGAGAATGTCTCTTATGTAAACCAATACCAAGGAGGAAATCCCAATTATCGTAACAATTATCAAGCACTTTTCCTAATAATAAAAATCCACCTGGTTTTTATCCTGTTAGTGAGCCCTTCATTCCAAATCAATCTAACAATGCACTCGAAAAGAAATTTAATCTTGAAGAAAGCATTCTCACCTTCTTCAAGAATCAAAATGAAGCTAATGATACCATAAAAGCTCAACTTTCTCAAGTTCAAAACAATCATCAAGCTTCTATTCAAAACTTAGAATAAAATGTTACTAAGTTGTTTCAACTCGTCGAAGGTGAGAGTTCCGTTGATTCCGAGAAATCGAAGGAAGTTCATTTTGAGAAGGTTAATGTGGTGAGAGAGTTGAATAGGATTGACGTTTATGAATCTGGATTGAAATATCTATGAGAGTTTGACATGGTGGAAGAGGAGTATGATCGAGAAATTAAGAAGTTAACTGCGGATGAGGAGGATAAGTTGAAAGATGCTAAGGTTAGAGGGTTTGATAGAGATGAGGTTATTTTTATGCGTGAGTTATTTGATGAAGAAGAAGTTAGTGAGAAGGTTCGTGAAAATGATGATGTTTCTAGTGAGAAGTTCGAGTATTTTACCGATATAGAAGAAGAGGAGTTACTACCTCAAATCATGGAGAAGTTGAAGGAAAAAGAGAAAGAAAGTAACTATTTTCAGCCCCTATATTCTTTTGAGATTGATGAAAGTCCAAACGAAAATCCTAATTTTCCCGTTGTTTGTTCCGATCCGGGAGAATTTCATGTTCCTTGATTAATTTGTTGTCCAATCCCTGTTGTAGGATTAGCCGACACTGGTTCTAGCATTAATGTCATGCCATTTTCTATCTATAATTGTCTAGGATTGCCTTCTTTAGAGCCTATCGAGGGAACTGTTTGTTTTGCAGATAACTGTTTGCAAAAACCTTTGGGGATTGTTAAAAATGTTGAAATCTAAGTTGGTTATGCTTTTTACAAAGTCCATTTTGTGGTCATGGACATGGAAGAAGATCGTATCACTCCCTTACTTATGGGATCTCCGTTTCTCACTACCGCTCGCGCAACCATTAACTATCAAATTTATACTCTAGTGATTCATTATGGTACGCTTGTTGAATTCATTCCATTAGTACCTAGAACTAGCGTCCCGAGATCAAATGTGAAGATGGTTAGAGTAGAGAAAGAAAAGGATGATTATGAGGTTACTGTTGAAAAAGTACTGATGGAACTCTTGAAGGAGCAATATAAGATTAGTGAAGAAGTGAGGAGGCAAATCCATGATATAAATGTTAAATTTGAAATGTCTTTTTGTAGGGGTCTTGATACCACATTGAGTTTCTTAGAGAAAACAAAAACGGAGTAATCCCGATGGAAGAACGAGTCGCGCAACTACTCTATAATCAAAACTACCTTTCCGTTTATGTTTTATTAGGATTCTGTTTTGTTTTCTATATGTTTCATTTAAGTTCATCTTTAATTATGAATGTAAGAGCAATATATGTCATAAGTGTTAAAGTGATTAATAAAAGTTATGTTTTGTTTTGTATATTGTGCTGTTTAACAATTTTTGTTAAGTTGCCTCTTTCGAATCCAAAGATTTCAATTTTACAATTGTTCTACGATCCTACAATCAAGTAATATCACTATTTTCCCTCATTTACAATTATGTCTTTCATTTATTATTCCTTAAAATATAAATTATATGTAAATGAGGAAATTGCATAATCTAAGTTTGGGGAAGGGAAGTGATTACCCACTTAAAAAAACTAAATTTTGTAAAACATGGTGCAAAATTGAAATTTGTGAAGTTTTTTGAAATTTGTGAAACATTTTAAAATTTTTAAGAGATAAAATTCCCTATAGAAGTTAAAATATATAAATGGTAAACTTGTGAAGATTAAATTAATCACCTTAGACATTGTTTTAGGGTTCCTTGTTAAAACTATTACATAAAAGATGTACAAAAGAGTTGTAATTTTTAAATTTGAATTTATAGTCAATATAAGATCATTCTAAAATGATGTAAAATAGAATAAGAGAATTTTTAATTCTACTTTATTTTGTTTAGACTAAGTAACGAAGTACTTTATTTTTACTTAAAAATAAATTAAGTTTAAATTGTAAACCTAAGTTTATTAAGCTTTTATAGATAGTACTTGTGACTTTTTACTTAGTTCCGACCCAAAGTGGGTTTTCACGATTTACTTATTAATATTGAAGTGCATAAATTCATAATAAAATTCATTATCCATTAAATAAAAATGCTTAATGCATTTTCACCTATGACAAATCGAAAAAGTTATTATTATATTAATAATAATTTTAAGAGTTCATACATGAAACTCAAGGAAAATAAGAGCTCGTTGTACATTATCTTATATATCTTTAATTATTATATCAAAAATTGCGAAACGATTGCAAACTTATAGGCACTACTATATGGCATAATAAGCATGGACCACTGAAGGTATAAAGGTTATTCTTATTGCACTTAAACTCCAAAATTCATTGAGATGATTGTCATAAAACCTTCATGCATCTATTATGCACTTTAATATTAATATAGACAAGGGCACGAGTTTGGCTATTTAAAAAGTTAAGATGGATAAATACACAAGAATATGTGTGATTCTTAAAATAATTAGATTCTTAATTTAAATCATATGAACATATTAATTAATTTATTTTTCTGTAAAAATAAGATGACCAATTAATGATTCTAAACCTCATAAAGTTTTATTAACATGTTTCTTTCAATATTTTATTAGGTACTTACACCAGAATTTAAATTTCTCTTTAAAAACTTAACATATCTAAAAGAAAAGGAAACTTTACCTAAAGAGAATTGATAGTAATTCCATTCCCGTCTTGAACTTGACTTTCCCTTAGGATTTAAAGTTATATGCATAAATATCCACTCTATTGGACATCTCTAGATTTATTTTGAATTTTTTATATAGTTTACTTGAGGACAAGTAAAATGTTAAGTGTGGAGAATTTGATAAATCCTAAATTATACAGGTTTTAAATAATATTCTAAGGAGTTATCTTGGTATTTTAAAGACAAATTGAATACTTAAATACATCAAAAGGGGTAAAATGAGGAAAAATATATTTTTATTGTTTTATTTGAGATATGTATTAAACATGATCAAAAACAGATAAAAGTTGCAGAAAAGCAAATGAAGCTGCCGGCTAGGGGTTAATGAAGCCGCCGGCTTGGTGAAGAAATCCAGAATATTCTAGAACAATCCAGAAAAACACAAAAAAACGAATGATTTGAAGAAAAGACAAAAAAGTCGCCGGCTTGATACTGAAGCCGCCAGCTAGGTCCAATTTTGTGTACTTAAAGCCCAAGAAATAGTTAAAAAAGGCAACAAAATCAGAAAGATTGCGGATCACTAAAGCCGCCGGCTTGACATCTAAGCCGCCGGCTTGGCCAGCACAGATACGCATTTTCGGGCTTGGAGAAGGAGTAACCGACTAAGGGAAGCCGTCGAATTCACCTTGAAGCCGCCGTCTTGGGCCACCGAACTGTACATTGTAAATAAATGTTGAATTCTTACAGTTTTCAATGTACAGTTTTGTTAGTTTTCTAGGGTTTTGACCTAAAAACGAAAACTCTTAGTTTTTAGGGTTTTTATTCAAGTTCCAACATTGTAATCAAGTAAGTTTATTCTTCAATTTATCTTTAAGGTATATGTCTATCTCATTTTACTTTAGGTATTTCGTTTTATTTACTGTTTTTAATTACTGTTCGTCTACCATTATGAACTAAACGTTCATAGTGGTTACGTGGACAAAAACTAAGTTTTTCTGAGAATCAAATGAAGCCGCCGGCTTCCTCAGTCTAAGCCGCTGGCTTGGCTGAGACAAAGCCACCTGCTTCGTGCTTCATAATGTGCAGTTTCTGGTTTTTCCATATCTGTATAAACTGAGTTTCTGTGATGGTTATTTAAACTTTTTTGATTCTGCTATGTCCAATACACTTGTTTGCCATGCTTAATGATTAAATAAAAAGATATTAGGGTTGATTAATACTTAATCCAACGATCTATTATTCGATTGACTTAACTTGTTTAGATCTAGTCCATCAAACTTGGTAATTGGATTGTATGCAACTAAGTTAAACAACATTGGTAGTGATGAATTTGTTGAACTTGAATCACACTTATATAATAGAGTTTAATATTGTTAGGCCTAGTTAAAGATCCTTTGTTTGGATGTGTTTAGTTAATGATTGCATGAGAACTAGGTAAAGATTAGCTTTCAGCTAGTAACTTGAGTTGATCTACTTAAGTTTAATAGTATATATATTTGTTAATCTATTTGCATGTTAATTAATCCTCATCATAAGATTAAATTAATATCTATCATGTGATTGAATTGAACACTAAGAATTAAGATGTTGGCTTTGAACATCACTTAGCTAATGTATGCTTTAAGTCCTACCTATTGAATGATATGCAACACTTCGCTTAACCGTTTAGGGATAATAGTTGGTCTATAATTATTATCTTGCTTAGTGTTAATATAAGTTATGAAACTTGTCTAATATGATTTTCGTGAAAGTTATTTGTTCATGTAACTGCTTTTATTTAATAATTGTTTATCTTGATCTTTACTCTTTCTTTCTTAATAGTTTACAATTTAATTCATTAAGAATGTACCTTCAATTGTCTCTCTCCTTAGAGATAATTTTCGAAAACTAAACAACAACCTAAAATCTAAAATTATACTTCTAGTTCTTTATTAAGAGCTAGACTACATAATAAACCAACTTAAAACGCATATACGCTCTCTTGGGACAATAACCTAAAATACTACATATGATCAGGCCTTGTTGCTTGTTGGAGTGTTAAAAGTGAATTAAAAGATTATATAAATTTAAAAGTTTGAAAAGACAAATTAAGCACTGCACACTTTTGAACATTAATGTTGCTAAGTTCTTAGTTATCAGTTGACTATGCTTTTTATCAATGCAGGTTTTCTAAATAGAAAAAATTAATACACTTACCCTGCAAAACAACATAACAACAACTTCTATTTTATGCAGATGGTAGCAGCACACCATCACCAAAAATCTAAAAGAATGAACAAAGCCCATCATCCTATATTTTGAAGCAGAAGTATATGCTGTTAGTACGTAGCGTGGATGTAAGAAAGTTTGTATCTATCTGACAAAATCTTTGTATAACCTAGTATAAGGTCATAACAAAGTTTGTATATCACAACATTTGTATGTACAATGAATGTTTATCTTACTCTGTATTTTGTACAAAATGAATATGCTTCTAACATCCAACCAAATAATTACTTTCCGAAGAAGCAACGCGCTCGCCGTGCCTCCTTCTAGTTTATAATATTATGTCATATTTGTAGGATTAAGAGTGTAATACAAAGTATTTCTACTTAAACTATATGCACTTTTGGCACCTCGAAACTCTGCTGTAGTCATCTTTTTAGAAATGTTTGGTGTGCTTGGGTAAGTTTAGTATAATGTGTTATTGATGTATCAAAGAGTCATATAATATAACAAGTTTGAGTTAACAATGTCGTACAAAAATGTCATTGAGTTAGCCTCAGCAAGTGCTTAATTTGAGTAAATTACCGTTAACAATATTTATAGGCCTGAAAAAAGATATTTCAAAATCGGTTTCCCAAAGATGAACCTACTGATACCAAAATTATTGAAATCGATACTTTCCAAAATCAAGAACCAAAATTGAAACCGAATTAATTTCGGTTCAGTTTTTGGTACCGATACATGTAACAACGTACTTTTTTTGTCACAGCGGAAACATATTTTATATCAACAAACTGTAGTTAAGTAAACAACTTAAAATGCAGTTATAATAGTCATCCAGTGTTACGTTATTACTTGAAAGCACACATATATATATATATATAGTGGTAGGATCAAGAGGGAAGTAACCAATCGTGGAGAAGCGGGGGGAAGCAAATTTTTTTTTTTTTTTCGTTTTTTGAAAAAACTTTGATCACGAACATTATAGATGGGATGAAAATATGAACATTTAATAAAGACACTTTGTGATAAATATTTTTATTTTGGCGGGAAAACGCTCGAAGAAGTAATATATAACAATTATCGTGTTTTTCGAGCGTATGTTGAGGTTTTAGCTCGTAGGGTTTAGATATTAGATATTAGGGTTTATAGGGTTTAGATATTAGGGTTTAGAAATTTAGAGTTTAGGGTTTAGATTTAGGGTTTAGATTTAGGATTTAGATTGAGTTTTTAACACGAATGGTTTAGAGTTTAGAGTTTAGGGTTTAGGGTTTTGGGTTTGGTGTTTTGGGTTTATGGAATAAACCCAAAACACCAAACCCTAAACCCTAAACCCTAAACCCTAAACCCTACACTCTAAATCGGACTAAATTTTACTTCACAAAACATGAAAAAAACGCTAACATTCTTCACGAACAATATTATCTTGAAAGTTATTTTTGTCGATCGTTTTCCCGCCAAAATAATAACATTCATCACGAAGTGTCTTTTCTAAATGTTCTTATTTTCATCCAATCTATAATGTTCGTGAACAAAGTCTTTTCAAAAAACGAAATTTTTTTTTTGCTTCCCCCCGATTTGGTTACTATATATATATGTGTGTATATATATATGTGTGTATATATATATATATATATATATATATATATATATATATATATATATATATATATATATATATATATATATATATATATATATATATATATATATATATATATATATGTACGTATCAAAATACAGACATCAAATTCTGTCAACTATCAGAAAATGCGTACATCTAGAAAATGCGTGCTTTTAGTCAATTTGTCAACTATCACCCAGATCATGTGATGAACTTTCCGGGTTCACAGTAAATTTGTTACAAAATCCATCATTTTATGCTCCCGCTTCCATTCCAGAATCTCAAGCTGACGTAATGATCCGTAAGGTTTCTGATGTTATGCCTTTGCTTGAGCGCATATATGACACTTTTCCACAAAATGTGCGATATCTTTCTTCATGGTTGGCCACCAATACAGAGGTTTAAAGTCATGATACATCTTTATGGGTCCAGGATTAATATATAGTCTTGATTTGTATGCTTTAATTAAGATTAACTCCCTCAAACCTCCGAGCAACGGAACCCAAATCCTATTATTAAAAGTATATAATCTACGAGAATCATTGATTAGATCCTCTTTCGTTTCATTAGTGTTTCGGCCTTCAAGTGTCAAAGCTTCCATCTGAGTTATCTTCAAGTGTTCATTCATATCAGACACAATCTCAAATCTCGTGAATCTTAAACTATCCGTGGATTTCTTTCTACTCAAAGCATCTGCAACCATATTTGCTTTACAAGGATGATAGCGAATCTCACAATCGTAATCTTTGATTAGTTCTTGCCAACGTCTTTGGCGCATGTTCAATTCCTTCTGAAAGAAAAATATGTCGAAGAATCTTATGATCGATACAAATCACGCAATGAGTGCCACAGAGATTATGTCTCCATAATTTAATGCAAATACGATTGCAACAAAATCTAAATCATGAGTTGGATAATTTCTCTCGTGTGTTATCAATTGTCTTGAGGCATAAGCACTTTGTCTCTTTACATCAACACACAACCCACACCTGCTGATGATGAATCACAATATATGATAAAATCATCCGAACCTTCAAGTAAAGCTAACATTCGAGCCTGACAAAATAAATGTTTCAATGTCTGAAACACATTCTCTTGTTCATCGCGCTATCGAAAAATCACATCCTTTCTAGTCAAGTTAGTCATCGGACCTACAATCTTTAAAAAGTCTTTAATAAATCTACGGTAATAACTGGATAAACCCAAGAAATTCTTAATCTCAGTCGGAGATTTTAGTGAATTTCAATTCATTACCGCTTCTATTTTGGATGGATCTACTTTGATACCTTCTCTACAGATAGCGTGACCCAAAAGTTGAACTTCCGTTAACCAGAACTCGCACTTGGAAAACTTGGCGTACAAGTTTTTCCATTTCAGTAGTTCTCACACTTGTCGCAGATGCATAGCATGCTCTGATTCTGTTTTTGAATAAATTCAAATATCATTGATAAACGCTATTACAAATTTGTCAAGAAATGTTGACACACTTGATTCATCAGATCGATAAACACTGTAGGCGTATTCGTTAACCCAAACAGCATAACTAAAAACTCATAATGCTCATATCTTGTACAAAAAGCAGTCTTTGGAATGTCGTTCTCAGATACATGAACTTGATGATAACCTGACCGTAAATCAATCTTAGAAAAGTACGATGTTTCCTGCAGGTGATCAAATAAATCATCGTACTTGTTCTTCAATAATTTCTTGATTGATTCACGGTAATCAATACACATGCAGAGCGTTCCATCTTTCTCCATTACGAGTAATACTGAAGCACCCAAAGGTGTAGAACTTGATCGGATAAATCCACGATCTAACTACTTCTGATTTTGTGACATTATTTCACGAATTTTGGACGGAGTTAACTGATATGGATCTCTATCAACTGCCGTGGATCCGACAATAATTCAATTTTATATTCTACTTCCGTAACTGGTGGCGAACTCGACAATTCATCAGGGAATACTTCAGGAAAGTCAGATACTATTAGGATGTCAGAAATTTTCTTTTATACTCGCCATGTTCTCCTTGGGCCACCACATGAGTTCCATCGGTCATATGAAAATTAATAATTTTCCAATCACACTTAATTCTAGACCCAATTGGGCTCAACTAATCCATTCCTAACACTACGTCAAAACTAGGAATGGGTAACCCCAAACAAGTTATCGGAAATGACTTCTTTTCAATCTTAATACAAGCCCCAGACACAAACGTTATGACGAGCGTAGATTTACCATCAGATGCTTCTACACTAATCGGCCCTGGTAACATAGTAGCAGGCAAGTTTAGTTTAGCACAAAAGTCTAAGGACATAAAAGACCTACTTGCTCCACCATCAAACAATACTATAACAGGTACTAATTGATTAAGAACATACCATTGATAACATCATCGATAGCAGTAGCTGCGTCTATCGACATTTGGAAGGCTGTTACTTCAGGGACTGGAGAATTCTTTTACTTCTGTCCTGTTGAAGAAGTAGAGGATCCTCCGACTAACATCGTTCTAGCTTCTGACCTTACCCAGAGCTTCCTCTTTTAGCAGCTGGACAACCAATGATATGTGCCCTGATTTCTAACAATTCCAACACACATTCTCTCGGAATGAACAAGACTGAACATTATGACCCAATGCTCGACACCTTAGACATATATTTTTCAACTCTAAACAAGGACCAGTGTGCGATGACCTATGCACATTACACCACACTTTCTGACTCAGGTTACTACCACCCGAGGAGAATCGTCCTTTTTTATTTTATTTTAATGCAATTTCTTATATTTATAACATGTCTGACTTTAACTTGTCTGAATCTGACTTATCGCTTGATTTGGCTGCGACATCTATTCCCTTTGTCTATTTCTAGCTACCTTCACCTCTCCTTCCACCATCTTTGCAATTGTAAATGCTTGCAGCAAAGTTGTTGCTATTTTTACTAAGGATCGATATTCCGGAAGGATCATTTCCACAAACCGATCAATCCTGGATTGTTCATTGATATCGGCAAAAAAGACATGTCTTTATACCCAATAGCAAGCCCTAAAAACAATAAAGTAATCGACTTTATTGAAGAATATGGAGGTTATTTACTTTATTTGGTAGATCAAGTAATTATAAGAGCATTGCAAAAAGAATCAATGAAAACAGACTTAAAACGAAGAATCTAGAGCGAAAACGATGAAATCAAGTTAAGACCTCGGAAACAAGCAAAACCAGCCAAAAGACCTCAGAAACAAGGGCTGCCAACAAGCCTGCATGGGCTGCCAACAGGCTTGGCACGGGCTGCAATGATCTTGCACGGGCTTCCAGTTTGATCAAGTACATGGGCACTCAACACGGGCACTAGATCAACACGGGTGGTTTCCACGGGCCTCCATGGATTTGCACGGGCACTCGCCACAGCCTGCCCAGTTCTATACAGGCACTCTCCATGGGCTGCCTGGTTCAAAATTTAGTATAAATAAGCTCATTTTTCATCCATTTCAACATACACTTCAACACACAATTACTCTCAATCTCACTTCTCTCTAGGATTTTGATAATAATTATCGATTATGATAATTACCTAGATTAGGCATTAAACAGAGTCTGTAAACGATTCGAGGTGCGTCTGAAGTTGTCACTTTTGTACTTTCAGAGCTCGATTAATCAATGATACTCTTATCTTTTTATACTATCTTTTATAATGTCTTTCATTATTCTATTGATAGATGATATTGTTGCCATGATTAGCGAGTAGTTATCTTTTAGTATATGTTATGCCGTAGTTAGTTACGATGTTGAAATACTGAATGTCTAATGTGATGCTGTTACGATGCTCTCCGATTATGATTAAACTTAATCCATTTTCTAACTAATAGAACGTGGTTATAGGCTTTGTTATTGGAAAGTCGAGATCCCCGATTCATAGCACACTATCTATTTTCACCCCTTGGTAAGAAAGTCTGCCGAATACATAGTGCGTTTGATGGAGGTACACCAGTTGAGTATGTCAACCGACACTATGGATTCCGGTAGGTGGTCTTTTGTAAATGGAAACTCTGATTGACTCTTGGAGTACACGGTTGGCTTCAGGCTATGCCACTGTTGTCAGTAGCATTTAAACATCGCATGTATATGAGAAGGCACATTGATTGTAGTACTCTATACCTCTGCCATGTACGGCCATGGAAACGGTTTCAGTGTGGATAATATACATTTACACCATAACACGGTTGCAAGCACTGCATTTCACTTGAGGGATTCTTTAGTTAATTCGGGAACTGTTTGTTTAAATCATAAAGGATTGGACCGTTAGGATAACCGAACGTTTTCATGGAGTTTACACTTGTAAATCTAGCCATGGTGTTCATCATGGTTAACTTTCTTTTAAATAAGAACCTAACCGATCTTTTACCAATCTATAATGAAAGCATCGGAACACATCACGTCTCTCGGTTACGATATGCCTTTTATTCTAGCTATGCTTAAGAAAGTTTAAACCTTAAGAATCGTTAATACGCCACCTTACCGGGTCACTCCTATTGACGATCCATCTAGTGTAGTCACGTAGTCGTGTTGCCCTGGCGTCGGGGGTATGTGGTGTTGCTGTCTATTCAGAATCTTCAAGCCTATCGGTATTACCAAGTAATATTTCTTTAACAGGGAGGTTTAGGATAGTATAGCAGGTAACTGGTCCTAACGTACCGATGAGCAAACATTGCACATATCCAGCAGCGTACTAACAAAAGCAATAACATGCACTAACTTTAGCCTTATATGAAATGCAAATTATATCCTTTACTTCTTTATTTACTTATATATCTATATATCTATTATTCAGGATTTAGAAAACCAAAAATATCCCAACTAATCCTTATAATAATACTAGGTTTACACTATAGCAAAAGGTTCTGTAGCGACCCCGACAAATCGTCAAGTGACGGCGTCGACTACGTAGGTCCCATTACATGGTCGTAATTCTTTAAGACAACGTTTGACCAAAATATGTCGCATTCATTTCAATGTAAAAGGGTGTTTCAAGTTTACAAAAAGAAGTTCGACGGCTAGTTACATTACAATGTTAAACGTACAATTGAAACCTATGCGACACAATTTAAAGGTAGCCAAAAAGATGCTCCAAATATGCATGTATACTCGACATCCAAGCAAGTATCAAAAGAGTGCGGAAGCATGTATCACTTAAGCATTCAAAACCTGAGAAAACATAGAAGAATCTGTCAACAAAAACGTTGGTGAAATCATAGGTTTAGTAAATGAGTATGTAAGTAAAATAAGTTGAACCACAAGTTATAGTATAAGTCGATTTTCTGAATCGTTTGAATTCCATAAGTATTGTTGTTTACCGAGCACCCAATTATCAAAGCTTAACCGTATCATTTACCTCAGCATAAAAGTGTTAGAACATACACCGTACCAGAATATATTTCATTCGCTTAACGGTAGCGAGCCGTCCGAATGAGGGTTAGTCAAACCCGTATGGATCCACACAACATAGTCTCGCTTACACCATCTGATGTAATTAATGATAATTGAATTGAGGATTTTCGTTCAAACTCGTCCGTATCTTTGTATTCAAAATTGTGTTCAATGTATAAAAGTATGAAAAATATATATACGTGTGAAATGTATATAAGTACGTAATGTATATGTTTCTCAGCCCAAGATTTAAAAGTATAAAAGTTGTTGAAAAGTGGGACTATGATCTCACCTCGAGTGCACGAGTATAAAAGTACTTCGCAAAGTAAACGTGTGCATGAAAGTTGCTTAGCCTTGACCTAAACAAGTAAGTTGTATCAATTTACCGGTTACGACACAAGGTCGGGTGAAATGTGCTCAATTAGTCCTATGGCTCGTTACGACTCGATTATGTAGCATGTGAATCAAATTGTCAAGTTTCATGCAAGATACAAGTACAGAAACAAGTTAGGAAGGATGCATAATCATTTGGTTAAGTTTGACAAAAAGTCAAACTTTGGTCGGTCAAAGTCAACGAAAGTCAACACATTCGGGTCGGGTCCCGAACTATTTTTCTGAGGTTTTTAATCATATATGAGCATGTTAGAACAAGTTTCATGTGAATCGGAGGTCCATAGTATGCCAAACATTTTTCGTAATTTGGACATGGTGGTCAGAACCTGACCACGGCTTATGTCGCGCCGCGACATAAGCTGGCCGCGCCGCGACATTGGCCGTGCGCTGGTACCTGGTCAGTCTCAATTGTTCAAGTCCCAAATCAAAACTCTTTCAAGCATAAATTACAAACCGCTAACTCTTAGAACTCGCACCTTATATCGTTGGAAAGCTCTTTTGACGTAGTATGCAACTAAACACAATTCATCAATCAAAAACCTCATTGACAATAATCGAATTCTCGTCATGTGATCAATAAAATTCCATTTTCAAAGCTTCAAGTTCATCAATATGCATTTTAAGTTTCGGGAATCCAATTCACACATATGATATGCCGTTTTGAAGGTAATGAAGCATACATTACAACTAAACACTAACAATTAACATTTCATGGCATTCAAGCATCAAAAAGTTCATGTCAAGAACTATCAAACCCTAGTCAAGCATCACAAAATCAATAATCATGTTTTTGAAGTTTTACAAATCAATCTACACATCAAAATGAAGCTAGTGATACTAGTAACACAATTACAACATGAACTTTAACAATTAAACAACTTTTAATCATCCAAAATCAAAGATTAAGCACACCCATTTCAAAAGTTCAAACTAGTTACTCCAATCAACAAATCGAGCAAACAAAACATGTATTCATGTTATACACGAGCCATAGACACTAACTAACACAATTTCAAATCAAAAACACGAATTTATAGAAATCTAGAGTTTTTAGAAAGTTACCCAAACTCGATGATATTGGTATCAAAATGTAGAGGATGAAAAGAGGATCACGAAAATGTAATTTGTTTTGATGTTTGCTTTTCCAATCGGATTTAGATGATGATTTTATGTTTGAGGGTTTTGAGTTCAAAAATGGGAAGTAGAGAGAAAGAGGAGGATGAAGGTGGGAGGTGGAGATGAAATGAATGGATGTGGTAAGTGGGTTGACTAGTTGACCTAGTCAACTAGTTTGCCCATTTGGCAATCTCGGTCCCTCGAGTTTCAAAGCGGGTGCGGGAATTAACCCAACGAATATTTTAAAAACGTTCGAGTAACGGATGACGTTATAATTAGATAACGAGAATATTATGAACGTTAGTTAACGAAAGATACAAATTTGAATAACGAAAGATATTATAAAAAAAAAAAGACGGTGTTAAAATAAATTTAACGGAAAATCACGGGATGTTACATTATCCACACCTCAAAAGAAATTTCGTCCCGAAATTTAGTTGGAAGTAGTAGTCGATGTCTCTTACTCGAGACCTAGCGTTGTTCAATCTACGGAGCAGTGAAGATACATCCTTAGGCATTTCCACGAATCTGAATAGTCGGGGTGTTACGTAGTAGTAGGGTTTGGTTTTACGATCCACAAGTTCAGCCGGTTTTCCTATGAAGAGTATTTTGTCCTCAATAGTTGGTGCATCTAGAAGGATTGCAAGTTCCTGTTCCGCAGGACACGTTTCTAAGTTTGTTACACGAAATGTAAGGTAAACGGAAACTTAATTGAGTCGGCAGTTCTAAATGGTAGGGAGCGGCTCCAATACGCCCCAAGGTCTCAAAAGGTTCAATATTGCGGATATAACCTTCCTCGATTTCCCAAAATGAATTACACCTTTTCAAGGTGCGGTTTCTCAATACTACGCGGTCACACACTGGGATTTTGCGAGGTTTTCATCTAAGTTTGGTATAACTCTTTTGGCGACTACGGGTCGTCTCGAGCCCTTCTCGGACTTGAATGATCTCAATTGTTGTTTCTTGAACGGGTTAAGATTCGGTGTTTGTTTGCCACATGCGTTGGCCCAACGAATAGGGGTATGACATTTGCGGTCATATAGGATTTCGGAAGTGCGGCGTTGGTACACGAATGGTAACTATCGTAGTATGAGGGATCAACTAAAAGCGACAATGCAAGATCGAAACATGCCTTTCCAAGATGTAAATCGTTCGTTTGCTCGGTTCATCGATTTGTTGGTGGTACGCGGTACTCATGTCTAAGCGGGTTCCCAAGGTTTCTTGCAAAACTAGAAGCGATACGAGTATTGATTCGAGGTAATTGGCAATGGTACACCGTATTGGAAAAAAAAAGAATTCCTTAAGATATGTTTGAACGAGCTAGTTAGGGTTTGAAAACGTTCGTTGGCAATGGTACACCGGCTACAGAGAACATTTTTTTTTTTTTTTTCAGGGCTATTCACCCTCGTGGTGAATACTAGTAATACATGATGAGTCTCTCTCTCCATTGAGAAAGTATATAAAAGGTTTTCTTATACAAAAGTACAAGCAAAAGGACAGGAGTGGAATGAGAACTTAGAATAGGATGAGCTCACATCCTGAGGTAGCCATATCGCGCATCTAGTGGTCAAATGTTGAGACCTGGTGGGAAAACGAGATAGAACACATAGTTGTATAGTTCGGGGTTGAGTAGTGGTTGTCCGTATCAGGAGCGTGAGGACGATAAGTCAAAGAGAAAGGAAGTATCCTTGGATTGTGTGTTATCTTGGGTCCCAGTAATATCAGACGGTCATAGTGAAATAACAGTGTTATGTAACGTGGTACGTGGTGATGAGAAGATTGATCGGATCCATAATTAAGTATTCCAATCGTTCGTGCAAAAATAACGAATTTCAGTTACGTCGATTTTGAGTCGAGAGAGTATGCCTTTCGGCGTTCAAGTAGAAATATTTCCATATTTAAGTTCCATCTGGCGTTATACGAATTTAGCTAGTAATGTTGGTGTGAAAAATCACGCTTAAGGTCCGGGCACGGAGAGGTTTAAATTTCCGACTTAATGAGTTATCGAGGGTAAAGGACGAGCATCACGAGAAAAAGTCGGAAATGAACTTTCGGTAGGGATCTAATATTTTACGAACACAAGTCAGAGTTGTGAGGGTTTCCCGATTACGTGTGGCTTCGATTGCGAGATTTATTGTAATACCCTGACCACTAACAACATGGTCTAGAAATTGGACTTTGTTTAACCAAAGTTCACACTTGGAGATTTTGGTATAGAGTTGCTCTTTCCTCAAGAGTTCGAGCGTAAGACAAAGATGTTGTTCGTTTTCTTCTTTGCTTGAATTGAATAGGTTAGAACATCACATATGAATATGATGACAGATCTGTCTACCCATCAGGCCCATCAGGCCCATGAATACGGAGGAAGCCTTTGTTAAACTGAACGGCACTATAAGAAATTCATAACTATCGTAACGGATTTTGAAAACCGTTTTGGAGATAACCGGAATGGGGGTCGATTTTGGAATACACACGGAATTCTTGTGATTGATCAAGAGGTCATCGGTACGGGAAAGAGAATATCGGTTCTCAACCGAAAATTATTTAGTTCACGATAATCTATACACATGTAAGGGATCATTTTCTTCTTAGCGAATAGGTTTTGAGTCCCCTAGTTCTATAGGTGTCAAGTCAAAATTCAAATTCTCCACCCAAAAAGTTTAACGTAATAGTTTTCCGTCGGTCACCTGCATGGCATAGGTAGTGTCTAGGGGATATGGTGGTGTGCAAAGAGTACGAGTCAGGGCCTTGGTTATAAAACGTCTAACGGTACTCGAATTGAATAAACATGAAATATAAGGTTGTTGAGAAGAAACGTACCCGTGACTAGTTGTCATCTCGGGCTCCCTCGGTGTTAATGTTGAAATTTCGGCCGCGTGCATTGGGGTTGGTCTCCTTCTCTGGGCACGCATTCTTAAAATGACCCGGTTGGCCACATTCGAAACAAACGCCCGACCGGTGTGCATTGGGCACCTTTTGGGAGACGGGGGCGACGCTCCTACAATCGTTGGCCGTATGACCACTTCCTTGGCACCGGTGGCAAGTTAACTTACCACATTCACCATAATGATGGTTGCGGCATTTGTTGCAAAATGGTTTGCTACATTTGCCATAATGATGTTTGTGGTACTTGTTGCAAGATGGTAGACTTCCGGCATAGCCTTTCTTGTCGTTGGAGGTGAAAGGCTTCTTGGCGGGGTTGTTGTTGTAGTTGCTCAATTCGGGGGCTTCCCATTTTCTTTTGTTGCCACCCGACTTATCCTCGGCTTTATATGCCGACACCTCAATTTCGTCCACTGTTTCGATCAATTGGCGGGCCATATTCAAAGCCTCTTGGTGATTAGCGGGTTTGGATGACATTACTCCTTGTTTGATGCTCTTAGGAAGACCATCCATGTACAGCTCAACCCTTAGTGACTCGGTACTCACGAGATTTGGGCACATCAAGGCTAGCTCAGAAAATCGTTGATTATAGGCCTTTAGGTCATTCCCGACCGCTTTTAAAGTTCTTAGCTCGTGTTCAAGCTTGCGGGTCTCTTCGCGCGGGAAGTATTCGGTGATCATCTTTCCTCTTAAGTCGACCCAAGAGAGAGCGTGGGCTTCATGGATACCCACCGATTGTACATACGTATTCCACCATGTGAGAGCGATACCGGCGAAGGTGTGAGTGGAAAATCTGACCTTGTCTTGGTCCCGACAACCGCTTATGCTAAAGACGGCTTCTGTTTGCTCAAACCATCGGGTGAGCACGACCGGTCCCCCGGTTCCATCAAAAGTGTGAGGTTTGCACCCCATGAAGTTCTTATAGGAGCACCCTTCGTTTGAATTACCGGCTCCATTGTTGTTGTTGTTGTTGTGATTGTTGTTATTGTTATTGTTGTTGGAAGAGTGACCGGCCATGGCCGCATCCACAGCGGTGGCTATCATTCGTTGTATAGCTTGTTCGGAAGTTTCGGGAGGAGCGCGTCGACGAGCCATTGTTCCTTCAAAACACAAGAATATCGTTGGTTAGTATTCTCAATAATACTAACCGTGATATGGAATAAGGATAGAGAGACAATTTTTGCTTGACTTGCCTTAAATTCTTTATGTCATAACGTCAGAACGTCCATGTGAATCACCGTAATATAATCCCGGAAATTATATTACCCTGATTTACATGTGCATTTAACATTACATCATAAAGTCAAGGTGGCGCGTCAACAAAATTTATCAACGTAAGATCAAGATCGAATACGAGTTAGATATGATGGAAGAGTTCGAGTATAATGCACAAATAGTCAAGTAATTCCTACTCCAGTCTATATGCCGGTTGTAGTCTAGATTCACCTATGTACCCTATGACTCGGGGTGGACACAAATGAACTCTAAATCCCTACAACAAATGCTCTGATACCACTTGTAGCGACCCCGACAAATCGTCAAGTGACGGCGTCGACTACGTAGGTCCCATTACATGGTCGTAAGTCTTTAAGACAACGTTTGACCAAAATATGTCGCATTCATTTCAATGTAAAAGGGTGTTTCAAGTTTACAAAAAGAAGTTCGACGGCTAGTTACATTACAATGTTAAACGTACAATTGAAACCTATGCGACACAATTTAAAGGTAGCCAAAAAGATGCTCCAAATATGCATGTATACTCGACATCCAAGAAAGTATCAAAAGAGTGCGGAAGCATGTATCACTTAAGCATTCAAAACCTGAGAAAACATAGAAGAATCTGTCAACGAAAACGTTGGTGAAATCATAGGTTTAGTAAATGAGTATGTAAGTAAAATAAGTTGAACCACAAGTTATAGTATAAGTCGATTTTCTGAATCGTTTGAATTCCATAAGTATTGTTGTTTACCGAGCACCCAATTATCAAAGCTTAACCGTATCATTTACCTCAGCATAAAAGTGTTAGAACATACACCGTACCAGAATATATTTCATTCGCTTAACGGTAGCGAGCCGTCCGAATGAGGGTTAGTCAAACCCGTATGGATCCACACAACATAGTCTCGCTTACACCATCTGATGTAATTAATGATAATTGAATTGAGGATTTTCGTTCAAACTCGTCCGTATCTTTGTATTCACAATTGTGTTCAATGTATAAAAGTATGAAAAATATATATACGTGTGAAATGTATATAAGTACGTAATGTATATGTTTCTCAGCCCACGATTTAAAAGTATAAAAGTTGTTGAAAAGTGGGACTATGATCTCACCTCGAGTGCACGAGTATAAAAGTACTTCGCAAAGTAAACGTGTGCATGAAAGTTGCTTAGCCTTGACCTAAACAAGTAAGTTGTATCAATTTACCGGTTACGACACAAGGTCGGGTGAAATGTGCTCAATTAGTCCTATGGCTCGTTACGACTCGATTATGTAGCATGTGAATCAAATTGTCAAGTTTCATGCAAGATACAAGTACAGAAACAAGTTAGGAAGGTTGCATAATCATTTGGTTAAGTTTGACAAAAAGTCAAACTTTGGTCGGTCAAAGTCAACGAAAGTCAACACGTTCGGGTCGGGTCCCGAACTATTTTTCTGAGGTTTTTAATCATATATGAGCATGTTAGAACAAGTTTCATGTGAATCGGAGGTCCATAGTATGCCAAACATTTTTCGTAATTTGGACATGGTGGTCAGAACCTGACCACGGCTTATGTCGCGCCGCGACATAAGCTGGCCGCGCCGCGGCATTGGCCGTGCGCTGGTACCTGGTCAGTCTCAATTGTTCAAGTCCCAAATCAAAACTCTTTCAAGCATAAATTACAAACCGCTAACTCTTAGAACTCGCACCTTATATCGTTGGAAAGCTCTTTTGACGTAGTATGCAACTAAACACAATTCATCAATCAAAAACCTCATTGACAATAATCGAATTCTCGTCATGTGATCAATAAAATTCCATTTTCAAAGCTTCAAGTTCATCAATATGCATTTTAAGTTTCGGGAATCCAATTCACACATATGATATGCCGTTTTGAAGGTAATGAAGCATACATTACAACTAAACACTAACAATTAACATTTCATGGCATTCAAGCATCAAAAAGTTCATGTCAAGAACTATCAAACCCTAGTCAAGCATCACAAAATCAATAATCATGTTTTTGAAGTTTTACAAATCAATCTACACATCAAAATGAAGCTAGTGATACTAGTAACACAATTACAACATGAACTTTAACAATTAAACAACTTTTAATCATCCAAAATTAAAGATTAAGCACACCCATTTCAAAAGTTCAAACTAGTTACTCCAATCAACAAATCGAGCAAACAAAACATGTATTCATGTTATACACGAGCCATAGACACTAACTAACACAATTTCAAATCAAAAACACGAATTTATAGAAATCTAGAGTTTTTAGAAAGTTACCCAAACTCGATGATATTGGTATCAAAATGTAGAGGATGAAAAGAGGATCACAAAAATGTAATTTGTTTTGATGTTTGCTTTTCCAATCGGATTTAGATGATGATTTTATGTTTGAGGGTTTTGAGTTCAAAAATGGGAAGTAGAGAGAAAGAGGAGGATGAAGGTGGGAGGTGGAGATGAAATGAATGGATGTGGTAAGTGGGTTGACTAGTTGACCTAGTCAACTAGTTTGCCCATTTGGAAATCTCGGTCCCTCGAGTTTCAAAGCGGGTGCGGGAATTAACCCAACGAATATTTTAAAAACGTTCGAGTAACGGATGACGTTATAATTAGATAACGAGAATATTATGAACGTTAGTTAACGAAAGATACAAATTTGAATAACGAAAGATATTATATAAAAAAAAAGACGGTGTTAAAATAAATTTAACGGAAAATCACGGGATGTTACAGGTTCAATTATGTTAACTTCTTAAACGAACGACCCTAGGTCATACTTCCCTTGCTCACCCATAGGAAGGAGTAGTAGATTTAGGCCCCACAATTATAAATTTAAAACCACTGACCTCACTGTTCACTTAATAGATGTTGAGTGACCTAACGATACTGTATAAAATAAATGTTCCATTTTGTGCACATCAAGGAAAGGAGGAGTTTTTGGCGCCGCTGTCGGGGACTGGTATTAGGCAATACTGTTTTAATCAAATCTGTTGAACAAAATTAAAGTGTTGTCTAAGAAAGACAATTATACACAGACTTGCTTGTTGGATTTTACGAACAGTCTCTAATTTATTGTAACCAAAAGGATACTGCCTCTCCGTAGTCGATCTGGCCACTTGGCTTTGCATGACAGTTTCGTGACAAACTTTGTTACTGAAGTACCAGGGAATTCGCAGTAAGAACTAAAACATTCACCTTAGTTTATCTTAGTATACCTTAGAAATCCCTAGGTTTCCCTTTATCAGAAAAACTAAAAAAATAGCCATACCTAGTGTATGACCCAAACCCGATCCCGTACAGGACCTCTCCTATTTGTTTCTGATTCGAAGTCGATACTATCCAAATCGCGAAAGGAATACCAAACCATCGATTGAGGGTCGAGGAGGACCGATTCGATTTCTCGAGATACAAGGACAATCTTTCGAGCTAAAACATCACATTGTTCAGCTTATCCAAAATGGCTGTCAATTTCATGGATTACCGAATAACGACCCCAACTCTTACCTTGATAAGTTCATCTCTTCGTCAAACTCTTACAAGAACGGAGTAGGATAATATATAGTCCGGCTATATCTGTTCCCCTACTCTCTCACTCATCATGCGCAAATGTGGTTCGAGGGATTGGAGAACGACTTAATCACATCATGGCAGCAGATGGCCACTAAGTTCCTGAGCAAATATTTTTCTCCATCCAAACAAACCAATCTCAAAAATATCATCATCAACTTTAGACAAAGTTATGATGAATCTCTATACACCGCATGAGAGAGATTCAAGACCCTGCTGAAGAAATGCCCTAACGAACAGTTAAAATGGTCAGCCCAAATCTGCACATTCTAAAATGGTCTAATAGTGCATCATAGGATGACGATTGATGTAGCAACTCAGGGAAATCTGATGAACCAAACCGCAGATGAACCATGGGATTTGCTCGAAAACATGACAATGCATCATCATGACTGGAACATTGGTGAACAACTTTCATCATCTGCCCCTCTCTCCGCACTCAACATCCAAATAGAGGCCATCAAAACCTTCACGGATATGATGTAATCTCTTGCCAAACAACTCGCAGACCCGAAGAAGCAGCCGCAGTAAGTTAATCAAGTTCAAGCCTGCACTAACTGTACTAATCAAGCACCAATGGAAGAATATCAGGGTTGAGTACGAAAACCCTGATGGTTCAGTCTATTACGTTCAATACCATGCTCGTCAGCAAAACCTTAGATTTAATCAGCAATCCAGAGAAAACTAGTTTCTAAGAAATAACCTACCTCATTTTCGATTCCCACCTTATCCTCAACAACCTCAAATAACATATTATCAGCCTTTACCACTCACTGGTCCACCACCAGAAGAAAACTCTCCTGCTAACCAAATTACAAAAGCAACCAACTCAGCCCTCAAAATCGAAGAACATATCAACCAGTTCATTCAAGGTCAATACTAGCTAAATCAGAGAACTACATCTAGACAAGACTAGACAGAAGTAATCATGAGAAATCAATTGGCTCTGATAAAAAGTTTAGAGACGCAGCTCGGAAAGTTATCTCAACGCCTAGTAATACCATTCAAAATCCCCACATAGAAGAAGCAAAACAAATGGATTCAATTACCCAGAGGAAGAACTTACACCAAGAACAAGGTCAGCCAGGCTAAAGAAGAAGTCTGTTAACGTACCAAAAACACCTCCACCGAATCCAGTTCGTGTACCGTATCTGGGAAGACTCAAGAATGATCCACAGAAGCTTGATACTTTCAAGCTTGATGATAAATTCTTGGATACCATGTACAAATTACCTAACTGGAGTAGATATATATGAAGACTTCTCTCAACAAAGGAATGTATGCCAGTTCCAGATAAAATTCCGCTAAATTAAGTTAGCTCCGCACTACTCAGAAATACTCTGCCCAAGAAACTAGGAGATACGAGATGATTTACTTTCCCATGTTCGATCTACCAATCTAGAACAATTCATGCTTTAGATGATATAGGAGCAAGCATCAACCTCATGCCCTACTCTCTCTTCAAGAGATTAGAGCTGAGAGACTTAACACCAACCAAAGTAACTATCCACCTTGCTGACCACACTATCAGATATCCTAAAGGCATAGTTGAGAGTGTCTTGGTGAAAGTCAATAGATTCTTGTACCCTATAATCAGTAGCATTTAAACATCGCATGTTTATTAGGAGGCACACTGATTGTAGTACTCTATACATCTGTCATGTATGGCCATGGAAACGGTTTTACTGTGGATAATGTACATTTACACCATAACACAGTCTCAGGCATTGCACTTCGCTTGAGGGATTCTTTAGTTAATTCAGGAACTATTTTTTTAAATCAAAAAGGATTGGACCGTTAGGATAACAGAACGTGTTCATGGAGTTTACACGTGTAAATCTGGCCATGGTGTTCATCATGGTTGACTTTCTTTTAAATAAGAACCTAACTGATATTTTACCAATCATTAATGAAAGCATCAGAACACATCACGTCTCTCGGTTATGATATGCCTTTTATTTTAGCCATGCTTAAGAAAGTTTAGACCTTAAGGATTGTTAATACGACACCTTAATGGGTCGCTCCTATTGATTAGACGTCTGGTATATTCACGTAGTCATGTTGCCCTGGCATCGGGGGTATGTGGTCTTGCTGGTTATTCAGAATCTTCAAGCCTATCATTATTACCCAGTGATATGTCTTTAACATGGCCGTTTAGGATAGTATAGCAAGTAACTGGTCATAACGTACCCATGAGGTGACATTATACATATTCAGCATCGTAATATTGACGAGCCGTTAAGAATCGTTAATACGCCACCTTACCGGGTCACTCCTGTTGACGAGCCATCTAGTGTAGTCACGTAGTCGCGTTACCCTAGCGTCGGGGGTATGTGGTGTTGCTGTCTATTCAGAATCTTCAAGCCTATCGGTATTACCAAGTAATATTTCTTTGACAAGGCGGTTTAGGATAGTATAGCAGGTAACTGGTCCTAATGTACCGATGAGCAAACATTGCACATATCCAGCAGCGTACTAACAAAAGCAATAACATGCACTAGCTTTAGCCTTGTATGAAATACAAATTTTATCCTTTACTACTTCATTTACTAATATATCTATATATCTATTATTCAGGATTTAGAAAACCAAAATATATCCCAACTAATCCTTAGAATAATACTAGGTTTATACTATAGCGAAAGGTTTGATTCTGTTGACTTCTTAAACGAATGACCCTAGGTCATACTTTCCTTGCTCACCCATAGGAAGGAGTAGTAGATTTAGGTCCCGTAATTATAAATTTAAAACAACTCACCCTCGTTGTTTACTTAATAAACGTTTAGCGACCTAATAACACCGCATAAAATAAACCGTCCGTTTTGCGCACATCATTCATCAGGAAGCCAATGCTGAACAAAATAAAGCTTTTCGGTGTATTGTTCAATACCCTTTGCATAGAACTATTCCCATGTCACTTGACTCAATTATTCATTGGAAATTTAGGAGGTCAATGAATCCCACCAGCCCATGGCTTTTCTTTTCAGAATTCTACTGGCATAAG
Source organism: Rutidosis leptorrhynchoides (assembly GCF_046630445.1). Classification (NCBI taxonomy): domain Eukaryota; kingdom Viridiplantae; phylum Streptophyta; class Magnoliopsida; order Asterales; family Asteraceae; genus Rutidosis; species Rutidosis leptorrhynchoides. The sequence continues at coordinate 201,715,307 of NC_092334.1, forward strand.
TTACACGAAATCCACTTCACATTGGCAAGCATCCAATGCTCGGTCTACTTCCTTTAGCCAATATAGGTTGTCTATAGTATTTGAACTTTCAGAGTATTAGGGAGGTTTACAATCAAGAAATTGTTTAAAAGTGCACTTTTTCTTGGTTTCTGCTAGTGGTTGTGGAAATATCTGGATTGTATAAGGGTACATCATTTGGTCAGGGTACTGACACCCGTACTGGAATGGTACTTGGTATTGAGGGGGTTGTGGGTTTTGAGATTGTGGTTGTGGTGAACTTCCAACCGGTGCAGACCCAAACTAACGAGTTGGAAACCCTGGAGCCGGAGTTTCAACATTCACCACTTAGTAACTGTAGAAGGAGCATTTCCTAATTTGGTAAATCTATCACGAGCTAACTTTAATTAGCTTTCCAACCGGTTAATATACTCCTGTTGCTCATCATCTAAATCCCCACTCTCTACCGAAACTCTAAAGATTCTGGGGGATGGGGGAGCTTGAACGTTTTGACGCTTGTCAGTCATTCTTTAACTTGTACTGCACATAATCTCACCAAAGCTTAGTGGATAAATTGTTAGTACCTACAGACTAACATATATACCCACTACATTCACTTAACTTAGCCCACTGATATGTTTGATATATTCAATTCAAGGTCCGGGAACATGACATCCACGTGTACATGCTGCCAAACCTAGGCTCTAATACCAACTTGTAACACCGCATGTTTTTGTCACAGCGAAAATATATTTTATATCAACAAACCATAGTTAAGTAAACAACTTTAAAAAAACTATATATATATATAAATATATATATATATATATATATATATATATATATATATATATATATATATATATATATATATATATATATATATATATATGTATATATATATGTGTGTGTGTGTGTGTGTGTGTGTGTGTATGTGTTTATGTATCAAAATAAAGACATCAGAGTTGACTAAGTCAAACATATCCATCAAACCAAGCTTCTACCAAAAACACAGCTATACAAAGCCTAACATTCAAGGAAGGAAAAGTGGGGTATTAGCCCAATACTAAGTAAATGAAAACATCCTAACAACTATAGGAATTGAGCATCAAGCTAAGTACCATCACATAACAGCAACTTAAACAACAATCCGATAACAAAAGGATCAATGGCTTGTACGGGCCTTCAACTACTAGATCATCAGGCTAGAGTGTACCGATAGTTCCTGTTACTGGCTCCTTCGCATAGTAATCTGGACGCAGGGGATGCGTCATTCAAGATAATACTACACGATTAGTAACACTTGAACCCAACCAGACTTCATGGTTGACCTCCTTTTCAGCTTTATGATTCAAAGCTGGTTGCTGGCTAGACATCATAATCGACAATAGCCATGTGCACATATCATCACAAAAGCATAGTACATCATTTACTATCAAATCAGGTATAACATGGCAGGACAACAGTAGCGTAACTCACGACTACATACATATAACAGTTAATATAGTCTCACTCACCTCATGTTAGCAAGAACTCACTAGCCTTATATTACCGAGTCTTTTCCTTTTCTTTATCACCTGAGGACAGTATAAACAAAGTCAATAAAGTGTTATAATTATACATTATACACAGGCTGCACAACGGCTTAAAAATAGCTAAATAGTGAAATACACTATACTGATGTCCATACATGTGGATCTGGCCCATCTGTACGGATACAAGTCCCATCCGTACGGATTGGATACAAATACATTCTCATCCGTACGGTTACCGATTTCCTCCATCCGTATCGGCACAACTCATCCGTACAGGTTCAAGACTCATTCGTACGGATTCAACATGCATTCGTACATATGCAGTTAATCTGCAGCTTCAGATTTTCGAGCTTAAACAAAGGAAAATTGGTCAAATACCTATAGGCTCAACTTGACGCTGTTACAATATCGATAAGTTTCAGTTCAGTTTCGATATTTCATGATTTTTGCTCTTCCCCATTTCTAATCATTATTTTAAGTCTAGTTTAGATTGGAGCATTTGGCTTCAATGCCCTTTAAACTCTGGCTTCAATGCCCTTTAGACTTTAAGTAATTTATTTCAAGCTTCTTGCTAGTTTATTTATTATACCGTTCAAAAATACAAGTTCAAGATTGATTTTATCTCGATACTCTCAGATTAAAGGCTCGCCCTTTGGTTAAAAAGTAAGACTTATTACCAAATATAATCTACCAAAGGGCCATAGGTCTATAAATATTGTGGTGAAATTTTCAACCATGAGGTTGATTGTTAAAGTCCTGCTTGGACATATTCGTAGATCATTGTACATAATCGTCTAATGAGTTTGTATGTTTTTAAAAAAAGTACCAAATATAATCTCAATATCAAGGTTAGATATGAGCATGTGCAAGATGTGCTATTGCACATAGCCCTTAATCAAAAACGCCAATAGATTTTTTGAACAGTAACTCTTTATTTTAAAATACTCATAATGCAAACTCCAAAGGGACCTTATAGTCAATGAAATAAACCAAACAATATATATTTTTCTTATGACATTTTCTATATTATTAAACCTCTATATATAGATTTAGATATTAAGAATTTAAACAAGACTCATAAAATTAATATAATGGGCTAGTTGATATATATATTTACTTAAAATTGTTTTATTTCTTTGTTGGTTGTACAACCATTGATAAGGACTTAGTATCCGTTCTTTACTAAATATGGATTTATAGATTTTTGTTAATATGTGTGTTTCTACATGGCTTTTATAAAAAAATAAAAGATGTATCTTTCTACTTAATTATTTAAAATTTATGTATTTGAAAATACAATCTTTTTCGTCTATTATAAATTCTGATGCATTAAACTTTATCATGTGACGTACAATATAATAAAATAGTATATAAATAATAAATATTTAAATTTACCTAATAATTTTATGTTGACTATGTTGTAAATTTAAATTGATGATCACCTTTAAGCAAAAATACTCGCATTTTATTTTATAGAAGTTGGTTTGTCGACTTGTCGACAATAGAAATATTCATCTACATTTTCTCCCTCCCTCCCCCCCCTCTCTCTCTCTCTCTCTATATATATATATATATATATATATATATATATATATATATATATATATATATATATATATATATATATATATATATATATATATATATATATCTAGTTTTATGAGCCCTGGGTTGAATGGAAGTTGTACAAATTAGTATTCAATATTGATATTTTTCAAATGTATAATATAATTGAAATGAAAAAATTATTCATTACTAATAATATTTCTATCGAAAACATTAGTGTTGTATACAAACGTGAGCTCGTGCATTTCACGACTATTATATAAATTAGTCGATGATGTTAGTATTAATATTGAATTTTTTTATTTAATATATATTACAATTACAATGAAAAAACCGTTTATTACTAATAACTTTTGTATTAAAATATCAATAATGAATTCTAACGCATAGTTTATGAGCCGTGTATGTGGCAGATTGTTTATTTAAAAATATAAATATAATAATTATTAAGATATTAAATCTAACGAATAATATATAAAACTTGAAGTCGTATGATATAAATATTAATAGATAAGATATGAGTCCTTATTATATTTAAAATTTGTTTTTGCTTGTTATAAACAAATATAATTTTATATGTTCTTCAAAACGCTTACAAATATATGTATCGAATCTAGTTTTAATTTTATGAGCGCGTAGACTGTTAAATAATCCCAATTTATGAGCAAGAAATAATCTTTTATGAAATTGCAATATAAGAAGATAAGAAGATAATAAGATTACACATAATTAAACTCTTAAATAATTGACTTGCTATTTTTTTTATTTGTATGTGTTTGAATATTATGTCAAGTTATTCATCAAAATTTGTTTGATCTTTAAATTGTAGATATGTATGGATAACTTTGATTTAAATTGTTGGCTCTATTTTTTAGTCAAAAGTAAGCGTTATTTTTTGGCGTCTTGACTGACGTTTAAAGCCTAAATTGAATTTAAGGCAGGATTTATATAACAGATAGAAACCTAGGCTAGATGTAAGATGACCTTTTTGCCTTAGGAAAATATGTGTGGTTGTATATGTTTTTATTTTGATTAAATATTTAGTGTTATTTTATTATTTGGTTGTGACTAGTTTGTGACAAGGGTCGCAGAATAGGTTTGTTTATTTAATTTGGACCCCGTTAGGGTCGCCTAATGATGTACGAAAGATATCAGATAACTGATAAATACCCGTGGGTGATAGGGTATGTGTTTTAAAGGCAATAAGTGTGTATTACCTGCTTCATTTCCACACTTTCCAGAAATTTCCCAAATCACCTCACGTACCCAACCTTCTTCCTCTTGAACCTTAAATCTCTATGTAAGTAACTAGAAGGGGGAGGGGGGGGGGGGGTGAATAGTTACTTGATACGTTTTTAACAATTTTTCGATTGATCACCAAATTCGATTTAACTTTGATCAACCAACTCAACTCAACCTTGATGTGTGTAGTGTATATGTTCAAAATGATAAATGAAGTAATGTAAAGAACATAGACACAAGAGTTTATAGTCGTTCGGGTGGATGTTAACTAATCTACCTTAATCCACTCCCCGATTACACTAATCGGGATTTGTTGCTTCACTAAGCACTTTTCTCCAAACCCGGTGAAGATCCGATTTACAAGTCTTCAACTTCTTTGGTAGACAACAAACCTAATCTTTCTATCCCTTTGAAAGATCAACTCCAACCTAGATCAACTTGTCTTCACCTTGGACAAGTATTAATCTCCAAATAAGATTAATCAACTTCCTAAGTCCCTTTAAGGAAGTAGATCACTAAGCTAGCCTATGCTTCAACTAATTGAAATTACAAGACTTATACACTTTGCAATGATGATCCTAAGACAATAATAGGACATACATTACATTAAGTAAACTCATAAGATAAATGATTTTGATTAGTAAGTTTACAACAACCCAATTCTATATCTATAAGATCAAAGAATCTTCTCTTGCTTGATCACATCTGAGTAGTAATGATGCACTTGTGATCACTGGAAATAAGCCTTTGAAATATGCAAGAGGGTCAGCTTCAAATGCTCTTAAATGTTTGCCTTTTATTGTGGGATTGAAAAAGTAGCCGTTAACACACGGTTGTCATCACGATCGACCGTGATGCGACCGTGCGTGCTCCAGTCCAAAATTGGTATCCAGTCCAAATTTGAACACCACATTTTGGCACCTTTACTCCCTCTAGCACCTACAAAAGAAACGAAACATCCTATACAAGTACTATATGCATTAAGTGTGTGAGATTTGGTCTTAATGCATGAAAGTGACTAATCATTCCAAAAGTGGCAAACCCAACATTCTTGGAGAAGTGTCTTGATTGATATTTTAGAAAATCTCAGTTTGGTCAAGACTTAGTTAGTCACTTTAATGCTCTTGGTTCAATTCTAAAGACTAGTCACTATGTCATTAACTTCCTAGTTTCATTTAATCACAAGTCGTGTTCTTTTTGAGTTTAGTTTAGAGATTAATTGAATAATGTCTCTATAAGATAATCATGAAATATGTAGAGACATCAAAGTTAAGTCTTAAGTAATCATCCTTAGTTATTTAGACTAGACCACATAGACAATTGACTATTCTTTCATTGTGAACTATTTTACACTTAATCTATTGGAGTAGGTTAGTTACTTGAATCCTAACTAGTGAGCACATAGCAAACATATTAATCAAGTTGACAAGTTTATGAGTATTAATTATATTGGCAAGTAGCAAGTAATACTCACATATCAAGAGATAGTTATTTTAGAATCAATCATATAGATACTTGCACAACTTATAATTCAAGCTTTAACAAGTTTAAGTGCAATATAACATATTGTTTGATTAATGTGTAAGCACACATTAATGTCCAACATATGCACAAGGGAAGAGCAATCTCTAGTTGGGACTTGGTGACCATCCAAAATGTTTCTAAGTGTGTTTTAGGATTACAATTCATTTCTAGTTTAACCTTGAGAGCATTGTTCCTCATTTAGCCTTAATTAATGACTAAGTCATTTCTAATAACAATTATTGTTCTAGTGACCTTGGCTTAAGTGTGTTGGTACTTGATGATCATACTAAGAATATCTAGATAAGAATTAAGATCACAAGTTGTTGATTAACACTTATGTGTTATGCATAATCTTGGTTAATTTGTCATTAAAGTGTCATTAGGCGTAATTAATCACAATTAGTGTTTTTATGACCCAAACTCAATTGAGTATAGAGAAGGCATCTATTCTAAGCATGTTGAGAAAGGTTTCATGAATTATAGATGTCGAGAACTAGTCAAACTTTATTTGGTCAAAAATGGTAACAGAGAAAACTGCGGTCGCGCTGCGGTTGACCGTGGTGGCGACCGTGCAACTTATTTTCACAAAACTGCGTTGCAATTTAGTTTGGGGTTTCACGGTTGACTATGCGATCGACCGTACCTCAACCGTGTGTTTAGCTGAAATTTTAATTTCATTCTTTAACCTATGTTTGACTTGGTCGTTTGCAAGATAAAGTATGGATTAGTGACCTTGCGTGTTTTATGTTAAGATATCAGTCATTACTTGTGCATATGTATGTGTCATCATCAAAACATATTCTTTGGTTAATCATACTTAAGTTTATTGTTTAGTGCATTAACCAACATTCAACCAACATTCTCCCCCTTTTTGATGATGACAAACATACAAGTGATGAGGGACATTTTTCTATAAATACGCAAGTGTTAACAATCACTTGTATCCATCTTTCTCCCCCTTTTGTCGAAGCAAAAAGGTTAGCTCCCCCTAGAGCTAAGCTCGCCCTTAGAGAAAAACTCCCCCTTAAATTGTGCTCGTTTGAAAACATATATTAAAACATAACTAGCAAACATTTTATTCAAAGTAAGCAAGAGAGATAGTAATGCATATATGAAAATATGCATGGAAGGTACAGTAGATCAATCCTAAGTTTGTTCTGCATGAGATGAGATGCACTTGGGTGAGATGAGCATTTTCCACAAACAAGATTGTTCAGAAAGCGTCGCAGGATCTTGTGAGTTCGACGATTCTGACGATGAAGGATGGACATTTGAGTGGAGGATAATAGTGCAATGAACTGGTCATCTTCGACACTATCATCAGATCCCGTAACACTCCAGGCAGGTGTGTTCTCACCTTCTGTTTCTTCGTTAAAAGGTTGAACCGAATCGTAATTGATTGGGAGGGAGGTTAGACCAACAGGATGTACGTCACGAACGCACAGTTGTGTGAAGAGCTTAGTTAAGTGTGCCCCATAGGGAAGGCAGAGAGATTCATTGTACAACAATCCATTCATCCTCTTTTCCATGAATAGTGCCATGTTGACTTGAATTCGGTGTTGGAGACACCAGAGTAGTGAGGCTTCACAAGCATGAACATTTGTGGATAGTGTTTCCCCCTTGCAATAGATGTTTTGACTTATGACTTTGAGCCAAAGGTCAAACTTAGGTGCAAGATGATTTGCCTTAAGACCATCACTTTGGATTTCAATGTGATTGATGGGCCTTTGACAAAAGGTGTTGATTATGTCACCTTTTGTGACAAATTCGGGAAGACAGAGGAGATATGGACTATAGGAGAAACATTCCACACCTTCGTTGGGAACATGCATGAATTTTCCAATGTCTTTGAGAGACATGGAAAACCCTTTATCAAACAACAGAAATTTGATGTTATTTGGGGGAGTGAATTCATAGTTAGCGTAGAATTCACGAACAATAGTGGAGTGAATGGGACCTTTCAGACTCAGGAATGAATCCCATTTTATGTAAGCAATGTTTTCGAGAAGCTCTTTTGAAAAGTGCTCAATAGTAACCATACAACCTTCGACAATTGGTCTAGTACTAACCATTTGTCGGTTGCGATTGATCTCATCACGTTCTTCTTGAGAGTTAGGAAAGAGATTGTCAAAGGAGTCAGAAACTGAAGAAGACAAGTCAATCACAAAAGGATTGTTGGGAGAGTTGTTTGCTTGACTCATTTTGAGTGAGATGGTGTAGTGAGTTTTGCATCATAATCTTCTCAATTTAAAGGGAAAAAGATGAACCTTCATTTAATCTTTCATTCCCTTTTGGAGTAATTGAATCTTTTGAGAATTTTAATCATATTCAAGTATGCTAGTTTGTGAATGATACTTGAGAGTTTTAATGTGCATTTATTTTTCAAGGAGAGAGAAGAAGAAGTGTCAGACAGATATACGGTCGACCGTGTAGTTGAACGTATGAGAACTGTCAGAAATATAAATTTACTGACTCAAATTAAACAGATTCTAACCAAGAAATATTCAAATAGTCACACATTCAATTATTACAAACAAGTTATTCAACCAACATTTTAACTTCTCTCAATTCCTTCACCTTCCACTTCTCACATCGCTACTACTCGACATGAAAAAGATTTTTTTTGCTTTCTTTAGTAGCAGGCGGATCTTGGATTGATACTTCTTTATTTTAGCTTGATTTAGGTAGATTCGTTCAGCTTTTGAATCACGTCCAAACCATAAAAAGGATCATTAGCTTCATCCGGAAACTGTTCTTCATCACTGTCGGATATATCTTCCAAGTTGATTTGAGAGTTGGTCATGGCTTTATAAACCCTTTCAATCTCATCAGAGTCATCTTCATCATCCCACCCCATCAATGTTAATGTATGACGATTAAATATTTGATAGGTTGGATTTATGCGTCTGTCATCTGTTGCCTTTAATTTGTCAAATAACTTTGTAAGATGCATTTCATAAGGAAGAGCTCTTGTTGAGTCCTTTGGCACATTGCTCATTCGTATGGCCATAAAGTATGCCATGTTTACTGGTTCTTGCATTTCTAGATACCAAAGGAGAGCCATCTGAACAACATAGATATGTGAACGATTTCCCATTCTACAGTAAATATTGTAATTGATCACTGTGTTCCATGTCCGGAACTTCTTTCGCAGATGTTTGCTCAGTACTCCTTGACAGAAAATTTCTTCTCTTAGAGCATTGTCTTCACACAGTGTTCGAATGGCAGCATCTTTATTGATGAAATCAAGAAGATAGGTCAGATTGTGTCCTGTGTGGAAGAACCTGTGTCCACTTGCTCGAACTCCTAAAACTTTTCCAAATTCTTGAAGTGATACCGTCGTTCTTGTTGTTTTTAGCCTGAAGGAAACTGATCCGTTGGCATAGACGAAGCTAAAGTAAAAGTCTCGAACGGGTGAAGGACAAATTGGTCCATTTAAATCAAAAAATACATCCCAGTTTAAGTCTGAGAAAGCTGCCAGCATTTCAGGAAAATCTTCTGCTTCAATTCTTCTTCCTTCTACTATTTTTCGATTTTTCACTTTTTCTCTATTAAGTGTCGATTGGTGCGGACGAAAGTTGGATGAGCTTTCTCCTTGATTGGCCATTTTCTGCACATGGATACTTCAAATTAATTCAAAGTGTACAATTCAATTGTAGGCAACAAGTTTTGCAAACTTTAATTATCATCAATACTTAGATGTTTTGATGTTAATGTTCTTCACATTTTCACTCTTCATCAGTGTCAATGAGTTTGCAACTAGATTAAGATTTTCACAAAGTTCATATGTGTTCTAAACTTTTGAAATCATCATCAACACATGTTTTGACATTCAACATTATTACACTCAATTAGCAACAATGTCATTCATATCATATGAACAATGCTTTTATGAAAATTTAACCTAGATGTATAATGAACCCTATAATCATTCATTGTTAAATCAATGCATAAATACACTAAAATCATTACTACAATCGTTTCTAAATTATTCTTTGAGAACAATTTTGATTGTTTGCATCAATTTAAGTTTTGACTCATTCTAGTTAGGGTTTCTTCATAACCTAATTCATCATACAAACATAATTGAATGCTAGGAAAGCAAGGATTAATCATACCGAAAGTAGGAATTGAAATTGAAGGAATGAGCGTTCTTCTTCGTGCGGCCGATCTCCTCAGTCGTGTGTAAGTGTGTGTGTTTTGAAGTGGGTTGAAAAGAAATAAAAGTGAGGGTTTAATTTAATTTAAAATAGAATCAGACCACGCACGGTCAAACCACGGTCGACCGTGGTGTTATCCGTGCATGAATTTGTACACGTACAAGACAGGAATCTGCGGTCGAGTATACAGTCAGCCGTGGTGCTGCCGTGGATCCTTCTGATCACTTATTTTTTCACTTCTTCTTTCTTCGAGCGCGTTTTGAGGATTCTTAGGTTCTATAGAATACTTGAGGACAAGTTTTCTTTACCTAACATTGAATGATTACATCTTCCCGATGTTTAATCATCAATGACACGTAATATACTATATCTATATGTATGTATGTATGTATGTATGTATGTATATATATATATATATATATATATATATATATATATATATATTCAATCATTCACATAGTATACACAAAACGCATCAATATAGTATTTAGCATGCAATACATATTTTCACACAATCCTAAGGCAAGTAAGCTTCCTACACTAATCTTTTAAAATCACTTTTCAAAAACAATTTTGCATTTGTAAGAAAAACCTTTCATTAATACAAAGTCTTTTTAAGAAGGTTATTCTCATTAGCATTTTGATAATTGATTTTGATTGATTTTAAGATTACCCAAACCTTGACTTATCCCTACCATGGAATTGCTAGCTTGGTCCATTTTTCCCATATTTTCAATTTTCCTAATAATAGACAATGGACTTTGATTACAAGATTTGTGTTTGCTAGAGTCGTGACATATATTCATTTCATGTTTACCTCTTGATGAATCACAAATAGTTATCCTTTCAAGTTTTCTCTTCAAGGTGTTATTTTCATCAATTAAAACTTTGTTAAGTTGTCTAACTTTGTGTAATTCTTTCTCCAAAAGTTTTACTTTGTCACGACTACTATCATACACAAATTTAATAGTCTTGTAATCATCTAACAATTCTTCATAATTAGAAGGATAGAATACATGTACCTCATTGCAATCCATGCTTGAGACATCATCTTCTTTGAATGGAGATTAAACCTCTTCTTCATTTTGACCATCCTGATCCAAATCATTCCAAGAACTCATGAGGAAAAAGTCTTCCTTTCCATTCAACCCTTTTGCTTGAAAATCACCAATCTTTTCCAAATCCTTCTCTATTCCTTTACCCTTTAAACTCCTAGAGTTTAAATCTTCTTGAGACATAGTGAATTCTAACATTCTTTTGCACTTTCACATGAGATTATCTTTAATCTTTCTTTACTAGGAAGAATTCCACGAAGTAGTAAAATTGCATCAAATTGTTTCAAAACATCATTGTTTTGAAATGTCGACTTCACTAGTCTTGAACTAGCTTGTGGTACAAAGTCTCCTACTTTGATTATTCTCCACAAGTAGTAATCCTTGGATTTGAGATAAGACTCAAATCTTAATTTACACACATCAATATTCATCTTATTAAAGATTGGTGTTTCTTTCACCAATTCTTCCAAGTATCTCATAGTTTGAGTTGATCCGAGAATCGTTGACTCAAGTTTTTGCACAAAACGAATTTTGACACTTTTAAAACCGTTTGTAGAGCAATGATTTGAGCTAACGCTCTGATACCAATTGTAAGTAACTAGAGGGGGGGGGTGAATAGTTACTTGATATGTTTTTAATACTTTTTTGATTGATCACCAAATTCGATTTAACTTTGATCAACCAACTCAACCTTGATGTGTATAGTGTATATGTTCAAAATGATAAATGAAGTAATTTAAAGAACATAGACACAAGGATTTATATGTAAGAACCAAATATTTATTGTACATAATGTAATTATGGTGTACGATGCGTGTATGAAGTTTACGTGTTGCTTGCTCGGACGCCGAAGGAAACTGGACGTTGTCTGAAGTGACAAGGTGTGTACGTATCCTTTCAACCCCAAATAAAGTTTGTGTTGATGTTCCAAAGCCTTACCATTGGAAAGGAAATCTTATCACGTTTCCAACGATATTTGATTCATCGAAAACGGAGCTACGGTCAAAAAGTTATGGCCAAAACAAGAAACTGAAAACTGACCGGAAGGTTGGAGCGGCGCTCCACCTTTCGGCGCGGCGCGCCAAACCCGTCTGATGCAATTTTCAGCCTTTTTAAAAGGTCTAAATGAAGGGTACTTTGGTCTTTTCACTTGGGGTCGGTTTGGGGTCATCAAAACTGATCCTTTGATCAGTTTGGATCACATTTTCACTCATCAAACACTCTCATCTTCAAACCCTAGAGTGAGAGTAGAGCTTTAGAGATAGAGAGGTCCAATTGGAGAAGAAGAAGGGTGTTTCGGGTCAAACCTCGGGTATTAAAGTTGGTCTACTCGTCAACGGCATCATTTTGGCGGTATTGGTAAGTTCTAACTCCGAATTTCATCTTAGTGATTTGATATTCAAGTTAGGGTTTGAACTTAAATTGTTAATAAACCCATTCAAACTCTTGAATTGAGTTTGTGGATGCTAGTAATCGAGTTTATTGTTATTGTTGGTGGATTTTGGGTTGGTGAACAAATTGGCCTTGATTAGGACTTGTAATTGGGTTTAATCACTAGGTTTAGTGATTATGGAAGTGTTGGAACACTTTTAGGTGTGTTGGTTGACTAATTTTGACTTTGGATCAAAATTAGGGTTTGGTGATGATTATGACCCAATTGTCGAATTAATAAGGTTTATAAACTTAAAACGGATTTGGTTGAAGCATAGAACCGAGTTAAATATGTTTTGGTGTCAAAACTTGCTAATGGCGTGATATTGACTTCTTATGGGTCAAATTAGGGTTTAAGTGTCATTTTGGGCAAGATTGGTATTTAACACCTATGATGGGGTTTAATTGGCGTATTAAGACCATTCTCACTTGTGTTAGTGATTATTGGTTAATTTTGGGCGCGGTTTGTACTTGGAAGTGCATTTGGGTCAAATTTGCACTAAGTGTCAAATTGGGTTGGTTTGTAAATCCAATCTAAGTGTGTTGTTGAATTTGTGATAATGGAATAGGTACTTTCCATTGACGAGTTGCAGATTATTCGGTAGCATTCTTCAAGGCGACAAGGTGAGTGTTAATATCCTATGTGCATATGTATGTGTAGGATGGGTGCGGGTCGGGTGAAGTGGTTCTCGGTCATAGAGCTCACTTCACATATAGGTGGATTGATGAACTTGTCTATAGGTCCAATTGACACGGTTGTGCGTTTTGGTTGACCACCTTTGACGAGGTGCACACTTTGTGTGTACGTTATCACATGGGCGGGTGATGTGAATTATATAACCCCAATGGCGAAGGGTTAATATTGTGAGTGGAATAATTATGCATTCATGTTTATGGCGTATTTGTTTGTGGATGTTATGGTAGCATCGAGTGTGAACCACGAGCCGGTAGCACTATAAAAATAGATGTGAACCATGAGCCGGTAGCACTATAAAAATAGATGTGAACCACGAGCCGGTAGCATCGAGTGTGAACCACGAGCCGGTAGCACTATAAAAATAGATGTGAACCACGAGCCGGTAGCATCGAATGTGAACCACGAGCCAGTAGCACTATAAAAATAGATGTGAACCACGAGCCAGTAGCATCGAGTGTGAACCACGAGCCGGTAGCACTATAAAAATAGATGTGAACCACGAGCTGGTAGTATCGAGCATGAACCACAAGCCGGTAGCACTATAAAACGAGGCGTGAACCACGAGCCGGTAGCGTCGAAGTGTGAACCACGAGCCGGTAGCACTACAAAAGAGTATGACTCAAATACGTATGGTGTGAACCACGAGCCGGTAGCACCATAGCGTTATGGTTAACCATATTGTGTTGTGATTGTATAGCATGTTATATATATATATATATATATATATATATATATATATATATATATATATATATATATATATATTGTGATGAGTACATGCTAATGTGGTTTTGGGATGGTGTACGACTTGTTAGTATTTACGAGTATGTTGATATACTAATTGTGTTACAAGTTCGTATGAGGTATTTGATATTTGTGTGGCGTGTCCATTTTATACATATATATGTATGTAGTATGTTATCATTCACTAAGCGTTAGCTTACCCTCTCGTTGTTGACTTTTTTATAGATTGCATGGATGCGGAGGTTCTGGTAAGCGGGGACTAGTGGACTCGCGTAGTTGCTTTAGAAGGCTTGCTTTTGGATTGATTAGGATGGGGTAGCGTATCCCCAATCGCCATGCTCGGCTTTATTTTGTGTTAATAGTCATGTGGTTGAAAACTTGTATTTTCGTACGAAAGTCGTAAAACGGCCAATGTGGGCCCGGTCTTCGTAAAACTAATTTTATTAATGGAACGTGTTAGTTCTACATATATTAATGTATGGTTAAAAGCGTTTTGTCTAAATACGTCGGGAAGTGGTCAAACATTTTCGCATTTCATGACTTTTTGGACAGGCCACTTTGGCGCGCCGCGCCATGTGCTGTACCAGCAATTTTTTTTCCCTGCGTTATTGGTTGGTTAACGGGTTGGGTTGTTACAAGTGGTATTAGAGCATGGTCTAAGGGATTTAGGTGACTTGAGATAGGTGCCTAGACTTAGACTTGTGTGTGTGCTTAATTGTTGAGGGACTTGTAGGATTACGGGTCGGAATGGGTTTAGTTAGTGCCTTGTTTATAGATTGACTAACTTGTATATTAGTAATGCGGATATTATTAATATATTATTATGATGTGATAATAATTCTCGAGTGTGTTTATATTGCGTAGGATTTTGGTTGTGCTTTGTTTATGTTGCGGTTGCATATATCATCGAGCGAGGCGGTCGTTGTACTAACGAGCCGATACGGCGTGTATGCGTAATAAGGACTTGCAAACCTTATTACGGGTGCAAATCGTGTCTAGTAAGTGATGTACGACGAGTGTTTAGCAAGATGGGACGGTGTTGTGCGTGTGGTTTATACGTTCGTGATCTAATCGTTTGCATTCCTTAGAATGAAAACGGAAGATGGATGCGGAACGAGTGAGCCAATTCACGAAGGGAAGGATGAGTTAACGTTAAAGATTGAGGCTGTGTTTGAACGATATGTCTCAATTTTCACCGGCAGAGTTAGAGAAGTAACCAAGGAGTTGGTCGAAGGACAAATGACGAAAGTGGTCCGAGACCAAGTGACTAAAGTTGTAAAGGAAGAGTTTGAAAAGAGGTTTCCCAAACCTCGAGGTAGCGATGATGAAGATGTACATGAGAGGTTAGGATTACATGGTGCTCATGGTAAGAGGGCACGAAGTACGCCTGAAGGCTTCGAGAATGTGAAGAAGAAGAGTAAGAAGGGTTACAAGCTTACGTACTTTAAGTGTGGGGAACGGGGTCATTTGGCACAAGATTGTACGGTGGTGCCTTTAGGTTCAATCAGATGTTTCATTTGCCGAATGGAGGGACACCGGAAGTCAGAGTGTTCCGAATCGCATGACGATCGGGTCAGGAGGTTAGAGCGCGAATATATGATGGGAAGTGGAGCATGGAAGCCCAACATCGCTACATCAGGTACTTTTAGTACGAAATCATATGTCATTCGTTTGTAATAACATGCGGTATGTGCGTAAGTCTTAGCTAAACTTTATTCTCCGTTGGAGATAATTTGTAGCAAGCGGGCGGTTTACGTTTATGGTTCCGGTTTGCTCTCGGCAGAGCGTATAAGTGGTGTGTTGTGCCTTGACTCTATGGTGTGAATCCTTGGGTGCTTAGGCATTTTGGTTGGTATCGGGTTGTTTAGCTCGTTCGAGTGAGACCCTTAAGGTCTCAATTGTGTTGTGCATGTTATTGATATGGGTGACGTTCCTAATGGAAGTACCCTATGGTGACTTTGGATTGTCGGGCGAAGGGCGTAAGACTTGGCGTAACCAAGCATTCCTTAGTATTTGGGAAATGTCTCTACCAAGCTATGGAAATGAGTTTTGGTGTTCGGATGTTAGAGCGTGTTCACTCTTGTGTTGAAGTTGATGAACCATGAAGTTCGACGGGTGGGATGAAACCCGAGAAATCGAGTGTTTTGGATCTCGATGTATGTTGGTAAAGGATTCTACGTGACGCGACATTAGGTGCCTCTTTTATACCTACTAGCGTGGTGTTCGACTCCGATTGTGTTGCGGTTACATTGTACTCAGGGTACCGAAGTGAAACCCTTAGGTTCATGAGTGATCGGGTGAAATTCGACAAACTAAAGCAATTGGATGATTGCGAGTGTATAGTTCGTGTAATTTGTGGTACACTTTTCGTTCGAAATGTTCAAGGATAGGTTAGGATCCTTGGTATGCTAAAAGTTGGAGCAAGACATGGTGATGGGCCGTGCGAACCCAATTATTGATAAAGTCTACCTTTGGTAGCATTGTACGGGTGTACGAGATGCGTTTATGGAACGTAATTCCAATTAGAGGAGTTACACTCCCGCACGAGGAGGTTTTAGTGTAAGATTTCGGACAATGTTTTAGTAAACCGAAACTTGTGTCGGGACCTAGATTTGGTCGATTGTGGTAGAGTACAATTTTGGTTAAATTGTACTTATGATTTTGGATTTGAATTATCTCCAAGGTGGTAATGTGGTAAATCTCGTCGAGAGATAATGGACGTGTTTGGTAAGCAAGGTGAAATCCCTCGGTTAAGGGATGTGTATGTCGGATTCTCTTTTAGAGAATTATTGTTTTGTACCTATGTTGATATAGGTGGTTCTTGCTCGATTGTGTGGATGGTTAGTGGTATCCGTTAGGGTTCACTATAGTGTAACAGAGTGCGATGTTGCACTGCTCGTTGTTCGAGGCTAAAAGTACGTATGTGATTGGTGAAGCATGACCTTCGGGGTCCGCTGACTTCATCATAGTATTTTTGATTGGTGGAGCATGACCTTCGGGGTCCGCTGACTTCATTAGGTGTTGAGTGATCTATTGGTTGTTTGATACACCGATGGTGGGATCGTGAGGACCATGTTGTGTGATTAGTGATTGCGATAGCCGTGTTTCGCTTACGTGTTGTTACGGGTGTGACAATAGTCGATTTTGGACACCTTAGGATTAGCGTTGCCATAGTCGTTTTGGGCGCTTTTGGTTTTAGTCGTTGCTTATGATGTTAGGATAGTGGCGTATTGGTTGTATTGCGCACTACAAAGGATGTTTAGTGGTAAGAGTAATCCGTGAGGATTCATGTGGTTCGATCTTCAACGTTCGAAGTGTTGACTTTAGGTTGAGACTTGGTCACTTTTAGCGTTGTCCGTGGTAAAGGTACGCTAAGGAATTTATATCTCGGTACGAGGTTGGTTGACTTTTTCCCGATATGGGAAATTGAGCAGGTTTTAGTGCTCGGATTGTGGTTTTGATAAATCACGGTTGACGATTTTAGTTGTTAAAAGCGATCCGTTGGGAAGAATTGTCTAGGAAAGTTCGTATTGGGACTTGAGTGAGGATCGTTGAGTAGGTCCGGATTGGTTAAGTGGAGAAGATCACGAGGACGTGATCGAGTTTAAGTGGGGGAGAGTTGTAAGACCCAAATATTTATTGTACATAATGTAATTATGGTGTACGATGCGTGTATGAAGTTTACGTGTTGCTTGCTCGGACACCGAAGGAAACTGGACGTTGTCTGAAGTGACAAGGTGTGTACGTATCCTTTCAACCCCAAATAAAATTTGTGTTGATGTTCCAAAGCCTTACCATTAGAAAGGAAATCTTATCACGTTTCCAACGATATTTGATTCATCGAAAACGGAGCTACGGTCAAAAAGTTATGGCCAAAACAAGAAACTGAAAACTGACCTGAAGGTTGGCGCGGCGCTCCACCTTTCGGCGCGGCGCGCCGAACCCGTCTGATGCAATTTTCAGCCTTTTTAAAAGATCTAAATGAAGGGTACTTTGGTCTTTTCACTTGGGGTCGGTTTGGGGTCATCAAAACTGATCCTTTGATCAGTTTGGATCACATTTTCACTCATCAAACACTCTCATCTTCAAACCCTAGAGTGAGAGTAGAGCTTTAGAGAGAGAGAGCTCTAATTGGAGAAGAAGAAGGGTGTTTTGGGTCAAACCTCGGGTATTAAAGTTGTTCTACTCGTCAACGGCATCATTTTGGCGGTATTGGTAAGTTCTAACTCTGAATTTCATCTTAGTGATTTGATATTCAAGTTAGGGTTTGAACTTAAATTGTTAATAAACCCATTCAAACTCTTGAATTGAGTTTGTGGATGCTAGTAATCGAGTTTATTGTTATTGTTGGTGGATTTTGGGTTGGTGAACAAATTGGCCTTGATTAGGACTTGTAATTGGGTTTAATCACTAGGTTTAGTGATTATGGAAGTGTTGGAACACTTTTAGGTGTGTTGGTTGACTAATTTTGACTTTGGGTCAAAATTAGGGTTTGGTGATGATTATGACCCAATTGTCGAATTAATAAGGTTTATAAACTTAAAACGGATTTGGTTGAAGCATAGAACCGAGTTAAATATGTTTTGGTGTCAAAACTTGCTAATGGCGTGATATTGACTTCTTATGGGTCAAATTAGGGTTTAAGTGTCATTTTGGGCAAGATAGGTATTTAACACCTATGACGAGGTTTAATTGGCGTATTAAGACCATTCTCACTTGTGTTAGTGATTATTGGTTAATTTTGGGCGCGGTTTGTACTTGGAAGTGCATTTGGGTCAAATTTGCACTAAGTGTCAAATTGGGTTATTTTGTAAATCCAATCTAAGTGTGTTGTTGAATTTGTGATAATGGAATAGGTACTTTCCATTGACGAGTTGCAGATTATTCGGTAGCATTCTTCAAGGCGACAAGGTGAGTGTTAATATCCTATGTGCATATGTATGTGTAGGATGGGTGCGGGTCGGGTGAAGTGGTTCTCGGTCATAGAGCTCACTTCACATATTGGTGGATTGATGAACTTGTCTATAGGTCCAATTGACACGGTTGTGCGTTTTGGTTGACCACCTTTGACGAGGTGCACACTTTGTGTGTACGTTATCACATGGGCGGGTGATGTGAATTATATAACCCCAATGGCGAAGGGTTAATATTGTGAGTGGAATAATTATGCGTTCATGTTTATGGCGTATTTGTTTGTGGATGTTATGGTAGCATCGAGTGTGAACCACGAGCCGGTAGCACTATAAAAATAGATGTGAACCACGAGCTGGTAGCATCGAGTGTGAACCACGAGCCGGTAGCACTATAAAAATAGATGTGAACCACGAGCCGGTAGCACTATAAAAATAGATGTGAACCACGAGCCGGTAGCATCGAGTGTGAACTACGAGCCGGTAGCACTATAAAAATAGATGTGAACCACGAGCCGGTAGCATCGAGTGTGAACCACGAGCCGGTAGCACTATAAAAATAGATGTGAACCACGAGCTGGTAGTATCGAGCGTGAACCACGAGCCGGTAGCACTATAAAACGAGGCGTGAACCACGAGCCGGTAGCTTCGAAGTGTGAACCACAAGCCGGTAGCACTATAAAAGAGTATGACTCAAATACGTATGGTGTGAACCACGAGCCGGTAGCACCATAGCGTTATGGTTAACCATATTGTGTTGTGATTGTATAGCATGTTATATATATATATATATATATATTGTGATGAGTACATGCTAATGTGGTTTTGGGATGGTGTACGACTTGTTAGTATTTACGAGTATGTTGATATACTAATTGTGTTACAAGTTCGTATGAGGTATTTGATATTTGTGTGCGTGTCCATTTTATACATATATATGTATGTAGTATGTTATCATTCACTAAGCGTTAGCTTACCCTCTTGTTGTTAACTTTTTTATAGATTGCATGGATGCGGAGGTTCGGGTAAGCGGGGACTAGTGGACTCACGTAGTTGCTTTAGAAGGCTTGCTTTTGGATTGATTAGGATGGGGTAGCGTATCCCCAATCACCATGCTCGGCTTTATTTTGTGTTAATAGTCATGTGGTTGAAAACTTGTATTTTCGTACGAAAGTCGTAAAACGGCCAATGTGGGCCCGGTCTTCGTAAAACTAATTTTATTAATGGAACGTGTTAGTTCTACATATATTAATGTATGGTTAAAAGCGTTTTGTCTAAATACGTCGGGAAGTGGTCAAACATTTTCGCATTTCATGACTTTTTGGACAGGCCACTTTGGCGCGCCGCGTGGCCATATGGCGCGCCGCGCCATGTGCTGTACCAGCAAATTTTGTTTTTCTGCGTTATTGGTTGGTTAACGGGTTGGGTTGTTACATTATAGTAGTTCGGGTGGATGTTAACTAATCCACCTTAATCCACTCCCCGATTACACTAATCGGGATTTGTTGCTTCACTAAGCACTTTTCTCCAAACCCGGTGGAGATCCGATTTACAAGTCTTTAACTTCTTTGGTAGACAACAAATCTAATCTTTCTATCCCTTTGAAAGATCAACTCCAACCTAGATCAACTTGTCTTCACCTTGAACAAATATTAATCTCCAAATAAGATTAATCAACTTCCTAAGTCCCTTTAAGGAAGTAGATCACTAAGCTAGCCTATGCTTATACTAATTGAAGTTAGAAGACTTATACACTTTGCAATGATGATCCTAAGACAATACTAGGACATAAATTACATTAAGTAAACTCACAAGATAAATGATTTTGATTAGTAAGATTACAACAACCCAATTCTATATCTATAAGATCGTAGATGAAATGTCCCGTTTATATTGATTATAAACGTTTCATATTAATTGATTTCTTTACGAGGTTTTTGACCTCTATATGAGACGTTTTTCAAAGACTGCATTCGATTTTTAAAACAAACCATAACCTTTAAAATATTACGATGATTATCAAATAATGATAATCTAAAATATAGCATTTTCACATGACCATTACATAATGGTTTACAATTATATTACACAACAATATATGTCTTCGAATGCAGTTTTTAAACAATATTATACAAGCATGCTGACTCCAACTCTTGTCCATAAATTAGCATGCAACAGCGGAAGCTCTTAATAATCACCTGAGAATAAACATGCTTTAAACGTCAACAAAAATGTTTGTGAGTTATAGGTTTAACCTATATATCAAATTGTAATAATAGACCACAAGATTTCATCTTTAAATAACATGCAATCTGCATAAAATCATTCATATGGTTGAACACCTGGTAACCGACATTAACAAAATGCATCTAGAATATCCCCATATATAAATATCGAAGTACTAAAGCAGTTCATATTCTCTGACTGGGGCGTGCCAAAGCCCATAGATCTATCTTTAGGATTCGCGTCAATTGGTGGCAATTATAATAAACACCAATTCTTAGGATACCAAGTTCAACAAGGGCGATATCCAGTATAACGATTCAACATAGAATGTAGTTTCAATACTTGTGTCTATTTTGTAAATCATTTTCAAAACAGCATGTATTCTCATCCCAAAAATATTAGATAGTAAAAATGGGACTATAACTCACTTTCATAGATTTTTCCTTCGTCGGGAAAATAAGACTTGGCCACAGGTCGATTCACGAACCTATAACGAATATATACATATATATCACAGTATGATCGAAATATATTCACAGCATTTTTTTATTACATTTTAACGATTTAAGTTTGTTAAGTTAGCAGTCCAACGTTAGTAATCTACAACTAGTTATCCACAGTTAGATGTACATAAATAAATTAATATAAATTATCTTGAATCAATCCACGACCCAGTGTATACAAGTCTCAGGCTAGATCACAACTCAAAGTATATATATTATTTTTGAATCAACCTCAACCCCGTATAGCTAACTGAAGCATTACTGCATATAGAGTGTCTATGGTTGTTCCCAAATAATATATATAGATGGGTCGATATGATATGTCAAAACATTGTATACGTGTCTATGGTATCCCAAGATTACATAATATATGTTAGAATACATGTATAATACAATATAAGTTAGTTAAGTTCTAATTTGTATTGAGTTGTTACAAATTTCACGTAGCTACAACAAGCAAAATTATCCAATCTTGTTTTACCCATAACTTCTTCGTTTTAAATCCGTTTTGAGTGTTTCAAGTTGCTATGGTTTCATAATGAACTGAAATTTATGAAACTAAACAGAAAAAGTATAAGTTTATAGTCAGAAATACAGGTTACAAGTCAATTTTGTAAGAGGTAGTCATTTTAGTCGAAAGAACGACGTCTTGATGACCATTTTGAAAAACATACTTCCACTTTGAGTTTAACCATGATTTTTGGATATAGTTTCATGTTAATAATAAAAATAATTTTCCCAGAAGAAAAACTTTTAAATCAAAGTTTATCATAGTTTTTAATTATCAAACCCAAAACAGCCCGCGGTTTTACTACGACGGCGTATGTCCGGTTTTACTGTGTTCATCATGTTTTCAGGTTTAAAATCATCAAGTTAGCATATCATATAGATATAGAACATGAGTTTAGTTGATTTTAAAAGTCAAGTTATAAGGATTAACTTTATTTGCGAACAAGTTTAGAATTAACTAAACTATGTTCTAGTGATTACAAGTTTAAATCATCGAATAAGATAGTTATGTATATATGAATCGAATGATGTTATGAACATAATTACTACCTCAAGTTTAGTAGGTAAACCTACTGGAAGTGATAAGAAATGATCTAGCTTCAAAGGATCTTGGATGGCTTGAAAGTTCTTGAAGTAGAATCATGACACGAAAACAAGTTCAAGTAAGATTCTTACTCGAATTAAGATAGTTTATGGTTATAGAAATTGAATCAAAGTTTGAATATAAGTATTAACTTGAATAAGAAAGATAGCCTACTGTAAATAATAAAGGTTTCTTGATCTTAGATGATTACTTGGAATGGATTTGAAAGCTTGGAAGTAGAGTTGCAAACTTGAAAGTATTCTTGATTTTATGAAACTAGAACTTATAGAATTTATGAAGATCACTTAGAACTTGAAGATAGAACTTGAGAGAGATTAATTAGATGAAGAAAATTGAAGAATGAAAGTGTTTGTATATGTTTTTGGTCGTTGGTATATGGATTAGATATAAAGGATGTGTAAGTTTGTTTTCTTGTAAATAATTCATGAATGATTTATAATACTTTTGTAATTTTGTGAGATATTTCATGCTAGTTTCCAAATGATGGTTCCCACATGTTTGATGACTCATTAAGGGCTACTAAGAGCTGATAATTGAATGTATATACCAATAGTATATACAATTAAAAGCTGGGTATTGTACGAGTACGAGTACTGAACGAATACGAGTAGAATTCTTGATGAAAATGTATGAGAATGCAATTGTAACCAATTTTGTTAAGTACAAGTATTTTGATATGTGTCTTGAAGTCTTCCAAAAGTATATTAATACATCTTAATACACTACATATATATACATTTTAACTGAGTCGTTAAGTCATCGTTAGTCGTTACATGTAAGTGTTGTTTTGAAACCTTTATGTTAACGATCTCATTTAATGTTGTTAACCCATTGTTTATTATATCTAATGAGATGTTAAATTATTACATTGTCATGATATTATGATGTATGAATATATCTTAATATGATTTATATACATTAAAATGTTGTTACAACGATAATCGTTACATATATGTCTCGATTCGAAATTCTTAAGTTAGTAGTCTTATTTTACATATGTAGTTCATTGTTAACATACTTAATGATATATATAATTATAATTTTATCATGTTAAATATGATGGAATTTAACAAGTTTCATAAACAACATGTTCATAAAGTTAACTTGATCATTAAACCAATTTAATGTAGTTAAAACAAGCGGAAGCATTATGTAAAGTATATGTCAACATGTTAAGTAATTAAGTTAAATTCCATGATAATATCAAGTCTTGGATAAATGCTTACAAATATAACAAGTAGAGAAGATATATTTACCTCCTCAAGCTAGTTGAGGGTTGTTTGATACAAGAAGATGATGGACAAGTGTGTTAAAATCCCAAGCTTTTGATGCACCAACACCACCCTAGAACTTGATTATGTTTTAGATACTTAATCACCTTAAAACCAAGCTAGAAACCCACTTCTTTGAACCCAAAATTCTGGACAACAGCTTGTTGAAAGAATGATGATGAATGAAGCTTCAAAACTATGAAACCTCAAGAGATAATACCCCAAACTTATAACCAACACCTAGTACTTTGGTTAGGATTTGTTTGACACCTAAAATGAGCTTCCAATAAACTCAAGAATACCCTCTTTGTGATGCCAAAATTCGGACAGAATAGTGCAGTAGCAGAATGAGAGAGTTTTAACTTGGAAAAAATGTGTTTTTGCATGAGTCTTTAGTCTCCCATAAGTCATGGTTCTTATGCCGATGCACATGAGGACTTGTGCACTCAAAAGCAACAAGATTCTTGCATGTTTTGACCTCCTTGGAGACCAAAATGCTGTCCACCATGAGGTGGTTTTAATTTTTATAAAACTTGGTAGTTTTATAAAACCTTGTTAAAAAAAACATGCATTTGTTACTTATATATTTTATAAACCAACTTATAAAATATAACACAACATAATTATTTAAACCTATAAATAATTAAATATAAATTATCCAAACAATTTATCTCAAGTGATAATATTTTAGAAAACCGATTTTCTAAAGTCCAAGTGTCGCGTATTTATTTAACGACCCAATTGTCAAGACTAAATACGTTTTAAGGTGTCGGTAAGTTTGTTATTGGGTATGACCCGACTTGGATCATAACATACTAGCCACATTAATTTAATATGTCGCTCGGGCGTACGAAATACCTTTGATCTCCCACTTGCACGAGAAACATAAGAAATTAATGCAAGTGATGGATACCACCTAACGACCGTCCATCACCCCCAATATGTTATGACTTTGTGCCATTCAATAACATCATCCTTTTCGAGTTCCCATCTCGAATATGAATAGGTGAATCTTTCATTATATCCTTTCATCCTAGATGTCATGTTAAATCCAAGAGATACAGAGTGATCACTCTCTTTTAGATTTAACTTTATCAGGCCTTAGACATCTGACTCTCAACGAATAAGAGGGACAAATTCCATCTTGACTACATACATCCTAGATATATACTTTGTATTACACCTGAGCTCTTCCTTATTTGCTACCATATTTTAGAATAGCGAAGGAAAGAATCAAGGCACAATATTTGGTAAATATCTGAACGCAATATGTATCTCAGGTCAGAGGATACAATGACATTCGCCTTTATTCAAGATTACATGTGATCAACCACAAAGGTTCCGTTCAGTGAATCTTGAGAGCGGGTCTTCCAATATTTGTGTCCCACAAATATATATGAACCTTGGCAACAACCTTGCCCCACATTCATCCTGAATGTATACCAATCCAAGTTCATAATATTCTAAAACTCTCACATGTTCCCACAAATGTGATCGACTACGGAATTTAGAATAATAGCTTATTCATGGATAAAATATGCAAAATAGGAACATAACTCAAAATAAATTAATACCATAATTATATTAATGAGTTTGAACAATTTCGTTCCGTTACAATACTTAAAACAGATCATGACCAATCACTAGAATATCGAAGCCCTAATGCACAAACATGTCCTGCATGTTTTGATCCATGTAAGAGCTTCGTGAGAGGATCCGCTATATTAAGATCTGTGTAAACTTTGCGAATACATATCTTTCCCTTTTCAACTTCATCCCTTATGTAGTTGAATCTCCGCTCAATGTGACGGGTCTTTTGGTGAGCACGAGGTTCCTTGATTTGAGTAATCGCACCCTCGTTGTCACAAAAGATCTCAAGAGGGTCCTGAATGGAAGGGACTACTCCTAAGTCATCGATGAATTTCTTCATCCATGCAGCTTCCTGAGCTGCCAATGAGGCGGCAATGTACTCCGACTCTGTAGTGGATAAAGCAACAACATCCTGTTTTGAACTCTTCCAAGAGACCGCACCTCCATTTAACGTGAAGACATAACCGGATTGTGATCGAGAATCATCTCGATCAGTTTGGAAACTCACATCCACGTAACCTTTTACAGTGAGTTCCTCCTCACCAGACCCATATATCAGAAACATATCCTTAGTCCTCCTAAGGTATTTCAATATACTTTTGACAGCAATCCAATGACTGTTCCCTGGGTTATTCTGGTATCTACTTGTCAGGCTAAGAGCGCATGACACATCCGGTCTAGTGCATATCATTGCATACATGATTGACCCAATAGCAGATGCATATGGGACTTTCTTCATTCTCTCCTGTTCATCTTTCGTGGTGGGGCACTGAGATGAACTGAGAAGTGTTCCCTTTTGAATAGGTACCAAACCTTTCTTAGAGTTCTCCATCTTGAACCTTTTCAAGATCTTTTCAATGTATGCACTTTGATTCAAACCTATCAGTTTCTTGGATCTATCCCTGTAGATCCTAATCCCTAAAATGTATTGTGCTTCTCCAAGATCCTTAATGGAGAAGCATTTACTTAGCCAAGTTTTAACACCTTCTATTGCAGGAATATCATTTCCAAATAACAATATATCATCCACATATAGTACAAGGAACATGATAGTGCTCCCACTAGCTTTCTTGTATACACAAGCTTCATCACCATTTTTAATGAAACTAAATTTCTTGGCCTCCTCATTAAAACGATGATTCCACATTCTAGATGCTTGTTTCAATCCGTAGATTGACTTCTTTAACTTGCATACCTTTTTAGGATATTTCGGATCAACAAAACCTTCAGGCTGAACCATATAGACATCTTCCTCAAGATGTCCATTTAGGAAAGCGGTCTTGATATCCATTTGCCATATTTCATAATCACAATGAGCAGCAATGGCAAGTAATATCCTAATAGACTTTAGCATTACCACAGGCGAAAAAGTTTCATCATAGTCAACCCATTGAGTTTGAGTGAAACCTTTTGCTACAAGTCTAGCTTTATATGTATCCAAGTTTCCATGTATGTCGGTTTTCATTTTGAAAAGCCATTTACAATCAACTAGCCTTGAGCCAGTAGGTTGTTCAACAAGTTTCCAAACTTGGTTGTCACACATGGATTGCATCTCAGCGTTCATGGCTTCCTGCTATTTATCCTTATCAATCCTTGATAAGGCATCTTGGTAGTTTGTTGGTTCGTCCAAATCAACCACGTAGCAACCATCCATGAGAAACCCATATCTCTCAGGAGGATTACTAATCCTACCAGATCTACGAACGTCTTGTGTATTTTGATCATCCATTTGTTCACTCTCAACATTTTCATGTTGAGTGCTAGCTTCAACCAATTGTGTATCATCTACTTGATCTTGAACCTCTTCAAGATCTATCTTCCTTTCACTATTTCCTTTCATTAGGAACTTAGTTTCAAGGAATTCCGCCTTCCGAGCAACAAATACATTATGCTCGGATGGATCATAGAAATAATATCCCATATCATCCTTGGGATATCCTATGAAGATACACTTCGTGGATTGAGCACTCAACTTATTAGGGACGTAACGCTTAGGATAAGCTTCACATCCCCATACCTTTAAGTATGATAGAGATGGAGGTTTTCCAAACCACATCTCATGAGGAGTTCGTTCCACTTTCTTGGTTGGGGCCATATTTAGAATACGAGCCACGGAGCATAGACAATAACCCCAGAATGATAGAGGTAACGAGCTTCTAGCCATCATAGATCGAACCATATCCATTAGGGTTCGGTTCCTCCTTTCGGATACACCATTAAGTTGTGGTGTCCCGGGTGGAGTAAGTTGCGAGATAATCCCACAACTTCTAAGATGATCTTGGAAAGCATCACTTAGGTATTCACCTCCTCTATCGGTACGAAGTACCTTTATTGTCTTGTTGAGTTGATTTTGTACTTCGTTTTGATATTCCTTGAATGCTTCAAAAGTTTCGTCCTTATGTCTTAACAAGTAGACATATCCGAAATGACTAAAGTCATCAATGAAAGTGACGAAGTATCTTTCACCTTTCCTAGTCATGGGCTTAAAGAGTCCACATACATCCGAATGTATTAATCCCAATAAGTCCTTAGCCCTTTCATAGGTCCCTTTGAAAGGTGCTTTAGTCATTTTGCCTTGTAAACAAGATTCACATACATCAAACGAGTCTAGTTCATTTGATTTCAAAAGGCCATTCCTTTGAAGTGTATGCATTCGATTCTTGTTTATGTGACCAAGGCGACAATGCCATAAGTAGGAATCACTCAAATCCCTTTTGAGTTTCTTGGTGTTTGCATGAAACATTGAGTTATTGTATGATGTGTCATAATGAACCAATTCATAAATACCATTCGAAGGCGAAGCCTTAAAATAGAACACATTATCTAAAGAAACATGGATATCATCATTAATGAAATTAAGATTAAAACCATATTGTTTCAAATGGGATACAGAAATAATGTTTCGAGATAAATCGGGTGCATACAAAACATTTTTCAAAACAAGCTCCAAACCACTTGGTAGCTTTAAAACAAAGTCTCCTTGAGCTTTCACTTGCACCCTTGCTCCATTTCCCATAAAGAGACTTGTTGTTCCCACATCTTGATCACTTCTTTTGAACCCCTGCAAAGTATTGCAAATATGAGTTCCACATCCTGTGTCTAATACCCATGTATTAGAAGAAGTAATACTAAGCTCAATGTATACCATATATACATTACCTGAGGTTTGCCCTGCATCCCTCTTTTCCTTCAACTCCTTGAGGTAGACCGGGCAGTTGCGTTTCCAGTGACCCATTTCACCGCAACCGAAGCACGGATCTTCCTTGGGGTTAGCCTTTCCGGCAACCTTTTGCTTCTTGTTGTTGTTGGTTGGGGTAACCACCTTCCCTTTCCCCTTACCCTTGCCTAGGTAGGCGGGTCCTTTTCTCTTAGCTGCCTTCGGCTTAGAAGTGTTATTGTTTTTAGACCTGCCTTCATTGATCGTAAACACGGGTGAAGCCCTTTTACCCATGCTTGCCTCTGTCGTCTTAAGCATGGCATGTAATTCGCCAATGCTTTTATCCCATCAATTCATGTTGTAATTCATTAAAAATGTGTCAAACCTCTTTGACAAGGAATTAAGGATAAGGTCCGTGGCTAATTCATTAGACAAGTTACAGTTTAGACGGTTCGATCGATCAATTAGGCTTTTCATCTTAAGGACATAAGATGAAACGGATAGGGAGTCGTCCATCCGACATGCATGAAGTGCTCGAATCGTTTCAAAGCGCTCGACACAAGCTTGTTGAAGGAACATCTCCTTCAACTGTGTGATCATGTCATATGCACTATGATGCTCGAAATCCTTTTGGAGTTCTGGTATCATAGTCCCAAGCATGAGGCAAGAAACTTGCACCGAATCGGTGCAATATTTCTCCCAATAAGCCATGCCTTCCGTATCATCCTCATCCAGTTGATCAGGAATGGGGTCTTCCAACACATACACCCTATCCTCAAGTTTGAGGACAATTCTTAGATTGCGGAACCAATCCATGAAGTTCGTATGGTTGAGTTTTTCCTTTTCGAGGATTGACCTCAACGATAGGTTGTTAAAGTTGATAGGTGCGTTTGGAATGTTTTTGTTGTTATTGGCGGTCATCTACAAAATTTAACAAAGTTGTTTAAGTATTAATTTTAATTTAACAATCAATACCCTTTAAATCCAATTGATATTTATTAAATTTTAGAATCCAACGGTAAACCAAATTTCGGTTAGGTGACCTTTATCCCGTCATTTGATTTAGCTAGGTAGTCATTACATGACAATTGCAATCCTTTTGCAACTTCTAAGTTATGGGATCATGCAATCCTTTTGCACGGCATATTTATCCCATCAACGCCTATTTGTTTCTCATGCTTCGGTGACCCTAAGTTCATGATTCCCAAATCAAGTCGTCCTACTTGTGTAAACGTGTAAATTTAACATACAAGTGGTTAGGTGACCTTTATCTCACAAGTGTGCGAAATTCACCTTAATCATATTAGTTTGCTCATAACAGTTAGGTGACCTTTATCCCATTATGAGTTCCCTAATATCTTTAAGTGTTGCATAAAAGGATGGCGTTTAACTTGTTTACCTTGTTAATAAGGGATTTTAAGTTTTCATTAATTCTAGTTTGAGAAAACTATCATGCCATACACTAACATGCATTTAGTGTATGGTTCATTTGAAATCCATTTTCAAGTCTTGTAATTTTAGCCAATTACTAGATATAAACCATTTTATATATATGATCCTTATCATGTTGTTAATAACCGTTTATTAATGTCCGTTTAGCCGTTTTTAATTTAACCATTTAAATTGACGTTTTGCATGTCGTTAATAATGTTTAATTTAACCAATTAAATTGTCATTTTTTTTGTTGTTGTTAACTTGTGTGATTAACTTGTAGCATACAAACATACAATCCACAATCATACAAAACAACCAAGCATGCAAAATTAATGTGTTCAAAATCAAGCCATTTTGGTAGACATTTGTTTAGCCGAAAACAAATGTCACCGGTTAAGGGGTTATAACACAAAGTAGGAGATTTCAAATCTCTCACTTAATCTTGCATCCAAATGCATCTTCTTGTGTTCTTCATTTGCCTCTTCTTGTATCTTCATCTTGTTACAAAATATATCCTAATACATTTGTCTAGAAAATGAAAATACAACCTAATATATTTTACATACCAAATATAAAATAAATTACATAACCAAATGAATAATTATTATAAACCAAATTGAATAAATTATTACAAACCAAATGAATGAATAAATCAACCAAACAAACATGCATTCAAACATAAGGTCAAGGCATTGATTGTGAACAACCACATGGAATAAAATTGACCAAATGGCAAGTTCCAAACCCTTTTGGAACCTCCAAGAATTCAACCAGCATATCAAACCCACCCAAACCCGACAATTTTTGTATTCCATTTTCATGCATGTACTTGGAATGCAAATATAGTGGGTTTAAAGACAATACAAGAAGCATAATCCATAGACCTGGGCTCTAGATACCATTGATGAAATTTAACAAGTTTCATAAACAACATGTTCATAAAGTTAACTTGATCATTAAACCAATTTAATGTAGTTAAAACAAGCGGAAGCATTATGTAAAGTTTATGTCAACATGTTAAGTAATTAAGTTAAATTCCATGATAATATCAAGTCTTGGATAAATGCTTACAAATATAATAAGTAGAGAAGATATATTTACCTCCTCAAGCTAGTTGAGGGTTGTTTGATACAAGAAGATGATGGACAAGTGTGTTAAAACCCCAAGCTTTTGATGCACCAACACTACCCTAGAACTTGATTATGTTTTAGATACTTAATCACCTTAAAACCAAGCTAGAAACCCACTTCTTTGAACCCAAAATTCTGTACAGCAGCTTGTTGAAAGAATGATGATGAATGAAGCTTCAAAACTATGAAACCTCAAGAGATAATACCCCAAACTTATAACCTACACCTAGTACTTTGGTTAGGATTTGTTTGACACCTAAAATGAGCTTCCAATAAACTAAATAATACCCTCTTCGTGATGCCAAAATTCAGACAGAATAGTGCAGTAGCAGAATGAGAGAGTCTTAACTTGGAAAAAATGTGTTTTTGCATGAGTCTTTAGTCTCCTATAAGTCATGGTTCTTATGCCCATGCACATGAGGACTTGTGCACTCAAAAGCAACAAGTTTCTTGCATGTTTTGTCCTCCTTGGAGACCAAAATGCTGTCCACCATGAGGTGGTTTTAATTTTTATAAAACTTGGTAGTTTTATAAAACCTTGTTAAAAAAAACATGCATTTGTTATTAATATATTTTATAAACCAACTTATAAAATATATAACAACATAATTATTTAAACCTATAAATAATTAAATATAAATTATCCAAACAATTTATCTCAAGTGATAATATTTTAGAAAACCGATTTTCTAAAGTCCAAGTGTCGCGTATTTATTTAACGACCCAATTGTCAAGACTAAATACGTTTTAAGGTGTCTGTAAGTTTGTTATTGGGTATGACCCGACTTGGATCATAACATACTAGCCACATTAATTTAATATGTCGCTCGGGCATACGAAATACCTTCAAAATATAGTGTAATAATATCTTAATATGATACATATGTATTTAGGAAGACGTTGTTATAACGATAATCGTTATATATATCGTTTCTAGTTTCTTAACTTAGTAGTCTCATTTTTATGTATATAACTCATTGTTAATATACCTAATGAGATACTTACTTATCATAATATCATGTTAACTATATATATATATATATATATATATATATATATATATATATATATATATATATATATATATATATATATATATATATATATATATATATATATATATATATATATATATATATATATATATATCATCATCATATAGTTTTTACAAGTTTTAACGTTCGTGAATCGCCAGTCAATGTGGGTGGTCAATTGTCTACATGAAACCTATTTCAATTAATCAAGTCTTAACAAATTTAATTGCTTAACATGTTGGAAACATTCAATCATGCAAATATAGTTTTCATTTAATATATATAATCATGGAAAAGTTCGGGTCACTACAATACCTACCCGTTAAATAAATTTCGTCCCGAAATTTTTAAGCAGTTGGAGGTGTTGACGCATCTTCTGGAAATAGGTGTGGGTATTTCAGATTCATTTGATCTTCATGCTCCCAGGTGAACTCGGGTCCTCTACGAGCATTCCATCAAACCTTAACGATTAGTATTTTATTTTGCTTAAGTCTTTTAACCTCACGATCCATTATTTCAACGGGTTCTTCGATGAATTGAAGTTTTTCATTGATTTGGATTTCGTCTAACGGAATAGTGAGATCTTCTTTAACAAAACATTTCTTCAGATTAGAGACATGAAAAGTATTATGTACCCCGGCGAGGTATTGAGGTAAGTTAAGTCGGTAAGCTACTGGTCCGACACGATCTATAATCTTGAATGGTCCAATGTACCCTGGATTCAGTTTCCCCCGTTTACCAAATCGAACAACGCCTTTCCAAGGTGAAACCTTAAGCATGATCATCTCTCAAATTTCAAATTCTATATCTTTTCTCTTAATGTCCGCGTAGCTCTTTTGTCTACTTTGGGCGGTTTTCAACCGTTGTTGAATTTGAATGATTTTATCGGTAGTTTCTTGGATTATCTTCAGACCCGTAATTTATCTATCTCCGAATTCACTCCAACAAATCGGAGACCTGCACTTTCTACCATAAAGTGCTTCAAATGGCGCCATCTCAATGCATGAATGGTAACTGTTGTTGTAGGAAAATTCTGCTAAAGGTAGATGTCGATCCCAACTGTTTTTAAAATCAATAACACATGCTCGTAGCATGTATTCAAGGGTCTGTATCGTCCGTTCACTTTGCCCATCAGTTTTTGGATGATAGGCAGTACTCATGTCTAGACGAGTTCCCAATGCTTGCTGTAATGTCTACCAGAATCTTGAAACAAATCTGCCATCCCTATCAGAGATAATAGAGACTGGTATTCCATGTCTGGAGACAACTTCCTTCAAGTATAAACGTGCCAATTTTTCCATTTTATCAACTTCTCTTATTAGCAGAAAGTGTGCTGACTTGGTGAGACGATCGACTATTACTCAAATAGTATCATAACCACTTACAGTCCTTGGCAATTTAGTAATAAAATCCATGGTAATGTTTTCCCATTTCCATTCCAGGATTTTGGGTTGTTGAAGTAGACCTGATGGTTTCTGATGTTCAGCTTTAACCTTAGAACACGTCAAACATTCTCCTATGTATCTAGCAATATCGGCTTTCATACCCGGCTACCAAAAGTGTTTTTTGAGATCTTTGTACATCTTTCCCGCTCCGGGATGTATTGAGTATCTGGTTTTATGTGCTTCCATAAGTACCATTTCTCTCACATCTCCAAACTTTGGTACCCAAATTCTTTCAGCCCTATACCAGGTTCCGTCTTCCCGAATATTTAGATATTTCTCCGATCCTTTGGGTATTTCATTCCACAACTTTCCTTCTTTTACAACTCTCTACTACGCCTCCTTTATTTGAGTAGTAAGGTTAGTACGAATAACTATATTCATAGCTTTTACCCGCATAGGTTCTCTGTCCTTTCTACTCAGAGCGTCGGCTACCACATTTGACTTTCCCGGGTGGTAACGAATCTCAAAATCATAATCGTTCAACAGTTCGACCCACCTACGCTGCTGTTCAGTTGTTTCTGATCAAATATGTGTTGGAGACTTTTGTGGTCGGTATATATAATACTTTTGACCCCATATAAGTAGTGCCTCCAAGTCTTTAATGCAAAAACAACCGTGCTTAATTCTAAATCATGTGTCGTATAATTCTGCTCATGAATCTTCAATTGTCTAGACGCATAAGAAATTACCTTCGTTCGTTGCATTAATAGACGATCGAGGCCTTACTTTGAGGCGTCACAATATATCACAAAATCATCGTTCCCTTCAGGCAATGACAATATAGGTGCCGTAGTTAACTTTTTCTTCAACAATTGAAACGCTTTCTCCTGCTCATCCTTTCATTCAAATTTCTTCCCTTTATGCATTAATGCAGTCAAGGATTTTGCTATTTTGGAAAAATCTTGGATGAACCTTCTGTAGTAACCAGCCAGTCCTAAAAATTGGCGTATATGCTTCGGAGTTTTCGGGGTTTCCTACTTTTCAACGGTTTCAATCTTTACCGAATCTACCTGAATACCTTCTTTGTTCACTATGTGACCGATGAATTGAACTTCTTCCAACCAAAATGCACACTTTGAAAATTTTGCATACAGTTGTTCCTTCCTCAACAATTCTAGCACTTTTCTCAAATGTTCTTCGTGCTCTTGATCATTCTTTGAGTAAATGAGTATGTCATCGATGAAAACAATGATAAACTTGTCAAGATATGGCCCACACACTCGGTTCATAAGGTCCATGAACACAGCTGGTGCTTTAGTCAATCTAAACGGCATAACCATAAACTCGTAATGACCGTAACGCGTTCTGAAAGCAGTCTTTGGAATATCATCCTCCTTTACCCGCATTTGATGATACCTGGAACGTAAATTGATCTTCGAATAGACCGACGAGCCTTGTAGTTGATCAAATAAATCATCGATTCTCGGTAGTGGATAATGGTTCTTGATGGTAAGTTTGTTCAACTCTCGGTAGTCGATACACAATCTGAATGTACCATCCTTCTTTTTGACAAACAAAATAGGAGCTCCCCACGGTGATGTGCTTGGTCGAATGAAACCACGTTCTAACAGTTCTTGTAGTTGACTTTGTAATTCCTTCATTTTACTGGGTGCGAGTCTGTAAGGAGCACGAGCTATTGGTGCAGCTCCCGGTATAAGATCTATTTGGAATTCAACGGATCGATGTGGGGTAGTCCCGATAATTCTTTCGGAAATACGTCTGGAAATTCTTTTGTGACGGGAACATCGCGGATGTTCTTTTCTTCAGGTTAGACTTATTCGATGTGTGCTAGAATGACATAGCAACGTTTTCTTATTAGTTTTTGTGCCTTCAAACTACTAATAAGATTTAACTTCGCATTGTTCTTTTCTCCGTACACCATTAAAGATTTTCCTTTTTCGCGCATAATGCGAATCGCATTTTTGTAACAAACGACCTCTGCTCTCACCTTTTTCAACCAGTCCATGCCAATTATTATGTCAAAACTCCCTAACTCGACTGGTATTAAGTCAATCTTAAACATTTTATCAACCAGTTTAATTTCTCTATCCCGACATACTTTATCTGCTGTAATTAGTTTACCGTTTGCTAATTCGAGTAAAAATTTATTATCCAAAGGCATTAATGGAAAATTTAATTTGGCACAAAAATCTCTACTCATATAGCTTCTATCCGCACCCGAATCAAATAAAACATAAGCAGATTTATCGTCAATAAGAAACGTACCCGTAACAAGCTCCGGGTCTTCCTGCGCTTCTGTCGAATTAATGTTGAAGACTCGTCCATGGCCTTGCCCATTATTATTCCCTTGATTAGGGCATGCTTTACTTAAATGTCCCGGCTTTCCGCATCCGTAACAAATAATGGAATTATTTGTTCTGTTATTTTTATATGCCTTTGGTCCATAGACATCACACTTCGTTACACTATGTCCGGTTCTATTACACTTGGTACACACTACTACACAGAAATTATCTGGAGGATACCCTCCACACCTTAGATATTTATTGTTCTGGTTGTTGTTGCCATTGTTGTTATTGATTTGGTTGTTGTTGCGATTGTTATTGTTGTTAGGACGGTTATTGTGGTTGTTGTTGTTGTTGTTGGGATATTTTTTGTTGCGTTTGTTTTTGCGAAAAATGGGGCGAGTGTAGTTGTGATTGATGTGTTGGTTATTAAAACGATAGTTACTGTTGTTTTGTTGGTGACTCTTGTCACTGTTTTCTTCCCACTTCCTCTTGACTTGTTTCGCATTGGCTTCTTCGGCCGCCTGCTCTTTAATTCTTCCCTCAATCTGATTTATGAGTTTATGAGCCATTCAACATGCCTTTTGTATGGAGGCGGGCTCGTGTGAACTCACATCTTCTTGAATCCTTTCTGGTAACCCTTTTACAAATGCGTCGATTTTCTCTTCTTCATCTTCGAACGCTCCCGGACATAATAGGCACAACTCTGTGAATCGTCGTTCGTATGTGGTAATATCAAATCCTTGTGTTTGTAACCCTCTAAGCTCTGCCTTAAGCTTATTGACCTCGTTTTTGGGACGATACTGCTCATTCATCAAGTGCTTGAATGCTGACCACGGTAGTGTGTAAGCAGCATCTTGTCCCACCTGCTTAAGGTTGGTGTTCCACCATGTTAATGCAGTACCCGTAAAGGTATGCGTTGCGTACTTTACTTTGTCTTTTTCAGTACATTTACTTATGGCAAACACCAATTCAACCTTCTCGGTCCACCGTTTCAATCCGATTGGTCCTTCGGTTCCATCAAATTCCAAAGGTTTACAGGCAGTGAATTCTTTGTAGGAGCATACTACACGATTTCTTGTGGAATTAGTTCCACTGCTAGATCCGGAGTTATTGTTGTTTTTTTGCATAGCGTCCTGCACTGCGGCTATGTTCGCAGCAAGAAAGGTACAGAATTCTTCTTCACTCATATTCATGGTGTGTCGAGTAGTTGGTGCCATTTCCTTCAAAAATAGCCAAAAGAATTAAGTTAATCATATAGAAAATTAAGAGTAGTTAATAGTATTTCGTAGCATAATATGAACTTATTTATAATAGCTTTTTCTTCATATTAGCGTTTTATAAGTTTTAATTCGGGTACTACCTACCCGTTAAGTTCATACTTAGTAGCTAATATACCATTCCACTACTACAATTCTATATGAAAAACTGATCATAATATTTCGCGTTCAAACTTTTATACAATTTTTACAAACTTACAATACCGCTATTATACATATAGCATGAAATATAGTACACAATAACTTTGATACAAGGTAGTTGTGAAGACAGTTCTAGTTAATATGCAAGTCGTTCAGCAAAGGCAATAAAGACACGTAATTCATAAGTCCAGAAACAAGTCATGCATTCGGGTTTTACTAGTATTATTTCCCATCCTTGGTCTTGTGGAAAATAACCATTGTGACCATTGGCTAGGCAGCATGTTGTAACATTGTTAAAAGGACGGGGGTTACGTAATGCCCAACAGTCCCGTAACAATCTAAAAACCTTGTTTCTCACCCCAACTACCGAATCCGTTACTTGTGGGAATTTTTTATTTAGTAGTTGCAATCCTATGTTCTTTTTCTCAATTTAGTGAGAAGCGAACATTACTAACCCGTAGACATAATATGCTTCTTTATGTTGCATGTTTGAAGCTCTTTCTAAAGAACGAAGTCCTATGTTGGGATAGGTAGAGTCAAAATAGGCTCTCAACCCGTAGCGTAAAATTGCATCTGGGTTCCCCGCATTCAATGCTTTAAAGAAAACACGGCGTAACTTATGGTTTCCCCAATGTGATATAACCCATCTATCAAAGGAAAGCCTTTTATTAACTAAGGCATTCCTGGAATGTCTTTCAAATGTTCGACAAACTAATTTCACCGTAAATAATTGTGCCGATGAATTCTGACCGACTCTAGGCAAGATTTCATCAATCATATCCCCTGGTAGGTCTTCTAAAATTTTTGGTTGTCTATCCTTAATGTCCATTGTGTGTTTTATACTGTAAAATAGACAATGATTAGATTTGTAAAAGATAATTAACAAACAATACAAGCAACTTTTACATATAACATAAAAATACAAGCACGCTACAATACATATATTACACAACATGATTACAACTCTTTATTCCGACTCACTCGTTTCTTCTTCCTCGGACTTGGTTCGTTTTGCTAACTTCCTAGGGATATATGGTGCTCCTCTAATACGAGCCGTCGTTTTCACAAATGGTTTAGAAAAACTTGGTGGCTTAGATGTTCCCGGGTTATAGTGAAAGTTTAAGAAATACGGGTGTTTACGGTACACCCAATCAGGGTATTTCATGTTAACGTAGAGTTCATCGGGGTTGGAATTAGGTTTCTCTATTTTGATGCCTTTTCCCTTATTATTTTCTTTTACTTTTTCAAATTGGGTCGAGGTAATTTCTATAACATCATCGGAATCCTCATCGGGATCCGATTCATCAGAAAATTGGTAATTTTCCCAATATTTTACTTCCTCGGTGGAAACACCATTGACCATTTTTAACTTTGGTCCATTGGTTGAGGATTTTATTTTATTTAACTGTTTTTCTGTAGTTATTAATATTTCTTCCTCCGGAACCTCTTCTTCTTCCGGTTCCTCTTCTTCCGGTTCCTCCTCTTCCGGTTCCTCCTCTTCCGGTTCCTCCTCTTCCGGTTCTTCCTCGGGAATTTGTGAATCTTCCCAAAATATATTCGACTCTTCAT
The DNA here is from genome assembly GCF_046630445.1 of Rutidosis leptorrhynchoides. Taxonomy (NCBI): domain Eukaryota; kingdom Viridiplantae; phylum Streptophyta; class Magnoliopsida; order Asterales; family Asteraceae; genus Rutidosis; species Rutidosis leptorrhynchoides. The sequence goes on from NC_092334.1 coordinate 201,754,308, forward strand.
TATTATTAGGTTAGTCGATGGGATTTTTACTAGAGGTAGACATCTATCACATAATATCAAACACGTTAAGAAATTAATATATCACATAATATTTACATGTTAATAATATATAGTTTCCAACAAAAAGTGTTAAGCAATTGTTTTTTTTTAAAGAAAATACGGTCGAAGTCCAGACTCACTAATGCATCCTAACAAACTCGGTAAGACATACTAATGCAATTTTATGGTTCTCTAAGACCAACGCTCGGATACCAACTGAAATATCTCGTTCATATTGATTATAAACGTTTCATATTAATTGATTTCTTTGCGACGTTTTTAACCTCTATATGAGACGTTTTTCAAATACTGCATTCGATTTTTAAAACAAACCATAACCTTTAAAATATTACGACGATTATCACATAATGATAATCTAAAATATAGAGTTTTCACACTACCATTACTTACAATCATATTACACAACAATATATGTCTTCGAATGCAGTTTTTAAACAATATTATACAAGCATGCTGACTCCAACTCTTGTCCATAAATTAGCATGCAACAGCGGAAGCTCTTAATAATCATCTGAGAATAAACATGCTTTAAACGTCAACAAAAATGTTGGTGAGTTATAGGTTTAACCTATATATCAAATTGTAATAATAGACCACAAGATTTCATCTTTCAATAACATGCAATCTGCATAAAAATCATTCATATGGTTGAACACCTGGTAACCTACATTAACAAAATGCATCTAGAATATCCCCATATATAAATATCGAAGTACTAAAGCAGTTCAAATTCTCTGACTGGGGCATGTCAAAGCCCATAGATCTATCTTTAGGATTTACGTCAATTGGTGACAATTATAATAAATACCAATTCTTAGGCTACCAAGTTCAACAAGGGCTATATCCGGTATAACGATTCAACATAGAATATAGTTTCAATACTTGTGTCTATTTTGTAAATCATTTTCAAAACTGCATGTATTCTCATCCCAAAAATATTAGATAGTAAAAATGGGACTATAACTCACTTTCACAGAATTTTCCTTCATCGGGAAAATAAGACTTGGCCACGGGTCGATTCACAAACCTATAATGAATATATACATTCATATCAAAGTATGATCGAAATATATTCACAATATTTTTTATTACATTTTAACGATTTAAGTTTGTTAAGTTAGCAGTCCAACGTTAGTAATCTACAACTAGTTGTCCACAGTTAGACGTACATAAATAAATCAATACAAATTATCTCGAATCAATCCACGACCCAGTGTATACAAGTCTCAGGATAGATCACAACTCAAAGTATATATATTATTTTGGAATCAACCTCAACCATGTATAGCTAATTCAAGCATTACTGCATATAGAGTGCCTATGGTTGTTCCCAAATAATATATATAGATGGGTCGATATGATATGTCAAAACATTGTATACGTGTCTATGGTATCCCAAGATTACATAATATATGTTAGAATATATGTATAATATAATATAAGTTAGTTAAGTTTTGATTTGCATAGATTTGTTACAAATTTCACGTAGCTACAACAAGCAAAATTATCCAATCTTGTTTTACCCATAACTTCTTCGTTTTAAATCCGTTTTGAGTGATTCAAGTTGCTATGGTTTCATAATGAACTGAAATTTATGAAAGTAAACAGAAAAATTATAAGTTTATAGTCAGAAATACAGGTTACAAGTCAATATTGTAAGAGGTAGTCATTTCAGTCGAAAGAACGACGTCTTGATGACAATTTTGAAAAACATACTTCCACTTTGAGTTTAACCATGATTCTTGGGTATAGTTTCATGTTAATAATAAAAATAATTTTCCCAGAAGAACAACTTTTAAATCAAAGTTTATCATAGTTTTTAATTATCAAACCCAAAACAGCCCTAGGTTTTACTACGACAGCGTATGTTCGGTTTTACGGTGTTCATCGTGTTTCCAGGTTTTAAATCATTAAGTTAACATATCATATATATATATATAGAAAATGTGTTTAGTTGATTTTAAAAGTCAAGTTAGAGGGATTAACTTTGTTTGTAAACAAGTTTAGAATTAACTAAACTATGTTCTAGTGATTACAAGTTTAAATCATCGAATAAGATAGTTATGTATATATGAATCGAATGATGTTATGAACATCATTACTACCTCAAGTTTAGTAGGTAAACCTACTGGAAGTGATAAGAAATGATCTAGCTTCAAAGGATCTTGGATGGCTTGAAAGTTCTTGAAGTAGAATCATGACACGAAAACAAGTTCAAGTAAGATTTTTACTCGAATTAAGATAGTTTATAGTTATAGAAATTGAATCAAAGTTTGAATATGAGTATTACCTTGAATAAGAAAGATAGCCTACTGTAAATAACAAAGGTTTCTTGATCTTAGATGATTACTTGGAATGGATTTGAAAGCTTGGAAGTAGACTTGCAAACTTGAAAGTATTATTGATTTTATAAAACTAGAACTTATAGAATTTATGAAGAACACTTAGAACTTGAAGATAGAACTTGAGAGAGATTAATTAGATGAAGAAAATTGAAGAATGAAAGTGTTTGTATATGTTTTTGGTCGTTGGTATATGGATTAGATATAAAGGATGTGTAAGTTTGTTTTCTTGTAGATAATTCATGAATGATTTATAATACTTTTGTAATTTTGTGAGATATTTCATGCTAGTTGCCAAATGATAGTTCTCACATGTTTGATGACTCATTAAGGGCTGCTAAGAGCTGATCATTGAATGTATATACCAATAGTATATATAATTAGAAGCTGGGTATTGTACGAGTACGAGTACCGAACGAATACGAGTAGAATTCTTGATGAAAATGTATGAGAATGCAATTGTAACCAATTTTGTTAAGTACAAGTATTTTGATATGTGTCTTGAAGTCTTCCAAAAGTATATTATTACATCTTAATACACTACATATATATACATTTTAACTAAGTCGTTAAGTCATCGTTAGTAGTTACATGTAAGTGTTGTTTTGAAACCTTTAAATTAACGATCTCATTTAATGTTGTTAACCCATTGTTTATTATATCTAATGAGATGTTAAATTATTACATTATTATGATATTATGATTTATGAATATATCTTAATATGATTTATATACATTAAAATGTCGTTACAACGATAATCGTTACATATATGTCTCGATTCAAAATTCTTAAGTTAGTAGTCTTGTTTTACATATGTAGTTCATTGTTAACATACATAATGATATATATAATTATCATTTTATCATGTTAAATATAGTGTAACATAATCTTAATATGATACATATGTATTTAGTAAGACATTGTTATAACGATAATCGTTATATATATCATTTTGAGTTTCTTAACTTAGTAGTCTCATTTTTATGTATATAACTCATTGTTAATATACCTAATGAGATACTTACTTATCATAATATCATGTTAACTATATATATATATATATATATATATATATATATATATATATATATATATATATATATATATATATATATATATATATATATATATATATATCATCATATAGTTTTTACAAGTTTTAACGTTCGTGAATCGCCGGTCAATTTGGGTGGTCAATTGTCTACATGAAACCTATTTCAATTAATCAAGTCTTAACAAGTTTGATTGCTTAACATGTTGGAAACATTCAATCATGCAAATATAGTTTTCATTTAATATATATAATCATGGAAAAGTTCGGGTCACTACAATAGAATCTTCTCTTTCTTGATCACATTTGAGTAGTAATTGATGCACTTGTGATCACTAGAAATAAGCCTTTGAAATATGCAAGAGGGTCAGCTTCAAATGATCTTAAACGGTTGCCTTTTATAGTAGGATTCAAAAAGTAGCCGTTGACACACGGTTGTCATCATGGTCGACCGTGGTGCGACCGTGCATGCTCTAGTCCAAAATTGGTATCCGTTGTATAGCCATTTGACTCAAATTTAAACACCACATTTTGGCACCTTTACTCCTTCTAGCACCTGCAAAAGAAACCTAACATCCTATACAAGTACTATATGCATTAAGTGTGTGAGATTTGGTCTTAATGAATGAAAGTGACTAATCATTCCAAAAGTGGCAAACCCACCATTCTTGGAGAAGTGTCTTGATTGATATTTTGGGAAATCTCAGTTTGGTCAAGACTTAGTTAGTCACTTTAATGCTCTTGGTTCAATTCTAAAGACTAGTCACTATGTCATTAACTTCCTAGTTTCAATTAATCACAAGTCATGTTCTTTTTTAGTTTAGTTTAGAGATTAATTAAATGATGTCTCTATAAGATAATCATGAAATATGTAGAGACATCAAAGTTAAGTCTTAAGTAATCACCCTTAGTTACTTAGACTAGACCACATAGACAATTGACTATACTTTCATTGTGAACCATTTTACACTTAATCTATTGGAGTAGGTTAGTTACTTGAATTCTAACTAGTGAGCACATAGCAAACATATTAATCAAGTTGACAAGTTTATGAGTATTAATCATATTGGCAAGTAGCAAGTAATACTCACATAGCAAGAGATAGTTATTCTAGAATCAATCATATAGATACTTGCACAACTTATAATTCAAGCTTTAACAAGTTTAAGTGCAATATAACATATTGCTTGATTAATGTGTAAGCACACATTAATGTTCAACATATGTACAAGGGAAGAGCAATCTCTAGTTGGGACTTGGTGACCATCCTAAATGTATCTAAGTGTGTTTTAGGATTACAAGTCATTTCTAGTTTAACCTTAAGAGCATTGTTCCTCATTTAGCCTTAATTAATCACTAAGTCGTTTCTAATAACAATTATTGTTCTAGTGACCTTGGCTTAAGTGTGTTGGTACTTGATGATCACACTAAGAATATCCAGATAAGAATTTAGATCACAAGTTTTTGATTAACACTTATGTGTTATGCCTAATCTTGGTTAATTTGTCATTAAAGTGTCATTAGGCGTAATTAATCACAATTAGTGTTTTTATGACCAAAACTCAATTGAGTATGGAGAATGCATCTATTCTAAGCATGTTGAGAAAGGTTTCATGAATTATAGATGTCGGAAACTAGTCAAACTTTATTTGGTCAAAAATGGTAACAGAGAAAACTGTGGTCGCGCTGCGGTTGACCGTGGTGGCGACCGTGCAACTTGTTTTCACAAAACTGCGTTGAAATTTAGTTTGGGGTTTCATGATTGACTATGCGGTCGACCGTACCTCGGCCGTATGTTTAGCTGAACTTTTAATTTCATTCTTTAACCTATCTTTGACTTGGTCATTTGCAAGATAAAGTATGGTTTAGTGACCTTGCGTGTTTTATGTTCAGATATCAGTCATTACTTGTGCATATGTTTGTGTCATCATCAAAACATATTCTTTGGTTAATCATACTTAAGTTTATCGTTTAGCGCATTAACCAACATTCAACCAACACTCCAGATCCCGATTTGGTACTTGATTTGTATTAGAAAAATGTTCCTTATGTCGTTGTGATTCTAACAAGATAAGATTTGTGCGATTTCATGTCCAAATAAGTGATTATATGGTTGTTTTTGTTAGGTTTTGTCAAAAAGTGATTTTAGTGTCAAATTGGTACAATTTTTTAACGACCCATCCTAATCCATCTGGACGAATACATTACATTTGTTACATCGCGAGGTACTTGACCTCTATATGATACATTTTACAAACATTGCATTCGTTTTTAAAAAGAAAACTTTCATTACATCGAAAGTTGACGGCATGCATACCATTTCATAATATATCCCACTATAATTGACTTAATAATAATCTTGATGAACTCGATGACTCGAATACAACATATTTTGAAATATGTCATGAATGACTCCAAGTAATATCTCTAATTGAGCAAATGCACAGCAAAAGATTTCTTTCAAACATGAGAATAAACATGATTTCAAGTGTCAACCAAAAGGTTGGTGAGTTCATTAGTTTATCATAAACATTTATTTCCATCATTTTAATAGACCACAAGATTTCATATATTTAATTGTACACGTAACCCGAGTACAAAATAATACGCGTAACCCGCGAATTAAAAATTATTCATATGGTGAACGCTTAATAACCGACTTAACTTTAATGCATAGAATATCCCCAAACAGAACCTCTCGTCTGTATAATAATAATAATCTCGAAGTACTAAGGAATCCGTACCCCGGATGGGACTTGTCGAGGTCCATAGATCTATCTTTAGGATTCGCGTCAATTAGGGGCCATACCCGTTTCCTAATTATTAGGTTACCAAGCTAAAAAGAGGTGATATTCAATATTCATAATCCAACCATAGAATGTAGTATTTGATCACTTATGTCTATTTCGTAGAACATTAATAAAATCAGCGCATGTACTCCCAGTCCCAAAAATATATATAAAAAGGGAGTAATGAAACTCACAATACTGTATTTCGTAGTAAAAATACATATGACGTCATTGAACAAGTGTATGGTTGATCTCAGATTCACGAACCTATATCATTTATATATATATATATATATATATATATATATATATATATATATATATATATATATATATATATATATATATATATATATATATATATATATATATATATATATATATATATATATATATATATTAACACATATAATTTAAATCGAACAAATTTATATACATACATACATATATATATATATATATATATATATATATATATATATATATATATATATATATATATATTGTTATATTTAATAGTTTATAGGTTTAATTTATTAATTAAGTATAGTTAATTTATGTATACCTTAGATGAATAATTAATATTTATTATAAACATATGTTATAGGTTTTAAATATGTTTTTATGTAACTAATGTTTACTTGATAAAATTATATTATTAATAAATAAAGAGTTGTATTTCTATAATAATAATAATAGTAATTACTTATTAATGATAGTAATTATGGTCATGTTAGTAATAATGTTAATAATAATGATAATAACAATAATAATGATAATTTCAATAAAAATGATAATTTTAATAAAAATGTTAATTTTAATGATAATACTAATTTTGATAAAAATGCTATATTTAAAAATACAAATACTTTTAATAAATATGATAGTAATAATAATACTGATAATAATAAAAACTATAATGATAACAATTTTACAACTAATGATAGTAACTTTAATAATAATACTTTCTTATATATATTTAATAACCAAAATCTTAAAGTTTAATCCTAATTCGATTATACTTGCATTACAGCCGTGATATAAACATATTAACTTTATATTTATATCTATAATTTATTTATAATAATTTTAATCAAAATCATGAATATTATCATATCTTTAACCATTTTTTTATTACTTCATACTTGAAACTATACTTATAATTATCATTAAACTTTTGATCCACAAACATAATCATAATAACATAAATTTAATGTAAATTTCATAATAATAATAATAATAATAATAATAATAATAATAATAATAATAACAATAATAATATTAACTAATAATAATAAGGTAGTAATAATAATAATAATTTTGGTAATAAATTATAACTTCCAAAGCTTTTCTAAAAAAAAGTTGCCCGGAACGGGGCTCGAACCCGTGACCTATTGTTAACCCAACACAACACCCAACCAACTGATCCAACTCGCTTTTCTTGAGATATATCCAACTTAAATTAATTTATTCTTATTTCAGTCTGATTCTATTTCTTTCTCCTTCAGCAAAACTCAAACGACCAAAATCAAAAATCAAAGCAGCAAGATTGTGTTTTGTTTTATGGTTTGTAAACGAAACAAAAGTAATTGTCTGTGATTTATATAGATTATCAAACAGGAAAAGAAGAGAAATTCAAAAAAACAGTTTCGATAATAAAGAAGATGAACACATAATTTGATTTAAAAATTGTACAAACGTTTGACTTTTTAACTTAAAAGTTTGACCTCAAAATTAGAACTCGATATAAGGAATTAGAGATTGAAATTTTACAGAAAGTTTTCTTGGAGGATTCCTAACAAGACTGCATTTATGGATTTTGAAATAGGATTCGAATTCGAGTTTTTGATTTGAAGATACAACGAACAGAGGAAGACTTCTATTTTTCTGTTTTACTTTTCTTTTCTTCACCCAATTGCAGTACATATTAATGGAGTACAAGTTGTTGATTTATGTTGTATCAATAATCAATCAAATTTATTTGCATTAGAAGTTGAATTGGACGTGTAACAATATTCGACACGAAGGACATCAAAGAAAATAAAATAATAAAACTAATGTCGATGCAAAACCGATTTCAATTATTTTACTTTATATATCTGACATAATTGTTTTTATCTGATTTAGTATTCCTAATTTATAGTATAATAAATACGTTAATAATAATTACTGTGAATATTATTACTAATAATAAAAAAAGAAATACTAATAATAATAATAGGAATAGAAATAATAACAATATCAAATAAAAATACTGATATGAATAAAATAAAATAAAGATGGAAATTTTTAATGAAAAGATAGGTTTAATAATAATAATAATGTTGATAATAACTAAAAAAATGATAATAATAATAATAAATTGTATTATATTTTATAATAATAATAATAATAATAATAATAATAATAATAATAATAATAATAATAATAATAATAATAATAATAATAATAATAATAATAATAATAATAATAATAATAATAATAATAATAATAATGAGGATAAGTATAATAATATTAGTGATAACCATGATAATAATCAAAATCATAATTCTTGTACTAATTCTAATAACAATAATATTAGTATTAATAATATTTTAATAATTAAAGTGTATCAAATTTCATACCTATATATTTTATATATTGATATTAATAGTATTGATATCATTGCTAACATTAATATTAATATTAAATAATTAGTATAACAACTATAATTTGATCTTATAATTACTTTTAATATATTAATATTACAATTCATTACTTATGTAATGTCTTACAGCTTACATATAATTGAATATTTATACATATAATAATAATTATGTATAGAATCACATATATTTGATGTACTTTATGTATATAGATTTATAATAATTTTTATTATATTGTTTATTATTTTATAATCTTAATTACAATTAATAATTTATTAATATATTATTATATAATTATTTATATCTAATTATTTATATATACATATCTATTGTTCGTGAATCGTCAGGAACAGTCAAAGGTTAACTGAATCTATATAAACAGTTCGAAATTTTGAGACTCAACTTAATAGACTTTGCTTATCGTGTCTAATAATATAAAGTTTAAGTTTAAATTTGGTCGGAAATTTCCGGATCGTCACAGTACCTACCCGTTAAAGAAATTTCGTCCCGAAATTTGATCGGGATGGTCATAGCTAACAATAAGAATGTTTTCCTGACGAATATGAGTTGATAAATAAAGTTTTATCACTGTTGAGTAATATAGATAAAACAATTTGATTATGCAAAGCGTACGAGTGAAGCTGTCACAAAAGATTAAGATAGAGATTTTAACTTTTGACGTAGTCACGGTGGATTTTCGGAATTCAAGGAATTTAAAAGAAAATCTTTGGAAATCTATAAGATCTGATTCTTCGGGACTTAAGGAAATTAGGATCCTCTTTAATTAAATGCGGAGATCTGCCTTGGTTTCTTTATAAGATATTTCACTATATATTAACTTTTTCCATTCCATTACTTTTACAACTCCTATACTCAATTTCTAAATTCAAAAGATTGTGAAAATGATGAATCCAGTTCTGATCCTTGTCCTTATCCTCACTATCGCAATAATCATTCTCCTTTTCCAACTTCCACCAGAGGAATCTGTTTACTTCTACTTCGCCCTTGGGGTTATAGTATTTTTAATTCTCCCGTGTCTTTATGTTGTGATAAATATTGATATCTACGGTTTGTAATTTATGTATTGTTATCGGGTTTTATATTCTCCCTTATATTTCTGAGCTCCTTGCTTTTGTTTTCTCTTCCCAACTTTAAATAAAGCAAGTAATGGTCCAGAATTCGTAGGTATGGAGTTTCGAATGGACATGACTAATGTTCTAAGAGAGAGATTGTAATAGCACGATCTTGATTGGTTAAATTACCAGAATTCAAGAAAAAATATAGAACTATCAGGAAGAATATGTTCTTGATATGTTTATGTATTAGATAGAATGTAAGAGTCGTGTTGTACAACCCGGAAATTTCAGACCAAATTTAAACTTAATCTTTATATGATTTAATGTTTCCGACACGATAAGCAAAGTCTATAATGTTGATGTTTCAAAATTTTTGAAACTATATTCATATATTCAATTACCCTTCGACCAGTTCCAACGATTCACGAACCTTTAATTGTAAATAGATATGTATATATATTTAATTACATATATGTATAATAATATTAAATGACTTAATTGTTGGAATGAAATATATAAATTACTTACGATAAAATAAAATGCGTTATTTAAAACGTGTATATATATTGAATATATATATATATATATATATATATATATATATATATATATATATATATATATATATATATATATATATATATATATATATGGTTTTGAATCTATTTAAGAAAACAATAGTAACACTCGTTATCATTCAATGATTATTTAAACAAGTTAAATTTCAACTCATGTGATTTTAAAAATAAACGGTGATCCGAAAATAAGTTATATCAATTTTAACTTTATTAAAAATATATTTAGATTCTAATTGATTAATTTTAAAAATATTTAATTTTGAGTTGGGGTCAAGCTCGAATGACAGGTCAATTTTTATGGTTGATAATAAGCAAGTCTAAATACAAATTCATAATGAGATAAAGATAAACGTTGATCCATAATTAAGTTATATAAAATTTAGGATTATTAAGAATATTTTTACTTTGATGAGTTGAGTTTTAATACTCCGTACATATTACTTGGAACTATAAATAAATATTAGATGAACCTTTTTAATCAGGTTTCAAACAGTAAATAAGCGAAATAATTAAATGTACTTGATCTAAAAATATGAGATTTTTCGCTATAATTTTATCCGTAACTGTTTAGCAAGGGACCCCGATATAATAACCCTATTCAAGTGTCGGCAGAGATATTTTTACATGTAAGTTGAATTATTAATAAGGATTACTGTTCTTGGAGTTTAATTACCTATTATATGTGCATATTCACATATATGATATAGGGATAACACAGACTTGCTCAATCACCTTCATACTCCCACCACCATCATATTTCTTTTCTCTTCTTTTTCTTCTTCATTCGTTTGCTTGCTTCTGTCTATTTCCGAGAGCAAGTCACATAAACCACCACTTTTGAACAATTCATTGTTATCATTGAAACCTTAAACCATCTCTCGTTACCATGAACCATCTTCGGTCACTAAACAACCCATTTCCATCTAACACCACCTTGTATTTTCTGTTTTCCATCAAAACCTCCACAACCGTCACATAAACCACAACTTACCATCACTTGTATGCTACTACTACACTACTATATTTTGTTTCTTCTTAATATCACTACCGTTTTCTATTCATTTTCGATTGATAAGATGAAGAAGACAATCTACAGTGCTTGTAGTTCCTGTTTTTCTGTTCCTGCTAGAAGACTAAACAGCGTCAATTGTTCATCATCCGTCAATGGTTGCTACTGCTAACAACTGTTTCCGTTACCATTCATTAACCATCACAAAAACCCTCTTGCTTTCTTGCATCTTGTTTGAATCAAACACCAAAATTAACACCACAAGATCATCACGAACCACCACCATCGTTACCATCTTCGAAACCCATTAAGGTTTCTGTTTTCAAACCACCACGAACAACTAGACCGTGCAGCTACTGTTATCACTGCAAAACTTTTCTGTTTCTATTCCTATATTGGTGAAGAAGAAGATAAATAGTAAACAATGATGAAGATCCTCGTGATTTCTTGCTGATGTTACACGTTTCTGTTTCTATATGTTTCAGCCGACAACCCCACCCCCACAACAACACCTTTCTAGTTCTCTCTCATATTATTTTTTTTTCGCTGCTACAGCCTAGCTTGTGATCATGTGAACCCGATTAAACATAAGCCTTTTCTGTTGGGCTATTGGTTTACAATTGGGCCGTGTCTCATTTCTCTTTTATTTTTGTGGGCCGAGTGTATGGGAATAAAGGGAATAATGATGATGAAATACAGTGATAAGATGATACATAAATGATATTTCATGATGGTATTTAGAAAGATCAATAATGATAAGGAAGATGATAATGATTGTGATATGATAATGATGATATCACGAGTTAAAGGTGGTGAGTGAAAACGATGATGCTTACGATTTTAAGATCACGATTTTATGTTAGGATATAATAATAAAGATGATAACACAGTTTGCTACATGATAAGTAAATAAATAGGCGAGTTATTACAAGAAAATAATAACGGTTCATTGGTTTAGAAGGGTGTTAGGGGAACGAGAGGTCAAGGGTTCAAGCCCGAGTTGGGTCATTTTTTTTTTTTAAAAGGAGAAGAAGAAGAATGGAACTAGTTAATACAAGATAAACATAATTAAGTTCTGATTTAATTATAAAAGCAAATACAGTTTGATGGTTTAAAGTGTTATGGGTTTAGCGGTAGGTCATGGGTTCGAGCCCTGTCTAAGGCAGTTATTTTTTTTTTGGAGCTTTTTCATGTGAGGTAGTATTATTATTACTCTTATTATTAATATTATTATTATTATTATTATTTTTATTATTATTATTATTATTATTATTATTATTATTATTATTATTATTATTATTATTATTATTATTATTATTATTATTATTATTATTATTATTATTATTATTATTATTATGATTAAGTATTAGTATTATTATTAGTATTATTATAATTATTAATATAAATATTAGTATATTAGTATTATTATTAGTAAAATAATTATTTTCATAGTTATTATTATTAGTATTCACTATTATTAAACTTATTATTTTTATTAAAAATTATTATTAATATTAAAAGTATTATTATTATTATTATTACAAATTATTTTAGTATCATTAAAATTATTATTTTTATAAACAAAAGATATTTATATAGAAATATATTTATTACATATATCATAAGTATATCTAATTTACTATTTTAATATAAAAATAACATATGTAGATATATGTAACATTAGAAATAATAAATACATTACTATTTTAAATAATTAATATATATATATATATATATATATATATATATATATATATATATATATATATATATATATATATATATATATATATATATATATATATATATATATATATATAACCTAGTCTGAATGCCATTACATGTTTTAATATATACAAAACTGATATAGGTTCGTGAATCCGAGACCAACCTTGCATTGTTCAGTACCGTCGTATGCATATTTTTACTACAAAATATCGTATTGTGAGTTCATTTGCTCGCTTTTACTCTTTACATTTTTGGGACTGAGAATACATGCGCTGTTTTTATAACTGCTTTATTAAATGTTTTTGAAATATATTTTTGAACTGCGAATACATTAAATGCTTTTATAAATGTTTGACGAGATAGACACAAGCAAAACATTCCTCGAATGAATTATTATGCAGACAGAAGTTCTGTGGATTATTATTGAATTATGTAGACATGATAATTGTCACCAATTGATGTGAATATATTTCCCCTGATTAATATTGCTTGGTAACCTAAGAATTAGAATCGGGTATGGCCCTAATTCATGCGAATCCTAAAGGTAGCTACCGGGTTTAACACCCCCACCCAGAATGTTCACTAGACGAAAGAGCTAGTGGGCGTGGTGTTTAGTACTTCGAAGTTTATATATTTTACAGATGAGATGTTCTGTTTTGGGGATATTATTGATGCACATTATATGTTAAGGTCGGTTACCAAGCCAAGCTATGAAAGCAATGTGAATGTTATGTATCGAGAGAATGATTTTTATACACAGGTTATGTGTATTATTTTTGTGCACGAGATATGTGTACAGTTATTTAAAAATCGCGAGGCAACCTACGGGGGAGAAAAGGATACGAACCTACCCTGCTAAGCATTATAAAAAATGGTTTCGTACACGAGATAGGTGTACTGTATTTAATTCTTGTGGTCTATCAAAATGATGAATTTTTTTGCTTATGATAAACCTATGAACTCACCAACCTTTTGGTTGACACTTTAAAGCATGTTTATTCTCAGGTATAAAAGAAATCTTCCGATGTGCATTTGCTCATTTAGAGATATTACTTGGAGTCATTCATGACATATTTCAAAAGACATTGCATTCGAGTCATTGAGTTCATCAAGATTATTGTTATGTAAATTATAGTTGGATATATTATGAAATGGTATGCATGCCGTCAATTTTCGATGTAAAGAAAGTTTGCCTTTTGAAAACGAATGCAATGTTTGTAAAATGTATCAATTAGAGGTCAAATACCTCGCGATGTAATCAACTATTGTGAATCGTTTATAATCGATATGAACGGGGCATTTCAGTTGGTATCAGAGCTGGTATAACCGCGTCCATGTGTGGAAGGTTAGTCGTAAATGAGGTTCTCAAAGTGTGACCTGTGGCGAAGCATTGGCTCTTACTCGTTACGATCCCTTACGAGGGTTGGCAGAAGCCGAGAGGCGGGCCCTAAAATTAGTATCTGAGGTACACTCAGTGGTCTCCGGATAGTTAAGGCACTGGGTGGGACGGCGATTGTCCCCACATGAGCTTCAGTTGGTATCAAAGCGGTGGTCTTAGCGAACCAGGTCTACATTAGTGTGTCTAACTGATAAGTCGTTAGGATACATTAGTGAATCTGGACTTCGACCGTGTCTGCATGTCAAAAGTTTTGCTTATCATTTTGTGTCGAAAATTACCTACTTATCATCCTTAGGAAATTACCTTCTTATCATTCTTAGTCTAGACACATCTTACTACATTGATTGCATGAATAGTGTATAGACAAATTCATATCTTAGCGTATCTGCTAATCCATATCTTAGTGTATCTGTTACTGTAGACTTTATCTGACACGTTCCCATAATTCCCTCTGTAATCTATGAGATCTTTTGTACTATGTATATGTATTCTATGTAATTAGAATATCAACCGATATCCGAAAATCATTTTATATTGAAAAATCCTTTACTCAATCGTACGAAATGGAACTCGCCACTAATTCAAGTCCCTCGAATTTTGAAAGCTATTCCAACATGGATGTTCTCCTAAACTTCGGAAGCAGCGTCACTAGAATGAATCAACCAATCAGCCATCCCTAATTCATCTGATGGGTTCGTAGTCGACTTAATCAATGGAGACAAGAAGAAGGTTATCCTTTCCATCAACCGAAATCACCTATTGGCGAAAAACCTGAAGCACTTACCGGTGAACTTATTCGTAATACCATTTTCTCTCATTTCTGGAATATCTTGCCACGACTATACCACAAGTCAGATTCTAAACCTTATTCATTCACTCGTTCCTACCGACAATCATTCCAGAGTAATAAGTCAACGAACTTCGCGCCCGAGTTGTAGTCTTGGAAAATATGGTGCAAAACGTACCAGCTTCAGCAACATCACCAGCACCAACAGTACCATCAACATCAACACCGGCATCACCAACAACCTAAGTTTCAACATCACACGCCTCAACATCACAATCTACACCTCAAGCACAATCATCGTTATACATGACGTTCTACATCATTTATCTTCGTTCGACATGGTAATTATGTAATCTCTAATGTTTTAAAGGTTATATATTCTTGTTCTAACGATAAATCAAATGAGATTAATATCATATTAACTCATTAAATCCATGATTACATCTGAAGAAAATATATATGTTTATATATTTTCATAAGGATTGTAATTTGAAATTTTTCGTACAAACTGCTAATGGTGAAAATATTTTAACGGGTAGGTAATACCCGGGGAATATTTAGATTTCATATTAACATGTTATATTGTACATTCTTCGAATCTGATCCAACAACCATTTACTATCCTACTTACATGCACAAGATATACGAATCCGTTCACCACAAAATAACCATTTTTATTCAATTTCATATTTGAATTTTGACTTATCAGGATCCAACAAGTGGCATAATTAAGAAAATATTGGACAAAATAAAATTTGTTAAAACAAACAAATTAACTATGAGAAATTTTATTAAGAATCCAGGCTAACAAAATCCTAGCTAACTGTTAATTCCTTATTACATTTTAATTATCGCAATATTAATTTTCGAAATTTTATTTATCGTCATTTAATTTCTGTTATTTACTTTACGCACTTTATTTATCGTCATTTAAATTTCTGTTATTTATATTACGCACTTTAAATATCGGGACACGTATACAAGGTTTTGACATATCATATCGACGCATCTATATATTTTATTTGGAATAACCATAGACACTCTATATGCTGTAATAATCGAGTTCGCTATACAGGGTTGAGGTTGATTCTCAAATAATATATATACTTTGAGTTGTGATCGAGTCTGAGACATGTATATAACGGGTCATGACATGTATTAATTAATTCGAATATAATATATTAAACTAAATATAAATTTTTGAATTACTAATTGTGGACTGCTAACTGTGGACTAATAACATTGGACAATTAAAATGAATTAAAATATTAATTATAACATATGAAACTAAACATTTCTTCAAGTTTGCCACTTGATTTCATCCTAAACCTCATTTGTATCTTGATGATTACAACCTGCGTTCAAACCTTTCATGATTCTTGAAAACACCTCAATCGAGAGGATGATCCAACCACACGTTATTGACCAGACGAAAGAATTATGCATATGGACATACACCTGGAAAACTCTTGGAACCAAAGTAGAAGTTTAAAATGAATTTATAATTCCTTGGCGTTGTTATTACCAAAAATAACCATGCAATCTCTTTCCAAATTAGCCAATTTTGTCACAGCTCCAGCAACTCAACTTCGACTTTTCGTTCGAAACAACCTTATTATAACCTTGAGAATGCTGATGAAGCAGCAAAAGCTATAGATGGTTTTAATGGCCAAAAGCTTGATAATAAAGAATGGAGGGTTGGAAACACTTGATATAAAATTGGTACTGGAAAACGGATTGAGAAAACCATGAAGGAGACTGTGAACAAATCACAAGGACTAACCTTGTACTTAAAGAATCCAGATGATTCTTTACCTGATGAAATATCTTGCGAATATCTTACTTCTTACTTATTCTAAATTCTTGTGAACAAACTTCTTCATCATCTTCTGATCTTGAATATTTTCGTATCTTCCATTATAAATATCCTTGATATTTCTGAAAATATTTTCATAACTATTCTTATCTGAAATCATTTATCTCTTCGCTCTATTAGTGTACATCATATAAGAAACTGTTAGTTTCTATATTCTGTAAACTTTCGAGTTTAAACTATGAATGTTTTTGAAGTAGTGTTGGGAACTGTAGCATGAGTTAGTACAATATAATGACACTTGATCAACGTGATTATATTTCAGTAAGTCATGCTGAGTTTCCAATGGAACGTGATGATTCACAGACCATAACGTCATCATGTACCATGTTACACGACTCTTACATTTTACTTAATCTCTAAACGTATCAAGAACATATATTCTAAATAGTTCTATATTTCGTGATTCTGGTAATTTAATCAATCAAAATCGTATCATTACAATCTCTCTCTTAGAACATTAGTCATGTTCATTCGAAACTCCATACCTACGAATTCTGGACCATTATTCGCCTAACTTATAGTCGGGAAGAGAAAACAAAAGTATGAATTAAGAAAGAAAGAATAGAAGGTATGAGCTGTGGAAATAAGGAAACGAAGGGGGTGGATTTATAGTGAAATATCCGACAGAGCAATCGAGAAAGATCATCGCATTTAACCAAAGAGGATTCTAATTTCCTTAATCATTAAAGAACCAAATATTATTACGAAGATTTCCTCTAAAATCCCTTAAATTCCGGAAATCAGCCCTGACTACGTTAAAAATCAAGACGAATCGTATTTTCCCCATTTCACTCTTTTGTGATAGCTTTACTCGTACTCTTCACATAAACGAATTGTTTTAACCATATTACTCTATGGTAATAAAATTCTACTTATCAACTTATATTCGTCATGAAAACATTCTTATTGTTAGCCATGACGATCTCGATCAAATTTCGGGACGAAATTTCTTTAACGGGTAGGTACTGTGACAACCCAGAAATTTCCGACCAAATTTAAAATTAATCTTTATATGATTTAATGTTTCCGACACGATAAGCAAAGTCTGTAATGTTGATGTTTCAAAAATTTTGAAACTATGTTCATATATTCAATTACCCTTCGACCAGTTCCGACGATTCACGAACCTTTAATTGTAAATAGATATGTATATATATTTAATTACATATATGTATAATAATATTAAATGACTTAATTGTTAGAATGAAATATATAAATAACTTACGATAAAATAAAACACGTTATTTAAAACGTGTATATATATTGAATATATATATATGTATGGTTTTGAATCTATTTAAGAAAACAATAGTAACACTCGTTATCATTCAATGATTATTTAAACAAGTTAAATTTCAACTCATGTGATTTTAAAAATAAACGGTGATCCGAAAATAAGTAATATCAATTTTAACTTTATTAAAAATATATTTAGAATCTAATTGATTAATTTTAAAAATATTTAATTTTGAGTTGGGGTCAAGCTCGAATGACAGGTCAATTTTTATGGTTGATATTAAGCAACTCTAAATACAAATTCATGATGAGATAAAGATAAACGTTGATCCATAATTAAGTTATATAAAATTTAGGATTTTCTAAGAATATTTTTACTTTGATGAGTTGAGTTTTAATACTCCGTACATATTACTTGGAACTAAGCGAAATAATCAGGTTTCAAACAGTAAATAAGCGAAATAATTAAATGTACTTAATCTAAAAATATGAGATTTTTCGCAATAATTTTATCCGTAACTGTTTAGCAAGGGACCCCGATATAATAACCCTATTCAAGTGTCGGCAGAGATATTTTTACATGTAAGTTAAATTATTAACAAGGATTACTGTTCTTGGAGTTTAATTACCTATTATATGTGCATATTCACATATATGATATAGGGATAACACAGACTTGCTCAATCACCTTCATACTCCCACCACCATCATATTTCTTTTCTCTTCTTTTTCTTCTTCATTCGTTTGCTTGCTTCTGTCTATGTCCGAGAGCAAGTCACATAAACCACCACTTTTTAACAATTCATTGTTATCATTGAAACCTTAAACCATCTCTCGTTACCATGAACCACCTTCGGTCACTAAACAACCCATTTCATCTAACACCACCTTGTATTTTCTGTTTTCCATCAAAACCTCCACAACCGTCACATAAACCACACCTTACCATCACTTGTATGCTACTACTACAATACTATATTTTGTTTCTTCTTAATACCGCTACCTTTTTCTGTTCATTTTCGATTGATAAGACGAAGAAGACAATCTACAGTGCTTGTAGTTCCTGTTTTTCTGTTCCTGCTAGAAGACCAAACAGCGTCAATTGTTCATCATCCGTCAATGGTTGCTACTGCTAACAACTGTTTCCGTTACCATTCATTAACCATCACTAAAACCCTCTTGCTTTCTTGCATCTTGTTTGAATCATACACCAAAATCAACACCACAAGATCATCACGAACCACCACCATCGTTACCATCTTCGAAACCCATTAAGTTTTCTGTTTTCAAATCACCACGAACAACTAGACCGTGCAGCTACTGTTATCACTGCAAAACTTTTCTGTTTCTATTCCTATATTGGCGAAGAAGAAGATAAATAGTAAACAATGATGAAGATCCTAGTGATTTCTTGCTGATGTTACATGTTTCTATTTCTATATGTTTCAGCCGACAACCCCACCCCCACAACAACACCTTTCTAGTTCTCTCTCTTATTATTTATTTTTTTTCGCTGCTACAGCTCAGCTTGTGATCCTATGAACCCAATTAAACATAAGCCTTTTCTGTTGGGCTATTGGTTTACAATTAGACCGTGTCCCAATTCTCTTTTTTTTGGGCCGAGTGTATGGGAATAAAGGGAATAACGACGATGAAATACAGTGATAGGATGATACATAAATGATATTTCATGATGGTATTTAGAATGATCAATAATGATAAGGAAGATGATAATGATTGTGATATCATTATAATGATGATATCACGAGTTAAAGGTGGTGAGTGAAAACGATGATGCTTACGATTTTAAGATCACGATTTTATGTTAGGATATAATAATAAAGATGATAAAACAGTTTGATACATGATAAGTAAATAAATAGGCGAGTTATTACAAGAAAACAATAACGGTTCATTGGTTTATAAGGGTGTTAGGGGAACGAGAGGTCAAGGGTTCAAGCCCGAGTTGGGGCAATTTTTTTTTGAAAAAGGAGAAGAAGAAGAATGGAACTAGTTAATACAAGATAAACATAATTAAGTTCTGATTTAATTAGAAAAGCAAAGACAGTTTGATGGTTTAAAGTGTTGTGGGTTTAGCGGGAGGTCATGGGTTCGAGCCCTGTCTACAGCAGTTATTTTCTTTTTGGAGTTTTTTCATGTGAGGTATTTTTATTATTACTCTTATTATTATTATTATTATTATTTTTATTATTATTATTAATATTATTAATATTATTAATATTATTATTATTATTATTATTATTATTATTATTATTATTATTATTATTATTAAGTATTAGTATTATTATTATTATTATTATAGTTATTAATATAAATATTAGTATATTAGTATTATTATTAGTAAAATCATTATTTTCGTAGTTATTATTATTAGTATTCACTGTTATTAAACTTATTATTTTTATTAAAAATTATTATTAATATTAAAAGTATTATTATTATTATTACAAATTATTTTAGCATCATTAAAATTATTATTTTTACAAACAAAAGATATTTATATAGAAATATATTTATTACATATATCATAAGTATATCTAATTTACTATTTTAATATAAAAATAACATATGTAGATATATGTAGCATTAGAAATAATAAATACATTACTATTTCAAATAATTAATATATATATATATATATATATATATATATATATATATATATATATATATATATATATATATATATATAACCTAGTCTAAATGCCATTACATGTTCATTACATGTTTTAATATATACAAAACTGATATAGGTTCATGAATCCGAGGCCAAACTTGCATTGTTCAGTTCCGTCATATGCATATTTTTACTACAAAATATCGTATTGTGAGTTCATTTGCTCCCTTTTACTCTTTACATTTTTGGGACTGAGAATACATGCGCTATTTTTATAACTGCTTTATTAAATATTTTTGAAATATATTTTTGAACTGCGAATACATTAAATGCTTTTATAAATGTTTGACGAGATAGAGACAAGCAATACATTCCTCAAATGAATTATTATGCAGACAGAAGTTCTGTGAATTATTATTGAATTATGTGGACATGATAATTGCCACCAATTAATGTGAATATATTTCCCCTGATTATTATTACTTGGTAACCTAGGAATTAGAATCGGGTATGGCCCTAATTCACGCGAATCCTAAAGGTAGCTACCGGGTTTAACACCCCCACCCAGAATGTTCACTAGACGGAAGAGCTAGTGGGCGTAGTGTTTAATACTTCGAAGTTTATATATTTTACAGGCAAGATGTTTTGTTTTGGGGATATTATTGATGCGCATTATATGTTAAGGTCGGTTACCAAGCCAAGCTATGAAAGCAATGTGAATGTTATGTATCGAGAGAATGATTTTTATACACAGGTTATGTATATTATTTTTGTGAACGAGATATGTGTACGATTATTTAAAAATTGCGAGGCAACCTATGGGGGAGAAAAGGATACGAACCTACTCTGCTAAGCATTATGAAAAATGGTTTCGTACACGAGATAGGTGTACTGTATTTAAATCTTGTGGTCTATCAAAATGATGAATTTTATTGCTTATGATAAACCTATGAACTCACCAACCTTTTGGTTGACACTTTAAAGCATGTTTATTCTCAAGTATGAAAGAAATCTTTCGCTGTACATTTGCTCATTTAGAGATATTACTTGGAGTCATTTGAAATGTCCCGTTCATATTGATTATAAACATTCCGTATTAATTGATTTCGTTGCGAGATTTTGACCTCTATATGAGATGTTTTTCAAAGACTGCATCCATTTTTAAAACAACCATAACCTTTATTTTATCAATAAAGGTTTCAAAAGCATTACGTAGATTATCAAATAATGATAATCTAAAATATACTGTTTACACACGACCATTACATAATGGTTTACAATAGAAATATATTACATCGACATATGTTTCTTGAATGCAGTTTTTACACAATATCATACAAACATGGACTCCAAATCTTGTCCTTATTTTAGTATGCAACAGCGGAAGCTCTTAGTATTCACCTGAGAATAAACAAAACGTCAACAAAAATGTTGGTGAGTTATAGGTTTAACCTATATATATATATATATATATATATATATATATATATATATATATATATATATATATATATATATATATATATATATATATATATATATATATATATATATATATATATATATATATATATATATCAAATCGTAACAATAGACCACAAGATTTCATATTTCAATACGCATCCCATACATAGAGATAAAAATCATTCATATGGTGAACAACTGGTAACCGACATTAACATGATGCATATATAAGAATATCCCCATTATTCCGGGACACCCTTCGGATATTATATAAATTTCGAAGTACTAAAGCATCCGGTACTTTGGATGGGGTTTGTTAGGCAAAATAGATCTATCTTTAGGATTTGCGTCAATTCGGTTCCCTAATTCTTAGATTACCAGACTTAATAAAAAGGGGCATATTCGATTTCGATAATTCAACCATAGAATGTAGTTTCACGTACTTGTGTCTATTTTGTAAATCATTTATAAAACCTGCATGTATTCTCATCCCAAAAATATTAGATTTTAAAAGTGGGACTATAACTCACTTTCACAGATTTTTACTTCGTCGGGAAGTAAGACTTGGCCACTGGTCGATTCACGAACCTATAACAAATATGTACATATATATCAAAGTATATTCAAAATATATTTACAACACTTTTAATACATTTTGATGTTTTAAGTTTATTAAGTCAGCTGTCCTCGTTAGTAACTTACAACTAGTTATCCAACGTTAGATGTACAGAAAAAATTGATATATATTATCTTGAATCAATCCACGACCCAGTGTATACACGTCTCAGGCTAGATCACAACTCAAAGTATATATATTTTTGAAATCAACCTCAACCCTGTATAGCTAACTCCCTCATTACTGCATATAGAGTGTCTATGGTTGTTCCAAATAATATATACACATGGGTCGATATGATATGTCAAAACATTTGTATATGTGTCTATGGTTTCCCAAGATTACATAATATATTAGAATACATGTATAACACAATATAAGTTAGCTAGGATATGATTAATATAGATTTGTTACCAATTTTCACGTTGCTACAACAAGAAAAATTATCCAATCTTGTTTTACCCATAACTTCTTCATTTTAAATCCGTTTTGAGTGAATCAAATTGCTATGGTTTCATATTGAACTCTATTTTATGAATCTAAACAGAAAAAGTATAGGTTTATAGTCAGAAATATAAGTTACAAGTCATTTTTTTAAAGGTAGTCATTTCAGTCGAAAGAACGACGTCTAGATGACCATTTTAGAAAACATACTTACACTTTGAGTTTAACCATGATTTTTGGATATAGTTTCATGTTCATAAGAAAAATCATTTTCTTAGAAGAACAACTTTTAAATCAAAGTTTATCATAGTTTTTAGTTAACTAACCCAAAACAGCCCGCGGTGTTACTACGACGCGTATGTCCGGTTTTACAGTGGTCTTCGTGTTTCCAGGTTTTAAATCATTAAGTTAGAATATCATATAGATATAGAACATGTGTTTAGTTGATTTTAAAAGTCAATTTAGAAGGATTAACTTTTGTTTGCGAACAAGTTTAGAATTAACTAAACTATGTTCTAGTGATTACAAGTTTAAACCTTCGAATAAGATAGCTTTATATGTATGAATCGAATGATGTTATGAACATAATTACTACCTCAAGTTTTCTGGATAAAGCTACTGAAAATGAGGAAAATGGATCTATCTTCAAAGGATCCTTGGATGGCTTGAAAGTTCTTTAAGCAGAATCATGACACGAAAACAGTTCAAGTAAGATTTTCACTCGAAATAAGATTGTTATAGTTATAGAAATTGAATCAAAGTTTGAATATGAGTATTACCTTGTATTAGAAAGATATCTTACTATAAATAAGAAAGATTTCTTGAGGTTGGATGATCACTCTACAAGATTGGAAGTAAGCTAGCAAACTTAGAAGTATTCTTGATTTTATGAAACTAGAACTTGTAGAGTTTATGAAGAACACTTAGAACTTGAAGATAGAACTTGAGAGATATCAATTAGATGCAGAAAATTGAAGAATGAAAGTGTTTGTAGGTGTTTTTGGTCGTTGGTGTATGGATTAGATATAAAGGATATGTAATTTTGTTTTCATGTAAATAAGTCATGAATGATTACTCATATTTTTGTAATTTTATGAGATATTTCATGCTAGTTGCTAAATGATGGTTCCCACATGTGTTAGGTGACTCACATGGGCTACTAAGAGCTAATCATTGGAGTGTATATACTAATAGTACATACATCTAGAAGCTGTGTATTGTACGAGTACAAATACGGGTGCATACGAGTAGAATTGTTGATGAAACTGAACGAGGATGTAATTGTAAGCATTTTTGTTAAGTAGAAGTATTTTGATAAGTTTCTTGAAGTCTTTCAAAAGTGTATGAATACATATTAAAACACTACATGTATATACATTTTAACTGAGTCGTTAAGTCATCGTTAGTCGTTACATGTAAGTGTTGTTTTGAAACCTTTAGGTTAACGATCTTGTTAAATGTTGTTAACCCAATGTTTATAATATCAAATGAGATTTTAAATTATTATATTATCATGATAATATGATGTATGAATATCTCTTAATGTGATATATATATACATTAAATGTCGTTACAACGATAATCGTTACATATATGTCTCGTTTCAAAATCATTAAGTTAGTAGTCTTGCTTTTATATATGTAGTTCATTGTTAATATACTTAATGATATGTTTACTTATCAAATATCATGTTAACTATATATATGTCATCATATAGTTTTTACAAGTTTTAACGTTCGTGAATCACCGGTCAACTTGGGTGGTCAATTGTCTATATGAAACCTATTTCAATTAATCAAGTCTTAACAAGTTTGATTGCTTAACATGTTGGAAACACTTAATCATGTAAATAACAATTTCATTTAATATATATATAAACATGGAAAAGTTCGGGTCACTACAGTACCTACCCGTTAAATAAATTTCGTCCCGAAATTTTAAGCAGTTGGAGGTGTTGACGTATCTTCTGGAAATAAATGCGGATATTTCTTCTTCATCTGATCTTCTTGTTCCCAGGTGAACTCGGGTCCTCTACGAGCATTCCATCGAACCTTAACAATCGGTATCTTGTTTTGTTTAAGTCTCTTAACCTCACGATCCATTATTTCGACGGGTTCTTCAATGAATTGAAGTTTTTCATTGATTTGGATTTCGTCCAACGGAATAGTGAGATCTTCTTTAGCAAAAAATTTCTTCAAATTCGAGACGTGGAAAGTGTTATGTACATTCGCAAGTTATTGAGGTAACTCAAGTCGGTAAGCTACTGGTCCAACACGATCAATATTCTTAAATGGTCCAATATACCTTGGATTTAATTTCCCTCGTTTACCAAATTGAACAACACCTTTCCAAGGTGCAACCTTAAGCATGACCATCTCTCCAATTTCAAATTCTATGTATTTTCTTTTAATGTCGGCATAGCTCTTTTGTCGACTTTGGGCGGTTTTCAACCGTTGTTGAATTTGGATGATCTTCTCGGTAGTTTCTTGTATTATCTCCGGACCCGTAATCTGTCTACCCCCCACTTCACTCCAACAAATCGGAGACCTGCACTTTCTACCATAAAGTGCTTCAAACGGCGCCATCTCAATGCTTGAATGATAGCTGTTGTTGTAGGAAAATTCTGCTAACGGTAGATGTCGATCCCAACTGTTTCCGAAATCAATAACACATGCTCGTAGCATGTCTTCAAGCATTTGTATCGTCCTTTCGCTCTGCCCATCAGTTTGTGGATGATAGGCAGTACTCATGTCTAGACGAGTTCCTAATGCTTGCTATAATGTCTGCCAGAATCTTGAAATAAATCTGCCATCCCTATCAGAGATAATAGAGATTGGTATTCCATGTCTGGAGACGACTTCCTTCAAATACAGCCATGCTAACTTCTCCATCTTGTCATCTTCTCTTATTGGCAGGAAGTGTGCTTACTTGATGAGACGATCAACTATTACCCAAATAGTATCATAACCACTTGCAGTCCTTGGCAATTTAGTAATGAAATCCATGGTAATGTTTTCCCATTTCCATTCCGGGATTTCAGGTTGTTGTAGTAGACCTGATGGTTTCTGATGTTCAGCTTTGACCTTAGAACACGTCAAACATTCTCCTACATATTTAGCAATATCGGCTTTCATACCTAGCCACCAAAAATGTTTCTTAAGATCCTTGTACATCTTCCCCGTTCCAGGATATATTGAGTATCTGGTTTTATGAGCTTCTCTAAGTACCATTTCTCTCATATCTCCAAATTTTGGTACCCAAATTCTTTCAGCCCTATACCGGGTTCTGTCTTCCCGAATATTAAGATGCTTCTCCGATCCTTTGGGTATTTCATCCTTTAAATTTCCCTCTTTTAAAACTCCTTGTTGCGCCTCCTTTATTTGAGTAGTAAGGTTAGTGTGAATCATTATATTCATAGATTTTACTCGAATGGGTTCTCTGTCCTTTCTGCTCAAAGCGTCGGCTACCACATTTGCCTTCCCAGAGTGGTAACGAATCTCAAAGTTGTAATCATTCAATAATTCAATCCACCTACGCTGCCTCATATACAGTTGTTTCTGATTAAATATATGTTGAATACTTTTGTGGTCGGTATATATAATACTTTTGACCCCATATAAGTAGTGCCTCCAAGTCTTTAATGCAAAAACAACCGCGCCTAATTCCAAATCATGCGTCGTATAATTTTGTTCATTAATCTTCAATTGTCTAGACGCATAAGCAATCACCTTCGTTCGTTGCATTAATACACAACCGAGACCTTGCTTTGTTGCATCACAATAAATCACAAAATCATCATTCCCTTCAGGCAATGATAATATAGGTGCCGTAGTTAGCTTTTTCTTCAATAACTGAAACGCTTTCTCTTGTTCATCCTTCCATTCAAATTTCTTCCCTTTATGCGTTAATGCAGTCAAGGGTTTTGCTATTCTGGAAAAGTCTTGGATGAACCTTCTGTAGTAACCAGCTAGTCCTAAAAACTGGCGTTTGTGTTTCGGAGTTTTCGGGGTTTCCCACTTTTCAACAGTTTCTATCTTTGCCGGATCCACCTTAATACCTTCTTTGTTCACTATGTGACCGAGGAATTGAACTTCTTCCAACCAAAATACACACTTTGAAAACTTAGCGTACAATTCTTCCTTCCTCAATACTTCTAACACCTTTCTCAAATGTTCACTGTGTTCGTGGTCATTCTTTGAGTAAATAAGTATGTCATCAATGAAAACAATGACAAACATGTCAAGGTATGGTCCACACACTCTGTTCATAAGGTCCATGAACATAACTGGTGCATTAGTTAAACCAAACGGCATGACCATAAACTCGTAATGACCGTAACGTGTTCTGAAAGCAGTCTTTGGAATATCATCTT
Organism: Rutidosis leptorrhynchoides; assembly: GCF_046630445.1. Taxonomy (NCBI): domain Eukaryota; kingdom Viridiplantae; phylum Streptophyta; class Magnoliopsida; order Asterales; family Asteraceae; genus Rutidosis; species Rutidosis leptorrhynchoides. The sequence continues at coordinate 201,782,419 of NC_092334.1, forward strand.
CTTTCACCCGCATTTGATGATACCCGGAACGTAAGTCAATCTTTGAATAAACAGACGAGCCTTGTAGTTGATCAAATAAGTCGTCGATTCTCGGTAGTGGATAACGGTTTTTGATGGTAAGTTTGTTCAACTCTCTGTAGTCAATACACAACCTAAATGTACCATCTTTCTTCTTGACAAACAAAACAGGAGCTCCCCACGGTGATGTGCTTGGTCGAATGAAACCACGCTCTAAAAGTTCTTGTAATTGGCTTTGCAGTTCTTTCATCTCGGTGGGTGCGAGTCTGTAAGGAGCACGAGCTATTGGTACAGCTCCTGGTACAAGATCTATTTGAAATTCAACGGATCGATGTGGGGGTAATCCCGGTAATTCTTTCGAAAATACATCGGGAAATTCTTTTGCGACGGGAACATCATTGATGCTCTTTTCTTCAGTTTGTACTTTATCAACGTGTGCTAGAACAGCATAGCAACCTTTTCTTATTAGTTTTTGTGCCTTCAAATTACTATTAAGATGTAGTTTCGTGTGCCCTTTTCTCCGTACACCATTAAGGGTTTTCCTTTTTATCGTATAATGCGAATTGCATTTTTGTAACAAACGATCTCTGCTTTCACTTCTTTCAACCAGTCCATACCGATTATCACATCCAAACTCCCTAACTCTACTGGTATCAAGTCAATCTTAAATGTTTCGGTAACCAGTTTAATTTCTCGATTCCGACATATATTATCTGCTGAAATTAATTTACCATTTGCTAATTCGAGTAAAAATTTACTATCCAAAGGCGTCAATGGACAACTTAATTTAGCACAATAATCTCTACTCACATAGCTTCTATCCACACCCGTATCAAATAAAACGTAAGCAGATTTATTGTCAATAAGAAACGTACCCGTAACAAGCTCTGGGTCTTCCTGTGCCTCTGCCGCATTAATATTGAAAACTCTTCCGCGGCCTTGTCCATTCGTGTTCTCCTGGTTCGGGAAATTTCTAATAATGTGCCCCGGTTTTCCACATTTATAACAAACTACATTGGCATAACTTGCTCCGACACTACTTGCTCCGCCATTACTCGTTCTGACACCATTTGTTCCTTTCATTCTGTTAACCCCTGGTCCGTAGACCTCACACTTCACTGCGCTATGACCATTTCTTTTACACTTGTTGCAAAATTTGGTGCAGAACCCCGAGTGATACTTTTCACACCTTTGGCATAGCTGCTTCTGATTGTTGTTGTTGTTGCGGTTGTTATTGTTGTTGGGATGATTGTTATAGTTGTTGTTGTTCTAGTTGTTGTTGTTGTTGTTGTTGTTGTTGTTGTTGTTGTTGTTGTTGTTGGGCCGTTTGTTGTAGTTGCGATTGATGTTGCGATTGTTGGGATAGTTGTTGCGATTATTGTTGTAATTACTGTTGTTGTTGTATTGGTGATTCTTATCACCGTTTTCCTCCCACTTTCTTTTGACTTGCTTCACATTGGTCTCTTCAGCCGCCTGTTCTTTAATTCTTTCCTCAATCTGGTTCACTAGTTTGTGAGCCATTATGGAGGCGGGCTCGTGTGAACTTATATCTTCTTGGATTCTTTCCGGTAATCCTTTCACAAACGCGTCGATCTTCTCTTCCTCATCTTCGAACGCTCCCGGAGACAATAGGCATAATTTCGTGAATCGTCTTTCGTACGTGGTAATATCAAATCCTTAGGTTCGTAACCCTCTAAGTTCTGTCTTGAGCTTATTGACCTCAGTTCTGGGACGGTACTTCTCGTTCATCAAGTGCTTGAATGCTGACCACGGTAGTGCGTAAGCATCATCTTGTCCCACTTGCTCTAGATAGGTATTCCACCATGTTAACGCATAACCTGTGAAGGTATGCGTAGCGTACTTCACTTTGCCCTCTTCAGTACACTTACTTATGGCAAACACCGATTCGACCTTCTCGGTCCACCGTTTCAATCCAATCGGTCCTTCGGTTCCAACAAATTCCAAAGGTTTGCAGGCAGTGAATTCTTTGTAGGTGCATCCTACACGATTTCCTGTACTGCTAGATCCAAGGTTATTGTTGGTATGTAGCGCAGCCTGTACTGCGGCTATGTTTGAAGCAAGAAAGGCACGAAATTCCTCTTCGCTCATATTCAAGGTGTGTCGAGTAGTCGGTGCCATTTCCTTCAAAATAGTCAAATGAAACCAGTTAATCATATAGAATATCAAGAGTAGTCAATAGTATTTCGTAGTGTAATATGAACTTATTTATAAAAGCTCTTTCTTCATATTAGCGTTTTATACTCTTTAATTCGGGTAGTACCTACCCGTTAAGTTCATACTTAGTAGCTAACATACCATTTCAACTACTACAATTCTATATGAAAAACTAATCACAAAAAAAAAAAAAAAAAAAAAAAAACAACAACAAAAATATATCATATTCAAGCCTTTATACAATAACTTGCAAACTTACAATACCGCTATTTTACATATAGCATGAAATATAGCACATAAAACTTTGATACAAAGTAGTTGCGAAGATAATTCTAGTTAATAAATAAGGCGTTTAGCAAAGGCAATAAAGACACGTAATTCATACGTCCAGAAACAAGTCATGCATTCTGGTTTTACTAATACCACTTCCCATTCTTGGTTTTGTGGAACATAACCGTTGTGACCGATAGTAAGACAATGTGTTGTAATGTTGTCAAAAGGATGAAGGTTACGTAATGACCAACAGTCTCGTAATAACCTAAAAACCTCATTTCTTACCCCAATTACCGACTCCGTCACTTGTGGGAATGTTTTGTTTAATAGTTGTAGCCCGATGTTCTTGTTCTCACTTTGGTGAGAAGCGAACATTACTAACCCGTAAGCATAACATGCTTCTTTATGTTGCATGTTAGCCGCTTTATCTAAATCACGAAGTCCTATATTCGGATATATTGAGTCAAAATAATTTCTTAACCCGTTGCGTAAAATAGCATTTGGGTTCCCCGCAATATATGCGTCAAAGTAAACACATCGTAACTTATGGATTTCCCAATGTGATATCCCCCATCTTTCGAACGAAAGCCTTTTTTAAACCAAGGCATTCTTGGAACGTTCTTCGAATGTCTTACAAACTGATCTCGCCTTAAATAGTTGTGCCGAGGAATTCTGACCGACTCTAGACAAGATTTCATCAATCATGTCTCCGGGTAGGTCTCTTAAAATATTGGGTTGTCTATCCATTTTGTGTTTTTATACTGTAAAATAGACAAGAGTTAGATTTATAAAAAAAATACTTATTAATACAAGCAATTTTTACATATATCACAAAGCATAAGCACACTATATTACATATATTACACCACACGAATACAACTATCTTATTCTGACTCGCTCGTTTCTTCTTCTTCTTCGGTTTTGGTTCGTTTTGCCAAGTTTCTAGGGATATATGATGTTCCCCTAATACGAGCCGTCGATTTCCACATTGGTTTAGAAAAACCTGGTGGTTTAGAGGTTCCCGGGTTATTGTCACAACTTAAGAAATACGGGTGTTGACGATACATATAAAGTTCATCAGGTTTGGAATCAAATTTCTCTATTTTTATGCCCTTTCCCTTATTGTTCTCTTTTGCCTTATTAAATTGTGTTGGGGTAATTTCTATAACATCATCAGAATCCTTGTTGGGATCCGATTCATCGGAGAATTGGTAATCCTCCCAATACTTTGCTTCCTTGGCGGAAACACCATTGACCATAATTAACTTTGGTCGGTTGGTTGAGGATTTTCTTGTACTTAACCGTTTTATTATTTCCCCCACTAGTTCTATTTCTTCTTCCGGTTTCGATTCTTCTTCCGGTTCCGATTCTTCTTCCGGTTCCGATTCTTCTTCCGGTTCCGACTCTTCTTCCGGTTCCTCTTCGGGAACTTGTGAATCAGTCCACGAATCATTCCAATTTACATTTGACTCTTCATTATTATTAGGTGAGTCAATGGGACATGTTCTAGAGGTAGACATCTATCACATAATATCAAACACGTTAAGAGATTAATATATCACATAATATTCACATGTAGTTTCCAACAAAATTTGTTAAGCAATCATTTTTCAAGTAAACACAGTAGAAGTCCAGACTTACTAATGCATCCTACCAAACTCGATAAGATACACTAATGCAAAATTATGGTTCTCTAAGACAAACGCTTGAATACCAACTGAAATGTCCCGTTCATATTGATTATAAACGTTCCATATTAATTGATTTCGTTGCGAGGTTTTGACCTCTATATGAGACGTTTTTCAAAGACTGCATTCATTTTTAAAACAACCATAACCTTTATTTTATCAATAAAGGTTTCAAAAGCATTACGTAGATTATCAAATAATGATAATCTAAAATATACTGTTTACACACGACCATTACATAATGGTTTACAATAGAAATATATTACATCGACATATGTTTCTTGAATGCAGTTTTTATACAATATCATACAAACATGGACTCCAAATCTTGTCCTTATTTTAGTATGCAACAGCGGAAGCTCTTAGTATTCACCCGAGAATAAACATGCTTTAAACGTCAACAAAAATGTTGGTGAGTTATAGGTTTAACCTATATATATATCAAATCGTAACAATAGACCACAAGATTTCATATTTCAATACGCATCCCATACATAGAGATAAAAATCATTCATATGGTGAACACCTGGTAACCGACATTAACAAGATGCATATATAAGAATATCCCCATCATTCCGGGACACCCTTCGGATATGATATAAATTTCGAAGTACTAAAGCATCCGGTACTTTGGATGGGGTTTGTTAGGCCCAATAGATCTATCTTTAGGATTCGCTTCAATTAGGGTGTCTGTTCCCTAATTCTTAGATTACCAGACTTAATAAAAAGGGGCATATTCGATTTCGATAATTCAACCATAGAATGTAGTTTCACGTACTTGTGTCTATTTTGTAAATCATTTATAAAACCTGCATGTATTCTCATCCCAAAAATATTAGATTTTAAAAGTGGGACTATAACTCACTTTCACAGATTTTTACTTCGTCGGGAAGTAAGACTTGGCCACTGGTCGATTCACGAACCTATAACAAATATGTACATATATATCAAAGTATATTCAAAATATATTTACAACACTTTTAATACATTTTTATGTTTTAAGTTTATTAAGTCAGCTGTCCTCGTTAGTAACCTGCAACTAGTTGTCCAACGTTAGATGTACAGAAAAAAATTGATATATATTATCTTGAATCAATCCACGACCCAGTGTATACACGTCTCAGGCTAGATCACAACTCAAAGTATATATATTTTTGAAATCAACCTCAACCCTGTATAGCTAACTCCCTCATTACTGCATATAGAGTGTCTATGGTTGTTCCAAATAATATATACACATGGGTCGATATGATATGTCAAAACATTTGTATATGTGTCTATGGTTTCCCAAGATTACATAATATATTAGAATACATGTATAACACAATATAAGTTAGCTAGGATATGATTAATATAGATTTGTTACCAATTTTCACGTTGCTACAACAAGAAAAATTATCCAATCTTGTTTTACCCATAACTTCTTCATTTTAAATCCGTTTTGAGTGAATCAAATTGCTATGGTTTCATATTGAACTCTATTTTATGAATCTAAACAGAAAAAGTATAGGTTTATAGTCAGAAATATAAGTTACAAGTCATTTTTTTAAAGGTAGTCATTTCAGTCGAAAGAACGACGTCTAGATGACCATTTTAGAAAACATACTTACACTTTGAGTTTAACCATGATTTTTGGATATAGTTTCATGTTCATAAGAAAAATCATTTTCTTAGAAGAACAACTTTTAAATCAAAGTTTATCATAGTTTTTAGTTAACTAACCCAAAACAGCCCGCGGTGTTACTACGACGCGTATGTCCGGTTTTACAGTGGTCTTCGTGTTTCCAGGTTTTAAATCATTAAGTTAGAATATCATATAGATATAGAACATGTGTTTAGTTGATTTTAAAAGTCAATTTAGAAGGATTAACTTTTGTTTGCGAACAAGTTTAGAATTAACTAAACTATGTTCTAGTGATTACAAGTTTAAACCTTCGAATAAGATAGCTTTATATGTATGAATCGAATGATGTTATGAACATAATTACTACCTCAAGTTTTCTGGATAAAGCTACTGAAAATGAGGAAAATGGATCTATCTTCAAAGGATCCTTGGATGGCTTGAAAGTTCTTTAAGCAGAATCATGACACGAAAACAGTTCAAGTAAGATTTTCACTCGAAATAAGATTGTTATAGTTATAGAAATTGAATCAAAGTTTGAATATGAGTATTACCTTGTATTAGAAAGATATCTTACTATAAATAAGAAAGATTTCTTGAGGTTGGATGATCAATCTACAAGATTGGAAGTAAGCTAGCAAACTTGGAAGTATTCTTGATTTTATGAAACTAGAACTTGTAGAATTTATGAAGAACACTTAGAACTTGAAGATAGAACTTGAGAGAGATCAATTATATGAAGAAAATTGAAGAATTAAAGTGTTTGTAGGTGTTTTTGGTCGTTGGTGTATGGATTAGATATAAAGGATATGTAATTTTGTTTTCATGTAAATAAGTCATGAATGATTACTCATATTTTTATAATTTTATGAGATATTTCATGCTAGTTTCCAAATTATGGTTCCCACATGTGTTAGGTGACTCACATAGGCTGATAAGAGCTGATAATTGGAGTGTATATACCAATAGTACATACATCTAAAAGCTGTGTATTGTACGAGTACGAATACGGGTGCATACGAGTAGAATTGTTGATGAAACTGAACGAGGATGTAATTGTAAGTATTTTTGTTAAGTAGAAGTATTTTGATAAGTGTCTTTAAGTCTTTCAAAAGTGTATGAATACATATTAAAACACTACATGTATATACATTTTAACTGAGTCGTTAAGTCATCGTTAGTCGTTACATGTAAGTGTTGTTTTGAAACCTTTAGGTTAACGATCTTGTTAAATGTTGTTAACCCAATGTTTATAATATCAAATGAGATTTTAAATTATTATATTATCGTGATAATATGATGTATAAATATCTCTTAATATGATATATATACATTAAATGTCGTTACAACGATAATCGTTACATATATGTCTCGTTTCAAAATCATTAAGTTAGTAGTCTTGCTTTTACATATGTAGTTCATTGTTAATATACTTAATGATATGTTTACTTATCATAATATCATGTTAACTATATATATATCCATATATATGTCATCATATAGTTTTTACAAGTTTTAACGTTCGTGAATCACCGGTCAACTTGGGTGGTCAATTGTCTATATGAAACCTATTTCAATTAATCAAGTCTTAACAAGTTTGATTGCTTAACATGTTGGAAACACTTAATCATGTAAATAACAATTTTATTTAATATATATATAAACATGGAAAAGTTCGGGTCACTACATCATTCATGACATATTTCAAAAGACGTTGCATTCGAGTCGTTGAGTTCATCAAGATTATTGTTATGTCAATTATAGTTGAATATATTATGAAATGGTATGCATGCCATCAATTTTCAATGTAAAGAAAGTTTGCCTTTTGAAAACGAATGCAATGTGTGTAAAATGTATCATATAGAGGTCAAATACCTCGCGATGTAATCAACTATTGTGAATCGTTTATAATCGATATGAACGGGGCATTTCACGTGTAACATGGCACATGATGACGTTATGATTTGTGAATCATCATGTTGACGTATAACGATAAAGATTTCATCGGATCCAAAATTACCTGGATTCTTTCAATATAGGGTTTGGTCCTTGTATTTGTCCTTGGTCTCCTTCATGGTTAGCTCAATCTATTTTTCAATACCAAATTTTCAATCGAGCGTTCCCAACATTCCATTCTTTATTATCAAACTTTTGGCCGTGTAGACCATCTACGATTTTGCTGTTTCCTCTGCATTTAATGCTACCATATCTGAATCATCGGTTATCAATCTGAGGTTGTTTCAAGAGAGTTGTATTTTTTAGATGATTAAACGCTGATGGTAATATGGTGGAATATAAAAGGTTCCCCAGTAACAATAAAAGGGCACGCATATATATCAAAGTTATAATAAGGTTGTTTCGAACGAAAAGTCGAAGTTGATTTGCTGGAGCTATGATAAAATTGACAAACTTGGAGAGGGATTGTAAAATTATTTTCGGTAATAACAACGCCAAAGGATCTATTACAGATACTTGTTAACGTTTACTCAGTTTCCGAGAGTTTTTTTTTTCCAGGTGCATGCCCATATGCATAGGTTCTCCCTTTCATAGATAACGTGTGGTTGGATCATCCTCTCGATTGAGGTGTTTTCAAGATTCATGAAAGGCTTTAATGCAGATTGGAATTGTCAAGATACAAATGAGGTTTAAGATGAAATCAAGTGGCAAACTTGAAGAAAAGTTTAGTTTCATATTTTATAATCAATATTTTAATTCATTTTAATTGTCCAATGTTATTAGTCCATAGTCGATAGTCCACAGTTAACAGTCCAATAATTCATATATATTTTAATATATAATATTCGAATTAATTAATACGTATCGTGACCCGTGTAGATGTCTCAGACTCGATCACAACTCAAAGTGTATATATTATTTTAGAATCAACCTCAACCCTGTATAGCTAACTCAAGCATTACTACATATAGAGTGTCTATGGTTATTCCAAATAATATATATAGATGTGTCGATATGATATGTCAAAACATTGTATACGTGTCCCGATATTTAAAATGCGTAAATAACAGTATTTAAATGACGATAAATAAAGTACGTAAAATAAATAACAGAAATTAAATGACGATATATAAAATTGCGATAATTAAATTACGATAAATAAAATGTAATAATGAATTAACAGTTAGCTAGGAACAGTTAACTAGGATTTTGTTAGCATGGATTCTTAACAAAATTTCTCATAGTTAATTTGTTTGTTTCTAACAAATTTTATTTTGTCCAATGTTTTTCTTCATTATGCCACTTGTTAGATTCTGATAAATCAAAATCCAAATATGAAATTGAATGACAATGGTTATTCTGTGGTGAACGGATTCGTATATCTGTAAATGTAAGTAGGATAGTAAATGACCGTTGAATCAGACTTGAAGAATGTACAGTGTAACTTATTAATGTGAAATCTAAATATTCCTCGGGTATTACCTACCCGTTAAAATATTTTCACCATTAACAGTTTGTACTAAGAATTTTTAATTACAATCTTTATGAAAATATACTTATATATATATTTTCTTCATATGCAATCATGTATTTAATGAGTCAATATGATATTAATCTCATTTGATTTATCGTTAGATCTAGAGTACATAATCTCTAAAACATTAGAGATTACATAATCGCCATGAGGAACGAAGTTAATTGATGTAGAATGATACTTAGAAAAATGATTATACTCGAGGTACAGAAATTAGATGTTGAGGCATGGATTGTTGATGGTACTGGTACTGTTACTGCTGATACTGTTGGTGCTGGTGATGTTGCTAATGCTGGTAAATTTTGCACCATATTCTCCAAATTGATTACTAGAGCGCGAAGCTCGTTGACTTCTTCCATTACTCCAGGATGATTGTCGGTTCGAAACAAGCGGATGAATAAGGTTTTGAATTTGAGATTGTATATAATCATGACGAGATATTCGAGAAATGAGGGTGAAAATGATGTTTCGAACAGGTTCGCCGGTGAGTGCATCAGGTTCTTCGCCATGCGAGCATATTTATGGGTGGAAGGAATCACCTTCTTCTCGTCTCCATTGATTAAGTCGACTACGAACCCATTATATGAATTGGGGATGGATGATTGTTTGATTCATTCTGGTGACGCTGCTTTCGAAGCTTAGGTGAACATCCATGTCGGAATAGCTGTTGGATTCCGAAGAACTTGAACTAGTGTGAGTTCCATTTTGTACGATTGAATAAAGGATTTTTCGATGTGAAATGATTTTCGAATATTGGATGATATTCTAATTACATAGAATATCTATATTTAGAACAAAAGATTTCATAGCTTACGGAGGAATTTACGGCATATGTCAGGCAAATCTACAGTAACAGATACGCTAGGATATGAATTATCAGATACGATAAGATATGAATTTTGTCTATACACTATTCATGCAATCAATGCTGTAAGATGTGTCTAGACTAGGAATGATAAGCAGGTAATTTCCTAAGGATGATAAGTAGATGATTTTCGACACGAAATGATAAGCAAAACTTTTGACATGCAGACACGGTCGAAGTCCAGACTCACTAATGCATCTAAACAACTATCAGTTAGACACACTAATTCAAGACCTAGTTCGCTAAGACCACCGCTCTGATACCAACTTTAACGACCCGTCCTAATCCATCTTGACGAATACATTACATTTGGTTACATCACGAGGTACTTGACCTCTATATGATACATTTTACAAACTTTGCATTCATTTTTAAAAGGCAAACTTTCATTACATCGAAAGTTGACGGCATGCATACCATTTCATAATATATCCCACTATAATTGACTTAATAATAATCTTGATGAACTCGACGACTCGAATGCAACGCCTTTTGAAATATGTCATGAATGACTCCAAGTAATATCTCTAAATGAGCAAATGCACAGAGGAAGATTTCTTTCAAACCTGATAATAAACATGCTTTCAAGTGTCAACCAAAAGGTTGGTGAGTTCATTAGTTTATCATAAACATTCATTTCCATCATTTTAATAGACCACAAGATTTCATATATTTAATTATACACGTAACCCGAGTACAAAATAATACGCGTAACCCGCGAATTAAAAATCATTCATATGGTGAACGCTTGATAACGTACTTAATTTTAATGCATAGAATATCCCCAAACAGAACCTCTCGTCTGTATAATAATAATAATCTCGAAGTACTAAAGCATCCCAACCCTAGATGTGACTTGTCGAGGTCCATAGATCTATCTTTAGGATTCGCGTCAATTAGGGGCCATACCCGTTTCCTAATTATTAGGTTACCAAGCAAAAAAGGGGTGATATTCAATATTCATAATCCAACCATAGAATGTAGTTTTTGATCACTTGTGTCTATTTCGCAAAACATTAATAAAATCAGCGCATGTATTCTCAGTCCCAAAAATATATATAAAAAGGGAGTAATGAAACTCACAATACTGTATTTCGTAGTAAAAATACATATGACGTCATTGAACAAGTGTAGGGTTGGCCTCGGATTCACGAACCTATATCATTTATATATATATTAACACATATAATTGAAATTGAACAAATATATATATATATATATATATATATATATATATATATATATATATATATATATATATTGTTATATTTAATAGTTTATAGGTTTTATTTATTAATTAAGTATAGTTAATTTATGTATACCTGATTGAAAGTATTTCGTATGCCCGAGAGACATATTAAATTAATGTGGCTAACATGTTATGATCCAAGTCGGGTCATACCCAATAACAAGCTTACCAACACCTTATATGTATTTAATCTTAACGATTGGGTCGTTAAATAAATACGCGACACTTGAACTTTAGAAAATCGGTTTTCTAAAATATCATCACTTGAGATAAATTATTTGGATAATTTATATTTAATTATTTATAGGTTTAAATAATTATGTTGTGTTATATTTTATAAAATGGTTTATAAAATTATTGCAAGTAACAAATACATATACAAGTTTTATAAAAGTTTATACAAGTTTTACAAAAATTGCATCTTGTATAAAATAATGGGTTAGTGTGGGCAGATTTTGGAGCCCCAAGAAATGCCCTCACATGCTTATTCCTTTGGTATTTTTGAGGCTTCAACTTTGAAGGACATGATATGAAGTATACCAAGGCATTTGACCAAGACTTGCAAGTAACACACATAGAACAAGCTTGAAAAATTCTGCTCCTTTTCTCTCTATTCTGGCCGAATCTTTTGGCTGTTAGGAGAGGGTTTTTCAAGTCAATTTTCAAGTTAAAATTAAGTGTCAATAAATCCTAACCATAGCATTAGGTGTTGGGTAAAAGTTTGGGGTATTATCTCTTGAGGTTTCATAGTTTTGAGACTCCATTCATCACCACCTTTTGCAAGTTGCTGTCCAGATTTTTGGGTTCAAAGAAAGTGGGTTTCTAGCTAGGTTTTAAGGTGATAAAGGTTTAACCAACTCAAGGGTGGTTTGGTGTATTGTTCTATCATCTTCATCATCATCTTAAGCCTTCAAAACAGCCCTCAAACTTGGTTTTGAGGAGGTATTGAATCACTTCTTTTCTTGTTAATTGTAAGCATATATTTTCACAACTTGATCCTTGATGGGATTTGGCTTTAATTGGTTTAAAGATGACAAGTAAAATTGATAATTACACGCTTCCGTTTATAATGATTCTTAAAAGGTTTTAAGATATATGAACTTGTTAAATCCCAACAATGGTATCAGAGCCGAAGTTGTTGAAATATGCTTCGAATTGTTGTTTAAAACCCACTATATTTGCAATCTACTAACATGCATGAATGTAGATTGCAAAAACAAATGGGTTTGGGTGGGTATTAGGAAATGGCCGAATTCAAGAGGGCTTCAAAAGTGGGTTTTGGACTCTCTAATTTGGTCATACTTGGTTGCATGTTGAAGTTCACAATCTATGCCTTAACCTTGTGTTTGGTTGAATGTTTGAATGAATTGTATGATTCATATGGTTTGTAATATTATTTATTCATATGGCTTGTAATATTATTCATTTGGCATGTAATAATTCATTCATAAGGCTATGTAATTTATTTTATATTTGGTATGTAAAATAGATTAGGTTGTATTTTCATTTTCTAGATAAAATGTATTAGGATACATATTTTGTAAAAATGAAGATACAAGATGATGAAGACTTGAAGAACACAAGGAGCATATGGATGCAAGGTTAAGTGGGAGATTGTAATCTCCTACTTTGTATTATTACCCCTTAACCCGGTGACATTTGTTTTCGGCTAAACAAATGTCCACCAAAATGGCTAGATTGTGAACATACTTATTTTGCATGTGTGGTTGTTTGTATGTTTATGGATTGTATGTTTAATTGCAACAAATTTATCACACAAGTTAACAACAAACAAAACGACAATTTAATTGGTTAAATTAGACGCATTAACGACATGCAAACGGCAATTTAAATGGTTAAATTGAAAAGGCAACTAAAGACCTTAATAAATGGTTATTAAGAACAAGAAAAGGATAACAAATATAAATTGGTTTATATTAAGTAATTGGCTCAATTACAGGATATGAAATTGGTTTTTCATAAGTACCATACACTAAATGCATGTTGGTGTATGGCATAAAAGTTTTCTCAAACTAGAATTAATGAAAACTTAAATCCCTTTTACAAACAAGGTAAACAAGTTTAACGCCATCCTATTGTGTGACACTTAAAAGTATTAGGGAACTCATGATGGGATAAAGGTCACCTAACCGTTATGAGCAAACTAATATGATTAAGGTAAATTTCACATGCTTGTGGGATAAAGGTCACCTAACCACTTGTATGTTACATTTACAAGTCTATACAAGTAGGACGACTTGATTTGGGAATCATAAACTTAGGGTCACCGAAGCATGAGGAACAAATAGGCGTTGATGGGATAAATATGCCATGCAAAAGGATTGCATGATCCCATACTCTAGAAGTTGCAAATGGATTGCAATTGTCATTTATTGACTACCTAGCTAAATCAAATTGCGGGATAAAGGTCACCTAACCGAAATTTGGTTTACCGTTGGATTCTAGAATTTAATAATTCAGTTGGATTTAAAGGGTATTGAATGTTAAATTAAATTAATACTTAAACGAACTTTGTTAAATTTTGTAGATGGCCGCCAATAACAACAACATTGCAAACGCACCTATCAACTTTAACAACCTATCATTGAGGTCTATCCTTGAAAAGGTAAATAACTCCCAATCCGTTTCATCTAATGTACTAAAGATGAAAAGCCTCATTGATCGATTGCACCGTCTCAACAGTCACGTGTCTAATGAATTAACCACGGACCTTATCCTCAACTCTTTGTCAAAAAGGTTTGACACATGCGTGTTGAATTACAGCATGAATGATTGGGATAAGAGCATTGGCGAATTACATGCCATGCTAAGGACGGATGAATTAAGCATGGGTAAAAAGGCTTCACCCATGCTCATGATCAAAGAAGGTGGATCCAAGGATGAATCCTCTTCTAAGCCAAAGGTGGCTAAGAAGAAAGGATCCACCTACAAGGGCAAAGGAAAAGGGAAGATGGTTACCCCAACCATCAACACTAAATGGCAAAAGGTTGCCAGACAAGCAAACCCCAAGGAAGATCCGTGCTTTGGTTGCGGTGTGATAGGTCACTGGAAACGCAACTGCCCGGTCTATGTCATAACCCGTCCTTAACCATAAGAACGTGTTAGATAACGTATGATTTCATTGCGAGGTATTGACCTCTATATGCGACATTTTTAAAAGAACAACTGCATATATTTTACATTACAAACCATAATTCTTATTTTGATACAAGCTTTAGACAAAATAAAGATGATTATCGTTTAGCGATAATCTTAGACTTACAAACTTTACATGTGATGATAACAATACGATTTCTAGCATATTTTACATTACAAATCCTCCGATATGCAGTTTTATTTTTAACACAAATATGCATACTCAAGATCTTGTTTAAATTCAACATGTTGCAGCGGAAGCTTCTAATTATCACCTGAGAATAGACATGTTTAAAACGTCAACATAAAGTTGGTGAGATATAGGTTTAATGCCGGCAGCGATATAAATATAGACCACAAGATTTCATATATAAACATTTTAATAAAAATATTCTAAGTGGTTGAGCACTTGGTAACCATACTTAACATTTAATCACGTCGCATATTCCCTTTATTATGAAATCTTACTACACCGTACCAAGTGTAGTCACAAAACGAAGTACTGTGCAACCGTTGAATACTGGTCGTCCAGTCCGGTTGGGGTTGTCAGGCCCGATAGATCTATCAACAGGATTCGCGTTTACAATACCGCTGTAAATATTAGTTACCAAGCTACAGGGAAGTATGCCAGTGGTACAACTCAACGTAGAATATATTTTTCAGTTACTTGTGTCCATAACGTAAAACATAAAATACATGTATTCTCATCCCGAAATACTTAGAGTTTAAAAGTGGGACTATATACTCACTTTCGTCTTGAAGATATGTAATTTCGACTTGGTCTCCGATTGATATCACGAACCTATCCATATATAGTTTATCAATATATTTCTATTTTAAACAATCGTCTCATATATATACTTTTTATACTTTTAATAGTTTTAATAATTTCTTAGTCCGTAGTTAGCAGTCCGATGTTAGTAATTCAATTTTAATGGTTCATTTTTAGGTGTTTAATAAACCCCCAATGAAATAAATAAAAACCCCCATCGTATATGTATTGGTCGAGATTAATCTTGACCCATGGTACCGGTGTTGTCAAATGACGTGTTGCGTACATAAAGTACCGGTGTTGTCAAATGACGTGTTGCGTACAATCATGGGATCTTATGATTAATCTTCTCGTATTGTTTACGGGTGATCCTGAACCATATAAAATTAAATTATGAGTACATATATATAAAATATCATGTTATTTTAAAAAGATGTGATTTATTTAATTTTCTCCAATTATTTTCGTAGCTAAACTAGTCTTAGATATCCGATCTCGTTTTGGTCATAGTTTCTTCGTTACAACTCCGTTTTCGTTGATTCAACTTGCCACTTCCTTGGATCGAGTCCCTCTTTAAGACTATGAACTGTAAATACCTTAGTTTGTATTCAAAATCACAGGTCATAGGTCAAACTTTAGTGAAACTTATGAAGTTAATCATTTTCCATCATGTAAACAACCTTAAATGATTATTTTTCTAAAAATACTTATACTTTGAGTTAAATCATGAAATTTTTATGTGTTATCATATTCATAGTAAAAATCATTTTTCCAGAAAATAAACCTCCAATTCAAAGTTTAAGATGGTTTTTAATTATCCAACCCAAAACAGCCCCCGGTTGCACTCCGACGTCGTAAAAACAGTTTTTAAGGTGTTCTTTGAAAAACCAAGTTATACCTTGTTAAATTAGCATATTTTTAAGTTATATTACAGGTCTTGAAGTATTTTAAAAGTTAAGTTAGAAGGATCTATTTAGTTTGCAAACAAGTTTGAAAACATTCAAACTATGTTCTTGTTGTTAAAATTTTATACCATAAAATAAGATAGCTATATATATATGAATCGAATAAGGTTATGAACATAGTTACTACCTCAAGTTCCTTGGACAAGGTTGCTGTAAAAGAGGAGTAAAAAGCTAGAACCAAAAGGGTGATGGAATTGAATGAAAGATTGGAAGTAAGTTTGTGTTCTTGGAAGGATTTCTTGAAGTGTTTTTGTAAGGTTTTCTTATGAGGTTTAAGTGTTGTTTTTGAAGCTAAATGATGGGGAAAATGCTTAGAGATGATCAAGTATGAAGTTAAGAGTATTTTGAGAGAGAAATGGAAGTGTAAGTATGAGAAAATGGGGTGAAGAAATGGTGTGCATGCATAAAAACGTTTTTAGGTTATAAAGGAAAAAAAAATACCTAACTTTGTTTTCTTGCTAAATAATTCATGCTACTTGACAAATGGTTGGTTCCACATGTTTCTTAATCATTTAAGGCTGCTAAGGAGCAGATTTTTATTGGTATATACTAATAGTAAATACATCTAGAAGCTGCGTATGATACGGGTACATATACCCTAGATATACGTGTAGAAATCTTTGAGAAAACGGAACGAGGATTCAAATATAGCTATCTTTTGTAAATATACTTATATTGTTTTATGTATGTAAGCCCTTTAAAAGTGATAAAATACATATCTATACGATGCATGTATAAGTATTATAGGTTATAAGTATTTATGTCGAAGAACGTTACGTATAGTTATCGTTTTGAAAACTTAAGTTAGTAGTTTCAAAATATACTTATAACTCATTGTTATTAGTACCCAATGAGATGTTAAACATCCTTAGATCATGTTAAATATATATAAATACATATATATACATAAACGTATAATTATCGTATGTTATATAGTTCGTGATATCATCGGTCAAATTGGACGGTCAAACGTTGTGTAAAACTCTTTTCAAAAACATAAATCTCAACAATTTAGATTGCTTATCATGTTGGTAAGGTTTAATTTATGTAAATATTAATCTTACAAGTATAGAATGATCGAAAAAGTGCGGGTCATTACAGTACCTACCCGTTAAATAAATTTCGTCCCGAAATTTTAAAATTGTACCTATTTTGCGTCATCGGGAAACAAGTGTGGATACTTTTGTTTCATTTGATCCTCTCGTTCCCAAGTAAACTCGGGACCCCTTCGAGCATTCCAACGAACCTTAACGATCGGTATGTTGCTCTGCTTGAGCCGTTTAACTTCACGATCCATGATTTCGATTGGTTCTTCGATGAATTGTAGTTTCTCGTCGACATGGATTTCTTCAAGAGGAATGGTGAGGTCTTCCTTTGCAAGACACTTCTTAAGGTTTGAGACGTGAAAGGTATTGTGTACTCCGGCGAGTTGTTGCGGTAACTCGAGTCGATAAGCTACCGGTCCAATGCGTTCGATGATCTTGAACGGGCCTACATACCTTGGGTTTAGTTTACCCCTTTTTCCAAAACGTATTACACCTTTCCAAGGTGACACCTTTAACATAACCATGTCATCGATCTGAAACTCTAATGGTTTCCTTCGAACATCGGCGTAGCTCTTTTGGCGACTACGGGCTGTTTTCAATCTCTCCTTGATTTGTACTATCTTCTCAGTCGTTTCGTGTATGATCTCGGGACCAATTAATTGTCGATCTCCTACTTCATTCCAACAGATAGGAGATCTACACTTCCTTCCGTACAATGCTTCGAATGGCGCAGCTTTAATGCTCGCATGATAACTATTATTATACGAGAATTCTGCTAATGGTAAATATTTATCCCAACCGTTTCCAAAATCGATCACACATGCCCTGAGCATGTCTTCAAGAGTCTGAATTGTTCTTTCACTCTGCCCGTCGGTTTGCGGATGATACGCGGTACTCATATCCAAACGAGTTCCTAGGGCCTCCTGTAGTGATTGCCAGAACTTTGATGTAAATCTACTATCACGATCGGATATAATGGAAATAGGTATTCCATGCCTTGAAACAACTTCCTTTATATACAATCGTAATAGTTTCTCCATTCTATCTGTTTCCTTTATAGGCAAGAAGTGTGCAGACTTGGTGAGACGATCAACAATCACCCCAATGGTGTCGTATCCCCAGGCAGTCTTTGGTAACTTCGTGATGAAATCCATGGTAATACCATCCCATTTCCATTCTGGTATTTCTGGTTGTTGAAGTAACCCTGACGGCTTCTGGTGTTCAGCTTTGACTTTGGAACAAGTTAAACATTCCCCAACATATGTTGCAACGTCTGTCTTTAAATTAGGCCACCAATAATGTGTCTTAAGATCTTGGTACATCTTTCCAACTCCAGGATGTATCGAGTATCTTGTCTTATGTGCCTCATTTAATATCAACTTCCTTAATCCACCCAAATTCGGTACCCAAATACGATTTGCAAAATATCGAATTCCATCTTCCCGCATAACGAGTTGCTTCTCATACTTCTTCATTATTTCATTTCCTATATTTTCTTTAGTAAGTGCTTCTCGTTGAACTTCTTTGATTTGTGAGTTGAGATTCATGCGAATTTTTATGTTCATCGCTCGTACTCGAATTGGTTCTCGTTCCTTTCTGCTTAGAGCGTCGGCCACCACGTTCGCTTTCCCGGGATGATAACGAATTTCACAATCATAGTTATTTATTAACTCAACCCACCAACGTTGCCTCATGTTCAGCTGTTTTTGATCGAAAATATGTTGAAGGCTTTTATGATCAGTAAACACAGTGCATTTAACCCCATACAAGTAGTGTCTCCATATCTTCAATGCAAACACGACTGCTCCCAGTTCTAGATCATGCGTCGTATAATTCCGCTCGTGAATCTTCAATTGTCGGGATGCGTATGCAATAACTTTCTTTCGTTGCATAAGAACGCAACCAAAACCTTGTCGCGAAGCGTCACAATATATTTCAAAATCATCGTTCCCTTCTGGTAACGATAAAATAGGCGCCGTAGTTAACTTCTTCTTCAGTAATTGAAATGCGTTCTCCTGCTCCGAGGTCCATTCGTATTTCTTCCCTTTTTGCGTTAATGCTGTCAACGGCTTAGATATTCGGGAAAAATCTTGAATAAACCTTCTATAATAACCGGCTAAACCCAAAAATTGGCGTATCTGCATTGGTGTTTTAGGAGTCTCCCATTTTTCAATGGCTTCAATTTTTGCTGGATTAACCTGAATTCCTTTGCTACTAACAACGTGGCCAAGAAATTGCACTTCTTTCAACCAGAAAGCACATTTAGAAAATTTAGCATATAGCTGTTCTTTTCTCAACAACTCTAATATCAACCTTAAATGCTGCTCATGCTCTTGCTCACTCTTGGAATAGATAAGAATGTCATCAATGAAAACGATAACAAACTTATCTAAATACGGACTATAAACTCAATTCATGAGGTCCATGAATACAGCTGGCGCATTCGTCAATCCAAACGGCATGACCAAAAATTCGTAATGACCATAACGTGTCCGAAAAGCAGTTTTCGGAATGTCCTCTTCTTTGACACGTAATTGATGATAGCCCGACCTTAAGTCAATTTTTGAGTACACACATGATCCTTGGAGTTGATCAAATAAGTCGTCAATTCTCGGTAGTGGATACCGATTCTTGATAGTTAACTTATTTAATTCACGATAATCTATACACATCCTAAAAGATCCATCTTTCTTTTTAACAAATAGAATCGGAGCTCCCCACGGTGAAGTACTTGGTCGTATGAATCCATGATCCAGTAATTCTTTTAACTGACTCTGAAGTTCTTTTAACTCGGACGGTGCAAGTCTATATGGAGCACGAGCCACTGGTGCGGCTCCTGGTACTAAATCTATTTGAAATTCTACAGATCTAAATGGAGGTAATCCCGGCAACTTTTCCGGAAAGACTTCAGGAAAATCTCTTGCCACAGGCACGTCATTGATGCTCTCCACTTTTTCTTTCTTTTCGACTTTATTAACATGTGCTAAGATAGCATAGCACCCTTTCTTCAAGCACTTTTGAGCTTTCAAATAACTAATGAGTTTTAGCTTTGAGTTACCCTTCTCTCCATAAATCATTACTGGCATTTTATCCTTACGAGGAATGCGAATTGCCTTCTTGGCGCACACAACTTCAGCTCCTATTTTGGACATCCAGTCCATGCCGACTATTACATCAAAACTTCCTAATTCTACGGGTATTAAGTCAATTTTAAATGTTTCTCCGGCTAAATTTATTTTACAATCACGGCAAATTTTATCGGCTTTAATTAGTTTACCATTAGCTAACTCAATCATGTACTTAGCATCTAGAGGTAATGATGAACAATTCAATTTAGCATGAAAGTCTCTACACACGTAACTTCTATCAGCACCAGTATCAAATATAATAGATGCGGATAAGTTATTAATGGTAAACGTACCCGTAACAAGCTCCGGGTCTTCACATGCCTCTCTAGCATTAATAACAAATGCTCTCCCACGTGCAGGTCCGATATTCTTCTCTGGATTCGGGCACTGGCTCTTATAGTGACCTTGTTTTCCACACCCAAAACAAGTAATGGTAGCCAAAGCAGTTCTATTTGCATTGGTGGCAGGAGTCTTGGTACCATTTGTATTTGTAACGAGAGCCCTACAATCTTCAGCAAGATGACCCTTTCGATTACATTTGTTGCATACCACATTACAGTAACTAGAGTGATGTTTGTGGCATCGGTTGCATAAAGGATTTTGTCCTTTGTAACCAAAGCTTGAACCACTACCTGCACCTTGCATGGTTTCTTGTTTCTTAAAAGATTGTTGTTGGTTACCTCGATCATAATTTCCATTCCACTTTCTTTTGTTACCTGATACCTTCACATCAGTATTGGATGCTTTCTTATCCATGATGACCTGATCCATTAGCTCGTTTGCCATGGTTATAGCTTCATGAATTGTCTTAGGTTTCGATGCTGTAACGTTTGCCTTGACCTTTTTGGGCAAACCATCTTTGTACATTTCAATCTTCCGTTCTTCGGTTGGAACCAATTCAGGACATAGCAAAACTAATTCCATGAATCGCTGATTGTAGTTGGTGATTTCAGTACCAATAACCTTCAGACTTCGTAACTCATCTTCCAACTTCCTAACCTCGTTCCTTGGACAATATTCGTTGATTAACATTGTTTTGAATTCTTTCCACGGAGTATCATAAGCTACATCTCCTCCTACAGCCTTCACATAATTTTTCCACCACGTGAGTGCACTATCTTGTAAAGTGCACGATGCATACTTGGTCATGTCCTTTTCAACACAACCACTTATTTTAAACACAGTCTCCATCTTTTCTATCCACCGGGTTAAACCGATCGGTCCTTCTGTTCCACTGAATGATGAGGGCTTGCAAGCTTGAAAAGTTTTGTAAGTGCACCCCACACGAGGATTTGGGTTAACTGCAGCACCTCTTGCAGCCTCGACTCATAACATTCTGTCGTTCACTCGCTGATTGATGAGTTCCTGGATTTCTTGTTCCGTCATTCGGTTCAATCGCGCCATATTCTTCTATAAGAATGAAAAGAAAATAATTATTCACATGGAATATTATAGATGTAGTGTATATTTACAGTACATTATAGCTTATTAATAATATGAACCAGGTATTATTATAAAAGCCTTTTCTTCTTATTAGCGTTTTATAATTATATCTAGGGTAGTACCTACCCGTTAATGTCCATACTTAATAGCTTAGTACAGAATCAATTACTACCATCTAAGTAATACTTAACCATGGAAAATTATTGCATTTCACACTTCACTATTTTACATATGCTTATCTTACATCGAACATTAAGCAAACCACACTAATAATATTATACAAAACATTATATGATCCCATTGTTTAATACGGCAGCGCATCGTTTGGTCTATTTTCTAGGACGTTTAGGTTCAGAGAATCGCTTAACGCTTATCCTGGCTGTCTGCCTATATTTTGGCTGTGGGACTGAGGAACTGGATGCCGGGATAGAATGAATAGGAATAGCGGGAATAGGGGTGGTAGTGTCTAGTGGAGTTGGTGCCACATCATCCTTATTAAACTCAGGATTTGAATTTTCTAATTCATTAGCCTTTCGTTTCTTTCCTAGTTCGAACTCTTCTTTTGTAATTTCCTGTATTTCTTCCTCGGGTTCACTTTCCTCCTCGGGTTCACTTTCCTCCTCGGGTTCACTTTCCTCCTCGGGTTCACTTTCCTCCTCGGGTTCACTTTCCGGGTTCTCTATAGTCGGTTCATCCGGAATTTGTGAGTCTTCCCCAAAGATATTATTTTCGTCATCGGATAGGTTAATGACTGGAACACCATCTGAAGATTCTGGTTCAGAGTCGCTGAATGTGATAACAAGTTTTGAGCCCGGCATCTATCACACAACAACTAACCCATTAGTACTACATAATATTTACATATAAATTTTAACCAACAATGATAAGCAATGGTTTTTAAATCAGACTCGGTCAAAGTCCAGACTTACTAATGTATCCTAACGACTTATCAGTTAGACACACTAATGCAAACCTGGTTCGCTAAGACCACCGCTCTGATACCACATGTCATAACCCGTCCTTAACCATAAGAACGTGTTAGATAACGTATGATTTCATTGCGAGGTATTGACCTCTATATGCGACATTTTTAAAAGAACAACTGCATATATTTTACATTACAAACCATAATTCTTATTTTGATACAAGCTTTAGACAAAATAAAGATGATTATCGTTTAGCGATAATCTTAGACTTACAAACTTTACATGTGATGATAACAATACGATTTCTAGCATATTTTACATTACAAATCCTCCGATATGCAGTTTTATTTTTAACACAAATATGCATACTCAAGATCTTGTTTAAATTCAACATGTTGCAGCGGAAGCTTCTAATTATCACCTGAGAATAGACATGTTTAAAACGTCAACATAAAGTTGGTGAGATATAGGTTTAATGCCGGCAGCGATATAAATATAGACCACAAGATTTCATATATAAACATTTTAATAAAAATATTCTAAGTGGTTGAGCACTTGGTAACCATACTTAACATTTAATCACGTCGCATATTCCCTTTATTATGAAATCTTACTACACCGTACCAAGTGTAGTCACAAAACGAAGTACTGTGCAACCGTTGAATACTGGTCGTCCAGTCCGGTTGGGGTTGTCAGGCCCGATAGATCTATCAACAGGATTCGCGTTTACAATACCGCTGTAAATATTAGTTACCAAGCTACAGGGAAGTATGCCAGTGGTACAACTCAACGTAGAATATATTTTTCAGTTACTTGTGTCCATAACGTAAAACATAAAATACATGTATTCTCATCCCGAAATACTTAGAGTTTAAAAGTGGGACTATATACTCACTTTCGTCTTGAAGATATGTAATTTCGACTTGGTCTCCGATTGATATCACGAACCTATCCATATATAGTTTATCAATATATTTCTATTTTAAACAATCGTCTCATATATATACTTTTTATACTTTTAATAGTTTTAATAATTTCTTAGTCCGTAGTTAGCAGTCCGATGTTAGTAATTCAATTTTAATGGTTCATTTTTAGGTGTTTAATAAACCCCCAATGAAATAAATAAAAATCCCCATCGTATATGTATTGGTCGAGATTAATCTTGACCCATGGTACCGGTGTTGTCAAATGACGTGTTACGTACATAAAGTACCGGTGTTGTCAAATGACATGTTGCGTACAATCATGGGATCTTATGATTAATCTTCTCGTATTGTTTACGGGTGATCCTGAACCATATAAAATTAAATTATGAGTACATATATATAAAATATCATGTTATTTTAAAAAGATGTGATTTATTTAATTTTCTCCAATTATTTTCGTAGCTAAACTAGTCTTAGATATCCGATCTCGTTTTGGTCATAGTTTCTTCGTTACAACTCCGTTTTCGTTGATTCAACTTGCCACTTCCTTGGATCGAGTCCCTCTTTAAGAATATGAACTGTAAATACATTTGTTTGTATTCGAAATCACAGGTCATAGGTCAAACTTTAGTGAAACTTATGAAGTTAATCATTTTCCATCATGTAAACAACCTTAAATGATTATTTTTCTAAAAATACTTATACTTTGAGTTAAATCATGAAATTTTTATGTGTTATCATATTCATAGTAAAAATCATTTTTCCAGAAAATAAACCTCCAATTCAAAGTTTAAGATGGTTTTTAATTATCCAACCCAAAACAGCCCCCGGTTGCACTCCGACGTCGTAAAAACAGTTTTTAAGGTGTTCTTTGAAAAACCAAGTTATACCTTGTTAAATTAGCATATTTTTAAGATATATTACAATTCTTGAAGTATTTTAAAAGTTAAGTTAGAAGGATCTATTTAGTTTGCAAACAAGTTTGAAAACATTCAAACTATGTTCTTGTTGTTAAAATTTTATACCATAAAATAAGATAGCTATATATATATGAATCGAATAAGGTTATGAACATAGTTACTACCTCAAGTTCCTTGGACAAGGTTGCTGTAAAAGAGGAGTAAAAAGCTAGAACCAAAAGGGTGATGGAATTGAATGAAAGATTGGAAGTAAGTTTGTGTTCTTGGAAGGATTTCTTGAAGTGTTTTTGTAAGGTTTTCTTATGAGGTTTAAGTGTTGTTTTTGAAGCTAAATGATGGGGAAAATGCTTAGAGATGATCAAGTATGAAGTTAAGAGTATTTTGAGAGAGAAATGGAAGTGTAAGTATGAGAAAATGGGGTGAAGAAATGGTGTGCATGCATAAAAACGTTTTTAGGTTATAAAGGAAAAAAAAATACCTAACTTTGTTTTCTTGCTAAATAATTCATGCTACTTGACAAATGGTTGGTTCCACATGTTTCTTAATCATTTAAGGCTGCTAAGGAGCAGATTTTTATTGGTATATACCAATAGTAAATACATCTAGAAGCTGCGTATGATACGGGTACATATACCCTAGATATACGTGTAGAAATCTTTGAGAAAACGGAACGAGGATTCAAATATAGCTATCTTTTGTAAATATACTTATATTGTTTTATGTATGTAAGCCCTTTAAAAGTGATAAAATACATATCTATACGATGCATGTATAAGTATTATAGGTTATAAGTATTTATGTCGAAGAACGTTACGTATAGTTATCGTTTTGAAAACTTAAGTTAGTAGTTTCAAAATATACTTATAACTCATTGTTATTAGTACCCAATGAGATGTTAAACATCCTTAGATCATGTTAAATATATATAAATACATATATATACATAAACGTATAATTATCGTATGTTATATAGTTCGTGATATCATCGGTCAAATTGGACGGTCAAACGTTGTGTAAAACTCTTTTCAAAAACATAAATCTCAACAATTTAGATTGCTTATCATGTTGGTAACGTTTAATTTATGTAAATATTAATCTTACAAGTATAGAATGATCGAAAAAGTGTGGGTCATTACAGTCTACCTAAAGGAGTTGAATGCAAAGAGGGATGCAGGGCAAACCTCAGGTAATGTATACATGATATACGTTGAGCTTAGTATTACTTCTTCTAATACATGGGTATTAGACACAGGATGTGGAACTCATATTTGCAATTCATTGCAAGGGTTCATAAGAAGTAAACTAAATGCGGGAACAACAAGTCTCTACATGGGAAATGGTGCAAAGGTGAACGTAAAAGCTCAAGGAGACTTTGTTTTAAAGCTACCAAGTGGTTTGGAGCTTATATTGAAAAATGTTTTGTATGCACCTGATTTAACACGAAACATTATTTCTGTTTCCCGTTTAAGACATTGTGGTTTTAATCTAAATTTTATTAATGATGATATCCATGTCTTTTTGAATGATAGGTTCTATTTTAAGGCCTCGCCTTTGAATGGTATTTATGAATTGGTTCATGATAACACATCATTCGATAGCTCAATATACCAAGCAAGCACCAAGAAGCTCAAAATGGATTTGAGTGATTCCTACTTATGGCATTGTCGCCTTGGTCACATAAACAAGAATCGAATGCATACACTTCAAAAGAATGGTCTTTTAAAATCAAGTGAGCTGGATTCGTTTGATGTATGTGAATCTTGTTTACAAGGAAAAATGACTAAAGCACCTTTCAAAGGGACCTATGAAAGGGCTAAAGACTTATTAGGATTAATACATTCGGATGTATGTGGACCTTTTAAGCCCATGACTAGGAATGGTGAAAGATACTTCGTCACTTTCATTGATGACTTCAGTCGTTTCGGATATGTCTACTTATTAAGACACAAGGATGAAACTTTTGAAGCATTCAAAGAATATCAAAACGAAGTACAAAATCAACTCAACAAGACAATTAAGGTACTTCGTACCGATAGAGGAGGTGAATACCTAAGCGATGCTTTCCAAGATCATCTTAGGAGTTGTGGGATTATCTCACAACTTACTCCACCCGGAACACCTCAGCTTAATGGAGTGTCCGAAAGGAGAAACCGAACCCTAATGGATATGGTTCGATCAATGATGGCAAGAAGCTCGTTACCTCTATCATTTTGGGGTTATTGTCTATGCTCCGCGGCTCGTATTCTAAATATGGCCCCAACCAAGAAAGTGGAACGAACACCTCATGAGATATGGTTTGGAAAACCTCCATCTCTATCATACTTAAAGGTATGGGGATGTGAAGCTTATCCTAAGCATTACGTCTCTAATAAGTTGGATGCTCGATCCACGAAGTGTATCTTCATAGGATATCCCAAGGATGATATGGGATACTATTTCTATGATCCATCCGAGCAGAATGTATTTGTTGCTCGGAAGGCGGAATTCCTTGAAACTAAGTTCCTAATGGAAGGAAATAGTGAAAGGAAGATAGATCTTGAAGAGGTTCAAGATCAAGTAGATGATACACAATTGGTTGACACTAGCACTCAACATGAAAATGTTGAGAGTGATCAAATGGATGATCAAAATACACAAGACATTCGTAGATCTGGTAGGATTAGCAATCCTCCTGAGAGATATGGGTTTCTCATAGATGGTTGCTATACGGTTGATTTGGATGAACCAACAAACTACCAAGATGCTTTATCAAGGATTGATAAAGACAAATGGCAGGAAGCCATGAACGCTGAGATGCAATCCATGTATGACAACCAAGTTTGGGAACTTGTTGCTCAACCTCCTGGCTCTAGGCTAGTTGATTGTAAATGGCTTTTCAAAATGAAAACCGACATACATGGAAACTTGGATACATATAAAGCTAGACTTGTTGCAAAAGGTTTCACTCAAACTCAAGGGGTTGATTATGATGAAACTTTTTCGCCTGTGGCAATGCTGAAGTCTATAAGGATATTATTTGCCATTGCCGCTCATTATGATTACGAAATATGGCAAATGGATGTCAAAACTGCTTTCCTAAATGGATATCTTATGGAAGATGTCTACATGGTTCAGCCCAAAGGTTTTGTCGATCCGAAATATCCTAAAAAAGTATGCAAGTTAAAGAAGTCAATCTACGGATTGAAACAAGCATCTAGAATGTGGAATCATCGTTTTAATGAGGAAGTCGAGAAATTTGGCTTCATTAAAAATGGTGATGAAGCTTGTGTATATAAGAAAGCTAGTGGGAGCACTGTCATGTTCCTTGTACTATATGTGGATGATATATTATTATTTGGAAATGATATTCCACAAATGCAAGGAGTTAAGACTTGGCTAAGTAGCTGCTTCTCCATTAAGGATATTGGTGAAGCAAAATACATTTTAGGGATTGGGATCTACAGAAATAGATCCAAGAAATTGATAGGTTTGAATCAAAGTGCATACATTGAAAAGGTCTTGAAAAGGTTCAAGATGGAGAACTCTAAGAAAGGTTTCGTACCTATTCAAAGAGGAACACTTCTCAGTTCATCTCAGTACCCCACCACAAAAGATGAACAGGAGAGAATGAAGAATGTCCCATACGCATCTGCTATTGGGTCAATTATGTATGCAATGATATGCACTAGACCGGATGTGTCATGCGCTCTAAGCTTGACAAGTAGATACCAGAATAACCCTGGAAACAGTCATTGGGTTGCTGTTAAAAGTATATTGAAATACCTTAGGAGGACTAAGGATATGTTTCTAATATACGGGTCTGGTGAGGAGGAACTTGCAGTAAAAGGTTACGTGGATGCGAGTTTCCAAACTGATCGAGATGACTCTCGATCACAATCCGGTTATGTCTTCACATTAAATGGAGGTGCGGTCTCTTGGAAGAGTTCAAAACAGGATGTTGTTGCATTATCCACTACAAAATCGGAGTACATTGCCGCATCATTGGCAGCACAGGAAGCTGCATGGATGAAGAAATTCATCGACGACTTAGGAGTGGTCCCTTCCATTCAAGACCCTCTTGAGATCTTTTGTGACAACGAAGGTGCGATTGCTCAAATCAAGGAACCTCGTGCTCACCAAAAGACCCGTCACATTGAGCGGAGATTCAACTACATTAGGGATGAAGTTGAAAAGGGAAAGATATGTATTCGCAAAGTTCACACAGATCATAACATAGCGGATCCACTCACGAAACTCTTATATGGAGCAAAACATGAAGGACATGTTTGTGCATTAGGGCTTCGATATTCTAGTGATTGGTCATGATCTGTTTTAAGTATTGTAACGGAACGAAGTGGTTCAAACTCATTAATATAATTATGGTTTAATTTATTTTGAGTTAAGTTCCTATTTTGCATATTTTATCCATGAATAAGTTATTATTCTAAATTCCGTAGTCGATCACATTTGTGGGAACAAGTGTGAGGTTTAGACTATTATGAACTTGGATTGGTATACATTCACGGACTGAATGTGGGGCAAGGTTGCTACCAAGGTTCATAAATATTTGTGGGATACAAATATTGGTTATCCATGAATAAGCTATTATTCTAAATTCCGTAGTCGGTCACACTTGTGGGAATGAGTGTGAGGTTTAGACTATTATGCACTTGGATTGGTAAACATTCATAGGTTGAATGTGGGGCAGGGTTGCTACCAAGGTTCATAGATATTTGTGGGATACAAATATTGGAAGACCCGCTCTCAAGATTTACTGTATGGAGCCTTTGTGGTTGATCACATGTAATCTTGAGTAAAGGCGAATATCATCGTATCCTCGGACCTGAGATACATATTGGGTCCTGATATTCACCGAGTATTATGCCTTGATTCTTTCCTTCACTATTCTGAAATATGGTAGTACATAAGGAAGAGCTCAGGTATAATACAAAGTGTGTATCTAGGACGTATGTAGTCAAGATGGAATTTGTCCCTCTTATTCGTTGAGAGTCAGATGTCTAAGGCCTGATAAAGTTAAATCTATAAGAGAGTGGTCACTCTGTATCTCTTGGATTTGACATGACATATAGGACGAAAGGATAAAATGAAAGATTCACCTAATCATATTCAAGATGGGAACTCGAAAAGGATGATGTTATTGAATGGCATAAAGTCATAACATATTGGGGGTGATGGACGGTCGTTAGGTGGTATCCATCACTTGCATTAATTTCTTATGTTTCTCGTGCAAGTGGGAGATTGAAAGTATTTCGTATGCCCGAGAGACATATTAAATTAATGTGGCTAACATGTTATGATCCAAGTCGGGTCATACCCAATAACAAGCTTACCAACACCTTATATGTATTTAATCTTAACGATTGGGTCGTTAAATAAATACGCGACACTTGAACTTTAGAAAATCGGTTTTCTAAAATATCATCACTTGAGATAAATTATTTGGATAATTTATATTTAATTATTTATAGGTTTAAATAATTATGTTGTGTTATATTTTATAAAATGGTTTATAAAATTATTGCAAGTAACAAATACATATACAAGTTTTATAAAAGTTTATACAAGTTTTATAAAAATTGCATCTTGTATAAAATAATGGGTTAGTGTGGGCAGATTTTGGAGCCACAAGAAATGCCCTCACATGCTTATTCCTTTGGTATTTTTGAGGCTTCAACTTTGAAGGACATGATATGAAGTATACCAAGGCATTTGACCAAGACTTGCAAGTAACACACATAGAACAAGCTTGAAAAATTCTGCTCCTTTTCTCTCTATTCTGGCCGAATCTTTTGGCTGTTAGGAGAGGGTTTTTCAAGTCAATTTTCAAGTTAAAATTAAGTGTCAATAAATCCTAACCATAGCATTAGGTATTGGGTAAAAGTTTGGGGTATTATCTCTTGATGTTTCATAGTTTTGAGACTCCATTCATCACCATCTTTTGCAAGTTGCTGTCCAGATTTTTGGGTTCAAAGAAAGCGGGTTTCTAGCTAGGTTTCAAGGTGATAAAGGTTTAACCAACTCAAGGGTGGTTTGGTGTATTGTTCTATCATCTTCATCATCATCTTAAGCCTTCAAAACAGCCCTCAAACTTGGTTTTGAGGAGGTATTGAGTCACTTCTTTTCTTATTAATTGTAAGCATATATTTTCACAACTTGATCCTTGATGGGATTTGGCTTTAATTGGTTTAAAGATGATAAGTAAAATTGATAATTACACGCTTCCGTTTATAATGATTCTTAAAAGGTTTTAAGATGTATGAACTTGTTAAATCCCAACATACCTTAGATGAATAATTAATATTTATTATAAACATATTAATATAGTTATGTTATAGGTTTTAAATAAGTTTTTATGTAACTAATGGTTACTTGATAAAATTATATTAATAATAAATAAAGAGTTGTATTTCTATAATAATAATAATAGTAATTACTTATTAATGATAGTAATTATGGTCATGTTAGTAATAATTTTAATAATAATGATAATTTCAATAAATATGATAATTTTAATAAAAATGTTAATTTTAATGATAATACTAATTTTGATAAAAATGCTATATTTAAAAATACTAATACTTTTAATAAATATGATAGTAATAATAATACTGATAATAATAATAACTATAATGATAACAATTTTACTACTAATGATAGTAACTTTAATAATAATACTTTCTTATATATATTTAATAACTAAAATCTTAAAGTTTAATCCTAATTCGATTATACTTGCATTTCAGCCATGATATAAACATATTAACTTTATATTTATATCCATAATTTATTTATAATAATTATAACCAAAATCATGAATATTATCATATCGTTAACCATTTTTTTATTACTTCATAGTACTTTTCATATATATTTTCATACTTGAAACTATACTTATAATTATGTCGTTTATTATCATTAAACTTTTGATCCACAAACATAATCGTAATAACATAAATTTAATGTAAATTTCATAACAATAATAATAATAATAATAACAATAATAATATTAACTAATAATAAAGTAGTAATAATAATAATAATTTTGGTAATAAATTATACCTTCCAAAGCTTTTCTAAAAAAAAGTTGCCCGGAACGGGGCTCGAACCCGTGACCTATCGTTAACCCAACACAACACCCAACCAACTGATCCAACTCATTTTTCTGATTATATATCCAACTTAAATTAATTTATTCTTGTTTCAGTCTGATTCTATTTCCTTCTCCTTCAGCAAAACTCAAACGACCAAAATCAAAAATCAAAGCAGCAAGATTGTGTTTTGTTTTATGGTTTCCAAATGAAACAAAAGTAATTGTCTGTGATTTATATAGATTATCAAACAGGAAAAGAAGAGAAATTCAAAAAACAGTTTCGATAATGAAGAAGATGAACACATAATTTGATTTAAAAATTGGAACACTTTTAGACTATGATTATAACAAGAGATATGTCATAAATCACTTCTAGAAACTTTTAAAATCATTAATTGAACTTCAATTGTAACAGATATCACGAATTTGATCATTGTACAAATGTTTGACTTTTTAACTTAAAAGTTTGACCTCAAAATTAGAACTCGATATAAGGAATTAGAGATTGAGATTTTACAGAAAGTTTTCTTGGAGGATTCCTAACAAGACTGCATTTATGGATTTTGAAATAGGATTCAAATTCGAGTTTTTGGTTTGAAGATACAACGAACAGAGGAAGACTTCTATTTTTCTGTTTTACTTTTCTTTTCTTCACCAAATTGCAGTAGATATAAATGGAGTACAAGTTGTTGATTTATGCTGTATCAATAATCAATCAAATTTTTTTGCATTAAAAGTTAAATTGGACGTGTAACAATATTCGACAGGAAGGACATCAAAGAAAATAAAATAAAAAAACTGATGTCGATGCAAAACTGATTTCAATTATTTTGCTTTATATATCTGACATAATTGTTTTTATCTGATTTAGTATTCCTAATTTATAGTATAATAAATACGTTAATAATAATTACTGTGAATATTATTACTAATAATAATAAAAGAAATACTAATAATAATAGGAATAGAAATAATAACAATATCAAATAAAAATACTGATATGAATAAAATAAAATAAAAATGGAAATTTTTAATGAAAAGATAGGTTTAATAATAATAATGATTATGATAATAACTAAAAAATGATAATAATAATAATAATAAATTGTATTATATTTTATAATAATAATAATATTGAGGATAAGTATAATAATATTAGTGATAACCATGATAATAATCAAAATCATGATTCTTCTACTAATTCTAATAACAATAATATTAGTATTAATAATATTTTATTAATTAAAGTGTATCAAATTTCATACCTATATATTTTATATAGTGATATTAATAGTATTGATATCATTGTTAACATTAATACTAATATTAATATTAAATAATTAGTATAATAACTATAATTTGATCTTATAATTACTTTTAATATATTAATATTACAATTCATTACTTATGTAATGTCTTACAGCTTATATATAATTGAATATTTATACATATAATAATAATTATGTATAGAATCACATATATTTGATGTACTTTATGTATATAGATTTATAATAATCTTTATTATATTGTTTATTATTTTATAATCTTAATTCCAAATAATAATTTATTAATATATTATTATATAATTATTTATATCAAATTATTTATATATACATATCTATTGTTCGTGAATCGTCAGGAACAGTCAAAGGTTAACTGAATCTATATAAACAGTTCAAAATTTTTGAGACTCAGCTTAATAGACTTTGCTTATCGTGTCTAATAATATAAAGTTAAAGTTTAAATTTGGTCAGAAATTTCCGGGTCGTCACAAATTTGATGTTGTTTATATGAAAATCTTGTGGGTTTTTGTCCCAAAACATTTGATAAACAAGATGTGGTTGGTTTTATGTCAAATTTGAATCCAGGATCGAGATTTGGTGATTTTTGGGCAAAACCTGTCACTTTTGAAGCTGTTGCTGCTGAAGAACACCCGATACGACCGAAACGGACAATTTTATTTATGCAGTGCCGTTGAGCCGCAAGGCGTTAGAGTCTGCTATCCAGAGGGAGAACAGTGGTTTATTATTTATTATTTATATTTCGTGCTAGAGTCAGCTATCCAGAAGGTGTAAGTTAACCTAGGGTCGTACTTTAGAATGGTTTTACGAATTGCAGATCAAGTGAATAATTGTCATTGCTTAAATTACCTAAATAAAGGATAGTAGTTGGTTTTAAGCTAATAGTCCTAATTGCGGAAAAGTAAAGATGATGGAAGGATATCCGGAGTATGCAGATCAGGGAAATGTTGACCAAATATCGGTTTGGGCTAGGGAAAGGTAATTATGTTTATGTTAAGGCTAAGATTAGAAAGGTGTAGATCTGGTTGGATGAGCCAATTACACAGACCTACTTATCTCTAGACTCTCGAAGTTCTCATTGAGTAGTGAAAAGTAGGTCGCTTGGTTGCATAATTGAAGGTTAACTATACCTAGGAGGTTATCCTCAGTAAAGCACTAGGTTTATTAGTGAGTTGAGTTCTAATCCTAACCCTCGTTATCAGTTTGGGTAACTGAATAACAACGTACCGTGTTGAGCGAACACTGATCACAAACTGTAGGAGTCCGTCGGGTCAAGTTGACAAAACCTTAATGTAAACTAACAACCATTTCATCATACTAATGAGACCATACCAATCTAAACATTATACAGCCTTACAATTGACATACTGAAAGTAAAGTTGATAGAAACCTAATAGATATCTAAACAGTTGATATAACTTAATCATAGAGCAACAATCAAATAGAACATGCAATAGGTTTGGGTCATACAGTTAAGGCACTAACTAGATCTTAACAGCTCCTAAGAGGTCTCTTTGAAGCATTCAATAGATATAATAGGTAATTCATGTCTCAGTTCCTAAGTTATGTGTCCTAAAAGCGCATTAGATGCCTCTCGGAAACTCCGGCCATACCGAGTTCATTGAATCTTCAGATACAGTATAACCAGGGGTCTTAATCCTATTAAGTAGCTAAGTTCATATAGGTAGACAAGTCCTGATCACAACCAAGGTTGGTCAATCCTTAAGATGCTAGCATACAAATGTATCGGAATCACAACTTCAGTATGACGATAGTAAACGTACTAATTTAACATAACTACGCTAACCCAAACTTCTATCATGGAAACATACAGATTAATTAAGCTAACATGGTAATATCAGAACGTGTTATTAAACATATATGATAACAATACATGTTTAATTGATAAGACACGCGTTTCAAATAAAAACCTGAAAAGGTCGTAGAAATATGCCCGAGATTGCAGGGACTCGCCGGGATATCCTCCGAAAAATAAAAGCTAAGCTAGCTACTACTAAAAACTAACTAACAAGCTTGAAAATATTAATTGAAGTATAAATTGAGTGTGTGTAAAAATGAATGCAAAAAGCTCCTTAAATAGGCAAAGTTTTTCCTGGCATACGGCTGGCAAGCCGTATGGCCATGTCGTATGACCAGGTAAGCCGTTGTGTATGCCCGCATGCCAAGGCCGTATGGTAGGCCGTTTTACATAGTGGCATGCTGTATGGCAAGCCGTATGGCCTACCCTGGTCTGCTGTGTTTCCTGGATCGTAACTTGATTTCCTAGGTCGTAACTTGTCTTTCACCGTTTTCGCTCTAGAATCTTCGTTTTAGCTCCGTTTTAATTGATTCTTTTTGCATCGCCTTTGTAATTACTTAATCTACAAAATTTAATCGAAAAAGCAATTATTTTGGTGATAAATCTTGGAACTTTATGGATTTAGGGCTCAATAACGGGGGTGAAAACATGATTTTTTGGCCGATATCAAATACCCCACACTTAGCTTTGCTTTTCCTCAAGCAAAAAGCGGGAAATATAAGGTTCTCTTCTAATGGATTCTCCCTTGCCCACCCTTGGATTCTTTTATTATGCTTTCATCAGAAGTCGTCACATATTTCGAAAGTGGTAGAAAAAGTTTTGAACTTCAATGGTTTAGTCGCTAGATTTCAATCGCGTCCATAGTGAAAAAGGCATGCTTTTCAACTCTCAGATGTAGAGTATACATGACCAGGCTTCTCACTTGCGCATCACTCATATCACTCAAGTGTTTAGGGTGCTCTAATCTAGTTGTATTGTCGCTCAGAAGCCATTCGTGTAACGGTTCTCATCATAGGCTTGGTAAAGCATCGATATCTTCACCGGTTAAGTAAGGATGACACTGATCTTCAAATTAGACATACTTTCAAGAGGAAGATGGGTGATAGGATTGGTTGAGGAATTTACGAAAAGGTGAAAGGTATTCGGATCTTTTGATTTGCAAAGAGAATTGATAGATTTTGATCTTCATAGTATCCCTTTGGAAAGAGAATGGCTAGAAACCTGTGATGAGTTCTTTGAAAGATACGGATTTCGCTAAGACTTTTGACTAGAATTTTTTTTGGCTCTTCCGACAATCCTTCTTTGGGCAACTTCTCGGGTTTTTTTTTCTGTATTCTAGAGACGTTGCTCTTTCATCAGTATTTTATTCTTTTAATTTTCATTTTATTTATTTATTTATTTTATTTTTTGGCATACCCTTTTCTTCATAACTTTTGTCATTTGTTCCTGGTGGCCAGAGAGGAGTGATAATTCACCGAAAATAGGTCTTTAACCTATTAAAAACAATCGTGGGTTCGGAATCTTTTAATAAGCAATTTTGAAATGAATTTGATCGATACATCTCTTGGTGTGAGTTTGGGGTGAGTATTTTCTGATTCATCAACTCTTTGGTGTGAGTTGTTCGGTTTAAATGCGTGGAGTGGAAACGGAAAAGGATGGCTTTTGTCTTCTCTATTCAGAATGATTTTGGAAGGAAGATCGCACCTACACCACGTATAACGCTTACTAACCATTGGCCTCGAAACTTATGTCAAAACCAAGTTCTAACTTAATCCGTGCACCGGCACGCTCATCAAAATGAATTTACAAAGTACCATAGATTTGATGGGTCATACAGATACTTTGGGTCCAAGAATTCCTCACTTTTTAGGAGTAGGGGTCGTGCTCGGTCATGCGTAGCCTTTACATATTTTTTCGAAAGAAATCTTTTGACACAAATCGTGAGGTTTAGCTTAATCGTTCCTTTAACACCCCGTCAAAAATCCCTTTAACGGAATGTTAACTCTAGTCCTAGTGCTTGGCTTGACTTCTACGTAACGGCAATAATTTATAGCGGAAGCAATTTATACCTGGGAATAAAACAAGCAAAACGGATCAACAATAATGTTGAGTGAATCTACAAGTTTTAGGTAAACAATACAGTATGTTTAAGATACAATATTCCGAAAATTTTTATTAGTGGAATACGACCAAGGTTTAATGTTAAAAGTTTTGTAGACAACACCGTGTCCCGTTTCAAAAGCTTGTTGACACTACCACGTCAAGTTTCAAATAGCTGTAGGCAATATCATGTATAGTTTTATCTCATTTGTTCATAAACCACAGTTCTAAATAACGTTGTATAGTATCTGAAAAACAGTTATCAGAATAATAGTTTAAGTTCCTTGACCACGAGATTTTACAAGTACAACTCCAAGTTACGAAATGTTTGCATAATCTATGAGCACCTGAATACTAGCAATGACCCGAGTATAGAATCCACTATACCCACCTTTACCTCATTAAATGTTATACACTTGTTCGAGTGTATCTAATGTTTAAAGTAAATGCACCACAGTTAATATTGTAGGGTGAGGTTGTCAACCTAACGGATCCGTCCATCTAAATTGTGCTTACACCGATGGTATTAAAAGTATTCAAGCTAGAGGCTTTGTGAACAAACTCAATATGCATATATAGTACTCGTGTCAATACAAAAGCATTTGATAATGTAAGTATAACAGCGTGTATTCTCATCCCTGAAAAAATGTAAAAAGCGGGACTGTAGACTCACCTTTGAATAAAGCTCGGATTGAAAAACAAACGACTTGTACGATTTATAGCCGAGTAATGCAACCTTTGATCAAGAAATTAAATACACCAAGGCGTAGAGGATGAAGGGAATTACAACATTTGTGCTTGAGGTTTAATCAAAAAGTGAAAATTTGATGGTATGGTGATGATGATGATGTCGACGATATGGGGAGGGAGGAAGAAGTCGATTGATGCCTTTTTTTCTTGTGAAGGTTTGATAAATTTGGCTTACACTCTAATTTATATTAGGGTTTAACTAATACTAATTACAAATAAGTCCCTTAAGTTGCAAAAATTAAAATATAAGGGGGGAGGGGAGTGGGGTCGGCCGAATGGCCCATGGGGTGAGTCCCCGGGCTCGTGCTTTGCAAAAGCTTGTACTCGTGGTCCGTTTCAAGTGCGGTTTAGTCATACCGAAGGCCCGAAACGCTAAACCGATCGTTAAAACGGAACCAACCGTTTAATTTATTAAAAACCCAATAAATTAAATATTTTTAAAAAGTTAATAATTATTAAAATAAACCCGAGCGTTTCATTGCTCAAAAAACAGTTATCAAAACCGTATCGTTTTTATCGTATTTCTTTATCCGAAATAGTTATTCGAATTAATATCAACCCATATTAATTATTGTAACCCTCTAAGGATCAAGTATGTATTTATTACACATAAACACACAAAAGTTAAGTAATCGTCGTTAAGTTAATTAACAGAAAGTTAACGGAATTGACGGAAAAAGCAGGGTTATTACAGTTCCATTCTATTGAACGTTCCAAAAACTGATTTCTAGCAATTTTATATAATCTTTTGGTTAAACGAGATAAGAATTTTTCGAATTTCCCTAATATTCATTGCTAATTACTTTTTAGACAAAAGAATTTTTTCAAAATATGGCGTTTTACGATTACTTGTACTTAAACCATTACCCAAAACCCCACACTTAGAAGAACATTGTCCCTAATGTTCCCTAGAATATTTTGAATACTTTGATAAATTAAGGACAATATTTTCTAGAATCTCTAAGTTGGTTGCGTGGATGACCCCATACTTAGACATTTTAGTGCGCAATAATTTAAAGAGGTTTGAGGAAAGATTATTTACCTACGGTCATGTTACTCTCCTAGTGCTGGACTTTCCTATTGTTAGGCTCCTAATGATGGAAAGGACCAGTCTCTTTGATAAAATTCTGCATGAAGAACAAAAGAGAGTAGCATTTTCACTAGATATATATTTTTTATACAATTCTTTTATAATTAAAGGAAAAACTAAAGGAAAATAAAGTAGTCTATGAAATACTCTCCTGGCCAGTTGGTGTCTGTGAAGTATCCATTAGGTTCGAAGATATCATCGTCGTCCTCCAATCTTGGAAAATACTCAAGCGACTTTCCCGCATCCGACTCTGGGCCCAATAGTGTGTCTAGACATAGGTATGATGGTATCTCCAACTGTGATAGACTCGGGAATGGCTCCTCATCAGGGATATTTTTGGTAATCTCAAAGACCTGGGCCATAGGTGGCTCAACTGATATAGGGACTGTGACTAAGTGACAACCCTCAGGTAGCTCACGAATAGGGATCGTCTCAATGACTAGAGTAGGTGAAATAGCTAAAATAAGCGGTGTGATAGGAATAGCACAAACTGTGGTGACTATTGAGGCTACTGAATGAACTGAGACCGGATTAGAGCGCCTAGGAGTAGCTTGTCGTGATGGTGGAATGCGACGTGCTAATCTGAATGATGAAGGGCCTAGAGTACTCCTAGACATTCCTTCACGCTAAAGATATGCTCTGAAAGCTCTGTAGAGTCTCTGATGATCTCTAAGTAATGCCCATATGACATTCGGATCACTCATGGTGGCTCCATGGTGAATCAAAATCTGCGGCTCACGTGGCTCTAACGGCTCTGAATTCTCAGCGGGTCTCGAAGCTAAACTCCTGTAGCGTCGTACTCGAGGAGCTGGCGGTGCCGTACTGATATCCTCCTCAACACTCTCTAGAATCAAATGTCTCGGGCCTAGCTTTCCTGTCGAAGGCCTGTGCTGATCTATGCTGCTCTCTGATGGGTAAACTCTGGAGTCCATCTCCTACGGATGGGAGTGTTATAGGAAGCTCCTGAACTTGACATCTTTCTTGGATACATTTCAACGCACTTAGGGTTAGTGCACAACAATATAGTTTGTAGACTGAAAATAAATTGAAATAAAAATTAAGAATTAAAAGGATAAGCAAGGGGTGCCTCCCAAGAGTGCTCTGTTTATCAAGTCGTTACAACTCGACTTTTTCTGGCATGTCTTCAGAATGGATCAAGGGAGAAGAGGTGTTCTTCCCTGTTGTGGTTTTCTAGATAAGCTTTCAACCGGTGACCGTTGACTTTAAGTTAACGGTAAATCCTTCTAACTCTACGGATCCTTGCGAAAAAGCGTGTATTACTTTATATGGTCCACTCCATCGTGATCTGAATTTACCAGCGAATTTCTTGAATCAAGAATTAAAGAGTAGAACTTTATCTCCAGGAGCGAACTTTGTTGGTATCAGTTTTGCATCGTGTGTCAGCTTCGTTCGTTACTTGTAGATATATGACGTCTCGTATGCTTGGTATCTTAATTCACCGAGTTCATTCATCTGCATATTCTGAAGCCTAGAGGTTACTGAAGGATCGAGGTTACAAGTTTTCAATGCCCAGAATGCTTTGTAATCTTGTTCTAACGGAAGGTGACATGCTTTCCCATAGATCATGCGGTAGGGTGTAAGCAGTCCGGAATACCCACAGAGCATCATCTAGTTTCTCGGCCCATTTATTCCCATGATGGATGACAGTGCATTCTAGAATTCTTTTGAATGCTGTGTTAGTTACTTCTGCCTGTCCGTTAGTCTACGGATGATAGGCAGTGGACATCTTGTGGGTGACTCCATATTGTTGCACACCTTTATTAATTGGGTATTATAGTAGTGTGTGCCTCTATCACTTATTATAGAGCGGGGAGCTCCAAATCGGTTAAAGAGTCTCTTCAGGAAATTTGTGACGATCTTGGTATCATTGGTTGGAAATGCTTGGGCTTCAACCCATCTGGAGATGTAATCTACTGCTACGAGGACATATTCATTCCCATTAGACTTGGGGAACGGCCCCATAAAGTCTAATCCCCATATGTCGAACATTTTTCAAGCTTGGATATTAGTCTGAGGCATCTCATTCTTCATAGAGACAATACATTTTCTTTGGCAAGCATCGCAACGCTTTACAAGCTCTTTCACATCTCGGAATATAGACGACCAATAAAATCCTGAATCGTAGACTTTTCTTGCAGTTAAGTATGCTCCATGATAACCTCTAGTTGGCCCGTGGTGACATTAGTGAAGAATCCCTGTTGCTTGTTTCTCATATACGCACCTCCTGATTATCTGATCATGGCAAATTTTAAATAGGTACGGGTCTTCCCAGTAGTACTTAGCATCCCTAAAGAACTTCCTTCCTCGGGATGTGCTCATTCCTTTTTGCACTACTCCGGAAACTAGGTATTCGGCCATGTCAGCTTACCAAGGGGTATCAGTGAATTGTGATTCTATGTTGGCTTATCATAAACTCATAAGCTGTTTTTCTGGAAATTAGCCTATAATATCTTGTTCAACAAGTTGTTCCATCGCTGGATTCTCCAAACAACTAAGATGATCTGCTGTGACGTTCTCTGCTCCTTTTTATATTTAATCTCAATATCGAATTCTTGAAGGAGTAAAATTCATCGTAGGAGTCTTGGTTTAACATCTTGCTTAGTAAACATATACTTTAAGGATGAATGATCTATGTAAACCATAGTTTTGGACAGGATGAGATAGGAATGGAATTTGTCGAAGGCGAAAACTACTGCTAGCAGCTCCTTTTTCGTAGTAGTGTAATTCTCTTGAGCTCCAGTTAAGGTTTTTCCATCGTAATAGATTGGATGAAAATGATTATCTTTTCGTTGTCCAAGTATAGCTCCAATTGCGAGATCACTCTCATCACACATGATTTTGAATGGTAAGCTCCAATCAGGAGCTATCATGATAGGTGCATGTGTGAGCTGTTCCTTTAGATAGTTGAATGCTTAAGTACACTCTTCATTAAAGATGAACGGAACTTCCTTTCTGAGGAGATGAGTAATAGGTCGTGTGACCTTTATAAAATCTTCGATAAAATGTCGGTAGAAACCTTCGTGTCCAAGGAAACTCCTCACAGCTTTTACCGTGGTAGGTTTTGGAAGCTTAGTTATGGTTTCAATCTTAGCCTTGTCGACTTCTATTCCTGACTTTGATATCTTATGTCCTAAAACTATTCATTCTTTTACCATGAAGTGACATTTTTCCCAATTTAGAACTAAATTCGAATATTCGCACCGGGGGAGCATCTTGTCAAGGTTAGAAAGGTACGAATCAAAGGTACCACCGAAGACGGAGAAGTCACCCATGAAGACTTCTATACAACGTTCGATCATATCATGGAATATTGGTACCATGCATCGCTGAAATGTAGCAGGTGCATTGCACAACCCACAGGGGATGCATCGATAGGAAAATGTTCCATAAGGACAGGTGAAGGTTATCTTTTCTTGGTCCTTTGGATCGAGGAGAATTTGAAAGTAGCAGGAAAAACCGTCAAGAAAACAATAGAACTCGTTTCCTGATAGGCGTTCCAACATTTGATCAACGAACGGAAGTGGAAAATGATCTTTCTGGGTTGCATAGTTTAGTTTACGATAATCTATGCAAACCCTTCTACTGGTGACCTCCTGATTTGGAATAAGTTCATTATTCTCATTTTTTATTACAGTCATTCCTCCCTTTTTGGGTACCACTTGAACAGGACTGACTCATGGCAAATCGAAAATAGGATAGATCAGACCGGCATCCAAAAGTTTAATTACTTCTTTCTTGATGACTTCTTGAATCATTGGATTGACCCTTCTTTGCCTCTGAATTGATGGTTTGAAATCATCTTCCATGAAGATCTTGTGGGTGCAATAGTTTGGACTGATTCCTTTTATGTCAGAAATCTTCCAAGCAATTGCTTTCTTATGTGATTTCATAACCTTAATCAATTCCACCTTCTCATGTGGCGTGAGGTCTTTAGAAATGATTACAGGGACTTGTGATTCTCCTTCTAAGAATGCATACTCCAGATGTTCGAGTAGCTTCTTCAATTCCAATTCTGGAGGTTCCTCGATAGATAGCTTCATTATGGATATCTCCTTACTGTTTAACGAGTCATATCTCTCCTGAAATTCTGATTCTTCTTCCTTAATAGCAGTCATTGATGCAATCTATTCTTTGGTTCTAGAAATTGTCCTTCTTAATGTTTCGTCTTCATAAACTTCTTCCT
This sequence comes from Rutidosis leptorrhynchoides, assembly GCF_046630445.1. NCBI lineage: Eukaryota > Viridiplantae > Streptophyta > Magnoliopsida > Asterales > Asteraceae > Rutidosis > Rutidosis leptorrhynchoides. The sequence goes on from NC_092334.1 coordinate 201,825,434, forward strand.
TAATTTCGAAGATCGGCTCAGGAATTTCATCACATTCCTCATTTAACTGTGGTTCCTGGAATGCCAGAATGAAATCTGTTTCTTCATTCGGTTTTCTCCTTTACAGAGGTAGGGAAATTCCTTGACCTAGCGGTGTTATACGGATAGCCTTGCCAAGAAAGTTACTTTCGGAGAGGGGAGATTTATATTAACCCGGATCTATGGCTGAATGATTGTCAAGATTTCCTTCAGGACGTGTAGAGAACAGATTCTTAGAAATTTGATCTTGACTACTTATAGCCATGGTATCCTCCAGATATTCGTTGACGAGTTTTTGAAAAGAATCAGTGAGATTGAGATCTTCTTCGCGAGGATGGCTCATGAGTCATTCGACATTAAATGTGACTTCTTCATTTCTAACTCTTAATTTTAGTGATTTCTCGTGTACGTCAATTATGGCTTTGGCAGTATTCAAGAATGGTCTGCCAAGAATGAGTAAGACCTTCGTATCTTCCTCAATATCCATAATGAAGAAGTCAATAGGAAATGCATACTTATCCACTCTGACTAGGACATCCTCAACTATTCCTCGAGGAATCTTAACTAATATGTCCGCGAGTTGGATTGTCATTCTGGTAGGTCTTAAGTCATTAAGTCCTAGCTTTGTGAATAATGAATAGGGTATTAGGTTTACACTGGCTCCTAAATCAGCTAACGCATTGCTGATTTGGAAATCTTGCAGGTAGCAAGGTACCATAAATCTTCCTTTATCTCCTAACTTAGGGGGAATACCATGTTGCAACACTAATGAACATTCCTCACTTAAGGGTAAGCTAACTATTTCTCTTAATTTCTCTTTATTTGAAAGCAATTCTTTGAAAAATTTAGCGCAGTTTGGCATTTCTACTAAAGCATCTGCTAGTCGTACATTCAAATGCAGATTTTTAATAATATCCCAATACTAGTCGTACATTCAAATGCAGATTTTTAATAATCTCCCAATACTAGTCGTACATTCAAATGCAGATTTTTAACAATATGCCAATAAAGCATCTACTAAAGCATCTACTAGTGACTACTAGGGCGTCAAACTACTACACTCTGTTTCAACTTTATTGGTTAATCGTTTAAGCGTAAGCTGAAAACTGGTTATTAAATCTTTAAAAGTCTTTATAAAAGTATCAAACTTATTTTGGCATTCTATGACTTGAAGGTTTATCATGTATTGTTTTTTAATAAATTCAACTAAAGTTTCCTTAGAGTGGAGAGTAGGTTGGCGTAACGGGAAGATTATATTAGAGTCCGAGCTATTTTGCTGTTTATATGCCCATCTAGGGTAAGGATGTCTTAAATTAGTAGCATCGGGACTTTTAGGAATTGGTAAATTTTGAAGAGTGAGGGTGAGATCTTGTAACCTAGTTTCCAGTATTTTTACCATATGAGTGAAGATGTCATCCTTCTGAGCAGCTTCAATGCTCCAATCTTCCTGTTGTGTAGCTGATGTTAAAGCGAAGGGGTACGAAATACTGTATATTTTATTACGAAATACGATGAAATATGATACAAGTTACACAAGTTTTATTTATTTATTTACAAATGAGATATATCTAAACCTTGCTACAACACTATAGATAGTGTACCTAATCGTAGAGTAGTATAGTTTTTAGTAAGTTCGGCTCGTTCCACAGGGAGACGGCTTATTTTACACTATATTTTTATATAACTATATTTGTACAAAATATAAATATATATATATTACAATTATTATTATTATTATTATAAAAGGGGGGTTTTACCGTTTAATGACTGGTTTATGGATTTTATATTTTAAGCGAAGCGTAAAGTAAATGACGATATTTAACTAACGATAAAATAAATAACAATAATTAAAATAAAAATAAATAAAAGTACGAGGAAATATGAAATAAAATATATTATGCTTATTTAAACTTCCGTACTCATGATGTTTGACGTTTTGATTTTGATTTATTACCCTGGGTTAATTGTTCTTTGTCCTGGATTATTTGATATGTCCATCTGGTTTTTTCCATAATAGTACATCAATCATAATTATAAAGTGCGAGGGTCTTCGCCAAATTAACCTTATACCCGAAGTCAAATATTCAAACTAATTGGGGACTTAAACTGTAATAAGGTTTTAATACATTGTTAATGATTACACCAGGTTATCGACTGCGTGTAACCCAAGGTTTTAATACTTTATTAACAATTACACCAATTTCCCTTGAATGTAATCCACCCCTGTTTTAATAAGTCCATTTACTATTAATCCATCCATGTGTCCGGTCAAATGAACAATTATTCGTATTTATAAATATCCCGCTCACCGTACCCAGTCATGCGTATGTGGTTATATATAAATACGTCAAATTATAAATCTCTATATTAAATTAACAAGATATCATTTAGTTAATCAAATATAAAGCCCATTAATAGCCTATAGTCCAATTTCCACAAGTGTCGGTCTTTTGTTCAAACCCCAATTATGGTCCAAAGCCCAATAACTCAGTCTTAATATTTAGTCCAACATCATGATTACTTCGGCTCAAATAAGCATAATAATAACTTAGTTAGTAGACATAATTGAAAAGGGAGAACTTAACTTACAATGATTAATTATCGCGTAGTGTTACACGAATAGAACTTCGACTACCAAACCCTTAAAATAACCTTACATTACCTAAACTAACTAATATAAAACTAAACTATATATATATATATATATATATATATATATATATATATATATATATATATATATATATATATATATACATATATTATATTATAGAGGGAGAGTGAATAATGGTGTCTGTAATCTGGCCGAATTCGTTGCAATTTATAGACCTGGCCACATTCTTGAAGCCATGCGATCACATGGATTTAACTCTTCTTGGCCATGCAATCGCATGGCCAGTCTGTCCAGCACCAATTGAGTTTAAAACGTGGGCTGCTGCGATTTATTTAATATATAATATAATATATATAATTTTATATAATTATATATATATATTATATTCTTGTGCATAGTAGACTTGTAATTTTAAGTCCGTTGACTCGCGCGTTGATGCTCGGCTTATGTCCCGGTTCCGGATTTCCGAACGTCCTTTTGTACGCTTAGATATCTTGTATTTTGCGTTCCACAACTTGTACTCTTGTAATTTTTAGACGTTTCTAATCAATAATTTAAACCACTTATATTGTATCTTGTACATTTGAGCGTTTTGGTCATTTGCATCTTCAGATCGTCGTTTTCTTCTTTTATCTTCGCACTTATTTATTTAAACGATTATTACATAAAAATAGAACAATAGTTATTAAAAGCTTTACATATTGGAAGTATATTACGCTTAAATATATGTTCATTTGGAGCACTATCAAATATCCCCACACTTGAACGTTGCTTGTCCTCAAGCAACACAGAACTTGAAATTAAATTACACTTCACTCGAATCACTTTTTTATTCTCACACTTTATACATCAGTGATTTTGATATGGCGGTATGAACAATGATAGTAAAGATAGAACCATGGTTAAAGGTGGGTGTGCCATCCATAGTTGCCTCGGGTTCATGTTAACGACACTTGCAATCAAATAACCGATTTACTTTCGGTTTCCAAAGCAAAGTGCACATTTGAAAGGCGGTTTAAAGTCCCACATGACTATGAAAATTTAGATCCTTAAGGAAATTGGATCTTTATGAAAACATTTGATCTTTTGAAAATTTAAGCTAGATTTTATCCTAGACAAGTTTTCCGAAATAACCCTTCACCGGTGTTTGCAAAATATTTTTGTGGGTTTCAGATTTGAAAATTTTAGTTCAAAACTTGCGGTTTTATTTTACCCACTTGCTAACCTTGTATTAGGAAAGCAACACGTCCAGTATACTTGCTTCGTATATTACCTTTCGGTAAACTACCGTCCGGTTGTAAAGGAAAGCGTTAAACAAGCAACTATTAAGGCAATGTCTAATGACATGCAAATGTTTATGGTCCACAATGTGTCGGATACAATTACTATCTTTTGTAGGAAAAATAGTAAAGATCACCCTATTATTTTTCGGTCTGGCACAAGGTCCTGTCTTCGACCATGCTATGCAACCACCGTTCTTATGGTTGACACCCGATTTGGTTCAAGTGACCTAATGAATTTCAGGTGAATTCTCAGGATTTTACGTTCAATGGTAATGAACGCATTGAAAATAGGTTTTCAGAAAACAAATCGATTTTAATTTGATCAAAATATTTTCTCGTTCAAGCTCGAGTTTAGATATCATCAAATTCCATGAGTTTTTAATTCTCAAACTTTAAGGTCAATCTCAAGGATTGAGTAATATCATGCTTAAATGCTGATTTTTAATCTTTCAGAAGATTATCCTTTCTGGAAGTCTGATTCATTAGTCTTATCAAGCTAATTTGCACGGCGCCCTCCCCATTTTATGAGACAGATCCTCTCATGGTTAGGATAAGTCTGACCACTTGGCGACCCTGTTTGATGCTGAGGTCCGTGGATTTTCTGCTGATTTTAGAGATGACTTTTCTAAATTTTTCGTCAACCTACAGCTGGTCTGGACGACAACTTCTTGACCTAAATCAAGAAGCGCGTGTCTTTTTCGGAAGACTTTACTTCCTTTTAATGATGGAATTGATGCATCGTGTAGATCGGGTAAAACTAATTAGTTTAGTCCAAAGCAAAAAGTACCTGCAATAATATTGTACAAAAATATGTGATATATGTTTTAAAGATAACATGGTATCTTCTTCCCACACTTAGCTTTTATTTATTTCTTTCTTTGCCTTTTTATTCTCCTCTTTTCCATTTTAAATAAATTCAAGCATTTTAGGTTGTTTCTCAATTTATGTCCTTACCGAGGTAACGATAATTTTGGTATTATAACCTAGTTTTATCGTTCATAAATATGTATAAACATGATTTTGAATTCATTTAGTTGAAAATTTTTCAAATTTTCACAAAATTTGGCAATTAAACCAAGTGTAAACCCGAGAGAATCTATAACCCTTCCCCACACTTGAGATCATGCAATGCCCTCATTTGCATGAAATCAGACTATAATTATAAATTCATGAGGGTGATTAGTGTAGAAAAGTGATTAAACTAGTTTGTGATTACAAAGCTCGTCGAATGATAGATGGTGTCTCATCGTTCATTACTTTCGTTATTTTATCACACATGTTTTTCTTCAAAAATGGTTGCTTTTCTGAACTGTTTGTTAATCTTTGAAAAAGCGTATTTTACCCTAATTTATCATGCATGTTCATTAATGAGTTATACACTAACCCGAACACCGAATTTAACGTTAAGTGGGGTCAGACTTCCCCACACTTAGCTGACGACATGTGAAATCGGTAGAATAAGTTCCATGAATTAAAATAGTGAGCCAGTTATTTACATCTCGAGTGGTGTATAATATATCAATGGGTTTAAAGTTTAGACCCACCTGATCATCACTACTTAATTCTTTTTTAAGTGTAGCTTTTAGTAAATGGATATGTATCTTTTCTGGCTCTTGGTCAAATGGATCGTTATACACCGACCTACATATTTCTATAGGGTGGAAAATTCCTAACATTTCTTTTCGTTCATTCTCGGGATCAAAGTTTTCACCTCTATTACCCAATTGGGTGAAATCCGAAGTGTCATTATCTATTACAGTTCGTAGTTCATCTTCAGTAGATGACTCGTCTATTGAGAATATTGGGTTGGAAGGTTGTGGAATTGTGAATTTCGGGATCGAAGCAAATTCTTCTTCATTAACGGTCCTTATCGGTCCCACCACTTTGGTCTTTGGGGTAAAATTTTCAACGTTATCGTTTTCCCAAGAGTACCAATTTGTCACCCTTACTTCTTCTTCATCCATTGATGGATCGATGATTTCGTCGGTAGAGGCTAATGTGTCGATATTTTGTGAAATTGGTAAAATTGAATAAAAAGTATCATCGGGATAATTGGTGATTTCAGAGTTCTCGAATTCATCAAAATTCTATGATATGAGATTTTCTTGCACAATACTCCTCAAATCAACTGGTGTGTAGTCTGATAGAGTTTCAGCTTGAATATTTGCAAACTCTCTCATTTGTTCATTTTGAGCGTCAAATTCTTCGAGTTTGATTTTCATATAATCTAAAAAAATTTTAGACACATAATTTTCCTTGTCCTCTGGTTGTTGAGTTTGGATATATTCTTGGGAATACTCCCAATTTGAATTGTATTCCTCATAATCATTTCATTCAGGTTCCATGGGTGCATAATTTTCCATAGGAACGTAATAATAACATTCCCATGTTGAGTGATAATCTCCACAGATTTCACAACCAGTTATTGTTTTGTCATTCGTGATCCAAGATTGACCGAATGAATTTTCATTAACACTCATTTGAGAGTATTGATTTAATTGATTTCGCATGTCAGAAAGAGTTTCCAACATATTCTCAAGATTTTCCATTATAGACTTATTACCAAATTTTAGCTACAATGTACTGCATTTACTAATTATTCTATTAGTTATAAAAATAAAAATTATATAAGTTATCAAATTAATAGACTTTTCTGATTTTGCCCACGTTTCGAATAGCCAATAGATGTAGCAGGTAGCCAGGACCCTTTAAATCGGAAGTCCACAACTCGCCACTAACAAATCCAACAATTACTACGAATCAGAAAATTTTGGATGTCTATCAATTTAATTACTTAAAATAATTTTTCGTCAAAATTTAAAGAAAATAAAGAAAATTCTATGTCCTGAAAACTAGAGCATAGAAATGAAAAATAAAAAGCACGCCGAGAAATAAGAGTCGAAAAACAAAAAGTCAAAAAATAATAATAAGAAAGTAAAGCGTCGAAATTTAAAAGTCTAAAAATTAAATCTAAAAAGTTGCGTCTAAAGGTATTAAAACTTAAATGGAATTCTTTTCGAAAACGGCAATAACTTAATTAGGCACTAAAATAAATAAATGGCGTCGCAAAATTCTAAAGCGTCTAAATCTTAATCTAAAGAAAAAGCACTTAAGGGATTTTACGGCAAAGCCTAAAAATCTAGAAATATAAAATACTATGGCAAAAACTATAACCTAAAACTAGTTACGAACGATAAATATACAAATTACGAATTAAACTAATAAAAAGATACAAAAGTTAAAAATAAAACTTAAAGTTATAAAAATACAATTTTTATAAAAATATTATTTTTATATTATTATTTTATAAAAATATTTATCTATATAATTAATAATAATAATAAGACTTAATATTACTAAAAATAAATTAAAACTTAACATAAAAACTAATAAATTAATTATAACCCTAATTATTTTAAATAATAATAATAATAATAATAATTAATTAAACCCTAAACTATATTAAATGCGTACTAGGATCAGATGTGTCAGATCACCCCATGCGATCACATGGGGTTAAGGCAAGAAAACCATGCGGTCGCATGGCTATGCAGGCTCAGTCCGATGCAGGTTCAAAAAATGTAGTTTCAGTTTGTTGTTTTTTTTTTCCTGATTTTAGTTTTATAGAAAATGGTATATAGTTTAACTAAAACTTAAAAAAAATTACTTATTATTTTTTATAACTCTTTTTTTTTAACTTTTTAATTTGAACACTTATATATATATATATATATATATATATATATATATATATATATATATATATATATATATATATATATATATATATATATATATATATATATATTTTATATTTTTACTTTTAATATTTAAAACTTATATAAATATATTTTTAAAAAAATAGCTTAAAAACTAATTTTTTTTATATAGCGTTTCGCTTTCGTTTCCACGGCAGTGGCGCCAAAAACTTGATGTTAAAGCGAAGGGGTACGAAATACTATATATTTTATTACGAAATACGACGAAATATGATACAAGTTACACAAGTTTATTTATTTATTTACAGATGGGATATACCTAAACCTTGCTACAACACTATAGGCAGTGTACCTAATCGAAGGGTAGTGTAGTTTTTAGTAAGTCTGGTTTGTTCCACAGGGAGACGGTTATTTTACACTATATTTTTATATAACTATATTTGTACAAAATATAAATATATATATTACAATTATTATTATTATAAAAGGGGGGTTTTACCGTTTAATGACTGGTTTGTCGATTTTATATTTTAAGCGAAGCGTAAAAAATGACGATATTTAACTAACGATAAAATAAATAACAATAATTAAAATAACAATAAATAAAAGTACGAGGAAATATGAAATAAAATATATTATGCTTATTTAAACTTCCATACTTATGATGTTTGACGTTTTGATTTTGATTTATTACCCTGGGTTAATTGTTCTTTGTCCTGGATTATTTGATATGTCCATCTGGTTTTGTTCATAATAGTCCATCGGTCATAATTATAAAGTGCGAGGGTCTTCGCCAAATTAACCATATACCCGAAGTCAAATATTCAAACTAATTGGGGACTTAAACTGTAATAAGGTTTTAATACATTGTTAATGGTTACACCAGGTAATCGACTGCGTGTAACCCAAGGTTTTAATACTTTATTAACAATTACACCAATTTCCCTTGAATGTAATCCACACCTGTTTTAATAAGTCCATTGACTATTAATCCATCCCCGTGTCCGGTCAAATGAACAATTATTTGTATTTATAACTATCCCGCTCACCGTACCAAGTCAAGCTTACGTGGTTATATATAAATACGTCAAATTATAAATCTCTATATTAAATTAAAAAGCTATCATTTAGTTAATCAAATATAAAGCCCATTAATAGCCCATAGTCCAATTTTCACAAGTGTCGGTCTTTTGTTCAAACCCCAATTATGGTCCAAAGCCCAATAACCCAGTCTTAATATTTAGTCCAACATCATGATTACTTCGGCTCAAATAAGCATAATAATAACTTAGTTACGAGACATAATTGAAAAGGGAGAACTTAACTTACAATGATTAATTATCGCGTAGTGTTACACGGACATAACTTCGACTTCCAAACCCGTAAAATAACCTTTACATTACCCAAACTATATATATATATATATATATATATATATATATATATATATATATATATATATATATATATATATATATATATATATATATATATATATATATATATATATATATGTATATATATATATATGTATATGTATATATATATATATGTATATATGTATATATATATGTATATATATATGTATATATATATATATATTTATATATATATATGTATATATATATATATATATATATATATATATATATATATGTATATATATATATATATATATATATATATATATATATATATATATGTATATATATATATATATATATATATTACAGAGGGAGAGTGAATGATGGTGTCTGTAATCTGGCCGAATTCGTTGCAATTTATAGACCTGGCCACATTCTTGAAGCCATGCGATCGCATAGATTTAACTCTTCCTGGCCATGTGATTGCATGGCCAGCCTGTCCAGCACCAATTGAGTTTAAAACGTGGGCTGCTGCGATTTATTTAATATATAATATAATATATATAATTTTATATAATTATATATATATATATATATATATATATATATATATATATATATATATATATATATATTATATTCTTGTGCATAGTAGACTTGTAATTTTAAGTCCGTTGACTCGCGCGTTGATGCTCGGCTTATGTCCCGGTTCCAGAAATCCGAACGTCCTTTTGTACGCTTAGATATCTTGTATTTTGCGTTCCGCAACTTGTACTCTTGTAATTTTTAGACGTTTTTCATCAATAATTTGAACCACTTATATTGTATCTTGTACATTTGAGCTTTTTGGTCATTTGCGTCTTCAGATCGTCATTTTCTTCTTTTGTCTTCGCACTTATTTATTTAAACGATTATTACATAAAAATAGAACAATAGTAACTAAAAGCTTTACATATTGGAAGGATATTACGCTTAAATATATGTTCATTTGGAGCACTATCAGCAGCTATCATTTCTAAGAGATTCCATGCTTCGTTTGCTGTTCGTCATTTGAAATTTCCTTGCGAGGCCATGTCTAGGAGAGAGTTATATTCCTTGGTCAAACCATTGTAAAGCGTGCAGATTATGTCTGTCCGACTTAACGAATGATTCAGACATCTTTTAAGCATCACCTTTACTATATTCCATGCTCGACACAATGACTCATTTTCTTTTTGAGAAAAGTTTGTGATGTCATTTCTTAAATAGGTTTGCAGGGAAGGTGGATAAAATTTGTTTAAAAACTTTGTAGCTAATTCCTCCCATGATTGTATTGAATTTAGTTTAAGCTCATCAAACCATGTTAAAGCTCGTGTAGACAAAGAATATTGAAAAAGATGAAGTTTCAAAATGTTTCTCTCATTTTCATCCTTCTTAAAAGAGTCAACCAGACTGATAAATTTATTCTGGTGAAAGTTTTCGTCAGTCGGAATTCCTTGAAATTTACAGATCATACTGACCAATTTGATCATATGTGAACTGATTTCAGGAATTCTTTCAGTTTCTAAGGTGATTGGTACTCCTCTTTATTCTAAGCAAGACTTTTGTATAGAAGCAAGGGTGTTTTGTTGTTCCATTTTTTTGAGTTTTCTGTTTAAAAGACTTGAAAAGTAACTTATAGAAAATATCAATTTACTAAAAGGATCGATAATTTAATTAAAACAATTATTCTTGAAATTCGGTCGTTAACCTTATTGGATACTCTAATTGATAGGATTTCGTACAGATTACTTCGTACCTAAGTGGCCAGATCGACTACGTAGAGGCATGATCCTTTTTGTTCCAATATAATTGGAGACTGTTCGGAAAATCCAACAACCAAGTCTGTGTATAATTGTCTTTCTTAGACAACACTAAATAATAATTTTGTCTGTTAAAGATCTTTCTCAAATGAAATATTCGATTCCCCGGCAGCGGCTTTAAAGACTAGTTATACCTATGATATGACCGAAAGTTACGGTTTTATTTAGGTCGTGTCGTTAGGCCGCAAGGCGTCTGAGTCAGCTATCCATAGGGAGAACAGTGGTTTATTATTTATATTTTGCGGGGCCTAAATTTATTTTTAACTTTCTAAGGTAGAAGGTGTAAGTTAACCTAGGGTTGTACTTTTGAATGATTTAACGAATTGAAGATCAATTGGATAATTGTCTTTGTTTAAATTACCTAGATAAAGGATAGTAGTTGGTTTTAAGCTAATAGTCCTAATTGCAGAAAAGTAAAGATGATGGAAGGATATCCGGAGTATGCAGATCAGGGAAATGTTGATCAAGATATCGGTTTAGGCTAGGAAAGGTAATTATGTTTATGTTAAGGCTAAGATTAGAATGGTGTAGATCTGGTTGGATGAGCCAATTACACGACCTACTTATCTCTAGACTCTCAGAGTTCTCGTTGAGTAGTGAAAAGTATGTCACTTGGTCGTATAATTGAAGGGTAACTATACCTCGGAGGTTATCCTCAGTAAAGCACTAGGTTTATTAGTGAGTTGAGTTCTAATCCTAACCTTCGTTATGTTGAGTGAACACTGATCACAAACGGAAGGAGTCTGTCGGGTCAAATTGACAAAACCTTAATGTAAAACTAACAACCATTTTATCATACTAATGAGATCATACCAATCTAAACATTATACAATATTATAATTGTCATACTGAAAGTAAAGTAGATAGAAACCTAATAGATACCTAAATAGTTGATATAACTTAATCCTTGAGCAACAATCAAACAAGAACATACAATAGGTTTGGGTCATACTTTTAAGGCACTAACTAGATCTTAACAGCTTTTAAGAGGTCTCCTTGGAATAGTCAATAGGTATACTAGGTCATTCATGTCTCAATTCCCAAGTTCCGTATCCTAAAAGCGCATTAGATGCCTCTCGGGAACTCCGGCCATACCGAGTTCATAGAATCTTCAGATATAGTATAACCAGGGGTCTTAATCATATGAAGTAGCTAAGTTCATATAGATGGACAAGTCCTGATCACAACCTAGGTTGGTCAATCCTTAAGATGCTAGCATACAAATCTATCGGAATCACAAATTCAGTATGACGATAGTAACCGTACTAATTTAACATAACTATGCTAACCCAAACTTTTATCATGGCAACATACAGATTAATTAAGCTATCATGGTAATATCAGAACGCATTATTAAACATAAATGATAAAAATACATGTTTAATTGATATGACAAGCGTTTTGGATAAAAACCTGAAAAGGCCGAAGAAATCTGCCCGAGATTGCAGGGACTCGCCGGGATATCCTCCGAAAAATAAAAGCTAAGCTAGCTACTACTAAAAACTAACTAAAAAGCTTGAAAATCTAAATTGAAGTACAATTTGAGTGTATGTAAAAATGAATGCAAAAAGCTCCTTAAATAGGCAAAGCTTTTCTAGGCATACGGCTGGCAAGCCGTATGACCAGGTAAGCCGTTTTGTGTACCCGTATGCCAAGGTCATTTGGCAGGCTGTTATACATAGTGGCATTCCGTATGGCAAGCTGGATGGCAAGCCATATGGCCTGCCCTGGTCTGTTGTGTTTCCTCGATTGTAAGTTGATTTCCTAGGTCGTAACTTGTCTTTCACCGTTTTCGCTCTAGAGTCTTCGTTTTAGCTTCGTTTTACTTGATTCTTTTTACATCGCTTTTGTAATTACTTAATCTACAAAATTAATTGAAAAAGAGATTATTTTGGAAATATAGCTTAAAACTTTATGAATTTAGGGTTCAATAAAGGGGGTAAAAACGTAACTTTTCCCAGATATCAACACCCTCGGCCAATGGTCAGAGATCATCCCCCAATGGTCAAGACCATCCCCTAGATGGTTTACTAACTCCCAATGGTCATGACCAATCCCTTATGGTCAGAGACCATCCCCGATGGTCAGAGACCATCGCCAGAAGGTCAGATTTTTGGAAAATTTTACCAAGTGGCAGTTTTTAGCCATTATGATACCCGTGTGTCTAATTTTAGTTAGAGCACTATACTAACTTAGTTTATATTGTTCTCAGGCGATAAGAACAAAGAAAAATCTCAGAAGTAAGATAACTGAGCTGTAGCTAGTAATCGATGAGTGGGTCTATCTCCGGATAGAGTTTAAGTAGCATGTCATGCCATTGTGATTTATTCTTTTACCATGCTTTGATTTAGTGATATTGACATGCTTAGATGATGGTTTCCATGATGGTTAGAGGATTGATTGCTTACTGTTGCTTTGTGATATTATGTGCGCACTGTGTTTCGCACCTATCGGGTCGGAGGAGGTTGAGGACTCGTAACTGGGCTTGTGGAGGTTAGAGTCCGTATGAGGTTAAACGAGCCTGAGGAGGTTGGGTCCAAGGAATACTGATTGTGGAGTATAGTTTTGAATGATGCATCCCCTGCGTCTGAATAATTATAATATTAATCGTGTAGCCAGGACAATCGGTAGACTGTAGTCCGATTAGCTAGGTGTCGTGTGCTCGTACAAGCCGTCGATCCTTGTATTGTCTTTGGTTGTATGCTAGTTGGTTGTTAGCATGTTAGTAATGTTGTTCGCATCTGTGGTGCTTATGCGATATCCGTTAGATAGATTCCATTCACTTAGCTTTATGATAATCCCCTACATTACCACCATTGTAGGTTTATGTACTGCTAGTTTGGACGGGTGCTAGTGTTGAAGACATGTTTGATGTGTGAACTCTGATATGAACTTTTGTAACATGTACCGTTATGTAAACTTAAACTTAATTATGTGGATTTCAGTTGTGATGTAATTAATGTTGTTATTTTAATATCTAAGTCTTCCACTGTGATAAAAAAAAATTAGCCGGTGTATTGAAGTTGGTATCAGAGCATATGTTTGGTAGCAAGTACATGCGTGTATTTTGTTCCTAAACCTAGTGACTAGTAAACATGTCAGTGGGGTGAGGGTTAAGTTAAGTGAATGTAGGATACATGTGTGTTACTTGTGCTTGAACTAACTGATATCTACTAAGCTTTTGTGTGAGCTATTTTGTAGCACATGGATTCCTAATAGAAACGCAACTGACCCATCCAACCCTAGAACATACAGAGCACGTGAGGATGGTGTTGTGTCTTATGATGATCAAAAAAGCTACATCCTTTAGTTGGAAAGCAAGCTAAAAGAGGCTCAAGACAGAGTTATTGAGCTTGAATTGGTCAGACATTCGGGAAATGATGATACACCACCGAGATTCCCAACTGCGCAATCCCAAACATTCTCGAATGTGAACTAGACACAATTTCCGAACCCAATGCAAAACTAGTTTTCTCAACAATACTATTTGCCACCTCAAAATGCTTATCCATACTAAAATTCAGTTACGATGAATCAATATCAAATTCCGGTGTTTCCACAATAGTTCATCCAACCTCCAAAAAAGTGTTCTTATAAGAATTTTTGCGATTGCAAACCTTCATAGTTTTCAGGAAGTACAAATCCGACAAAACCTCTTAACTGGTTGCGAGAAATTGGACGGGTATCTGAATCCTGTCAGTGTGAACCCGAGCTACGAGTTACTTATGCTAGTCGGATGTTGAAAGGTCAGAAAATGGTTTGGTTGGATTCCTTGATATCAAGCATACCAAGGGAGTAAGTAAGTTTGATTACGTGGGAGAAATTTTATAGGGAAGTATGTGAACAGTAGTGCAATCCTTTTGACATGAATCAAATTAAGACCGAATTCCTAGAAATGAAGATGACGCCTCAAATGACGATTGATGAGGTGGTAAAAAAATACATGGATAAGCTAAGATTTTTGCAACACTGGGTGCCAAATCTCGGATTCAACATTTTGTGAACGTGATTTTACCAGAGTACCGAATGTTTGTGAGAACAGCTACATCACTATCTCAGGCTATTGTGTTGGCCAAGATGGTGGAAAGTGATGTCAAGGCTGCTAGAAACACGATGTTTGGTAATGTGGTAAACCAAGGTAGACAGTCATCCAGTCAGTTAGGATCTAAGTCCAAGAAGTCTGGTGGATTTAGATCAATGGGTAAAAGTGGTCAGAGTAGTTCTAGGTCTGGATCCGGTAGAGGGGATTAGTGCCGCAATTGTAAATCTTCGTATAACGGTCAGTGTACAGATGCAACAAGCCAGTGTATAAGATGTGGTATTATTGGGCACGATTCTCAAGCTTGTTCATTTTTTAGTAGTGTATGCTGGAATTGTCATCAATCAGGGCATTGTGCAGTAAGCTGTCCGTCAAAGAGTGTTAGTTCCGGGGTAGGGACATGTGCGCGTTCGGCATTAGCCGGAGGGTCTACTGCCTCGAGTGGGCAAAAGAGAAAGGACCCTCCATCAGCAGAGGACAGGGCATTTTAGATGTCAGCTGAGACAGATACTGCAACTGATGATGTGATTACCGGTATGTTCTTAATCAACTAAATACCTGCGAGAGTATTGTTTGATTCGGGTGAGAATAGGACATTTATGTCTTTAGGATGCTGGGCTAAACTTAATTTACCTGCTATTGTATTGTCTGTACCTGTAAGAGTAGAGGTAGCTGATGGTAAAACGATCCCAGTCACACCTTATGTGTCTGGGGTTAGCATAGAAATTGATGGAAGACCATTTGATATGTCCTGCCTAGTGTTGCCTATTAGTAGCTTTGATGTAGTAATAGGCATGAATTGGTTGAGCCTCCATAGGGCTAAAATTAACTGTGATAGGAAAATTATTACCTTCCGTACGACCGATGGAACCCGTATTGTGAACTGAGGGGAAGGAGTTGGGTATGGTTTTCCATTAATATCAATGATGAAAGCTAAGAAGTTGTTAACAAAGGGTTGTGAATCGTTTCTTGCGTATGTGATTGATGCCAAGAAAGGAATGAAAACGGTCTCTGATATCCTAGTGGTTTCTGAATTCCCAAAGGTTTTTCCAGACGAGTTACCCGGTCTACCTCGGTTGAGGGAAGTGGAAAATAAGATTGAGTTTATGTCAGGAACTACTCTGATTTCCAAAGCTCCATACCGTTTAGCTCCGTCTGATATTCATGAGATGATGTCTCATATTCAAGAACTGTTAGATCATGGGTTTACTCGATCGAGCTCGTCTCTGTGGGGTACTCTAGTGTTTTTTGTTAAAAATAAAGATGGTTCAATATGTAAGTGTATCGATTATCACGAGTTGAACAAAAGAACAGTAAAGAATAAGTATCTGTTACCTAGGATCGACTATTTGTTAGATCAGTTACATGATGCTTTATATTTTTCGATGATTGACTTAAGGTCAGGGAATCATCAGGTTCTTATTACGGAATTAGATATACTGAAAACATCATTCAGAACAAGATATGGTCATTACGAGTTTTTGGTCATGCCGTTTGGGTTGACAAATGCGCCAGCAATATTCATGGATTTGATGAATAGAGTGTGCTGACCATTTTTAGAAAAGTTTTTGATAATGTTTATAGACAACATACTGGTTTTGAATCTGTTGAAACGTGAGCAGTTGTTTGCTAAGTTTTCAACATGTGACATCTGGTTAAGAGAAGTTCAGTTTTTGGGACAAGTTATCTGTGACAAGGGTATCAAAGTGGATCCATCTAAAATAGAAGTGGTAATGAATTAAGATAATCTGAGGACTCCGACTGAGATTAAGAGTTTTCTGGGATTGGCCGGTTATTATCACATATTTATCAAAGACTTATCGAAAATTGCGGGTTCGTTGACTAAGTTGACTCGAAAAGACGTAGCCTTTCGATGGAGTGATGAACAGGAAAAGACTTTTCAGACATTGAAATAATTATTGTGTTAGTTACCAGTGTTAGCTCTACCAGAAGGTTTAGATAACTTCATGGTTTATTGTGATCCATCATTAGCCTGGTTGGGTTGTGTATTAAAGCGGAGAGATAAAGTAATTGCCTACGCCTCGCGACAATTGAAAATTCATGAGAAGAATTACTTAGTGCATGATCTTGAAATGGCTGCAGTAATGTTTGCTTTGAAATAGTAGAGACACTATTTGTATGGAAGCCATTGTGTTATTGTACAGATCACAAGAGTTTACAGTATATCTTTTCACAGAAAGATTTGAATATGCGTCAGAGACAATGGCAATAATTGATTAAATATTATGATTGGGAAATTAATTACCATCCGGGTAAGAAAATATGGTTGCAGATGTGCTAAGTCGTAAAAACTCAAGTGAAAATGTGAAATTTCTTCGTTTAAATACAACGTCGGATTTGATTGACCGTTTAAGAACTGTTTAAGCCAGTGCTTAGAGGATGAACATATCAAATCTGAAGAGATTACCAAATGAAAAGTTGACCTAGTTGATTATTCTTGTGGACTAAAGACTTTAAATAACCGTGTTTGGGTGCCTAAGCTTGGAGAATTGAGGGATTTAATCATTACTGAAGCTCACAATTCCAGACTGACTGTACATCCAAGTAGTAATAAAATGTATAATGATTTGAAATCAGTGTATTGGTGGCCGACTATGAAAAAAGATATAGCTCGTTTTTTCTGAAAAGTGTCATATTTGTTTGCAAGTGAAAGCAAAACATCAGAAATCGTTTGGGACGTTAAGCCAGTTAAAAATTCCATCGTGGAAATGGCTCCCATATAATGATGGTTTTTATGACAAAATTACCTAGAACTAGAACTCAGAAAAGACACAATATGATTTAGGTAATAGTTGACCGTTTGACCAAAAGTGCTCAATTTCTAGCTACTCGCGGAAAAGTGTCATTAAGTCAACTCGCCGAGCTGTATGTGAAAGAAATAGTCAGTCCACATGGTGTGAATTTGAGTACAACTTATCATCCTCAGACAGATGGTCAGAGTTAGAGAACCATACAAGCCTTAGATAATATGCTAAGGGCTTGTGTGCTAGAATACGGTGGGCCGTGGGATTCACATATGTCGTTGCGAGTATAAAAATTCATATAACATTCAGCTTAACTTAAATATCTCCTTGGATATAATATTCAGTTACAATATACCTTGGATATATAACATTATGTTATGCATCATTCGCCACTGACTACATACCCATATCACCATTATATATGCTAATAAGTACATGATGTCAAAGTTGGTATAAACCTCATTTTCACCTCAATTTTCTGACTTGAATTGACATATATCTCAAAAACATACATGTTTCAGCAAAAAAATTTCAACAGTTGAACCCTGCATAGGATAGGTTGGTGTTACTGATAGGTCAGATCATGTTGAGATTAGAAGAAAAGACAAGTTAGAATGAGATTCGGGAAGTGTGAATGAGATTCGGTATGAGAGAGAATCAACAATATTTACATTCCACGGCTTCTAGAACTCATTTACAATGCAATGGCTATCTAATTAGGACAAGTTAGGTTCCTTATATAGCCCTCTTCTAAGGAACCTTCATTTAAGCATATTTCACATTAACACTATACAACTTCAGGGTCCTAACAATCTACCCCTTAGTTTTAAATGTGAACTTTTTACAATATAATCCTACTGAGTAATCTTGAGAGATCCAAACGTTAGTTTCCATCGTGTGCCATCTGGTTTTGATACTTCTACTTGATTTTCTGAAATTTGCTTAGAAGGTTTCCAGACGCCCCACGCTTTTCTTGGATCTCCCTCATGTAATGGATATTTATCCATTTCTTTGAAATACCTTCTCTTTCTTTGGCCACGAAGAATCTCAAACTGTCTTGTACAGATCCAAAGCTTCAGAGGATCTTTGATATGCTTTATAAACTCTCCAAGACCCATTTTAATATCAATGTCATCAAACTTGCTTTGATGAATCTTAAGATACTTCAATGCAGCCTCCAGTGTTCCATCTGAATATTTGTTTAGCTCTTCAGTGCGGATGAACACTTTCTCTTTCTGAGAATTCACAAATACAAACCCTTCGGGTTCGAATTGCATTTGAAACATTCTCATATCCTTCAGTCCCTCTGTGAATTGATCCGGACACGTTATTTGAATCTTTTTCCTATTCGCTTCGAGACCTATTTAAAAATCTTCACGTCTCATCAGTTCAATTTTCTCCATCATGTATCTTTTCACAGCTTCCAAAGCTTGAGCCTTAGCAAAAGGTCGAATGGTGATGATACTGAGGTAGTTGTAGATGTGAATGATGTCAAGCATATCTAAATTTTGAAAATCTGCTTCTGTGAACTTGTATTCCTTCTCATCTTCTCTAATAACATGGAACTGACTGATGACGTCTCTTTTCTCACTTATCTCTACTCCAACTCGAGTAATATTCAACACTTCTGAAATACGATACTTTCTTTGAAGCCACAAATCATCTTCATTCTTATTGATATGTTTCCTCCACATAAACTCATACCAATTTCTTTCACTTGCTGGAAGCAATCGTGAACCTAAATAAGTAAATCTTTTACTCCTTGGTGTTTCATTAATGCAGAAGATCTTGTATGCATTTTCCTCGATGAATGTGTTTCGTAACGTTATGAAATCATGTTCAACTCTCAATAACAATCTTTGTTCCCGATTCTTAAAGAATATACCGTGGTTGTATTTGAATCTAGAATTCACTGTTTCACTTGATGTAGATGTACCAGAAGTTGAGCTTTCATTAGCATTAGTTGGATTTGAATTCGATGAAGGTGTAGAATTTGACGAGTGTCTGTAGGATTTGTCGTATCATCTGTTGGGGCATTATCATCTTCAGTATGATCAAAGATGTCATCATCATTTGGATTAACATAAAAATTATCTTCATCTTCATCAGAAGAATCCATTTCATCATCACTTTCTGGATCAGGATTCCCTTCATCCACAATCTCTACATCCTCAAGAATAGAAGATACTGAAGATAATTTGCATAGAATAACAAATCCATCATCATCTGTTTCTTCAAGATATATATCACTTAAGTTCAAATCCTCATCTAACGATCCACTTTCAGCCTCTGAGTGAATAATTGGAATTATGACTTGCTCAGGTTCCTTGTCAACAATATCATCATGAATAGAAACTGTTTCTGATTCTGTTTGAACCCGTTGAGCTTGAGAAGCTGATGTAGACCTCACACCACCACCCTTAGTTGAAATGTTCACCGTTATACATTCTCCATCTAATCTCATCTCCCCCTCATGGCTATTCTGAGGACCAAAATTGTCATGTTCATCATCATGGTGAGGACTTAGAGGAGAAGAGCAGGAAGTAAGTGGATATCGTACTCTAGCGCAAAACATTACTTGAAGCGAAGTGCGTCGAATAACATCAAGATTGACTTTAGAAAACATACGACTGAAATATTCTTGCTCCAAAGCATCATAATAATTTGGTGAATGCGTGGGTGATGGTGGTAAAGTAACAATAGGAACAGCAACAGCAGCATCGGTTGGAGGCGTTGTCGATGAAAGTGTGTGACTTGCCGCGAGGGCAGGTAAGGATATTTGTGCGGTATTATTCTTATATGTAGGGTGATACGTACTACTAGTCAGATTCGTGATTTCCCTTTCTGATGGAGGTTGGGCAACAACCGGAGTTGTCACCGGTGAAGTTTCTTTCGAAGCATCCACCTCCATGACTTTAGTCTCATGGGACTCTGACAAAGTAGTAGAACTACCCGTCAGTTTAGTTCTCGTAGAGATATTGCTATCTCCGACTCCTGAAATCATTGATATACCATGAGGTGGCACATCTCTTTCAGTTAAAAACTCTTCCTCCAGACCCTGAGATTCACAATCCGGAAGAGAAGTGGTTTGAACCAATGGATCAATTTCTTGAACCAAGGGATCAGTCTGCTGGAAGTCTGATAAATATCCCGAAGGATTGTCATGTTGACTCGTTTCCATGGGACGCGAAAGATCTCCCTCATCAAGATAAGCCGGACCTCGAGACCATGTTGTACGTTGAGGAACAGGAGGATTTCCAACTGATATGTAGGGTGCCTTTTCAAGATTTTTCGGCTCCCCTTCGGCCGTTCTGGACTTCAATGATTGAGTTTCCTCAATCAATTGAGTCAACGTACACTTTACTGCAAAGGAAGACTTTACTTCCTTAGATGCCAAAGCATCATGCTGTGTAGGATTTATTATTAAGTCCTGTTTAGATTGGATGGGCTTATTGGTCTTTTTACCATCCGTGCGTTTAGCTCTCTTGCCTACCTGCGCTTCATTTAGTGTAGGGCTTACTGTTATTATTGGATGTGATACGTAAATAGGTGAGGGTGACCTAATAAGCTCTAGGTCTTGGTCTGTATCACCAACTGTTGGAGTAACTACTTGGCAGACGATAGGTGTCGAAGTCTTAGATCTAGTTACTTATTGGGTTGGCGAAGTCTGAATCATATCATCGGGCATAAATCGAGTTCTCTTAGGAGAATATTCAGGAGATGATTTAGTTGCTGATGAATTGGTGTCACTGCTTCCCTCAGGTGTTGTTGAAATGGTTGGTTCAATCCTTGGTGACCTAGGTTCCCTGATCCTCACGGGTTGAGCTTGGTGTGCTACCCAAGAACGTTTGAGGTTTATCGTAAGTGGAGGATTAGTTGGTCCAGGTGGTTGTACTATAGGTTCCTCTACAACCTCTGGGGCTGGAACCACGGCGAGTTCAACTTGTTCTTGTTGTACCGAGTTCGGAAGAGGTATTCCTACAGCCTCAAAGTATGAACGCATTCGAGCATCTTGGGGTGCAGCTAGCCCCACTAGCCAATTAGGAATCAGCGCAGTGAACTGGTTGTCAAAAATCATCGGGGTATTCATCTTCATCTCCCCAAATCTTTTCATCAGTAATCCATGTGTACCTGGTACAAATATATTTACATTTCTGCAAGCATTTATCGCATCATGGATAAAGATACAGAAAAACCTTTCACAAGGGATGTATGAACCCCTTGGTTTATCAACTTCGGCCTGAACCAAATCCCATAAAAAATCTGCATAGTCAGGAGTCTCTACTCTTGTGAAATAGTAGAACAATCTCAGCATTGGCACAGTCAAGCTATCGGATCCACTCCTGGTCATCAGTAAGCATCTATTGATGATTGAGAAGTTCACATACCACCTTGAGTGCAAGTATTTCTTCTAAAACTTAGCTGGTGGAACATTGGTAGCTCCAACATAACCAAGATCAAAGATTGATGACATCATCTGCTGAGTAGCAGGGAAACCAGGAGCATTCTTTACAAGAGGAAGCTGAAAGATCCTCCTGAAGTCAGCTTTTGTGATACTCCTCATCCCTTGTACCCCTCTTAGTTCAAATTCAAAACGAGCTTGTTCTCCCTCTGGATTAGCCGCAGTAGGTTGTGTAGCTTCCACAAACCTAATCGTTCTATTCAGAAGTTCTAGATCTGTCACAGCTACACTGACAGTAGAACTCAGAGCAGGCCATAATGTATGCCTCTCTAGAATTGCAGTCCAATAGTTGCAGGGAATGTTGGTTTCAGAGTTGATAAAGTGATTGTTCGCTATTTAGCGGTATAAATAAGAAATAGAAGACCACAAGATGTTATCATAAAACACATATCTCTATTCTTATTTCCTTTGATATCCTTTGTATTTTTCTAGATTTTATAATTTTTATGGATTTTCTAAGTTATAAAAACCATTTATTCCAATATGAACAAGCAATTGACAAACATGATACTCTTATGATACTCATCACAATACACAATCATCATGTAAAGTCAATTATATAACACAAAGAATCAGAACAACACTTAGTCAATTTTAAGCACAATTCAAGCAGATTCGTTATTCATGAAAACTTCAGATTCGGTAACCAAATAAGCTTGAGTTTTCATATCAAAGACTTAAATAAAGCATGTTAAGTGTTTCAAGTTGAAAAACACATTATTTTTAAAGTACCAAATTACAGACTCGATATCATGCAAAGAACAGATTCGGTATCTTCAAAAATCACATATAATCACCCAAACATGCATATTTAGTCTTATATCATGCAAAAACATTATCATTATCAATTAACGACACAAACAAATAAGAAAAACATGTTAAACATTTGAACATACTCGGTATTATAGTAAGAACACATTCGGTATGTATAGAATCCATCAAATACTCAATTAAACATGTAATCAGACTCGGTCAATTGATAGATCAACTAATTTAACATAGATTTGACACGATTTCATGTTAATTAACCAAATCATAAGAGTTTAATCTAAGAATTAAGAAACTCGGCTCAGATTCGGTATAATCAACACTTTTCAAAATTTAGAGTCACAATCATGTTATTTGCAATCTTTTCTTGTTTATAAGTGTGCAATTATCTCAGATCTACAATATGTGTATCTTAGATTCAATTGAAAAAAAGAATTACCAAAGATTTGAAGATACAGAAGACGGGATTCGGTAGATTAGGTAGACTCGGTAAGATTAATCAGATTCGGTATGTAATTATTAAAACGTGAGAGAAAGTTTGACTTTGACCCTTCTATTTATAGATACCGAATGTTTTCGAAAACATGGGCCTTACTAAATGGGCCTTATTTACCGAATGCTGTCCATTTTTCAAATTTAAACAAAATCTCTTCAAAATTTGACAAATCTTTATCAAAAATCATTTAAGATTATCACAATTTTAATGAAAAACATTTTTGAGATAATTTTTGAAAATTTTGAACTTACTGAATCTGTGCAGTTGGTTAGCGGTATAATGCTAAAAATAGCATTTATTCAGTAAAATTCAAATCTTTTTGGATTTTAACTTTTTCAATTTTTATGAATTTTCTCAAAACAATATTTGTACTTAGAAAAACTTTGAATTATGTACAAAGTACAAATCTTCAGTGATACCAATTGTTAAAATGGGTTGCATACTGAGATGTATACAAGCCTTAGTGAATTATTTCAGATATAAAATAAAGAGTTTATGAAATTCACTTTTGAAAATCAATTTTTCTTTTCATTTTCTGCCTTTTTCGCCCCCTCAAAATGTGATATACAGAAAGTAAATCACCATTTTGATATGTTCCCAAGAAAATGAATTAACTCCCCCTTGAAATATGATATCAATGAGTTACCTCCCACTTTCGTAACCATTGAAAAATAAACCCAGGAAGTTAACATAAATCTAAAGGCTCCCCCTTGAAAGATGTTTTCTAAAGCAGAAGAAATCATTTGCTCCCCTAGAAAGTATCTACTCTCCCTAAACACAAGATCCCAAGTATAAGTCCGAAAAGATCTAAGGAATGTTACGCACTATATTCTACCATGCCAATCTCTTTGATCAAGAACTTTAGCCTAAGTTCATCTTAAGGTTTAGTGAACATGTCAGCTAATTGCACTTTGGTAGGCATAAAGTATAACTCGACATCCCCTTTTTCTACATGGTCCTTAATGAAATTATAACGAATAACTATGTGTTTAGTCTTAGAATGCTGGACCGGGTTGCTTGTAATTGCTATAGCACTTTGAGAATCACAGTAAATTAGGGTCTTAGAAATCTTAAAACCATAGTCTAAAATTTGAGTTTGCATCCACAAAACTTGTGAACAACAGTGAGTTGCAGCAATATACTCAGACTCAGCTGTTGATAATGACACACAGTTCTGCTTTTTGGATGACCAACCAACTAGCCTATTCCCCAACATCTAAATTGATCCAGATGTACTTTTTCTATCAACATGGCAACCGCCATGATCCGCATCAGTATAAGCAGTGAGATTGAAATTGGATCCATGAGGATACCAGATTCCAAGGTTAGGTGTACCTTTAAGGTACTGAAAAATGCTAACAACCGCTTTGGAGTGGGATTTCTTAGGGTTTGACTGAAAGCGGGCACAGACAGTTACAGCAAGTGTAATATCTGGTCAACTTACAGTCAGATACATTAAAGAGCCAATCATGCTTCGATAAAGCATAATGTCAAAGGGTTCCCCATTAGCATCAGCATCCAGTAGTGTCATTGGTTTTAAAGCAGTCATTTTAAAACGTTTTAGCATATCATTGATATACTTTTTTGACTGATAAAAATCCCATTTGGTAATTGTTTTATTTGTAACCCCAAGAAGAAATTAAGCTGGTCAAGCATGCTCATTTCAAATTTGTTGGCCATAAGGTCACCAAATTCTTTGCATAAGGCAGGGGATGTGGAACCAAAAATAATTTCATCAATGTAAATTTGAACCAAGAGAATGTGACTGTGGTTTTTACGGATGAATAGCGTTGTATAAATCATTCCATGAGAGAAGTCATTATCCAGCTAATACTTTGTCAAGGTCCCGTACCATGCACGTGGTGCTTGCTTCAGACCATACAAAGCTTTCTCCAAGTAGTAGACGTGGTTTGGATGAATGGATCGATAAACCCTTCTTGCTGATCAACATAAACTTCATCTTGAAGATGATCGTTCAGAAAAGTAGTTTTGACATCCATTTGAAACACCGTGAACTTCATATGAGAAACAAATGCAAGGAAAAGATTAATAGCCTCAATCCTAGCAATCGGAACAAACGTTTTGTCATAATCAATACCTTCTTGTTGTCGGTATCCCTTGGCCAAAAGACGTGCCTTATTTCTAAACACAATTCCATCAGAATCCTTCTTGTTCTTGAAAATCCACTTAACACCTATTGGTCGTTAACACGTTGGTCTTGGAACTAATCGCCATACTTTTAACCGTTCAAATTGAGCCTTGATCAGCTTGTGCTGAAGTATCTGGAGAAACAACTGGAGTTGTATTAACAGATGTATCTTGAATTGATTCAAGATTATCATCAGGAGTTGGGACGGAGGATGAAGAAGCAACAGGTGAATCAGTTGTTGTTGTATCTTCATCAAAAAGAATTGGATGAGTCTCTACAGTAGTTGACTGTGATGGTGTAACTGGTACGGCTTGAACATTTGAATTCCGTTGAGGAGCATAAAGACTATCAAACAAGATATTCAGTTCCTTTGTTGTTACCGTAGGAACACCCTTCATCAAGAAAATTGAATTTTGCGCGGAAGAAGTAGTAGCCAGGTTAGGATCGGGTTTTGAACTGAGTTGTTCAAAAGCCATTCCCGATAACTCATCGAACCTTACATTAATGCTTTCCTTGATCGTCTTTATCCGTTTGTAATAGACACGATAGGAAACTTTTTTCGAAGAATAACCGAGAAATATGGCCTGATCGCCAAGAGGATCAAACTTTCCGAGGCTGTCAAAATCATTAAGCACATATCATATACAACCAAAGACACGGACATATTTGACATTTGGGCGTCTACCATATAATAACTCATAAGGAGTTTTATCAAAATGTTTATTAATGATGCAGCAATTTTGGGTATAACATGCAGTGGAAATGGCCTCTCCCCACATTTTCGGAGGTAGTTTGGAGTAAGCAAGAATCGTTCGAGCAACCTCGCACAACGTACGATTATGTCGTTCGACTACTCAATTCTGTTGTGGGGTTCGTGCAGCAGAGAACTGATGTTCAATGCCTTGGTCTTTCAAATAACTATCAAGCAGATCATTCTTAAATTCCGTCCCATTATCAGTTAGAATACTCTTAACATGTTTGTTAAAAGAGCGTTGAGTCTTTTTAATGAACTTAATGATAATGGCGGGGGTTTCTGACTTAGTCCGCAGAAGGAAAATCCATGTAAATCTGGTATAGTCATCAACAATAACAAACACATGTTTCCAGCCCCCGAGGCTAGAAATCCTCATGGGTCCACATAAGTCCATATGCAATAATTGCATGGTCGATGAAGTACTGGGGTTTTTCTTAAGCGAATGATTAGTCCGTTTCAGTTTACCCATCGCACATGATGGACATACATGATGCTTATCATATTGAAAGCTTGGAATACCATCAACCAAGTCTTTAGAGACTAGTCGATTAATACCCTTGTAATTCAGGTGTGACATCCGGTGATGCCATAACCATGAGTTGTCCTTTGTTGAATGAGTAGCAAAACACATGGTTTCATGTGATGGTGCATCATTGAGGTCAATAGTATAAAGTGAAGCACAACGTTTACCAACAAGGAGATCGTTTCCATCGGTGGATTGCACCGAGCATTGACGACGTTCAAACAAAACTTTGAGATCTCCGTCACAAAATTGGATGACACTAAATAAACTGCACCCCAAACCCATAAAATATGAGACCCATTTGATCGTTATGCCATTTTTCACAAAATCTCCATAACCCGTTATTGCTGCAATATCATCATTTCAAAATGTAACCGTTCCTAGGAATTTGTCAACGAAATTGACAAGCAAGGATTTATAGCCCGTCATTTGTCGAGTGCAACCGGAATCAATATACCAAACACAGATATCGAAACCCTGTAAATGGTAATTTCCTAGAGTTTAGGTACCCAAATTTTCTTGGGTCCTCTACGGTTAGTACCAACAATAAACTTTGGATCAACAATAAGATAATCACGTAAAGCAACATGCAATTTAGACAATAAAGTATCATTTAAAACCACATTACATGAACCATCATACGCAATATCAAGGTTTACATCATTATCAGAAGTCTTAACACACAAGTTATTCCATGCAGATGTTTTGTTCACAGACTAAAATTGAAAAACATGAGATGATTTCCTAGGTCTACTAGCAGATTGCTTTGGTTTGGTTGCTACTTTCTTAGTCATGGACTTAGGAACCCATACAGATTTGTAAGTCAAATTTGGATTATGACCTGTGACACGAAAAACACCTCTGTTTGTTAGACATTCTAACTTTTCAGTTGACACGTGAGATGATTGATTTTGCAAAATTTCTAATTTGATTTTACATTCCTTTGCATCATACTCACTCAAATCAGGTTTAGGACTCATGTGTTGTGTAGACTTGACTGATTTTGTTAAAAGACTCTCACATTGGAATCATCGGAATCTTTTTAGTTGACACATAACCATTTTGAGAATGAACTTTCTTGACAACAAATTGCGTTGAAGGTGCAACTTTTGAAACACGTTTACCAAATTGAGAACGTAGTGGGTTTTGAAGAATAGTAATGGGTTTTGCATCCTTAGATGTTGTTGTCCCCTTCCCTTTCGTAGTAATCCCACTAACACATTCAGACACATTGGTATCAATAGTAAATGATTGCTTAAGTGTGTTAGCCTGTTTCAGTTGAATTATCTTTTGTTTTAAGCACTTAATCTCAAGACATAATTCCTCTGCATAAATTATCACTTCACCTTCTTTAAAATCATAAGTACATTCTTTCTTTGGAAGTGTATGCAATTTTTCACACAAAGAAAGTATTTGTTCTAATGATTGACACTTAAGTTGCAAATCAACATTCTCCTTTTCTAGTCTATCTACCTTACGACTCAAAATGTGTAAAGCAGGTACGCTAGCATAAAATTCATTCAAAGGATCAATTGTTGCATCAAGGTCTATCAAGTTTTCAACAGTTGGTTCATCTCGAGGTTCTACCTTTACATCTAAAGCAGTTTGACTTAGAGTTTCTGTCTCAAAGAAAACAGTTAATTCATGTGCTAGGTCTTCACGGAAAACATTATCAGAACATGCAGGTAAAGCCGGTAGAATTGGTTTTGACATCAAAAGTAGGTTCATCAAAGACCCCATCAATGGCAATAATGCTAGAACTAGTGTAACGACCCGGATTTTTCCGATCGTTTTATACTTATGAGATTAATATTTACATAAATTAAACCTTACCAACATGACAAGCAATCCAAATTGTTGAGACTTATGTCTTCGAAAAGATTTTTACACAACGTTTGACCGTCTAGTTTGACCGATGATATCACGAACTATACAATATATGATAATTATACGTTTGTGTATATATATGTATATATACATATTTAACATGATCTAAGAATGTTTTAATACCTCATTTTGTATTAATAACAATAAGTTACAAGTATATTTTGAAACTACTAACTTAAGTTTTTAAAACGATAACCATACGTAACGTTATTTGACATAAATACTTATGACCTATAATGTTTATACATATATCGTATAAGTAATGTATTTAATCACTTTTTAAGGACTTAAATACATAAAACAATATAAGTGTATTCACAAAAGATAGCTATATTTGAATTCTCATTCCATTTTTCACAAAATTTCTATACGTATATCTAGAGTACATGTACTCGTATCATACCTAACCTCTATACGTATTTACTATTGGTATATACACATCAAATCACCACCAACCAGCCCTTGTTCAATGCCTTATGTATAAGGTAACTACTTTTGTTATCTAGTATGACAATTTCACATGATTAAAAGATTTTTTTCACAAAATTACAAACTTATACACCTTTTACACCACCATTTATACTCCATTCCATTTTCATTTTACTACACATTTCCTTTAACAAAAACACACTCTTAAGAAACTCCATAACCATTCAGCTAGTATCCATGAAGATCTAGCCATAAAAACATCACTTAATCACCATAAGAAAACCCTTACAAAAACACTTCAAGAATCCTTTCAAGAAAACAAGTTTACTTCCAATCTTTCATCCAATTCCATCACTCTTTTGGTTCTAGGTTCTTACTCCTCTTTTACAGCAATCTTGTCCAAGTAACTTGAGGTAGTAACTTTGTTCATAACCTTATTCAATTCATATATATATAGCTATCTTATTTTGTGGTATAAAATTTTAACAACAAGAACATAGTTTGAATGTTTTCAAACTTGTTTGCAAACTAAATAGATCCTTATAACTTAACTTTTAAAATACTTCAAGACCTGTAATATAACTTAAATATATGCTAATTTAACAAGGTATAACTTGGTTTTTCAAAGAACACCTTAAAAACTGTTTTTACGACGTCGGAGTGCAACCGGGGGCTGTTTTGGGTTGGATTATTAAAAACCATCTTAAACCTTGAATTGGAGGTTTATTATCTGGAAAAATGATTTTTACTATGAATATGATAACACATAAAAATTTCATGATTTAACTCAAAGTATAAGTATTTTTAGAAAAATAATCATTTAAGGTTGTTTACATGATGGAAAATGATTAACTTCATAAGTTTCACTAAAGTTTGACCTATGACCTGTGATTTCGAATACAAACTAAGGTATTTACAGTTCATAGTTTTAAAGAGGGACTCGATCCAAGGAAGTGGCAAGTTGAATCAACGAAAACGGAGTTGTAACGAAGAAACTATCACCAAAACGAGATCGGATATCTAACACTAGTTTAGCTACGAAAATAATTGGAGAAAATTAAATAAATCACATATTTTTAAAATAACATGATATTTCATATATATGTACTCATAATTTAATTTTATATGGTTCAGGATCACCCGTAAACAATACGAGAAGATTAATCATAAGATTCCCATGATTGTACGCAACACGTCATTTGACAACACCGGTACTTTATGTACGCAACACGTCATTTGACAACACCGGTACCATGGGTCAAGATTAATCTCGACCAATACATATACAATGGGGGTTTTATTTATTTCGTTGGGGGTTTATTAAACACCTAAAAATGAACCATTTAAAATTGAATTACTAACATCGAACTGCTAACTACGGACTAAGGAATTATTAAAAGTATTATAAGTATATATATGTGACGATTGTTTAAAAAGAAAAGGTATTGATATATTATATATGGTTAGGTTTGTGATATCAATCGGAGACCAAGTCAAAATTACATATCTTCAAGACGAAAGTGAGTATATAGTCCCACTTTTAAACTCTAAGTATTTCGGGATGAGAATACATGTATTTTATGTTTTACGTTATGGACACAAGTAACTGAAAAATATATTCTACGTTGAGTTGTACCACTGGCATACTTCCCTGTAGCTTGGTAACTGTTATTTACAGCGGTATTGTAAACGCGAATCCTGTTGATAGATCTATCGGGCCTGACAACCCCAACCGGACTAGACGACCAGTATTCAACGGTTGCACAGTACTTCGTTTTGTGACTACACTTGGTACGGTGTAGTAAGATTTCATAATAAAGGGAATATGCGACGTGATTAAATGTTAAGTATGGTTACCAAGTGCTCAACCACTTAGAATATTTTTATTAAAATGTTTATATATGAAATCTTGTGGTCTATATTTATATCGCTGCCGGCATTAAACCTATATCTCACCAACTTTATGTTGACGTTTTAAACATGTCTATTCTCAGGTGATAATTAGAAGCTTCCGCTGCAACATGTTGAATTTAAACAAGATCTTGAGTATGCATATTTGTGTCAAAAATAAAACTGCATATCGGAGGATTTGTAATGTAAAATATGCTAGAAATCGTATTGTTATCATCACATGTAAAGTTTGTAAGTCTAAGATTATCGCTAAACGATAATCATCTTTATTTTGTCTAAAGCTTGTATCAAAATAAGAATTATGGTTTGTAATGTAAAATATATGCAGTTGTTCTTTTAAAAATGTCGCATATAGAGGTCAATACCTCGCAATGAAATCATACGTTATCTAACACGTTCTTATGGTTAAGGACGGGTTATGACATGTGGTATCAGAGCGGTGGTCTTAGCGAACCAGGTTTGCATTAGTGTGTCTAACCGATAAGTCGTTAGGATACATTAGTAAGTCTGGACTTTGACCGGGTCTGATTTAAAAACCATTGCTTATCATTGTTGGTTAAAATTTATATGTAAATATTATGTAGTACTAATGGGTTAGTTGTTGTATGATAGATGTCGGGCTCAAAACTTGTTATCACATTCAGCGACTCCGAACCAGAATCTTCAGATGGTGTTCCAGTCATTAACCTATCCGATGACGAAAATGATATCTTTGGGGAAGACTCACAAATTTCGGATGAACCAACTATAGAGAACCCAGAAAGTGAACCCGAGGAGGAAAGTGAACTCGAGGAGGAAAGTGAACCCGAGGAGGAAAGTGAACCCGAGGAGGAAAGTGAACCCGAGGAAGAAATACAGGAAATTACAAAAGACGAGTTCGAACTAGGAAAGAAACGAAAGGCTAATGAATTAGAAAATTCAAATCCCGAGTTTAGTGAGAATGATGTGGCACCAACTCCACTAGACACTACCACCCCTATTCCCGCTATTCCTATTCATTCTATCCCGGCATCCAGTTCTTCAGCCCCACAGCCAAAATATAGGCAGACAGCCAGGATAAGCGTTAAGCGATTCTTTGAACCTAAACGTCCTAGAAAATAGACCAAACGATGCGTTGTCGTATTAAACCATGGGATCATATAATGTTTTGTATAATATTATTAGTGTGGTTTGCTTAATGTTCGATGTAAGATAAGCATATGTAAAATAGTGAAGTGTGAAATGCAATAATTTTCCATGGTTAAGTATTACTTAGATGGTAGTAATTGATTCTGTACTAAGCTATTAAGTATGGACATTAACGGGTAGGTACTACCCTAGATATAATTATAAAACGCTAATAAGAAGAAAAGGCTTTTATAATAATACCTGGTTCATATTATTAATAAGCTATAATGTACTGTAAATATACACTACATCTATAATATTCCATGTGAATAATTATTTTCTTTTCATTCTTATAGAAGAATATGGCGCGATTGAACCGAATGACGGAACAAGAAATCCAGGAACTCATCAATCAGCGAGTGAACGACAGAATGTTATGGGTCGAGGCTGCAAGAGGTGCTGCAGTTAACCCAAATCCTCGTGTAGGATGCACCTACAAAACTTTTCAAGCTTGCAAGCCCTCATCATTCAGTGGAATGGAAGGACCGATCGGTTTAACCCGGTGGATAGAAAAGATGGAGACTGTGTTTAAAATAAGTGGTTGTGTTGAAAAGGACATGACCAAGTATGCATCGTGCACTTTACAAGATAGTTCACTCACGTGGTGGAAAAATTATGTGAAGGCTGTAGGAGGAGATGTAGCTTATGATACTCCTTGGGAAGAATTCAAAACAATGTTAATCAACGAGTATTGTCCAAGGAACGAGGTTAGGAAGTTGGAAGATGAA
The DNA here is from genome assembly GCF_046630445.1 of Rutidosis leptorrhynchoides. Lineage (NCBI taxonomy): Eukaryota > Viridiplantae > Streptophyta > Magnoliopsida > Asterales > Asteraceae > Rutidosis > Rutidosis leptorrhynchoides. Next base: position 201,858,351 of record NC_092334.1, read on the forward strand.
TTACGAAGCCTGAAGGTTGTTGGTACTGAAATCACCAACTACAATCAGCGATTCATGGAATTAGTTTTGCTATGTCCTGAATTGGTTCCAACCGAAGAACGGAAGATTGAAATGTACAAAGATGGTTTGCCCAAAAAGGTCAAGGCAAATGTTACAGCATCGAAACCTAAGACAATTCATGAAGCTATAACCATGGCAAACGAGCTAATGGATCAGGTCATCTTGGATAAGAAAGCATCCAATACTGATGTGAAGGTATCAGGTAATAAAAGAAAGTGGAATGGAAGTTATGATCGAGGTAATCAACAACAATTTTTTAAGAAACAAGAAACCACGCAAGGTGCGGGTAGTGGTTCAGGCTTTGGTTATAAAGGACAAAATCCTTTATGCAACCGATGCCACAAACATCACTCTGGTTACTGTAATGTGGTATGCAACAAATGTAATCGAAAGGGTCATCTTGCTGAAGATTGTAGGGCTCTCGTTACAAATACAAATGGTACCAAGACTCCTGCCACTAATGCAAATAGAACTGCTTTGGCTACCATTACTTGTTATGGGTGTGGAAAACAAGGTCACTATAAGAGCCAGTATAACGACCCTCATTTTTTCCATTCTATATTTTTCCAATATTAAAAGCCCAAACAATATAATTAAAACTTAATGATTAAACTTTAATCAACAATTGTTAAGTGTTAAGAGTTAGAAAACATATTAATTAACTTTGTACAAAAATTGACAAGTTAATAAAAGATGAAAATAATAAACTGTTAGTCAACACTCACTGCTAATTAAAATTTATGCATTTATGTAATATTATAACTAATAACCTATAAGTAATAAATAAAAAGTGACATTTATATAAATAATAAAACAATTGGGAACTAAATATATACAAGTCATGAATTAGTAAAAAGAAAATAATACTTATCATGTAGTAAATGTAAAAATAATAATAATAATAATAGTAATAATAATGAGACTAAAAAAATCTTACATCCTTATGTTGACTAAAAATAAAGTGTAAACTAGTACATCCTTATGTTGACTAATTATAAACTAGTACCACCTATTGTTGACTAAAAATTATAAAACAAAATAAAATCATTAATTAGAACATCCTTATGTTGACTAACACTCTAATACTTGCACTATATAAACACCTAGTTTCTCATTCACAAATCACACCCCCCTCTCTCAAAAACAATCTCTCCCTCTCCCTCTCTTGTGGTATTCGGATCTTCAAGCTTGTTCTTCGTGTTCTTCAAGAATCTTCAAGGAGTTCTTCAAGATTTTCAAGGCTTTGATCTTCCATCTTCATCGTGTTCATCTTTTCTTTGTTAATTATCTTGAATCTTCAAAGGTATAACATAAACCCTAAACTATTTACATAAACTTTGATCTTTGATAATTCATATTCATATTATAAACTTGTTATTCATAAGTATATACATAAACACACCTAGATTTATATATACATATATACATGTAAAAAAAATATTTATATATATATATATATACATATATATACGAATTATATATACATATACATATTAAAACCTTAAACCCTAATTACACCTAAACTATAATTCTTAAACCCTAATTAATTAAACTCTAAACATTTATGAAACCCTAGGACATTAATTACTAAACCCTAGTTATTAATTACTACTTTAATTAACTAACCCTAATTAATGAAACCCTAATACTACTTATACTAGTACTTAACATGTATACACTATTACTATTACTAGCACCTATAACCTACTAATTATATTGTAGCACAAAAACATTTTGGGATATGTATTAGAGATGTATAGATCTTCGAACTTTCTTGACGAATGGTTTCTACGAGATTCTAGGCAGAGGGTTTGGATTTCCGATTTAAAGGGTCCTATGGCTCAAGCCCCTAGATCTAAATTAGCCATTCGAAGGGAAAGGGGTGATTGGAAGCTTATCTAATACGGCAAGTATTCTAAAATGGAAACACTCATAAAAGTAGAAACTCTCTAGTCATAGAAACTTAGTAAAATAAGAAACTTTCTAAAAATAGAAACTTTATAAAAATAGTAACTTACTAGGAATAGAAACTTAGTAAAACAAACTATACTTAAACACATACTTAAACTTAAACATGGGCAAAACACTTAACTACTCTTAAATGTCAATAGGTTGACTTTCCTGCTCACTCGTTCAACTCTCTATTCTGAGGAATAACTCTCTCTACTTACTAAGGTGAATTCATAGCCCCATTCTTTATTGCTAGCAAACTTATTTAACTTATTTGGGGTGAGACACATGCTGCTTTTACTATTTACAATTTAGACACAAGTACCAACTGCTAAAACTATGCTATACCCGGCTACGTCCGACTAAGTCCCTACAGTGATATTTTTAAGTGCTGCGGCATGCTTATTTATTGGGGGTAGGCCTATCGGGAGTAACGTCCCCGATACATTTGACTCAGTCTTTGTATTACTTGATAATGAAATTTAAACCGACAAGGACAGACACAACTTGTCATGGGGCAAACTTGAACGTTTAGTCTAAATATCACGCACTGGCATAACTTTTGGATCTGCGAGATCTACTTTTTTGATCCTGCGGGAGATCAACTTTACAACTAAATCTTGTGGTCTAAAAACAAAGATAACTACTTTTGTTAAACCTATGAACTTCACTCAACCTTTTTGGTTGACACTTTAGCATGTTTTGTCTCAGGTGCTGTTTGATTCAAGCTTTCTTATCTACTACTTATGTGATGCTACTTGGACTTAGGATCAAGAGATATCGCATTTATTACTTCTGCATATGAACAATTACTTTATTGTTATTTCCATTATTGTAACGACATTTCATTTTCCGCTGCGTACTCAATAAAGTTAAATTTTCTCATTTAGTATTGTTCTCGTATTATAATATGTTGGTTTATTTGATATTAGTAACGTTTCTTCCAGACCCTATTGGGAGGACGTTACAGATTGGTATCAGAGCATAACCAGGCTATTATAGAGAACCAGGATTGCATTTTTATGTGTACCTTACTTGCTAGCTAGGGTGCCTTAGCAATCTAGAAAACTATAACATTTCCTGCCTTAGACTTAAAGCATTTAGAATTGCCTTATAATCTTAACAATCACGCTTTACCAAACTTGACTTAAAGATTCTAATCAAAGTCTCTTTTCTAATGTAGGACTACAACTTTCCTTGACCATAGTGCCTTTAATTGTTGCCTTTAACTGTTAAATGCTACACTATACTTTAGAAACTTTACTTATCTTAGAATGCCGAGCTAATCTAAGAACTCTGCTCACTTTCCTGAGTACTATCCAATTACACCACCGCATCTAAATGCGACACAATGATTTCAGAAATTCTTGATATTCATAAGTCATCTATCATGGTTATGTGTATTACATATGTATTACATGAAATATTATCCATGATTTTGAAACTTTTATAATTGTTACTACTCACACACAAACGTATATAACTCCCTGTTATATCACGTACCTATATGCCTTATGCCTTTATGCATCGGTTTATGAATCGAAAAATGTCATTGGGTTATCACAGTATACGAATTGAAAGTCTTTAATCAAAAGATTATTAGATTACATACTTATCACTTTATGATCTCGACACGTCATACTGCCATTATTAAAGTATAGACACATCATATCTTATTATATCTTATTGTATCTATCCCAATAGATTTTGTCTAACACTTTTCCTAAATTCCCTCCATAAATTACGGAAATCTTTTTGCTATATACACGTATTCGAGGAGACGAATATATCATCCAGTATTCAACACTAATCTCATATCAAAAACCCTAATTCCAAACACATAATATGGATTCCTCGAACTCTTCGAGCTCCAATGGCAGCGTAACCGGAATGAACCAACTAATCAGCCATCATCTATTTTGGATGAATTGGGGATGGGTTCGTAGTAAACTTAATCAATGGAGACAAGAAGAAGGTGATCCCTTCCACCAACCGAATTCACCTCTTGGTGAAGAACCTGAAGCACTTACTGGCGAACCCGTTCGGAACACTATTTTCACCCTCATTTCCAGGATATCCAGTCACGAATATATAATATCTAAAATTTTAGATCTTATTCATCCACTTGTCCGAACCGCCAATCATCCCGGAATAATAGAAGAAGTCAACGAGCTTCGCGCTCGAGTAGTGGCTCTGGAGAATATGGTGCGAAACCTACGAACACCAGCAGCAGCACCAGCAGCATAACCAGTACCACCAGTACCATCGACATCACCACCAACATCACCAGCTTCACCAACGACAACATCCGCATTCCACGCCTCAACATCGCACTCAGTACCTCAAACATCAACATCATACGCCCCATAGATACCAAGGAATATTATTAATAATGAGTTAAGATGTATTGACTCATTCTTCCTGAAGAATTACATATGTATACTTTATATATATGGATTGGAACAATAATAAATCTTTTCGTACTAAGCTATTACGTGTGAATCTTAACTAGTATGTACTACATGGTTAATTCATATCACAATATGCTATGATGTACATCTTTTGTTAATAACTTAACAATCGTTAATCATTGCTTCAATACAATAAACTCCATTTCGTAATAAACCAAGTGTATTACTCAAATATATGATTGATTGTATACTTTAATTTTCGATGTACTCGAAACTTTCTAGAAAATATCATTAGTGCCTTATGAATTTCACAAGAATTCCAAGAGCACCAACATCATATACCGAAGTATATCAATAACAATGAACGATGAAGTATTAATTCATAACTTCATTAGCGAAATATTTCACGACAATTATGAAATCTCTAAGGTTTTGGAGATTATTTATTCTCGTTTCAACAGCAAATCAAATGAGTTTAATATTATATTAGCTCATTAAAACCATGATTACATCTGAAGAATACATATATGAACGTATATCTTCTCTTTTGTACAAACTGTTAATTGTAAAAAATATTTTAACGGGTAGGTAAAACCCGAGAGATATTCATATCTCATATAAATATGTTACATTGTACATTCTTCCATTCTGATTCAGCAGTTGTTAACTATACTACTTACATTCACATGATATATGTATATGTTCACCAAAGAAAAACCATTTTCATACAAATTCAGTTACATACTCTGATTTTGACATATCGGAACTTAAGTAAAGCTTTAGCAAGTGTTATCTTCCTAAAGATCACTACATTCATGAATTATATTCATTCGTATTCTATGATGAATTATCAAATCAAACCACCGAACTTACCATTCCTTACTTTTGAAAATCACAACATTTCTTCGTCAACCGTTAGATCCATTGATGGATGCATCTTACGCTTAAACACTTCAAATTTAAAATTCTTGAAAACATCCTTTGAATCTATCGCAATCAGCGTTTAATCATCTAAAAATGAAATTTCTTGAAACCATTTCGGATTGATAACCGATGATTCAAATATGGCTGCATTAAATGCAGAGGAAACAGAAAAATTGTAGATGGTCTTAAGGGCCAACAGTTTGATAATAAAGAATGGTACGTTGGAAAAGCTCAAAAGAAAATTTGGAACTGAAAAACGGATTGAGCTAACCATGGAGGAGACCAAGGACAAACACAAGGGCCAAACCCTATATTCAAAGAATCCAGGTAATTTTGGATCCGGTGAAATCTTTAGAGAATATCTTGCTCCGAAGTCATGTTAAAAGCTTGCGGAAAATTTTTCTTCATCAACTTTCGAACTTAGAAATTCCAAAATATCATCATAAATATCCTCTATATTTCGAAAGATATCTTCATAACGATTCATGTCCGCAATTAAGTATCTCTTTGCGATATCTTTATAAAGGAAACTGTTTTAGTTTCTATATTCTGTAAAATTCGAGTTTAAATTATAAATGTTTTGAAGAAGTGTTGGGAATTGAAGCATGAGTTAGTATAATATAATGACGTCAGGCCAACGTGATTATATTACAGTAAGTCATGCTAAGTTTTTAATGGAAGATGATGATTCATAGATTTTATAATCATCATTTTCCATGTTACACGACTCTTACATTCTATTTAACCTCTAAATATATCAAGAACATATTTTTCTTGATGATTCGGTCTTTTCCGGATATTCTGGTAATATGACAAATCAAATCGTGCTATTACCTTTCCTTTCTACTTTATATATTATGATCATTCGAAACTTCATACCTATGAATTCTGGACCATTACTCGCTTGACTTGAAGTCGGGAAGAAGAAACAAAAGCATAAAGCTCCGACATATAAGGGAAAATATAAAGCCCGATAACGACTCCGAAATTACAAACCGTGTATATCAATGCGTATAGCAATATAAAGACACGGGATAATTAAAAACACTATAACCCCAAGAGCATAGTAGAAGTAAACAGATTCCTCTGGCGGTAAAAGAAAAAGAAGAATGACTGCATAGATGGTCAATATAATAACCAGGATCAGAACTGGATTAAGCATTTTCTTAATCTTTTGGAAGTTTGAATTGAGAAAGAAAGTATAGAAGTGGTGAAGATAATGAAACGAAAGAAGCTAATTTATAGCAAAATTCCAAACACATCAATCGAGGCAAATCACCGCATTTAATCAAACAAATCTCAAAATTTCGTAAATACCGGAGAATCAAATCTTATAGATTACGAAGATTTCCTTTAATTCCTTGAATTCCGGAAATCAATCGTGACTACGTCAAAAGTTAAGGCGAACATTTAATTTTCTCATTTCACTCTTTTATGATAGCTTCATTTATACTCTTCCTATAAACGAATCGTTTTATCCATATTATTCAATAGTGATAAAACTTTATTTTTCAACTTATATTCATCATTAAAATATTCTTGTTGTAAACAATGAAGATCTCTATCAAATTTCATGACTATGATTTTCACGAACTCCTCTTTGTTTGTCTGCCCTAATATTGTGGCATAAAATGCTCAAGGTTTTAAATGAGCTCAGTACTATTCATAACACATTTCATGTATCTAATTTACTGAAATGACTTGTATAACATCATCATTTTGAATGATATTCGCATTAATGATAAAATGCACTTCGTTGAATAACCTATAGAAATCATGGAAGGAGAGGTCAAACAAACGCGTAAAAGCAATATACCTATCGTTAAAGTCCGTTGGAATTCGCGTAGAGGCCCCGAATATACCTGGGAACGCAAAGACCATATGAAACGGAAATATCCCCATCTCTTCTCAACTGCTGATGCAAACGAGGAAACTACCTAAAAACTTCGGGACGAAGTTTTCAATAACGGGGAGGTACTATAACGACCCTCATTTTTTCCATTCTATATTTTTCCAATATTAAAAGCCCAAACAATATAATTAAAACTTAATGATTAAACTTTAATCAAAAATTGTTAAGTGTTAAGAGTTAGAAAACATATTAATTAACTTTGTACAAAAATTGACAAGTTAATAAAAGATGAAAATAATAAACTGTTAGTCAACACTCACTGCTAATTAAAATTTATGCATTTATGTAATATTATAACTAATAACCTATAAGTAATAAATAAAAAGTGACATTTATATAAATAATAAAACAATTGGGAACTAAATATATACAAGTCATGAATTAGTAAAAAGAAAATAATACTTATCATGTAGTAAATGTAAAAATAATAATAATAATAATAGTAATAATAATGAGACTAAAAAAATCTTACATCCTTATGTTGACTAAAAATAAAGTGTAAACTAGTACATCCTTATGTTGACTAATTATAAACTAGTACCACCTATTGTTGACTAAAAATTATAAAACAAAATAAAATCATTAATTAGAACATCCTTATGTTGACTAACACTCTAATACTTGCACTATATAAACACCTAGTTTCTCATTCACAAATCACACCAAAATCCTCTCTCAAAAACAATCTCTCCCTCTCCCTCTCTTGTGGTATTCGGATCTTCAAGCTTGTTCTTCGTGTTCTTCAAGAATCTTCAAGGAGTTCTTCAAGATTTTCAAGGCTTTGATCTTCCATCTTCATCGTGTTCATCTTTTCTTTGTTAATTATCTTGAATCTTCAAAGGTATAACATAAACCCTAAACTATTTACATAAACTTTGATCTTTGATAATTCATATTCATATTATAAACTTGTTATTCATAAGTATATACATAAACACACCTAGATTTATATATACATATATACATGTAAAAAAAATATTTATATATATATATATATATACATATATATAGAATTATATATACATATACATATTAAAACCTTAAACCCTAATTACACCTAAACTATAATTCTTAAACCCTAATTAATTAAACTCTAAACATTTATGAAACCCTAGGACATTAATTACTAAACCCTAGTTATTAATTACTACTTTAATTAACTAACCCTAATTAATGAAACCCTAATACTACTTATACTAGTACTTAACATGTATACACTATTACTATTACTAGCACCTATAACCTACTAATTATATTGTAGCACAAAAACATTTTGGGATATGTATTAGAGATGTATAGATCTTCGAACTTTCTTGACGAATGGTTTCTACGAGATTCTAGGCAGAGGGTTTGGATTTCCGATTTAAAGGGTCCTATGGCTCAAGCCCCTAGATCTAAATTAGCCATTCGAAGGGAAAGGGGTGATTGGAAGCTTATCTAATACGGCAAGTATTCTAAAATGGAAACACTCATAAAAGTAGAAACTCTCTAGTCATAGAAACTAAGTAAAATAAGAAACTTTCTAAAAATAGAAACTTTATAAAAATAGTAACTTACTAGGAATAGAAACTTAGTAAAACAAACTATACTTAAACACATACTTAAACTTAAACATGGGCAAAACACTTAACTACTCTTAAATGTCAATAGGTTGACTTTCCTGCTCACTCGTTCAACTCTCTATTCCGAGGAATAACTCTCTCTACTTACTAAGGTGAATTCATAGCCCCATTCTTTATTGCTAGCAAACTTATTTAACTTATTTGGGGTGAGACACATGCTGCTTTTACTATTTACAATTTAGACACAAGTACCAACTGCTAAAACTATGCTATACCCGGCTACGTCCGACTAAGTCCCTACAGTGATATTTTTAAGTGCTGCGGCATGCTTATTTATTGGGGGTAGGCCTATCGGGAGTAACATCCCCGATACATTTGACTCAGTCTTTGTATTACTTGATAATGAAATTTAAACCGACAAGGACAGACACAACTTGTCATGGGGCAAACTTGAACGTTTAGTCTAAATATCACGCACTGGCATAACTTTTGGATCTGCGAGATCTACTTTTTTGATCCTGCGGGAGATCAACTTTACAACTAAATCTTGTGGTCTAAAAACAACGATAACTACTTTTGTTAAACCTATGAACTTCACTCAACCTTTTTGGTTGACACTTTAGCATGTTTTGTCTCAGGTGCTGTTTGATTCAAGCTTTCTTATCTACTACTTATGTGATGCTACTTGGACTTAGGATCAAGAGATATCGCATTTATTACTTCTGCATATGAACAATTACTTTATCGTTATTTCCATTATTGTAACGACATTTCATTTTCCGCTGCGTACTCAATAAAGTTAAATTTTCTCATTTAGTATTGTTCTCGTATTATAATATGTTGGTTTATTTGATATTAGTAACGTTTCTTCCAGACCCTATTGGGAGGACGTTACAGCCAGTGTCCGAATCCAGAGAAGAATAATGGATCTGCACGTGGAAGAGCATTTGTTATTAATGCTAGAGAGGCGTGTGAAGACCCGGAGCTTGTTACGGGTACGTTTACCATTAATAACTTATCCGCATCTATTATATTTGATACTGATGCCGATAGAAGTTACGTGAGTAGAGGCTTTTACGCTAAATTGAATTGTTCATCATTACCTCTAAATGCTAAGTACATGATTGAGTTAGCTAATGGTAAACTAATTAAAGCCGATAAAATTTGCCGTGATTGTAAAATACATTTAGCCGGAGAAATGTTTAAAATTGACTTGATACCCGTAGAATTAGGAAGTTTTGATGTAATAGTCGGCATGGACTGGATGTCCAAAATAGGAGCTGAAGTTGTGTGCGCCAAGAAGGCAATTCGCATTTCTCGTAAGGATAAAACGCCAGTAATGATTTATGGAGAGAAGGGTAACTCAAAGCTAAAACTCATTAGTTATTTGAAAGCTCAAAAGTGCTTGAAGAAAGGGTGCTATGCTATCTTAGCACATGTTAATAAAGTCGAAACGAAGGAAAAAGTGAAGAGCATCAATGACGTGCCTGTGGCAAGAGATTTTCCTGAAGTCTTTCCGGAAGAGTTGCCGGGATTACCTCCATTTAGATCTGTAGAATTTCAAATAGATTTAGTACCAGGAGCTGCACCAGTGGCTCGTGCTCCATATAGACTTGCACCGTCCGAATTAAAAGAACTTCAAGATCAGTTAAAAGAATTACTGGACCGTGGATTCATACGACCAAGTACTTCACCGTGGGGAGCTCCGATTCTATTTGTTAAAAAGAAAGATGGATCTTATAGGATGTGTATAGATTATCATGAATTAAATAAGTTAACTATCAAAAATCGGTATCCACTACCGAGAATTGACGACTTATTTGATCAACTCCAAGGATCATGTGTTTATTCGAAAATCGACCTAAGATCGGGCTATCATCAACTACGCGTCAAAGAAGAAGATATACCGAAAACTGCTTTTCGGACACGCTACGGTCATTACGAATTTTTGGTCATGCTGTTTGGATTGACGAATGCGCCAGCTGTATTCATGGACCTCATGAATCGAGTTTGTAGTCCGTATTTAGATAAGTTTGTTATCGTTTTCATTGATGACATTCTTATCTATTCCAAGAGTGAGCAAGAGCATGAGCAGCATTTAAGGTTGATATTAGAGTTGTTGAGAAAAGAACAGCTATACGCTAAATTTTCTAAGTGTGCTTTCTGGTTGAAAGAAGTGCAATTTCTTGGCCACGTTGTTAGTAGCAAAGGAATTCAGGTTGATCCAGCAAAAATTGAAGCCATTGAAAAATGGGAGACTCCTAAGACACCAATGCAGATACGCCAATTTTTGGGTTTAGCCGGTTATTATAGAAGGTTTATTCAAGATTTTTCCCGAATAGCTAAGCCGTTGACAGCGTTAACGCAAAAAGGGAAGAAATATGAATGGACATCTGAGCAGGAGAGTGCATTCCAATTACTAAAGAAGAAGTTAACTACGGCGCCTATTTTATCGTTACCAGAAGGGAACGATGATTTTGAAATATATTGTGACGCTTCGCGACAAGGTTTTGGTTGCGTTCTTATGCAACGGAAGAAAGTTATTGCATACGCATCCCGATAATTGAAGATTCACGAGCGGAATTATACGACGCATGATTTAGAACTGGGAGCAGTCGTGTTTGCATTGAAGATATGGAGACACTACTTGTATGGGGTTAAATGCACTGTGTTCACTGATCATAAAAGTCTTCAACATATTTTTGATCAGAAACAGCTGAACATGAGGCAACGTAGGTGGGTCGAGCTGATAAACGACTATGATTGTGAAATTCGTTATCATCCCGGGAAAGCAAACGTGGTGGCCGACGCTCTAACCAGAAAGGAACGAGAACCAATTCGAGTACGAGCGATGAACATAAAAATTTGCATGAATCTCAACTCACAAATCAAAGAAGTTCAACGAGAAGCACTTACTAAAGAAAATATAGGAAATGAAATAATGAAGAAGTATGAGAAGCAACTCGTTATGCGGGAAGATGGAATTCGATATTTTGCAAATCGTATTTGGGTACCGAAGTTGGGTGGATTAAGGAAGTTGATATTGAACGAGGCACATAAGACAAGATACTCGATACATCCTGGAGTTGGAAAGATGTATCAAGATCTTAAGACACATTATTGGTGGCCTAATTTAAAGACAGACGTTGCAACATATGTTGGGGAGTGTTTAACTTGTTCCAAGGTCAAAGCAGAACACCAAAAGCCGTCAGGGTTACTTCAACAACCAGAAATCCCAGAATGGAAATGGGACGGTATTACCATGGATTTCATCACGAAGTTACCAAAGACTGCCTGGGGATACGACACCATTTGGGTAATTGTTGATCGTCTTACCAAATCTGCACATTTCTTGCCTATAAAGGAAACGGATAGAATGGAGAAATTATTACGATTATATATAAAGGAAATAGTTTCAAGGCATGGAATACCTATTTCCATTATATCTGATCGTGATAGTAGATTTACCTCAAAGTTCTGGCAATCACTACAGGAGGCACTAGGAACTCGTTTGGATATGAGTACCGCATATCATCCGCAAACCGACGGGCAGAGTGAAAGAACAATTCAGACTCTTGAAGACATGCTCAGGGCATGTGTGATCGATTTTGGAAACGGATGGGATAAATATCTACCATTAGCAGAATTCTCGTATAATAATAGTTATCATGCGAGCATTAAAGCTGCGCCATTCGAAGTATTGTATGGAAGGAAGTGTAGATCTCCTATTTGTTGGAATGAAGTAGGAGATCGACAATTAACTGGTCCCGAGATCATACACGAAACCACTGAGAAGATAGTACAAATCAAGGAGAGATTGAAAACAGCCCGTAGTCGCCAAAAGAGCTACGCCGATGTCCGAAGGAAACCATTAGAGTTTCAGATCGGTGACATGGTTATGCTAAAGGTGTCACCTTGGAAAGGTGTAATACGTTTCGGTAAAAGAGGTAAACTGAACCCAAGATATGTAGGCCCGTTCAAGATCATCGAACGCATTGGACCGGTAGCTTATCGACTCGAGTTACCGCAACAACTCGCCGGAGTACATAATTCCTTTCACGTCTCAAACCTTAAGAAGTGTCTTGCAAAGGAAGATTTCACCATTCCTCTTGAAGAAATCCATGTCGACGAGAAACTACAATTCATAGAAGAACCAGTCGAAATCATGGACCGTGAAGTTAAACAACTCAAGCAGAGCAACATACCAATCGTCAAGGTTCGTTGGAATGCTCGAAGAGGTCCCGAGTTTACTTGGGAACGAGAGGATCAGATAAAACAAAAGTACCCACATTTGTTTCCCGAGAACGCAAAATAGGTACAATTTTAAAATTTCGGGACGAAATTTATTTAACGGGTAGGTACTGTAACGACCCGGATTTTTCCGATCGTTTTATACTTATGAGATTAATATTTACATAAATTAAACCTTACAAACATGACAAGCAATCCAAATTGTTGAGACTTATGTCTTCGAAAAGAGTTTTACACAACGTTTGACCGATGATATCACGAACTATACAATATATGATAATTATACGTTTGTGTATATATATGTATATATACATATTTAACATGATCTAAGAATGTTTTAGTACCTCATTTTGTATTAATAACAATAAGTTACAAGTATATTTTGAAACTACTAACTTAAGTTTTTAAAACGATAACCATACGTAACGTTATTTGACATAAATACTTATGACCTATAATGTTTATACATATATCGTATAAGTAATGTATTTAATCACTTTTTAAGGACTTAAATACATAAAACAATATAAGTGTATTCACAAAAGATAGCTATATTTGAATTCTCATTCCATTTTTCACAAAATTTCTATACGTATATCTAGAGTACATGTACTCGTATCATACCTAACCTCTATACGTATTTACTATTGGTATATACACATCAAATCACCACCAACCAGCCCTTGTTCAATGCCTTATGTATAAGGTAACTACTTTTGTTATCTAGTATGACAATTTCACATGATTAAAAGATTTTTTCACAAAATTACAAACTTATACACCTTTTACACCACCATTTATACTCCATTCCATTTTCATTTTACTACACATTTCCTTTAACAAAAACACACTCTTAAGAAACTCCATAACCATTCAGCTAGTATCCATGAAGATCTAGCCATAAAAACATCACTTAATCACCATAAGAAAACCCTTACAAAAACACTTCAAGAATCCTTTCAAGAAAACAAGTTTACTTCCAATCTTTCATCCAATTCCATCACCCTTTTGGTTCTAGGTTTTTACTCCTCTTTTACAGCAATCTTGTCCAAGTAACTTGAGGTAGTAACTTTGTTCATAACCTTATTCGATTCATATATATATAGCTATCTTATTTTGTGGTATAAAATTTTCACAACAAGAACATAGTTTGAATGTTTTCAAACTTGTTTGCAAACTAAATAGATCCTTATAACTTAACTTTTAAAATACTTCAAGACCTGTAATATAACTTAAATATATGCTAATTTAACAAGGTATAACTTGGTTTTTCAAAGAACACCTTAAAAACTGTTTTTACGACGTCGGAGTGCAACCGGGGGCTGTTTTGGATTGGATAATTAAAAACCATCTTAAACCTTGAATTGGAGGTTTATTTTCTGGAAAAATGATTTTTACTATGAATATGATAACACATAAAAATTTAATGATTTAACTCAAAGTATAAGTATTTTTAGAAAAATAATCATTTAAGGTTGTTTACATGATGGAAAATGATTAACTTCATAAGTTTCACTAAAGTTTGACCTATGACCTGTGATTTCGAATACAAACTAAGGTATTTACAGTTCATAGTCTTAAAGAGGGACTCGATCCAAGGAAGTGGCAAGTTGAATCAACGAAAACGGAGTTGTAACGAAGAAACTATGACCAAAACGAGATCGGATATCTAAGACTAGTTTAGCTACGAAAATAATTGGAGTAAATTAAATAAATCACATATTTTTAAAATAACATGATATTTCATATATATGTACTCATAATTTAATTTTATATGGTTCAGGATCACCCGTAAACAATACGAGAAGATTAATCATAAGATTCCCATGATTGTACGCAACACGTCATTTGACAACACCGGTACTTTATGTACGCAACACGTCATTTGACAACACCGGTACCATGGGTCAAGATTAATCTCGACCAATACATATACAATGGGGGTTTTATTTATTTCGTTGGGGGTTTATTAAACACCTAAAAATGAACCATTTAAAATTGAATTACTAACATCGAACTGCTAACTACGGACTAAGGAATTATTAAAAGTATTATAAGTATATATATGTGACGATTGTTTAAAAAGAAAAGGTATTGATATATTATATATGGTTAGGTTTGTGATATCAATCGGAGACCAAGTCAAAATTACATATCTTCAAGACGAAAGTGAGTATATAGTCCCACTTTTAAACTCTAAGTATTTCGGGATGAGAATACATGTATTTTATGTTTTACGTTATGGACACAAGTAACTGAAAAATATATTCTACGTTGAGTTGTACCACTGGCATACTTCCCTGTAGCTTGGTAACTGTTATTTACAGCGGTATTGTAAACGCGAATCCTGTTGATAGATCTTTCGGGCCTGACAACCCCAACCGGACTGGACGACCAGTATTCAACGGTTGCACAGTACTTCGTTTTGTGACTACACTTGGTACGGTGTAGTAAGATTTCATAATAAAGGGAATATGCGACGTGATTAAATGTTAAGTATGGTTACCAAGTGCTCAACCACTTAGAATATTTTTATTAAAATGTTTATATATGAAATCTTGTGGTCTATATTTATATCGCTGCCGGCATTAAACCTATATCTCACCAAATTTATGTTGACGTTTTAAACATGTCTATTCTCAGGTGATAATTAGAAGCTTCCGCTGCAACATGTTGAATTTAAACAAGATCTTGAGTATGCATATTTGTGTTAAAAATAAAACTGCATATCGGAGGATTTGTAATGTAAAATATGCTAGAAATCGTATTGTTATCATCACATGTAAAGTTTGTAAGTCTAAGATTATCGCTAAACGATAATCATCTTTATTTTGTCTAAAGCTTGTATCAAAATAAGAATTATGGTTTGTAATGTAAAATATATGCAGTTGTTCTTTTAAAAATGTCGCATATAGAGGTCAATACCTCGCAATGAAATCATACGTTATCTAACACGTTCTTATGGTTAAGGACGGGTTATGACAACTAGGTTTGTGAAACACTTCATTCTCAAGCATTAAAATATATTTCTCTAGCATGAGTGTAGGGATATAAACCAATCTACGCTTAGGCACATAATTTTCTCGTTGTATATTCTTTTCAGTTTCAACAAGTTCCTTTAAGAAATCAGGATTTAATTTACCCATTTTAGCATTGATTTTCTCATACATTAAGATAATTTGATGGTATTTCCTAGATTTGCGATTAACAATAATATCATCAAAATCAGCATCAGAAGCATGCACAAAATGAGATGGTAAACCAGCTCGAAAGTAATCAGAATGATATAATCCTGAAATCTTTTTGGAAGCATTATCTAAGATCTGAGGATCTTCATAACCCAACCCCCACTTTTCACCATGAGTCGTTTTTGGTCTATTCATGAAAATTATTTGTTTTGAAAGTTCCATATCAACGATAGCTTTAGATTGCTCTGTACGATAGAGTTTTTCCTCATATCGAGCAAGTTGATCTTTCATTTGAAGGGACTCTTTTGACAATGAAGAAATTTCAGTGTTCTTTTCCATTATGGTGTTTTCTAATTGAATAATTTTCTTGTTTAGCTTTGAAAGTGTGGGTTCATGTTGAATTTTCAAATCAGAAAGATATTTTTCTAAAAATTGAACTTTTTCTGCAAGTCGTTCCGATTTTAGATGATAATCTGTCCTTTCGACTTTAATCGGATGAATTGATTTTTTAAGATCTTCCAACTCAGTTTCCGTGTAGCTGAGTTGAACAGTCAATCTTTGCAATTCCGATTGTAATTTAGATGAAGATGGTCTGGTCTTAGAAAGTTTGATTTTATCTTTCAAAACCTTATTTACAGATTTGAAACCTTTAACTTCTTTTGACATTGAGACCAGATTCTTCATCATGTCATTTTGCACTTTTATAAAATCAGGTGGGATATTTCAGATGATTGTACCTCATCATCATCAGATGTTGAGTCAGAATTCTCCATTGCTTCCTTTTCTTTGATGAGCTTGGTCACCTTGCAAACATTTTCATGTCCCACTTCTGAATCTGAATCATCAGTCCAGTTAAACCAAGTATCATCAACCGGTTTCAGCTCTCCTCCTATTTCCACAATCTTTGCCATCAGTATTTTCTTCTTATAGTAAGCTGCATCCTTTTTCTTAGGCATCTTGCACTTACGAGAGTAATGACCAACTTTGCCACAATTGAAACAGATGGAATCATCCTTCTTGGAATCATCAGTACGTTGTGGTTTTGATTGATCAGGTTTCTTGTAGTAGGAGGATGAAGATGAGTTTTTGCGTTGATTGCTTGATTTACCTTTGAACTTGTGTTTGTTCAAGGCTTTGGTGAACATGGCTGCCATCTTGACTAATTCAAGGTGTGAATCATCAACATCAGAAAGATTCAACTCTTCAGAATCAGTTGATTCTTCAGCAAGCAATTTCTTGGACAAACTTTTGGAAGTTGTAAATGATTTGCTCTTTTTTTTGGCAATGAGAGCAAGAGGATCACTTGAAGACGACTCTTTCCTTCCTTCTTGAAGTTTAGACACATCAGGTTGGTAATGCATAAGAACTCCAACAAGCTCATGATTAGTCAATTTGTCAATCTCTTTGGTAGATCGAACAATGGTTCCATATGAAAGCCAATCAACATTGAGCTTTTTGAGAAATTTCATGTTGACTTCAGCATTTACTTTTACAATGTTGCACCTTTTCAACTCATTGAGGACACCATTAAAATGACGTTAGGTATCCTTGAGTGGTTCATCGGGTTCCTGCTTGAAATCTTCATAAAATCCCAGAGCCTTATTCAGTTTAGTAACATCTGACATGTCAAAACCTTCTTGCTGTCGTTTGATCTCCTCCCATATATCTTTTGTTGTGGTGTTGCTATCAACATTTTTCGAACAACTCATACGGGATAGCTTGCATAACAATGTTCTTTGACTCTATGTCACCTTGAGCTCTCTCACGTTTATCACCAGAAAGTTCATAGACTGGAATTGGCATACCAGTATCCGGATGATAATCTAAAACTGAACCATCTCTCAGAGAAGCCCATATGTACTTTTCCTTCTCACCCTTGTAGTCTATGTACTAAGTGATACGGTGAAGCCACTGAGTGTACTTGCCATCAAACAACACTGGGGGACGGGAATCTGATCCAATGATCAAAGTATCTTGAGTAGACATCTTGAAATTGAGGTAGATTCGGTATTACACAAATCTAGGATGAAAAATCACAACAATCTAACAAAAATGTCAGATTCTGTACTGTAGCAGATTCAATATAGATTCTATACTGTAGCATATTCAGTAAATCTGATTCTGTATCAGAAACTGATCAGAAATACAAGTAACACACCCAGATTCAGTATAGATTCGGTAACCACAAGACTTGTAGCCTGAGAACACTTAAAACCAATGAATTAAGTGATACCGAGATCCTGATTCGGTAAATGACTCGGTAGTCAGATTCTGTATGATTTTGAATGCAAATACAATTCAATTTCTTTGAATTGGATTCTGTAACCTTGCTGCACAAGGAAACAAGTTAGTATCACACGAAATATTAAAGATACCGAATGTATAAGATACTGAATGTCAACTGTAGCAGTTGACAATACCGAGTCTAAGTATGAAAACTTAGAATTCAAACGAATCCTTTCTCAAACCACACCAATTAGCTGCGTATGATCAAACCGAATGTGATAGAATCACAAACACACCACAATCTGCAACACTTAATGAGAATTAATAACTCTGAAGCAGATTTGTTATAGCAGTTACGATACCGAATGTAGATTAAATCTTCAAAACTTGAAGAATTGATGAAATTAAACCGCCAGAAATGTGATTAAACACCTCACGATCACAACTGAAACCTCAAACCTTTACTAAAATACAGAATCAAGCTGGAATTAATGAATACCGAGAGTTTTAGCCACGAACTCTAAAAATCAACTTGATTCTTCATGATTGATGTTAAAAAGCTGTAATGATGATCGAAACTCTTTCTAATCAACCTAATACACCTTCGCTGAACTTATCACAAGAATCTTAACGTCATATTATCAGATTCGATTATACCGAATCTGATTCAATATACCGAGAGTTCTCAGATTCTGTAATCTTCAATCTCTGGATCTATCTAGTGATGTAATATCACTCCCTGGAAGCTCTGATACCAAATGATAGGTAAGATCATGTTGAGATTAGAAGAAAAGACAAGTTAGAATGAGATTCGGTAAGTGTGAAGGAGATTCGGTATGAGAGAGAATCAACAAGATTTACATTCCACAGCTTCTAGAACTCATTTACAATGCAATGGCAATCTAATCAGGACTAGTTAGGTTCCTTATATAACCCTCTTCTAAGTAACCTTCATTTAAGCATATTTCACATTAACACTATACAACTTCGGGGTCCTAACAGTTACCCTTTGAACCTTCCCTTATGAAATGCACTTAGTCTCGTAGCTCACAGTAGACGTGATGTCTTTGAACTAGTCTGCCATTGGTGTAGACGACAATACATTTCACACAAGATTCTCTATGACATTGTCAAGTCCACATAGTCGTGTTCATTATAGTCTTGTACACTAGTTTGGTTCCTCAAGAGCTATTAAAAATTATGCCCCTTAATTCACTTTGAAGTGACCCCACTTCTCTCTCACATAGATGTGAGATGCCCTAAAAATCGACTTTAGAAAACGTCAATTTTTTTACTCTGTCCCCAAACCCTTCGATTCTACGCGTCGCGTAACTAATCTGTGCGTCGAACAAATTTATAAGATTTTGAGATCTGTACTTATGTTACTCTCGTCCTGGAAAACTTGCACATTAACGCATCGCGGAACCGATTTGCGCATCACCTTTTACACTAAAATTCGTGTCTGAAGTTTTCAAGTACAAATTCCTGTTTACCCATTTATCCATAACTACGTAACTCATTTTTCAAATCGCCAATAACATTCTTATTTCGTTACCATCACAACATAACTATATCAATATATTCAAAACCAACATAAGTGCCAAACTATCATTTTCACAAAGGTGGTACTTTTAACGCATTTAAGTTTACATAAACTTATTGGTTTCAACCATAACCAAAACTTGACAACATGGCGTCTAACAAGCGGTACAAAAGACCTGATTTATAATAAGACTTGCCAATCCACTTACCAAGTTAAATCTCCCACTAGTCTTTGCTCGGTTCTTTGCCCTACCTAAGCCTTCGTGTACCTAAATAACATAAACACATAACGTAAGATTGTGCTTAGTGAGTGTATGGAATATAAAAGGCGTTACCTATAACATCATATGCCACGCCACTTAAATAGAGCATTATAACATTAATAACTCGTTTGGACCCAAATCATATTCGTACAATTACATATCGTAAAGGCATCAGTTTCCCATACAAGTGACAAGTCAAACTTAACACTTGCATTATTTATAGCATTTCGCCTACAAATAATAAGTCAAACTTATCATTTGCATCATTCCTTGTGCTCTATGCATTATATTCTCAACCAAACATAATAACATATATAACTCAATCTTGTACGATCTCTAGCAACCTCTTGCACGTATGCAATCTGAAATACTAGTGATCAGATCATAACCCGTCCATATTACCACATACAACTCACCTTGATCTTTGTTGGTGCCCACTAGACTTTCTTGCCTTCTTCCTATATTAGCACCTATACATTTAAATCATTGCTACCAAATTCATCAATTTCAAGATTGTATATGCCAAACCTATAACACTTATTCATTTAAACATTTCATCAAACACTTGGTGTGCACAATTATAATTTCATTCATTTCATGATTCATATAATCCCTAACTTACTCTTTTTCAATGTTTAACTAGTTCTATTCATTTTTCATAAGAAATAACACTAAGGAACTAGTTTTAACATAAAACCAATTCACTACTTATCAAATTATATTAACATAAAGTCATTCAAGAACCCATTTCACATACCATCTAGCTCTTAAATTCTTTTGTAAGGATATACATACTTATTTAAAGCTCAAATTCATGAAAGACTCATTGAAGATTCATAACCATAACAATTTCAAGTATTTGCTTTACATACAACAACCCTAGGTTGAATTCAACAAGAAAAACAAGGGATTATTAGTTACTTACTTTCTTTAAACTTCAATTAATCTTGGATACTTAATTTCAAGCTTCAATCCACCTTTACCTTAGCAATTTTTGAAACCCTTATTTAGGAGTAGAGTATGTAGCGTATGTGTGTGTGAGGATGAAATGAAATGTCTTGAGTTTTCAAGTAACTGGTTCTTCTCATTTAACCTCTTTTATTAAATCAACTTTAACATCTTAGCAATTTTAGTCCCTCTTCATAACAATGCTACTTAGGTGGTCCTAATTGATTAACTTAACTTTCCATTACTTTACACATGAAGTCCTAATTTCATTTAACATTTAATAATAGCTTATTTAAATACATAAAAAAGAACAATTCAAAGTTACCTCAAATTTTGGGGTGTCACAACTCTCTCCTTGTTAAACTGTCTGTGTCCTCACGAACCATTCTTGGTGTAGATACGGATAATAAACCATCAACCACTCTTCTGGCTCTCAAGATCATTCAGAACCCTTTCTGAATTCCCATTGTATCTTTAACAAATTAATAGTTTTATTTCTTAATTGCTTCATTTTGTGATCTAAAACCTTCACAGGTTTCTCGGCATATCTAAGCTTATCGTCAATTTTTATCTCATTCAAAGGTACATAGGTTGCCTCGTCAGCTAGGCATTTCCTTAACTATGATACATGGAAGGTACTATGAATAGCACTCAACTCTTCGGGTAATGCTAGCCGATAAGCTACTCTCCCAACTTTCTCTACGATTTCGAAAGGTTCAATAAATCTTGGGCCAAGTTTACCCCTCTTTCTGAAGCGAATAATACCTTTCCATGGAGAAACTTTTAACATCACCTTATCTCCCACCTGAAACTCAATAGGTCTCCGTCTTTTATCAGCATAAGACTTCTGTCGATCCTGAGCCATTTTTAACCTTTCTCGAATTTGATTTATCTTTTCTATCATTTGGAGTACTATGTCGGTACTCCCTATTTCACGTTGGCCCACCTCATTCCAGCATATTGGAGTTCTACATTTTCTCCCATAAAGCATCTCATACGGAGGCATACCAATAGAAGAATAGTAGCTGTTATTATACGTGAACTCAACTAAGGGTAAATAATGTGTATCCCAACTACCCCCAAAGTCTATAGAACATGCCCTTAACATATCCTCAAGCATTTGTATTGTACGTTCACTCTATCCGTTCGTCCGTCTGAGGGTGAAAGGCAGTACTAATATACAGTTTCGTACCCATTTCCTCTTGAAATTTGTTCCAGAACCGAGATGTAAAACGAGTATCACGGTCCGAAATAATCAACTCTGGCACTCTGTGTTGTGCTATTACCTCCTGTAAATACAATTTTGATAGCATTTCTGACAATGAAGCCTCCCTTATTGGCAAAAATAGCGCACTTTTCATTAATCGATCAAAAATAACCCAGATTGCATCATGTTGGCGGGGTGATCTAGTTAACTTGGTCACCAAATCTATCGTAATATGCTCCCATTTTCACATTGGTACGTCTAAAGATTAGAGCTTACCAAAAGGCATCTGGTGATCTGCTTTTATATGTAAACAAGTTAAACATTTTTCAACGTATCTAACAATATATATTTTCATTCCCGGCCACCAATAATCTCTTTTCTAGTCCCGCTACATCTTTGTAGCACCAGGGTGTATTGAGTATTTAGACTTATGTACCGCATCATCAAGTTGATCTCGGACTCCATTTTGTAACAGAACCTAAATTCTCCCATATCTTAGCTTCATCCCCCGAGAGTCTTCCGCACACTCTTCTAAATGCCCCTTAATCCCCTTTTTCGCATGTTATCTGAAGCTAGAGCTTTGAGTTGAGCCACATAGATGTCATTGAAAAGTTGTGGAGTTACCACCATTGCTAAACATTTTACCTTTAACATATAGTGACTAGATTTTCTAAGTAAAGTGTCAGCCACTACATTCGCTTTCCCCGATTGAGAAAGGATCTCACAATCATAATCCTTCACCAAATCAAGCCATCTTATTTGACGATTATTCAAATCTCGTTGGTCAAAGAAATACTTTAAACTTTTGTGGTCCGTATAAATCGTGAATTTAATACCATAAAGATGGTGTCGCCATATTTTCAGAGCAAAGACCACAGCCGCTAACTCCAAATTGTGTGTAGGTAACGTTTTTCATGAGGTATCAGTTGACGAGAAGTATAAGCTATAAATTTTCCTCTTTGCATTAACACGCCTCCCAATCCTCTTTTCGATGCATCACAATAAACTACCATGTCATCATTCCCTTTTGGAAGCACCAATACCAGAGCTTGCATTAGTTTACCTTTTAACGTTTGGAAGGCTTGCTTTTGCTTGTCCTCCCATTTCCATGACACGTCTTTTCTCGTCAATTTTATAAGTGGGAGAGAAATTTTCGAGAATCCTTGAATAAATCGACGGTAATATCCCACCAATCAAAGAAAACTTCTAATCTCTGAGGGATTTGAAGGCGGTTCCCACTTTATGACTGTCTCTACCTTTGCCGGGTCAACTTGGATTCCACAATCATTAATGACATGATCAAGGAATTGAACTTCTCGTAGCCAAAATTCACATTTTGAAAACTTAGCGGAAAGTTTTGCTTGCCTTAACGTTTCCAAAACCTGCCTTAAGTGCCCAGAATGTTCTTCTACACTTTTCGAGTAAATCAGTATGTCGTCAATAAATACAATAACGAACTTATCAAGCATCGGGCGACATACATGATTCATTAAATCCATATAGGAGGCTAGAGCATTAGTTAAACCGAATGGCATGACCATAAATTCATAGTGGCCATACCTCGTACGAAAAGCCGTCTTCGGGATGTATTCATCTTTTATCTTCATTTGATGATACCCTGACCTCAAGTGAATTTTAGAAAACCAACTCGCCCACTGAAGTTGATCGAATAAGTCATCAATTCTAGACAAGGGATACCTATTCTTGATAGTAATCGTATTCAATTCTCGGTAGTCCATGCACATTCTCAGGGTTCCATCCTTCTTCTTTACAAATAAAACTGGATCTCCCCATGGAGAACTACTAGGGCGTATAAAACCCTTATCAAGTAGTTCTTGCAATTGCGTCATCATCTCCTTCATTTCTGATGGAGCTAACTGGTATAGAGTCTTTGCAATTAGAGTGGCCCCCGGAATTAGATCAATCCGTAACTCCGCTTCACGTTTGGGACGTACCCCAGGTAATTCATTAGGAAATACTTCCAGGAATTCATTAACAATGGGGACTTTGTTAACTTCAGGAACAACTATAGAACTATCCACCACATGTGCTAGAAAAGCTTGACACCCGTGTGATAAAGATCGCCTTGCTTTAGCATAAAAACAAATAGAAATAACACGTCTTGCTTTTTCTCCATGAACCTCAATAACCTTTCCAGTTGACGTTTGGACTTGGAAGATCTTCTTTTATCATAAGATCACCTCTTCATTAGCCCCAAGCCAATCCATTCCTACAATCACTTGAAATTCCCCCATATGAACGGGGATTAAATCTATATAGAACATTTCATCATCTAGCACAATATTACACCCTTTATACACTTCATTAACTAAAACAATTCTATCTCCAGCTACTTCTACATCTAAAGGGTGTTCTAATTTGCTCACAATTACATTGAACCTCTTACAAAAATTAATAGAAACAAAAGACCTCGAAGCACCGGAGTCAAACATGACGTTAGCAGACATAGAATTAAAAATAAAGGTACCTGCCACCATGTCATGAGATTCCTTAGCTTCCTCTCTCGTAAGCTGATAGATACAGTGCTTTGGCTTGTATTCACTCATCTCCTTTTCTTGCTTAATCACCTTTTTCACTTCACCTTTCTGCACATCTTTCTTATATTCTGGGCAATCCATAATGAAGTGCCCCTCTTGAAAACAATAATAGGAAGACTTGCCCTTCCCTCTACATTCTGCCGCCTTGTAACCCACTTTCCACATTTATAACACGCATTCATTCCAATTTTACATTCCCGAAAATGACGTTTGCCATATTTGGGATAGACTTTCGTTTCCTTCGCACTACGTTTCCCCGACTTGAAAGGAGGTTTTGACTTTTGGAATGGCTCTGGATCATATTTAGCCTTTTTTGAACAAAGGCTTTTAGATGTCCCATCTGGGTCAGCCATTCTTTTCATTGCCACCTTTTTCATAATATCGGGTTCTCAATTCAAGGCCTTATCCATCATATCCGCAATGGTCTTACAAGCACCCAAGTCAATAAATTCACTAATATCCGGTTTTAACTTCTAACGATAATGTTCCTTTAACAAAGTGAGATTTATGAAATATTCGGGGCAAAATCGCGACTTATCATTAAACTTACCATTAAACTCCATTACAGTCTTACTTCCTTATGAAATATTGAGGAATTCTTGCTTCAATTTGGCTACTTTCGCTGGTGGGGTAAATTATCCCATAAACCTTTGTCGGAAGTCGGCCCATGGGATTTTAGATGCTTCCTCCTTTCCAAGGGACTTTGACAAGAAATCCCATCATTCGTAACCCTGATGCTTCATTTGATGAGCAGCATACATCACGTTCAAATGCTCGGGACATGAACACAACATAAACGTCCCCTCAATCTCATATATCTACCGTTGGATAATTAATGGGTCAGTTTCCCCATGAAACAACGAAGGGTTACATGTAGAGAGATTATTAAATCCAAACTTCTCTTCCTTATTTTCCTTTGGTAATTCGGGTTCCTTTTCTTGAACACTACTGCCCCCTCTCCCTTTTAAATTAGGTATTTGGACGCAAAGGCCTCTAACTTCGCATCAATCATTATTTCCATTCGCTTTTCGATTTGGTTCAAGAGGACTGGCCCAAATCATTTCAATGCCTTTCCTATTTGCACCGTTAAGCTCTCTTCACCCTCCATACCTTCATCACTTTCACTGGATGAAGGCGTAAGAACGCGCTTATCTTCACTTTCACTAGCTCCTGATGGCATTCTTTTAAGTGAAATAATATTTAAACACATTAGGTTGTTACACTTCATTTCTTTACAAATATTATGTTCATACCTTTCATTTGAAACATTCCTTCTGAGGCATACGATCATGGTGAACTTTCATGTGCACCACGATGACATAAAGAAGTTGGCCATGCATCAGTATGTCCTCTTGGGTCACACTTGATTCGCCACTAACTCGCATACCTACAAGAAAGATCTAACAATCATTCATAAATGTAACATTCATATTATTAACATTATCATTCAATTCTAGAAAGCATAACGTTAAACATTAAAATCTATCATGTAAGTCTTAAACCGCTTGTTTAACTTAGCACTCAGTTTAAATTTAGATAACCCCATAGTGGATTATCCAAGTCTCTTAAACCACAGCTCTGATACCAACTTGAGATGCCCTAAAACTCGACTTTAGAAAACGACAATTTTTTTACTCTGTCCCCAAACCCTTCGATTCTGCACGTCGCGTAACTAATCTGTGCGTCGCGCAAATTCATAAAATTTTGACACATATACATACACTCAGCCTCGAATACTTGCACATTTGTGCGTCGCAGAACCGATTTGCGCGTCGTGCTTTTATACTAAAATTCGAGTCTGGAGTTTTCATGTACAAATTCCTGTTTACTCATTTATCCATAACTGCATAACTCATTTTTCAAATCGCCAATAACCTTCTTATTTCGTTACCATCACAACTTAACTATATCAATACATTCAAAACCAACATAAGTGTCACCTATCATTTTCAAAAAGGTGTTACTTTTAACGCATTTAAGTTTACATAAACTTATTGGTTTCAACCATAAACAAAACTTGACAACATGGCGTCTAACAAGTAGTACAAAAGACGTGATTCATAATAAGACTTGCCAATCCACTTACCAAGTTAAAACTCCCACTAGTCTTTGCTCTGTTCTTTGCCCTCCCTATGCCTTCGTCTACCTACATAACATAAACACATAACGTAAGCTTATGCTTAGTGAATGTATGGAATATAAAAGGCGTTACCTATAACATCATATTCCACGCCACTTAAATAGAGCATTATAACATTAATAACTCATTTGGACCCAAATCATATTCATACAATTACCTATCATAATTGCATCAATTTCCCGTACAAGTGACAAGTCAAACTTAACACTTGCATCATTTATAGCATTTCGCGTACAAATAATAAGTCAAACTTATCATTTGCATCTTCCTTGTGCTCTATTGATTATATTCTCAACCAAACATAATAACATATATAATTCAATCTTATATGATCTATAGCAACCTCTTGCACGTATGCAATCCGGAATACTTGTGATCACATCATAACCCGTCCATATTACCACATATAACTTACCCTGATCTTTGTTGGTGCCCACTAGCCTTTCTTGCCTTCTTCCTATATTAGTACCTATACAATTAGTTAACTTTATTAACTAATTTACCATTCACTCAATCTCTAACTAATTACATACTTTAACACATTACATCTAAATCATTGCTACCAAATTCATCTATTTTAAGATTATATTATGCCAAACCTATAACACTTATTTATTTAAACATTTCATCAAACACTTGGTTCATTCATTTCATGATTCATATAATCCCTCACTTACTCTTTTTCCATGTTTAACTAGTTCTCTTCATTTTTCATAAGAAATGACACTAAGGAACTAGTTTGAACATAAAACCAATTCACTACTTATCAAATTATATTAACATAAAGTCATTCAAGAACCCATTTCACATACTGATAATGCTAAAAACGAACATATATTTCATAGCATTATTCCTCAAGAAAGACAAGCTTTTAGTTGCAATTGTTCTATTTACAAGTGATATTCGTTTAAATAATAAAAGGTGAAGACAAAAGACAGATTCGACGAATTGAAGACGCAAACGACCAAAAAGCTCAAAAGTACAAAAGACAATCAAAGAGGTTCCAATTATTGATAAGAAACGTCTCGAAATTACAAGAGTACAAGATTCAAAACGCAAAGTACAAAATATAAAATTGTACGCAAGGACGTTCGAAAATCCGGAACCGGGACCAGAGTCAACTCTCAACGCTCGACGCAACGGACTAAAAATTACAAGTTAATTATATATATAAATATAATATAATATATAATTAATTATATTAATTATATATATATTATATTTATAAAATAAAACGTCGACCAACAAAGAGCCAAAAGCTGGTGAGCTGTATTTACAAACTCCGCGACTCGCGGAGTTTGAAGGCAAAAAATGCCGCGAGTCGCGGAGTATACCTGAACTCAAATCCCTATAAAGCCAACCGAATTCTGATCATTTTTCATCCATCATATATCCATCTCTCTATCTATATCGTATATATTTATATTTATATTTTAATTTTAATTTTAATTTTAATTTTAATCTTAATAATAAGGGTATGTTAGCGAATATTGTAAGGGTGTAAGTCGAAATTCTGTCCGTGTAACGCTACGCTATTTTTAATCATTGTAAGTTATGTTCAACCTTTTTAATTTAATGTCTCGTAGCTAAGTTATTATTATGCTTATTTAATCCGAAGTAATCATGATGTTGGGCTAATTACTAAAATTGGGTAATTGGGCTTTGTACCATAATTGGGGTTTGGACAAAAGAACGACACTTGTGGAAATTAGACTATGGGCTATTAATGGGCTTTATATTTGTTTAACTAAATGATAGTTTGTTAATGTTAATATAAAGATTTACAATTGGGCGTCCCTATAAATTACCATATACACTCGATCGGACACGATGGGCGGGGTATTTATATGTACGAATAATCGTTCATTTAACCGGACACGGGAATGGATTAATAGCCACTAGAATAATTAAAACAGGGGTGAAATTATGT
The DNA here is from genome assembly GCF_046630445.1 of Rutidosis leptorrhynchoides. Lineage (NCBI taxonomy): Eukaryota > Viridiplantae > Streptophyta > Magnoliopsida > Asterales > Asteraceae > Rutidosis > Rutidosis leptorrhynchoides. The sequence continues at coordinate 201,887,423 of NC_092334.1, forward strand.
ACAAGGATACTTGGTATAATTGATAACAAAATATTAAAACCTTGGGTTACACTCAGTCGACATCCTGGTGTAATTATTAAACAAAGTATTAAAATCTTGTTACAGTTTAAGTCCCCAATTAGTTGGAATATTTAACTTCGGGTATAAGGATAATTTGACGAGGATACTCGCACTTTATATTTATGACTGATGGACTGTTATGGACAAAAACCAGACGGACATATTAAATAATCCAGGACAAAGGACAATTAACCCATGGGCATAAAACTAAAATCAACACGTCAACCATCATGATTACGGAAGTTTAAATAAGCATAATTCTTTTATTTCATATTTAATTTCCTTTATTTTATATTTAATTGTACTTCTAATTATCGCATTTTTATTGTTATTTTATTTAATTGCACTTTTAATTATCGTACTTTTTAATTATCGCAAGTTTATTTTATCGCACTTTTATTATTCGCAATTTCATTATCGTTATTTACTTTACGCTTTAATTTAAGTCTTGTATTTATTTATTATTTTACATTTGGTTTTAACTGCGACTAAAGTTTTAAAATCGACAAACCGGTCATTAAACGGTAAAAACCCCCCTTTATAATAATAATATTACTTATATATATATATATTTGTATTTTTATAAAAGTAAACTAATATAGCGTTAAGCTTTGTTTAAAAAGATTCCCTGTGGAACGAACCGCACTTGCTAAAAACTACACTACTGTACGATTAGGTACACTGCCTATAAGTGTTGTAGCAAGGTTTAAGTATATCCATTCTCTAAATAAATAAATATCTTGTGTAAAATTGTATCGTATTTAATAGTATTTCCTGTAAAAATATAAGCTATTTTATATACTACTCTGCTAAAACATCAAGTATTTTTGGCGCCGCTGCCGGGGAATCGCTTAAACGCCGGAAGCGCAACGCTAATATAAAAAAAATAAAAAATTTTAGTTTACTTTTATTAAAATTCTTTTTTATAAAAATACGTTTTAAATATTCGAAAATATAAAAAGAAAAACAAAAATATAAATATTTTTAGGAGTTTGTTAAATATTTAAGTTTTATAAAGTTTCTTTATTTTTATTTTGTAAAAATATAAGTTTTATTTAATTTATTTTATAAATATATTTTATAAATATAAAACCGAAAAAAAAATTTAATATATATAAATCTATTTTTAAGATATTTTTAAAGTTATAAAGTAGTTCTATTTTTATTTAAGTTTTTAAATATAAGTTTTTATTATATAAATATTTTATAAACAGAAAATATAAAAAAAATAAAAAAAACGTCGAATTAAAACTGCACCAGAGTTGAATTTTGGAACCCCGCGACTCGCGGGGTTTGCAGCTTTGAATACCGCAAGTCGCGGAGCCACTCTGACACGGGTACACAGAAACCCTAATCGCATTTAATACGGTGTAATAATTATTATTATTAATTAATTAAGATTTAGGTTTTAATTAAATTAATATTTAATTTTAATTATTTAGTTATATTAAGTTTTAATTAGTTTTATTTATATATTTAAATTAATGCTTTTATAAAATAATATAAAAATAATATTTTTATAAAAATTGTACTTTTTACAACTTTTTGTATATTTTTATATTTTGTCCCTTTTTAAACGTTTTAGCGTAATATTTGATTTTTTAGCCCATATTTAGTTTTAAACTTAGTTTTTGCCATAATTATTTTTATTTCTAGATTTTTAGGCTTTGCCGTAAAATCCCTTAAGTGCTTTTTCTTTAGACTAAGATTTAGGTACTATAGAATTTTGCGACGCCTTTTTAAGTTTTAGTTTCTTTTTAAGCTATTTCCATTTGGGATTTAGTTTTTCCTGTAAGCTTTCATATTTTTAGACGACTTTTACCTATGTATCAATTATCATTCCAATTAGTAATCTCAATTTGCGATTATAATTTTAAGTTAGTTGTAGTAATAAGGTTAGGTTAGTCAATTGTTTTTAAGTTTTATAAGTTTCTTTTATTTTTCCGTCACCTTTTATTTTTCAACCATTTTTCTTTTTCGATCTTTTTCGACGAACTCTTTTTCTTTCTTATTTCTCGCTATTCTAGTTTTAGGACATAGATTTTTATTCTACTTCTTATCTAAATTTCTTAAAATTACGAAAATTTATTTTAAGTGGTTAAATTGATAGACATCAAAATTTTCTGGTTCGTAGTAATAGTTGGATTTGTACGTGGACCGGGTTATTGGAGCCAAACAGTCCTCAATTATATTGAGACCAAACGAATCCTGCCCTCTGCTGCATCTTTTGGCTATTCGAAACGTGGGCAAAATCAGAAAAGTCTATTGATTGGATAACTTATTATAATTTTTCTTTCCTTTTTAAAACTAATAGGATATTCAGTGAATGCACCGAGCAAGACGTTCACCACCTTTTGTACGTTCACCACCTGTAACTAAATCAAGACATTTAGCAAATATTACTGCCGTTGATTTCTCTTTAGAATCGTCATCCAGTCGACCAAGTACTTCAGTTCAAATTTCCGATAATCCATTTTTTGAACCCGACCTCACAATTGAGAATCCGGAGAATATTCAGGAACGATTCGTAGATCCTGAACCACTAAACTTTCCTCCGGAACCACCAATCATTCAAACAGAGATTGTTGAGGAAAGAACCATTAAATCAGAATCCTCTAGTAATTCCGATTCAACAAATTCAATTATGGAGAATCTGGAACCTTTAAGTATGGAAGACCGAATGAGAGCTAAACGCACTGGCCAAGGTCACGCAATTACTCATCCAGACATTAATGCGCCAGATTATGAAATCAAAGGACAAATTCTACACATGGTGACTAATCAATGCCAATTTAGTGGTGCGCCTAAGGAAGATCCAAATGAACATTTACGTACCTTTAATAGGATCTGCACACTATTTAAAATCCGAGAAGTGGAGGATGAACAGATATATCTCATGTTATTTCCCTGGACTTTAAAGGGAGAAGCCAAAGATTGGTTGGAATCGTTACCTGAAGGGGCGATCGATACATGGGACGTTTTAGTTGAAAAATTTCTTAAACAATTCTTTCCTGCATCTAAAGACGTAAGACTTCAAGCAGAAATTGTTACGTTCATACAGAAACCAAATGAAACTCTATATGAGGCGTGGACTAGATTTGAAAAGTTGTTAAGAGGATGTCCGCAACATGGTTTAGATACCTGTCAAATAGTACAAATATTCTACCAAGGATGCGACATCACTACAAGGAAAGACATAGATATAGCAGCTGGTGGTTCTATTATGAAGAAAACCGAAACTGATGCTTACAAAATTATTGATAACACTGCTTCCCACTCACATGAGTGGCACCAAGAAAAAGATATCGTTAGATCATCTAAAGCAGCTAGAGCCGATTCTAGCCATGACTTAGATTCCATTTCCGCAAAGATAGATGCTGTCGAGAGACGAATGGAAAAGATGACTAAAGATATCCACTCGATACGAATTAGTTGTGAGCAGTGTGGAGGACCACATTTGACAAAATATTGTCTCAGTATTGAATTAACAATGGAACAAAGAGAGAATATTTCATACATAAACCAAAGGCCTGGAAATAATTATCAGAATAATTATCAACCGCCAAGACCAATTTACAATCAAAACCAGAATTATAACCGAAATATTCCATACAATAACCAACAAGGTCCTAGCAATCAACAAGTATCCAATAATAATTACAATCAGCAAAGACCTAATTTTCAAAACAAACCACCACAACAAACCGATGATTAAAAGCCGAATTTAGAAGATATGATGACGAAGCTAGTTGAAACTCAAACGCAGTTTTTCACATCTCAGAAACAAACTAATGAACAAAATGCTCAAGCATTTAGAAATCAACAAGCTTCTATTCAAAATCTAGAACAAGAAGTAAGTAACCTAGCAAGATTAATAGGTGAAAGAAAACCGGGAAGTCTACCTAGTGATACAAATGCTAACCCCCGGAATGAAACAGCTAAAGCCATTACCACAAGAAGTGGTACAACACTTAAACCACCTGAAATACCTGTAACTTCTGATGAAGCTATTCCTACTGTACAAGAACCACAACCTGATCAAGATAAGGAAAAAGAACCGGTAGCTGAAAAGATTAATGAAGATAACACAGTTAAGGTTAAACCTTATGTTAAACCATACCAACCACCACTTCCTTACCCGAGTAAAATGAAGAAAGAGAAACTTGAAGCCGAGCAATCCAAATTCTTGGATATGTTTAAACAGATAAATGTAAATCTTCCTTTCATTGATGTGATTTCAGGAATGCCTAGATATGCTAAATTCTTGAAAGATCTAATCTCAAATAGAAAGAAAATGGAAGAACTCTCGGCTGTTACTATGAATGCTAATTGTTCAGCAGTGCTGTTGAATAAGATACCAGAAAAATTATCTGATCCAGGAAGTTTCACAATTCCATGTTTTCTGGGTAGTCTTAGTTCAATAGAAGCATTGGCAGACTTAGGTGCTAGTATAAATCTAATGCCGTATTCACTATACGCTAAACTAGACCTTGGAGAATTGAAACCAACCAGAATAAGCATACAACTAGCCGATAGATCAATAAAATATCCTAGAGGGATAATGGAGAACATGCTAGTTAAAGTTGGTACTTTAGTATTTCCAGTAGATTTTGTTGTTCTGGACATGGAAGAAGATTCTCAAGTTCCTCTCATATTAGGAAGACCATTCTTAAACACGGCTAAAGCAATGATAGACGTGTTCGGTAAGAAACTGACCCTAAGTATAGAGGATGAGAGTGTTACCTTTTCAGTTGATAGAGCAATGCAACAACCGCAATCTGCAGATGATACATGTTATTATATTCAAACTATAGATGCACATGCAGAATTATTAGAAGAATTTCCAGAATTATAAGGAACAGGAGAATGTTCTTTAGGAGAAGGTAATGAACCAATTGATGAAGCTGAAATGTTAGCTACACTTATAGCTAATGGATATGAACCAACAACAGAAGAAATTCAAATGCTAAAAGAAGAAGACAGATATCGATACAAATCATCGATAGAAGAACCTCCGAAATTAGAGTTAAAGCCACTTCCAAACCATTTGGAATATGCTTATTTACATGGTGAATCTGAATTACCTGTAATAATATCGTCTTCTCTTACTGAAAATGAGAAATCACAACTCATTTCTGTGTTGAAAGCTCATAAACCAGCCATTGCATGGAAGATTCATGATATTAAAGGAATAAGTCCTTCGTATTGCACACATAAAATCCTTATGGAAGAAGGTCATAAAACGTATGTGCAACGCCAACGAAGACTAAATCCTAATATGCAAGATGTAGTTAAGAAAGAGATTATTAAACTGCTAGATGCAGGTTTAATTTATCCAATCTCTGATAGTCCATGGGTAAGCCCAGTTCAATGCGTGCCTAAGAAGGGTGGCATGACTGTCATTACAAATGAGAAAAATGAGCTTATTCCTACTAGGACTGTAACAGGAGGGCGTGTGTGTATTGATTATAGAAAATTAAATGACGCCACCAGAAAAGATCACTTTCCCTTACCTTTTATTGATCAAATGTTGGAAAGATTAGCCGGAAATAGTTACTATTGTTTTCTAGATGGATTTTCCGGATATTTTCAAATTCCAATAGCACCCGAAGATCAAGAGAAAACCACATTCACGAGCCCTTATGGTACTTTTGCTTACAAACGCATGCCATTTGGACTTTGCAACGCCCCAGCAACCTTTCAAAGGTGTATGATGGCAATTTTTCACGACATGATAGAAGAATGCATGGAAGTTTTCATGGATGACTTTTCAGTCTTCGGTGATACATTTGAATCATGTCTAGTTAATCTGGAACGAATGCTTATTAGATGCGAACAATCAAATCTAGTACTTAATTGGGAGAAATGCCATTTCATGGTTAAAAAAGGCATCGTTCTTGGACATAAAATTTCAAAAGAAGGAATTGAAGTGGATAGAGCTAAAGTAGATGTAATTGCTAAACTTCCACATCCCACCAATGTTAGAGGAGTTAGGAGTTTTCTAGGGCATGCCGGTATTTACCGACGTTTCATAAAAGATTTTTCTAAAATTGCCACTCCTATGAATAAACTCCTAGAAAAGGATGCTCCATTCATCTTTTCAGATGAGTGTATCAAATCTTTTAATATTCTTAAAGAGAAACTAACTAATGCGCCGATCATGATAACACCAAATTGGAATCTACCATTTGAACTAATGTGCGATGCAAGTGATTTTGCAATGGGAGCCATTTTAGGACAAAGGATTGAAAAACGATTTCAACCTATATATTATGCTAGTAAGACGTTACAAGGAGCACAAACGAACTATACAACTACTGAAAAAGAACTCCTTGCTATTGTCTTTGCTTTTGACAAATTTCGATCATATCTCGTTCTAGCAAAAACGGTGGTCTATACCGACCATTCTGCTCTTAGATACCTATTTTTGAAACAAGATGCTAAACCAAGATTAATCCGTTGGATCTTACTCTTACAAGAGTTTGATATTGAAATCCGAGATAAAAGAGGAGCAGAAAATCTCGCCGCTGATCATCTTTCTCGTCTTGAAAATCCCGAATTAGAAGTTCTAAATGAATCGGCCATACAAGACAACTTTCCTGATGAATATCTATTGAAGATAGATTATAAAGAAATTCCATGGTTTGCAGACTATGCAAACTACTTAGTTTGTAGATTCCTTGAAAAAGGATTATCATACCAAAGACGAAAGAAATTCTTCAGTGATATAAAACACTATTTTTTGGAAGATCCACATCTGTTTAAAAGTTGTCCCGATGGAATAATACGCCGATATGTATTTGGAGATGAAGCTAGTAAAATATTAAACCATTGTCACACAGGACCAACAGGAGGGCATTATGGGCCTCAACTAACAGCAAGAAAAGTTTATGATGCTGGATTCTATTGGCCTACAATTTATAAAGACGCACACCTTCTTTGCAAATCCTGTGATGCTTGTCAAAGGGCCGGAAAAATAAGTCAACGTGATGAAATGCCACAAAATGTCATCCAAGTATGTGAAGTATTTGACATTTGGGGTATTGACTTTATGGGTCCATTTCCAAAATCTCATAATAATCTATATATACTCGTAGCCATTGATTATGTATCTAAATGGGCGGAAGCACAAGCTCTCCCAACTAACGATGCACGAGTTGTAGTCAATTTTTTAAAACGTCTTTTTGCAAGGTTTGGAACACCGAAAGCTTTAATAAGTGATCGGGGTACTCATTTCTATAATAATCAACTTGAGAAAGTTCTTAAAAGATATGGAGTAACTCATAAAATCTCCACCGCATATCATCCACAAACAAGTGGACAAGTTGAAAATACCAACCGAGCTTTAAAACGTATTCTAGAGAAAACTGTAGGATCAAATCCGAAGGAATGGTCCATTAAATTGGAGGATGCACTCTGGGCTTTTAGAACAGCCTACAAAACTCCAATTGGAACCACACCTTTTAGACTTGTTTATGGAAAAGCATGTCATCTTCCAGTAGAAATTGAACACAAAGCATTTTGGGCTTTGAAGACATGTAATCTTGATTTACATGAAGTCGGACGTCTACGATTAAGTCAACTAAACGAATTAGAAGAATTAAGACATGAAGCATACGAAAATTCGTTAATCTATAAAGAAAGAACGAAGAAATGGCATGATAAAAGAATCAGAAGTTCAAAAGAATTTAAAGAAGGAGACAGAGTTCTTCTTTTCAATTCACGATTCAAGCTATTTCCTGGAAAATTGAAATCAAGATGGTCTGGACCATTCATAGTCAAAAGAGTTTTCCCATACGGAACAGTAGAATTGATAAATTCAAATGGGATTGAATTTAAAGTTAATGGTCACAGAGTTAAACACTACATAGATAGTCCGATGGAAGTCGACAACGAAGTTAATCACAATTTCGACACCACAGCTAACTAAGTGTGGGGAGAATCAAATCTTTAAAGGATAATATGTATTTCTATTAGAGTTAGATTGTCTGTTTTCATGTAGTTCTCGAAAATGGAACCCGAATGGTCTTTCCCTAGCAGACCCTAAAGAACTAGTCTTCTCCCCCCATTCTGAATTTTTATTTTTTTTAGGAAATGAAGACTGCCTGTGAACTAAACCATGGTCTAATGCTACACGCTTTGATCACTAAACGTAATAATGACACACTTCCGAGTGAAATAGTATCAGTAATCAGAGAAAGAATGGACGGAGTTAGAAAAGAATCCAGATGCGAAGATAATAAGTTACAATTTGGTAAAGGAAAATCAAAATCCGCAGCGAAAAGAAGAGCACGACACCTAGAAAGATGTCACAAATGTGGAAAATGGTCACATGGAGGTAAATGTTCAAATAATCAAACCTATTCAAATACCGAATTTGTTACTTTATGCAGAGACGGACCGTTCATATGTTTAGAAGAAAAGACACTGAATGCTCGAGGTTACGCCTATGTAGCCATGGAAAACCAATTAAACCGACTATCTTATGAATGGGATAGATCATATAACTAAGAAATCTATTTCACAGGTATGTTTGTACAGTTTCTTTTATTTATTTATTTATTTATTTTTATTTTTATCCTTTTGATAATAAACGCTAATTTGTTCGCTATAAAGTATTAAATTGGTATTGAATAAAATTAGGTTTGGCGACCGAAATTATTGATATCATTCAAAAATTTATTACAACACTGTGAAATTTAACGTTTATTCTTAAGGTATAAATATCTTTAATCAATCAACCCAAAATATTTCAAAAATTCGTCATGAGTTAAATTAGGTCTTGGAACCGAAATTGCTTACCGAAAAGAGGGGCGCATATTTTTGATAATATTTGATTGATAAAAGTGGGATAAAAAGCCAAAAAGATTTTTAATTTTATTTTTACCATGTTTTTAAAATTAATATTTAAATCTTAAATTAATATTGTAAACTTTCTAAAAACAATATATTTAAAATTGTAAATATTTGAAAAATTAATATAAGTTTGGTGTGAATTTATAATATGAATTTTTAAATTAAGATTGGTGTGAATTTTTTATTTTTAAAATATGAATTTTTAATTTTATGCATTTTAAATTGTAAGTTTGGTGTGAATTTTTAATATTAATTTTGAATTTTATATTTAAATTGTGTGAATTTAAAAACAAAAATTTACTTTATCTCATTAAGTTAAAAATATGATTTTTAAAATTCGTCGTAAGTTGAAGACTAGGTCTTTGAACCGAAATTGCTTTACCCGAGGGAGGGACGAGAACTTTTATTATCATTATTTTTAATCTTATTGAATTAAAGTATGCCAAAAACATTAAAAAACCCAAAAATCTTAGCTTTTAAAATAATCGCTACAAAAAGACAAATTTTAAAATTTTGTCGAAGGACGGACTAGGACATCGATCCGAAACGACCTCGTCCTAAATAACAAGGGAAACAAAATTTTAAAATTAATTACTTAATTGTTTTAATTAGTATAAGATGTTAAAAAAAAAAAAATACAAACTCCGCGACTCGCAGAGTTTGCAGTTTCAAACACCGCGACTCGCGGAGGGATCGGATTACAGAAAAAAATAAAAGGAGCTGGAACAGCTCAGTTGCACACCTCAAACAAGAAAAACACTGCGAAAACACTGCGCAAAAACCCGAAAAATACACCCCAAAATCACAATTTTTAACCGTTAATCATCAAATATTTTACTAAAATCATGTTGAGAAGGATGCTATCAAGGAATTACTCAAGAAAAACGGTAAATTTCTACACCTAAACACCATTTAATCCGAAAATTAGTGTTCTTGAGCAATTTTTTCCCCAATTTGATTTTGATGCTTTTTAGTGTAATTATGCTTAAATTGCTTATGTATTATGCTTGTATAACCTAGATTGATGCTGTTTAACATGATTAGAAGCCTTAAACTTCAAATTTTGAGTAATCTAGGGTTTGTGTTCTTGAGCAAATTTGGGGCTTTTTGATATAAACAGGTTATGGCCGATTTTTGTCATGAATTGTTGCTAAATTAAGTAGTGTAACATATTTAGGTAGTTAAATGATCCAAACTTTGAGCCTAAACATGATTTTGAGAATTAAAGTGGACTTTTTCAAGTCTAAAAATTCATGAACTTGATTTTTGAGAGATAATGCCATTTGAAACTTGTTTGATTGCTAGTAATGATTATTTTGACATGTTATTTGAGTTGAATGCTTATGAACTTGGCGAACATTTTCGTATATGCTTATTTGAAAAAGTGTAGATTTGATAAAAATGTGAAAATGAGCTTAAGTTTGATATAAATTGATCATGTCATTGTAATTATTTTGATTGATGATTTTGCTGACACTAATGCATATTTGGATGCACAAAAATTGTGTTTGATGTGTTTTGCAGACTGAAAGGGGTGAATCTTCATCCCAGGCTCGCAATGCTCCTGCTGGGAATGCGGAACAACAGGAGGTGGATAACTACTACAAGCAAGATATACCTCATCCAGTCATGACATTTTCTGATATGCACTTGGAAGATTTGCATCCGAACCTGAGATTTGACAGACTTTGGATAGATTATCCAAAGTATCAAAGGGGGTTGCATACTCTTCATTCTAAAGTTGTTGAGGTACCTAGGGTCATAGAATGGGGACCATTAGAAGCTGTAGAATTGGCCGGGCCAATTAGAGAATTACTTGCACAAAGGTATGGTAATTCTACTTTTAATGACTGGGTACGTTTATTCACCATGCGTAGACCTGTATATAAAGTATGGTGTGAAGAATTGTTGTATAGTATAGAATTAAATGATCGGGTAGCTAGTTTAACCGATCGATCTTTTATTAGATTTTTGTTAGGAGGTTCGATGCGCCACATGTCTTTACTAGACATGGCTCAGGCTTTACGTATATATACGCCTGAGGAGTTAGCATCTGCCGATTGTAGAGGGTTGATACTAAATGGTAGAAAGATAGATGAAAATTTTGATACACACAGTGTACGGAGTCAAATGACAAGCCATCACCGATTCAAAGGGGGAAATTACTCTTATTTGGATATAGATAGAGCTGAATTAAGAGTGATTCATAGGTTTTTAGCTAATTCGATTACACAAATAGGTAAGAACAAGGAAAAGGTAAATGAACAGGATTTGTTTTACCATATGTGTATTCAAGACCCACAAAGCGCTGTAAGTATACCGTATTGTGTAAGTTATTATTTATCAGCTATGGTTAGGGGGATCAGACCGCATAGCATAATAGGAGGTGGTATTTTTATTACTTTGATTGCTGAATATCTCGGTGTGGATATAAGTCGGGGGGGATTATTAGTTGAAGAACCAGAACCCCGCGATACTATAGGTTTAAATGTATACCATGGTGCGAAAGTTTTGAAGAGGCGAAATAACGCCGCAGTACAATACCATGGTAGACATCCACAGGTTGAGAGAAACCAACAGCAAGGTAATGTAGGAGGGGGAAATGAAATGCAAGAAATGCAAAGGTTTATAGCTTCACAGGAGTACGAAAATGCTAGACAGAGAGCATTTGAAGATTGACAAGTTTATCAAAACCAAATCATAGCTCATTGCCAACATATAGGTAGAAACTATATTCCTACTCCGAAACCCATATTCCCTCCCTGGTCTATAGAGATGCAACCACCGTATCCTACGTATAACCCTGCCGAAGCATTTTATAGCACCTATGGTTATGCTTGGAACCCCTATTGGTATCAATATCCTCCCTAGTCTACTTAGTTTTATTTATTTTGTAATTTGTAATATTGATATGTTTAATACTTATGTTAATATTGTAATAGTTTTTATAATTTTCTAACTTTTATTCTTAGATTTTAATAATTTTTGAATGTGGGGTAATATACCAAACTTCAAAAATATGTATATATGTTTACAGTTTATCTTATGTACACAACAGGATAAAACAACGCATTTTCAAAGACTGGCATTAAGTTCAGCAAAAGCAACTAATTTTGACGACAAGATGCAAAATATATTTGAAATAACAACAAGATGGAATGAACAAATGATGTGCACCATTTATCATTCAGCAAACAAACTCCAATATGTTTGGAAAATTTGGTAAAATTTAATCATTTTCACACAAATCACCCTCAATAATTTAAATTGTTACTGATTTCTTGCAAATGAGGGCATTGCAAGATCCTAAGTGTGGGAATGGGTTAAATTCTTTCGGATTTTAAAATTTTTACTTTATACACTTAGTTACCATTAAAAATACTAGTAAAGCACTAGTTGTATTAGAATCTAGTGCTCTCTGATAATAAAGAACAGCCCTAGTCTTATATACTGACTACCCAATTCTAGTAAAAATTTTCAAAATTTTCAATTAAATGAACTCAAAATCATGTTTATACATATTTATGAACGATAAAACTAGGTTTTAACACCGAAATTATTATTACCTCAGAAAGGACATAAATTGATAAACAAACCAAAATGTTAAAATTCATTTAAAATGGAATAAAGGACGATAAAAAGGAAAATAAAAGCCAAGTGTGGGAAAATTTACCAAGTTATCTTAAACATATGTCACATATATCTGTAACAAATAACTGAAAATACTTATGCTTTGGACTAAACTAAACTGTTTTACCCGATGAAAGAAAAGAAGAGATGGATCTACAAGATAAATCAATTCCATCATTAAAAGGAAGTAAAGTCTTCCGAAAAAGACACGCGCTACTTGATTTAAGTCAGGAAGTTGTCGTCCAGACCAGCTGTAGGTTGACGAAAAATCTAGAAAAGTCATCACTAAAATCAGCAGGAAATCCACGGACCTCAGCATTAAACAGGGTCGCCAAGTGGTCAGATTTATCCTAACCATGAGAAGGATTTATCTCGTACAATGGGGGGGCACCATGCAAATTAGCTGGATAAGACTAATGAATCAGATCCCCAGAAAGGATAATCTCCTTAAAAGATCAAAAATCACCTTTTAAGCCTGATATTACTCAATCCTTGAGATTGACCTTAAAGATTGAGAATTACAAACTCATGGAATTCAATGATATCTAAACTCGAGCTTGAACGAGAAAATATTTTGATCAAAATTACAAACCGATTTGTTTTCTGAAAACCCTATTTTCAATGCGTTCATTACCATTGAACGTAAAATCCTAGGAATTCACCTGGAATTCATTAGGTCACCTGAACTAAATCGGGTGTCAACCGTAAGAACGGTGGTTGCATAGCATGGTCAAAGACAGGACCTTGTGCCAGACCGAAAAATCATAAGGATGAGCTTTAATATTGCTCCTACCAAGGATAGTAATTGCGTCCGACACGTTATAGACCATAATTAAAAACATGTCAGGGGACATTGCCTTAACAGTTGCTTGTTCAACGCTTTCCTTTACAACCGGACGGTAGTTTACCGAAAGGTAATATACGGGACAAGTAAACTGGACGTGTTGCTTTCCAAATACAAGGTTAGCAAGTGGGTGACACAAAACCGCAAGTTTTGAGCTAAAATTTTCAAATCTGAAACCCACCAAACCCACAAAAATATTTTGCAAACACCGGTGAAGGGTTATTCCGGAAAACTTATCTAGTGTAAAAACTAGATTTAATTTTCAAAAGATCAAATCTTTTCATAAAGATCCAATTTCCTTAATGGATCTAAATTTTTATAGTCATGTGGGACTGTAAACCATATCGTTACTACCATTGTTTATACCGCCATATAGAAATCACGAATATGTACAAAGTGTGAAGAATAAAGAAGTGATTCTAGTATTTCAAGACGATATTGCTTGAGGACAAGCAACGCTCAAGTGTGGGAATATTTGATAATGCTAAAAACGAACATATATTTCATAGCAGTATTCCTCAAGAAAGACAAGCTTTTAGTTGCAATTGTTCTATTTACAAGTGATATTCGTTTAAATAATAAAAGGTGAAGACAAAAGACAGATTCGACGAATTGAAGACGCAAACGACCAAAAAGCTCAAAAGTACAAAAGACAATCAAAGAGGTTCCAATTATTGATAAGAAACGTCTCGAAATTACAAGAGTACAAGATTCAAAACGCAAAGTACAAAATATAAAATTGTACGCAAGGACGTTCGAAAATCCGGAACTGGGACCAGAGTCAACTCTCAACGCTCGACGCAACGGACTAAAAATTACAAGTTAATTATATATATAAATATAATATAATATATAATTAATTATATTAATTATATATATATTATATTTATAAAATAAAACGTCGACAAACAAAGAGCCAAAAGCTGGTGAGCTGTATTTACAAACTCCGCGACTCGCGGAGTTTGAAGGCAAAAAATGCCGCGAGTCGCGGAGTATACCTGAACTCAAATCCCTCTAAAGCCAACCGAATTCTGATCATTTTTCATCCATCATATATCCATCTCTCTATCTATATCGTATATATTTATATTCATATTTTAATTTTAATTTTAATTTTAATTTTAATTTTAATCTTAATAATAAGGGTATGTTAGCGAATATTGTAAGGGTGTAAGTCGAAATTCTGTCCGTGTAACGCTACGCTATTTTTAATCATTGTAAGTTATGTTCAACCTTTTTAATTTAATGTCTCGTAGCTAAGTTATTATTATGCTTATTTAATCCGAAGTAATCATGATGTTGGGCTAATTACTAAAATTGGGTAATTGGGCTTTGTACCATAATTGGGGTTTGGACAAAAGAACGACACTTGTGGAAATTAGACTATGGGCTATTAATGGGCTTTATATTTGTTTAACTAAATGATAGTTTGATAATGTTAATATAAAGATTTACAATTGGGCGTCCCTATAAATTACCATATACACTCGATCGGACACGATGGGCGGGGTATTTATATGTACGAATAATCGTTCATTTAACCGGACACGGGAATGGATTAATAGCCACTAGAATAATTAAAACAGGGGTGAAATTATGTACAAGGATACTTGGTATAATTGATAACAAAATATTAAAACCTTGGGTTACACTCAGTCGACATCCTGGTGTAATTATTAAACAAAGTATTAAAATCTTGTTACAGTTTAAGTCCCCAATTAGTTGGAATATTTAACTTCGGGTATAAGGATAATTTGACGAGGATACTCGCACTTTATATTTATGACTGATGGACTGTTATGGACAAAAACCAGACGGACATATTAAATAATCCAGGACAAAGGACAATTAACCCATGGGCATAAAACTAAAATCAACACGTCAACCATCATGATTACGGAAGTTTAAATAAGCATAATTCTTTTATTTCATATTTAATTTCCTTTATTTTATATTTAATTGCACTTCTAATTATCGCATTTTTATTGTTATTTTATTTAATTGCACTTTTAATTATCGTACTTTTTAATTATCGCAAGTTTATTTTATCGCACTTTTATTATTCGAAATTTCATTATCGTTATTTACTTTACGCTTTAATTTAAGTCTTGTATTTATTTATTATTTTACATTTGGTTTTAACTGCGACTAAAGTTTTAAAATCGACAAACCGGTCATTAAACGGTAAAAACCCCCCTTTATAATAATAATATTACTTATATATATATATTTGTATTTTTATAAAAGTAAACTAATATAGCGTTAAGCTTTGTTTAAAAAGATTCCCTGTGGAACGAACCGCACTTACTAAAAACTACTCTACTGTACGATTAGGTACACTGCCTATAAGTGTTGTAGCAAGGTTTAAGTATATCCATTCTCTAAATAAATAAATATCTTGTGTAAAATTGTATCATATTTAATAGTATTTCCTGTAAAAATATAAGCTATTTTATATACTACTCTGCTAAAACATCAAGTATTTTTGGCGCCGCTGCCGGGGTTAAATTCTTTCGGATTTTAAAATTTTTACTTTATACACTTGGTTACCATTAAAAATACTAGTAAAGCAGTAGTTGTATTAGAATCTAGTGCTCTCTGATAATAAAGAACAGCCCTAGTCTTATATACTGACTACCCAATTCTAGTAAAAAATTTTCAAAATTTTCAATTAAATAAACTCAAAATCATGTTTATACATATTTATGAACGATAAAACTAGGTTTTAACACCGAAATTATTGTTACCTCAGAAAGGACATAAATTGAGAAACAAACCAAAATGTTAAAATTCATTTAAAATGGAATAGAGGACGATAAAAAGGAAAATAAAAGCCAAGTGTGGGAAAATTTACAAAGTTATCTTAAACATATGTCACATATATCTGTAACAAATAACTGAAAATACTTTTGCTTTGGACTAAACTAAACTATTTTACCCGATGAAAGAAAAGAAGAGATGGATCTACACGATGAATCAATTCCATCATTAAAAGGAAGTAAAGTCTTCCGAAAAAGACACGCGCTTCTTGATTTAAGTCAGGAAGTTGTCGTCCAGACCAGCTGTAGGTTGACGAAAAATCTAGAAAAGTCATCACTAAAATCAGCAGGAAATCCACGGACCTCAGCATTAAACAGGGTCGCCAAGTGGTCAGATTTATCCTAACCATGAGAAGGATTTATCTCGTACAATGGGGGGCACCATGCAAATTAGCTGGATAAGACTAATGAACCAGATCCCCAGAAAGGATAATCTCCTTAAAATATCAAAAATCAGCTTTTAAGCCTGATATTACTCAATCCTTGAGATTGACCTTAAAGATTGAGAATTACAATCTCATGGAATTTAATGATATCTAAACTCGAGCTTGAACGAGAAAATATTTTGATCAAAATTACAAACCGATTTGTTTTCTGAAAACCCTATTTTCAATGTGTTCATTACCATTGAACGTAAAATCCTAGGAATTCACCTGAAATTCATTAGGTCACCTGAACTAAATCGGGTGTCAACCGTAAGAACGGTGGTTGCATAGCATGGTCAAAGACAGGACCTTGTGCCAGACCGAAAAATCATAAGGATGAGCTTTACTATTGCTCCTACTAAGGATAGTAATTGCGTCCGACACGTTATAGAACATAATTAAAAGAATGTCAGGGGACATTGCCTTAACAGTTGCTTGTTCAACACTTTCCTTTACAACCGGACGGTAGTTTACCGAAAGGTAATATACGGGACAAGTAAACTGGACGTGTTGCTTTCCAAATACAAGGTTAGCAAGTGGGTGACACAAAACCGCAAGTTTTGAGCTAAAATTTTCAAATCTGAAACCCACCAAACCCACAAAAATATTTTGCAAACACCGGTGAAGGGTTATTCCGGAAAACTTATCTAGGGTAAAAACTAGATTTAATTTTCAAAAGATCAAATGTTTTCATAAAGATCCAATTTCCTTAATGGATCTAAATTTTTATAGTCATGTGGGACTGTAAACCATATCGTTACTACCATTGTTTATACCGCCGTATAGAAATCACGAATATGTACAAAGTGTGAAGAATAAAGAAGTGATTCTAGTATTTCAAGACGATATTGCTTGAGGACAAGCAACGCTCAAGTGTGGGAATATTTGATAATGCTAAAAACGAACATATATTTCATAGCATTATTCCTCAAGAAAGACAAGCTTTTAGTTGCAATTGTTCTATTTACAAGTGATATTCGTTTAAATAATAAAAGGTGAAGACAAAAGACAGATTCGACGAATTGAAGACGCAAACGACCAAAAAGCTCAAAAGTACAAAAGACAATCAAAGAGGTTCCAATTATTGATAAGAAACGTCTCGAAATTACAAGAGTACAAGATTCAAAACGCAAAGTACAAAATATAAAATTGTACGCAAGGACGTTCGAAAATCCGGAACCGGGACCAGAGTCAACTCTCAACGCTCGACGCAACGGACTAAAAATTACAAGTTAATTATATATATAAATATAATATAATATATAATTAATTATATTAATTATATATATATTATATTTATAAAATAAAACATCGACAAACAAAGAGCCAAAAGCTGGTGAGCTGTATTTACAAACTCCGCGACTCGCGGAGTTTGAAGGCAAAAAATGCCGCGAGTCGCGGAGTATACCTGAACTCAAATCCCTATAAAGCCAACCGAATTCTGATCATTTTTCATCCATCATATATCCATCTCTCTATCTATATCGTATATATTTATATTTATATTTATATTTTAATTTTAATTTTAATTTTAATCCTAATAATAAGGGTATGTTAGCGAATATTGTAAGGGTGTAAGTCGAAATTCTGTCCGTGTAACGCTACGCTATTTTTAATCATTGTAAGTTATGTTCAACTTTTTTAATTTAATGTCTCGTAGCTAAGTTATTATTATGCTTATTTAATCCGAAGTAATCATGATGTTGGGCTAATTACTAAAATTGGGTAATTGGGCTTTGTACCATAATTGGGGTTTGGACAAAAGAACGACACTTGTGGAAATTAGACTATGGGCTATTAATGGGCTTTATATTTGTTTAACTAAATGATAGTTTGTTAATGTTAATATAAAGATTTACAATTGGGCGTCCCTATAAATTACCATATACACTCGATCGGACACGATGGGCGGGGTATTTATATGTACGAATAATCGTTCATTTAACCGGACACGGGAATGGATTAATAGCCACTAGAATAATTAAAACAGGGGTGAAATTATGTACAAGGATACTTGGTATAATTGATAACAAAATATTAAAACCTTGGGTTACACTCAGTTGACATCCTGGTGTAATTATTAAACAAAGTATTAAAATCTTGTTACAGTTTAAGTCCCCAATTAGTTGGAATATTTAACTTCGGGTATAAGGATAATTTGACGAGGATACTCGCACTTTATATTTATGACTGATGGACTGTTATGGACAAAAACCAGACGGACATATTAAATAATCCAGGACAAAGGACAATTAACCAATGGGCATAAAACTAAAATCAACACGTCAACCATCATGATTACGGAAGTTTAAATAAGCATAATTCTTTCATTTCATATTTAATTTCCTTTATTTTATATTTAATTGCACTTCTAATTATCGCATTTTTATTGTTATTTTATTTAATTGCACTTTTAATTATCGTACTTTTTAATTATCGCAAGTTTATTTTATCGCACTTTTATTATTCGCAATTTCATTATCGTTATTTACTTTACGCTTTAATTTAAGTCTTGTATTTATTTATTATTTTACATTTGGTTTTAACTGCGACTAAAGTTTTAAAATCGACAAACCGGTCATTAAACGGTAAAAACCCCCCTTTATAATAATAATATTACTTATATATATATATTTGTATTTTTATAAAAGTAAACTAATATAGCGTTAAGCTTTGTTTAAAAAGATTCCCTGTGGAACGAACCGCACTTACTAAAAACTACACTACTGTACGATTAGGTACACTGCCTATAAGTGTTGTAGCAAGGTTTAAGTATATCCATTCTCTAAATAAATAAATATCTTGTGTAAAATTGTATCGTATTTAATAGTATTTCCTGTAAAAATATAAGCTATTTTATATACTACTCTGCTAAAACATCACATACCATCTAGCTCTTAAATTCATTTCTAAGGATAAACATGCTTATTTAAAGCTCAAATTCATGAAAGACTCATTGAAGATTCAGAACCATAACAATTTTAAGTATTTACTTTACATACAACAACCCTGGGTTGAATTCAACAAGAAAGACAGGGGATTATTAGTTACTTACTTTCTTTAAACTTTAATTAATCTTGGCTACTTGATTTCAAGCTTCAATCGACCTTTACCTTAGCAATTTTTGAAACCCTTATTTAGGAGTAGAGTATGTAGTATATGTGTGTGTGAGGATGAAATGAAATGTCTGGAGATTTCAAGTAACTAGTTCGTCTCATTTAGCCTCTTTTATTAAATCAACTTTAACATCTTAGCAATTTTAGTCCCTCTTCATAACAATGCTACTTAGGTGGTCCTAATTGAATAAGTTAACTTTCCATTACTTTACACAAGAGGTCCTAATTTCATTTAACATTTAATAATAGCTTATTTAAATATATAAAAAAACAATTCAAAATTACCTCAACTTTTAGGGTGTCACAAGATGATTTCTCAAAGAGCTCTGTCACGACCCCCGTCTCGATTTCCCAAGACGTGGTGTGAACTTTAACATAGTGTTTCAGGTTATAGTCAACGTAGCAGCGAAAACAAAAATATTATTACATCACGGTCTCTATTTTTAGTTTTGGTACATCGTGGTTACAAAATACAAGTACAAACATAGTACAAATACAAATACATCGTAATCTAGCCTATCAACACTAGATTTAATAAAAGACATTTTTAAGGCTTCCACGATACCCGACCTGATAATGCTTCCAAAAGCTAAGTACCTGAGATAAATACTTTAAAATGTCAATATAAATATTGGTGAGTTCATAGGTTTAGTTACATTGCATAGTTAATGGACATCAAGATTTCATGTATAAAACAGTTGAAAAGTTATTCTAGTTCATGAGCTTTCGATATCGAACGTTAACGTAAAAGTACCCGAAAACAAGCGTCACTTAAGGTCTAAGTGCAAGTGGTCGAAGGTTATGCATATGATAGCCTAGTAGGCCTATCCTGATGTGAGGAGTCATCCTTAAATAGATCTATTCATAATATTCGCGTTTACCAAACCGGTAATAAACGATATCAAAATCGGACTTTCTAAATTGACCTTTGTTACTTGATAATGCTAAAAACGAACATATATTTCATAGCATTATCTCTCAAGAAAGATAAGCTTTTAGTTGCAATTGTTCTATTTACAAGTGATATTCGTTTGTATAATAAAAAGTGAAGACAAATTCGACGAATTGAGGATGCAAACGACCAAAAAGCTCAAAAGTACAAAGTACAAAGTACAAAGTACAATCAAAGTGGTTCAAATTATTGATGAGAAACGTCTCAAAATTGGAAGAGTACAAGCCGCAAAACGTAAAATACAAGATATTAAATTGTACGAAAGGACGTTCGAAAATCCAGAACCGTGACCAGAGTCAACTCTTAACGCTCGATGCAACGGACTAAAAATTACAAGTCAACTATGCATATGAATATAATATAATATATAATTAATTCTTAAAATTATATATATATATATTATATTATTATATAAAACTGTCGGCAAGAAGAAAACAACCAAAGTTGAGCTGTCCCAGCTGGCCATGCGATCGAATGGCCAGGAAGAAGGAATTCTATGCGGTCGCATGACCCAAAAAGTGAGGCCACATTGCTATAAATTTCGCAGTTTCAGTTGAATATAAACACATCCTTTTCTTTCCTTTCTCTCAACGTATACATATATATATATATATATATATATATATATATATATATATATATATTATAATTTTAATTTTAATTTTAATAATAATAAGGGTATGTTAGCGAATGTTGTAAGGGTGTAAGTCGAAATTCTGTCCGTGTAACGCTACGCTATTTTTAATCATTGTAAGTTATGTTCAACCTTTTTAAATTAATATCTCGTAGCTAAGTTATTATTATGCTTATTTAAGCTGAAGTAATCATGATGTTGGGCTAAAATATTAAAGACGGAGTAATTGGGCTTTGTACCATAATTGGTGTTTGGACAAAAGAACGACACTTGTGGAAATTAGACTATGGGCTATTAATGGGCTTTATATTTGTTTAATTAAATGATAGTTTGTTAATTTAATATAAAGATTTACAATTGGACGTACCTATAAATAACCACATACACTCGATCGGACACGATGGGCGGGATATTTATAAGTACTAATAATCGTTCATTTAACCGGACACGGGAATGGATTAATAGTTAAGGGACTTATTAAAACAAGGGTGAATTATGTACAAGGACACTTGGCGTAATTGTTAACAAAGTATTAAAATCTTGGGTTACATGCAGTCGATATCCTGGTGTAATTATTAAACAAAATATTAAAACCTTGTTACAGTTTAAGTCCCCAATTAGTTGGAATATTTGACTTCGGATATAAGGATAATTTGACGAGGACACTCGCACTTTATATTTATGACTGATAGACTGTTATGGACAAAAACCAGACGGACATATTGAATAATCCAGGACAAAGGACAATTAACCCATGGTAATAAACTAAAATTAACACGTCAAACATCATGATTACGGAAGTTTAAATAAGCATAATTCATTTATTTCATATTTAATTGCGCTTTTAATTATCGTACTTTTATTTATTACACTTTTAATTATCGTACTTTTTAATTATTGCAACTTTTATTTACTGTCATTTTATTTATCGCACTTTTATTTATCACAACTTTAATTATTGTCATTTACTTTACGCTTAAAATTAAGTTATATTTATTTTTAATATTTTACATTAGGTTTTAACTGCGACTTAAGTTTTAAAATCGACAAACCGGTCATTAAACGGTAAAAAACCCCCTTTTTATAATAATAATACTACTTATATATATATTTTATATTTTTACATATATAGTTTTTAAAAATATAGCGTTAAACTTGGCTAAGATCCCTGTGGAACGAACTGGACTTACTAAAAACTACACTACTGTACGATTAGGTACACTGCCTATAAGTGTTGTAGCAAGGTTTAGGTATATCCATTCTATAAATAAATAAATATCTTGTGTAAAATTGTATCGTATTTAATAGTATTTCCTTGTAAAAATTAATACTATTTCGTATACCCCTCGCATAACATCAAGTATTTTTGGCGCCGCTGCTGGGGACTGCTTAAACGCCGGAAGCGAAACGCTATATATATAAAAAAAATACAAAAATATAAAAAGTAAAAAAAAATTATATATTTTTAAGAGTTTATAAAATATTTCTAATTCTACTTTTAGTTTATAAAAATATAAGTTTTTATTTAATTTATATAAATATTTTATATAAATATTAAAACAAAAAATTTAAAACAGAAGAAAAAATAAAACCAATCGGGCCACTACACTGTAGCAGCCCAATATCTGGCCCGAATTCGCAGACCATGCGATTGCATGGTAAAACAACTAACACCTCATGTGATCGCATGAGGTGAGTTGACAGGTCTGGTAACCTCAGCCGACAGAATTAGGGTTAGTTTTATTATTATTATTAATTAATTAGGTTTAGGGTATAATTTAATATTAATTAGTTTTAGTTTTTAATTAATTTGTATTATTTAGTTTAATTAGTTTTATAAATATATAAAATTAATAGTTTTATAAAATAAATAATATAAAAATAATATTTTTATAAAAATTGCACTTTTTACAACTTTAAGTTTATTTTTATATTTTGTATCTTTTTATTTGTTTTAGCGTAATATTTGTATTTTTCGTTCATATTTAGTTTTAAAACATAGTTTTTGCCATAGTTATTTTTATTTCTAGATTCTTAGGCTTTGTCGTAAAATCCCTTAAGTGCTTTTTCTTTAGACTAAGATTTAGGTGCTTTAGAATTTTACGACGCCGTTTTAAAATTTTAGTACCTTTTTAAGTTATTGCCGTTTTGGATATAGAATTCCTTTTAAGCTTTAATACCTTTAGACGCAATTTTTAATTCTTAGTTTTTAGACTTTTAAGTTTCGACTCGCTACGTTCTTTTTATTATTTTTCGACGCTTATTTTTCGACCTTTTATTTTTCGACGTTTTTCGACGCACTCTTTTTCTTTCTTATTTCTCAACGCTCTAGATTTTTAGGACATAGAATTTTCAATTTCTTCTTTAAAATTTCTTTAAACTTCGACGAAGAGTTATTTTAAGTGGTTAAATTGATAGACATCCAAAATTTTCTGCTTCGTAGTAATAGTTGGATTTGTTAGTGGATGAGTTGTGAGCTTCCGATTTAAAGGGTTCTGGTTCCCTGCTACATCTTTTGGCTATTCGAAACGTGGGCAAAAGCAGTAAAGTCTATTAATTTGATAACTTATATAATTTTTATCTTTTATAACTAATAGGATATTCAGTGAATGCACCGAGCAAAACGTTCATCACCTTTTATACGTTCACCACATGAAACTCGATCAAGACATCTAGCTAATATTGTGGCCGTTGATTTTTCTTTGGAATCGTCATCCAGTCGACCAAGTACTCCAATTCAAATTTCCGATAATCCATTTTTTGAACCCGACCTCACAATTGAGAATCCGGAGGATATTCAGGGACAATTCAGAGATCCTGAACCATTAATCTTTCCTCCGGAACCACCAATCATTTAAACAGAGATTGTTGAGGAACAACCCATTAAATCAGAATCCTCTAGTGATTTTGATTCAACAAATTCAACCATGGAGAATCTGGAACCTCTAAGTATGGAAGACCGAATGAGAGCTAAACGCACTGGCAAGGTCACGCAATTACTCAACCAGACATTAATGCGCCAGATTATGAAATCAAGGGACAAATCCTACACATGGTGACTAATCAATGCCAATTTAGTGGTGTGCCGAAGGAAGATCCAAATGAACATCTTCGTACCTTTAATAGGATCTGTACTTTATTTAAAATTAGAGAAGTGGAGGATGAACAGATATATCTCATGTTATTTCCCTGGACTTTAAAGGGAGAAGCCAAAGATTGGTTAGAATCGTTACTGGAAAGGGCGATTGATACATGGGATGTTTTAGTTGAAAAATTTCTTAAACAATTCTTTCTGGCATCTAAAGCCGTAAGACTTCAAGGAGAAATTGTTACGTTCACACAAAAGTCAAACGAAACTCTATATGAAGCGTGGACAAGATTTGGAAAAGTTATTAAGAGGATGTCCGCAACATGGTTTAGACACTTGTCAAATAGTACAAATATTCTACCAAGGATGCGACATCACTATAAGAAAAGACATCGATATAGCAGCTGGTGGTTCCATTATGAAGAAAACTGCAACTGACGCTTACAAAATTATTGATAACACTGCTTCCCACTCACATGAGTAGCATCAAGAAAAAGATGTCGTTAGATCATCTAAAGCAGCTAGAGCCGATTCTAGCGATGACTTTGATTCCATTTCTACAAAGATAGATGCTGTCGAGAGATGAATGGGAAAGATGACTAAAGATATTCACTCAATACGAATTAGTTGTGAGCAGTGTGGAGGACCACATTTAACAAAAGATTGTCTCAGTATTGAACAAACAATGGAACAAAGAGAGAATGTTTCATACATGAACCAAAGGCCTGGAAATAATTATCAGAATAATTATCAACCGCCAAGACCGATCTACAAACAAAATCAGAATTATAACCGAAATGTTCCATACAACAATCAACAAGGTCCTAGCAATCAACAAGTATCCAATAATACTTACAATCAGCAAAGACCTATTTTTCAAAACAAACCACCACAAACCGATGATAAAAAGCCAAATTTAGAAGATATGATGTCGAAGCTAGTTGAATCTCAAACTCAGTTTTTCACATCTCAGAAACAAACCAATGAACAAAATGCTCAAGCATTTAGAAATCAACAAGCTTCTATTCAAAATTTAGAATAAGAAGTAAGTAACCAAGCAAGGTTAATAGGTGAAACAGCTAAAGCCATTACCACAAGAAGTGGTATTACACTTAAACCACCTGAAATACCTGTAATTTCTGATGACTCTATTCCTACTCCACAAGAACCACAATCTGAGCAAGATAAGGAAACAGAACCGATAGTTGAAAAGGTTAATGAAGATAACACAGTTAAGGCAAAACCTTATGTTAAACCATACCAACCACCACTTCCTTACCCGAGTAAAATGAGAAAAAAGAGACTTGAAGCCGGGCAATCCAAATTCTTGGATATGTTTAAACAGATAAATGTCAATCTTCCTTTCATTGATGTGATTTCAGGAATGCCTAGATATGCTAAATTCTTGAAAGATCTAATCACAAATAGAAAGAAAATGGAAGAACTCTCGGCTGTTACTATGAATGCTAATTGCTCTGCAGTACTGTTGAATAAGATACCAGAAAAATTATCAGATCCAGGAAGTTTCACAATTCCATGTTTTCTGGGTAGTCTTAGTTCAATAGAAGCATTGGCAGACTTAGGTGCTAGTATAAATTTAATGCCGTATTCACTATACGCTAAACTAGACCTTGGAGAATTAAAACCAACACGAATAAGTATACAACTAGCTGATCGATCAGTAAAATATCCTAGAGGGATAATGGAGAACATGCTAGTTAAAGTTGGTACTTTAGTATTTCCAGTTGATTTTGTTATTCTGGACATGGAAGAAAATTCTCGAGTTCCTCTCATATTAGGAAGACCATTCTTAAACACGGCTAAAGAAATAATAGACGTGTTCGGTAAGAAGCTGACCCTAAGTATAGAGGACGAGAGTGTTACCTTTTCAGTTGATAGAGCCATGAAACAACTGCAATTTGCAGATGATACATGTTATTATATTCAAACTATAGATTCACATGCAGAATTGTTAGAAGATTTTCAGAATTACAAGGAACAGGAGAATGTTCTTTAGGAGAAGGAACTGAACCAATTAATGAAGCTGAAATGTTAGCTACACTTATGGCTAATGGATATGAACCAACAACAGAAGAAATTCAAATGCTAAAAGAGGAAGACAGATATCGATACAAATCATCGATAGAAGAACCACCGACATTAGAGTTAAAGCCACTTCCAAACCATTTGGAATATGCTTATTTACATGGTGAATCTGAATTACCTGTAATAATATCGTCTTCTCTTACTGAAAATGAAAAATCTCAACTCATTTCTGTGCTAAAAGCTCATAAACCAGCTATTGCATGGAAGATTCATGACATTAAAGGCATAAGTCCTTCGTATTGCACACATAAAATCCTTATGGAAGAAGATCATAAAACGTATGTGCAACGCCAATGAAGACTAAATCCTAATATGCAAGATGTTGTTAAGAAAGAAATAATTAAACTGCTAGATGCAGGTTTAATTTATCCAACTTCTGATAGTCCATGGGTAAGCCCAGTTCAATGCGTACCTAAGAAGGGTGGCATGACTGTCATCACAAATGAGAAAAATGAGCTTATTCCTACTAGGACTGTAACAGGATGGCGCGTTTGTATTGATTATAGAAAATTAAACGTCGCAACCCGAAAAGATCACTTTCCCTTACCTTTCATTGATTAAATGTTGGAAAGATTAGCCGGAAATAGTTACTATTGTTTTCTTGACGGTTTTTCGGGATATTTTCAAATTCCAATAGCACCCGAGGACCAAGAGAAAACCACGTTCACGTGCCCTTATGGTACTTTTGCTTACAGACGCATGCCATTTGGACTTTGCAACGCCCCTGCAACCTTTCAAAGATGCATGATGGCGATTTTTCACGACATGATAGAAGAATGCATGGAAGTTTTCATGGATGACTTTTCAGTCTTCGGTGACACATTTGAATCATGTCTAGTCAATCTTGAACGAATGCTTATTAGATGCGATCAATCAAATCTAGTACTTAATTGGGAGAAATGCCATTTCATGGTTAGAGAAGGCATTGTTCTTGGTCATAAAATTTCAAAGGAATGAATTGAAGTGGATAGAGCTAAAGTAGATGTAATTGCTAAACTTCCACATCCCACCAATGTTAGAGGAGTTAGGAGTTTTCTAGGGCATGCCAGTTTTTACCGACGTTTCATAGAAGATTTTTCTAAAATTGCCACTCCTATGAATAAACTCCTAGAAAAGGATGCTCCATTCATCTTTTCTGATGAATGCATCAAGTATTTTAATATTCTTAAAGAGAAACTCACTAATGCACCGATCATGATAACTCCAAATTGGAATCTACCATTTGAACTAACGTGCGATGCAAGTGATTTTGCAATGGGAGCCGTTTTAGGACAAAGGATTGAAAAACGATTTCAACCTATTTATTACGCTAGTAAGACGTTACAAGGAGCACAAACGAATTACACAACTACTGAAAAAGAACTCTTTGCTTTCATCTTTGCTTTTGACAAATTTCGTTCATATCTCGTTCTAGCTAAAACGGTGGTCTATACCGACCATTCTGCTCTTAGATACCTATTTTCGAAACAAGATGCCAAACCACGATTAATCCGTTGGATCTTACTCTTACAAGAGTTCGATATTGAAATCCAAGAAAAAAAAGGGAGCAAAAAATCTCACCGCTGATCATCTTTCTCATCTTGAAAATCCCGAATTAGAAGTTCTAAATGAATCGACCATACAAGATAACTTTCCTGATGAATATCTATTGAAGATAGATTATAGTGAAATTCCATGGTTTACAGAGTATGCAAACTACTTAGTATGTGGATTCTTTGAAAAAGGATTGTCGTACCAAAAATGAAAGAAATTCTTTAGTGATATAAAACACTATTACTGGGAAGATCCACATTTGTTTAAAAGTTGTCACGATGGAATAATACGCCGATGTGTATTCGGAGATGAAGCTAGTCAAATCTTAAACCATTGTCACACAGGACAAACAGGAGGGCATTATGGGCCTCAACTTACAGCAAGAAAAGTTTACGATGCTGGATTCTATTGGCCTACAATATTCAAAGATGCACACCTTCTTTGAAAATCCTGTGATGCTTGTCAAAGGGCCGGAAAAATAAGTCAACGTGATGAAATGCCACAAAATGGCATTCAAGTATGTGAAGTATTTGACATTTAGGGTATTGTCTTTATGGGTCCATTTCCAAAATCTCATAATAATCTCTACATTCTCGTTGCCATTGATTATGTATCTAAATGGGCGGAAGCACAAGCTCTCCCAACTAACGATGCACGAGTTGTAGTCAACTTCTTAAAACGTCTTTTTGCTAGGTTTGGAACACCGAAGGCTTTAATAAGTGATCGGGGTACTCATTTTTGTAATAATCAACTTGAGAAAGTTCTCAAAAGATATGGAGTAACTCATAAAATCTCAACCGCTTATCATCCACAAACAAGTGGACAAGTTAAAAATACCAACCGAGCTTTAAAACGTATTCTAGAGAAAACCGTAGGATCAAATCCGAAGGAATGGTCAATGAAATTGGAGGATGCACTTTGGGCTTTTAGAACAGCCTACAAAACTCCAATTGGAACCACACCTTTTAGACTCATTTACGAAAAAGCATGTCACCTTCCAGTAGAAATTGAACATAAAGCATTTTGGGCTTTGAAGACATGTAATCTTGATTTACATAAAGCTGGACGTCTACGGTTAAGTCAATTAAACGAATTAGAAGAATTAAGACATGAAGCATACGAAAATTCGTTAATCTATAAGTAAAGAACGAAGAAATGGCATGATAAAAGAATCAGAAGTTCAAAAGAATTTAAAGAAGGAGACAGAGTTCTTCTTTTCAATTCACGATTCAAGCTATTTCCTGGAAAATTGAAATCAAGATGGTCTGGACCATTCATCGTCAAAAGAGTTTTCTCGTACGGAACAGTAGAATTAATAAATTCAAATGGGATTGAATTTAAAGTTAATGGTCACAGAGTTAAACATTACATAGATAATCCAATGGAAGTTGAAGATGAAGTTAATCACAATTTCGACACCACAGCTAACTAAGTGTGGGAAGGTTCGAATCTTTTTAGGGTAATATATATTTCTGTTAGAGTTAGATATTTTGTTTTCGTGTAGTTCTCGAGAATGGAATCCGAATGGTCTTTCCCTAGCAGACCCTAAAGAACTAGTTTTCTCTCCGCATTCTGAATTTTTATTTTTTTAGGTTTTACGAGATGAAGAATTCCTTTGATCTGAACCATGTCTAATGCTACATGCTATGATTACTAAACGTAATAATGACACACTTCCGAGTGAGCTGGTATCATTCATAAGAGAAAAAATGGACGGAGTAAGAAAAGAACTCAGAAAAGATCATCATAAGATACATTTTGGTAAAGGAAAATCAAAATCTGCAACAAAAAGAAGAGCACGACACCTTGAAAGATGTTATAAATGCGGAAAATGGTCACACGAAGGTAAATGTTCAAATAATCAAACATATTCAAATACCGAATTTTTTCCCTCTATGCAGAGAAGGACCGTTCATATGTTTAGAAGAAAAGATATTGAAGAATCGAGGTTATGCTTACGTAGCTATGGAAAATCGAATCACACAACTCTCCTATGAGTCGGCTAAAGCAGGTCTCTGAGAATTTTTTCTCACAGGTAAGTATGTACAGTTTTTATTTTTTATTTATTGCTTTTAACCTTTTGATAATAAACGCTGAATCATTCGCTATAAAGTATTAAATTGGTATTCAATAAAATTAGGTATGCGTAACCGAAATTATTGATATCATACAAAAATTTATTACATCACTGCGAAATTTACCGTTTATTCTTAAGGTATAAATATCTTTAATCAATCAACCCAAAATATTTCAGAAATTCGTCAGGAGTAAAACTAGGTTAAGGAACCGAAATTACTTTACTGAAAAGAGGGGCGTATATTTTTGATAATATTTGATTGATTAAAGTGGGATAAAAGACCAAAAAGATTTTTAATTTTTAATTTTTACCTTGTTTTTAAAATTAATATATGAATATTAAATTAATATTGTAAACTTTTTAAAATCAATATATTTAAGTTTGTAAATATTTGAAAAATTAATATTTTTAATATAATTTTGTATGGATAGAAACAAAAATATAATATAAGTTTGGTGTGAATTTTTAATTTTAATAATATGAATTTTTAATTTTATGCATTTTAAATTTAAGTTTGGTGTGAATTTAAAAACAAAAATGTACTTTATTTCATTAAGTTAAAAATGTGATTTCTAAAAATTCGTCGTGAGTTGAAAACTAGGTCGTTGAACCGAAATTGCTCTACCCAAGGGAGGGACGAGAACTTTTATTATCATTATTTTTAATCTTATTGAATTAAAGTATGCCAAAAACATTAAAAAAAAACCCAAAAATCTTTACTTTTAAAACCGCGCTTAAAAAGTAACAAATTTTAAAACTTTGTTGAGAGACGGACTAGGACAACGATCCGAAACGCCCTCACTCATAAAAAGAAACAAAATTTTTAAAATTTATTAATTTACGTTTTAAAAAGTATAAGGTTTTTATTAAAAAAAAAAACCCCCGAGACCCATGCGATCGCATGGGATTTACATTATACCTCCATGCGATCGCATGGAGGCAAAAATTAGGACTGAAACATAAACAGACGAGCTGTGTTCTGCTCTCTCCACAAACACACTCATATACGAAAACACACACACATACACTCCTAAATCTGCCATTTTTTCACCAAATTTCGTCCTACAATCCGCTCTAATCATGAATTTGATAAGAAGTTTATCAAGAAGGGTAACAATTACACCCCTAAACCTCTTTAAATTTGATTTTTATTGTTCTTGAGCTATATTTTACCTAATTTGATTTTGTTAATTTCTAGTGTAATTATAGTTAAATTGTTAGTATATTATGCATGTATAACCTTGATTGATGCTATTTAACATGATTTGAAGCCAAAAACTTCAAAATTTTTAGGAATATAGGGTTTGTGTTCTTGAGCAATTTGGGGCTTTTTGATACAAATAGGTTATGGCCGATTTTTGTCATGAATTATTGCTAAATTAAGTAGTTTAACATGTTTAAGTAGCTAAATGATCCAAACTTTGATCCTAAACATGATTTTTGAAAATTAAAGTGGACTTTTTAGGTATAAAATCCATGAACTAGACTAAATTGATGTAAATGCCATTTGAAACTTGTTTAATTGCTAGTAATGGTTATTTTAACATGTTATTTAAGTTGAATGCTTATGAACTTTGTAAACATTTTCATATATGCTTATTTGAAAAAGTGTAGAATTGTTAAAATTGTGAAAATGTGTATAAGTTTAAATTTGATTAAACATGTTATTGTAATTGTTTCAAGTTGTTATTTTGCTAACACTAATTCATATTTGGATGCACAAAATTTGTGTTTAATGTGTTTTGCAGAGATTTACTAATACTGATGGTGCATCATCATCATCTAGACAATCTGCTCCAGAACCTGAACCAGAAATGCAATATGAACCTGAACAGGAGCAACAACAGGAACAACAACAACAACCTGATCAACACGTTCCATATTATGATCCGCAACTAGAATATATTGATGCCTACGTAGTATTTTCGATGCATCCGATAGTACAACACCCAACGATTCACGAAGAATAGTTGCATCCTAATCTGAGGTTTGATCGAAGTTGGAGAGATTACCCGACATATCAAAGTAACAAATTCAAATTGGTAACTAAAAATGTAGAAGTGCCAAGGGTAATCGATTGGGAGCCTTTGGAAAGGGTACAACTAGCTAACTCAGTTAGACAGCATTTGATCTAAAGGTATGGCAGCTCTTCTTTTCCCGATTGGGAACGTTTATTCACCATTCGAGGCCTGTATATAAGGAATGGTGCGTTGATCTTATGAGTACTATTTCACTTAATGCGGATGTAGTTAGATTAGATGATAGAAGTTTTCTTAGATTTATACTTGGCCGTAGGATGTACAGGATGTCCATGCTGGACATGGCCAAGGCTTTACAGATATATACGCCCGCTGAATTACTACTACCCGATTGTATGAATTTGATTTATCATGGTGAAAGGGTAGATAGGAATTTTGATGCTAATGCCATCTAGAGGCGTATGTCAGATTATAATGTTTTTGGGCGGGCAGGAACACATACCTACTTACATATTCACAGAGCTGAGCTTCGTATAATTCATAGATTTCTGGCTAACTCGATTACATAGAGAGGTCACAACAAGGAGAAAATGACCTTACATGATTTATTCTACCTTAAGTGTATTCGAGACCCAAGAGGCTTTGTTAATATCCCTTACTTTGTTAATTTTTATTTGTCTAAGATAGTGGAAGGAATACAGGAAGGAGGAATGATAGGAGGAGGTATTTTTGTTACTCTCATTGGAGAGTATTTAGGTGTAGATAGGAATCAAGGCGGTCCACTTATGGTATGTAGGGAACAGGATGATACCTTAGGATTGAAGGTCTATCAGGGTGCTAAGGTATTGAAGGGCAGACGCAATCAGGCAGTACCCTATGTTGGTCGTCATCCACAGGTAGAGAGAGGTTCAGATGAGGAAATGGAGGAAGCAGATGACATTAGGGAGGCTATGACTGACGTCTACCATCGTATAGATGAGGTAGAAATGACAAACGAGGAGAGACATAGACGGTACGTGTAGTGGAAAGCCCGGAATGAGTACGAGCATTCTAGGAAACGATAGCATGATAGATGGGACTATCATCAGCGTCAGATCATGAGTCGGCTATCACCTTAGGATCACTACGTACCGACCCAACCCGACCCGCTTACTATCCTCTACACCAGCCCGAGATGAGACCACCATTTACTCTCTATGACCCTAACCAGGCCTACCAGTACACCTATCACCAACCATGGAACCCGACCGACGACATGAACTGGAACCCCTATCCAGATTGATATAGTTCCCGTTGGTTATTTCTATGATTTTTATCTTTTTATTATTTTTATTTATTTATGTTTAAACATACAAATATTGATACTTTTATGTAAGTTTAATATTTTTATTATGTTGTACTAATATTTCATATTTGATTTGAAAGTGGGATTTTAAGTCCCATTTCAAATTACCATGCATGTTTATATTTGTATTGTATGTATTTTATTTCATATACACAACAGGGTAAAACAACGCATTTTCAAAGACTGGTATTAAGTTCAGCAAAAGCTACTAATTTTGAAGACAAAATGAGAAACAAATGCGATGTAACAACAAGACGGAATGAACAAATGATGTGCACCATTTATCATTCAACAAACAAACGCCAATATGTTTGGAAACTTTAGTAAAATTTAATCATTTTTCTAAGCTAATCACCCTCAATAATTTAAATTGTTACTGATTTTTGCAAATGAGGGCATTGCAAGATCTTAAGTGTGGAAAAAGATTAAATTCTTTCGGATTTTAAAAATTTTAACTTATACACTTGGTTACCATTAAAAATACTACTAACGCAGTAGTTGTATTAGAATCTAGTGCTCTCTAATAATAAAGAACAGCCCTAGTCTTATATACTGACTACCCAATTCTAGTAAAAAAATTTAAAATTTTCAAATAAATGAATTCAAAATCATGTTTATACATATTTATGAATGGTAAAACTAGGTGTTAACACCGAAATTATTGTTACCTCGAAAAGGACATAAATTGAGAAATAACCTAAAATGTTAGAATTCATTTAAAATGGAATAGAGGACAATAAAAAGGCAAAGAAAGGAAAATAAAAGCCAAGTGTGGGAAAAATTTACCAAGTTATTTAAAACATATATCACATATTTTTGTACAATTTTATCAGTTTTACCCAATTTCTTGTAATATATTTGAAAGAAAGATGGATCTACACGATGAATCAATTTCATCATTAAAAGGAAGTAAAGTCTTTTGAAAAAGAAACGCGCTTCTTGATTTAGGTCAGGTAGTTCCAGACCAGTTGTAGAGTCTACGAAAAACTTTGAAAAGTTTTCTCGAAAATCAGCTGGAAATCCACGGACCTTAGCATCAAACAGGGTCGCCAAGTGGTCAGACTTATCCTAACCATGAGAGGATCTGTCTCGTAAAATGGGGAGGGCTCCGTGCAAATTAGCTTGATAAGACTAATGAATCAGATCCCCAGAAAGGATAATCTCCTTAAAGATCAAAAATCAGCTTTTAAGACTGATATTACTCAATCCTTGAGATTGACTTTTAAAGATTGAGAATTACAAACTCATGGAATTCGATATCTAAACTCGAGCTTGAACGAGAAAATATTTTGATCAAAATTACAAACCGATATGTTTTCTGAAAAACCCATTTTTAATGCGTTCATTACCATTGAACGTAAAATCTTAGGAATTCACCTGGAATTCATTAGGTCACTTGAACCAAATCGGGTGTCAACCGTAAGAACGGTGGTTGCATAGCATGGTCGAAGACAGGACCTTGTGCCAGACTGAAAAACTATAGGGTGAGCTTTACTATTGCTCCTACAAAGGATAGTAATTGCATCCGACACGATAGAGACCATAATTAAAAGCATGTCAGGGGACATTGCCTTAACAGTTGCTTGTTCAACGCTTTCCTTTACAACCGGACGGTAGTTTACCGAAAGGTAATATATGGAGCAAATATACTGGACGTGTTGCTTTCCCAATATAAGGTTAGCAAGTAGGTGACACAAAACCATAAGTTTTGAGCTAAAATTTTCAAATCTGAAACCCACAAAACCCACAAAAATAATTTACAAACACCCGTGAAGGGTTATTCCGGAAAACTTATCTCGGGTAAAAGTTAGATTTAATTTTCAAAAGATCAAATATTTTCATAAAGATCCAATTTCCTTAAAAGATCTAAATTTTCATAGTCATGTGGGACTGTAAACCACATCGTTATTATCATTGTTCATACCGCATTATAAAAATCACTGATGTACAAAGTGTGAAGAATAAAGAAGTGATTCTAGTATTTTTATTTCAAGACTATATTGCTTGAGGACAAGCAACGCTCAAGTGTGAGAATATTTGATAATGCTAAAAACGAACATATATTTCATAGCATTATCCCTCAAGAAAGACAAGCTTTTAGTTGCAATTGTTTTATTTACAAGTGATATTCTTTTGTATAATAAAAAGTGAAGACAAAAGACAGATTCGACGAGTTGAAGACGCAAACGACCAAAAAGCTCAAAAGTACAAAGTACAATCAAAGTGGTTCAAATTATTGATGAGAAACGTCTCAAAATTAGAAGAGTACAAGCCACAAAAAGCAAAATACAAGATATTAAATTGTATGAAAGGACGTTCGAAAATCCGGAACCGGGACCAGAGTCAACTCTCAACGCTCGACACAACGGACTAAAAATTATAAGTCAACTATGCATATGAATATAATATAATATATAATTAATTCTTAAAATTATATATATATATATATATATATATATATATATATATTATATTATTATATAAAACCGTCGGCAAGAAGAAAACAACCAAAGTTGAGCTGTCCCAGCTGGCCATGCGATCGCATGGCCAGGAAGAAGGAATTCCATGCAGTCGCATGACCCAAAAAGTGAGGCCACATTGCTATAAATTTCGCAGTTTCAGTCGAATGTAAACACATCTTTTTCTTTCCTTTCTCTCAACGTATATATATATATATATATATATATATATATATATATATATATATATATATATATATATATATATATATATATATATATATATATATTATAATTTTAATTTTAATAATAATAAGGGTATGTTAGCGAATGTTATAAGGGTGTAAGTCAAAATTATGTCCGTGTAACGCTACGCTATTTTTAATCATTGTAAGTTATGTTCAACCTTTTTAAATTAATGTCTCGTAGTTAAGTTATTATTATGCTTATTTAAGCTGAAGTAATCGTGATGTTGGGCTAAAATATTAAAGACGGGGTAATTGGGCTTTGTACCATAATTGGGGTTTGGACAAAAGAACGACACTTGTGGAAATTAGATTATGGGCTATTAATGGGTTTTATATTTATTTAATTAAATGATAGTTTGTTAATTTAATATAAAGATTTAAAATTGGACGTACCTATAAATAACCACATACACTCGATCGGACACGATGGGCGTGATATTTATAAGTACTAATAATCGTTCATTTAATCGGACACGGGAATGGATTAATAGTTAAGGGACTTATTAAAACAAGGGTGAATTATGTACAAGGACACTTGGCGTAATTTTTAAAAAAGTATTAAAATCTTGGGTTACACGCAGTCGATATCCTGGTGTAATTATTAAACAAAATATTAAAACCTTGTTACAGTTTAAGTCCCCAATTAGTTAGAATATTTGACTTCGGATATAAGGATAATTTGACGAGGACACTTGCACTTTATATTTATGACTGATGGACTGTTATGGACAAAAACCAGACGGACATATTGAATAATCCAGGACAAAGGACAATTAACCCATGATAATAAACTAAAATCAACACGTCAAACATCATGATTACGGAAGTTTAAATAAGCATAATTCCTTTATTTCATATTTAATTGCACTTTTAATTATCGTACTTTTATTTATTACACTTTTAATTATCGTACTTTTATTTATTACACTTTTAATTATCGTACTTTTTAATTATTGCAACTTTTATTTACTGTCATTTTATTTATCGTACTTTTATTTATCGCAACTTTAATTATTGTCATTTACTTTACGATTAAAATTAAGTTATATTTATTTTTAATATTTTACATTAGGTTTTAACTGCGACTTAAGTTTTAAAATCGACAAATCGGTCATTAAACAGTAAAAACCCCCTTTTTATAATAATAATACTACTTATATTTATATATATATATATATATATATATATATATATATATATATATATATATATATATATATATATATATATATATTTTATATTTTTACATATATAGTTTTTAAAAATATAGCGTTAAACTTGGCTAAGATCCCTGTGGAACGAACCGGACTTACTAAAAACTACACTACTGTACGATTAGGTACACTGCCTATAAGTGTTGTAGCAAGGTTTAGGTATATCCATTCTATAAATAAATAAATATCTTGTGTAAAATTGTATCGTATTTAATAGTATTTTCTTGTAAAAATTAATACTATTTCGTATACCCCTCGCATAACATCATTACTCAACATAGAATATAGTTATAAGTACTTGATTCCAATATGTAAAACAGTAAACAAGTATTATCTCATCCCAAAAGTATAAAAGATTGATTAATAATGGGACTACGAACTCACAAGTAAAGCGGTGCGAAGCGTTCATGGTAATTGGTCAGATTGTGTTCGGTGTTCTGGGCTTGAGACCTAATGAAATGTTAATAGGTCAGAGGTCTTACTATTTAATATAGTACTTAATTAAGGTTTAAGATCAATTCGTTAAGTAATCTTACATGTCCAATTCGATTCTTGGTTTCAAAAGTTACTAGTTCAGAGTTTTAAGAATAGACTGTTTTCGACTAGTTTTATCATGACATAAGTGTTGTTGTTTCTAATGATCTAGACATCCATTTTAAGTGAATTTACTATCACTATAAAGTCCTTTGAGTGTAGGTTCTAAACATGTAAGGTTAGCCTCTAAACTCAGAACATAAGTTGGTCAAAAGTTCATTTCTTCACAAGTGTGCAAAACAGTCTAATTTTATACTACAAGATCTTATGCAAGTTTAGAAATAGTAAAACTTTTTTATTTGACTCAAGAACTTTACAGAAGTCTTAGAACATATAAAGGTGCTTATTCGCAAAAGGAATAGTCTCCAAGTCTTCATTAACCTTGTCTTTAGAGATAAGGTTTTAGACTAATTTCTGACTTCAATAAAATATTGTGTCAACTAGATAGGACTATATTTTGATGATTTCTTAATGGATCTTAGTTATTTTACTGTCCTTGGTTCCTTTATTAAGTATAATTCTTAGATCAGAAGACCTTGGTTCAAGATCTATTTTATATTTTGAGCTATACATGAATCTTTTACACTTGGTCAGATTGCCATGAATCTGAACATGTTTCACCAAATAAAATTCCAAAATGACTTTCCCTTTGAGTTAAATCATGAAACTTTTACTAGAAGTCTCAAACACATAAATGAACATCATATAAATTCATGAGTTCCAAAGAGCAAACATAGGTTGGTGTTTAGGTCATAGACCTCAAGTAAAAATTCGAACAGCGCAAACACAAAATAGTTTTACATAGTTTAACCACTTTGGTTCTTACTTTAACTTCATTTTAAGATATTGGACATATATAGATCTTAAGTATACTGATCTAGTATCAAAATCAAGGTTAGCCATATAGTCATCATTGAGTGATTTAACACTCTAGATCTAGCTTTTACACCATGAAGGTTCTTGATTTTGACTAGAAATGATGAATATATTTAGTCTAGCTTGTTATACCTTGATGTAATATACTCCTAATGCTTAAAGAAGATGACTAATTACTTGCTTGTGATCTGTATTTGAGAGTGGAGAAGTGTTGAGAGAGAGTGGAGAATGATCAAATGAAAGAATGGGAGATGGAAGTTGGTTTATATAGAGATGGTGGTGGTGATGTGTGTAGGACGTGGCACAAGGAGAAGCAAAGGGGGAGGTGACTCACCCTTGATCATTAATGAAAGGCATGATGATGTTTTGCATGATTCTTAGCTTAGTTAGGAAGTATTAGTGAAGATATTTTGATGATGCATGGGATGATGATGATGAAAAACGATTGTGATGATGATGGTGTAGGTGTTCTAAACGATTGTGATGATGATGGTGTAGGTGTTCTAGTTAATTTTTGGTTTTGCAAGTGTACATGTATTTGTGTAGGCTTTCTAATTTTTAATCCTGAGATGTTTACTTGTATGTTTAGGGTTTAAGAAGTAAGCTAAGGTTAGGTTCTAATCAAGATAGGTTAAGGTTGGTTAAATGAAAGAAATGGTTAAGTTCAAAGAAATCAAGACTAATTGTGGAAATGATGGAGTGTAGAAATGTTTCTATCTTATGAACAAATGTTCAAATGAAAATGTTTCAAGTCTTTAATCTAAATACTTGGTTAATAAATTTATTTATTGAGTTAATATAAATATAAAGATATAATTTATAAGTCTAGGGTTTATGAAAATGAGCTAGGGTTTATAATAGTAAACTAGGGTTTATGATGATAAGTTAGGGTTTATGACTTTATGTAAATATGTAAAGTAATACCAAATCAAGTAAAACCTAAAATGCATCCTTAGGGTTATACAAACCCTAAAATATACCAAGACATAGATTAATAAATTTACTCGTCATGTCGGAAAAAGGTAACTTAAAGAAGTCAAACTAGACAACTTAGGTCGAAAAGCTAGAGTTGTGACAAGCTCCAATAACCTTAAGCTTATATCTTTGTAAATCATTAAAAACCAAAAGCTTATCCTCATATAATGTCACTATAATTTAACGGAATGGACTAGGAAGTTGAATAACTCCCTTAATTGATTTTAGAGGTTTATGAACTCCGCTACAGTGACCACCCACAATTTATACAGTTAGGTGGTCCTATTGAAACTAGATCTTGGGATCTCCAGTCAACTGGTTTAGGTTTCCTTCATATAAACTATCCTCTCAAGGGCTTTAGTCTCATTCCACAACATAATCTCTTCTCATCTCTATGGTTGTCGGATCCAATTTGTAAGCATTTAAATCTACAAAGTTAAATAAGATAACCTACAAAGATATTAGTTGTTTTATTGTAGTTATGTTGACTATGTAAATCTTAATTACTATCATCATCTCAAAAGAAATAAAATTTTTAAAATCAACATGATTTTTAAGTTTAGCCTTCCAATAGATCATGAATCATGCACATGATATCAAAATGAAAAACACCCCCACATTTCCTTGTTTTTGTGTTCAACTTACACAACCAGTGGGTTAATGCGTATCCTTTCAAAGCTTCTCTCATATGTCTTCTAAATTAATATATAGCCAACTATAATCCTTTACATCAAATATGATTATAATCAATAATGTAATCAAATGTCCCCCACATAAGATTTACATCTTTTGTGTTTCAGATTTTAACACATATCGAGCAATTTACAGTCATATTCTAAATTGGACCTAAAGACGTCAAATTTTAAAATCTTAATAAGGTTTTAGCACTCAATTTATACTTTCAAATCTGAACACTAGTTAGGAAATTTGACATCCAAGATAATATAATAAATATAGACATATTTATGTTTACAATTATCTTCTAATTCATCGAGTTCCATATACAATGGAAATAATCCACATCATTAGTTTCATAAAATCCTTCCTTAACTAAATGAAATTCTGATTTTGTCTTTACATAAATTCCACACACATATACATATTGGTAATATATCTCTGTAGATGATCATTATTAACATGTCAAGTCTAGCATGCCACATATTTTAAGAGCAAAGCTTAGGAATAGAAGATCCATCATTCTAATTCTCCATACTTTTTCTCACAAGGAATCTCATACCATGTTCCTTTTTATCATGACAAAATCTACTTGATACTAAACATCAAGTGTCTTATAAAGTATCTTACTAATCATTCAGTCTTACTTCCTTCATAAGCATAATGCATATGCCATTTACCCCAGAAGTTTCTTTAATTCTCCATAATCCGAATTTGGACTTTTTAATGGTAAATATAACATAATTCAATTTAACATCGCAATATAAATTAAATTACCTCCAATATCATAATTTATAACGTTCGTGCTTAAAGAATACATATAATTCCTTTTTTATTATCTTGACCCATTTATGTCAAGTCAATATAATGTTTTCCCGACACTTAGTCGGACCCTCAAGGTAGAAGTATCTACCAACCGAGATATTAATCTCTCTAGAAACTGCATTATAGTGTCGTATCATTAATTCACACATAAAATTTTATCATATTAAGACATATCCTAAAGCCATTTCATTCGCATTAATATGGGTTCCGGAATCACAAATTTGAACCAAATGTGTTCAAATATAATCCATGTCAGTTAATGACATGACTAACTTCTTTACATCTAATGCCATGACTAATTTTAAATCCCTTCTTTTATCGCACTTTTATGAATATAATTATAAATAGGGAACACTATTGATTGATTAAAATTCGTTTATGAATTGTAATACGTCTCTATCTCAAATGAATAATTATAACATTTTCATTTCATGTTTTTGTACCTAAAAATAGTTTCATGAAAAGCTTTAAAAAGAAGCCTTAGACATCGACATTGTTCTTTTCAATTTAACGTTGGGATATTGTCAATTTCATCCATGATTATCATTATCTCAGTAAAATGATAACCGATACAATCAAAAATGAACACCAAGTCATTCTCATTCGTGATCATTGACTAAACCAATACGGAAGTTTAAATGATCACAAATAGATTAAACAAAATAGGTATTGACCACCAAGTCATCCTTACTCATGATCATTGACTGAACTCATATGGATGTTCTAATGATCACAATTAGATTAGACGAAATAGGTTTTAACCACCAAACAAATAAGCCAAACACATTTTAACCAAAACATGGAAAACCAAACATGTTAAACTATACATGTTTCAACCAAATCGGGTCCAAATAAACATGTTTTCGCGTACAAGTTTCAACCAAATAAGTTATATCAAAACATGTTAAACCAAACATATCTTTTCGCACATATGAGATATGTAATATTCCAACATAGTTTTCATCACGACCCTTCGTGTAATGCACCGTTTCTCTTGACTTGAAGATCTCGACATCCAACATATCATATTGCTTCATTAAGAAACAAAAACTTAGAACTATCAAAATAAGTTCTAAATTTTTACCGTTAGATAGTTAACAAACTACATCATCATCAAGTAGTAGGCTATTTACATTTCTTGTTAACTGTTAATCGTATAAAAAAAGGTATTAACCTTACATTTTAAATACCAACTATATTCCATAAGTTACCAACCGTATACTTCCAAAACTATATAAGCTACTAAAACTTACGTTTTCAATAGAATATTAATCAAAACAAACAAATTTAATTTTTTTTCTTTCTCAAACTACATTACATTGTTAAATTCATCATCCAAAATTATTCTAACAACAACATAGATAATGTCAACTTTGTAACTACATGTTACAACTATATTTAACGTGTGTAAAGAAACATTTTGTGTAGAAAATACACTCCACACATCCTTACATCTTTAAAAGAGGATCAAAACATTATCCCTAACAACATTTAACGTTAAAGGTATGTTTTAATTCGTTTTAACAAAAAACATATGGTTTTTATATTCTAATATAGTAGATACATGTCATAAGAAAACGTTTTCTCAAATAACATTTTGTCAAAAGATCCACCATTATGAAATTTTTTTTTCCTAAAATAATCATATTAATAGAAACACACTCTACATTAATGATATGCCCGAATTAGACGGTTTATTTATGCGGTGTCGTTAGGTCGCAAAACGTCAATTCAGGATATCAACAGAAGAAGTGGATTGTTTAATTTATATATGTTGGGCCTAAATCTATTATTCCTTCCTATGGGATAGCAAGGGCAAATATGACCTAGGGTCGTTCCTTGAGCGGTCGAATTTGAAATGGAGCTTATTCAGATAATTTAGTAATTAAGATTGGGTTTGTACACAATTTAGTATCCAAGACTAGTGGCCAGGTACACCTTGTGTGGAGAGGTAGGATCCTTTTGGTCCCAATAAATTGGCGACTGTTCGGAAAATCCAACAACCAAGTCCAACCGGTTTATTCTAGACACCACTTTATCTGAA
This sequence comes from Rutidosis leptorrhynchoides, assembly GCF_046630445.1. Classification (NCBI taxonomy): domain Eukaryota; kingdom Viridiplantae; phylum Streptophyta; class Magnoliopsida; order Asterales; family Asteraceae; genus Rutidosis; species Rutidosis leptorrhynchoides. The sequence continues at coordinate 201,930,737 of NC_092334.1, forward strand.
ATATCAAATTGTGTAAAGGCAATAGTTGGGTTGATTTGATTTATAATTATATTTAAAATATTAAAAAAATATAACTAAAATAAGCTAGCTAGCATGCAACAGCTAAGGACAGAGAAGATGTGGTTCACCATGATTTAAAATAACGTAGTGTCGGGATGATTGCGAGACACTCATTGGATAGATATACCTTGGTGTAAACACTAGATTCCCTACTAAGCGGTTTCCCGATTAGCATGTCACGAGGAACTAGGCTTTGAAAATTTTGATCGGATGGACTATGCTCAACTCCTGACACTTTATCCGGTTTAAGGATATAAGCGGCCCATCTTGGATGCAGTGCATACCTTGGGTGAATGAATAAAGTAGCATAGCCATATAATATCCAACCTTTCTTAACACCTTAGTGTATCACCCAATTGGGTGGTTATGGTTGTGTTTCGAATTTCTTTATGTCAATGGTTTGGTAAAATCTAAGGGTTTGCAGACAAATTAGAACTTCTGATAGTTCTCAGTCATCTTTAAAGATTTATAAGCTTAGTTTGTATTGTAGTGCGTTAAACTCCCATTTATGACTTAAACCAGCTCTTACTTAAATCTACCCAATAAATCCCTTAGTTATCCACCATGTACTAGACTTATAGTGGTTCTATAGCTTCTAACCTTGACCATGCTCAAGTGGTCCTATAGTACATCAACACTGTACTCTACTATTGTAACAGTATTTCCTCGAGTCTTATACTCTTGACCAATGTCTTGATCTGGTCCTATGGTAATTCCTCATGTACTTTATAGTATTTCCGATGGGTTCATACCTTGACCAATGTATAAGCACAGATAATTAATTACCTTATAATTGTCGACTTTATAAAAGGTTTTAATCACGTTTATTGGTGGAAGGACAATAATAACGAGGTTTAATATCATAGACAGAAAGTAACTACGAAACGATAATCATCCCTAACTAACATTATTAAATCATGGAAAACAATCAAGCAATTACTCACACATCATGGCAACAAGCATTTCTAATATTAATAAATCACAAACATCTAACAAGAATATTATAATAAATTAATAAAAGAAAGGATAGATGTTATCGAATAATCTCGGCAGAATAACACTTGTATTTCTTCATAATATTCATAGCGCTACAATGCTTGATAGCTTCTACTACTAACTACATACTAATCTCCTATTGATCACTAGAGAGCGACAATAGAGAGATAATTACATTTACTAATCTCTGTACTTTTCTCTCTCTAGATTCTAGAGAGAGAAAGTAGAGAGAGAACTAATCTCCTATAGATCACTAGAGAGCGACTATAGAGAGATATTTAGAGAGAGAAGTGAAGAATGGTGTGTGTTGAAATGGTGGGATGAAACTCCCATTTATAGGAAATGCTCGACGGCAAAAATGTAAATAAATGGCTGAAAAACGGCTTGCCGCTTGGCAGGCCGTTTGGCAAAACGTTTGGCAGGGAGTTTGCGATCCAAACAAGCCATTTCTGATGTCCGTTTACTGGCAGGCCATTTTCAAGCCTGGCAGGCCGTTTGGCAAGGGGTTTGGCAAGCCGTTTGCTGGATCGAACTTGTCTTTCACCATTTTTGCTCTAGAATCTTCGTTTTAGCTCCGTTTTTGACGATTCTTGCGCCCACGCATTCGTAATTGAATATCCTACAATGGGAGATTAAGTAAACAAACTTTTACAAAATTTATAAAATAAGTTATTTAAACGCGAGTTAATCGTCTTAGCCGGTTTTGCCCTTTTTCCCGTTTTCCATCCGTTTTTAGTGATTCTTGAAACATAGTATTTGTAATGACTAAATATACCAAATTAACCAACAAAGTGATTATTTTTGCGATAAAGTTTGGAACTTTATGGTTTTAGGGCTCAATATCGGGGGTAAAAACGTGACTTTTTGGCCGATATCAAATATCCCACACTTAGACTTTGTTTGTCCTCAAGCAAACCTCTTTTTTATTTTGAGTTCAAGGATGCTTTTGAGGTTTCCGTTCTATTATTCAAGTGGCTTGTAATTTATTATAAGAGCCAAATCAGACAAATCGTCTTCTATAAGGGTAGAAACTATCTCTGCAAGCATGAGGGGAGGTTACATGACATTGGCCTCCTTACACGGGTCACTCAAATCACTCAAGTGTTTGGTTCCCTATCAATCTATGAAATGAATTCTCTCATAGCCAGTCATGTTGCAAGTATTGTCATAGGCTTGACCAAGAATCAAATCTCCACCGGTTAGATAAGGACGGCGCTGATCTTCTCCCTAATCATTCTTTCAAGAGGAAGAGCGGGTTTAAAGGTTGGTTTGCGGAGAAAAGCGAAGGTTTTGATATGGCAAAAAGGGTGATTTTCGAGTCATTGAAATTTAGAGAGATTCGATAGATTTCTATTTCATGAGGATATACTTTTTCTAGGAAAGATGGTACTCTGTTTTTATTGAAGAGTTCCTTTAGAGGGTGCTGATTTTTAGCGAAGACTTTGCTTCTTTTTTGCAATCCTCTTGGATCACAATCTTCATTTTCTTGGGGAATATATGCTTTTATCTGAAGACTTTTCTCTTCTTTATTATAGAGACTTTGCTCAACATATTTGTTTTTTTTTTTTTTTACATATCCCATCTTCATAACTTTGTCTATTTCTTCTTGTGCCCAGAGAGAAAGGTATTTCACCAGAAATAGGTCTTTTTGACTTATTAAAAACAGCCTGAAATTTCGGAATTTTTCAACAAGTGTTTGAAGTAAACTTGGTCGATCTATCTCTTTTGAATTTCTAGATTTTGGAAATGAGAAAGAAAAGAGGGTGAAAAGGGTAATGTATTGATAGTGAATTTGGGGTGAGTATTTTCTGATTCATCAACTCTTTGGTGTGAGTTGGTCGGTTTAAATGTGTGGGGTGGAAACGGAAACAGATGGTTTTTCTCTTCTCTATTCAGAATGGTTTCGGAAGGAGTATCGCACCTACGCCACGTATGGCACTTACTAACCATTGGCCTTGAAATGTATGTCAAGGTCAAGTTCTAACTCTAAATGCTAACATCGGCACTCTCAATGGAAAAGATAGTGAAGCATTAAAAATGAATGCTTATTGGGCCATTTTTGGGGTGCCTCACAGCAATTATATTGGGTCGATAATGCCTAGTCATTGTAGCGACCCCGACAAATCGTCAATTGACGGCGTCGACTACTTAGGTCCCGTTGCGTAGTCATAGGTCTTTAACGTGACGTTTGACCAAAGATATGTCGCATTCCTTTCAAAAATAAAGATTGTTTCAAAGTTTACAAGAATTGTTCATCCAAAAGTTACGTTACAAAGTTATAGTTACATGTGAAACCTATGCGACACAGTTTTAAAGAAAGTCAAAAGACGCTCCATGAAATGCATGTATACTCGACATCCAATGCAAGTATCAAATAATGAGCGGAAGCATGTTTCACATAGCGTTCAAAGACCTGAGAAAAACATAGAAATCTGTCAACGAAAACGTTGGTGAAATCATAGGTTTAAGTAAGTAAGTACAAGTGAACCACAAGATTTGCATCAATGAAATAATAGTAATACATTCCAAAAGTTTGTTTCACGAGCACCCAATTATCAATGCTTAACATTCCTTCCATTGAACCCCATCACTTAGTGCTAGAACATACACTGTTTCTCGAAAATATATTTCATTCGTAAACGGTAGCGAACCGTTTGAATGAGGGTTTGTCAAACCCATATGGATCCATACAACATAAGTTCTCGCTTACACCCGGCAAGTGTAACTAATGATAATCGAATTGAGGATTTTGTTCTAAACTCGTATGTAGAATGTTTGTTTTCCTGTACTTGTGTTCACTTAGTAAAGAAATGTTTATGTTTTCTCATCCCAAATGTAAGTTCAAAAAGAGTAAAAGTGGGACTATGATCTCACCTTGAGTGCACGAGTAGTAAAGTACTTCAACAAGTAAACGTGTGCAAAGAACAATGCTAGTCTTGACCTAAACAATAGGTTGTATCAATAACGGTAAACACGATAGGTCAAAGATGTTCAATTAGTCCTATGGCTCGTTAAGACTCGATCATAATAGCATGTGAATCAAATTGTCATGTTTCATGCAAGGTACAAGTATAAAAACATGTTAGAACGATTGCACAAATATTTGGTTAAGTTTGATTAAAAGTCAACTTCGTCGGGTCAAAGTCAACGAAAAAGTCAATATGTTCGGGTCGGGTCCCGAACTATTTTTCTGAGGTTTTTAATCATATATGAGCATGTTAGAACAAGTTTCATGTGAATCGGAGGTCCGTAGTATGCCAAACATTTTTCGTATTTTGGACATGGAGGTCAGAGCCTGGACACGGCTTATGCCGCGCCGCGGCCCACAATTGTCGCGCCGCGACAATACACGGGAGCTGGTACCTGGCCAGTTTCAAATGTTCAAGTCTTGATCCAAAATTCGTTTTAGCACAAAATGCAAACCGTAAACATTTAGAACTCGCACCTTATATCGTTGGAAAGCTCTTTTGACAAAGAACATAACTAAACATGTTTCATCAAACAAAAACATCATTTCCAATGACCGATTTCTCGTCATGTGATCATTTAAAGTCCATTTTCAAGTTTCAAGTTCACAAAATGCATTTTAAGTTTCAGGAATCCAATTCACACATATGATATGCCGTTTTGAAGGTAATGAAACATGCATTACAACTAAACACTAACAATTAACATTTCATGGAATCCAAGCATCAAAAAGTTCATCTCAAGAACGATCAAACCCTAATCAAGAATCACAAAATCATTAATCATGTTTTTGAAGTTTTACAAATCAACCTACACATCAAAATGAAGCTAGTGATACTAGTAATACAATTAAAACATGAACTTTAACAATTTAACAACATTTAATCTTCCAAAATCAAAGATTAAGCAAACCCATTTTCAAGTGTTCAAACTAGTTACTCAAAACAACAAATCGAACAAACAAAACATATATTCATGTTATACACGAGCCATAGACACTAATTAACACTTTTATAATTCAAAAATATCAAGAACACAAAATCTAGTAATTTTAGAAAGTTACCCAAATGAGATGAAATTGGTATCAAGTCGAAGAGGATGAAGAGAGAATTCCAAATATGTAATTTGTTTTGATGTTAGCCTCCAAATCCGAAATTAGATGATGAATCTTGGTTGAGTTCTTGAGAGGAAAATGGAAGTATGAAAAGAGAGAAAGAGAGAAAATAAGAGGAGGAGGTTGAAGGTTTGACTAGTTGACCTAGTCAAATCTTTGGCCTCTTTGCAAGTTTAGTCCCTCTAGTTCGGGTGCGGGTGCGTGAATTAACCAAACAAATTATTTTGAATTACACGAGAGTACGAGAGATGTTAAAATCCAATAACGAAAATATTTTAAGAAGGTTAGCTAATGGAGGCTATGAATCGAGATACTGAGGATAATATTACAATAAAAAGACGGGCGTTAAAAAAAATTTAACGGAAAAATGCGGGATGTTACATTACCCACACCTTAAAAGAAATTTCGTCCCGAAATTTAGTTGGAAGCAATAGTCGTTGCTTCTTACTCGAGACCTTACATTGCCAATGCTATGAATAAGTGAAGATACATCCTTGGGCATTCCCACAAATTTTGACAGTCGAGATTTCAGTTTGTATTAAGACTTGGTTTTACGATCCAAAATTTCAACCAGTTTCCCATGAAGGGGAGTTTGCCATCAATAGTAAGTTTATCTAGGAGAGTAGCACGTTCCTGTTCCGTAGGACGCGTCTCTAAGTTTGTTGCATGGAACGTAGGGTAAACGGAAACTTAATTGAGTCGGAAGTTCTAAACGGTAGGAGCGGTTCCAATACGCCCCAAGGTTTCAAAAGGATTAATATTTCGCGGTTTAAATTTCCCTGATTCCCGAAACGGATTTTACCTTTCCAAGGTGCGAGGTCTCAATATTACACGGTTACTGACTTGGGATTCGAGAGGTTTACGTCGAATATCGGTATAGTCCTTTTGGCGACTACGGGTCATCTTGAGTCCTTCTCAGACTTGGACGATCTCAACTGTTATTTCTTGAATGAGTTCGGATTCGGTGATTTGCTTGCCACATGCTTTGATCCAACGAATAGGGGTATGACATTTGCGGTCATATAGGGTTACGGAAGTGCGGCGTTAATACACGAATTGTAACTGCTGTGTGAGAGGAGACAACTAAAGGCAACAATACAAATTTGTAACATGTCTTCCCAAGATGCGAAACGTACGTTTGTTTGGTCCGTTGATTGTGGATGATACACGACATTCATGTTTAAACGTGTCCCTACAGTTCCTTGTAAGGCATCCCGAATTTAGAAGTGAGACGAGTATCCCGATCTGAAATTTTAATGGAGATGGTACGCCATGCCTAGCTAGAATTTTCTTTAATACACGTTTGAAAAGGTTTCGTTTCTCAAGAGGTCCGCACCGCGGAAGATCCATCGGTTCCCGAAAGTGGTTGTTAGGACTATTCACCATCGTGGCGAATACTAATATAATGTGAAGAGTTTCTCTCTCCATTGAGAAGTTTTATAAAAAGTTTCCTTACACGGAAATGCGAGCAATAAGACAGGAGTGAAATGAGAACTTAGAATAGGATGAGTTCACACCTTGAGGTAACCATGTCGCGCACTTAGTGGTCGAATGTTGAGGCTTGGTGGGATAACGAGATAGTACACGTAGTTGTATGATAAGTCAAAGAAGAGTGAAGCATCCTTGGATTGGGTGTTATCTTAAGTTCCAGTAATATCAGGCGGAAAATGGTGAAATAACAGGGCTATGTAACGTGGCACGTGTTGATGAGAAGGTTGATCGGGTCCATGATTAAGTATTCAAATTTATCGAGCAAATTAACGAATTTCAGTTTCCTTGATTTCGAGTCGAGAGAGTATGTCTTTCGGGCGTTCAAGTAGAAATATTTCCATATTTGAGTTCCAGTGTGCTAAACGAATTTAGCTAGTAAGGTTTGTGTGAAAGATCATGTTCAAAGTTCAGACACGGAGAGGTTTAAATTTTTCCCTCAGTGAGTTAACGAGTTTAAAGGTCGTGCAACACGAGAAAAGTCGGAAATGAATCTTCAGTGATAACCGGCGAGATCTAAGATTTTACGAATACAAGTCTGAGTCATGAGGGTTTCCCGATTACGTGTGGTTCCGATTGCGAGATGTATTGAGATACTTTGACCACTAACAACATGGTCTAAAAATTGAACTTCGTTTAACCAAAATTCTCACTTGGAGAATTCGGTATAGAGTTGCTCTTTTCTCAAGTGTTCGAGCGTAAGTCGGAGACATTGTTCGTTTTCTTCTTCGATTGAATAGGTTTAGAACATCAATTATAAGTACGGTAACGATTTGTCTAAATAAGTTTGCACACGCGGCTCCGGAGGTTTATGAATACAGACGGAGCCTTAGATTAACTGAACGGTACTAAGAGAGATTTACAACTATCGTAGCGAGTTCAGAAAATGGTTTAGGAGACACCGTCTCCCTCAACCCTCAAGTAGCGAGTTCAGAAAATGGTTTAGGAGACATCGTCTCCCTCAACCCTCAATTGATGATAACAAGGATGGAGATCGATTTGGTATACACACGAGATCCTCGTACTTGATCAAGAGGTCATTGATACGGGGAAAAAGAATATCGGTTCTTAACCGAAAATTATTTAGTTCACAATAATCTATACAAGACGATAGGGAAACATTTCTTCTTAACGAATAGGTTTTGAGCTCCTCAACTCTATAGGTGTTAAGTCAAAATTCAAATTATTCACCCAATAAGTTTAACGTACATCCTCCGATATAAATTTGGTGGCACACAATAGTTTTTCATGGGTCACTTGAATGGCCTAAGCAATATCTAGGGGGAGTGGTGGAGTGCAAGGAGTACGAGTCAAAGTCTTGGTTATAAAACGTCTAACGATAACCGAATCGAATAAGTATGAAATATGCGGGTTGTTGTGAAGAAACGTACCCGTGACTAGTCCATCGTCGTCTCGGGCATCCTAGGTGTCGATGTTGAAAGTTCAACGACGGGCGTTGGGGTTGGCTTTCTTCTTTGGGCACGCATTCCTATAATGACCCGGTTGGCCACATTCGAAACAAACAACCGCCCTTGGCGCATTGGGCGTCTTTTGAGCGACGGTAATGGTACTTTTACAAATATGGGCCACATGGCCACTTCTTTGACACCTGATGCAAAATGGTTTGCCACATTCACCCAAATGATGTTTGCGACATTCGTTACAGTAGGGCAGGTTTCCGGCATACCCTTTCTTGCCGTCAGAGGTGAAGGACTTCTTGGTGAAGTTTTTGTTGTATTTGCTCGATGGAGAGGCTTCCCATTTTCTTTTGTTGTTACCCGGTTGGTCCTCGGCCGTAGGTGTCGGCGCTTCAATTTCATTCACCGTTTTTATAGATTGGCGGGCCATCGTTAAAGCCTCTTGTAGGTTGGCGGGTTTGGATGACATTAACCCGTGTTGAACGCTCTTCAGGAGGCCATCCATGTAAAGTTCGACTCTTAGGGATTCGGGAGTCATGAGATTTGGACACATTAAGACTAGTTCGGTAAACCGTTGATTATAAGCTTCGAGGTCATTCCCGACCGTTTTTAAATTCCTTAGACCCTGTTCGAGCCTTCGAGTCTCGTCGCGCGGGAAGTTTTCGGTGATCATTCTTTCTCTTAATTCGGTCCAAGAGAGTGTAAGGGCCTCATCGATGCCCACTGATTGTACATACGTGTTCCTCCATGAGAGAGCAACACCGGTGAAAGTGAGGGTGGAAAACTTGACCTTATCTTGGTCCTGACAACCGCTTATGTTAAAAACGGTTCCGTTTGTTCGAACCATCGGGTGAGAGCAATCGGTCCCCCGGTTCCATCGAAAGTGGGAGGTTTGTACCCCATGAAGTTTTTGTAGGAGCACCCCTCGTTTGAATTATCGGCTCCATGATTGTTGTTGTGGTTGGAGAAGTGATCGGCCACGGCCTCACCCACGGCGGTGGCTATCATTCGTTGAAGGGCTTGTTCTAAAGTTTCGGGAAGGGTATTGTGTTGACCTTGGTGAGCCATTTTTCCTTCATGACACAAGAATATCGTTGATTAGTATTCTTAACAATACTAATCGTGATATGGAATAATGATGAAGAGAAAATTTTCCTTGATTCACCTTAAATTCTTTATGTCGTAATGTCAGAACGTTCATATGAGTCACCGTAATATAATCCCGGCAATTATGTTACCCTGATTCATATGTGCATTCGACATTATTCTATAAAGTCAAGGTGGCGCGTCAATCAAATTAAACAACGAAAGATTTAGATGAAGCGAGAGTTAGTTATGAGTAGAAACGTTCGAGTATAAATGCACAAATAGTCAAGTAATTCCTACTTCATGTCTATATGCCGGTTGTAGTCTAGATTCACTAATGTACCATATGACTCGGGGTTGACACCAATGAACTCTAAATCCCTACAACCAATGCTCTGATACCACTTGTAGCGACCCCGACAAATCGTCAATTGACGGCGTCGACTACTTAGGTCCCGTTGCGTGGTCATAGGTCTTTAACGTGACGTTTGACCAAAGATATGTCGCATTCCTTTCAAAAATAAAGATTGTTTCAAAGTTTACAAGAATTGTTCATCCAAAAGTTACGTTACAAAGTTATAGTTACATGCGAAACCTATGCGACACAGTTTTAAAGAAAGTCAAAAGACGCTCCATGAAATGCATGTATACTCGACATCCAATGCAAGTATCAAATAATGAGCGGAAGCATGTTTCACATAGCGTTCAAAGACCTGAGAAAAACATAGAAATCTGTCAACGAAAACGTTGGTGAAATCATAGGTTTAAGTAAGTAAGTACAAGTGAACCACAAGATTTGCATCAATGAAATAATAGTAATACATTCCAAAAGTTTGTTTCACGAGCACCCAATTATCAATGCTTAACATTCCTTCCATTGAACCCCATCACTTAGTGCTAGAACATACACTGTTTCTCGAAAATATATTTCATTCGTAAACGGTAGCGAACCGTTTGAATGAGGGTTTGTCAAACCCATATGGATCCATACAACATAAGTTCTCGCTTACACCCGGCAAGTGTAACTAATGATAATCGAATTGAGGATTTTGTTCTAAACTCGTATGTAGAATGTTTGTTTTCCTGTACTTGTGTTCACTTAGTAAAGAAATGTTTATGTTTTCTCATCCCAAATGTAAGTTCAAAAAGAGTAAAAGTGGGACTATGATCTCACCTTGAGTGCACGAGTAGTAAAGTACTTCAACAAGTAAACGTGTGCAAAGAACAATGCTAGTCTTGACCTAAACAATAGGTTGTATCAATAACGGTAAACACGATAGGTCAAAGATGTTCAATTAGTCCTATGGCTCGTTAAGACTCGATCATAATAGCATGTGAATCAAATTGTCATGTTTCATGCAAGGTACAAGTATAAAAACATGTTAGAACGATTGCACAAATATTTGGTTAAGTTTGATTAAAAGTCAACTTCGTCGGGTCAAAGTCAACGAAAAAGTCAATATGTTCGGGTCGGGTCCCGAACTATTTTTCTGAGGTTTTTAATCATATATGAGCATGTTAGAACAAGTTTCATATGAATCGGAGGTCCGTAGTATGCCAAACATTTTTCGTATTTTGGACATGGAGGTCAGAGCCTGGACACGGCTTATGCCGCGCCGCGGCCCACAATTGTCGCGTCGCGACAATACACGGGAGCTGGTACCTGGCCAGTTTCAAATGTTCAAGTCTTGATCCAAAATTCATTTTAGCACAAAATGCAAACCGTAAACATTTAGAACTCGCACCTTATATCGTTGGAAAGCTCTTTTGACAAAGAACATAACTAAACATGTTTCATCAAACAAAAACATCATTTCCAATGACCGATTTCTCGTCATGTGATCATTTAAAGTCCATTTTCAAGTTTCAAGTTCACAAAATGCATTTTAAGTTTCAGGAATCCAATTCACACATATGATATGCCGTTTTGAAGGTAATGAAACATGCATTACAACTAAACACTAACAATTAACATTTCATGGAATCCAAGCATCAAAAAGTTCATCTCAAGAACGATCAAACCCTAATCAAGAATCACAAAATCATTAATCATGTTTTTGAAGTTTTACAAATCAACCTACACATCAAAATGAAGCTAGTGATACTAGTAACACAATTAAAACATGAACTTTAACAATTTAACAACATTTAATCTTCCAAAATCAAAGATTAAGCAAACCCATTTTCAAGTGTTCAAACTAGTTACTCAAAACAACAAATCGAACAAACAAAACATATATTCATGTTATACACGAGTCATAGACACTAATTAACACTTTTATAATTCAAAAATATCAAGAACACAAAATCTAGTAATTTTAGAAAGTTACCCAAATGAGATGAAATTGGTATCAAGTCGAAGAGGATGAAGAGAGGATTCCAAATATGTAATTTGTTTTGATGTTAGCCTCCAAATCCGAAATTAGATGATGAATCTTGGTTGAGTTCTTGAGAGGAAAATGGAAGTATGAAAAGAGAGAAAGAGAGAAAATGAGAGGAGGAGGTTGAAGGTTTGACTAGTTGACCTAGTCAAATCTTTGGCCTCTTTGCAAGTTTAGTCCATCTAGTTCGGGTGCGGGTGCGTGAATTAACCAAACGAATTATTTTGGATTACACGAGAGTACGAGAGATGTTAAAATCCAATAACGAAAATATTTTAAGAAGGTTAGCTAATGGAGGCTATGAATCGAGATACTGAGGATAATATTACAATAAAAAGACGGGCGTTAAAAAAAAATTAACGGAAAAATGCGGGATGTTACAGTCATGCAATGCTCTTTTAGAGAATCGGTTCATCCTTAAGAAGATTTATGTCCTCATTTATCTTAATTTTAGAACAAACATGCTTGATTTTCGATAGTACTTTTTCAGAAAGTATCATTTAGTCAAAAATTTTGAAAAATTTACGTTGAGGACAAAGAATCTAAATAGTAGGTATACTCGAAAAGCATATTAAAATTTTAAGTTAAGAACATTTTTCGAGCATCCCATAGCTAATTACGGTGTACTACACCGCTATCTCACACTTAGAAGAACATTCTCCCTAATGTTCATTCTTAGATTTTAGGGACTAAAATCGGTCACTTAGAGTTTGAACATGTCGGAAAATATATCTAAGCTCAATATTGGGTTAGAATCCCACACTTAGTGATAAGTTTAGGGTAGGATATAGTTTAAAGATATAACTAAGAAAAATAAACGAAGAGAAAGAAATGAATTACTCCCCTTGGGTGCGGTTGTGAGATGAGGATCTGAAGGTAGACTGAGTCGGAACCATCTTCGGCTAGATTCTAATCGGTCTTCTGGAAGTGTACCCGAGCTCAATAGGGCATTCTCATCCTCCATACTGTAGAGACCCGTCCTAATCCACCTAAATGAATACAATAACATCTGGTACCATTGCGATGAACTGGACTCTATATGCCATGAATGACTCAAAGTAATATCTCTAAAATGAGCAAATGTACAGTTGAAGATTTCTTTCATACCTGAGAATAAACATGCTTAAAAGTGTCAACCAAAAGGTTGGTGAGTTCATAGGTTTATCATAAACAGTAATATTCATCATTTTGATAGACCACAAGATTTAAATGTGCATGGTACAAATGGGCCCGAATCCTATACCCACCTGTAATGTACATGCGATATCTTTTAAATACAATACATCTTTCTCGTGTAGGAAACCATTTTTCATAAATCTTAGTAACCGTACACATATCTCGTGTACAAATTATCATACACATAACCTGTGTATTAAATCATTCTCTCGATACATAACATTCACTTTACTTTCATTGCTCGGCTTGGTAACCGACCTTAACATATAATGCGCATCAATAATATCCCCAAAACAGAACATCTCGTCTGTATAATATATAAACCTCGAAGTACTAAACACCACGCCCACTAGCTCTTCCGTCTAGTGAACATTCTGGGTGGGGATGTTAAACCCGGTAACTACCTTTAGGATTCGCGTGATTTAGGGCCATACACGATTCTAATTCTTAGGTTACCAAGCAATAATAATCAGGGGAAAAATATTCACATCAATTGGTGGCAATTATAATGTCCACATAATTCAATAATAATCCACAGAACTTCTGTCTGCATAATAATTCATTCGAGAAATGTTTTGCTTGTGTCTATCTCGTCAAACATTTATAAAAGCATTTCATGTATTCGAAGTTCAAAAATATATTTCAAAAGCATTTAATAAAGCAGTTGTAAAAACAGCGCATGTATTCTCAGTTCCAAAAATGTAAAGATTAAAAGGGAATCAAATGAAGCTCACACATATAGATATTGTAAAACAGTTTATAAAGCATTTGCATGTATTCTCAGCCCAAAAATGTAAAGGGTAAAAGGGAGCAAATGAAACTCACGATACGATATTTTGTAGTAAGAATATGCATACGACGGAACTGAACAATGCAAGGTTGGCCTCGGATTCACGAACCTATATCATTTATATATAGTAAAACTTATAATCGTAATCGAACAAGTTTATGTTTTATTATTAATTGTTATGTTAGTAACTTATTTGTTTCATTAATAACTAAATTAACTATACTTATTTTATATACCTTAGATAAATAACTAGTATTTATTATGAAAATATTAATGTTGTTATGCGATATGTTTTAAATATATTCTTATATAGCTATTTGGTAAAATTATATCAATAATAGTAACTAAAAATTTGTATCTTTTTATGATAATAATAATAAGACTAAAAGTAATTAGATTTAGTAATGATACTGCTATTAATAGTTTTGATAATAATACTAATAATTAAAGTAATGTTAGTAATAATAATAAATTTTAAATAAAAAGATAATAATGATAAGATAAAAATGTTAGTTTTCATAAAAATAATATTTTAAATAATAATGGTACTTTTAATAAAAATTATGATTCTAATAGAAATTTTAATAGTCATATTAATAATAATAATAATACTATATTTTAATAATAATAATAATGGTAATAATATTAATTATACTAATAATCTTATTTCTAATATTGGTAATAAAAATAATTACTTAATAACAATCAATAATAAATAATAATAATAATAATAATAACAATAAAAATTAATAATGAAATAATAATAATAAGAATATTAGTAATAACTACCTCAAAGGAGTAGCCCTTTAAAAAAATGCCCAAGTCTGGGTTTGAACCCGCGACGTCCCGCTAACCCGATAGCATCCTTAACCATTACGCTATGTGTTTCAATTCTAAAATAACACCCAACTTAAATTGTTTTTAACCTTTACTTCTATATCCTTCTTCTTCCTTTTTCTAAAAAAAATGCCCGAGCCCTGGCTTGAACCCGCGACCTCTTGTTCAAGACAAACACATCCAACCCACTTAGCTGTTGGTTATTTTCATGTTATAATTCCCTTGATTATTTACTTATCATGTAAAAAAAATGTTTACCATCATCATCCTTACTCTATTCACTGTCACAACCCCCGTCTCGATTTCCCAAGACGTGGTGTGAACTTCAACATAGTGTCCCAGGTCATAGTCAACGTAGCAGCGGAAACATAAATATTATTACATCACGGTCTCTGTTTTTAGTTTTGGTACATCGTGGTTACAAAATACAAGTATAGACATAGTACAAATACAATATACATCATAATCTAGCCTATCAATACTAGATTTAACAAAAGCCATTTTTTTAAAACTTCCACGATGCCCGACCTGAAAGTGCTTCCAAAAGTTAAGTACCTGAGATAAATACTTAAAAACGTCAATATAAATATTGGTGAGTTCATAGGTTTAGTTGCAATGCATAAATTAAAGGACATCAAGATTTCATGTATAAAACAGTTAAAAAGTTATTCTAGTTCATGAGCTTTCGATATCGAACGTTAACGTAAAAGTACCCGAAAACAAGCGTCACTTAAGGTCTAAGTG
Organism: Rutidosis leptorrhynchoides; assembly: GCF_046630445.1. Classification (NCBI taxonomy): domain Eukaryota; kingdom Viridiplantae; phylum Streptophyta; class Magnoliopsida; order Asterales; family Asteraceae; genus Rutidosis; species Rutidosis leptorrhynchoides. The sequence continues at coordinate 201,945,794 of NC_092334.1, forward strand.
CAAGTGGTCGAAGGTTATGCATCCGATTGCCTAGTAGGCCTATCCTGATGTGAGGAGTCATCCTCAAATAGATCTATTCATAATATCCGCGTTTAACAAACCGGTAATTAACGATATCAAAATCGGGCTTTCTAAATTTACCTTTGTTACTCAACATAGAATATAGTTGTAAGTACTTGATTCCAATATGTAAAACAATAAATAAGTATTATCTCATCCCAAAAGTATAAAAGATTAATTAAAAATGGGACTACGAACTCACAAGTAGAGCGGTGCGAAGCGTTCACGGTAATTGGTCAGATTGTGTTCGGTGTTCCGGGCTTGAGAACTAATAACATTTTAATAGGTCATAGGTCTTACTATATAATATAGTACTTATTTAAGGTTTAAGATCAATCCCTTAAGTAATCTTACATGTCCAAATCGATTCTTGGTTTCAAAAGTTACTAGTTCATAGTTTTAGAAAAAGACTCTTTTCGACTAGTTTTATCATGACATAAGTGTAGGTGTTTCTAAAGATATAGATATCCATTTTAAGTGAACTTAGTATATTTGGAAAGGTCTTTGAGTGTAGGTTCTAACCATGTAAGGTTAGCCTCTAAACTCAGAATATAAGTTGGTCAAAAGTTCATTTCTTTACAAGTGTGCAAAACAGTTCAGTTTTACACTATACAATCTTTTGCAAATTTAAAAATAGGAGAACTTATCTAATTGAATAAAGAACTTTATAGAAGCCTTGGTAAATATAAAAGTGCTTGTTCCCAAAATGAATAGTCTCAAAGTCTTCATTAACCTTGTCTTTGGAAATAAGGTTTTAGACTAATTTCTGACTTCAACAAATTCTTGTGTCAACTAGATAGGACTATATCTTGATGATTTCTTAATGGATTTAAGTGATTTAATGTCCTTGGTTTCCTTATTAAGTGTACTAATTAGATCAGAAGACTTTGGTTCGAAATCTATTTTATATTTTAAGCTATGCATGATTCTTTCACCCTTGGTCAGATTGCCATGAATCTGAACCTATTTCACAAAATAAAATTCTAAAATGACTTTTTCTTTGATTTAAATCATGAAACTTTTACTAGAAGTCTCAAACACATATGTGAACATCATATAAATTCCTGAGTACCATAGAGCAACCATAAGTTGGTGTTTAGGTCATAGACTTTAAATAAAAATTTGGACAGCTTAAAGATAAAATAGTTTTACATAGTATAACCACTTTGGTTCTTACTTTAACTTCATTTTAAGAGATTAGACATATATAGATCTTAAGTATACTGATCTAGTATCAAAATCAAGGTTAGATTTATAATCATCCTTGAGTGAATTAACACTCTAGATCTAGCTTTTTACACCATGAAGGTTCTTGATTTTTGACTAGAAATGATGAAGAGATTAAGTTAGCTAGTTATACCTTGATGAAAACTACTTCTAAAGCTTCAAGAATATGATTATTAGATGTCCTAAGATCTGTATTTGAGAGTAAGAAAGAGTAGAGAGGGAAAGGGGAATGGAGAAATGGATGAATGAGAGGTAGAAGTGAGCTTTATATAGAGATCATGGTGGTGGTGGTGTGGAACGTGGCATAGGGAGAGGAGGGGGAGGGAGTGACTCATCCTTGCTCATTAATGAAGATCATGATTTTGTATTGCATGATGCTTAGCTTAATGTAGAAGCATTAGAGAAGATATTTGAGAAGATATTTTGATGATGGTGTATGATGATGATGAAAACGTTGATGATGATGATGATGATGGTGTTCTAGTCAATTTTTGGTTTTGCAAGTGTACATGTACTTGTGTAGACTTTCTAATGTTAAATCCTAAGATGTTTACTTATATGTTTAGGGTTTAGGAAGTAAGCTAAAGTTAGGTTCTAATCAAGATAGGTTAAAGTTGATATAAATGGTTAAGTTCAAGGAATTCAAGACTTGTTGTGAAAATGAAGAAGTGTAGAAAAGTTTCTATCTTATGAACAAATGTTCAAATGAAATTGTCTCAAGTCTTTATTCTAAATTCTTAGTTAACAAGTTTATTTATTAAATTAATATATATATATATATATATATATATATATATATATATATATATATATATATATATATATATATATATATATATATATATATATATATAAGTATAATTTTCAACTTTAGGGTTTATGGTAATGAATTAGGGTTCATAGTAGTGAACTAGGGTTTATGATGATAAGTTAGGGTTTATAACTTTATGCAAATATGTAAAGTAATACCCAATCACGTAAAGCTTAAAATGCATCCTTAGGGCTATACAAACCCTAAAATAAACCAAGACATAGATTAATAAATTTACTCGTCATTTCGGAAAAGGTAACTTAAAGAAATCAACTAGACAACTTAAGTCGAAAAGCTAGAGTTGTGACATTACCTACCCGTTAAGGAAAATTTCGTCCTCGAAATTTTGGTGGTACTTCGTTTATCGAACAAATGGGGATATTTCTGCCTTATATGGTCCTCACGTTCCTACATGAACTCTGGACCTCTCCTGGCATTTCAACGAACTTTAACAATCGGAATCCTACTATGCTTCAATGTTTTTTTACCTCACGATCTAATACCTCTACTGGCTCCTTAACAAAATGCAACTTGTCATCGATACTTAATTCTTTTAAAGGAATCACTAAATTCTCATCAGACAAACACTTTTTCAAGTTCGAAACATGGAACGCATTATGAATACCACTAAGCTCCTGTGGTAGTTTCAATCTATATGCAACTGGACCAATCCTTTCAATAACCTCAAAAGGTCCTACATATTTTGGGCTCAGCTTTCCTCGTTTCCCAATCCTTATTACTCCTTTCCATGGAGAAACTTTTAGCATAACTTTGTCACCCACTTTAAATTCTAAAAATTTCCTTCGGACATCGGCATAACTCTTTTGCCTATTTCTCGCTGTCTTTAGTCTTTCTTGAATCTGAAAGATCTTCTCGGTTGTCTCTTGGATAATCTCGGGTCCTGTCAATTGTGAATCACTAATCTCATTCCAACATAATGGTGAACTACATTTTCTTCCATACAAAGCTTCAAATGGAGAAGCCTTTATACTTGAGTGATAACTATTGTTATATGAAAACTCGGCTAAAGGTAAATACTGATCCCAGCCACTTCCAAAATCAATTACACATGCTCGGAGCTTATCTTCAAACGTCAGAATAGTTCTCTCACTCTGCCCATCAGTTTGGGGATGATAAGCCATACTCATATCCAGACGAGTACCTAGGGCTTTTTGTAAAGATTGCCAAAATCTTGAAGTAAATCTGCTATCTCGGTCCGAGATAATAGAAATTGGAACTCCATGTCTAGAGACAATCTCCTTGATATACAAATCTGCCAACTTTTCCATCTTGTCGGTTTCTTTCATAGGTAAAAAATGTGCAGATTTCGTAAGTTGATCCACTATTACCCAAATAGTGTCATAACCCTTCGCAGTCTTTGGCAACTTTGTAATGAAATCCATCGTAATTCCTTCCCATTTCCATTCGGGAGTCTCAGGTTGCTGCAGTAACCCTGATGGTTTCTGATTCTCAGCCTTGACCTTGGAACATGTCAAACATTTCCCAACATAAGTTGCAATCTCAGCCTTCATATTCGGCCACCAATAGAATTCCTTTAAGTCATGGTACATTTTCCCAGACCCTGGATGAATTGAATATCTCATCTTGTGTGTTTCATCCATCATAAGTTCTCTCAATCCACCAATCTTTGGAATCCAAATTCTGTTTGCAAAATATCGGGTTCCGTCACTCTTAACTTCAAAGTTCTTATCCTTCTCACTAATTCCTTCCTTCTTCACGTTCTCTTCCTTCATAGCTTCCGATTGTGCATTTTGAATACGAGACACAAGGTTTGTCTGAATATTCATATTCAATGACCTAACTCTCAGAGGTTTAACCCTTTCTTTGCGACTCAATGCATCAGCTACAATGTTCGCTCTTCCTGGATGATATCGAATATCACAATCATAATCTATTATAAGCTCCACCCAACGTCTTTGTCGCATGTTTAACTGCTTCTGGTTGAAAATATGCTGAAGAATCTTATGATCAGTGTATATGGTACACTTGGTCCAATATAAATAATGTCTCCATATTTTCAACTCAAACACAATGGCTCCTAACTCCAAATCATGGGTTGTATAATTCTGCTCATGGTTCTTCAGTTGACGAGATGCATACGCAATGACCTTCTATCATTGCATTAAAACACATCTTAATCCTTGCCGAGATGCATCACAATAAACCATAAAATCTTTATTTCCTTCAGGTAGTGATAGTACAGGTGCGGTTGTCAACTTCTGTTTCAACATTTGAAAAGCAGATTCCTGTGCTGAGGACCATTCCAATTTCTTATCCTTGTTGATGTTATGCGAGGTGTATATGAAATAGCTTTATTTTTAATAGGAAATACTATTAAATACGATACAATTTTACACAAGATATTTATTTATTTATAGAATGGATATACCTAAACCTTGCTACAACACTTATAGGCAGTGTACCTAATCATACAGTAGTGTAGTTTTTAGTAAGTCCGGTTCGTTCCACAGGGAATCTTTTAAACAAAGCTTAACGCTATATTAGTTTTAATTTAAAAAAATACAAATATATATAAGTAATATTATTATTATAAAAGGGGGTTTTTACAGTTTAATGACCGGTTTGTCGATTTAAAAACTTTAGTCGCAGTTAAAACCTAATGTAAAAATATTAAATAATTAAAAGACTTAATTTAAAGCGTAAAATAAATAACGATAATGAAATTGCGATAAATAAAAGTGCGATAAAATAAACTTGCGATAATTAAAGAGTACGATAATTAAAAGTGCAATTAAATACAATGACAATAAATAAAAGTGCGATAACTAAAAGTGAAATTAAATATGAAAATAAAGAAATTATGCTTATTTAAACTTCCGTAATCATGATGTTTGACGTGTTGATTTTAGTTTATTCCCATGGGTTAATTGTTCTTTGTCCTGGATTATTCAATATGTCCGTCTGGTTTTTGTCCATAACAGTCCATCAGTCATAAATATAAAGTGCGAGTGTCCTCGTCAAATTATCCTTATACCCTAAGTCAAATATTCCAACTAATTGGGGACTTAAACTGTAACAAGGTTTTAATACTTTGTTTAATAATTACACCAGGATATCGACTGCGTGTAACCCAAGGTTTTAATACTTTGTTAACAATTACACCAAGTGTCCTTGTATATAATTTTACCCCTGTTTTAATAATTCTAGTGACTATCAATCCATTCCCGTGTCCGGTTAAATGAACGATTATTCGTACATATAAATATCCCGCCCATCGTGTCCGATCGAGTGTATATGGTTATTTATAGGTACGTCCAATTGTAAATCTTTATATTAAAATTAACAAACTATCATTTAGTTAAACAAATATAAAGCCCATTAATAGCCCATAGTCTAATTTCCACAAGTGTCGTTCTTTTGTCCAAAACCCAATTATGGTACAAAGCCCAATTACCCAATTTTAATATTTTTAGCCCAACATCATGATTACTTCGGTATTAAATAAGCATAATAATAACTTAGCTACGAGCCATTAAATTAAAAAGGTTGAACATAACTTACAATGATTAAAAATAGCGTAGCGTTACACGGACAGAATTTCGACTTACACCCTTACAACATTTACTAACATACCCTTATTATTAGAAATTAAAATTAAAATTAAAATTATAATATATATATATATATATATATATATATATATATATATATATATATATCGTATGTGAGATAGAGAGATGGATTGATATGTTAAATTGAACCAAACATGCGAATTTATAGGCCTGTGAGCTGGAAAAGGAGCTCATGCGATCGCATAAAGATTACTCCTTCAGCTCATGCGATCGTATGGCCAGCTGGGGAGGCTCACATGTTGTTGTTTTCTTCTACTGACGGTTTATATAATATAATATAATATATATATTAATTTTAAGAATTAATTATATATTATATTATATTCATGTGCGTAGTTGACTTGTAATTTTTAGTCCGTTGCGTCGAGCATTGAGAGTTGACTCTGGTCTCGTTTCCGGATTTTCGAACGTCTTTGCGTATAATTTAATATCTTGTACTTTGCGTTTCGCGTCTTGTACTCTTGTAATTTTGAGACGTTTCTTATCAATAATTGGAACCTCTTTGATTGTATTTTGTACTTTTGAGCTTTTTGGTTGTTTGCGTCTTCAATTCGTTGAATCTGTCTTTTGTCTTCACTTTTTATTATTTAAACGAATATCACTTGTAAATAGAACAATTGCAACTAAAAGCTTGTCTTTCTTGAGGGATAATGCTATGAAATATATGTTCATTTTTAGCATTATCAAATATTCCCATACTTGAGCGTTGCTTGTCCTCAAGCAATATAGTCTTGAAATATACTAGAATCACTTCTTTATTCTTCACACTTTGTACATCAGTTATTTCATTACGGCGGTATGAACAATGGTAGTAACGTTGTGGTTTACAGTCCCACATGACTTATAAAAATTTAGATCCTTAAAGAAATAGGATCTTTATGAAAACATTTGATCTTTTGAAAATTAAATCTAGCTTTTACCCTAGATAAGTTTTCCGGAATAACCCTTCACCGGTGTTTGAAAATTGTTTTTGTGGGTTTGGTGGGTTTCAGATTTGAAAATTTTAGCTCAAAACTTGTGGTTTTATGTCACCCACTTGCTAACCTTGTATTAGGAAAGCAACACGTCCAGTATACTTGTTCCGTATATTACCTTTCGATAAACTACCGTCTGGTTGTAAAGGAAAGCATTGAACAAGCAACTGTTAAGGCAATGTCCCCTGACATGCTTTTAATTATGGTATATAACGTGTCGGACGCAATTACTATCATTTGTAGGAGCAATAGTAAAGCTCACCCTTATAATTTTCCGGTCTGGCACAAGGTCCTGTCTTTGACCATGCTATGCAACCACCGTTCTTACGGTTGACACCCGATTTGGTTCAGGTGACCTAATGAATTCCAGGTGAATTCCTAGGATTTTACGTTCAATGGTAATGAACGCATTGAAAAATGGGTTTTCATAAAACAAATCGGTTTGAAATTTTGATCAAAATATTTTCTCGTTCAAGCTCGAGTTTAGATATCATTAAATTCCATGAGTTTGTAATTCTCAATCTTTAAAGTCAATCTCTAGGATTGACTTTTCTAGATTTTTCGTCAAGCTCGAGTTTAGAGATGACTTTTCTAGATTTTTCGTCAACCTACAGCTGGTCTGGACGACAACTTTATGACCTAAATCAAGAAGCGCGTTTCTTTTTCGGAAGACTTTACTTCTTTTTAACGATGGAATTGATTCATCGTATAGATCCATCTTTCTTTCAAATATATTATAATAAATCGGGTAAAACTGTTTAGTTTAGTCCAAAGCAAAAGTATCTTCAATTATTTGTTACAGAAATATGTGACATATGTTTTAAATAACTTGGTAAATTTTCCCACACTTGGCTTTTATTTTCTTTTATTTGCCTTTTTATTGTCCTCTATTCCATTTTAAATGAATTCTAATATTTTGGTTTGTTTCTCAATTTATGTCCTTTCCAAGGTAACAATAATTTCGGTGTTAACACCTAGTTTTATCGTTCATAAATATGTATAAACATGATTTTGAATTCATTTAATTGAAAATTTTGAAAATTTTTACTAGAATTAGGTAGTCAGTATATAAGACTAGGGCTGTTCTTTATTATCAGAGAACACTAGATTTTAATACAACTACTGCGTTACTAGTATTTTTAATGGTAACCAAGTGTTTAAGTTAAAAATTTTAAAATCCGAAAGAATTTAACCCCTTCCCACACTTAAGATCTTGCAATGCCCTCATTTGCAAGAAATCAGTAACAATTTAAATTATTGAGGGTGATTAGCGTAGAAAAATGATTAAATTTTACCAAAGTTTCCAAACATATTGGCGTTTGTTTGCTGAATGATAAATGGTGCACATCATTTGTTCATTCCGTCTTGTTGTTATATCACATTTATTTTTCGTTTTGTCGTCAAAACTAGCTTTTGCTGAACTTAATGCCAGTCTTTGAAAATTCGCTGTTTTACCCTGTTTTGTACAATTGACAATATACATACATACAAATATAAACATGCATGGCAATTTGAAATGGGACTTAATATCCCACTTTCAAATCCTAAATGTGAAATATTAGTACACAATAATAATAAAAATTATAAAAATTACATAAATATATCCAATAACATAAGTTTAAACATGAAAAAGTAAAAAGATAAAAACATAAAAATCATAAAAATAACCAATGGAACTAAATCAGTATGGATAGGGGTTCCAGTTCATCTCGTCAGGTGGGTTCCATTATTGGTTATAGGTGTTCTGATAGGCTTGGTTATAGTCATACCGGTTAAAGGGTGGTCGGATGTCGGGGTTGTGTGGCGGAAAATGAGCAGGTCGAGTAGGCACGTAATTATTTGGTACCTGATATGATAGCTGGCTCATGATTTGGTGTTGATGAACTAACCAGCTATCGTGTTGGCGTCGCCTATAGTCCTCGTATACTCGCTCGGAGTTCCACTGCTCGTACATACTATGTCTGGCCGCGCTCGTCATTGCTTCCTCATCTATACGAACGTGGACGTCAAGAATAGCATCTCGAAAGACATCCCTAATGTCTTCCGCTTCCTCCATTTCCTCGTCTGAGCCTCTCTCTACCTGAGGATGATTACCTTCATAGGGCAATGCCTGGTTGCGTCTACTCTTCAATACCTTAGCACCCACATAAACCCGCAATCCTATGGTCTCATCCTGTTCTCTACAAACCTGTAATTGACCCCCTTGGTTCCTATCAACACCTAAATACTCTCCAATGAGAGTAACAAAAATACCTCCTCCTATTATACTCCCGTCCTGCATTCCTTCTACCATTTTAGATAAATAAATACCAACACAGTAAGGGATATTAACAAAGCTTCTCGGGTCTCGAATACACTTTAGGTAAAATAAATCATGTAAGGTCATTTTCTCCTTATTGTGACCTCTCTGTGTAATCAAGTTAGCCAAAAATCTATGAATTACACGAAGCTCGGCTTTGTTAATATGTAAGTAGGAGTGTTTTCCTCCCAGTGTAAAAACATTATAGTTTGACATACGCCTTCAAACGGCGTTCGCGGCAAAGTTTCTATCTACCCTTTCACCACGATAAATCAAACTCATACAATCGGGTAGTAGTAATTCACTAGGAGTGTAAATCTGTAATGCCCTGGCCATGTCCATCATGGACATTTTGTACATCCTACCGCCAAGGATAAATCTAAGAAAACTTCTATCATCTACCCTATCTACATCTACATTTAACGCTATAGTACTCATCAACTCAACACACCATTCCTTATATATAGGTCTACGAATGGTGAAAAGACGTTCCCAATCTGTAAAAGAAGAACTGCCATACCTTTGTACCAAATGTTGTCTAACACGGTCAGCTAGATGGACCATTTCCAAAGGATTCCAATCAATTACCCTCGGCACCTCTACCTCTTTTGTTACTAATTTAAATTTATTACTTTGATATGCCGGGTAATCTCTCCATCGTCTATCGAATCTCAGATTAGGATGCAACGTGTGTTCCGGAATTGTTGGGTATTCTACAGGCGGATGCGGGGGAAATACTGTGAATTCATTAGGTAACTGTAGCGGATCATAATAAGGTATGTGCTGATCAGGCTGATGTTGTGGTTCCTGTTGTGGTTGTTGTTCAGGTTCATATTGCATTTCTGGTTCTGGTTCTGGAGCTGGAGCAGGCTGTCTAGATGATGATGATCCTGAACCTCCAGTATCGGCTTTCTGCAAAACACATTAAACACAAAATTTTGCATCCAAATATGCATTAGTGTTAGCAAAATAACAATTTAAATCAATCACAATAACATGTTAAATCAAAATTAAACTTATACACATTTTCACATTTTTTTACAATTCTATACTTTTTCAAATAAGCACATATGGAAATGTAGACAAAGTTCATAAGCATTTAACTCAAATAACATGTCAAAATAGTCATTACTAACAATTAAACAAGTCTCAAATGGCAAATATATCAAATTAATCAAGTTCATGAATTTTGGACTTAAAAAGTCCACTTTAATCTCCAAAAATCATGTTTAGGATCAATGTTTGGATCATTTAACTATCTAAACATGTTACACTACTCAATTTAGGAATAATTCATGACAAAAATCGGCCATAACCTGTTTATATCAAAAAGCCCCAAATTGCTTAAGAACACAAACCCTAGATTTCTAAAAATTTTGAAGTTTTTGGCTTCAAATCATGTTAAGTAGCATCAATCTAGGTTATACATGCATAAAATACTAACAATTTAACACTAATTACACTAGAAATCAACAAAATTGCATTAAGTAAAATATTGGTAATTATCACAAAAACTAGGAATTTATAGAGTTTAGGGGTGTAATTTTTACCTTTTTGCTGAAGAATGAGAATCTACGCATGATTAGAGCAAGAAATTTGACGAATTACGGTGAAAAATTGCGAATTTTAGAGAGGATTTGAGTGTATTTTCGGGTATGTATGTGATGTTGTGGAGAAAGACAGACTCGCTGGAACTGCTTGTATCTGGCCTGGATTTCAGCTCCATGCGATCGCATGAGGTTGAAGTGTAAACCCCATGCGATCGCATGAGGTGCCGGCTACAGTGTTTTCAGCTTTTTTTTTTTTTTTTATAAAACCATACACTTTATAAAACATAAAATTAATAAAATTTTAAAAATTTGTTTCTTTTTAGGATGAGGGCGTTTCGGATCGATGTCCTAGTCCGTCCCTCGACAAAATTTTAAAATTTGTCAGTTTTTAAATCGCGGTTTTAAAAGTAAAGATTTTTGGGTTTTTTGTAATGTTTTTGACATACTTTAATTCAATAGGATTAAAAATAATGATAATAAAAGTTCTCGTCCCTCCCTCGGGTAAAGCAATTTCGGTTCAACGACCTAGTCTTCAACTCACGACGAATTTTAAAAATCATATTTTTAACTTAGCGAAATAAAGTAAATTTTTGTTTTTAAATTCACACCAAACTTAAATTTAAAATGCATAAAATTAAAAATTCATATTAAAAATTCACACCAAACTTAAATTATAAATGCATAATTAAAAATTTATATTAAAAATTCACACCAAACTTAAATTATATTTTTGTTTTTATACATACTGAAATGTCCCGTTCTTATTGATTAAAAATGTTCCATATTAATTGATTTCGTTGCGAGGTTTTGACCTCTATATGAGACGTTTTTCAAAGACTGCATTCATTTTAAAACAAACCATAACCTTTATTTCATCAATAAAGGTTTAAAAAGCTTTACGTAGATTATCAAATAATGATAATCTAAAATATCCTGTTTACACGTAACCATTACATAATGGTTTACAATACAAATATATTACAATGAAATAAGTTTCTTGAATGCAGTTTTTACACAATATCATACAAGCATAGACTCCAAATCTCGTCCTTATTTAAGTATGCGACAGCGGAAGATCTTAATAATCACCTGAGAATAAACATGCTTAAAACGTCAACAAAAATGTTGGTGAGTTATACATACAAACTTATATTAAAAATATTAATTTTTCAAATATTTACAATTTTAAATATATTGATTTAAAAAGTTTACAATATTATTTTAATATTAATTTTAAAAACAAAGTAAAAATAAAATTAAAAAACTTTTTGGCTTTTATCCCACTTTAATCAATCAAATATTATCAAAAATATGCGCCCCTCTTTTCGGTAAAGTAATTTCGGTTTCATAACCTAATTTAACTCATGACGAATTTGAAATATTTTGGGTTGATTGATTAAAGATATTTATACCTTAAGAATAAATGGTAAATTTCGCAGTGATGTAATAAATTTTTGTATGATATCAATAATTTCGGTCGCAAGACCTAATTTTATCGAATACCAATTTCATACTTTATAGTGAACAATTTAGCATTTATTATCAAAAGGTTAAAAATAAAAATAAAAATAAAAATGAAAACTGTACAAACTTACCTGTGAAATAGATTTCTTAGTGATATGTTCTAGCCCACTCATAAGATAGTCGTACTAATTGGTTTTCTATAGCTACATAGGCGTAACCTCGAGCATTTATCGATTTTTCTTCTAAACATATGAACGGTCCGTCTCTGCATAAAGTAACAAATTCGGTGTTTGAATAGGTTTGATTATTTGAACATTTACCTTCGTGTGACCATTTTCATCATTTGTGACATCTTTCAAGGTGTTGTGCTCTTCTTTTCACTGCGGATTTTGATTTTCCTTTACCAAATTGTAACTTATTATTTTCGCATCTGGATTCTTTTCTTACTCCATCCAATTTGCCTCTAATTAATGATACTATTTCACTTGGAAGGGTGTCATTATTACGTTTAATAATCAAAGCGTGTAGCATTAGACCATGGTTTAATTCACAGGAAGTCTTCATCTCGTAAAACCTAAAAAACTAAAAACTCAGAATGGGGGGAGAAGACTAGTTCTTTAGGGTCTGCTAGGGAAAGACCACTCGGGTTCCATTTTCGAAAACTACACGAAAACAGAAAATCTAACTCTAACAGAAATACATATTATCCTTAAAAGACTTGATTCTCCCCACACTTAGTTAGCTGTGGTGTCGAAATTGTGATTAACTTCGTTGTCAACTTTCATTGGACTATCTATGTAATGTTTAACTCTGTGACCATTAACCTTAAATTCAATCCCATTTGAATTTATTAATTCTATAGTTCCGTATGGGAAAACTCTTTTGACTATGAATGGTCCAGACCATCTTGATTTCAAATTTCCAGGAAATAGCTTGAATCATGAATTGAAAAGAAGAACTCTGTCTCCTTCTTTAAATTCTTTTGAACTTCTGATTCTTTTATCATGCCATTTCTTCGTTCTTTCTTTATAGATCAACGAATTTTCATATGCTTCATGTCTCAATTCTTCTAATTCGTTTAATTGACTTAACCGTAGACGTCCAGCTTCATGTAAATCAAGATTACATGTCTTCAAAGCCCAGAATGCTTTGTGTTCAATTTCTACTGGAAGATGACATGCTTTTTCGTAAACGAATTTAAAAGGTGTGGTTCCAATTGGAGTTTTGTAGGCTGTTCTAAAAGCCCAGAGTGCATCCTCCAATTTAATAGACCATTCCTTCGGATTTGATCCTACGGTTTTCTCTAAAATACGTTTTAAAGCTCGGTTGATATTTTCAACTTGTCCACTTGTTTGTGGATGATATGCGGTGGAGATTTTATGAGTTACTCCATATCTTTTGAGAACTTTCTCAAGTTGATTATTACAAAAATGAGTTCCCCGATCACTTATTAAAGCTTTCGGTGTTCCAAACCTTGCAAAAAGACATTTTAAAAAGTTGACTACAACTCGTGCATCATTAGTCGGGAGAGTTTGTGCTTCCGCCCATTTAGATACATAATCAATGGCTACGAGAATGTAGAGATTATTATGAGATTTTGGGAATGGACCCATAAAGTTAATACCCCAAATGTCAAATACTTCACATACTTGAATGACATTTTGTGGTATTTCATCACGTTGACTTATTTTTCCGGCCCTTTGACATGCATCACAGGATTTGCAAAGAAGGTGTGCGTCTTTGTAAATTGTAGGCCAATAGAATCCAGCATCATAAACTTTTCTTGCTGTTAGTTGAGGCCCATAATGCCCTCCTGTTGGTCATGTGTGACAATGGTTTAAGATTTGACTAGCTTCATCTCCGAATACATCGGCGTATTATTTCACCGGGACAACTTTTAAACAAATGTGGATCTTCCCAGAATAGTATTTTATATCACTAAAGAATTTCTTTCATTTTTGGTACGACAATCCTTTTTCAAGGAATCCACATACTAAGTAGTTTGCATAGTCTGCAAACCATGGAATTTCATTATAATCTATCATCAATAGATATTCATCAGGAAAGTTATCTTGTATGGCCGATTCATTTAGAACTTCTAATTCCAGATTTTCAAGACGAGAAAGATGATCAGCGGCGAGATTTTCTGCTCCCTTTTTATCTCGGATTTCAATATCAAACTCTTGTAAGAGTAAGATCCAACGAATTAATCTTGGTTTGACATCTTGTTTCGAAAATAGGTATCTAAGAGCAGAATGGTCGGTATAGACCACCGTTTTAGCTAAAACGAGATATGAACGAAATTTGTGAAAAGCAAAGACAATAGCAAGGAGTTCTTTTTCAGTAGTTGTGTAATTCGTTTGTGCTCCTTGTAACGTCTTACTAGCGTAATAAATAGGTTGAAATCGTTTTTCAATCCTTTGTCCTAAAACGGCTCCCATTGCAAAATCACTTGCATCGCACATTAGTTCAAATGGTAAATTCCAATTTGGTGTTATCATGATCGGCGCATTAGTGAGTTTTTCTTTAATAATATTAAAAGATTTGATACATTCATCTGAAAAGATGAATGGAGCATCCTTTTCTAGGAGTTTATTCATAGGAGTGGCAATTTTAGAAAAATCTTTTATAAAACGTCGGTAAAAACCGGCATGCCCTAGAAAACTCCTAACTCCTATAACATTGGTGGGATGTGGAAGTTTAGCAATTACATCTACTTTAGCTCTATCCACTTCAATTCCTTCCTTTGAAATTTTATGTCCAAGAACGATGCCTTCTTTAACCATGAAATGGCATTTCTCCCAATTAAGAACTAGATTTGATTCTTCACATCTAATAAGCATTCGTTCAAGATTAACTAGGCATGATTCAAAAGTATCACCGAAGACTGAAAAGTCATCCATGAAAACTTCCAGGAATTCTTCTATCATGTCGTGAAAAATCGCCATCATGCACCTTTGAAAGGTTTGAGGGGCATTGCAAAGTCCAAATGGCATGCGTTTGTAAGCAAAAATACCATAAGGGCACGTGAATGTGGTTTTATCTTGATCCTCGGGTGCTATTGGAATCTGAAAATATCCGGAAAAACCATCAAGAAAATAATAGTAACTGTTTTCGGCTAATCTTTCCAACATTTGATCAATGAAAGGTAAGGGAAAGTGATCTTTTCTGGTGGCGTCATTTAATTTTCTATAATCAATACAAACACACCATTCTGTTACACTCCTAGTAGGAATAAGCTCATTTTTCTCATTTGTAATGACAGTCATGCCACCCTTCTTAGGCACGCATTGAACTGGGCTTACCCATGGACTATCAGAAATTAGATAAATTAAACCGGCATGAAGCAGTTTAATAATTTCTTTCTTAACAACATCTTGCATATTAGGATTTAGTCTTCGTTGGCGTTGTACATACGTTTTATGACCTTCTTTCATAAGGATTTTATGTGTGCAATACGAAGGACTTATTCCTTTAATATCATGAATCTTCCATGCAATAGCTGGTTTATGAGCTTTTAGCACAGAAATGAGTTGAGATTTTCCATTTTCAGTAAAAGAAGACGATATTATTATAGGTAATTCAGATTCACCATGTAAATAAGCGTATTCCAAATGGTTTGGAAGTGGCTTTAACTCTAATTTCGGTGGTTCTTCTATCGATGATTTGTATCGATATCTGTCTTCCTCTTTTAGCATTTGAATTTCTTCTGTTGTTGGTTCATATCCATTAGCCATAAGTGTAGCTAACATTTCAGCTTCATTAATTGGTTCAGTTCCTTCTCCTAAAGAACATTCTCCTGTTCCTTGTAATTTTAAAAATCTTCTAACAATTCTGCATGTGATTCTATAGTTTGAATATAATAACATGTATCATCTGCAGATTGCGGTTGTTGCATTGCTCTATCAAAAGAAAAGGTAACACTCTCGTCCTCTATACTTAGGGTCAGTTTCTTACCAAACATATCTATCATTACTTTAGCCGTGTTTAAGAATGGTCTTCCTAATATGAGAGGAACTTGAGAATCTTCTTCCATGTCCAGAACAACAAAATCTACTGGAAATACTAAAGTACAAACTTTAACTAGCATGTTTTCCATTATCCCTCTAGGATATTTTACTGATCTATCGGCTAGTTGTATACTTATTCTTGTTGGTTTCAATTCTCCAAGGTCTAGTTTAGCGTATAGTGAATACGACATTAAATTTACACTATCACCTAAGTCTGACAATGCTTCTATTGAACTAAGACTACCCAGAAAACACGGAATTGTGAAACTTCCTGGATCAGATAATTTTTCTGGTATCTTATTCAACAGCACTGCAGAAAAATTAGCATTCATAGTAACAGCCGAGAGTTTGGTCTCAATATAATTGAGTACTGTTTGGCTCCAATAACCCGGTCCACGTACAAATCCAACTATTACTACGAACCAGAAAATTTTGATGTCTATCAATTTAGCCAATTAAAATAATTTTTCGTAATTTAAAGAAATTTTAGATAAGAAATAGAGAAAAATTCTATGTCCTAAAAACTAGGATGACGAGAAATAAGAAAGAAAAAGAGCGCGTCGAAAAACGTCAAAAAAAATAAAAATAAGAAAGTAGCGCGTCTAAACTTAAAAAGGCACTAAAAACTAAAAATTAAAAGTTGCGTCTAAAAATATTAAAGCTTAAAAGAAATACTATATCCCAAATAACAATAACTTAAAAAGGTACTAAAAACTTAAAAAGGCGTCGCAAAATTCTAAAGCACCTAAATCTTAGTCTAAAGAAAAAGCACTTAAGGAATTTTACGGCAAAGCCTAAAAATCTAGAAATAAAAATAACTATGGCAAATACTATGATTTAAAACTAAATACGAGCGAAAAATACAAATATTACGCTAAAACGAATTAAAAAATACAAAATATAAAAATATACTTAAAGTTGTAAAAAGTACAATTTTTATAAAAATATTATTTTTAGATTATTTATTTTGTAAAAGTATTAATTTTATAATTTAATTAAACTAAATAAACTAAATATACAAAATAATAAAATTAAAACTAAATATTATAAAAATATAACCCTAATTAGGGTTAAAGTAATAATAATAAAAAATACCCCGTAATTAATGCTGAATTAGGTTAAAACAGGCGTGTCTGACACTCTCATGCGATCGCATGAGAAATTGCCTTCAGGCTCATGCGATCGCATGAGCTAGGTTTTTGGGCCACGGTCTGGGCTGCTACAGTACGGGCCGAATGTTTTTATTTTATTTTTCTGTTTTTCTGTTTTATAAAAAAAAATACACAATATTTAAATAAAATTTATATTTTTAAATACTAAAAAAAATAAAGAAACTTTATAAAACTTAAATATTTAACAGACTCTTAAAAATATTTATAATTTTTGTTTTTCTTTTTATATTTTTGCAATTTAAAACGTATTTTTACAAAAACGTATTTTTACAAAAGTAGACTTAAAAATTAATAAATTTTTTTATATATATATATTAGCGTTGTGCTTCCGACTTTTTAGCAGATATGTTCCCCGACAGCGGCGCCAAAAATACTTGATCTTATGCGAGGTGTATATGAAATAGCTTTATTTTTACTAGGAAATACTATTAAATACGATACAATTTTACACAAGATATTTATTTATTTATAGAATGGATATACCTAAACCTTGCTACAACACTTATAGGCAGTGTACCTAATCGTACAGTAGTGTAGTTTTTAGTAAGTCCGGTTCGTTCCACAGGGAATCTTTTAAACAAAGCTTAACGCTATATTAGTTTTAATTTATAAAAATACAAATATATATAAGTAATATTATTATTATAAAAGGGGGTTTTTACCGTTTAATGACCGGTTTGTCGATTTTAAAACTTTAGTCGCAGTTAAAACCTAATGTAAAAATATTAAATAATTAAAAGACTTAATTTAAAGCGTAAAATAAATAACGATAATGAAATTGCGATAAATAAAAGTGCGATAAAATAAACTTGCAATAATTAAAGAGTACGATAATTAAAAGTGCAATTAAATACAATGACAATAAATAAAAGTGCGATAATTAAAAGTGCAATTAAATATGAAAATAAAGGAATTATGCTTATTTAAACTTCCGTAATCATGATGTTTGACGTGTTGATTTTAGGTTATTCCCATGGGTTAATTGTTCTTTGTCCTGGATTATTCAATATGTCCGTCTGGTTTTTGTCCATAACAGTCCATCAGTCATAAATATAAAGTGCGAGTGTCCTCATCAAATTATCCTTATACCCGAAGTCAAATATTCCAACTAATTGGGGACTTAAACTGTAACATGGTTTTAATACTTTGTTTAATAATTACACCAGGATATCGACTGCGTGTAACCCAAGGTTTTAATACTTTGTTAACAATTACACCAAGTGTCCTTGTATATAATTTTACCCCTGTTTTAATAATTCTAGTGACCATTAATCAATTCCCGTGTCCGGTTAAATGAACGATTATTCGTACATATAAATATCCCGCCAATCGTGTCCGATCGAGTGTATATGGTTATTTATAGGTACGTCCAATTGTAAATCTTTATATTAAAATTAACAAACTATCATTTAGTTAAACAAATATAAAGCCCATTAATAGCCCATAGTCTAATTTCCACAAGTGTCGTTCTTTTGTCCAAACCCCAATTATGGTATAAAGCCCAATTACCTAATTTTAATATTTTTAGCCCAACATCATGATTACTTCGGTATTAAATAAGCATAATAATAACTTAGCTACGAGACATTAAATTAAAAAGGTTGAACATAACTTACAATGATTAAAAATAGCGTAGCGTTACACGGACAGAATTTCGACTTACACCCTTACAACATTCGCTAACATACCCTTATTATTAGAAATTAAAATTAAAATTAAAATTATAATATATATATATATATATATATATATATATATATATATATATATATATATATATATATATATATATATATATATATATATATATATATATATATATATATATATATATATATATATATCGTATGTGAGATAGAGAGATGGATTGATATGTTAAACTGAACCAAACACGCGAATTTATAGGCCTGTGAGCTGGAAAAGGAGCTCATACGATCGCATGAAGATTACTCCTTCAGCTCATGCGATCGCATGACCAGCTGGGGAGGCTCACATGTTGTTGTTTTCTTCTGCCGACGATTTATATAATATAATATATATATTAATTTTAAGAATTAATTATATATTAAATTATATTCATGTGCGTAGTTGACTTGTAATTTTTAGTCCGTTGCGTCGAGCGTTGAGAGTTGACTCTGGTCCCGGTTCCGGATTTTCGAACGTCTTTGCGTATAATTTAATATCTTGTACTTTGCGTTTTGCGTCTTGTACTCTTGTAATTTTGAGACGTTTCTTATCAATAATTGGAACCTCTTTGATTGTATTTTATACTTTTGAGCTTTTTGGTCGTTTGCGTCTTCAATTCGTCGAATCTGTCTTTTGTCTTCACATTTATTATTTAAACGAATATCACTTGTAAATAGAAAAATTGCAACTAAAAGCTTGTCTTTATTGAGGGATAATGCTATGAAATATATGTTCCTTTTTAGCATTATCACTTGTTCGTTAACACAGTCAATGGTCTTGCTATCTTGGAGAAATTCTGAATAAATCTTCTATAATATCCAGCAAGTCCTAGAAATTGACAAATTTGAGACGGGTTCTTAGGTACTTCCCAATTCTTAATAGCCTCAATCTTGGTAGGATCAACGTGGATGCCTTCTCTATCAACCACATGACCCAAAAATTGGACTGAATCGAGCCAAAAACTACACTTTGAAAATTTAGCATATAACTGCTCTTTTTCCAAAAGTTGTAAAACTAGTCTCAAATGTTGCTCGTGCTCTTCTTTATTCTTGCAGTAGATCAAAATATCATCGATAAATACTATGATGAATTTATCTAGATACGGCTTACATACCCTGTTCATCAGATCCATAAATACTGCAGGGGCGTTGGTTAAACCAAACGGCATTACCAAAAATTCATAATGGCCATAGCGCATTCTGAATGCTGTCTTAGGCACATCGTCCTCTTTGACTCTTAATTGATGGTACCCTGATCTGAGGTCGATCTTAGAATAAACACTTGACCCTTGCAATTGGTCAAATAGATCATCTATCCTTGGTAACGGGTAACGATTCTTGACTGTAAGCTTATTCAGCTCTCAATAGTCAATGCACATTCTGAAAGATCCGTCCTTCTTCTTGACAAACAAGATTGGGGCACCCCACGGAGAAACACTAGGTCGAATAAATCCTTTATCTAACAATTCTTGGAGTTGATTTGATAGTTCCTGTAATTCTAAAGGACCTAATCGATAAGGCGATTTGGCAACTGGTGCGGCTGATAATGCAAAAAACGAACATATATTTCATAGCATTATCCCTCAAGAAAGACAAGCTTTTAGTTGCAATTGTTCTATTTACAAGTAATATTCATTTAAATAATAAAAGGTGAAGACAAAAGACAGATTCGACGAATTGAAGACGCAAATGACCAAAATGCTCAAAAGTACAAAGTACAATCAAAGTGGTTCCAATTATTGATAAGAAACATCTCAAAATTACAAGAGTACAAGACGCGAAACACAAAATACAAGATATTAAATTGTACGCAAGGACGTTTGAAAATCCGGAACCGAGACCAAAGTCAACTCTCAACGCTCGACGCAATGGACTAAAAATTACAAGTCAACTATGCACACGAATATAATATAATATTTAAATAATTCTTAAAATTATTTATATATTATATATATTATTATAAACCGTCAGCAGAAGAAAAAAGCTCATGTGAGCTGGAAAAGCAGGCCATGCGATCGCATGGCCTGGCAGTTATAAAACCATGCGATCGCATGGAGGCCTTTTTCTGGCCACATGCCTATAAAAGGCAGGCTTTGCACGAACCTAAAACACATCTTTTTCTTCATTCTTACTCACTCGTAAGATATATATATATATATATATATATATATATATATATATATATATATATATATATATATAAATATATATATTTATATTTTAATTTTAATTTTAATTTTAAAATTCTAATAATAAGGGTATGTTAGCGAACGTTGTAAGGGTGTAAGTCGAAATTCTGTCCGTGTAACGCTACGCTATTTTTAATCACTGTAAGTTATGGTTAATGTTATTTTTAATTTAATGTCTCGTAGCTAAGTTATTATTATGCTTATTTAAGCCGAAGTAATCATGATGTTGGGCTAAAATATTTAAAATTAGGTAATTGGGCTTTGTACCATAATTGGGGTTTGAATAAAAGAATGACACTTGTGGAAATTAGACTATGGGCTATTAATGGGTTTTATATTAACTAAATGATACCTCATTAATTTAATATATAGACTTATAATTTGACGTATTTATATATAACCACATACGCTTGACTGGGCACGGTGGACGGGATATCTATAAATACCAATAATTGTTCATTTTACCGGACACGGAACTGGATTAATAGTTAATAGACTTGTTGAAACAGGGGTGGATTACATTCAAGTGTAATTGATGTAATTGTTAACAAAGTAGTAAAACCTTGGTTTATACGCAGTCGATAACCTGGTGTATTCATTAAACAAAGTATTAAGACCTTGTTACAATTCGAATCCCCAATTAGTTGAAATATTTGACTTCGGGAATAAGAATAATTTGACGAAGACTTTCACACTTTATATTTATGACTGATGAACTATTATGGACAAATCCATATGGACATATCGAATAATCCAGGACAAAGGACAATTAACCCATGGTAATAAAACTAAAATCAACACGTCAAACATTATGATTACGGAAGTTTAAATAAGCATAATTTATATATTTCATATTTAATTGCACTTTTATTTATCGCACTTTTATTTATTTTCATTTTATTTAATTGCATTTTTAATTATCGTACTCTTTAATTATCGCAATTTTATTTTATCGCACTTTTATTTATCGCAATTTCATTATTGTTATTTACTTTACGCTTTAAATTAAGTCTTTTATATATTTAATATTTTACATTAGGTTTTAACTGCGACTAAAGTTTTAAAATCGACAAACCGGTCATTAAACGGTAAAAACCCCTTTTTATAATAATAATATTATTTATATATTTTTGTATTTTTATAATTATAAGTTAAAAATATAGCGTTAATCTTGTTTAATTTTCCATGTGGAACGAACCAGACTTACTAAAAATTACACTACTGTACGATTAGGTACACTACCTATAAGTGTTGTAGCAAGGTTTAGGTATATCCATTCTATAAATAAATAAATATCTTGTGTAAAATTGTATCGTATTTAATAGTATTTCTTTATAAAAATAATACTATTTCCTAGTACACCTCGCACACATCAAGTATTTTTGGCGCCGCTGCTGGGGAAAGATTAAACGCCGGAAGCGAAACGCTATTTAAAAAAAGATTTTTATTAATTTTTAGTTTACTTTTATAAAAATACGCTTTTGTAAAAATACGTTTTAAATATACAAAAATATAAAAAGAAAAACAAAATATTTATATATTTTTAATAGTTTGTTATATATATATATATATATATATATATATATATATATATATATATATATATATATATATATATATATATATATATATATATATATAGAATTATAAAGTTTCTTTATTTTTATTTTAATTTTTAAGTTTTTATTTATTTATATCATTATTTATTAAAACTGAAAAAAAAAATAAAAACTCGAAGCTTGGTACTGTAGCAGCCCATATACTGGCCCGAAACCCTAGCTCATGCGATCGCATGAGCCCGAAGGCAAAAATTCATGCGATCGCATGAAGCTGTCTGACACGCCACAGTTTGACTTTCCACTGCAATAATTACGGTTATTAATTATTATTATTATTATTAAACCCTAATTAGGGTTATATTTTTATATTAATTAAGTTTAGTTTATTTATTTTGTATTTTAAGTATTAATTAGTTTTTATTAAATTATAAAATTAATACTTTTATAAAATAAATAATATAAAAATAATATTTTTATAAAAATTGTACTTTTTACAACTTTAAGTTTATTTTTATATTTTGTATCTTTTTATTCGTTTTAGCGTAATATTTGTATTTTTCGATCGTAATTAGGTCTAAATCATAGTTTTTGCCATAGTTATTTTAATTTCTAGATTTTTAGGCTTTGCCTTAAAATCCCTTAAGTGCTTTTTCTTTAGATTAAGATTTCGGTGCTCTAGAATTTTGGGACGCCATTTTTATATTTTAGTACCTTTTTAAGTTATTGCCGTTTTGGATATAGAATTCCTTTAAGCTTTAATACCTTTAGACGTAACTTTTAATTCTTAGTTTTTAGTTCCTTTTTACGTTTCGACACGCTACTTTCTTATTTTATTTTTCGACTTTTTATTTTTCGACGTTTTTCGACGCGCTCTTTTTCTTTCTTATTTTTTCGCCGATCTAGTTTTTAGGACATAGAATTTTCTATTCCTTCTCTAAAATTTCAACGGAAAAATTATTTTAAGCGGTTAAATTGATAGACATCCAAATTTTCTGCTTCGTAGTAATAGTTGGATTTGTTAGTGGCTGAGTTGTGAGCTTCCAATTTAAAGGGTTCTGGTTCCCTGCTGCATCTATTGGCTATTCGAAAAGTGGGCAAAAGCAGAAAAGTCTATTAATTTGATAACTTTAATAATTTTTATTTTTTATAACTAATAGGATATTCAGTGAATGCACCGAGTAAAACGTTCACCACCTTTTGTATGTTCACCACCTGTAACTCGATCAAGACATTTAGCAAATATTGTCGCCGTTGATTTTTCTTTAGAATCGTCATCCAGTCGACCAATTACTCCAATTCAAATTTCCGATAATCCATTTTTTGAACCCGACCTCACAATTGAGAATCCGGAGGATATTCAGGGACAATTCAGAGATCCTGAACTGAAAGAACCCGTTCATATACATTATAAACGATTCACAGTAGTTGATTACATTGCGAGGTATTTGGCCTCTATATGATACATTTTACAAACATTGCATTCGTTTTTAAAAGACAATCTTTCTTTACATCAAAAATTGACAGGCATGCATACCATTTCATAATATCCACTATCCAACTATAAATTGATTTAATAATAATCTTTGATGAACTCAATGACTCGAATGCAACGTTCTTCGAAATATGTTATGAAAGACTCCAAGTAATATCTTTAAAATGAGCAAATGCACAGCGGAATATTTCTTTAACACCTGAGAATAAACATGCTTTAAAGTGTCAACCAAAAGGTTGGTGAGTTCATTAGTTTATCATAATCATTTATTTCCATCATTTTAATAGACCACAAGAATTTCATTTCCAGTTCTCATAAATATACGTCCCATGCATAGAGACAAAAAATAATCATTCATATGGTGAACACCTGGTAACCGACATTAACTAGATACATATAAGAATATCCCCTATCATTCCGGGATCCTCCTTCGGACATGATATAATTTCGAAATACTAAAGCATCCGGTACTTTTGGATGGGGTTTGTTAGGCCCAATAGATCTATCTTTAGGATTCGCGTCAATTAGGGTGTCTGTTCCCTAATTCTTAGATTACCAGACTTTAATAAAAAGGGGCATATTCGATTTCGATAATTCAACCATAGAATGTAGTTTCAATTACTTGTGTCTATTTTGTCAAACATTTATAAAAGCGCATGTATTCTCAGTCCCAAAAATATAAAGGGTAAAAAGGCAAATGAAACTCACCATACTGTATTTCGTAGTAAAAATACATATAACGTCATTGAACAAGTGCAAGGTTGGCCTCGGATTCACGAACCTAAATTAATTATATATATTTATGTGTTGGTCAATATTTGTCTAACAAATTAGGTCAAGTCATAGTGTACCTCAATCCTAATGCTCGAGACTAATATGCAAAAGTCAACAAAAGTAAATGTGACTCAAAATAATTTCCAAAAATCTATACATGATTAATATATAGTTTAAATATCGTCGTTTTATATTTTTAAATATTTTTAAAAGATTTATTAGAGTAAATAATATAATTTATTTATTAATAAATAAAATTTTATATTATATTTATATAATAAAATATACTTTTATATATATTAAGTAATAAAATTTATAGGGTTCATTTAATATTATAAAGATAATATGATAGGTATTATTAAAGTAAGTTATTACACGTAGTAAAATATGTTTGTATCAAATATTTATTTGATAAAATAATATCTATAATGATACTAAGTAAAAGTTGTATTATTTTGTAATAATAATTATTATTATAAAAATATCAATATTTATAATTACTAAGATGACATTATGATAAACGATAATTCTAATTATGATACCTTTAATATTTACGATAATTTTTAATATTATCTTTAAAATAATAATTCTATTTAAAATAATAATAATAATGATATTTTATAGTAACAATGACATTTCTATTAAAATGATAATTTTTATTAAAATGATAGTTTTAATACTAACGATAATTTTAATAATAATAGTAATGATAAAAATAATAAGAATGATAATTTTATCTAAATCAATATCTTATAATATTTTAATTTCATCATGATACTCTTACCCATTATTTCCTAATCGTTTCGTTTAATTGCTTTTAATATTCTTTTATATCGTGTTCGTAATAATGATAATATTAGTAATTAAAATAATTAGATGTTACAAATATTTGTTTTAATTACACTAATATTAATAATGATAGTTACTATATCATTATTAACGATAATACTAATAATTATCTTAATGATAATATAGTAATAATATTATTAACAATAACAATAACTATTTTTAAATAATGATATATATATTAATAATGATAATAATAATAATAATACCAATAATAATAATAATAATAATAATTGGATAATAATAATACTAATTATAACTTTAACGATAATAACGATAGTAATAATAAAAAAAATAACAATTTTTTTAATGATAAATCCTTTTATTGATAAAGATAATAATAATAATAATAAGATAAAACTAGAACGACGATAATAACGACGATAATAATAATCATTTATAATAATAATACAAAAATTCGATGGACTATAACTTCAAATCCGTTCATCGAAATCATTCGATATCTAAATGAAAAGTTCTTAATTTTTCGCTAGCTTTCCAACGACATGCATATCTTATACCTTATCTCAGTCGCATATATAACTAATTCAGGATTCAACATAACCTAACTAAATGCAATATCAAAAGTACAAATATGCATAATCCTATATACTCGAGCACTAGTCAGGGATACACTATTAGAATGTAAAAGTTAAATTATGAGTACTCACGTATCAATATTGAGATTCAATATTGCAGAAAAGGTACGTAGACGCAACGGGGATGATAAACATTATATTGACCTCACGAGCATACCCATGAACCATACCCAATCACCTCCATAGCTATAACCCATAATTTCCTTAATCTAATCCCACTCGAAAAACAATTTCAAAATCACTCGGACAGCACTCTGACGTAATATTTTATGTATACTAATAATATCTTGAAATAATACGGAGTAAATATATATATGTAAATCGATTGAGAGAGTTTAGAGAAAAATATTTTCAAGTTTCTATGAAATAATGAAACCTATTGAATTCTATTTATAATAGATTTTTGAATTATTAAAGTGAATTATTAAAGTATGAATTATTAAAGTGAATTATTAAAGTATGAATTATTAAAGTGAATTATTAAAGTATGAATTATTAAAGTGAATTATTAAAGTATGAATTATTAAAGTGAATTATTAAAGTATGAATTATTAAAGTGAATTATTAAAGTATGAATTATTAAAGTGAATTATTAAAGTTAAAGTAAAGTAAAAATAAAGTAAAGGTAAAGTTTAAGTATAGTAAAAGTATAAAACTATGTACGTATAATATGCGTATAAATATATATAATATTAATTTAAATCGTTATATATATTTAATAAAATAAAATATAAATATCGTTATCTTTATCATACTGGTTAAGTAATGAGTTGTCAAAAGTGGTTCTAGATATTTATAAAAGTTATATACGTTTTAATAATAAAGTTCTTTTTAAACTGAAAACGTTTTTGTACGTTTGAAACTAAATCAAATAAATATAATAATTTTGTTTTCCAAAACCAAATATATTTTTTAGAATCATTTTGTTTAAAGGTTAAAATAATGGAAATCGTTATATCATAAAATATTTTAGAAAAGTAGAATCATATATATTCATAATAGGTTTCAAGTTTTTAAATTACAGTTTGTTGGTGAAGCATGGGATAAAGTTCAAAGGTTAAAAAAACGTATGAAATCATCTTAATGAAAAATGTCGAGTTACTTAACTTGTCGATATCCAACATCTAAGTTATTTACACTTTACGTTCTTACTTATAAATCACTTTACCATTTTCCGAATGTTGTCAAAAAGAATAGATTTCTTAAATCACAGTGGACCTCATAACATAGACCCGTAATCATATCATAATGTATCTGATAAATCAATCATTTGATATTATCTTCTAATTCCATCGATAAACATATTGAAACAAATACGTTCATGTAAAGTATTATACGTTTAATACTTTATTAATATTCTCAAGTTATAATATATATATATACATATTTATTTATATATAACGGTTCGTGAATCGTCGGAATTTGGTCGAGGTTATAATGAATGTATGAACACAATTTAAAATTCTTGAGATTTAACTTAACAAACTTTGCTTATCGTGTCGGAATAATATAAAGATAAAGTTTAAATTTGGTTGGAAATTTCCGGATTGTCACAGTACCTACCCGTTAAAGAAATTCCGTCCCGAAATTTGAGTGGAAAGGTCATGAATGATAATAAGTATGTTTTCATGATGCATACAGGCTGAAAATTAGAGTTTTATCATCAGCGAATAATTTGGATAAAAAATCCATTTATATGAAGAGTACGAATGAAGCTAACATAGAAGAGTGAAATGAGTAAGTGTAGATTCATCTTATCATTTGACGTAGATATGATTGATTTCCAGATTTGAAGAAAATCTTGGTAATAAGATTTGATTCTCCGGTAACAAAAGGAAATAGGATCCGCTTTAAATACGATAGTCCATTTTAATTGTTCTGTCGGAGAATTTCTTATAAATTCACCTCCTTCGTTTTCTTACAACTCACACCTTCTGTTGATGCATTTTATGCAAGTCCCTAGACATCTACCTACGTCCATTGCAGGTTCAACAGTTTACAGGCCACCATGATCGTTCGTTATTATCCTATCCGTGTTTGTATGTGGTTACAGCAACTGCAGGAACGAGATTTGGATGTTTGACTATGTTAGACTTAGTCAGACGTCCGAGTGAAGCCTCACTCGTACGGCTGATAGGCTCATACGCACGATTGATACTGAGCTAAGTCACAATTACAACCTAAATGAGAAGACACGAGTGAGTGATCACCCGTACGGCTGATGAAGCCAACTCGTATATGTGATGGATGAATCGTACGGGTGAGTCAACAGCAGGGGTATATAAAGTCTTATGTTCTTCATTTTAGGTTAAGCCTCTCATTTGTTACACACACTCAGATCTGGTGAGCTCCTCCGATTCTCTCTCAACCCAAATCACCCAGGTGGTGAATAATAGTTCTAGTTGTTGATCTAATCACACTTGATTTAGTTGTGATATGACTAAATTAATCCAAAAAAGCTTAACCTATTCACTAGAGGGTTTGATTCACTTATTCCGTCATTGTGTGAGTTAAATCTGTTGATTTCTAAGTTTCTAGTCATGTTTCATCACCTTCTATCCTTTCCCCCTCAACTCATATTTTAAAGTGTTCATCAATATGCTCCATCCAGTTCTGATTCTCGATATACTTATAACTTTCATATCGGTCATTCTTCTTTTTCATCTACCGCCGGAAGAATCTATTTACTTCTACTATACTCTTAGGTTTATAGTGTTTCTAGTTCTCCCGTGTCTTTATATTGCTATATGCATCGATATATATGGTTTATAATTTTTGGTCTGTCGTTGGGCTTTATATCTTCCTTTATATTTCAAAGTCTCTGTTTCTATCTTCTATAATCATTGTCATCCACAGTTAATGCTCTCTTTTATTTGCTGCAATTTATACCCCAATTTCTATTTCGGAGTTTTGTCCTTTCGTTTCTTCTTCTTGCGATTAAGCACCGCTTGTAATGGTCCAGAATTCACAGATATGAATTTCGGAATGAACATTGTTAATGTTCTAGGAAGGAAATTGTGATGGCACGATCTTGACTTGTCAAATTACTAGAATACCTTGGAAAAGGCCGAATCATCAAGAAATATTTTCTTGATATTTTAGAGGTTAAATAGAATACAAGAGTCGTATAACATGGCACATGATGATGTTATGATCTGTGAATCATCACGTTCCATTTAGAAACTCAACATGAATTACTGTAATATAATCACGTTGATCAAGTGTCATTATATTATACTAACTCATGCTTCGGTTTCCAACACTACTTCAAAAACATTCATATTTTAAACTCAATGGTTTACAGAGTATAGGAACTAAACAGTTTCCTTTTTGATGTAATACAGATAGTGCAATGAGATAAATGATTCCAGATAAGAATAGTTATGGAAATATCTTCAGAAATATGGAGGATATTTATAATGAAAGATACGATGATATCTTAGAATTTCTAATATCAGAGGATGATGAAGAATATTGTCTGTAAGGGTTTAGTGTCAGGAGCAAGGTATTCGTTAATGACTTCAGCAGACACTGAATCATTTGGATTTTTTGAAGGCAGGTTCAGTCTTTGTGATTTGTCCACAGCCTCCTTCATACTTTGCTCAATCCGTTTTCCAGTTCCAAAACTTCTCTATTTCTGAGCTTTGTTAATACACTAATCTTTATCATCAAACTTTTTACTGCTAAGGTCGTTTACAGTTTTTGTTGCTTCATCAGCATTTCGAGAACTAGTTCGTGGTTCAGAGTGTTTTTCAGAAACTTCACATTCGAAGTATGTAAGCCTTGGAAATAGACGTTATGTATAACTGTTGGCGTCAACATGCTGTGAGATTTCAAAATACTGATTGCTAATTCCCAATGATTCATATGGCAATTCTCGTTACAAGAGGCAGATGAGTAAATGATGAGGTTTCGATTAATATAAAGATTCTTCAGAATGCCCAAGATCAGTGAAGTTGTTGGTAAGTTTATTGCTAATGTGGTGGAATATGAAAGGTTCTCCGGTAACAAAAGGGTAATCACATATATCAAAATTATGATAAGGCTACTCCGAATGAAAAAATCGAAGTTGTCTTGCTGGAGCTGTGATATAATTTGCTACTTTGCAAAGGAATTGCAAGGTTATTTTTGCTAATAAATGCCAAAAGATCTGACAAAGATATGTGTTGAATTATGACTTTGGTTTAGAGAGCTTTTTAAGTACATAACTGTGGGTAATATGTGGTTGGATCATCATCTCGATTGCTCATTATTTGAAGTGTCTTCAGAGATTTTCGAAGGGTTTGAACACAGATTGTAATCGTTTGTATACATTTGATGTTCTAACACACTTTTGAAGTCAAAGTATAGCTTTGAAAGATGTAGGAATCTAAAAGTGATGGTACCGGTTATATCTCAAATTGAATTCTGAGATTTTAAAAGCAGAATATGTAATTGGGTTTGAATGAGTATGGTTGTTTTGATTTCTATGAAAGAATGTATATTATTGTAAAAGTAGGAAATATAATTGATAATTTGCTTAATCTGATTCGAAGAATGTAACATATTAATTGTGAATTTATATATATCTCTCGGGTATTACCTACCCGTTAAAAAATTTTCACAATTAATATTTTGTACATAAGAATTTTATTACAGTCTTTATGAAAATATATATGTATATATTCTCCTCAGATGTAACATAGATTTTAATGAGTTAATACTAAATTAAACTCATTCGATTTACGGTTGGAACTAGAATTGAATAATTCCTTGAAGGCTTTAGAGGTTACATAAGTATTTCTTCAATAATATTGAAATTATGAATCAATACTTCGTTATTTGTTGAGATGTGATGTTGGTTTTCGTTAATTCTTGTGAACTTCACAAAGTACGAATGATGTTATCTGAAAAGTTTCGGTTACATCAATGATGAAGTGTAAAATCAAATATATACTTGATTTATTAGGAATTGGAATTTGTTGAATTGAGACGGAGATTGTAGTTAACGATGGTTAAGTCGCGGGCGAGGGATGTACATTATTGCATATTTGTAATATGAATTAACTGAGTAGTTAAGATTCACACACAATAGCTTAGCACGGAAAGATTTATTTTTTATTTCAAATATATATATATATATATATATATATATATATATATATATATATATATATATATATATATATATATATATATATATATATATATATATATATATATATATAATTTCTTCAGAGGGAATGAGTTAATTCTTCATAACTTGTTGATACAATATACACGTTATTGATTCGTAATGATGTCCACAGTGATTCTTGAATTGACGGAGTTTGTGATATTATAGGTGTTGTTGATTCTGATGTTGACTGTACTGACGATGCTGGTGACGTTGACGGTACTGTTGATGCTGTTGGTAAAACAAGTTTAACTTGTTAATCACACACCATTTTTGTCAGGGTTTCTACTCTTCCTTCTATCATTTTGGTTCGCTTAACTGATTTATGGTTAGGGCTAGATTAGATAATCTCTAAGACTTTAGAGATTATATAATCACCACGGAATGTTTCTCCAATGAAGTTATGAATTAATACTTCGTCAGTTATTGTTGTTGTTACTCCTTGGTATCTATGGTACGTATGACATTGATGCTCGTGGGACAGATTGTGAAGTTGAGGTTTACAACGCGGTTGTGGTTGGAGGTGGTAATGGTACTGTTGGCGTTGATGATGGTGGTACTGGTTATGCTACTGGTACTGCTGCTGGTGTTTGTAATCTCTGCACCATATTCTCCAAAGCCACTACCCGAGCGCGAAGTTCGTTAACTTCTTCTATTATTCCAGGATGATTATCGGTCGGAACGAGCGGATAAATAAAATCTAGAATTTGATGTAGTATATAATCGTGACAAGATACCCTGGAAATGAGAGAGAAAATGGTGTCTCGAACAGGTTCTCTGGTAAGTGCTTCAGGTTCTTCGCCAAGAGGGCAATGTGGTGGATGGAAAGGATCGCCTTCTTCTTGTTTCCAATGATTGAGGAGGCTACGAACCCATCCCCAATTCATCCAGAATAGGTGATGACTGATTGGTTGATCCATTCCGGTCACACTGCTTTCGGAGCTTGAGTGAGATTCCATTTCGGAATCCGAGTGACTTGAACTGATGACAAATTCCATTTCGTACGATTGGATAAAGGATTTTCGATATAAAATGTTTTTCGGCTATCGGGTGGTATTCTATTTACATAGGATATCTATATATAAAGATCAAAATATTTCATAGATTACGGAGGAATTTGCGGGATATGTCAGACAAAGTTTAAAGTAACAGATACGATAAGATATGATTTAGCAGATACGCTAAGATATGAATTTTGTCTATACACTACTCATGCAATTAATGTAGCAAGACGTGTCTAGACTAATAATGATAAGCAGGTAATTTCCTATGGATGATAAGCAGATGATTTCCGACTAGAAATGATAAGCAAAACTTTTGACATGCAGACACGGTCGAAGTCCATACTC
This sequence comes from Rutidosis leptorrhynchoides, assembly GCF_046630445.1. NCBI lineage: Eukaryota > Viridiplantae > Streptophyta > Magnoliopsida > Asterales > Asteraceae > Rutidosis > Rutidosis leptorrhynchoides. The sequence continues at coordinate 201,978,623 of NC_092334.1, forward strand.
ACTAATGCATCCTAACGACTTATCAGTTAGACACACTAATGCAGACCTGGTTCGCTAAGACCACCGCTCTGATACCAACTGAAAGAACCCGTTCATATACATTATAAACGATTCACAATAGTTGATTACATTGCGAGGTAGTTGGCCTCTATATGATACATTTTACAAACACTGCATTTGTTTTTAAAAGACAATCTTTCTTTACATCAAAAATTGACAGGCATGCATACCATTTCATAATATCCACTATCCAACTATAAATTGATTTAATAATAATCTTTGATGAACTCAATGACTCGAATGCAACGTTCTTCGAAATATGCTATGAAAGACTCCAAGTAATATCTTTAAAATGAGCAAATGCACAGCGGAAGATTTCTTTAACACCTGAGAATAAACATGCTTTAAAGTGTCAACCAAAAGGTTGGCGAGTTCATTAGTTTATCATAATCATTTATTTCCATCATTTTAATAGACCACAAGAATTTCATTTCCAGTTCTCATAAATATACGTCCCATGCATAGAGACAAAAAATAATCATTCATATGGTGAACACCTGGTAACCGACATTAACTAGATACATATAAGAATATCCCCTATCATTCCGAGATCCTCCTTCGGACATGATATAATTTCGAAGTACTAAAGCATCCGGTACTTTGGATGGGGTTTGTTAGGCCCAATAGATCTATCTTTAGGATTCGCGTCAATTAGGGTGTTTGTTCCCTAATTCTTAGATTACCAAACTTTAATAAAAAGGGGCATATTTGATTTCGATAATTCAACCATAGAATGTAGTTTCAATTACTTGTGTCTATTTCGTCAAACATTTATAAAAGCGCATGTATTCTCAGTCCCAAAAATATAAAGGGTAAAAAGGCAAATGAAACTCACCATACTGTATTTCGTAGTAAAAATACATATAACGTCATTGAACAAGTGCAAGGTTGGCCTCGGATTCACGAACCGAAATTAATTATATATATTTATGTGTTGGTCAATATTTGTCTAACAAATTAGGTCAAGTCATAGTGTACCTCAATCTTAATGCTCGAGACTAATATGCAAAAGTCAACAAAAGTAAATTTGACTCAAAATAATTTCCAAAAATCTATACATGATTAATATATAGTTTAAATATCGTCGTTTTATATTTTTAAATATTTTTAAAAGATTTATTAGAGTAAATAATATAATTTATTTATTAATAAATAAAATTTTATATTATATTTATATAATAAAATATACTTTTATATATATTAAGTAATAAAATTTATAGGGTTCATTTAATATTATAAAGATAATATGATAGGTATTATTAAAGTAAGTTATTACACGTAGTAAAATATGTTTGTATCAAATATTTATTTGATAAAATAATATCTATAATGATAGTAAGTAAAAGTTGTATTATTTTGTAATAATAATTATTATTATAAAAATATCAATATTTATAATTACTAAGATGACATTATGATAAACGATAATTCTAATTATGATAACTTTAATATTTATGATAATTTTTAATATTATCTTTAAAATAATAATTCTATTTAAAATAATAATAATAATGATATTTTATAGTAACAATGACATTTCTATTAAAATGATAATTTTTGTTAAAATGATAGTTTTAATACTAACGATAATTTTAATAATAATAGTAATGATAAAAATAATAAGAATGATAATTTTATCTAAATCAATATCTTATAATATTTTAATTTCATCATGATACTCTTACCCATTATTTCCTAATCGTTTCGTTTAATTGCTTTTCTTCGTCTTTTATATCGTGTTCGTAATAATGATAGTAATAGTAATCAAAATAATTAGGTGTTACAAATATTAGTTTTAATTACACTAATATTAATAATGATAGTTACTATAACATTATTAACGATAATACTAATAATTATCTTAATGATAATATAGTAATAATAATATTAACAATAACAATAACCATTTTTAAATAATGATATATATATTAATAATGATAATAATAATAATAATACCAATAATAATAATAATAATAATAATAATAATAATTGGATAATAATAATACTAATTATAACTTTAACGATAATAACGATAGTAATAATAAAAAATAACAATTTTTTTAATGATAAATCCTTTTATTGATAAAGATAATAATAATAATAATAATAAGATAAAACTAGAACGACGATAATAACGACGATAATAATAATCATTTTTAATAATAATACAAAATTCGATGGACTATAACTTCAAATCCGTTCATCGAAATCATTCGATATCTAAATGAAAAGTTCTTAATTTTTCACTGGCTTTCCAACGACATGCATATCTTATACCTTATCTCAGTCGCATATATAACTAATTCAGGATTCAACATAACCTAACTAAAGGCAATATCAAAAGTATAAATATGCATAATCCTATATACTCGAGCACTAGTCAGGGATACACTATTAGAATGTAAAAGTTAAATTATGAGTACTCACGTATCAATATTGAGATTCAATATTGCAGAAAAGGTACGTAGACGTAACGGAGATGATAAACACTATATTGACCTCACGAGCATACCCATGAACCATACCCAATCACCTCCATAGCTATAACCCATAATTTCCTTAATCCAATCCCACTCTAAAAACAATTTCAAAATCACTCGGACAGCACTCTGACGTAATATTTTATGTATACTAATAATATCTTGAAATAATACGGAGTAAATATATATATGTAAATCGATTGAGAGAGTTTAGAGAAAAATATTTTCAAGTTTCTATGAAATAATGAAACCTATTGAATTCTATTTAAAATAGATTTTTGAATTATTAAAGTGAATTATTAAAGTATGAATTATTAAAGTGAATTATTAAAGTATGAATTATTAAAGTGAATTATTAAAGTATGAATTATTAAAGTGAATTATTAAAGTATGAATTATTAAAGTGAATTATTAAAGTATGAATTATTAAAGTGAATTATTAAAGTTAAAGTAAAGTAAAAATAAAGTAAAGGTAAAGTTTAAGTATAGTAAAAGTATAAAACTATGTACGTATAATACGCGTATAAATATATATAATATTAATTTAAATCGTTATATATATTTAATAAAATAAAATATAAATATCGTTATCTTTATCATACTGGTTAAGTAATGAGTTGTCAAAAGTGGTTCTAGATATTTATAAAAGTTATATACGTTTTAATAATAAAGTTCTTTTTAAACTGAAAACGTTTTTGTACGTTTGAAACTAAATCAAATAAATATAATAATTTTATTTTCCAAAACCAAATATATTTTTAAGAATCATTTTGTTTAAAGGTTAAAATAATGGAAATCTTATATCATAAAATGTTTTAGAAAAGTAGAATCATATATATTCATAATAGGTTTCAAGTTTTTAAATTACAGTTTGTTGGTGAAGCATGGGATAAAGTTCAAAGGTTAAATAAACGTATGAAATCATCTTAATGAAAAATGTCGAGTTACTTAACTTGTCGATATCCAACATCTAAGTTATTTACACTTCACGTTCTTACTTATAAATCACTTTACCATTTTCCGAATGTTGTCAAAAAGAATAGATTTCTTAAATCACAGTGGACCTCATAACATAGACCCGTAATCATATCATAATGTATCTGATAAATCAATCATTTGATATTATCTTCTAATTCCATCGATAAACATATTGAAACAAATACGTTCATGTAAAGTATTATACGTTTAATACTTTATTAATATTCTCAAGTTATAATATATATATACATATATATACATATTTATTTATATATAACGGTTCGTGAATCGTCGGAATTTGGTCGAGGTTATAATGAATGTATGAACACAATTTAAAATTCTTGAGATTTAACTTAACAAACTTTGCTTATCGTGTCGGAATAATATAAAGATAAAGTTTAAATTTGGTTGGAAATTTCCGGATTGTCACATGAACCATTAATCTTTCCTCTGGAACCACCAATCATTCAAAAGGAGATTGTCGAGGAACCAACCATTAAATCAGAATCCTATACTGATTCAGATTCAACAAATTCAGTTATGGAGAATCTGGAACCTCTAAGTATGGAAGACCGAATGAGAGCTAAACGCACTGGCCAAGGTCACGTAATTACTCAACCTGACATTAATGCGCCAGATTATGAAATCAAAGGACAAATCCTACACATGGTGACTAATCAATGCCAATTTAGTGGTGCGTCAAAGGAAGATCCAAATGAACATCTTCGAACATTTAATAGGATCTGCACTCTATTTAAAATCCAAGAAGTAGAGGATGAACAGATATATCTCATGTTATTTCCCTGGACTTTAAAGGGAGAAGCCAAAGATTGGTTGGAATCGTTACCTGAAGGGGCGATTGATACATGGGACGTTTTAGTTGAAAAATTTCTTAAACAATTCTTTCCGGCATCTAAAGCCGTAAGACTTCAAGGAGAAATTGTTACGTTCACACAAAAGCCAAATGAAACTTTATATGAGGCATGGACAAGATTTGGAAAGTTATTGAGAGGATGTCCGCAACATGGTTTAGACACTTGTCAAATAGTACAAATATTCTACCAAGGATGCGACATCACTACAAGAAAAGACATAGATATAGCAGCTGGTGGTTCCATTATGAAGAAAACCGCAACTGACGCTTACAAAATTATTGATAACACTGCTTCCCACTCACATGAGTGGCGCCAAGAAAAATATATCGTTAGATCATCTAAAGCAGCTAGAGCCGATTCTAGCCATGACTTAGATTCCATTTCTGCAAAGATAGATGCTGTCGAGAGACGAATGGAAAAGATGACTAAAGATATTCACTCAATACGAATTAGTTGTGAGCAGTGTGGAGGACCACATTTGACAAAAGATTGTCTCAGTATTGAACTAACAATGGAACAAAGAGAGAATGTTTCATACATAAACCAAAGGCCTGGAAATACTTATCAGAATAATTATCAAACTCCAAGACCAAACTACAATCAAAACCAGAATTATAACCGAAATGTTCCATACAACAACCAACAAGGTCCTAGCAATCAACAACTATCCAATAATACTTTCAACCAGCAAAGACCTATTTTTCAAAACAAACCACCACAAACCGATGATAAAAAGCCAAATTTAGAAGATATGATGTCAAAGCTAGTTGAATCTCAAACTCAGTTTTTCACATCTCAAAAACAAACCAATGAACAAAATGCTCAAGCATTTAGAAATAAACAAACTTCTATTCAAAATCTGGAACAAGAAGTAAGTAACCTAGCAAGGTTAATAGGTGAAAGAAAACCGGTAAGTCTACCTAGTGATACACATGCTAACCCCCAGAATGAAACAGCTAAAGCCATTACCACAAGAAGTGGTATTACACTTAAACCACCTGAAATACCTATAATTTCTGATGAAGCTATTCCTACTTCACAAGAACCACAGTCTGAACAAGATAAGGAAAAATAGCCGGTAGTTGAAAAGTTTAATGAAGATAACACAGTTAAGGCTAAACCTTATATTAAACCATACCAACCACCACTTCCTTACCCGAGTAAAATGAGAAAAGAGAGACTTGAAGCCGAGCAATCCAAATTCTTGGATATGTTTAAACAGATAAATGTAAATCTTCCTTTCATTGATGTGATTTCAGGAATGCCTAGATATGCTAAATTTCTGAAAGATCTAATCACAAATAGAAAGAAAATGGAAGAACTCTCGGTTGTTACAATGAATGCTAATTATTCTGCAGTGCTGTTGAATAAGATACCAGAAAAATTATCTGATCCAGGAAGTTTCACAATTCCATGTTTTCTGGCTATTCTTAGTTCAATAGAAGCATTGGCAGATTTAGGTGCTAGTATAAATCTAATGCCGTATTCACTATACGCTAAACTAGACCTTGGAGAATTGAAACCAACACGAATAAGTATACAACTAGCTGATCGATCAGTAAAGTATCCTAGAGGGATAATGGAGAACATGCTAGTTAAATTTGGTACTTTAGTATTTCCAGTAGATTTTGTTATTCTGGACATGGAAGAAGATTATCGAGTTCCTCTCATATTAGGAAGACCATTCTTAAACACAGCTAAAGCAATAATAGACGTGTTCAGTAAGAAACTGATCCTAAGTATAGAGGACGAGAGTGTTACCTTTTCAGTTGATAGAGCAATGCAACAACCGCAATCTGCAGATGATACATGTTATTATATTCAAACTATAGAATCACATGCAGAATTGTTAGAAGAATTTCCAGAATTACAAGGAACAGGAGAATGTTCTTTAGGAGAAGGAACTGAACCAGTTGATGAAACTGAAATGTTAGCTACACTTATGGCTAATGGATTTGAACCAACAACAGAAGAAATTCAAATGCTAAAAGAAGAAGACAGATATCGATATAAATCATCGATAGAAGAACCACCGACATTAGAGTTAAAGCCACTTCCAAACCATTTATGAATATGCTTATTTACATGGTGAATCTGAATTACCTGTAATAATATCGTCTTCTCTTACTAAAAATGAAAAATCTCAACTTATTTCTGTGCTAAAAGCTCATAAACCAGCTATTGCATGGAAAATTCATGATATTAAAGGAATAAGTCATTCGTATTGCACACATAAAATCCTTATGGAAGAAGGTCATAAAACGTATGTGCAACGCCAACGAAGACTAAATCCTAATATGCAAGATGTTGTTAAAAAAGAAATAATTAAACTGCTTGATGTAGGTTTAATTTATCCAATTTCTGATAGTTCATGGGTAAGCCCAGTTCAATGCGTGCCTAAGAAGGGTGGCATGACTGTCATCACAAATGAGAAAAATGAGCTTATTCCTACTAGGACTGTAACAGGATGGCGTGTTTGTATTGATTATAGAAAATTAAATGACGCCACCAGAAAAGATCACTTTCCCTTACCTTTCATTGATCAAATGTTGGAAAGATTAGCCGAAAATAGTTACTATTGTTTTCTTGATGGTTTTTCCGGATATTTTCAAATTCCAATAGCACCCGAGGACCAAGAGAAAACCACATTCACGTGCCCTTATGGTACTTTTGCTTACAAACGCATGCCATTTGGACTTTGCAACGCTCCTGCAACCTTTCAAAGATGCATGATGGCGATTTTTCATGACATGATAGAAGAATGCATGGAAGTTTTCATGAATGACTTTTCAGTCTTCGGTGATACTTTTGAAACATGTCTAGTTAATCTTGAACGAATGCTTATTAGATGCGAATAATCAAATCTAGTACTTAATTGGGAGAAATGCCATTTCATGGTTAAAGAAGGCATCGTTCTTGGACATAAAATTTCAAAGGAAGGAATTGAAGTGGATAGAGCTAAAGTAGATGTAATTGCTAAACTTCCACATCCCACCAATGTTAGAGGAGTTAGGAGTTTTCTAGGGCATGCCGGTTTTTACCGACGTTTCATAAAAGATTTTTCTAAAATTGCCACTCCTATGAATAAACTCCTAGAAAAGGATGCTCCATTCATCTTTTCAGATGAATGTATCAAATCTTTTAATATTCTTAAAGAGAAACTCACTAATGCATCGATCATGATAACTCCAAATTGGAATCTACCATTTGAACTAATGTGCGATGCAAGTGATTTTGCAATGGGAGCCGTTTTAGGACAAAGGATTGAAAAACGATTTCAACCTATTTATTACGCTAGTAAGACGTTACAAGGAGCACAAATGAATTACACAACTACTGAAAAAGAACTCCTTGCTATTGTCTTTGCTTTTGACAAATTTTGTTCATATCTCGTTCTAGCTAAAACGGTGGTCTATACCTACCATTCTGCTCTTAGATACCTATTTTCGAAACAAGATGCCAAACCAAGATTAATCCGTTGGATCTTACTCTTACAAGAGTTCGATATTGAAATCCGAGATAAAAAGGGAGCAGAAAATCTCGCCGCTGATCATCTTTCTCGTCTTGAAAATCCTGAATTAGAAGTTCTAAATGAATCGGCCATACAAGACAACTTTGCTGATGAATATCTATTGAAGATAGATTATAATGAAATTCCATGGTTTGCAGACTATGCAAACTACTTAGTATGTGGATTCCTTGAAAAAGGATTGTCGTACCAAAAACGAAAGAAATTCTTTAGTGATATAAAATACTATTTCTGGGAAGATCCACATTTGTTTAAAAGTTGTCCCAATGAAATAATACGCCGATGTGTATTCGAAGATGAAGCTAGTCAAATCTTAAACCATTGTCACATATGACCAACAGGAGGGCATTATGGGCCTCAACTCACAGCAAGAAAAGTTTATGATGCTGGATTCTATTGGCCTACAATTTTCAAAGACACACACCTTCTTTGCAAATCCTGTGATGCTTGTCAAAGGGCCAGAAAAATAAGTCAACGCGATGAAATGCCACAAAATGTCATTCAAGTATGTGAAGTATTTGACATTTGGGGTATTGACTTTATGGGTCCATTTCCAAAATCTCATAATAATCTCTACATTCTCGTTGCCATTGATTATGTATCTAAATGGATGGAAGCACAAGCTCTCCCAACTAACGATGCACGAGTTGTAGTCAACTTTTTAAAACGTCTGTTTGCTAGGTTTGGAACACCGAAAGCTTTAATAAGTGATCGGGGTACTCATTTTTGTAATAATCAACTTGAGAAAGTTCTCAAAAGATATGGAGTAACTCATAAAATCTCCACCGCTTATCATCCACAAACAAGTGAACAAGTTGAAAATACCAACCGAGCTTTAAAACGTATTCTAGAGAAAACTGTAGGATTAAATCTGAAGGAATGGTCCATGAAATTGGAGGATGCACTCTGGGCTTTTAGAACAGCCTACAAAACTCCAATTGGAACCACACCTTTTAAACTCGTTTACGAAAAAGCATGTCATCTTCCAGTAGAAATTGAACACAAAGCATTTTGGGCTTTGAAGACATGTAATCTTGATTTATATGAAGTCAGACGTCTACGATTAAGTCAACTAAACGAATTAGAAGAATTGAGACATGAAGCATACGAAAATTCGTTAATCTATAAAGAAAAGACAAAGAAATGGCATGATAAAAGAATCAGAAGTTCAAAAGAATTTAAGGAAGGAGACAGAGTTCTTCTTTTCAATTCACGATTCAAGCTATTTCCTGGAAAATTGAAATCAGGATGATCTGGACCATTCATAGTCAAAAGAGTTTTCCCATACGGAATAATAGAGTTAATAAATTCAAATGGGATTGAATTTAAGGTTAATGGTCACAGAGTTAAACATTACATACATGGTCCGATGGAAGTTGACAATGAAGTTAATCACAATTTCAACACCACAGCTAACTAAGTGTGGGGAGAATCAAGTCTTTAAAGGATAATATATATTTCTGTTAGAGTTAGATATTCTGTTTTCGTGTAGTTCTCGAAAATGGAACCCGAATGGTCTTTCCCTAGCAGACCCTAAAGAACTAGTCTTCTCCTCCCATTCTGAATTTTTATTTTTTTTAGGTTTTACGAGATGAAGACTTCCTGTGAACTAAACCATGGTCTAATGCTACACGCTTTGATCACTAAACGTAATAATGACACCCTTCCAATTGAATTGGTATCATTAATCAGAGGTAAATTGGACTGAGTAAGAAAAGAATCCAGGAACGAATATAATAAGTTACAGTTTGGTAAAGGAAAATCAAAATCCGCAGCGAAAAGAAGAGCACGACACCTTGAAAGATGTCACAAATGCGGAAAATGGTCACACGAAGGAAAATGCTCGACGAATCAGACATATTCCAATACCGAATTCGTTACTTTATGCAGAGATGGGCCGTTCATATGTTTCGAAGAAAAAACATTGAATGCTCGAGGTTAAGCCTATGTAGTTATGGAAAACCAATTAGTCCGACTATCTTATGAGTAGGCTAAAGCAGGTCACTGAGAATTCTATCTCACAGGTAAGTTTGTATAAATTTTATTTTTATTTTTATTGCTTTGAACCTTTTGATAATAAACGCTAATTTGTTTGCTATAAAGTATTAAATTGGTATTCGATAAAATTAGGTCTTGCGACCGAAATTATTGATATCATACAAAAATTTATTACATCACTGCGAAATTTACCGTTTATTCTTAAGGTATAAATATCTTTAATCATTCAACCCAAAATATTTCAAAAATTCATCATGAGTTAAACTAGGTTATGGAACTGAAATTACTTTACCGAAAAGAGGGGCGTTTATTTTTGATAATATTTGATTGATTAAAGTGGGATAAAAGACCAAAAAGATTTTTAATCTTATTTTTACTTTGTTTTTAAAATTAATATATAAATATTAAATTAATATTATAAACTTTTTAAAATCAATATATTTAAATTTGTAAATATTTGAAAACTAATATTTTTAATATAAGTTTGTTTGTATAAAAACAAAAATATAATATAAATTTGGTATGAATTTTTAATATTACTAATATGAATTTTTAATTTTATGCATTTTAAATTTAAGTTTGGTGTGAATTTAAAAACAAAAATTTACTTTATTTTGTTAAGTTAAAAATATGATTTTTAAAATTCGTCGTGAGTTGAAAACTAGGTCGCTGAACCGAAATTGCTCTACCCAAGGGAGGGACGAGAACTTTTATTATCATTATTTTTAATCTTATTGGATTAAAGTAAGCCAAAAATATTTAAAAAACCCAAAAATCTTTACTTTTAAAACCGCGCTTAAAAATGACAAATTTTAAAATTTTGTCGAGGGACGGACTAGGACAACGATCCGAAACGCCCTCATCCTAAAAAAAAAAAAAAAATTAAAATTTAAGTTAATCATATGTTTTAAAAGTTATAAGATTTTTATAAAAAAAAAAGTGAAAATCACTGTACCCGAACCCCATGCGATCGCATGGGGTTTGCACTGGAGCCTCATGCGATCGCATGAGGCTGGAATTCAGGTCAGATAGAAAAAGCTCAGCGAGCTGTGTTCTGTCTCCACAATACACACACACACATATACACGAACCATCTCACCAAATCACTCCTAAAATCGCCATTTTTCACCAAATTCAACCAAATTTCTTGTTACAATCCGCTCTAAACATGAAATTGTTCAGAAGTTTATCAAGAAAGGTAAAAATTACTCCCCTAAACTCTTAAAATTCCTAATTTTTGTGATATTTACCAATATTATACCTAATTTGATATTGTTAATTTCTAGTGTAATTAGAGTTAAATTGTTAGTATTTTATGCATGTATAGCCTAGATTGATGCTATTTAACATGATTTGAAGCCAAAAACTTCAAAATTTTTAGGAATCTAGGGTTTGTGTTCTTGAGCAATTTGGGGCTTTTTGATATAAACAGGTTATGGCCGATTTTTGTCATGAATTATTGCTAAATTAAGTAGTGCAATATGTTTAGGTAGCTAAATGATCCAAACTTTGATCCTAAACATAATTTTTGGAGATTAAAGTAGACTTTTTAAGTCTAAAATTCATGAACTTGATTAATTTGATATAATTGCCATTTGAGACTTGTTTAATTCTTAGTAATGGATGTTTTAACATGTTATTTGAGTTGAATGCTTATGAACTTTGTATACATTTTCATATATGATTATTTGAAAAAGTGTAGAATTGTAAAAATTGAAAAAATGTGTATAAGTTTAATTTTGATTTAACATGTTATTGTAATTGTTTCAATTTGTTATTTTGCTAACACTAATGCATATTTGGGTGCACAAATTTTGTGTTTAATGTGTTTTGCAGAGATTTACAGATACTGATGGTGCAACATCATCATCTAGACAACCACAACCAGAACCTGAACCAGAAACGCAATACGAGCCAGAACCCGAACAAGAACCACAACAGGAACAACAACATCTGCCTGATCAACATGTACCTTATTATGATCCGCTACAGTTTGCTAATGAATTCATAGTAATTTCGATGCATCCGCCTGTAGAATACCCAACGATTCCTGAACATACATTGCATCCTAATCTGAGATTCGATAGAAGCTGGAGAGATTACCCGGCATATCAAAGTAATAAATTCAAATTAGTAACAAAAGATGTAGAGGTGCCTAGGGCAATTGATTGGAATCCTTTGGAAAGGGTCCAACTAGCTGACCGTGTTAGGGAGCATCTGATTCAAAGGTATGGCAGTACTTCTTTTACTGATTGGGAACGTTTAGTCACCATTCGTAGACCTGTATATAAGGAATGGTGTGTTGAGCTGATGAGTACTATAGCATTAAATGTAGATGTAGATAGATTAGATGATAGAAGTTTTCTTAGATTTATACTTAGCCATAGGATGTATAGGATGTCCATGCTGGACATGGCCAGGGCTTTGCAGATATATACGCCCGCTGAATTACTACTACCCGATTGTATGAATTTGATTTATCGTGGTGAAAGGGTAGATAGGAATTTTGATGCGAACGCCGTCTGGAGGCGTATGTCAGATTATAATGTTTTTGGGCGGGCAGGAACACATACCTACTTACATATTAACATGATTTACAGATTTATTTGTTACTACTTACATGACTTACATACCAACACAGACTTACATGACTTACATACCAACACAGATTATAATGTTTTTGACCTTACATGATTTATTTTACCTAAAGTGTATTCGAGACCCAAGAGGTTTTGTTAATATCCCTTACTGTGTTGGTTTTTATTTGTCTAAGATGGTTGAAGGAATACAGGAAGGGGGGATAATTGGAGGAGGTATTTTTGTTACTCTAATTGGAGAGTATTTAGGTGTAGATAAGGATCAAGGGGGTCCACTTTTGGAATGTAGGGAATAGGTCGAGCCTTTAGGATTGAAGGTTTATGTGGGTGCTAAGGTATTGAAGAGTAGACGCAACCAGGCAATACCCTATGAAGGTAGTCATCCACAGGTAGAGAGAGGATCAGACGAGGAAATGGAGGAAGCGGATGACATTAGGGATGTCATTCGGGAGGCTATGACTGATGTCTACCAGCATATAGATGAGGTAGATATGACAAACGCAGAGAGATTTCGTCTGATGGAGCAGTGGCAAGCCCGGAATTATTACGATCATTCCAGGAAACGACAGCATGATAGATGGGACTATCATCAGCGTCAGATTATGAGCCGTCTGTCACCTCAGGATCACTACGTTCCGACCCGACCCGCTTACTATCCTCCAAACCAGCCCGAGATTAGACCACCATATACTCTCTACGATCCTAACCAGGCCTACCAGTAGACCTATCACCAACCATGGAACCCAGACGACGACATGAACTGGAACCCCTATCTAGATTGACATAGTTCCAGTTGGTAATTTCTATGATTTTTATCTTTTTATTATTTTTATTTATTTATGTTTAAACATATGATATTGTGATACATTAATGTATTGTTTAATATTTTTATTATGTTGTACTAATATTTCATATTTGATTTAAAAGTGGGATTTTAAGTCCCATTTCAAATTAACATGCTTGTTTATATTTGTATGTATGTATGTATGTATATTGTCAATTATACACAACAGGATAAAACAGCGCATTTTCAAAGACTGGCATTAAGTTCAGCAAAAGCTAATACTTTTGACGACAAAACGAAAAACAAATGTGATGTAACAACAAGGCGGAATGAACAAATGATGTGCACCATTTATCATTCAGCAAACAAACGCCAATATGTTTAGAAACTTTGGTAAAATTTAATCATTTTTCTACGCTAATCACCCTCAATAATTTAAAATGTTACTGATTTCTTGCAAATGAGGGCATTGCAAGATCTTAAGTGTGGAAAGGGGTTAAATTCTTTCGGATTTTTAAAAATTTTTTAATTTATACACTCGGTTACCATTAAAAATACTAGTAACGCAGTAGTTGTATTCGAATCTAATGCTCTCTGTTAATAAAGAACAGCCCTAGTCTTATATACTGACTACCCAATTCTAGTAAAAATTTTCAAAATTTTCAATTAAATGAATTCAAAATCATGTTTATACATATTTATGAACGATAAAAATAAGTGTTAACACTGAAATTATTGTTACCTTGGAAATGACATAAATTGAGAAACAAACTAAAATGTTAGAATTCATTTAAAATGGAATAGAGGACAATAAAAAGGCAAATAAAAGAAAATAAAAAGCCAAGTGTGAGAAAATTTTACCAAGTTATTTTGAACATATATCACATATTTCCGTAACAAATAATTGAAGATACTTTTGCTTTGGACTAATTTAATCAGTTTTACCCGATTTACTGTAAGAAAAGATGGATCTACACGATGAATCAACTCCATCATTAAAAGGAAGTAATGTCTTTCGAAAAAGAAACGCGCTTCTTGATTTAGGTCATGAAGTTGTCGTCCAGACCAGTTGTAGAGTCTACGAAAAACCTTGAAAAGTTTTCTCGAAAATCAGCAGGAAATCTACGGACCTCAGCATCAAACAGGGTCGCCAAGTGGTCATACTTATCCTAACCATGAGAGGATCTATCTCGTAAAATGGGGAGGACGCCGTGCAAATTAGCTTGATAAGACTAATGAATCAGACCCCCAGAAAGGATAATCTCCTTAAAAGATCAAAAATCAGCTTTTAAGCCTGATATTACTCAATCCTAGAGATTGACCTTAAAGATTGAGAATTACAAACTCATGGAATTCGATGATATCTAAACTCGAGCTTGAACGAGAAAATATTTTGATCAAAATTACAAACCGATTTGTTTTCTAAAAACCCATTTTTAATGCGTTCATTACCATTGAGCGTAAAATCCTAGGAATTCACCTGGAATTCATTAGGTCACCTGAACTAAATCGGGTGTCAACCGTAAGAACGGTGGTTGCATAGCATGGTCGAAGACAGGACCTTGTGCCAGATCGAAAAATTATAAGGGTGAGCTTTACTATTGCTCCTACAAAGGATAGTAATTGCATCCGACACGTTATAGACCATAATTAAAAGCATGTAGTAATTACATCCGACACGTTATAGACCATAATTAAAAGCATGTCAGGGGACATTGCCTTAACAGTTGCTTGTTCAACGCTTTCCTTTACAACCGGACGGTAGTTTACCGAAAGGTAATATACGGAGCAAGTATACTGGACGTGTTGCTTTCCCAATACAAGGTTAGCAAGTGGGTGACACAAAACCGTAAATTTTGAGCTAAAATTTTGAAATCTGAAACCCACCAAACCCACAAAAATAATTTGCAAACACCGGTGAAGGGTTATTCCGGAAAACTTATCTAGAGTAAAAGATAGATTTAATTTTCAAAAGATCAAATGTTTTCATAAAGATCCAATTTCCTTAAGGATCTAAATTTTTATAGTCATGGGGGACAGTAAACCACATCGTTACTACCATTGTTTATACCGCCGTATAGAAATCACTGATGTACAAAGTGTGAAGAATAAAGAAGTGATTCTAGTATTTTTATTTGAAGACTATATTTCTTGAGGACAAGCAACGCTCAAGTGTGGGAATATTTGATAATGCTAAAAACGAACATATATTTCATAGCATTATCCCTCAAGAATGACAAGCTTTTAGTTGCAATTTTTCTATTTACAAGTAATATTTATTTAAATAATAAAAGGTGAAGACAAAAGACAGATTCGACGAATTTAAGACACAAACGACCAAAAAGCTCAAAAGTACAAAGTACAATCAAAGTGGTTCCAATTATTGATAAGAAACGTCTCAAAATTACAAGAGTACAAGACGCGAAACGCAAAATACAAGATATTAAATTATACGCAAGGACGTTCGAAAATCCAGAACCGGGACCAAAGTCAACTCTCAAAGCTCGACGCAACGGACTAAAAATTACAAGTCAACTATGCACACGAATATAATATAATATTTAAATAATTCTTAAAATTATTTATATATTATATATATTATTATAAACCATCGGCAGAAGAAACAAGCTCATGTGAGCTGGAAAAGCAGGCCATGCAATCGCATGGCCTGACAGTTATAAAACCATGCGATCGCATGGAGGCCTTTTTCTAGCCACATGCCTATAAAAGGCAGGCTTTGCACGAACCTAAAACACATCTTTTTCTTCCTTCTTACTCACTCGTATATATATATATATATATATATATATATATATATATATATATATATATATATATATATATATATATATATATATATATATTTATATTTTAATTTTAAAATTCTAATAATAAGGGTATGTTAGCGAATGTTGTAAGGGTGTAAGTCAAAATTCTGTCCGTGTAACGCTACGCTATTTTTAATCACTTAAGTTATGGTTAATGTTATTTTTAATTTAATGTCTCGTAGCTAAGTTATTATTATGCTTATTTAAGCCGAAGTAATCATGATGTTGGGTTAAAATATTTAAAATTGAGTAATTGGACTTTGTACCATAATTGGGGTTTGAATAAAAGAACGACACTTGTGGAAATTAGACTATGGGCTATTAATGAGTTTTATATTAACTAAATGATACCTTGTTAATTTAATATATAGACTTATAATTTGACATATTTATATATAACCACATACGCTTGACTGGGCACGGTGGTCAGGATATCTATAAATACCAATAATTGTTCATTTTACTGGACACGGAACTGGATTAATAGTTAATAGACTTGTTGAAACAGGGGTGGATTACATTCAAGGGTAATTGGTGTAATTGTTAACAAAGTAGTAAAACCTTGGTTTAGACGCAGTCAATAACCTGGTGTATTCATTAAATAAAGTATTAAGACCTTGTTACAATTCGAATCTCCAATTAGTTGGAATATTTGACTTCGGGAATAAGAATAATTTGACGAAGACTTTCGCACTTTATATTTATGATTGATGAACTATTCTGGACAAATCCGTATGGACATATCAAATAATCCAGGACAAAGGACAATTAACCCATGGTAATAAAACTAAAATCAACACGTCAAACATCATGATTACGGAAGTTTAAATAAGCATAATTTATATTTTTCATATTTAATTGCACTTTTAGTTATCGCACTTTTACAAATTTTCATTTTATTTAATTGCATTTTTATTTATCGTACTCTTTAATTATCGCAATTTTATTTTATCGCACTTTTATTTATCGTTATTTACTTTACGCTTTAAATTAAGTCTTTTATATATTTAATATTTTACATTAGGTTTTAACTGCGACTAAAGTTTTAAAATCGACAAACCGGTCATTAAACGGTAAAAACCCCCTTTTTATTATAATAATATTATTTATATATTTTTGTATTTTTATAATTATAAGTTAAAAATATAGCGTTAAGCTTGTTTAATTTTCCCTGTGGAACGAACCGGACTTACTAAAAACTACACTACTGTACGATTAGGTACACTGCCTATAACTGTTGTAGCAAGGTTTAGGTATATCCATTCTATAAATAAATAAATATCTTGTGTAAAATTGTATCGTATTTAATAGTATTTCTTTATAAAAATAATACTATTTCCTAGTACACCTCGCACACATCAAGTATTTTTGGCGCCGCTGCCGGGGAAAGATTAAACGCCGGAAGCGAAACGCTATTTAAAAAAAGATTTTTATTAATTTTTAGTTTACTTTTATAAAAATACGCTTTTGTAAAAATACGTTTTAAATATACAAAAATATAAAAAGAAATACAAAATATTTATATATTTTTAATAGTTTGTTCTATATATATATATATATATATATATATATATATATATATATATATATATATATATATATATATATATATATATATATAGAATTATAAAGTTTCTTTATTTTTATTTTAATTTTTAAGTTTTTATTTATTTATATCATTATTTATTAAAACTGAAAAAAAATATAAAAACTCGAAGCCTGGTACTGTAGCAGCCCTTATACTGGCCCGAAACCCTAGCTCATGCGATCGCATTAGCCCGAAGGCAAAACTTCATGCGATCGCATGAAGCTGTCTGACACGCCACAGTTTGACTTTCCACTGCAATAATTACGGTTATTAATTATTATTATTATTTTTATTAAACCCTAATTAGGGTTATATTTTTATATTAATTAAGTTTAGTTTATTTATTTTGTATTTTAAGTATTAATTAGTTTTTATTAAATTATAAAATTAATACTTTTATAAAATAAATAATATAAAAATAATATTTTTATAAAAATTGTACTTTTTACAACTTTAAGTTTATTTTTATATTTTGTATCTTTTTATTCGTTTTAGCGTAATATTTGTATTTTTCGCTCGTAATTAGATCTAAATCATAGTTTTTGCCATAGTTATTTTAATTTCTAGATTTTTAGGCTTTGCCGTAAAATCCCTTAAGTGCTTTTTCTTTAGATTAAGATTTCGGTGCTCTAGAATTTTGCGGCGCCATTTTTATATTTTAGTTTCTTTTTAAGTTATTGCCATTTTGGATATAGAATTCCTTTAAGCTTTAATACCTTTAGACGTAACTTTTAATTCTTAGTTTTTAGTTCCTTTTTTTGTTTCGACGCGCTACTTTCTTATTTTATTTTTCGACTTTTTATTTTTCGACGTTTTCCGACGCGCTCTTTTTCTTTCTTATTTTTTCGTCGATCTAGTTTTTAGGACATAGAATTTTCTATTCCTTCTCTAAAATTTCAACGGAAAAATTATTTTAAGCGGTTAAATTGATAGACATCCAAATTTTCTGCTTCGTAGTAATAGTTGGATTTGTTAGTGGCTGAGTTGTGAGCTTCCGATTTAAAGGGTTCTGGCTCCCTGCTGCATCTATTGGCTATTCGAAAAGTGGGCAAAAGCAGAAAAGTCTATTAATTTGATAACTTTAATAATTTTTATTTTTTATAACTAATAGGATATTCAGTGAATGCACCGAGTAAAACGTTCACCACCTTTTGTACGTTCACCACCTGTAACTCGATCAAGACATCTAGCAAATATTGTCGCCGTTGATTTTTCTTTAGAATCGTCATCCAGTCGACCAATTACTCCAATTCAAATTTCCGATAATCCATTTTTTGAACCCGACCTCACAATTGAGAATCCGGGGGATATTTGAAATGTCCCGTTCTTATTGATTAAAAACGTTCCATATTAATTGATTTCGTTGCGAGGTTTTGACCACTATATGAGACGTTTTTCAAAGACTGCATTCATTTTAAAACAAACCATAACCTTTATTTCATCAATAAAGGTTTAAAAAGCTTTACGTAGATGATCAAATAACGATAATCTAAAATATCCTGTTTACACACGACCATTACATAATGGTTTACAATACAAATATGTTACAACAAAATAAGTTTCTTGAATGCAGTTTTTACACAATATCATACAAGCATGGACTCCAAATCTCGTCCTTATTTAAGTATGCGACAGCGGAAGCTCTTAATAATTACCTGAGAATAAACATGCTTAAAACGTCAACAAAAATGTTATAGGTTTAACCTATATATATCAAATCATAATAATAGACCACAAGATTTCATATTTCAATACACATCCCATACATAGAGATAAAAATCATTCATATGGTGAACACCTGGTAACCGACATTAACAAGATGCATATATAAGAATATCCCCATCATTCCGGGACACCCTTCGAATATGATATAAATTTCGAAGTACTAAAGCATCCGATACTTTGGATGGGGTTTGTTAAGCCCAATAGATCTATCTTTAGGATTCGCGTCAATTAGGGTGTCTGTTCCCTAATTCTTAGATTACCAGACTTAATAAAAAGGGGCATATTCGATTTCGATAATTCAACCATAGAATGTAGTTTCACGTACTTGTGTCTATTTTGTAAATCATTTATAAAACCTGCATGTATTCTCATCCCAAAAATATTAGATTTTAAAAGTGGGACTATAACTCACTTTCACAGATTTTTACTTCGTCGGGAAGTAAGACTTGGCCACTGGTTGATTCACGAACCTATAACAATATATACATATATATCAAAATATGTTCAAAATATATTTACAACACTTTTAATATATTTTGATGTTTTAAGTTTATTAAGTCAGCTGTCCTCGTTAGTAACCTACAACTAGTTGTCCACAGTTAGATGTACAGAAATAAATCGATAAATATTATCTTGAATCAATCCACGACCCAGTGTATACGTATCTCAGTATTGATCACAACTCAAACTATATATATTTTGGAATCAACCTCAACCCTGTATAGCTAACTCCAACATTCACATATAGAGTGTCTATGGTTGTTCCGAAATATATATAGATGTGTCGACATGATAGGTCGAAACATTGTATACGTGTCTATGGTATCTCAAGATTACATAATATACAATACAAGTTGATTAAGTTATGGTTGGAATAGATTTGTTACCAATTTTCACGTAGCTAAAATGAGAAAAATTATCCAATCTTGTTTTACCCATAACTTCTTCATTTTAAATCCGTTTTGAGTGAATCAAATTGCTATGGTTTCATATTGAACTCTATTTTATGAATCTAGAAAGAAAAAGTATAGGTTTATAGTCGGAAAAATAAGTTACAAGTCATTTTTGTAAAGGTAGTCATTTCAGTCGAAAGAACGACGTCTAGATGACCATTTTAAAAAACATACTTCCACTTCGAGTTTAACCATAATTTTTGGATATAGTTTCATGTTCATAATAAAAATCATTTTCTCAGAATAACAACTTCTAAATCAAAGTTTATCATAGTTTTTAATTAACTAACCCAAAACAGCCCGCGGTGTTACTACGACGGCGTAAATCCGGTTTTAAGGTGTTTTTCGTGTCTCCAGGTTTTAAATCATTAAGTTAGCATATCATATAGATATAGAACATGTGTTTAGTTTATTTTAAAAGTCAAGTTAGAAGGATTAACTTTTGTTTGCGAACAAGTTTAGAATTAACTAAACTATGTTCTAGTGATTACAAGTTTAAACCTTCGAATAAGATAGCTTTATATGTATGAATTGAATGATGTTATGAACATCATTACTACCTTAAGTTCCTTGGATAAACCTACTGGAAAAGTGAAAAATGGATCTAGCTTCAACGGATCCTTGGATGGCTCGAAGTTCTTGAAGCAGAATCATGACACGAAAACAAGTTCAAGTAAGATCATCACTTGAAATAAGATTGTTATAGTTATAGAAATTGAACCAAAGTTTGAATATGATTATTACCTTGTATTAGAATGATAACCTACTGTAATAAATAAAGATTTCTTGAGGTTGGATGATCACCTTACAAGATTGGAAGTGAGCTAGCAAACTTGAAAGTATTCTTGATTTTATGAAACTAGAACTTTTGGAATTTATGAAGAACACTTAGAACTTGAAGATAGAACTTGAGAGAGATCAATTAGATGAAGAAAATTGAAGAATGAAAGTGTTTGTAGGTATTTTTGGTCGTTGGTGTATGGATTAGATATAAAGGATATGTAATTTTGTTTTCATGTAAATAAGTCATGAATGATTACTCATATTTTTGTAATTTTATGAGATATTTCATGCTAGTTGCCAAATGATGGTTCCCACATGTGTTAGGTGACTCACATGGGCTGCTAAGAGCTGATCATTGGAGTGTATATACCAATAGTACATACATCTAAAAGCTGTGTATTGTACGAGTACGAATACGGGTGCATACGAGTAGAATTGTTGATGAAACTGAACGAGGATGTAATTGTAAGCATTTTTGTTAAGTAAAAGTATTTTGATAAGTGTATTGAAGTCTTTCAAAAGTGTATAAATACATATTAAAACACTACATGTATATACATTTTAACTGAGTCGTTAAGTCATCGTTAGTCGTTACATGTAAGTGTTGTTTTGAAACCTTTAGGTTAACGATCTTGTTAAATGTTGTTAACCCAATGTTTATAATATCAAATGAGATTTTAAATTATTATATTATCATGATATTATCATGTATGAATATCTCTTAATATGATATATATCCATTAAATGTCTTTACAACGATAATCGTTACATATATGTCTCGTTTAAAAATCATTAAGTTAGTAGTCTTGTTTTTACATATGTAGTTCATTGTTAATATACTTAATGATATGTTTACTTATCATAGTATCATGTTAAATATATATATATATCCATATATATGTCATCATATAGTTTTTACAAGTTTTAACGTTCGTGAATCACCGGTCAACTTGGGTGGTCAATTGTCTGTATGAAACATATTTCAATTAATCAAGTCTTAACAAGTTTGATTGCTTAACATGTTGGAAACATTTAATCATGTAAATATCAATCTCAATTAATATATATAAACATGGAAAAGTTCGGGTCACTACAGTACCTACCCGTTAAATAAATTTCGTCTCGAAATTTTAAGCTGTTGAAGGTGTTGACGAATCTTCTGGAAGTAGATGCGGGTATTTCTTCTTCATCTGATCTTCACGCTCCCAGGTGAACTCCGGTCCTCTACGAGCATTCCATCGAACCTTAACAATTGGTATCTTGTTTTGCTTAAGTCTTTTAACCTCACGATCTATTATTTCGACGGGTTCTTCGATGAATTGAAGTTTTTCGTTGATTTGAATTTCATCTAACGGAATAGTGAGATCTTCTTTAGCAAAACATTTCTTCAAATTCGAGACGTGGAAAGTGTTATGTACAGCCGCGAGTTGTTGAGGTAACTCAAGTCGGTAAGCTACTGGTCCGACACGATCAATAATCTTGAATGGTCCAATATACCTTGGATTTAATTTCCCTCATTTACCAAATCGAACAACGCCTTTCCAAGGTGCAACTTTAAGCATGACCATCTCTCTAATTTCAAATTCTATATCTTTTCTTTTAATGTCAGCGTAGCTCTTTTGTCGACTTTGGGCGGTTTTCAACCGTTGTTGAATTTGGATGATCTTCTCGGTGGTTTCTTGTATAATCTCCGGACCCGTAATCTGTCTATCCCCCACTTCACTCCAACAAATCGGAGACCTGCACTTTCTACCATAAAGTGCTTCAAATGGCGCCATCTCAATGCTTGAATGGTAGCTGTTGTTGTAGTATTGGTGATTCTTATCACCGTTTTCCTCCCACTTTCTTTTGACTTGCTTCACATTGGCCTCTTCAGCAGTCTGTTCTTTAATCCTTTCTTCAATCTGGTTCACTAGTTTGTGAGCCATTCTACATGGCTGTTGTATGGAGGCGGGCTCGTGTGAACTTATATCTTCTTGGATTCTTTCCGGTAATCCTTTCACAAACGCTTCGATCTTCTCTTCCTCATCTTCGAATGCTCCCGGACACAATAGGCACAATTCTGTGAATCGTCTTTCGTACGTGGTAATATCAAATCCTTGGGTTCGTAACCCTCTAAGTTCTGTCTTGAGCTTATTGACCTCGGTTCTGGGACGGTACTTCTCGTTCATCAAGTGCTTGAATGCTGACCACGGTAGTGCGTACGCATCGTCTTGTCCCACTTGCTCTATATAGGTATTCCACCATGTTAACGCAGAACCTGTGAAGGTATGCGTAGCGTACTTTACTTTGTCCTCTTCAGTACACTTACTTATGGCAAACACCGATTCGACCTTCTCGGTCCACCGTTTCAATCCGATCGGTCCTTCGGTTCCATCAAATTCCAAAGGTTTGCAGGCAGTGAATTCTTTGTAGGTGCATCCTACACGATTTCCTTTACTACTAGATCCAAGGTTATTGTTGGTATGTAGCGCAGCCTATACTGCGGCTATATTTGAAGCTAGAAAAGTACGGAATTCCTCTTCATTCATATTCACGGTGTGTCGAGTAGTCGGTGCCATTTCCTTCAAAATAGTCAAATGGAACAAGTTAATCATACAGAATATTAAGAGTAGTTAATAGTATTTCATAGCATAATATGAACTCATTTATAAAAGTTTTTTCTTCATATTAGCGTTTTATAAGTTTAAATTCGGGTAGTACCTACCCGTTAAGTTCATACTTAGTAGCTAATATACAATTCAACTACTACAATTCTATATGAAAAACTGATTATAATGATATTTCGCGTTCAAACTTTTACACAATATTTTACAAACTTACAACACACTTATTTTACATATAGCATGAAATATAGCACACAATAAATTTGATACAAGATGGTTGTGAAGATAATTCTAGCTAGTACACAAGTCGTTCAGCAAAGGCAATAAAGACACGTAATTCATACGTCCAGAAACAAGTCATGCATTCTGGTTTTACTAGGATTACTTCCCATCCTTGGTCTTGTGGAACATAACCGTTATGGCCGTTGATAAGACAGCGTGTTGTAACGTCGTCAAAGGGACGAGGGTTACGTAATGTCCAACAGTCCCGTAACAATCTAAAAACCTCATTTCTTACCCCAATTACCGACTCCGTCACTTGTGGAAACGTTTTGTTTAATAGTTGTAGCCCGATGTTCTTGTTCTCACTTTGGTGAGAAGCGAACATTACTAATCCGTAAGCATAACATGCTTCTTTATGTTGCATGTTAGCCGCTTTTTCTAAATCACGAAGTCCAATATTCGGATATATTGAGTCAAAATAATTTCTTAACCCATTGCGTAAAATAGCATTTGGGTTCCCCGTAATATATGCGTCAAAGTAAACACATCGTAACTTATGGATTTCCCAATGTGATATCCCCCATCTTTCGAACGAAAGCCTTTTATAAACCAAGGCATTCTTGGAACGTTCTTCGAATGTCTTACAAACTGATCTCGCCTTAAATAGTTGTGCCGAAGAATTCTGACCGACTCTAGACAAGATTTCATCAATCATGTCTCCGGGTAGGTCTCTTAAAATATTGGGTTGTCTATCCATTTTGTGTTTTTATACTGTAAAATAGACAAGAGTTAGATTCATAAAAAAATACTTATTAATACAAGCAATTTTTACATATATCATAAAGCATAAGCACACTATATTACTTATATTACACCACACGAATACAACTATCTTATTCCGACTCGCTTGTTTCTTCTTCTTCGGTTTTGGTTCGTTTTGCCAAGTTTCTAGGGATATATGATGTTCCCCTAATACTAGCCGTCGTTATCCACATTGGTTTAGAAAAACCTGGTGGTTTAGAGGTTCCCGGGTCATTGTTACAACTTAAGGACTTCGGGGGTTGACGATACATATAAAGTTCATCGGGGTTGGAATTAGATTTCTCTATATTTATGCCCTTTCCCTTATTATTTTCTTTTGCCTTTTTAAATTCAGTTGGGGTAATTTCTATAACATCATCGGAATTCTCGTCGGAATCCGATTCATCGGAGAATGGTAATCCTCCCAATATTTTGCTTCCTTGGCGGAAACACCATTGACCATAATTAACCTTGGTCGGTTGGTTGAGGATTTTCTTTTACTTAACCGTTTTAATATTTCCCCCACCGGTTCTATTTCTTCATCCGGTTCCGATTCTTCTTCCGGTTCCGATTCTTCTTCCGGTTCCGACTCTTCTTCCGGTTCCTCTTCGGGAACTTGTGAATCAGTCCACGAATCATTCCAATTTACATTTGACTCTTCATTATTATTAGGTGAATCAATGGGACTTGTTCTAGAGGTAGACATCTATCACATAATATCAAACGCGTTAAGAGATTAATATATCACATAATATTCACATGTTAAAAATATATAGTTTCCAACAAAATTTGTTAAGCAATCATTTTTCAAGTAAACACGATCGAAGTCCAGACTCACTAATGCATCCTAACAAACTCGATAAGACACACTAATGCAAAATTCTGGTTCTCTAAGACCAACGCTCGGATACCAACTGAAATGTCCCGTTCTTATTGATTAAAAACGTTCCATATTAATTGATTTCGTTGCGAGGTTTTGACCACTATATGAGACGTTTTTCAAAGACTACATTCATTTTAAAACAAACCATAACCTTTATTTCATCAATAAAGGTTTAAAAAGCTTTACGTAGATTATCAAATAATGATAATCTAAAATATCCTGTTTACACACGACCATTACATAATGGTTTACAATACAAATATGTTACAACAAAATAAGTTTCTTGAATGCAGTTTTTACACAATATCATACAAGCATGGACTCCAAATCTCGTCCTTATTTAAGTATGCGACAGCGGAAGCTCTTAATAATTACCTGAGAATAAACATGCTTAAAACGTCAACACAAATGTTGGTGAGTTATAGGTTTAACCTATATATATCAAATCATAATAATAGACCACAAGATTTCATATTTCAATACACATCCCATACATAGAGATAAAAATCATTCATATGGTGAACACCTGGTAACCGACATTAACAAGATGCATATATAAGAATATCCCCATCATTCCGGGACACCCTTCGGATATGATATAAATTTCGAAGTACTAAAGCATCCGGTACTTTGGATGGGGTTTGTTAAGCCCAATAGATCTATCTTTAGGATTCGCGTCAATTAGGGTGTCTGTTCCCTAATTCTTAGATTACCAGACTTAATAAAAAGGGGCATATTCGATTTCGATAATTCAACCATAGAATGTAGTTTCACATACTTGTGTCTATTTTGTAAATCATTTATAAAACCTGCATGTATTCTCATCCCAAAAATATTAGATTTTAAAAGTGGGACTATAACTCACTTTCACAGATTTTTACTTCGTCGGGAAGTAAGACTTGGCCACTGGTTGATTCACGAACCTATAACAATATATACATATATATCAAAATATGTTCAAAATATATTTACAACACTTTTAATATATTTTGATGTTTTAAGTTTATTAAGTCAGCTGTCCTCGTTAGTAACCTACAACTAGTTGTTCACAGTTAGATGTACAGAAATAAATCGATAAATATTATCTTGAATCAATCCACGACCCAGTGTATACGTATCTCAGTATTGATCACAACTCAAACTATATATATTTTGGAATCAACCTCAACCCTGTATAGCTAACTCCAACATTCACATATAGAGTGTCTATGGTTGTTCCGAAATATATATAGATGTGTCGACATGATAGGTCGAAACATTGTATACGTGTCTATGGTATCTCAAGATTACATAATATACGATACAAGTTGATTAAGTTATGGTTGGAATAGATTTGTTACCAATTTTCACGTAGCTAAAATGAGAAAAATTATCCAATCTTGTTTTACCCATAACTTCTTCATTTTAAATCCGTTTTGAGTGAATCAAATTGCTATGGTTTCATATTGAACTCTATTTTATGAATCTAAACAGAAAAAGTATAGTTTTATAGTCGGAAAAATAAGTTACAAGTCATTTTTGTAAAGGTAGTCATTTTAGTCGAAAGAACGACGTCTAGATGACCATTTTAGAAAACATACTTCCACTTTGAGTTTAACCATAATTTTTGGATATAGTTTCATGTTCATAATAAAAATCATTTCCTCAGAATAAAAACTTCTAAATCAAAGTTTATCATAGTTTTTAATTAACTAACCCAAAACAGCCCGCGGTGTTACTACGACGGCGTAAATCCGGTTTTACGGTGTTTTTCGTGTCTCCAGGTTTTAAATCATTAAGTTAGCATATCATATAGATATATAACATGTGTTTAGTTTATTTTAAAAGTCAAGTTAGAAGGATTAACTTTTGTTTGCGAACAAGTTTAGAATTAACTAAACTATGTTCTAGTGATTACAAGTTTAAACCTTCGAATAAGATAGCTTTATATGTATGAATTGAATGATGTTATGAACATCATTACTACCTTAAGTTCCTTGGATAAACCTACTGGAAAAGTGAAAAATGGATCTAGCTTCAACGGATCCTTGGATGGCTCGAAGTTCTTGAAGCAGAATCATGACACGAAAACAAGTTCAAGTAAGATCATCACTTGAAATAAGATTGTTATAGTTATAGAAATTGAACCAAAGCTTGAATATGATTATTAACTTGTATTAGAATGATAACCTACTGTAAGAAACAAAGATTTATTGAGGTTGGATGATCACCTTACAAGATTGGAAGTGAGCTAGCAAACTTGAAAGTATTCTTGATTTTATGAAACTAGAACTTTTGGAATTTATGAAGAACACTTAGAACTTGAAGATAGAACTTGAGAGAGATCAATTAGATGAAGAAAATTGAAGAATGAAAGTGTTTGTAGGTGTTTTTGGTCGTTGGTGTATGGATTAGATATAAAGGATATGTAATTTTGTTTTCATGTAAATAAGTCATGAATGATTACTCATATTTTTGTAATTTTATGAGATATTTCATGCTAGTTGCCAAATGATGGTTCCCACATGTGTTAGGTGACTCACATGGGCTGCTAAGAGCTGATCATTGGAGTGTATATACCAATAGTACATACATCTAAAAGCTGTGTATTGTACGAGTACGAATACGGGTGCATACGAGTAGAATTGTTGATGAAACTGAACGAGGATGTAATTGTAAGCATTTTTGTTAAGTAAAAGTATTTTGATAAGTGTATTGAAGTCTTTCAAAAGTGTATAAATACATATTAAAACACTACATGTATATACATTTTAACTGAGTCGTTAAGTCATCGTTAGTCGTTACATGTAAGTGTTGTTTTGAAACCTTTAGGTTAACGATCTTGTTAAATGTTGTTAACCCAATGTTTATAATATCAAATGAGATTTTAAATTATTATATTATCATGATATTATCATGTATGAATATCTCTTAATATGATATATATCCATTAAATGTCTTTACAACGATAATCGTTACATATATGTCTCGTTTAAAAATCATTAAGTTAGTAGTCTTGTTTTTACATATGTAGTTCATTGTTAATATACTTAATGATATGTTTACTTATCATAGTATCATGTTAAATATATATATATCCATATATATGTCATCATATAGTTTTTACAAGTTTTAACGTTCGTGAATCACCGGTCAACTTGGGTGGTCAATTGTCTGTATGAAACATATTTCAATTAATCAAGTCTTAACAAGTTTGATTGCTTAACATGTTGGAAACATTTAATCATGTAAATATCAATCTCAATTAATATATATAAACATGGAAAAGTTCGGGTCACTACAATATTCAGGGACAATTCAGAGATCCTGAACCATTAATCTTTCCTCCGGAACCACCAATCATTCAAACGGAGATTGTCGAGGAACCAACCATTAAATCAGAATCCTATAGTGATTCAGATTCAACAAATTCAATTATGGAGAATCTGGAACCTCTAAGTATAGAAGACCGAATAAGAGCTAAACGCACTGGCTAAGGTCACGCAATTACTCAACCTGACATTAATGCGCCAGATTATGAAATTAAAGGACAAATCCTACACATGGTGACTAATCAATGCCAATTTAGTGGTGCGCCAAAGGAAGATCCAAATGAACATCTTCGAACATTTAATAGGATCTGCACTCTATTTAAAATCTGAGAAGTAGAGGATGAACAGATATATCTCATGTTATTTCCTTGGACTTTAAAGGGAGAAGCCAAAGATTGGTTGGAATCGTTACCTGAAGGGGCGATTGATACATGAGACGTTTTAGTTGAAAAATTTCTTAAACAATCATTTCTGGCATCTAAAGCCGTAAGACTTCAAGGAGAAATTGTTACGTTCACACAAAAGCCAAATGAAACTTTATATGAGGCATGGACAAGATTTGGAAAGTTATTGAGAGGATGTCCGCAACATGGTTTAGACACTTGTCAAATAGTACAAATATTCTACCAAGGATGCGACATCACTAGAAGAAAAGACATAGATATAGCAGTTGGTGGTTCCATTATGAAGAAAACCGCAACTGACACTTACAAAATTATTGATAACACTGCTTCCCACTCACATGAGTGGCACCAAGAAAAAGATATCATTAGATCATCTAAAGCAGCTAGAGCCGATTCTAGCCGTGACTTAGATTCCATTTCTGCAAAGATAGATGCTGTCGAGAGACGAATGGAAAAGATGACTAAAGATATTCACTCAATACGAATTAGTTGTGAGCAGTGTGGAGGACTACATTTGACAAAAAATTGTCTCAGTATTGAACTAACAATGGAACAAAGAGAGAATGTTTCATACATAAACCAAAGGCCTGGAAATAATTATCAGAATAATTATCAAACTCCAAGACCAAACTACAATCAAAACCAGAATTATAACCAAAATGTTCCATACAACAACCAACAAGGTCCTAGCAATCAACAAGTATCCAATAATACTTTCATCCAGCAAAGACCTATTTTTCAAAACAAACCATACAAACCGATGATAAAAAGCCAAATTTAGAAGATATGATGTCAAAGCTAGTTGAATCTCAAACTCAGTTTTTCACATCTCAGAAACAAACCAATGAACAAAATGCTCAAGCATTTAGAAATCAATAAGCTTCTATTCAAAATCTGGAATAAGAAGTAAGTAACCTAGCAAGGTTAATAGGTGAAAGAAAACCGAGAAGTCTACCTAGTGATACAAATGCTAACCCCCGGAATGAAACAGCTAAAGCTATTACCACAAGAAGTGGTATTACACTTAAACCACCTGAAATACCTGTAATTTCTGATGAAGCTATTCCTACTCCACAAGAACCACAGTCTGAACAAGATAAGGAAAAATAACCGGTAGTTGAAAAGGTTAATGAAGATAACACAGTTAAGGCTAAACCTTATATTAAACCATACCAACCACCACTTCCTTACCCGAGTAAAATGAGAAAAGAGAGACTTGAAGCCGAGCAATCCAAATTCTTGGATATGTTTAAACAGATAAATGTAAATCTTCCTTTCAATGATGTGATTTCAAGAATGCCTAGATATGCTAAATTTCTGAAAGATCTAATCACAAATAGAAAGAAAATGGAAGAACTCTCGGCTGTTACAATGAATGCTAATTGTTCTGCAGTGCTGTTGAATAAGATACCAGAAAAATTATCTGATCCAGGAAATTTCACAATTCCATGTTTTCTGGGTAGTCTTAGTTCAATAGAAGCGTTGGCAGATTTAGGTGCTAGTATAAATCTAATGCCGTATTTACTATACGCTAAACTAGACCTTGGAGAATTGAAACCAACACGAATAAGTATACAACTAGCCAATCGATCAGTAAAATATCCTAGAGGGATAATGGAGAACATGCTAGTTAAAGTTGGTACTTTAGTATTTCCAGTAGATTTTGTTATTCTGGACATGGAAGAAGATTCTCGAGTTCCTCTCATATTAGAAAGACCATTCTTAAACACGACTAAAGCAATAATAAACGTGTTCGGTAAGAAACTGACCCTAAGTATAGAGGACGAGAGTGTTACCTTTTCAGTTGATAGAGCAATGCAACAACCGCAATATGCAGATGATACATGTTATTATATTCAAACTATAGAATCACATGCAGAATTGTTAAAAGAATTTCCAGAATTACAAGGAACAGGATAATGTTCTTTAGGAGAAGGAACTGAACCAATTGATGAAACTGAAATGTTAGCTACACTTATGGCTAATGGATATGAACCAACAACAGAAGAAATTCAAATGCAAAAAGAAGAGAACAGATATCGATATAAATCATCGATAGAAGAACCACCGACATTAGAGTTAAAGCCACTTCCAAACCATTTGGAATATGCTTATTTACATGGTGAATATGAATTACCTGTAATAATATCGTCTTCTCTTACTGAAAATGAAAAATCTAAACTCATTTCTGCGCTAAAATCTCATAAACCAGCTATTGCATGGAAAGTTCATGATATTAAAGGAATAAGTCCTTCGAATTGCACACATAAAATCCTTATGGAAGAAGGTCATATAACGTATGTGCAACGCCGATGAAGACTAAATCCTAATATGCAAGATGTTGTTAAAAAAGAAATAATTAAACTGCTTTATGCAGGTTTAACTTATCCAATTTCTGATAGTCCATGGGTAAGCCCATTTCAATGCGTGCCTAAGAAGGGTGGCATGACTGTCATCACAAATGAGAAAAATGAGCTTATTCCTACTAGGACTGTAACAGGATGGCGTGTTTGTATTGATTATAGAAAATTAAATGACGCCACCAGAAAAGATCACTTTCCCTTACCTTTCATTGATCAAATGTTGGAAAGATTAGCCGAAAATAGTTACTATTGTTTTCTTGATGGTTTTTTCGGATATTTTCAAATTCCAATAGCACCAGAGGACCAAGAGAAAACCACATTCACGTGCCCTTATGGTACTTTTGCTTACAAACGCATACCATTTGGACTTTGCAACGCCCATGCAACCTTTCAAAGGTGCATGATGGCGATTTTTCATGACATGATAGAAGAATGCATGGAAGTTTTCATGGATGACTTTTCAGTCTTCGGTGATACTTTTGAAATATGTCTAGTTAATCTTGAACGAATGCTTATTAGATGCGAACAATCAAATCTAGTACTTAATTGGGAGAAATGCCATTTCATGGTTAAAGAAGGCATCGTTCTTGGACATAAAATTTCAAAGGAAGGAATTGAAGTGGATAGAGCTAAAGTAGATGTAATTGCTAAACTTCCACATCCCACCAATGTTAGAGGAGTTAGGAGTTTTCTAGGGCATGCCGGTTTTTACCGACATTTCATAAAAGATTTTTCTAAAATTGCTACTCCTATGAATAAACTCCTAGAAAAGGATGCTCCATTCATCTTTTCAAATGAATGTATCAAATCTTTTAATATTTTTAAAGAGAAACTCACTAATGCACCGATCATGATAACTCCAAATTGGAATATACCATTTGAACTAATGTGCGATGCAAGTGATTTTGCAATGGGAGCCGTTTTAGGACAAAGGATTGAAAAACAATTTCAACCTATTTATTACGCCAGTAAGACGTTACATGGAGCACAAACGAATTACACAACTACTGAAAAAAAACTCCTTGCTATTGTCTTTGCTTTTGACAAATTTCGTTCATATCTCGTTCTAGCTAAAACGGTGGTCTATACCGACCATTCTGCTCTTAGAGACCTATTTTCGAAACAAGATGCCAAACCAAGATTAATCCTTTGGATCTTACTCTTACAAGAGTTCGATATTGAAATCCGAGATAAAAAGGGAGCAGAAAATCTCGCCGCTGATCATCTTTCTCGTCTTGAAAATCCTGAATTAGAAGTTCTAAATGAATCGGCCATACAAGACAACTTTCCTGATGAATATCTATTGAAGATAGATTATAATGAAATTCCATGGTTTGCAGACTATGCAAACTACTTAGTATGTGGATTCCTTGAAAAAGGATTGTCGTACCAAAAACGAAAGAAATTCTTTAGTGATATAAAATACTATTTCTGGGAAGATCCACATTTGTTTAAAAGTTGTCCCGATGAAATAATACGCCGATGTGTATTCGGAGATGAAGCTAGTCAAATCTTAAACCATTGTCACACAGGACCAACATGAGGGCATTATGGGCCTCAACACACAGCAAGAAAAGTTTATGATGCTGGATTCAATTGGCCTACAATTTTCAAAGACGCACGCCTTCTTTGCAAATCCTGTGATGCTTGTCAAAGGGCCGGAAAAATAAGTCAACGTGATGAAATGCCACAAAATGTCATTCAAGTATGTGAAGTATTTGACATTTGGGGTATTGACTTTATGGGTCCATTTCCAAAATCTCATAATAATCTCTACATTCTCATTACCATTGATTATGTATCTAAATGGGCGGAAGCACAAGCTCTCCCAACTAACGATGCACGAGTTGTAGTCAGCTTTTTTAAACGTCTTTTTGCTATGTTTGGAACACCGAAAGCTTTAATAAGTGATCGGGGTACTCATTTTTGTAATAATCAACTTGAGAAAGTTCTCAAAAGATATGGAGTAACTCATAAAATCTCCACCGCTTATCATCCACAAACAAGTGGACAAGTTGAAAATACCAACCGAGCTTTAAAACGTATTCTAGAGAAAAAGGATCAAATCCGAAGGAATGGTCCATGAAATTGGAGGATGCACTCTGGGCTTTTAGAACAGTCTACAAAACTCCAATTGGAACCACACCTTTTAAACTCGTTTACGGAAAAGCATGTCATCGTCCAGTAGAAATTGAACACAAAGCATTTTGGGCTTTGAAGAAATGTAATCTTGATTTATATGAAGACGGACGTCTACGATTAAGTCAACTAAACGAATTAGAAGAATTGAGACATGAAGCATACGAAAATTCGTTAACCTATAAAGAAAAGACAAAGAAATGGCATGATAAAAGAATCAGAAGTTCAAAAGAATTTAAGGAAGGAGACAGAGTTCTTTTCAATTCACAATTCAAGCTATTTCCTGGAAAATTGAAATCAAGATGGTCTGGACCATTCATAGTCAAAAGAGTTTTCCCATACGGAACAATAGAGTTAATAAATTCAAATGGGATTGAATTTAAGGTTAATGGTCACAGAGTTAAACATTACATACATGGTCCGATGGAAGTTGACAATGAAGTTAATCACAATTTCAACACCACAGCTAACTAAGTGTGGGGAGAATCAAGTCTTTAAAGGATAATATATATTTCTGTTAGAGTTAGATATTCTGTTTTCTTGTAGTTCTTGAAAATGGAACCCGAATGGTCTTTCCCTAGCAGACCCTAAAGAACTAGTCTTCTCCCCCCATTCTGAATTTTTATTTTTTTTAGGTTTTACGAGATGAAGACTTCCTGTGAACTAAACCATGGTCTAATGCTACACGCTTTGATCACTAAACGTAATAATGACACCCTTCCAAGTGAATTGGTATCATTAATCAGAGGTAAATTGGACGGAGTAAGAAAAGAATCCAGGAACGAAAATAATATGTTACAGTTTGGTAAAGGAAAATCAAAATCCGCAGCGAAAAGAAGAGCACGACACCTTGAAAGATGTCACAAATGCGGAAAATGGTCACACGAAGGAAAATGCTCGACGAATCAGACATATTCCAATACCGAATTCGTTACTTTATGCAGAGATGGGCCGTTCATATGTTTCGAAGAAAAAACATTGAATGCTCGAGGTTACGGCTATGTAGCTATGGAAAACCAATTAGTCCGACTATCTTATGAGTGGGCTAAAGCAGGTCACTGAGAATTCTATCTCACAGGTAAGTTTGTACAGATTTTATTTTTATTTTTATTACTTTGAACCTTTTGATAATAAACGCTAATTTGTTCGCTATAAAGTATTAAATTGGTATTCGATAAAATTAGGTCTTGCGACCGAAATTATTGATATCATACAAAAATTTATTACATCACTGCGAAATTTACCGTTTATTCTTAAGGTATAAATATCTTTAATCATTCAACCCAAAATATTTCAAAAATTCGTCATGAGTTAAACTAGGTTATGGAACCGAAATTACTTTACCGAAAAGAGGGGCGTATATTTTTGATAATATTTGATTGATTAAAGTGGGATAAAAGACCAAAAAGATTTTTAATTTTATTTTTACTTTATTTTTAAAATTAATATATAAATATTAAATTAATATTATAAGCTTTTTAAAATCAATATATTTAAATTTGTAAATATTTGAAAAATTAATATTTTTAATATAAGTTTGTATGTATAAAAACAAAAATATAATATAAATTTGGTATGAATTTTTAATATTACTAATATGAATTTTTAATTTTATGCATTTTAAATTTAAGTTTGGTGTGAATTTAAAAACAAAAATTTACTTTATTTCGTTAAGTTAAAAATATGATTTTTAAAATTCGTCGTGAGTTGAAAACTAGGTCGCTGAACCGAAATTGCTCTACCCAAGGGAGGGACGAGAACTTTTATTATCATTATTTTTAATCTTATTGGATTAAAGTAAGCCAAAAACATTTAAAAAACCCAAAAATCTTTACTTTTAAAACCGCGCTTAAAAATGACAAATTTTAAAATTTCGTCGAGGGACGGACTAGGACAATGATCCGAAACGCCCTCATCCTAAAAAGAAACAAATTTTTAAAATTTAAGTTAATCATATGTTTTAAAAGTTATAAGATTTAAAAAAAAAAAGTGAAAATCACTGTACCCGAACCCCATGCGATTGCATGGGGTTTGCACTGGAGCCTCATGCGATCGCATGAGGCTGGAATTCAGGTCAGATAGAAAAAGCTCAGCGAGCTGTGTTCTGTCTCCACAATATACACACACATATACACGAACCATCTCACCAAATCACTCCTAAAATCGCCATTTTTCACCAAATTCAACCAAATTTCTTGCTACAATCCACTCTAAACATGAAATTGTTCAGAAGTTTATCAAGAAAGGTAAAAATTACTCCCCTAAACTCTTAAAATTCCTAATTTTTGTGATATTTACCAATATTATACCTAATTTGATTTTGTTAATTTCTAGTGTAATTAGAGTTAAATTGTTAGAATTTTATGCATGTATAGCCTAGATTGATGCTATTTAACATGATTTGAAGCCAAAAACTTCAAAAATTTTAGGAATCTAGGGTTTGTGTTCTTGAGCAATTTGGGGCTATTTGATATAAATAGGTTATGGCCGATTTTTGTCATGAATTATTGCTAAATTAAGTAGTGCAACATGTTTAGGTAGCTAAATGATCCAAACTTTGATCCTAAACATGATTTTTGGAGATTAAAGTAGACTTTTTAAGTCTAAAATTCATGAACTTGATTAATTTGATATAATTGCCATTTGAGACTTGTTTAATTGTTAGTAATGGATGTTTTAACATGTTATTTGAGTTGAATGCTTATGAACTTTGTATACATTTTCATATATGCTTATTTGAAAAAGTGTAGATTTGTAAAAAATGTGAAAATGTGTATAAGTTTAATTTTGATTTAACATGTTATTGTAATTGTTTTAATTTGTTATTTTGCTAACACTAATGCATATTTGGGTGCACAAATTTTGTGTTTAATGTGTTTTGCAGAGATTTACAGATACTGATGGTGCAACATCATCATCTAAACAACCACAACCAGAACCTGAACCAGAAACGCAATACGAGCCAGAACCCGAACAAGAACCACAACAGGAACAACAACATCATCCTGATCAACATGTACCTTATTATGATCCGCTACAGTTTGCTAATGAATTCATAGTAATTCCGATGCATCTGCCTGTAGAATACCCAACGATTCCTGAACATACATTGCATCCTAATCTGAGATTCGATAGAAGCTGGAGAGATTACCCGGCATATCAAAGTAATAAATTCAAATTAGTAACGAAAGATGTAGAGGTGCCTAGGGTAATTGATTGGAATCCTTTGGAAAGGGTCCAACTAGCTGACCGTGTTAGGGAGCATCTGATTCAAAGGTATGGCAGTACTTCTTTTACTGATTGAGAACGTTTATTCACCATTCGTAGACATGTATATAAGGAATGGTGTGTTGAGCTGATGAGTACTATAGCATTAAATGTAGATGTAGATAGATTAGATGATAGAAGTTTTCTTAGATTTATACTTGGCCGTAGGATGTACAGGATGTTCATGCTGGACATGGCCAGGGCTTTGCAGATATATATGCCCGCTGAATTACTACTACCCGATTGTATGAATTTGATTTATCATGGTGAAAGGGTAGAAAGGAATTTTGATGCGAACGCCGTCTGGAGGCGTATGTCAGATTATAATGTTTTTGGGCGGGCAGGAACACATACCTACTTACATATTAACAGAGCCGAGCTTCGTATAATTCATAAATTTTTGGCTAACTCGATTACACAGAGAGGTCACAACAAGGAAAAATTGACCTTACATGATTTATTTGACCTAAAGTGTATTCGAGACCCAAGAGGCTTTGTTAATATCCCTTACTGTGTTGGTTTTTATTTGTCTAAGATGGTTGAAGGAATACAGGAAGGGGGGATAATTGGAGGAGGTATTTTTGTTACTCTCATTGAAGAGTATTTAAGTGTAGATAAGGACCAAGGGGGTCCACTTTTGGAATGTAGGGAACAGGTCGAGCCTTTAAGATTGAAGGTTTATGTGGGTGCTAAGGTATTGAAGAGTATACGCAACCAGGCAATACCCTATGAAGGTAGTCATCCACATGTAGAGAGAGGATCTGACGAGGAAATGGAGGAAGCGGATGACATTAGGGATGTCATTCGGGAGGCTATGACTGATGTCTACCAGCATATAGATGAGGTAGATATGACAAACGCAGAGAGATTTCGTCAGATGGAGCAGTGGCAAGCCCGTAATGATTACGAGCATTCCAGGCAACGACAGCATGATAGATGGGACTATCATCAGCGTCAGATTATGAGCCGGCTGTCACCTCAGGATCACTACGTTCCGACCCGACCCGCTTACTATCCTCCAAACCAGCCCGAGATTAGACCACCATATACTTTCTACGATCCTAACCAGGCCTACCAGTAGAACTATCACCAACCATGGAACCCAGACGATGACATGAACTGGAACCCCTATCCAGATTGATATAGTTCCAGTTGGTGATTTCTATGATTTTTATCTTTTTATTATTTTTATTTATTTATGTTTAAACATATGATATTGTGATACATTAATGTATTGTTTAATATTTTTATTATGTTGTACTAATATTTCATATTTGATTTGAAAGTGGGATTTTAAGTCCCATTTCAAATTAACATGCTTGTTTATATTTGTATGTATGTATATTGTCAATTATACACAACAGGGTAAAACAGCGCATTTTCAAAGACTGACATTAAGTGCAGCAAAAGCTAATACTTTTGACGACAAAATGAAAAACAAATGTGATATAACAACAAGACGGAATGAACAAATGATGTGCACCATTTATCATTCAGCAAACAAACGCCAATATGTTTGGAAACTTTGGTAAAATTTAATCATTTTTCTACGCTAATGACCCTCAATAATTTAAATTGTTACTGATTTCTTGCAAATGAGGGCATTGCAAGATCTTAAGTGTGGGAAGGGGTTAAATTCTTTCGGATTTTTAAAAATTTTTAAATTTATACACTTGGTTACCATTAAAAATACTAGTAACGCAGTAGTTGTATTAGAATCTAGTGCTCTCTGATAATAAAGAACAGCCCTAGTCTTATATACTGACTACCCAATTCTAGTAAAATTTTTCAAAATTTTCACTTAAATGAATTCAAAATCATGTTTATACATATTTATGAACGATAAAAATAGGTGTTAACACCGAAATTATTGTTACCTTGGAAATGACATAAATTGAGAAACAAACCAAAATATTAGAATTCATTTAAAATGGAATAGAGGACAATAAAAAGGTAAATAAAAGAAAATAAAAGGCCAAGTGTGGGAAAAATTTACCAAGTTATTTTGAACATATATCACATATTTCTGTAACAAATAATTGAAGATACTTTTGCTTTGGACTAATTTAATCAGTTTTACCATATTTACTGTAAGAAAAGATGGATCAACACGATGAATCAACTCCATCATTAAAAGGAAGTAAAGTCTTTCGAAAAAGAAACGCGCTTCTTGATTTAGGTCATGAAGTTGTCGTCCAGACCAGTTGTAGAGTCTACGAAAAACCTTGAAAACTTTTCTCGAAAATCAGCAGGAAATCCACGGACCTCAGCATCAAACAGGGTCGCCAAGTGGTCAGACTTATCCTAACCATGAGAGGATCTGTCTCGTAAAATGGGGAGGACGCCGTGCAAATTAGCTTGATAAGACTAATGAATCAGACCCCCAGAAAGGATAATCTCCTTAAAAGATCAAAAATCAGCTTTTAAGCCTGATATTACTCAATCCTAGAGATTGACCTTAAAGATTGAGAATTACAAACTCATGGAATTCGATGATATCTAAACTCGAGCTTGAACGAGAAAATATTTTGATCAAAATTACAAACCGATTTATTTTCTAAAAACCCATTTTCAATGCGTTCATTACTATTGAACGCAAAATCCTAGGAATTCACCTGGAATTCATTAGGTCACCTGAACCAAATCGGGTGTCAACCGTAAGAACGGTGGTTGCATAGCATGGTCGAAGACAGGACCTTGTGCCAGACCGAAAAATTATAAGGGTGAGCTTTACTATTGCTCCTACAAAGGATAGTAATTGAATCCGACACGTTATAGACCATAATTAAAAGCATGTCAGGGGACATTGCCTTAACAGTTGCTTATTCAACACTTTCCTTTACAACCGGACGGTAGTTTACCGAAAGGTAATATACGGAGCAAGTATACTGGACGTGTTGCTTTCCCAATACAAGGTTAGCAAGTGGGTGACACAAAACCGCAAATTTTGAGCTAAAATTTTCAAATCTGAAACCCACAAAAATAATTTGCAAACACCGGTGAAGGGTTATTCCGGAAAACTTATCTAGGGTAAAAGCTAGATTTAATTTTCAAAAGATCAAATGTTTTCATAAAGATCCAATTTCCTTAAGGATCTAAATTCTTATAGTCATGTGGGACTGTAAACCACATCATTACTACCATTGTTTATACCACCGTATAGAAATCACTGATGTACAAAGTGTGAAGAATAAAGAAGTGATTCTAGTATTTTTATTTCAAGACTATATTTCTTGAGGACAAGCAACGCTCAAGTGTGGGAATATTTGATAATGCTAAAAACGAACATATATTTCATAGCATTATCCCTCAAGAAAGACAAGCTTTTAGTTGCAATTGTTCTATTTACAAGTAATATTCATTTAAATAATAAAAGGTGAAGACAAAAGACAGATTCGACGAATTGAAGACACAAACGACCAAAAAGCTCAAAAGTATAAAGTACAATCAAAGTGGTTCCAATTATTGATAAGAAACGTCTCATAATTACAAGAGTACAAGACGCGAAATGCAAAATACAAGATATTAAATTATACGCAAGGACGTTCGAAAATCTGAAACCGGGACCAAAGTCAACTCTCAACGCAACGGACTAAAAATTACAAGTCAACTATGCACACGAATATAATATAATATTTAAATAATTCTTAAAATTATTTATATATTATATATATTATTATAAACCGTCGGCAGAAGAAACAAGCTCATGTGAGCTGGAAAAGCAAGCCATGCGATCGCATGGCCTGGCAGTTATAAAACCATGCAATCGCATGGAGGCCTTTTTCTGGCCACATGCCTATAAAAGGCAGGCTTTGCACGAACCTAAAACACGTCTTTTTCTTCCTTCTTACTCACTCGTAAGATATATATATATATATATATATATATATATATATATATATATATATATATATATATATATATATATATATATATATATATATATATATATATATTTATATTTTAATTTTAATTTTAATTTTAAAATTCTATTAATAAGGGTATGTTAGCGAATGTTGTAAGGTTGTAAGTCGAAATTCTGTCCGTGTAACGCTACGCTATTTTTAATCACTGTAAGTTATGGTTAATGTTATTTTTAATTTAATGTCTCGTAGCT
Source organism: Rutidosis leptorrhynchoides (assembly GCF_046630445.1). Classification (NCBI taxonomy): domain Eukaryota; kingdom Viridiplantae; phylum Streptophyta; class Magnoliopsida; order Asterales; family Asteraceae; genus Rutidosis; species Rutidosis leptorrhynchoides. Next base: position 202,019,914 of record NC_092334.1, read on the forward strand.
AAGTTATTATTATGCTTATTTAAGCCTAAGTAATCATGATGTTGGGCTAAAATATTTAAAATTGGGTAATTGGGCTTTGTACCATAATTGAGGTTTGAATAAAAGAACGACAATTGTGGAAATTAGACTATGGGCTATTAATGGGTTTTATATTAACTAAATGATACCTCGTTAATTTAATATATAGACTTATAATTTGACGTATTTATATATAACCACAATACGCTTGACTGGGCACGGTGGGCGGGATATCTATAAATACCAATAATTGTTCATTTTACCAGATACGGAACTGGATTAATAGCTAATAGACTTGTTGAAACAGGGGTGGATTACATTCAAGGGTAATTGGTGTAATTGTTAACAAAGTAGTAAAACCTTGGTTTACACGCAGTTGATAACCTAGTGTATTCATTAAACAAAGTATTAAGACCTTGTTACAATTCGAATCCCCAATTAGTTGGAATATTTGACTTCAGGAATAAGAATAATTTGACGAAGACTTTCGCACTTTATATTTATGACTGATGAACTATTATGGACAAATCCGTATGGACATATCGAATAATCCAGGACAAAGGACAATTAACCCATGGTAATAAAACTAAAATCAACACGTCAAACATCATGATTACGGAAGTTTAAATAGGCATAATTTATATATTTCATATTTAATTGCACTTTTAATTATCGCACTTTTATTTATTTTCATTTTATTTAATTGCATTTTTAATTATCGTACTCTTTAATTATCGTAATTTTATTTTATCGCACTTTTATTTATCGCAATTTCATTATCGTTATTTACATTACGCTTTAAATTAAGTCTTTTATATATTTAATATTTTACATTAGGTTTTAACTGCGACTAAAGTTTTAAAATCGACAACCCGGTCATTAAACGATAAAAACCCCCTTTTTATAATAATAATATTATTTATATATTTTTTGTATTTTTATAATTATAAGTTAAAAATATAGCGTTAAGCTTGTTTAATTTTTCCTGTGGAACGAACCGGACTTACTAAAAACTACACTACTGTACGATTAGGTACACTGCCTATAAGTGTTGTAGCAAGGTTTAGGTATATCCATTCTATAAATAAATAAATATCTTGTGTAAAATTGTATCGTATTTAATAGTATTTCTTTATAAAAATAATACTATTTCCTAGTACACCTCACACACATCAGCGGCTCCGGGAACTAAATCAATATGGAATTCAACTTGTCTATGCGGAGGTAATCCTGGCAAATCTTCTGGGAATACTTGAGGAAACTCACGAACAACTAGATCATCTTCTAATCCAACTTCTTTGGATTTGAGTTCTTTCACGTGAGTGAGAATGGAAGGATATCCCTTCTTTAGATATCTTCGAGCTCTCATACAAGAAATAATATTAAGGTTTACCTTACTCTTATCTCCTTGGATGACTAAGTTCTCACCATTCTCAAGAGGTATATGGATAGACTTTTCCGCACAATTAATATCCGCATGGTTCTTAGATAACCAGTCCATACCAATAACAACATCGAAACTTCCTAACTCAACGGGAATTAAATCAACTTCGAACAGATTGTTTGACAAATTTAAGGCACAACCTCGCATAATCTTATCTACTTTTATCAACTTACCGTTTGCCAATTCTAAAGCATATCTAGTGTCTAAGGCAGTTAAAGGCCTATTTATCACAACACTAAAATCCTTATCTATAAAACTTTTATTAGCGCCGGAATCAAATAAAATAGATGCTAAATGATTATCGATGAGGAACGTACCCGTGACTAACTCTGGGTCTTCACGAGCTTCCTTCGTGGTAATCTGAAAAGCTCGGCCCTTAGCCGTTTCACCCTTCTTAATCTTAGGACATTCTTTCTTCAAATGCCCTGCTTGACCACATCCAAAGCAAACATTCTGATTGTTCTTATCGTTCTTATCACTTCCTGATAAACGAACTTTACAATCGTTTGAAAGATGTCCCTGCTTCTTGCATCACTCACAGACTACAGTACACACACCAAAATGATGTTTCGTGCATCTGCTGCAATAGGGTTTCTTTCCTGCATACTTGCTATTTGAACTCTCCACCTTAGCAGTTCCTTGCTTTTTAGAATTGCCTTCTTGGTTTTCCATCCCACTTACCCTTCTCAGTCGTAACCTTCACATCCGTCTTAACATTGATTGTTTGACGTCGCACTACTTGCGCCATTAAATCATGCGCCATACGAATAGCACTCTGAATCATTTCTAGTTTTGATGACAGTACATTAACTTGAATGTCTTCTGAAAAACCCCAAATATATCTCTCAACTCTATTATATTCTGGAGTGACCATGGTTGGGCACATTAAAGCTAACTAAAGAAATTGATTAGTATATCCTGAGATATCCATTCCTTGTAACTTTAAGTTCCACAACTCAGTTTCTAGCCTCTGAATCTCATTCCTTGGGCAATACTCATCGATCATCTACTTCTTGAATTCTTCCCATGGCGTATTATATGTAACATCAATACCCACAGACTTGGTAAAATAATTCCACCAGGTTAAGGCTCCATCCAAAAGTGTAGTGACCCGAACTTTTCCATGTTTATATATATTAAATGAAATTGATATTTATATGATTAAGTGTTTCCAACATGTTAAGCAATCAAACTTGTTAAGACTTGATTAATTAAAATAGGTTTTATATAGACAATTGACCACCCAAGTTGACCGGTGATTCACGAACGTTAAAACTTGTAAAAACTATATGATGTCATATATATGGATATATATATAGTTAACGTGGTATTATGATAAGTAAACATATCATTAAGTATATTAACAATGAACTACATATGTAAAAATAAGACTACTAACTTAAGGATTTCGAACGAGGCATATATGTAACGATTATCGTTGTAACAACATTTAAATGTATATATATCATATTAAGATATATTAATATATTATAATATCATGATAATATAATAATTTAACATCTCATTAGATATAATAAACAATGGGTTAACAACATTAATTGAGATCGTTAACTTAAAGGTTTCAAAACAACACTTACATGTAACGACTAACGATGACTTAACGACTCAGTTAAAATGTATATACATGTAGTGTATTTAGATGTATTAATATACTTTTGGAAGACTTCAATACATATATCAAAACACTCATACTTAACAAAAATGGTTACAGTTACATTCCCATTCTTTTTTCATCAAGAATTCTAGTCGTATTCATACCCGTATTAAACACAGCTACTAGACGTACTTACTATGGGTATATACCAATAGGAACTAGCATGGGATTCCACTCTTGATTATGTCATGCATGACTAATCAATTTTAACTTCAACCATGAACTAGTCAACTAACTAGAACTCCTTTTAACCCCACTCACCACTCACCACTTACCACTCATCATTCACTCCATTTCACTTCCAATTCTCTTTCTAATTCTCTCTCAACACACACACACACACACACACACACACACACACACTCACTTATGAACGAATTTTTCCAGTAGCTAATCATCATCTTCATCAAAAATTACTTCAATAATCAAGCTATAATCATCTTAGAAAGAACACTTCAAGAACACTTTAAAAATCCTTTCAAGTTTACTAGTTTACTTCCAAGCTTCCTAATCCATTCCAAGTAATCATCTAAGATCAAGAAACCTTTGTTATTTACAGTAGGTTATCTTTCTTATTCAAGGTAATATTCATATTCAAACTTTGATTCAATTTTTATAACTATAAACTATCTTAATTCGAGTAAAAATCTTACTTGAACTTGTTTTATGTCATGATCCTACTTCAAGAATATTCAAGCCATCCAAGCTCCTTTGAAGCTAGATCATTTATTGTCACTTCTAGTAGGTTTACCTACTAAACTTGAGGTAGTAATGATGTTCATAACATCATTCGATTCAGATATATAAAACTATCGTGTTCGAAGGTTTAAACTCGTAATCACTAGAACATAGTTTAGTTAATTCTAAACTTGTTCACAAACAAACGTTAATCCTTCTAACTTGACTTTTAAAATCAACTAAACACATGTTCTATATCTATATTATATGCTAACTTAATGATTTAAAACCGGAAAACACGAAAAACACCGTAAAACCGGATATACGCCGTCATAGTAACACCGCGGGCTGTTTTGGGTTAGTTAATTAAAAACTATGTTAAACTTTGATTTAAAAGTTGTTCTTCTGGGAAAATGATTTTTCTTATGAACATGAAACTATATCCAAAAATTATGGTTAAACTCAAAGTGGAAGTATGTTTTTCAAAATGGTCATCTAGACGTCGTTCTTTCGACTGAAATGACTACCTTTACAAAAACGACTTGTAACCTATATTATTGACTATAAACTTATACTTTTTATTTTTAGATTCATAAACTTAAGTTTAATATGAAACCATAGCAACTTAAAACACTCAAAACGGATTTAAAACGAAGAAGTTATGGGTAAAACAAGATTGGATATTTTTACTTGTTGTAGCTACGTGAAAATTGGTAACAAATCTATATTAATCATATCCTAGCTAACTTATATTGTATTATATATGTATTCTAAGATATTATGTAATCTTGGGATACCATAGACACGTATGCAAATGTTTTGACATATCATATCGACCCATCTATATATATTATTTGGAACAACCATAGACACTCTATATGTAGTAATGTTGGAGTTAGCTATACAGGGTTGAGGTTGATTCGAAAAATATATATACTTTGAGTTGTGATATAGCCTGAGATGTGTATACACTGGGTCGTGGATTGATTCAAGATAATATATATCGATTTATTTCTGTACATCTAACTATGGACAACTAGATGTAGGTTACTAACGAGGACAGCTGACTTAATAAACTTAAAACAGTAAAACGTATTAAAAATGTTGTAAATATATTTTGAACATACTTTGATATATATGTACATATTTGTTATAGGTTCTGAATCGACCAGTGGCCAAGTCTTACTTCTCGACGAAGTAAAAATCTGTGAAAGTGAGTTATAGTTCCACTTTTAAAAATCTAATATTTTGGGATGAGAATACATGTAATTCTATAAATGTTTTACGAAATAGACACAAGTAAATAAAACTACATTATATGGGTGAATGATCGAAGCCGAATATGCTCCTTTTTATCATGGTAGCCTAAGAATTTGGGAACAGACCCCCAAATTGACACGAATCCTAAAGATAGATCTATCGGGCCCAACAAGCCCCATTCTGGAATTTGGAATGCTTTAGTACTTCGATTTTATCATGTTCGATGGGTGTCCCGGAATGATGGGGATATTCTATATGCATCTTGTTAATGTCGGTAACCAGGTGTTCTCCATATGAATGATTTTTATCTCTATGTATGGGTTGTATATTGAAATATGAAATCTTGTGGTCTATTACTATGATTTGATAATATATAGGGTTAAACTTATAACTCACCAACATTTTTGTTGACATTTTAAGCATGTTTATTCTCAGGTGATTATTAAGAGCTTTCGCTGTTGCATACTAAAATAAGGACAAGATTTGGAGTCCATGCTTGTATGATATTATGTAAAAACTGCATTCAAGAAACTTATTTTTGATGTAATATATTCTTATTGTAAACTATTATGTAATGGTCGTGTGTAAACGGTATATTTTAGATTATCATTATTTGATAATCTACGTAATGCTTTTTAAACCTTTATCGATAAAATAAAGGTTATGGTTGTTTTAAAAGTGAATGCAGTCTTTGAAAAACGTCTCATATAGAGGTCAAAACCTCGCGATGAAATCAATTAATATGGAACGTTTATAATCAATATGAACGGGACATTTCAGTTGGTATCCGAGCGTTGGTCTTAGAGAACCAGAATTTTTTGCATTAGTGTGTCTTACCGAGTTTGTTAGGATGCATTAGTGAGTCTGGACTTCGACCGTGTTTTTCTTCAAAAAAAAAAAAAACGATTGCTTAACTTTTTTGTTGGAAACTATATATTATTTAACATGTAATTATTATGTGATATATTAACCTCTTAATGTGTTTGATATTGTGTGATAGATGTCTACCACTAGTACAAATCTCATCGACTCACCTAATAATAATGAAGAGTCGAATATACTTTGAGAAGATTCACAAATTCCCGAAGAGGAACCGGAAGAGGAGGAACCAGAAGAAGAGGAACCGGAAGAAGAGGAACCAGAAGAGGAGGAATCGGAAGAGGAGGAACCGAAAGAAGAAGAGGTTTCAGAGGAAGAAATATTGATACCTACAGTAAATTGTTTAAATAAAAGAAAATCCTCAACCAACGGACCAAAGTTAAAAATGGTCAATGGTGTTTCCGCCGAGGAAGCAAAATATTGGGAAGATTACCAATTTTCTGATGAATCGGATCCCGATGAGGATTCCGATGATGTTATAGAAATTACCTCGACCCAATTTAATATAGCAAAAAAAATAATAAGGGAAAAGATATAAAAATAGAGAAACCTGATTCCAACCCCGGTGAGCTTTATATGTATCGGCAACATCCGTATTTCCTAAAGTGTAACAATAACCCGGGAACCTCTAAACCACCAGGTTTTTCTAAACCATTGTGGAAAATGACGGCTCGTATTAGAGGAACACCATATATCCCTAGAAAATTAGGAAAGTGAACCAAGTCTGAAGAAGAAGAAACCAGTGATTCAGATTAGGGAGTTGTAATCATGTTGTGTATTATATGTATTATAGTGTGCTTATACTTTTATGTTCTATGTAAAAATTGCTTGAATTGTTTGTTATTTATCTTTTACGAATCTAATCTTTGTCTATTTTACAGTATAAAAACAAAATGGACGTTAAGGGTAGACAACCGAATATTTTAGAAGACCTACCAGAGGATTTGATTGAGGAAATCTTGTCTAGAGTCGGTCGGAATTCATCAGCACATTTAGTTATGGTGAAATTAACTTGTCAAACATTTGAAAGACTTTCCAGAAATGCCTTAGTTTATAAAAGGCTTTCCTTTGATAGGTGGGGTATATCAGATTGGGGAGACCGTAAGTTACGCCGTGTTTTCTTTAAAGCGTTAAATGCGGGGAACCTAAATGCAATTTTACGCTACGGGTTAAGAACCTATTTTGACTCAACATATCCCAACATAGGATTTCGCTAGTTAGAAAGAGCTTCTAACATGCAACATAAAGAAGCATGTTATGCTTACGGGTTAGTGATGTTCGGTTCTTACCAAAGTGAGAAAAAGAACATCGGATTACAACTTTTAAATAAAACCTTTCCACAAGTGACGGATTCAGTAGTTGAGGTGAGAAACAAGGTTTTTAGATTGCTACGAGGCTGTTGGGCATTACGAAACCCTCGTCCTTTTGACGACATTACAACATGCTGCCTAGCCAATGGTCATAACGGTTACTTTCCACAAGACCAAGGATGGGAAGTCATTTTAGTAAAACCAGAATGCATGACCTGTTTCTAGAGTTATGAATTATGTGTCTTTATTTCCTTTGCTGAACAACTTGTGTATTAACTAGAATTACCTTTATAGCTGCTGAATAGAAAAGATATTATGTTCTATATTTCATCCTATATGTATAATGGTGGTATTGTAAGTTTGTAAAATATTGTATAAAGGTTTGAACGGGAAATATTATTGTAATAAGTTTTTCATATAGAAGCTTAGTAGTTGAGTTGTATAGTAGCTAGTAAGTATGAACTTAACGGGTAGGTACTACCCGAATTAAAACTATAAAATGCTAATATGAATAAAAAGCTTTTATAAATAAGTTCATATAATGCTACGAGATACTATTGACTACTCTTAAATTCTATATGATTAACTCAATTCTTTTGACTATTTTTGAAGGAAATGGCACCGGTGACTCGTCAGAATTTGAACATGAGCGAGGAAGACTTCCGTGTTTTCCTTGCAGCAAACATAGCCGCAGTACAGGCTGCGATGCAAAATAACAATAACTCTCGATCTAGCAATGGAACTAATTCCACAAGAAATCTTGTAGGATGCTCCTACAAAGAATTTACTTCCTGCAAACCTTTGGAATTTGATGGAACTGAAGGACCATTAGATTGAAACGGTGAACTGAGAAAGTCGAATCGGTGTTTGCTATAAGTAAGTGTACTGAAGAGGACAAAGTTAAGTACGCTACGCATACCTTCACAGGTACTGCGTTAACGTGGTGGAACACCTATCTTGAACAGGTATGGCAAAATGCTGCTAACGCACTACCGTAGTCGGCATTCAAGCAATTGATGAATGAGCAGTACCATCCAAGAAACGAAGTCAATAAGCTCAAGGTAGAGCTTAGAGAGTTACGAACACAAGGGTTCGACATTACCACATATGAACAACGATTCACAGAGTTGTGCCTATTATGTCCAGGAACGTTCGAAGATGAAGAAGAGAAGATCGACGCGTTTATAAAAGGATTACCAGTAAGGATTCAAGAAGATGTGAGTTCACACGAGCCCGCTTCCATACAAAAGGCAAGTCGAATGGCTCATAAACTCATAAATCAGATTGAGGGAAGAATTAAAGAGCAGGCGGCTGAAGAAGCCAACACGAAATAACTCAAGAGAAAGTGGGAAGAAACCAGTGACAAGGGTCACCAATACAACAACAACAACAACAACAACAACAACAACAACAACAACAACAACAATAACAACCACAACCGTAACAACAATCGCAACAATAACCGCAATCCCAACAATAACTACAACAAACGTCCCAACAACAACAACAACTGCAACAACCGTTCCAACAACAATAACAATCCCAACAACAACCTCAATAAAAACAACGGCAACAAAAACCAAAAATGCCAAAGGTGTGAAGAGTACCACCAGAATGGGTTCTGCAGGACATTTTGCACAAAGTGTAAAAGAACTGGCCATAGTACGAAAAAGTGTGAGGTCTACGGACCAAAGTTTAACAGAACTAAAGGAACAAATAATGGCAAAACAAGTAATGCCGCCTTTGTTTGTTATGGATGTGGAAAACCGGGCCACATTAGAAGTAATTGCCCGAATCAGGGGAATACTAATGGGCAGGGCCGCGGAAGAGTTTTCAATATTAATACGGTAAAAGCGCAGGAAGACCTGGAGCTTGTTACGGGTACGTTTCTTATTGATAATAAATCTGCTTATGTTTTATTTGATTCGGGTGCGGATAGAAGCTATATGAGTAGAGATTTTTGTGCTAAGTTATTTGATTCATGTACTTAACGAAAATGGTTACAGTTACATTCCCATTATTTTTTCATCAAGAATTCTAGTCGTATTCATACCCGTATTATACACAGCTACTAGACGTACTTACTATGGGTATATACCAATAGAAACTAGCATGGGATTTCACTCTTGATTATGTCATGCATGACTAATCAATTTTAACTTCTACCATGAACTAGTCAACTAACTAGAACTCCTTTTAACCCCACTCGCCACTCACCACTTACCACTCATCATTCACTCCATTTCACTTCCAATTCTCTTTCTATTTCTCTCTCAACACACACACACACACACACACACACTCTTATGAATGAATTTTTCCAGTAGCTAATCATCATCTTCATCAAAAATTACTTCAATAATCAAGCTATAATCATCTTAGGAAGAACACTTCAAGAACACTTCGAAAATCCTTTCAAGCTTACTAGTTTACTTCCAAGCTTTCTAATCAATCCCAAGTAATCATATAAGATCAAGAAACCTTTGTTATTTATTGTAGGTTATTTTTTTTATTCAAGGTAATATTCATATTCAAACTTTGATTCAATTTCTATAACTATAAACTATCTTAATTCGAGTAAAAATCTTACTTGAACTTGTTTTGTGTCATGATCCTACTTCAAGAACATTCAAGCCATCCAAGCTCCTTTGAAGCTAAATCATTTCTTTTCACTTATAGTAGTTTTACCTACTAAACTTGAGGTAGTAATGATGTTCATAACATCATTCGATTCATATATATAAAACTATCGTATTCGAAGGTTTAAACTCGTAATCACTAGAACATAGTTTAGTTAATTCTAAACTTGTTCACAAACAAAAGTTAATCCTTCTAACTTGACTTTTAAAATCAACTAAACACATGTTCTATATCTATATGATATGCTAACTTAATGATTTAAAACCGGAAAACACGAAAAACACCGTAAAACCGGATATACGCCGCCATAGTAACATCGCGGGCTGTTTTGGGTTAGTTAATTAAAAACTAGATTAAACTTTGATTTAAAAGTTATTCTTCTGAGAAAATGATTTTTCTTATGAACATGAAACTATATCCAAAAAATATGGTTAAACTCAAAGTGGAAGTATGTTTTCCAAAATGGTCATCTAGACGTCATTCTTTCGACTGAAATGACTACCTTTACAAAAACGACTTGTAACCTGTATTTCCAACTATAAACTTATACTTTTTCTATTTAGATTCACAAACTTAAGTTCAATATGAAACTATAGCAACTTGAAACACTCAAAACAGATTTAAAACGAAGAAGTTATAGGTAAAACAAGATTAGATATTTTTACTTGTTGCAGCTACGTGAAAATTGGTAACAAATCTATATTAATCATATCCTAGCTAACTTATATTGTATTATACATGTATTCTAATATATTATGTAATCTTGAGATACCATAGACATGTATGCAATTGTTTTGACATATCATATCGACCCATCTATATATATTATTTGAAACAACCATAGACACTCTATATGCAGTAATGTTGGAGTTAGCTATACAGGGTTGAGGTTGATTCCAAAAATATATATACTTTGAGTTGTGATCTAGCCTGAGACGTGTATACACTGGGCCGTGGATTGATTCAAGATAATATATATCGATTTATTTCTGTACATCTAACTATGGACAACTAGATGTAGGTTACTAACGAGGACAGCTGACTTAATAAACTTAAAACAGTAAAACGTATTAAAAATGTTGTAAATATATTTTGAATATACTTTGATATATATGTACATATTTGTTATAGGTTCATGAATCGACCAGTGGCCAAGTCTTACTTTCCGACGAAGTAAAAATCTGTGAAAGTGAGTTATAGTCTCACTTTTAAAATTCTAATATTTTGGGATGAGAATACATGTAATTTTATAAATGTTTTACGAAATAGACACAAGTAAATGAAACTACATTATATGGGTTAATGATCGAAGCCGAATATGCCCCTTTTTAGCTTGGTAGCCTAAGAATTTGGGAACAGACCCCCAAATTGACGCGAATCCTAAAGATAGATCTATCGGGCCCAACAAGCCCCATTCTGGAATTGGGAATGCTTTAGTACTTCGATTTTATCATGTCCGATGGGTGTCCCGGAATGATGGGGATATTCTATATGCATCTTATTAATGTCGGTTACCAGGTGTTCACCATATGAATGATTTTTATCTCTATGTATGGAATGTATATTGAAATATGAAATCTTGTGGTCTATTACTATGATTTGATAATATATAGGTTAAACCTATAACTCACCAACATTTTTTTTGACGTTTTAAGCATGTTTATTCTCAGGTGATTATTAAGAGCTTCCGTTATTGCATACTAAAATAAGGACCAGATTTGGAGTCCATGCTTGTATGATATTATGTAAAAACTGCATTCAAGAAACTTATTTTTGATGTAATATATTCTTATTGTAAACCATTATGTAATGGTCGTGTGTAAACGGTATATTTTAGATTATCATTATTTGATAATCTACGTAATGCTTTTTAAACCTTTATCGATAAAATAAAGGTTATGGTTGTTTTAAAAATGAATGCAATCTTTGAAAAACGTCTCATATAGAGGTCAAAAACTCGCGACGAAATCAATTAATATAGAACGTTTATAATCAATATGAACGGGACATTTCAAAAAGAGTACATGATGCGAACTTCACTCGATCATTGTCTGCGCACTCACTGATTTGGAATACTGATTCTAGTTTTTCAAGCCACCTCATTAACCCTACGGGTCCTTCCGTTCCTGAAAAACTCTGGGGCTTGCAACCCATAAATGTCTTGTAATTGCATCGTTGCTGAACGTTTGCCACTTCGGGTCTCCTTTTGTTCGCGGCATTTGCTGTACGTCCTGCTTCAGCGTTAGCAACTGCTTCAGCTACTCTTTGAGTTACCATCTCCTCAATTTGAGCAGTACTCATTCCCGTGTTTGGATTTCTCTTCGAAGGCATTTTCTAACTACAGACAATTCAAATATTCGAGATATTATAAGTAATATATATATATAATAGTCATATTAATAATAATACTATATATTTTAATAATAATAATAATAATAATAATAATAATAATAATAATAATAATAATAATAATAATAATAATGGTAATGGTAATAATATTAATTATACTAATAATCTTATTTCTAATATTGGTAATACAAATAATTACTTAATAACAATCAATAATAAATAATAATAATAATAACAATAAAAATTAATAATGAAATAATAATAATAAGAGTATTAGTAATAACTACCTCAAAGGAGTAGCCCTTTTAAAAAAATGTCCAAGTCCGGGTTTGAACCCGCGACGTCCCGCTAACCCGATAACATCCTTAACCATTACGCTATGTGTTTCAATTCTGAAATAACACCCAACTTAAATTGTTTTTAACCTTTACTTCTGTATCCTTCTTCTTCCTTTTTCTAAAAAAAATGCCCGAGCCCTGGCTTGAACCCGCGACCTCTTGTTCAAGACAAACACATCCAACCCACTTAGCTGTTGGTTATTTTCATGTTATAATTCCCTTTATTATTTGCTTATCATGTAAAAATAAAACGTTTACCATCATCATCCTTACTCTATTCACTATCACGACCCCCGTCTCAATTTCCCAAGATGTGGTGTGAACTTCAACATAGTGTCCCAGGTCATAGTCAACGTAGCAGCGGAAACATAAATATTATTACATCACGGTCTCTGTTTTTAGTGTTGGTACATCGTGGTTACAAAATACAAGTACAGACATAGTATAAATACAATATACATCATAATCTAGCCTATCAATACTAGATTTAACAAAAGACATTTTTTAAAACTTCCACGATGCCCGACCTGAAAGTGCTTCCAAAAGTTAAGTACCTGAGATAAATAATTAAAAATGTCAATATAAATATTGGCAAGTTCATAGGTTTAATTACAATGCATAAATTAAAGGACATCAAGATTTCATGTATAAAACAGTTAAAAAGTTATTCTAGTTCATGAGCTTTCGATATCGAACATTAACGTAAAAGTACCCGAAAACAAGCGTCACTTAAGGTCTAATTGCAAGTGGTCGAAGGTTATGCATCCGATAGCCTAGTAGGCCTATCCTGATATGAGGAGTCATCCTCAAATAAATCTATTCATAAAATTCGCGTTTACCAAACCGGTAATTAACGATATCAAAATCGGGCTTTCTAAATTGACCTTTGTTACTCAACATAGAATATAGTTGTAAGTACTTGATTCCAATATGTAAAACAATAAACAAGTATTATCTCATCCCAAAAGTACAAAAGATTAATTAAAAATGGGACTACGAACTCACAAGTAGAGAGGTGTGAAGCGTTCACGGTAATTGGTCAGATTGTGTTCGGTGTTCCGGACTTGAGACCTAATAACATTTTAATAGGTCAGAGATCTTACTATATGATATAGTACTTATTTTAGGGTTTAATATCAATCCCCTAAGTAATCTTACATGTCCAAATTGATTCTTGGTTTCAAAAGTTACTAGTTCATAGTTTTAGAAAAAGACTGTTTTCGACTAGTTTTATCATGACATAAGTGTAGGCGTTTCTAAAGATCTAGATATCCATTTTAAGTGAACTTAGTATCTCGGGAAAGGTATTTGAGTGTAGGTTCTAACCATATAAGGTTAGCCTCTAAACTCAGAACATAAGTTGGTCAAAAGTTCATTTCTTTACAAGTGTGCAAAACAGTTCAGTTTTACACTATACAATCTTTTGCAAATTTAAAAATAGGAGAACTTATCTATTTGACTCAAGAACTTTACAGAAGCCTTGGAACATATAAAACTGCTTGTTCTCAAAAGTAATAGTCTCAAAGTCTTAATTAACCTTGTCTTTGGAGATAAGGTTTTAGACTAATTTCTGACTTCAACAAATTCTTGTGTCAACTAGATAGGACTATATCTTGATGATTTATTAATGGATTTAAGTTATTTTACTGTCCTTGGTTTCCTTATTAAGTGTACTAATTATATCAGAAGACTTTGGTTCGAAATCTATTTTATATTTTAAGCTATGCATGATTCTTTCACCTTTGGTCAGATTGCCATGAATCTGAACCTGTTTCACAAAATAAAATTCTAAAATGACTTTCCCTTTGATTTAAATCATTAAACTTTTACTAGAAGTCTCAAAAACATATATGAACATCATATAAATTCAAGAGTTCCATAGAGCAACCATAAGTTGGTGTTTAGGTCATAGACTTCAAGTAAAAATTTGGATAGCTTAAAGATAAAATAGTTTTACGTAGTATAACCACTTTGGTTCTTACTTTAACTTTATTTTAATAGATTGGACATATATAGATCTTAATTATACTGATATAGTATCAAAATCAAGGTTAGCTTTATAATCATCCTTGAGTGAATTAACACTCTAGATCTAGCTTTTTACACCATGAAGGTTCTTGATTTTTGACTAGAAATGATGAAGAGATTAAGTTAGATAGTTATACCTTGATGAAATCTACTTCTAAAGCTTCAATAATATGATTATTAGATGGCCTAAGATCTGTATTTGAGAGTAAGAAAGAGTAGAGAGGGAAAGGGGAATGGAGAAATGGATGAATGAGAGGTAGAAGTGAGCTTTATATAGAGATCATGGTGGTGGTGGTGTGGGACGTGGCACAAGGAGAGGAGGGGGAGGGAGTGACTCATCCTTGCTCATTAATGAGGATCATGATTATGTCTTGCATGATGCTTAGCTTAATGTAGAAGCATTAGAGAAGATATTTGAGAAGATATTTTGATGATGGTGTATGATGATGATGAAAATGTTGATGATGATGGTGTTCTAGTCAATTTTTGGTTTTGCAAGTGTACATGTACTTGTGTAGGCTTTTTAATGTTAAATCCTAAGATGTTTACTTGTATGTTTAGGGTTTAGGAAGTAAGCTAAAGTTAAGTTCTAATAAGGATAGGTTAACGTTGATAGAAATGGTTAAGTTCAAAGAATTCAAGACTAGTTGTGAAAATGAAGAAGTGTAGAAAAGTTTCTATCTTTTAAACAAATGTTCAAATGAAATTGTCTAAAATTTTTATTCTAAATACTTAGTTAACAAGTTTATTTATTAAATTAATATATATATATATATATATATATATATATATATATATATATATATATATATATATATATATATATATATATATATAAAAGTATAATTTTCAACTTTAGGGTTTATGGTAATGAATTAGGGTTCATAGTAGTGAACTAGGGTTTATGATGATAAGTTAGGGTTTATAACTTTATGCAGATATGTAAAGTAATACCCAATCAAGTAAAGCTTAAAATGCATCCTTAGGGCTATACAAACCCTAAAATAAACCAAGACATAGATTAATAAATTTACTCGTCATGTCAGAAAAGGTAACTTAAAGAAATCAACTAGAGAACTTAAGTCGAAAAGCTAGAGTTGTGACATTCACTAACTTAATTATCATGATATTATTATCATACAGTTTCATCATCCTACGCTAATCATCATCATCAATCATATATCACGATCGATCTCCATCATCATCATAATACTACCAACATCATTTATCATTTTCATACATCGAAGCATCATCATCAATATTATACTTAATCATCATCTAAAACATATCATCGTCTAATTCATATCATAACTCATCACTTCGTTAATGTAATAGGTATAGAAATAGAATAGATTGAGTAGCAGAGAACCCATCACTGTTTCCTTTATTTCCTTTATTGATCACTACTACTCATGATCCCTATTATCTAACATCCTACATCCTTTTAAACGTCATCGTGATTATTTCTGTACCATGTAAATTTATCCTCATTCTCATATATACACGGTCCAACATAGCATTAGTAACTTGGTGGCCCAAAATGAAATATGAATATGGTGACCCAACAAGAATCTCACGGCCCAACATGTTAAGTATATGGGAACCCATTTGGCAATTCTAATAACCCACTGAAATTTTGTGGCATTTTATAGCTCTGTAATATGATATACCGATTAACAAAAGAATGATTAAATGCAAAAGCTAAATATGAGTGTGTCACTTATCACCTTGTTAATATATGTGATTCTTTTTGTCGGCAATCTCATTGTAACTAGTCCCACTTACTTGCCCATTACCAAGAGTCAAAAGTATCCTTGTTTCTTTATTAAAAAGTAAAAGAAGTACTCCAATTGCAGACGTGTTGTGGGTTATTTGCTAGGAGATTGTCGGCCATAAAAATTAAAGTAGTATTACTTAAGTATAAAAGGTGGTTTATGGGATGTTGGTTCTTGGATAGAAAAAATAAACGGAGCAAAAATATGATGGTAGTGGTTGTGATGGTTTGATTTAGTTGATTATATATCTATATACGTGTATATATATATATACATATATATATATATATATATATATATATATATATATATATATATATATATATATATATATATATATATATATATATATATATATATATATATATATATATATATATATATATGTAGAGTGAGACTAAATAGATGGTGGTTTAATGATAAAAGAGGTGGCGGTTGAAGTGGGTCGATGGTTGCAGCGAAAATAGTAAGCAATTAGAAAAATAGATTTGTTACGGTGGAGGTTGGTTCATGATGATTCTAAACAGAAAACGAAGAAGAGAAAGAAAATATGAAACGTGGTTTGTGTAAACAGATAATCAGGAGCACTAGATCGAACGTTACAATGATGGTTTTGTGATGATAGTATTCGAAGGTTTGCAATAGTGAGCAAGGAGTGTTTGGTTTATGTGGAACTCGACCAAATTGTTTTAGTCGTGGGTTTTCAATAGAAACATAATGGTTCGTGCAACATGGGAGTATTCGAGGTGGTGATGATTATGGTGGAGATAGAGGTGAAAGGTGATTTGATTCCCGGTTGAAGTGGTGATCGATTAAAGTAGTAAAGGTGGTGATGGGATAAACCAAACGGTAGCATTACTATCTTAGAACAGAAACAGGGTGATGAGTGTGATGGTTTTAGGGTTGTGTTTCGATTGATGATAGTGTACGAATTTATATGTTTATATGTATATGATTGAAGAGGTGGGTGGTTAGGGTGGTGTGTGGTGATTCTCTGTTAGAGTGTTCGGGGTTGTGTTTCCGTAGGTGACCAGTTATTTTGGTCGTTGGACAGAAAAACAAAGAGCAGAAGAAGAAGAGGAAGGAAAGGTGGTGTTTGTTGTGTTGAATCCCAATTCATCTAATATATATGTACATACAAATGAAGTTACACTTAATAAAAGTAATATAATAATATCAATAATAATAGAATAATAATAATAATATATACTAACTTAATCAAATGGATAAATTGAAACGTGCAAAAGAACAGTTAGCAGCCTAATAATTTGGAGTCACTCTACCGACAGTTTTCACGGACCGCTAAATCGTACCCTGTTGTTAAATCAGTGGCGGATAAAAAGTACTCAGATGAATTCCAAATTTTTAAATTAAATATAATTATTTATTTTGGTCATTATGGTATAAGATTCGATCTTTAATTTGTTAAATAAAAATTACCCCAACTGTCCCTTTCAATTCTGGGTAAAATATAAAAAGTGTTAAAACTTAACAAATAGTTCCTAAATACATTTTTAATAAGCCTAATATGTATAGAACTCATTTTCGTATCACCATTTATTTTAAAATTATATAAGTTTGAATTTAACTTGCTTAATATCAATTGGAACATCAAACGAGTATTACAATCATTTAATATTTATTATTACTATACTTTATTTATATATAGTTATGTTGTAAATAATAATTATTATTATATTCTATTTTTATTTTATTTTTCATAATTCGTTTTAATAACAACAACATATAATGTTTCAAATTATACCTCCAAATATTATATATACACATACACACATATCTATTTACAAATAGTTGTCCGTGAATCGTCGGAAGTGGTCGAAGGTCAATTGAATATATGAAACAGTTCAAAATTTTGAAATTCGGTTTAATAGACTTTGCTTATCGTGTCGAAACCATATAAAATTAAGTTTAATTTTGGTCAAAAATTTCCGGGTCACTACACATACAACATCAACCAATACTTGAAATGAAACAATCAACGAGTTTCCTTGTCATTTCATCATTATTCAAAGAGTCTCCACCACATGCATCAATAATTGTCTATTACTTGTAAAGATAGAAAACATTAATCCGAGACAGGTGATTAAGCTTTAGGCCATAGACTAACTGATTTGCGTTTTGATGAAAAAGTTATTTGAAAACTTGAGGGTTTCAAAATTAAGTTTTTGAAAATTCAACAAATCAGTGTATGACTTAAAAGCTTAATCCCACACTTAAAGTGTTGATTGCCTTTCATTTTAAGACTTTTGAAATAATGTAGCAATTTATGCATTTAAGCTCAAGACAAGTAGGAGAAGTAAATTTGTCCTAAGAAACGTTGAAAATTTTAGTTTAAGTTTTACTTTCTCATTTATTCAATTAACCTAATTATCCTAATCTAACTACTACTAAAGCTATAGAAAAATAAACACAAGGGTTGCCGCCCGAGAAGCGCTTGTTTTTGTTCGAGTCACGAGCCTGACTCTAGCATTATTTCTCAGGAAATCTAGGCGGCTCCCTTGCATCCATCAGTAAACACAAGAGGTAATATTAGAACATACCGATGAGATTGAAGCGGACATAGAATAAGGTATGTCCAATGAGAGGAGAAGGTGGTTCGAAGTGAATGCTTTGTTTAACTTGAGGTATAACAAAGCTATCAACTTCTTTTACCTCCTTGATTTGTGTGGGTCCTTGATTTGTGCGGGTTGGTCAAACGGATCCTCATCACTCCATGATGTGTATGTCATTATGAATTTGAGTGATGGTTTATATGGTAGCCCTGACGCAAAACCCGTCT
Source organism: Rutidosis leptorrhynchoides (assembly GCF_046630445.1). NCBI lineage: Eukaryota > Viridiplantae > Streptophyta > Magnoliopsida > Asterales > Asteraceae > Rutidosis > Rutidosis leptorrhynchoides. The sequence continues at coordinate 202,039,108 of NC_092334.1, forward strand.
TTCTTCTTTGTGAGTTCAGGTTGGTTGTAACATTGTACTCTAAGGATGGAGGTGGGACGATGTCCATTGACATCTCCAATGTGGTAGCAAAATTAACAACTACTTCGGTGCTAGAATCCTCCATCTTTTTCTTATCCGGGCTTTCCATTTCAATTTCTTCATCCACCTCCTCGCCACTCTGGTTGGGAGTTTCAAGTATGATTGGTTCAGAGAGTTCTTCTAGAACGAAATCCTCTCCTACAATTAAAAGATCGAAATAAGGTGGGAGTGAAGATTTGGTATGTGTGGAGTGATTATTCTTCTTGTCTTCTACTTCTATCTTCTTCTCTTCATTCTCGGAATAGAAGGTGACTTTCCTAGTGGAGATGGTATTTACTTCGGCATTCGCATAAGAAGGACATACAGACTCGTCGATCATGAAAGTAACCTTTTCTCCACGGGCTCTCAAGGTGATAGTCCGTGAATAAACGTCAACGATCACTTTGGCTGTATTCATGAAAGGCCTTCCTAAGATGATAGGGGTTTTCATGTCTTCTTTATAGTCCATAACCACAAAGTCAGTTGGAAAGAGGAATTTGTCGACCTTAACCATGACGTTCTCAGCTATTCCCTTAGAATATCTAGTGGATTGGTCAACTAGCTGGATGCCCATTTTGGTAGGGTTAAGGTTTCCAATTTCGAGTCTCTGGAATAGTGAGTAGGGCATGAGATTGATGTTGGCACCAAGGTCAGGGAGAGAATAGATAGTACCAGATTGGTAGATAGAACAAGGAAGGGTAAATCGTCTGGTATCCCCTAGTTTTTCAGGAAGAGTATTTAAGAGAATGGATGAACAATCCGCGTTCAGCGGGACATTGAGTACTTCGGGTACCTTATCCTTGGTTGATAGCAGTTTCCTAAAATACTTCTTGCTATGAGGATTTTTAGACACAGTGTCCAAAAATTTACCGTCAAGCTTGAAAGATTTCATCTTGTTGTGTCTTTGCTTGAGACGACTCGGGAATGGAACGGGTGTTTTCCTATCGGGTTTAGGTGATGACTCAATGACTACTATCGAACGGGTATTAGTTAGTTTCTTCTCCTTAGAAGAAACCGAAGGTTGGCTATGTGCCACCTTTGAGTCATTTTTAGGAAAACCTAGAGAATCGAGACGTTGATTTAGCTGGCTTATTTGATTTTCAAGACTACTCAAGTGATTAGTCATGACTAAGTCAGCTGCGTCTTGTCTTGCTGTGATCATGTGGATGATTCGCAGTAGGACATCGTCTGGACTTGTCTCTGGTGGGGTAGTGGGTTTAGTGGGTGGGTTATGTGGATGAGCTAGGATCTTATCAGAGTAGACAACAGAGTCCTCACATTCAGCCTTGTATACCTTAGCTGGATGTGGGTTAGTACAATTCTGGCATAATTGTACTTGAGACACATGTTTCAGGAGTTTCTTTTGCTCTTTGATTTCTTTGGTGAGGTTTTCAATTTGGTCCAAGAGAAATTTGATGGTTTTATTTTCGATAGGATCGGAGGCGGAAAGCGGTGTTGCTGATGAATCGAGCTCTTCCGTGTTCCAATCGTGATGGTGCATAGTCATCTCCTCGATCAATCTCCAAGCCTCGTCTGCGGTGAATTTCATGAAGTTACCTTGTGAAACAGCATCAAGAGTAGACTGATTGTTCCGATTCAGTCCGTTGTAGAAGGTTAAAATTTGAACAGAGCTCTCAAGACGGTGGTTCGGGCATCTTCGAAGCAAATATTTAAATCTCTCCCATGCAATGTAGAGTGATTTATCGTATGCTTTTTGAAAGTTTACGATGTCATTCCTAAGTCTGATTTGTTTTGATGGGGGAAAGTACTTGATTAAGAAAGTTGTTGCCATTTCCTCCCATGAGGTGATAGAGTTGGGTTCCAACCCCTCGAACCAGGCTTTTGCATGAAAAGTTAAGGAATAAGGGAACATATACAGATGAACTACATCTTGTTCAACCCCATTTTGCTTATATGAGTTGGATAAAGAGAGGAATCTATCTAAGTGAGAGTTGGGATCGTCACTTGGTAAGTCATGGAACTGACAGTGATTCTGAATGAGTTGTATGATGCTATGCTTAAGCACAAAAGACGCTCCGTTAACCTCTGGATAGAGTATCGGTCCTCCTCATCCTTCTAACGAGGGTTTGGTGATGTCAGCGAGAGAGATGCGTGCGGCCATCGTCAAACTATCGGTAGGTAACTGTGGATCTCTTTGTATGGGTACAATGTATGATATCGGATAGAAGAAAGGATGTGTCGGAAGAATTCTTAGCGGTCTAAGTAGGTTAATCCATCCTAAAGGTTCACTAATAAGGAAGTCCATTTTAAACTTTTTAGTTAAACTAAATTAAGCTAATATTATCTAACCTGACTACGGTAAACTAGTAACTTCTGACAAAGCTAGCCTCAGTCAAAAGGGTCTCTTAAAAACTAACTAATCTAAACAGGCTCCAAATCGTAGTACCGCTCCCCGGCAGCGGTGCCAAAAATTTAACTACTCCCGTGATATGCCCGAATCTGACGGTTTATTTATGCGGTGTCGTTAAGTCGCAAAACGTCAATTCAGGATATCAACAGAAGAAGTTGATTGTTTAATTTATATATGCTGGGCCTAAATCTATTATTCCTTCCTATGGGTTAGCAAGGGCAAATATGACCTAGGGTCGTTCCTTGAGCGATCGAATTTGAAATGGAGCTTATTCAGATAATTTAGTAATTAAGATTGGGTTTGTACACAATTTAGTATCTAAGACTAGTGGCCAGGTACACCTTCTGTGGAGAGGTAGGATCCTTTTGGTCCCAATAAATTGGCGACTGTTCGGAAAATCCAAAAATCAAGTCCAACCGGTTTATTCTAGACACCACTTTATCCGGAATATCAAATTGTGTAAAGGAAATAGTTGGGTTGATTTGATTTATAATTATATTTAAAATATTAAAGCAATATAACTAAAATAAGCTAGCTATCATGCAACAGCTAAGGACAGAGAAGACGTGGTTCATCGTGATTTAAAATAACGTAGTGTCGGGATGATTGCGAGACACTCATTGGATAGATATACCTTGGTGTAAACACTAGATTCCCTACTAAGCGGTTTCCCGATTAGCATGTCACGAGGAACTAAGCTTTGAAAATTCTGATCGGATGGACTGTGCTCAACTCCCGACGCTTTATCCGGTTTAAGGATATAAGCGGCCCATCTTGGATGCAGTGCACACCTTGGGTGCACGAATAAAGTAGCATAGCCATATAATATCCAACCTTTCTTAACACCTTAGTGTATCACCCAATTGGGTGGTTATGGTTATGCTTCGAATTTCTTTATGTCATTGGTTTGGTAAAATCTAAGGGTTTGTAGACAAATTAGAACTTCTGATAGTTCTCAGTCATCCTTAAAGATTTATAAGCTTAGTTTGTATTGTAGTGCGTTAAACTCCTATTTATGACTTAAACCAGCCCTTACTTAAATCTACCCAATAAATCCCTTAGTTATCCACCATGTACTAGACTTATAGTGGTTCCATAGCTTCTAACCATGACCATGCTCAAGTGGTCCTATAGTACATCAACACTGTACTCTACTGTTGCAACAGTATTTCCTCGAGTCTTATACTCTTGACCAATGTCTAGATCTGGTCCTATGGTAATTCCCCATGTACTTTATAGTATTTCTGATGGGTTCATACCTTGACCAATGTATAAGCACAGATAATTAATTACCTTATAATTGTCTACTTTATAAAAGGTTTTAATCACGTTTATTGGTGGAAGGACAATAATAACGAGGTTTAATATCATAGACAGAAAGTAACTACGAAACGATAATCATCCCTAACTAACATTATTAAATTATGGCAAACAATCAAGCAATTACTCACACATTATGGCAACAAGCATTTATAATATTAATAAATCACAAACATCTAACAAAAATATTATAATAAATTAATAAAAGAAAGGATAGATGTTACCGAATAATGTCGGCAGAATAACACTTGTATTTCTTCATAATATTCATAGCGTTACAATGCTTGATAGCTTCTACTACTAACTACATACTAATCTCCTATTGATCACTAGAGAGCAACAATAGAGAGATAATTACATTTCCTAATCTCTGTACTTTTCTCTCTCTAGATTCTAGAGAGAGAAAGTAGAGAGAGAACTAATCTCCTATAGATCACTAGAGAGCGACTATAGAGAGATATTTAGAGAGAGAAATGAAGAATGGTGTGTGTTGAAATGATGAGATGAAACCCCCATTTATAGGAAATGCTCGATGGCAAAAATGTAAATAAATGGCTGAAAAACGGCTTGTCGCTTGGTAGGCCGTTTGGCAAGCCGTTTGGCAGGAGGTTTGCGAGCCAGGTAAGCCGTTTCTTATTTACATTTCCTGGAAGGCCATTTTCACTCCTGGCAGGCCGTTTGGAAAGGGGTTTGGCAAGCTGTTTGCTGGATCGAACTTGTCTTTCACCGTTTTCGCTCTAGAATCTTCGTTTTAGCTCTGTTTTTGACGATTCTTGCGCCCACGCGTTCGTAATTGAATATCCTACAATGGGAGATTAGGTAAATAAACTTTTCTAAATATTATAAAATAAGTTATTTAAACGCGAGTTAATCGTCTTAGCCGGTTTTGCTCGTTTTTTCCCGTTTTCCATCCGTTTTTAGTGATTCTTGAAACATAGCCTTTGTAATAACTAGATCTACCAAATTAACCAACAAAGTGATTATTTTGGCGATAAAGTTTGGAACTTTATGGTTTTAGAGCTCAATATCGGGTGTAAAAACGTGACTTTTTGGCCGATATCAATTAACAATTGTTTTCAAAAATATTAAACATATTTTCGATTTTTGCTAGAAACATACTATATGCAAAAGATCAACTTGTCAAAAAGACTTGAATTATACCCAATGAGTTGTAATCATGTGAATTCAACAATTTCCTTGAAATCCAAGGACCAATCAGAGTGCGACATGTGACGCGATAATCATATGTGATTGAAAAAAATTTCAATTTTTTTTTAATTTTTCAAAAAAAAAAAAAATTTATTACTTTTTTTTCACTCACATGTGATTGAATTTGACATGCAGAATCACATATGATTGACATGCAGAAATATATAAATATCATAAATCATAAGTATTGTTGAAAGTACAACATTTCTTTCAATCTCTTTTAAATATAATAACAAAGAGTACAATAGGTCATTTGAAGTAGACACAACTAATCATAGCCATCCATTCAATTCCACATCAATGATCTAAACCATTCATTATTTCCTAGTCTTGATTATGACCTATTAATCTTAGCCTTGAATTAGTTGATTACAAAAATACCCTTATAATACAATGAAATGGTGGACTATTTTCAAATTTCAAATAAATTAAAGTATATAATTGTCAAGATGAAATGGTTGACCCTCTATGACCATTAATGCACTTTAAGTTATCCTTATTAACTACGATATGATTATCCTTAAAACTTTGAAATTTGAAATCCATTAAAGTTAGTAGAGGAAGGTAGTAATCCTTATCAACTATGATATTTTTAGTAATTGTATTGTAATTATTCATGAAATATTATTTAGCACATCACTTCCTAAACGATAATAATAAACGACATCTCAATTTTTGGTCGTGAATATACATCTCAAATTTGGATCGGTTAATAATGAAATATATAACACAAAATTGGATATTATCTAATTACCTCTCTTCACATTTTTATATACACGATAACAAATTTGGAAGTGATTGCTACGACCCCGAAGTATGTATAGTGTTAATGTGAAACATGCTTATTAGAAGGTTCCTTAGAAGAGGGCTATATAAGGAACCTAAGTAGTCCTAATTAGATAGCCATTGTATTGTAAACTAGTTTAAGAAGCTGTGGAATGTAAATATACCGATTCTCTCTAATACCGAATCTGTTCTTACCTTACGGAGTCTCACTTAATCTCATCACATATTCTAATCTCACTATAATATGAGCGTCCAAGGAATGATATTAAGTAGTCCTAATTAGATAACCATTGTATTGTAAACTAGTTTAAGAAGCTGTGGAATGTAAATATACCAATTCTCTCTAATACCGAATATGTTCTTACCTTACGGAGTCTCACTTAATCTCATCACATCTTCTAATCTCACTATGATCTGAGCGTCCAAGGAGTGATATTACATCACTATATCGATTCAGAGATCGAAGATTACAGAATCTGTACACTCTCGGTTAGATTGAATCGATATCATCGAATTTGATAATCTGACGCTCAGATTCTTGTGATAAGTTCAGCGAAGGTTTATTATGTGTATTAGAAAGAGTTTCGATCATCATTACAGCTTTTTAACAACAATTATGGAGAATCAAGTTGATTTTTGAGTTTTAAGTCACTTAAGGCTTTTCACTTTATACTTTGAGTTTTAAGTGACTTAAGGCTTCTTATTTTGTGTTAACCTAATCTATATCGAATATGGGTGTGATACTTGTTATTCTTATCAGTTTCTGATACAGAATCTGATATACCGAATCTGCTACCGTATCGAACCAAATACCGAGTCTGCTACAGTACCGAACCAGATACCGAATCTGACATTTTTGTTAGATTTTTGTAAACTAGAAACTTAGATTGTGTGTAATATCGAATCTTTACCCAATCTACCTCATTCTAAACATGTCTACTCAAGACACATTAATCATAGGATCAGATTCCCGACCTTCAGTGTTGTTTGATGGCAAATACACTCAATGGCTACACCGTATCACTCAGTACATAGACTACAAGGGTGAGAAGGCAAAATACATATAGGCTTCTTTGAGAGATGGTCTAGCTGTAGAGTATCATCTGGATACTGGTATGCCAATTCCAGTCTATGAACTTTTTGGAGAGAGACATGAGAGAGCTCAGGGTGACATAGAGGCTAAGAATATTGTTATGCAAGCCATCCTGTATGAGTTGTTTGAAAATATTGATAGCAATACCACTGCAAAAGACATATGAGAAGAGATTAAACGACAACAAGAAGGTTATGACATATCGGATGTCACCAAACTGAATAAGGTTCTGGGTTCTTATGAAGATTTCAAGCAGGAACCAGAAGAACAACTCAAGGATACCTACCGATGTTTCAATGGTGTTCATAATGAGTTGAAAAGGTGCAAGATTACAAAAGTGAATGCTGAAATCAACATGAAGTTTCTCAAAAAGCTCAATGCTGATTATTGGCTTCCTTATGGAACCATAATTCGATCTACCAAAGAGATTAACAAGTTGAATATTCATGAGCTTGTTGGAGTTCTTATGCATTATCAACCGGTGTCTAAACTTAAAGAGGAAAGGAAAGAGTCTTTTTCGTATGATCTACTTGCCCTCATAGCTAAAAATAAGGGCAAATCTTATATCACTTCCAGAAGCTTATGCAAGAAAGTGCTTGTTAAAGAATCAACTGATTCTGAAGAGTTGAATCTTTCTGATGTTGATGATTCTTACCTTGAACTAGTCAAAATAGCTGCCATGTTCACCAAAGCCTTGAACAAACACAAGTTCAAAGGCAAATCAAGCAATCAACGCAAGAACTCATCTTCTTCCTCCTATTACAAGAAACCTGATCCATCAAAACATCAACGTGCTGATGATTCTAAGAAGGATGACTCAATCTGTTTCAATTGTGGCAAAGCTGGTCATTACTCTCGTGAGTGCAAGATGCCTAATAAAAAGGATGCAACTTACAACAAGAAGAAAATGTTGATGGCGAAGATTGTGAAAACTGGGGAAGAGCTGAAACCGATTGATGATACTTGGTTTAACTGGACTGATGATTCAGATTCAGAGGTGGAACATGCAAATGTCTGCAAGGTGACAAAGCTCATCAAATCAAAGGAAGCAATGGAGAATTCTGACTCGGCATCTGACGATGATGAGGTACAATCAACTAAAATCCCACCTGATTTTAACCAAATGCAAAATGTTTTGATGAAGAATTTGGTCTCAATGTCAAAAGAGGTAAAAGGTTTAAAATCTGAAAACAAAGTTTTGAAAGATAAAATCAAACTTAATGAGACTAAACCTTCATCATCCAAATCACAATCGGAAATGAATAGATTGAAAGTCCAACTCAGCTCTACGGAAACTGAGTTGGAAAATCTTAAAAAGTGTATTCAATCGATTAAAGTCGAACGAACTGATTATCGTCTAAAATCAGAATGTCTTGCGGAGAAAGTTCAATTCTTAGAAAAAGATCTTTCTGATTTAAAAAACCAACATAAACCCACACTTTCAAAGCTAGACAAAAAAATTGTTCAATTGGAAGACACCATAATTAAGAAGAACTCTGAAATTTCATTATTCACCAAAGAGTCTCTTCAAATGAAAGCTCAACTTGCTCAATATGAGGAAAAACTCTATCGAATAGAGCAATCAAAAGCTATCATTAATATGGAACTTTCAAAACAAACAATTTTCATGAATAGACCAAAAACAATTCATGGTGATAAGTGGGGATTGGGTTATGAAGATCCCAAGATATTAGACGATATTTCCAAAAAGATTCCAGGATAATATCATTTTGATTATTTTTAAGCTGGTTTACCGTCTCACTTTGTGCATGCATCTGATGCTCATTTTGATGATATTATTGTTAAACGCTCATCTAGAAAGTTTCATCAAATTAGCTTAATGTATGAGAAAATTAATGCTAAAATGGGTAAATCAAATCCTGATTTCTTGAAGGAACTTGTTGATTATGAAAAGAATATGCAATGTGCAAACAATGTGCCTAACCGTAGACTGGTTTATATTCCTACACTCATGCTAGAGAAATATATTTTAATGCTAGAGAATGAAGTGTTTAACAAACCTAATTCTAGCAGTATTACCATAGCTGAGGTGTTTGATGAACCAACTTTTGATTTAAAACCAATGCTACCAGCCTTACCTGCATGTTCTATTTTTGATGACATAATCTGTGAAGACCTAGCACATGAACTTATATCTTGTTTGAGTCAGTATCACTAGGTCAAAAGGCTTCAGATATTTAGGTAGAATCTCAGGTAGAACCAAAAGTTGAACCTAAGGTAGAACCTAGAGAGGAAAAGCTTGAAGAGCTAGATTTGTTTCATCTAGTTGATAAATTTGAAAAAGAAAACATAGAATTGCAACTTAGATGCATACATTTGAAACAAATGCTTGAATTGTGTGAACAATTGCCCTCACTTCCTAGGAAAGAATGTTCTTATGATTTTAAGGAAGGTGAAGTTTTAGTGTCTTGAAATTCAAAGGTTAAATCGTAAAATAGTTCAACTAAAATAGGCAAACACACAACAGCAAATTTGTTTACAAGCACACACATCACAATTAGCTTGTGCGAATGATTCACTTCTAAGGTTGCCTTGTGTGAATAAAGTTTCTGTGTGTGTGCTTGCGGGATTGATAAGAAGGTTAAGCATAAATTACAATCTAATGCTTCTAAACCCATTACCATTCTTAAAAATCCTTTACGTTCTCAATTTGAGAAAAGTGTTTCAAAGGTTGCACCTTCAACACAATTCATTGTAAAGAAGGTACATCATCCAGATGGTTCTTGTTCGAGCAAAAAACTTCCTCTGATGCTAATGACAAAACATACAAAGGAATGTCTTTTAACAAAACCAATGAAGTCTTCAAAACAAAACACGAGTCCAAAACCTGATTTGAGTGAGTATGATGCAAAGGAACGTAAAAACAAAATGGAAATTTTGCAAACTTAAAATACTCAAATGTCAACTAAGAAGTTTGGATGCCTCACTAACAAAGGTGTTTTTCGGGTCACATGTTATAATCCAAACTTGAATTACAAGTATGTATGGGTTCCTAAGTCAACGAATAAGAAAGTAGAAAACCAAACCAAGAAATCTGCTGGTCGACCTAGGTAGTCATCACATGTGTTTCAATTTTCTTGTGTGAACAAAACATCTACTTGGAATAAGTTGTGTGTAAAGACTTCTGATGATTGTGTAAACCTTGATATTACTTATGATGCTTCATGTAATTTGGTTTTAGATGATGCTTTAATGTCTAAATTGCATACTGCATTACGTGATACATTAATTTGTGATCCAAAGTTTTTTGTTGGTACTAACCGTAGAGGACCCAAGAAACTTTGGGTACCTAAACTCTAGGAAACTTAACGTTTACAGGATTTTGATGTGTGTGTTTGGTACATCGACTCCGGTTATTCTCGGCACATGACGGGCGATAAATCCTTGCTTGTCAATTACATTGACAAATTCCTAGGAACGGTTACATTTGGAAATGACGAGATTGCAGCGATAACGGGATATGGAGATTATGTGAAAAATGGCATACTAATCAAACGGGTCTCGTATGTTGAGGGTTTGGGATGCAGTTTGTTTAGTGTCAGCCAATTCTGTGATGAAGATCTCAAAGTTCTATTTGAATGTCATCAGTGCTCGGTTCAATCCACCGATGGAAATGATCTCCTTGTTGGTAAATGTTGTGCTTCACTATACACTATTGACCTCAATGATGCACCATCACATGAAACCATGTGTTTGGCCACTCGTTACACAAAAGAAAATTCGTGGTTATGGCATCACCGGATGTCACCCCTGAATTACAAGGGTATCAATCGACTGGTATATAAAGATTTAGTTGATGGTATTCCTAGCTTTCAATAAGATAAGCATCATGCGTGTCCATCATGTGCAATGGGTAAGCTGAAATGGACTAATCATCCACTTAAGCAAACCCCCAGTACTTCTTCATCTTTGAATTTATTGCATATGGACTTATGTGGACCAATGAGAGTTTCTAGCCTCGGTGGCCGAAAACATGTGCTTGTCGTTGTAGATGACTATACACGATTTACATGGATTTTTCTTTTAAGGACCAAGTCTGAAACCCCCGCCATTATCATTGAGTTCATTAAAAAGACTCAGCCCTCTTTTAACAAACATGTTAAATCCGAACTGATAATGGGACGGAATTTAAGAATGACCTGCTTGATAGTTATTTGAAAGATCGAGGCATTGAACATCAGTTATCTGCTGCAAGAACCCCCCAACAGAATGAAGTACTCGAACGACGTAATCGTACGATGTGCGAGGCAGCTCGAACGATGCTTGCCTACTCCAAACTACCTCCAAAAATGTGGTACGAGGCCATTTCAACTGCATGTTATACCCAAAATTGATTTATCATAAACAAACGCTTTGATAAGACTCCTTATCAGTTACTATATGGTAGATGCCCGAATGTCAAATATTTCCGTTTCTTTGGTTGTATATGCTATGTGCTTAATGATTTTAACAGCCTTGGAAAGTTTGATCCTCATGGCGATCAAGCCATATTTCTCGGTTACTCGTCAAACAAGGTTTCTTATCGTGTTTATCACAAAAGGACAAAGACGATCAATGAAAGCATAAATGTTAAATTTGATGAGTTATCGGGGATGGCTTTTGAACAATTCAGTTCAAAACCCGATCCTAACCTAGCAACTACTTCTTTCGCGAAAAACTCGATTTTTTTTTTGGGAAAAGGGGACGGTACCCCTGGAAAATTTTATTAATTAAAAAACAAAAGTACAAAAGGGGCGGGTGTTTTGAAGTGACCACCCGAAACACTTTAACAATAAAATCCCTACACTATGAAAGTAAAACTATACAATCAATAAATGCCTAGAAAATGTAAAATCCATAATCTAAACATCCACCAATACCAAAACAAATGTCTAAAAACCACCAAATGACTAACATCAATAACCTGCAAAAACACACAAATATATATCAAATTACAAACCATACCTGAAAAATATGACTTGAACTTGATCTTCATAATAAGCTCATGCAACCACTTGTAATCTTCAAGATCTCTAATCTTCAAGCCTTGAACATCTGTAATCTTGAAAACTTTATAATCTCTAACCTTGAAAACTAGACTCTTTATAAGCTTTAACACCATCATATCTTCAAAGTCCATGATTAAAGCCATCAAACCTAACTTCAAAACTGCAGCAATATGCAACAAAGAATGCAACCTGCACACTATAATAGCCATATTGACCTTTATACTTCAATGGGGGAGCTTTTGTTTAACGATAACTTCCCAGGCTTATATTTCAATGGTTACGATAGGGGGAGGTAACTGATTGATATCATTTTTCAAGGGGGAGTTATTAATTTTCTTGAGGAATATCAAAATGATGATTTACTTAACTATATATCACATTTTGAGGGGGAGAAACAGGGAGAAAATTAAAAGAAAATTGTTTTTCAAAAGTAAATTCATAAATTTTATGTTTTAATTGTTAAAAAAAATCACTTTGGCTTGTATACATCTCAGTATGCAACAATTGGTATCATCGAAGTTTTGTGCTTTGTACATAATTCAAAGTTTTTTTTAAGTACAAATCTTGATTATAGAAAATTCATAAAAATTGGAAAAGTGAAAATCCAAAAAGAATTAAGTTTTTCATGAATAAATGCTATTTTTAGCTTCATACCGAATCTGACAACCAAACAGTCCAGATTCAGTAAGTTCAAAATCTTTCATAAATTACTAAGAAATGTTGTTTAAAGAAAATGTTATAAACTTGTGAGATTTTTGATAAAGAGTTGTCAAAATTTGAAGTCAAATTGATTTAAGTTTCAATATGGACTGCATTCTGTATTTTAGGCCCATTCGGTAAGGCCCAAGTGTGACTTAATTTTAGTATCTATAAATAGGAGATTCAAAGTCAAAGAATCTCACGCTTTCTTAATTGCATACCGAGTCTTATTAATTTACCGAATCTGCTGTAATCTACCGAGTATGTTCATCTTTTACTTCAAATCTTTGGTAATTTCTATTTTTAATCAAGTTTACGATACACATGTTATAGATATGAGATAAATGAAAGATTATAAACCAGAAAAGATCAAAAATAACAGGAATAAGACACTTAATTTTGAAATCTTGTTGAAAAACTGAATCTGAGTTTGAAACTTTAATTCTTTGATTAAATCTAATTGATTTGGTTGATTGACATGAAATTAAGTCTATTCAATGTTAAATTAGTTGATCTATCAATAGACCGAGTCTGATTACATGATTAATTGATGTTTTGATAGATTCTGTATATACCGAGTGTGTTCTTCCTACAGTACCGAGTCTGTTCAAATAATTAACATGTTTATCTGATCGTTTGTGATTTAAATTGATTCTGGTTGATGTTCTAAATGATATGTGACTGAATATGCATGTTTAAGTGATAATATGTGAATTTTCTAATTTTTGGCTTCATACCGAGTCTGGCTTCTGGTACTTTGAAATTATTTGATTTTAACTTGGAAAACTTGCATGCTTATTCTAGTTCATTGATATGAAACAAAAAGCAATTTTGGTTACCGAATCTGTAAAATTTCATGGTTATCGAATATGCTCAAGTATGTTTTGGAAAATTGACAAAGTGTTGATTAGATTCTGTATGTTTTCATATTTGATTATTCATGATGGTTTTGAAATGTATGAAACTTTATTTGAATATCATGATTGTCAAATATTTGTGCATAAATGGAATAAAAGATTTTTTCAACTTATAAAAATCCATAAAAATCATAAAATCTAAAAAATATAAATGACCTCAAAGGATATAAGGTATTGATATGTGCTTTATGATAACATATTTTGGTATTCTATTTCTTATTCAAACAGTCAAATGGCAAACAATCATTTCATCAACACTGAGACAAACATTCTCGGAAACTACTGGCTAGCAATTATGGAGAGGCATACATTATGGCCTGCTTTGAGCTTGACTGTCAGTGTACCTGATACAAACTTGAGACTTCTCAACAGAACTATCAAGTTTGTTGAGGCCACACAACCCGATGCTGCTAATCCACAAGGAGAGCCCGCTAGATTTGAATTTGAGCTGAGAGGGGCACAGGGATTGAGGAGAATGATAAAAGCTGATTTCAGGAGGATCTTTCAACTTCCTCTTAAACAAAATACTCCCGATCTTCCTTCTACTCAACAAATGTTAAACTCTGTATTCCAACTGGGATATAATGGAGATACTCGGGTTACACCTGCTGTGACAACCTGGAAATTTTCGACCAAATTTCAACTTAATCTTTATATGATTCCGACATGATAAGCAAATTCTGTAATGGTGAGTCTCGAAAAATTTTGAAACTATGTTCATATAACCAATTACCTTTTGACTGTGCCCGACGATTCACGAACAATTGTTGCAAATATATATATATATATATATATATATATATATATATATATATATATATATATATATATATATAATATATATATATATATATATATATATATATATATATATATATATATATATATATATATATATATATATATAATTAAAAATAAATGAAGGTATTGGAAATAATAAAATATAAATGAAGCATTTTAGAATTAAACTGTAAAATAACAATTTGAATAATTAAGTTACCGTTAATATATATAAATATATATATGTTATTATAAAATATATATAAAATATATAAATATTAACTATTCAATAAATGTCATTATATAATATAATATTACATAAATAATAAATGATATTAAATTACAAGTTTTAATATAATTAATATACTAATATTATTATCATTACATTCATTATTATTATTATTATTATTATTATTATTATTGTTAATATTAATATTAATATAAGTATTAATAACATTATTATTTCTAAAATAATATATATATGTATATAAAATTTGAGTTGTAGTAGTATTATTAATGTTATTACTTTCATTAATAATATAAATATGATTATAACTAGTATTATTATTAGTATCATTAATAAGATTATTATTATCATTTTTATTAATATTGTCATCATTATTATTAGTTATTATTAAATTTATTAATACTATCATATCTGTATTATTGTTGTTATTTATTTTGATATTATTATTATTATTACTAATATAATTATTAGTATTATTATTAGTATTTCGATAATATTAATAATAATTTTATTATTATTATTTTTATTATTAGTATTAATATCTTATTATTAATGACATTGTCAATATTAAAATTGATGAATTATATATATATATATATATATATATATATATATATATATATATATATATATATATATATATATATATATATATATATATATATATATATATATATATATATATATATATATAATCAAATATATAAAAAGATATATATATATATATATAAATACACGCATATATTTAAAATACAGATATCTATATACATAAATACGTATACTGTTATATATATATACAAATATGATTAAAATACATCTAAAAATATATAAGATCACGAAATCAGTTGTCCATCCTTATCAATCTGTTTGATAAATTGTTTTAATACTACAACTAGTACGAATTGTTATCAATTAGTTATAATAACAAGCAAATTCAGTTTTAATCAATTTTAATTATCTGAGATTTTCCTTCTGACAGAAAAATTCTTGTCGAACCAATTCAAATACAAAACAAACTATAATAGATTCGATATAGCTGTAATTGTATCACCTAATCTCTATCTTATCATTAGCTAGTGCAATGTGAAGGAAATAGAAAAAGAAACACAGAAAATATTTCGTTGGTCCCTGTTCTTGCTCTCATTCTCCAAAAACACGATTTCAAAACAAATTTTAAAATCCTTAAATGCAGTTGTGTTTGTAATCTCTATTTCAAACTATCTGCAAAATTCTAAATTTCAATTTTCCATATCGAATTCTAATTTCAAGGTCAAAGTTTCATTCTTAAAAAGTCAACCAATGTTCTTCACTCAAATTGGTGTTATAAGTTATGATTACGATGAAATTTATGATTCCATGAGTTTCTATAAACACTTTACAAACTAATTCGTGTTATAACCTTTATCAAAATCGTAACCACTTGCAAAATCAAATTTTTATTTTTTTTGTTCATAACAGCGTCGACAGGCTACTGTGCTCTTCATTATGTTTTTTTTTTATTTTATTTTTTTCTGTTAATTGATATCACAATTAAACATTGGTTCTGTGTTACATCAAATAATTAGTGAAGATTAGGAATTTAGATGAGAGTCGATGGGAATTGAAAATTGAGGAGGAAGAAGGGGATAAGAAGCATGTAATACGGGTTAAATATAAAACGGTTCTGTTATAATTCGGATATGGGGCAACAGCCCAACTGGTTAACGAGTTCATGGGTGTTCGAGAGGTCGGGGGTTCGAGTCTCGTCACTTAAGGTAGTTTCATTTATTATTATTATTATTATTATTATTATTATTATTATTATTATTATTATTATTATTATTATTATTATTATTATTATTATTATTATTATTATTATAAATCATTATTGTTATTATTATTGTTATTATTATTAAGTATTAGTATTATTGTTATTATTATCAATATTATTATTATTAAGTATTAGGAATATTATTGTTATTATTATTATTATCGTTAGTATTAATATAAGAATTATTTATATAATTATTATTATTTTTAGTATTATTATCATTGTTAGGATTATGATTATCATTATTAATTAAGGTTATTACTACAAGTATTATAACTATTAATACTATTATTACCACTAATATAAGTGATATGATAAAATTTTCATTTATTATGATTATAAATAAAAGTATGAATATTATTATTACTATCACTAACAGTTGTATTATTATTATTATTATTATCATGATTAGCATCATTATTATGAAAATAATACAAGTTATCATTACTTTCATTAATATTAGTATTAGTAACACTTTTGTAACTATTAGTATTATTATTAATAATATCAATATTATTATTATCATTAATATTATCATTTTTATAAAGTTATTATTATTATTGGTAAATCATTAATATCAACACTATTATTTTTAAGCAAATAAATATTTTGTACATAAAATATACTTATTATATATACTATATTTATATTAAAATTTCACATAACTATATATATTAAACCTACTAAGATTATTTATATAAATACTTATAAATAACAAACTATCGATTTTTAAATATAATATTAAACAAGTATGTATATAAATATATTAATATAACTATATAAATATTAACCATTTTGAACATATACACATACATAAGATATAAATTAAGGATATAATAAATAAATTGGTTCAGTTACGATTAAATGTTTTAATATATATATATATACAAATGATATAAGTTCATGAATCCGAGGCCAAACTCACACTTATTCCATGTCTTCATATGTATTTTTACTACAAAATACAATATGGTGAGTTTCATTACTCCATTTTTAAATGCTTTTGCAATATATATTTTTGGGACTGAGAATACATGCACTTTTTAAATGTTTTACGAAATAGACACAAGTAATCGAAACTACATTATATGGTTGAATGGAGCGAAGCCGAATATGCCCCTTTTAGCCTGGTAATCTAAGAATTAGGGAACATCACTAATTTTGAGAATTAGTGCACCCCTAATTAACGCGAATCCTAAAGATAGATCTATTGGGCCCAACAAACCCCATCCGTTGTAGTGGATGCTTTAGTACTTTGAGTTTTTATATCATGTCCGATGGATGTCCCGGAATGATGGGGATATTCTTATATGCATCTTTTTAATGTCGATTATCAGGTGTTCAATCCATATGAATGAATTTTGCACTATACATGGGACATATATTTATGAGAAATGGAAATGAAAATCTTATGGTCTATTAAAATGATGAAAATGATCGATTATGATAAACTAATGAACTCACCAACCTTTTAGTTGACACTTGAAAGCATGTTTATTCTCAGGTATGAAAGAAATCTTCCGCTGTGCATTTCCTCATTTAAGAGATATTATTTGGAGTCATTCATGACATATGATATCGGGCAAAAAGTCACGTTTTTACCCCCTAAATCAGGCCCTAAAACAATAAAGATTAAAACTTTGTCGGCAATATTATCGCTTTTTCAGTTGATTTTGTAAATTAAGTAATTACAAAGGCGATGCAAAAAGAATCAAGTAAAACGGAGCTAAAACAAAGATTCTAGAGAGAAAATGGTGAAAGACAAGTAATCAAGTAACGATCCAGGGAATCAAGGCTGGTCAGTGACAAATACGGCTTGCCATACGGCCTGCCAGTATGGATACGCCCTTCCAGATACGCCCCACCAAGTGCCTTCACCATATGGCCTGCCTTGCATACGGCCTGCCAAATACGCCCTGCCATACGCCTTGCCATACGCCCTGTCAGGCGTATTTGGCAGAATTTCAAGTCTATTTAAGGGCCTTTCTCCATTCATTCCAAGACACACTCAACTTACAATTCAATTTACATTTTCAATATTTTAGTTAGTTTTTAGCAGTAGTTAGCTTAGCTTTTATTTTCCAGAGGATATCCCGACGAGTCCCTACGATCCCGGGCAGATTAGTTCGGCCTTTTCAGGTTTTTATCCGAAACGCTTATCTTTTGTATTAAACATGTATTCTTACTCTTTATGTTTAATAATTCGTTCTTATATTGCCATGATAGCTTAATTTATCTGTATGTTGCCATGATAGAAGTTTGGGTTAGCGTAATTATGTTAATATAGTACGGTTATTGTTATAATGCTGAACTAGAAAGTCTGATAGATTTGTATGCTAGAATCTTAAGGATTGACCAACTTAAGTTGTGATCAGGACTTGTCCACCTATATGAAATTAGCTACTTCATAGGATTAAGACCCCTGGTTATACTGTATCTGAAGATTCTATGAACTCGGTATGGCCGGAGTTCCCGAGAGGCATTTAATGTACTTTTAGGACACGGAACCTAGGAATTGAGACATGAATGACCTAGTATGCCTATTGACTATTCCGAAGAGACTTCCTAGGAGCTGTTAAGATCTAGTTAGTGCCTTTACTATATGACCCAAGCCTATTGCATATTCTTGTCTGATTGTTGCCCTATGTCTTAGTCATATCAACTGTTTAGGTACTTATTAGGTTTCTATCTGCTTTACTATCAGTATATTAACTGTAATGCTGTATAATGTTTGATTTGTTGTGATCTCACTAGTATGATGTAATGGTTGTTAGTTTCCATTTAAGGTTTTGCCAACTTAAACCGACGGACTCCTTCCGTTTGTGATCAGTGTTCAATCAACACGGTACGTTGTTATTCAGTTATCTAAACTGATAACGAGGGATAGGATTAGAGCTTAACTTATTAATAAACCTAGCACTTTACTGAGGATAACCTCCGAGGTATTGTTACACTTCAGTTATAAGACCAAGTGACATACTTCTCACTGCTCAAAGAGAACTCCGAGAGTCCAGAGATAAGTAGGTCTATGTAATTGGCTCATCCAACCAGATCAACATCAATCCAAGCATAGTCTTAACATAAGCATAATTACCTTTCCCTAACCCAATACTGATATCTTGGTCAACATTTCCCTGATCTGCATACTCCGGATATCCTTCCGCTTTATTTACTTTTCTGCATTTAGGACCTTTAGCTAAAATCAACTATTATCTTTATCTAGGTAATTTAACTAAAAGATAATTATCCCCTTGATCTTCAATTCGTTAATCAGCATAAAATTCGACACTAGGTTAACTTACACCTTCTACACCTTAGAAAGTAAAAGTAAATTTAGGCCCCGCAAAATATAAATAAACGAAGACACGGTGTGCTACCGAATCGGACACCCTGCGACCTAACGACACCGTAGAAATAAAACTGTCCGTTAGTGGCACATCACTGTTTCTCTTGGCGCCGCTGCCGGGGATCGAATATTTTAATCGAGAAAGATTTTAAACAGACAAAGTATTGTTTGGTGGTGCCTAAGAAAGACAATTATACACGGACTTGGTTATTGGATTTTCCGAACAGTCTCCAATTATATTGGAACCAAAAGGATCCTGCCTCTCCGTAGTCGGCCTGGCCACCAAGATACAAGTAATCTGTGAGAAGTCCTATCAGTTGAGATATCCGATCTGGTTAGAGACCGAATTTCAAGAATAATTATTTTTATTAAATTATCGATCCTTTTAGTAAATTAATATTTTCTAAAAGTTACTTTTAAGTCTTTTTATTAACAGAAAAATCAAAAAAATGGAACAACAAGACACCCTTGCTTCTATGCATAAGTCATGCTTAGAGGAAAGAGGAGGACCAATCACCTTAGGAATCGAAGGAATTTCTGAAATCAGTTCGCACATGATTAAACTAGTCAGTATGATCTGTAAATTTCAAGGATTACCGACTGACGATCCTAACTTTCATATAAACAAATTTATCAGTCTGGTTGACTCTTTTAAGAAGGAATCAAACGAGAAAAACATTTTAAAACTTCATCGTTTTCAATATTCACTTTCTAAACATGCTTCAGCATGGTTTGACGCACTTAATCCGAATTCAATTCATACATGGGAGGATTTAGCCACTAAATTTCTAAACAAATTTTATCCACCCTCCCTGCAAACCTGTTTAAGAAATGACATCACAAACTTTTCCCGAAAAGAAAATGAGACATTGTGTCTAGCATGGAATAGAGTAAAGATGATGCTTAAAAGATGTCCGAATCATTCGTTAAGTCGGGCAGACATAATCTCTCCTAGACATGGCTTCGCAAGACAACTTCACGTCTCGAACATCAGATGAAGCATGGGATCTCTTGGACACAATAGCTGCACAATAGGAAGGTTGGAACAATAAAGCTGCTGAGAAGGATGACGTCTTCGCTCATACGGTAAAAATGCTGGAAACCAGGTTACAAGATCTCACCCTCACTCTTCAAAGTTTACAGATTCCTATGAACTCCGATGCTACTAGAACCAATCTAAGGTATCCTTACCATAGATGGGCACACAAACAGCAAAATAGCTCGGATTATAATATAATTTTTCCATTGCACAAACCTACTCTCCACTCTAAGGAAGTTTTAGCTGAATTTATGAAAAAGCAATATATGATAAACCTTCAAGTCATAGAACGCCAGAACAAGTTCGACACTTTGATAAAGACTTTAGAAGAATTAATCACAAATTTTCAGCTTACACTTAAACGCTTAACCACTCAAATTGATATAGAGTGTAGTGAGTTTGATTCCCTAGTAATTACTAGAGGAGGAAAAGAAACAACTGTTAATATACCCATACAAGATTTTTCCAAGGAACCTCTGACAATTGACCCAGTCGTCAATCCACCGGAACCTATCTCTCCTAAGGCCCCGGAAATTATTCCGCGCGCCCGCATACCTTTCCCAGGTAGGCTTAGGAAGGAAAAAAAGAAGCACAATTTGCTAAGTATTTGGGATATTATTAAGAATTTTCATTTGAATGTACGTCTAGTAGATGCTTTAGTAGAATTGCCAAACTGCGCTAAATTTTTCAAAGAACTGCTTTTAAACAAAGAGAGATTAAGAGAGATAGTTAGCTTGCCCTTAAGTGAAAAATGCTCGTTAGTGTTACAGCATGGAATCCCCCCTAAGTTAGGAGATACAGGAAGATTTACAGTACCTTGCTACCTGCAAGATGTCCAAATTAGAAATGCGTTAGCAGATTTAGGAGCCAGTGTAAACCTAATGCCCTATTCATTATTCAAGAAGCTAGGATTAAATGACTTAAGGCCAACCAGAATGACTATCCAACTCGCGGACAGATCAGTTAAAATTCCTAGGGGAATAGCTGAAGATGTCCTAGTTAGAGTGGATAAGTTCGTGTTTCCCGTTGATTTCGTCATTATGGATATTGAGGAAGACACGAAGGTCCCATTCATTCTTGGCAGACCATTCCTGAATACTGCCAAGGCCGTAATTGACGTTCACGAGAAATCTCTAAAGTTAAGGGTTAGAGAAGAAGAAATCACATTCAATGTTGATCGCCTCATAAACCATCCAAACGAAGAGGATGTGAATCTCTCTGATTCTTTCCAAAAACTCGTCAACGAGTACCTGGAAGAGACTATGGCTATTTGCAGTCAAGATCTAATTTCTAAGGATCTGTTCTTTACACCTCCTGAAGGAAATCTTGATAACCATTCAGACATAGACCTTAGTCATCCCATATCTCCCCTCTTTGAAAGTAACTTTCTTGGCAACACTATTCAAATAACACCGCTAGGACAAGGCATTCCTTTACCTCTATTAAGGAGAAGACCGAATGAAGAAACAGATTTCATTCCGGTATATCAGGGACCTCAGTTAAGGAAAGACTGTGAGGAATTCCCCGAACTTACCTTTAAAACTAAAGAAGAAGTTTCTGAAGAAGAAGCATTAAGAAGGACAATATCCAGAAATGAAGAACAGATAGCATCAGTGACTGCTACTGAAGAATCAGAATTCTAGGAGAAGTACAACTCGTTAGACCTAAAGGAGATAGCTAGGATGAAGCCATCTATCGAGGAGCCTCCGGAATTAGAATTGAAGAAGTTACCCGACAATCTGGAGTATGCATTCTTAGAAGGAGAATCGCAACTCCCTGTGATCGTATCGAAAGACCTCGCGCCACAAGAGAAGGCAAAATTGATTCAAGTTTTGAAATCACATAAGAAGGCAATTACTTGGAAGATCTCCGACATCAAAGGGATCAACCCCAACTATTGCACCCACAAGATCTTCATGGAAGACGATTTCAAACCATCAGTTCAGAGGCAAAGAAGGGTTAACCCTATGATTCAATAAGTCATCAAGAAAGAAGTAATCAAACTTCTGGATGCCGGTCTGATCTATCCAATCTCTGATTCACCATGGGTCAGTCCTGTTCAAGTGGTACCCAAAAAGGGAGGGACGACCGTAATTCAAAATGAGAATAATGAACTTATTCCAACTCGGGAAGTCACCGGTTGGATGATTTTCATAGACTATCGTAAATTAAATGATGCAACCTGTAAGGATCATTTTCCATTACCTTTCATTAATCAAATGTTGGAACGTCTATCAGGAAATGAGTACTACTGTTTCCTAGACGGTTTTTCTGGCTACTTTCAAATTCCCCTCGATCCAAAGGACCAAGAGAAAACAACCTTTACCTGTCCTTATGGAACATTTGCCTATCGACGCATGCCCTTTGGGTTATGCAATGCACCAGCTACATTTCAGCGATACATGGTAGCTATATTCCACGACATGATTGAGCGTTGTATGGAAGTATTCATGGACGACTTATCAGTCTTTGGTAGTACCTTTGATTCATGTCTTTCAAACCTTGACAAGATGCTCACCCGGTGTGAAGAGTCAAATTTAGTTCTAAATTGGGAAAAATATCACTTCATGGTAAAAGAAAGGATAGTTTTAGGACATAAGATCTCTAAAGCAGGAATAGAGGTTGATAAGGCTAAGATTGAGACCATCACTAAACTTCCAGAGCCTACCACGGTAACAGAGGTAAGGAGTTTCCTAGGACACGCTGGTTTCTACCGACGTTTCATTAAAGATTTTTCAAAGGTCACACGACCTCTCACTCATCTCCTAGGAAAGGAAGCCTCGTTTATCTTCGATGAAGAATGTCGAAAAGCATTAAACAATCTAAAAGAGCAGTTAACACATTCACCGATCATGATAGCTCCTGACTGGAGTCTACCCTTTAAGATCATGTGTGATGCAAGCGATTTTGCAGTTGGATCAGTGCTTAGACAACGGGTAGATAAACACTTTCATCTAATCTATTACGCAAGCAAAACCTTAATCGAAGCTCAAGAGAATTACACTACCACGGAGAAGGAGCTGCTAGCCGTAGTATTCTCCTTCGAAAAATTTCGTTCCTATCTTATTCTGTCCAAGACTACAGTCTATACGGATCATTCAACCCTCAAATATCTATTCACAAAGCAAGACGCGAAGCCAAGAATCCTATGATGGATCTTACTCCTTTAAGAATTCAACATCGAGATTAAGGACAAGAAAGGAGCAGAGAATGTCGCAGCAGATCATCTTAGTCATTTGAAAAACCCAACGATGGAAAAACTTGCAGAACAAGATATCAGAGATAAATTTCCGGAAGAACAGCTTATGAGTTTAGGACAAACTCACATAGGATCACAATTTACTGACACTCGTTGGTATGCCGACATGGCCAACTACCTAGTTGCCGAAGTAGTACAAAAGGGTATGAGTACCTCCCGAAGAAGGAAGTTCTTTAGGGATGCCAAGTACTACTACTGGGAAGATCCTTACCTGTTTAGAATTTGCCCTGATCAGATAATCAGGAGGTGCGTAGATGAAAAGCAAGCAGCAAGGATTCTTCACCAATGTCACCATGGACCCACTGGAGGTCATCATGGAGCAAACTTAACCGCGAGGAAAGTCTACGAATCAGGATTCTACTGGTCATCTATATTTTGAGATGCGCAAGAGCTTGTAAAGCGTTGCGACGCATGCCAAAGGCAAGGTAATATCTCTATGAATAATGAGATGCCTCGGACTAATATTCAAGCTTGCAAGATCTTCGATATATGGGGATTAGACTTAATGGGCCCATTTCCAAAGTCTAACGGGAAAGAATATATCCTCGTAGCAGTAGATTACGTCTCCAGATGGGTCGAAGCTCAAGCATTTCCAACTAATGATGCAAAAGTCGTTACAAATTTCCTGAAGAGACTATTTTGCAGATTTGGAGCTCTCCGTGCGATAATAAGTGATAGAGGCACACACTTCTGTAACACTCAGTTCATGAAGGTGATGCAACAATACGGAGTTACCCACAAGATGTCCACTGCCTATCATCCGCAGACCAACTGACAAGTAGAGTTCACGAACAGAGCACTCAAAAGAATCTTAGAACGCACTGTCGGCCATCATGGAAATAAATGGGCCGAAAAGCTAGATGATGCTCTGTGGGCATTCTGGACTACTTACAAGAATCCTCTAGGAACTACACCCTACCGAATGATCTATGGAAAAGCTTGTCACCTTCCACTAGAACTCAAATATAAAGCTCTCTGGGCGCTGAAGACCTGCAACCTCGATCCCTCAGTTACCGGAAGACTTAGGAAGATGCAGTTGAACGAACTCGTCGAATTAAGAGACCGAGCATATGAAACGTCATACATCTACAAGGAACGAATGAAGCTTACGCATGATGCAAAATTAATCCCTACAAAGTTCGCCCCTGGCGATAAAGTTCTTCTCTTCAATTCTCGGTTCAAGAAGTTCGCGGGAAATTTAGATCAAGATGGAGTGGCCCATACAAAGTTGTACACGCTTTTCCACACGGAGCCGTGGAGTTGGAGGGACCTACTGGTAATTTCAAGGTCAATGGCCACCGGTTGAAAGCCTATTTAGAAGACCACAATAAGGAGGAGCACCTCTTCTCCTTTGATCCATTCTGAAGATCTAACAAGGAAAACTCGAGCTGTAACGACTTGATAAACAAAGCGCTCTTGGGAGGCACCCCTTGCTTATCCTTTTATTATTTCTTATTTTTATTTTCATTATTTTCAGTCTTAAGATATTATTTCTGCATAAACAACTAAGCGCCATACTTGCGCTTGGTACTTACAAGTTGTTGAATGTGTTTAGGCGAGCATCAGCTTACATTCCCGTGTGCAGGAGGAGGACTCCTGTAGTTTACTCATCCGGAAGCAGTGCTGATCAGAACAGGCTATCAACAGGGCAATTAGGCCCAAGGAGATTAGTATTAGAGAGCGTTGAGGAAGATATCGGCACAGCGCCGCCAACTCCTCCCGTCCGACGATCTAGACGTCTAGCCAGGAGACCAGCCGAGCATATACAGTTGCCAGATACGCATGAGCCACAGATGGTGATCCATTACGGAGCTACGTTGAGTGACCCTGATGTTGCATGGGCACTACTCAGAGATCAGCAGAGACTTTACAAGGCTCTGAGAGCATACCTCCAGCACGAGGGGATGCCACACAGCACTCTGGGCTCATCTTCATTTAGGCTAGCACGCCGTGTTCAGCCGACACGACGGTCTACGCCCGGGCATTCCACACCAGCTTCAGTTCACTCCGTTGCCTCGGATGCTATGCCTGCACACGCTACTCCTGCCCCAGTCACCGAGCCAGTTCCAGTTCTGAGTTGCCAGAGGGTTGTTATCTAGTTACTATTCCTATTTCAGTGGAGCCGCCAATGGCCCGGCATTTGAGATTACTGGGAGCATACCTGACGATGAGCTCTTCCCAGACTTATCCCACCTGGAGATTCCGACAGACATATGTCTAGATTCTCTACTCGGCCCTGAGATGGATATAGGGCAGCCTTTCGAGCACTTGTCGATCCTGGAGGATGATGACGTCCTCAGATACTTTTCAGAACCGACACAGCATTGACCAGGATAGTATCCCATAGACTACTTTATTTTTTTTTAGTTTTAGTTTTTATCTTTTTGAAGCATTGTACTAAAAGTTATATATAGTGGAAATGCTGCCTTTCTCTTTTTGTTCTTCATGCAGAAATTTTATTAAAAGAGACTGGTATGTAGGAGATTTAATGTAGGAAGGCCCAAGTACTAGGAAAGTAACGCGACCATAGGGAAGTAATCTTTCCTCAACCCTGTTTCAATTATAACGCACTAAAATCTCTAAGTGTGGGGTAACCCCCGCAACTAACTTAGAATTTTAGAAGTCATGTCCTTAATTTATAAAGTATCAAAATATTCTTTCTAGAGAACATTAGGGACAATGTTCTTCTAAGTGTAGGGTAATGGGTAAAGTTTTTTAGGTCGAAAGTTTTAAAGTCAAGTAACCAAAAACGCCAAGTTTTGAAAAATTCTTTTGTTCAAAAGTAATTAAGCAATGGATATTGGGTAATTTTGAAAAATTCTTACTTTTTTTTGCCCAAAAGATCTAATAAAATTGCTAGAAATCGGTTTTCGGAACATTTATTAGAACGGAACGATCACGCTGAAACTAATGTTTTGTGTCAAAATATTTCTTTTAAGAAAATATGTTAAAGGCTACGCATGATCAAGCACGACCCCTACTCTAAAAAGTGAGGAATCTTGGGCCCAAAGTATCTGTATGACCCATCAAATCTAAAGTACTTTGTTATTTCAATTGATGAGCGTGTCGGTGTGCGGTTCAAATTAGAACTTGGTTCAGCCATACGTTTCAAGGCCAATGTTTAGCAAGCGCCATACGTGGTTCAGGTACGATACTCCTTTCGAAATTATTTTGAATAGAAAAGACAAAAAGCCATCCATTTCCGTTTCCACTCCACGCAATTTTAAACCGACCAACTCACATAAAGAGTTGATGAATTAGAAATGTTCACCCTAAATTCACTTCCAAAATACACCATTCATTCCCCTTTCTATTCATCCAAAGATCCAGAGATAAATGAAGAGATAGATCAATCTATTTCGCTTCAAAAGCACTAGTCGAAAGATTCCGAACCCCTGATTG
This sequence comes from Rutidosis leptorrhynchoides, assembly GCF_046630445.1. Lineage (NCBI taxonomy): Eukaryota > Viridiplantae > Streptophyta > Magnoliopsida > Asterales > Asteraceae > Rutidosis > Rutidosis leptorrhynchoides. The sequence goes on from NC_092334.1 coordinate 202,066,473, forward strand.
TTTTTGATAGGTCAAAGACCTATTTTCGGTGGATTATCACTTCCTCTCTAGGCACCAGGAATGAAAGACAAAAGTTATGAAGAAAGGGTATGCCGAAAAAAAATGTGTTTATAAAAGAGCAAAGTCTCTAAAGAGCAAAGTCTCAAATAAGGCAAAAAGAAACCTAAGGAGATGTCCTGAAGAAGAATGCTGGAAGAGCAAAAGAAAATTCTAGACAAAGTCTTAGCGACATCCGCCTCTTCCGAAGAAAACCTTTACGGAATTCTCAGCCATTATCTATCCAAAATGGATACTCTGAAGAATCAAAGTCTATCAATTCTCTCAAATTAAAAGATCTGGATACCTTTCACCAAATTCATAAATTTCCAACCAAACCCTATAACTCGTCTTCCTCTTGAAAGAATGCTTAGGAAGAAGATCAGTGCCATCCTTACTTAACCGGTGGAGATATCGATGCTTTACCAAGCCTATGATGAGAACTGTTACACGACTGGCTTCTGAGCGACAATACAACTAGAATAGGACACCCTAAACACTTGAGTGATATGAGTGATCCGTCAGTAAGGAGCCTGATCATGTATACTCTACATCCGAGAGTTGGAAAGTACACCTTTTCCACTATGGACGCAATTGAAATCTAGCGGCCAAATCATCGAAGCTCGAAACTTTTTCTAATACTTTCGAAAGATGTACCGACTTCTGATGGAAGCATAATAAAAAGATCTACGGGTAGGGCAAGGAAGAATCTATTAGAAAGATCCCGATATTCCCGCTTTCTTGCTTGAGGACAAGTAAAGCTAAGTGTGGGGTATTTGATATCGGAAAAAAGTCACATTTTTACCCCCTAAATCAGGTCCTAAAACAATAAAGATTAAAACTTTGTGGGCAAAATTATCGCTTTTTCAGTTGATTTTATAGATTAAGTAGTTACAAAGGTGATGCAAAAAGAATCAAGTAAAACGGAGCTAAAACGAAGATTCTAGAGCGAAAACGGTGAAAGACAAGAAATCAAGTAATGATCCAGGGAATCAAGGCTGGTCAGTGCAAAATACGGCTTGCCATACGGCCTGCCATATGGCCTGCCAGTATGGATACGCCCTGCCAGATACGCCCCACCAAGTGCCTTCACCATACGGCCTGCCTTGCATATGGCCTGCCAAATACGCCCTGCCGTACGCCTTGCCATACGCCCTGCCAGGCGTATTTGGCAGAATTCCATGTCTATTTAAGGGCCTTTCTCCATTCATTCTAAGACACACTCAACTTGCAATTCAATTTACATTTTCAATATTTTAGTTAGTTTTTAGCAGTAGTTAGCTTAGCTTTTATTTTCCGGAGGATATCCCGGCGAGTCCCTGCGATCCCGGGCAGATTAGTTCGGCCTTTTCAGGTTTTTATCCGAAACGCTTGTCTTTTGTATTAAACATGTATTCTTACTCTTTATATTTAATAATGCGTTCTGATATTTCCATGATAGCTTAATTTATCTGTATGTTTCCATGATAGAAGTTTGGGTTAGCGTAATTATGTTAATATAGTACGGTTATTTTTATAATGTTGAACTAGAAAGTCTGATAGATTTGTATGCTAGCATCTTAAGGATTGACCAACTTAGGTTGTGATCAGGACTTGTCCACCTATATGAAATTAGCTACTTCATAGGATTAAGACCCCAGGTTATACTGTATCTGAAGATTCTATGAACTCGGTATGGCCGCAGTTTCCGAGAGGCATTTAATGTACTTTTAGGACATGGAACATAGGAATTGAGATATGAATGACCTAGTATGCCTATTAACTGTTCCGAAGAGACTTCCTAGGAGCTATTAAGATCTAGTTAGTGCCTTTACTGAATGACCCAAGCCTATTGCATGTTCTTGTCTGATTGTTGCCCTAGGTCTTAGTCATATCAACTGTTTAGGTACTTATTAGGTTTCTATCTACTTTACTATCAGTATATTAACTGTAATTTTTATAATGTTTGATTTGTTGTGATCTCACTAGTATGATGTAATGGTTGTTAGTTTCCATTTAAGGTTTTGCCAACTTAAACCGACGGACTCCTTCCGTTTGTGATCAGTGTTCAATCAACACGGCACGTTGTTATTCAGTTATCTAAACTGATAACGAGGGATAGGATTAGAGCTTACCTTACTAATAAACCTAGTACTTTACTGAGGATAACCTTCGAGGTATTGTTACACTTCAGTTATAAGACCAAGTGACATACTTCTCACTGCTCAAAGAGAACTCCGAGAGTCCAGAGATAAGTAGGTCTGTGTAATTGGCTCATCCAACTAGATCAACATCATTCCAAGCATAGTTTTAACATAAGCATAATTACCTTTCCCTAACCCAATACTGATATCTTGGTCAACATTTCCCTGATCTGCATACTCCGGATATCCTTCCGCTTTATTTACTTTTCTGCATTTAGGACCTTTAGCTAAAATTAACTATTATCTTTATCTAGGTAATTTAACTAAAAGACAATTATCCCCTTGATCTTCAATTCGTTAATCAGCATAAAATTCGACACTAGGTTAACTTACACCTTCTACACCTTAGAAAGTAAAAGAAAATTTAGGCCCCGCAAAATATAAATAAACGAAGACACGGTGTGCTACCGAATCAGACACCCTGCGACCTAACGACACCGCAGAAATAAAACCGTCCATAAGTGGCACATCAACATATTTTAAAAGACGTTGCATTCGAGTCGTTGAGTTCATCAAGATTATTATTAAGTCAATTATAGTTGGTTATATTATGAAATGGTATGCATGCCGTCAACTTTCGATGTAATGAAAGTTTGTCTTTTAAAAAAGAATGCAATGTTCGTAAAATGTATCATATAGAGGTCAAGAACCTCGCGATGTAACCAAATGTAATGTATTCATCCAGATGGAATAGGACGGGTCACGACACCTGCCAAGTTCCAAAAGAAGTACTTACACTTTAGGTGGTATGTGGTTTTCTTAATCATCAACCGATGTTTCCAGATGACACAGAGTGGATCTGATAGCATGACGGTCCCGACGCTGAAGTTCTTCTACTCTTTTATAAGAGTAGAGCATCCAGATTATGCTGAACTGTTGTGGGATCTGGTACAAGCTCAAGTAGATAAGACAAGGATTTAAGACCCATGTTCGAATAGTGAACATTTGTGAATATTATAAAAACTGGCAGTTTTCTGTTTCAGCATGGGGTCACGGCGCGGCCAATAGGCCCGCGGCGCGGCTATTGTCAGGTGGAAGTTCTTTTATTTATTTAATTGAAGAGGGTCATTTTGGTATTTTTACTTGGAGAACAAATTTAAGGCCACCAGAGTAGTTTAGGAGGGTCTTTCACTCCTCTTTCACCCACCTTATCTCTTCCAATTCAATTTTAGAGAGAGAAAGAGTTTTAGTGTGAGAAAACTTAAATCAAGGAAGAAGAAGCTTGTTTCGGGTTCAAACTCGAGCATGAAAGTTGTTCATCTAGTCACTAGCTACGTTTTAATTGTGGTGGTAAGTCCTAATCTTGATTTCCTTACTTTAAATTAGTTTAAGGGTTAGGGTTTCGGTTAGTGATGAACTTAAAACCCATTTGTTAGTAATTTAGGGGTTTTGGGTAAGTTGAGTCATGAGGACTCAAGAATGACTAACCTAGGATTTCAAGTGATTAAATGGTGTTTATGGGTCTTAAATGGTTGTAAATAACTAGCACACCTTGTTGATTTTGTAAATGGGCGTTATTTGGGTTATGGGTGACCAAAATGGTGTGTTGACTTTGAAATGGGTCAAACGAGTTTTGAATGACCAAGTGGTGTGTAGTTGGGTGATTTAATGCCATGGTCGCTAGTTTTAGTGATTATTGGTAAGTTAGGCCTATGATTGGCGTTATGAGGGCAATGGGTGAACAATTGCACTAAGTGGTTTATTTTGAGCGGGTTAAGAGTTCCTTTTAGATAAGTGTTGATTTTATGTTAATATAATAGGTGATTTCATTGACAGTTAAAGAGTTTGTTGGCTTACCTTCATTTTGGATACAAGGTGAGTGGAATAATTATATGCGTAGGTATATAATGTATTTATTTGTATGATATGGTATGAACCAAAGAGCCGGTAGTGCCATAGTATGTGCGAGTGTGCTACAATATGAACCAAAGAGCCGGTAGCATCGTAGTACGTGTGTTGTAGTGTGAACCAAAGAGCCGGTAGCACTTTAGCGCGAGTATGACTCGGGTTGTGATGTGAACCAAAGAGTCTGTAGCATCATGACCGATGCGTATGGTGTGAACCAAAGAGCCGGTAGCACCATGACGTGAGTATGGTTAACCATATTGTTTGTGTATGCGTTGTAGTGTAGCATATTGTATTGTTTCGATTATATGCTATTGATTATGCTAGTTGCGGCATTGGTGGTTATAGCTTCGTACTTGAGATGGTATGCGAATTATATTGCTAGCATGTATGCGCTATGTGAGTAAGTGGTTGCAAGTAGGTATATTATATATGTATGTGTATAATTATTGCATTCACTAAGCGTTTTGCTTACCCTCTCGTTGTTTACCTTTTTAGACTCCGGCGTGGACAAGGGCAAGGGTATATGTTTGGACTAGCGATCTCCCTACATGATTATGCTAGAGTTTAGCTTTTAGAGTTCGACCTAGGTTTGGGTAGTTTAACCCCAAAAACCATGCTCGGGTTTTTGTTTGGTAATTAAACTTGTCGGTTGAAACTCATATTTTGAATTGTAATTGAGCAAATGATGCTCGGTGGTCAAATACTCGAATTGTGATCGTTAAAACATGTAAACTTTATTTACTTATGCGGCGGGAAGCCCATGTGTTGATGAACGTCGGTTAGCACAAAATTTGAGGGTTATATAATTTTGTATAAGTCAGAATCTGATCTGGGGTGGAGCCGCAGCGCGGCCCCTTTGCGGCGCGCCGTGGAACTTAGTATATATTGGGGACAGTCATTTTTGAAGGATGCTGACTTTCAGCATGTCAGTCGAGCCACGTCGCGGCCAAGGAAGGCGCACCGCGCCTTGGTCTTGACAGCCCTGCATATTTAAAAAAAAACATTTGTGTTATTAACGGGTTGGGGCATTACAAGTGGTATCAGAGTATGGTCTAATGGATTTAGGCGAATTGAGATAGGTGCCTAGACTTAGACTCATTGTGTATGCGTTTAATGCGGGGCTTGTAGGAGACGGGTCTGACCGGGATTGGTTAGTGCCTAAGTTTATGTGAACTAACTTGCACTAATTGTTTGTGTTGTGTTTGCAATCATCAAGCGAGATAGACGTTGTACTAGCAAGTTAATGCGACGTGCTCATGTAACAATGACTAGCTACCATTGTTACAGGTTCAAATCGTGTCAAACGAGTAATGTACGATGATTGTTGAGCAACATTAGGCGGTGAGGAGTATATATAATTATGTCATGTCCTTTCGTTTCGTTGTTTAACTTATTCCGTTTTATAGAATGGAGATAAGGAATGGACACGATACCGATAACAGAGGTACGAGCGAGGACTCCGAGTTCATGGCCAAGGTTGAGGCCATTATGCAAAGGCGTCACACGGCTTTTCTTGAGGACGTTAAGAAGATATTCCTAGATTCAATTGAAGAGCAAGTAGTCAATCTAGTCAAAGAACAAGTTAAGGTTGTTCTTCATGAAGATAATGTCGGAAGGCGAGACTTCCACTACAAAAATTTCAAGGATGCTCAACCTCCCACTTTTGATGGCGAATGAGACCCACTCAAGAGTGCTCGTTGGATCTACGATATGGAGGGGCTTTTCATACTAGTGAGTGCCCTCTTGATAAGAAGACGAGGTATGGTAGTAGCATGATGAGGGGTGATGCCAAGTTATGGTGGGACACAAAAATCCGACTTTATGGCGAAGAACAAAGTATGAGTTTGACATGGGATGAGTTTAAGGAGGAATTTTTCAAGGAGTACCGAACTTCGGTCGATCTTTCGAGGCTTAAGGACGAGTTGCGTACTTTGAGGCAAGGGTCAATGGATTTGAACACTCTCAAATCCACCTTCTTATCAAAGACCCAATTTTTCCCGGAGTATGTCGGGAATGACCATATGTTGAGAGAAGATTTCTACCGAATCTTGAATGATAACTATCAAGAAAGGATTAGTACGAACTCGGTGAAAACTTTTGTTGATTGTTCGACATAGCTAAGGGTTTTGAGTCGCTTGCTCCGAGAAAGAGTGACTTCACCTTTGGCAAGCGAAAATTTGAAGCTACTAGCCACTCGAACAAGAAGAGTAGGGGTGTGACCAAGAGTGTTAGTAGTGTGAAAAAGGGGGCCTCTAAGGGTTTTGGACCCACGTGCTATAATTGTGGGCGACAAGGGCACTTGGCTCGTGATTGTACGAACTCATTTTCTAACAAATCATTTGTTTTAATTGTCAAAAAAGGGACACCGAAGGACAGAATGACCCGATTTGCGGAATGATCAAGTTAAGAAGCTAGAGAAAGCGACGGGTACGGCTAGGGGATGAAATTACTTGATGACCAATGATGAAGCCAAACAATCCAATGAAGTTGTCTCAGGTACTTTCATGGTTAACTCTAATCCGGCAAGGACCTATTTGATAGCGGCGCTAATTTATCGGTTGTGTCACCGCGATTTGTGTCTAAGATTAATAAGTCGCTAGCTAAGTTAAGTCATCCGGTAGAAGTTGAAATAGAAGATGGTAAGACGGTGCTACGGGTTAATGTTTGTAGAGATTGTAATGTTGTGTTTGGTACCGAAACGTTTAAAATCGACCTCATTCCGATGACTTTGGGTGAATTTGATATCGTTGTTGGCATTGATTGGCTCGATCGTTATAGAGCCAATATTGCATGCCACAAAAAGTTCATTCGTGTAAAGACCCCAAGTGGGGGAGAGTTAATCCTTCATGGTGATAGGCGAAGGAGACTCGTAACATTATGCACTTATGCACGGGCGCGACGTTTCCTTAATAGTGGTGGCATGGTCTTTCTTTCCCATGTAGTTGATACTCGTGATGAGCTACCATCTATTCGTGAAATTCCGGTGGTTAATGAATTCGAAGACGTTTTTCTGGATGAGTTACCGGGTGTTCCGGTGGAAACAAGTCGAATTTCGCATTGAGTTGGTTCCGGGGGATACCCCCATTGCTAAGACTCCTTATCGTTTAGCACCAATAGAAATGCAAGAGTTATTGAACCAAACCCAAGAGTTGCTTGAATATGGTTTCATTCGACCGAGTGCCTCGCCATGGGGTGCTCCGATTTTATTCGTGAAGAAGAAGGATGGTAGTATGCGGATGTGCATTGATTACCGGGAGTTGAACAAAGTGACGATCATGAATCGTTATCCGTTGCCTCGGATTGACGATTTGTTTGACCAACTCTAAGACGCGACGTATTTTTATAAAATTGACTTACGGTCCAGCTATCACCAAATGCGGGTCCGTGAGGAGGATATTGAGAAGACGGCTTTTTGAACTCGTTACGGGCATTTCGAATTCGTAGTAATGCCTTTTGGTCTTACGAATGCACCGGCGGCATTCATGGATCTTATGAACTGAGTGTGCCAACCTCTGTTGGACAAGTCGGTAATTGTGTTCATTTACTACATACTTGTCTATTCTAAGAGTATGAGGGAACATGAACACCATTTGTGCGAAGTGTTGAAGATGTTACGGAAGGAGAAATTGTATGCTAAATTCTCCAAGTGTGAATTTTGGCTAAGGGAAGTGCAAGTAGACCCGGGGAAGATAGAGACGGTGAAGAGTTGGGGACAACCGGCTACACCTATGGAAATTCGAAGTTTTCTCGAATTAGCCGGTTATTATCGTCGTTTTATCCAAGGCTTTTCTAAGATCGCTTCTCTGTTAACAAAGTTGACAAGGTAGAACGCGAGATTTAATTGGGAAAATGAGCAAGAGATTGCTTTCCAATTGTTAAAGGATAAATTGTGTCAAGCTCCGGTGCTGGTATTACCGGAAGGTGTAGAATATATGACGGTTTATTGTGATGCCTCATTAAATGGGCTCGGGCGTGTTCTCATGCAACGGGGTAAAGTCATCGCTTACGCCTCTCGACAGTTAAAGGAACACGAAAAGAGATACCCGACTCATGACCTTGAATTGGCGGCGGTGGTTCATGCGTTGAAAATTTGGCGCCACTACTTGTATGGTGTCAAGTGTATGATTTATTCGGATCACAAGAATTTGAAACATCTCTTTAACCAACAAGATTTGAATTATTGTCAACGTAGATGAATGGATGTGGTAAAGGATTATGATTGTGAGATACTTTACCATCCGGGTAAGGCGAATGTGGTCGCGGATGCGTTGAGTCGAAAGAGTCAACATCCAGCAATACGAGTAGGATCGTTACGCATGATTATTACTAACGATTTTCTTGTAAAGCTTGGTGAGATTCAAATTGAAGCTTTTGTTAACAACAAGCATGAAGTACGAATCATGGGGCAAATGGAGTCTATTACTTTAGGCCCGCATGGTTTATTGTCCTATCAAGGAAGAGTGTGGGTGCCTAGAATGGGAGATTACCGTCAAGTGCTAGTTGATGAAGCACATAAGTCAAAGTATTCCATTCATCCGGGTGCGACAAAGATGTATCTTGATTTGAAGAAAGAATATTGGTGGCCGGGTATGATACGTGATGTCGTTAAGTACGTTGAACAATGCGTCACGTGTTTGCAAGTTAAGGTCGGACACCAAAAGCCGTATGGTATGTTACAACCATTAGAAATCCCGAAATGGAAATGGGAGCACATTACCATGGATGTCATTACAAAGTTACCAAAGACAACGAGAACCCAATTTGATACGATTTGGGTGATAGTTGATATATTGATGGAGAGTGCTTTATTTCTTCTCATTCGGGAAAGGATATCGTCGGAGACTTTGTCTAAGTTGTTTATCAAAGAAGTGATATCTAGGCATGGAGTTCCTATGTCTATTGTTTTAGATCGAGATACTCGTTTCACGTCTCGATTTTGGAATAAGTTTCATGAAGATATGGGTACTCAATTGAAGATGATCACGTCGTATCATCCTCAAATGGACAGTCAAACCGAACGTATGAATCAAACGTTAGAGGATATGTTACGGGCATGTGTTATTGATTTCGGTGGTAGTTGGGATGAGCACTTACCTTTGGTGGAATTCTCGTACAACAATAGCTATCATGCTAATATCGAAATGCCACCGTATGAGATGCTTTATGGGCGAAGGTGTGAAACTCCAATTTGTTGGGGTGAAGTGGGACAAAGGGAAATCGAGAGTACCGACTTGGTTTTAGAGACGAATAGTAAGATTGAGATGATTCGGGCTCGATTAAAGGCAGCGCAAGATAGAAAAAAATCTTATACTGATAAGCGTAGGTGACCGATTGAGTTCCAAGAAGGTGACATGGTGATGCTTAAGGTTTTGCCGTGGAAGGGTGTTATTCTGTTTCGAAAATGGGGAAAGTTAGCTCATCGGTTTATTGGACCTTTTAAAATTTTGGCTCGTGTTGGTGAAGTTGCTTATAGACTAGAGTTTCCTGAAGAGCTTGCAGGATTCATACCACATTTCATGTTTCCTACCTCCGTAAGTGTCTTGCGGATGACTCGACGTGGGTACCGTTGGATGAGATTTCATTGAATAACAAGTTAGAGTACGTGGAGGAACTGATTGCCATTCTTGATGAGAAGATCAAAATGTTGCATAACAAGAAGGTGAGGACATTTAAAGTCCAATGGCGTCATCGAAAGGGTTCCGAGTTTACGTGTCACGACCCAGAAAATTTCGACTTATTTTTAACTCGATTCTCTATATAATTTAATATTTCCGATACGATAAACAAAGTCTGTAATGTTGAGTCTCAAAATTTGTGAACTGTTTTTATATATCCACTTGACTTTCAACTGTTATCGACGATTCACGAACAACTATTTGTAAATAAATACAAATATATTTATATATAAATAAATATATATTATTTTGAAAAATAATTGGAGATAATATACAACTTAATTGTTAGAAATAAATATGAAAAATGATATAAGTAATACTAAAACTTATTAATAATATATATATATATATATATATATATATATATATATATATATACACATTTGGTTTCGAATTCATTTAGTAAACGATTGTAGCACTCGTTCATCATTTGATGATTATTTAAGCAAGTTAAATTAAAACTTATGTGATTTTAAAAATAAACGCTGATTCGAAAATGAATTAAAAAAATTATAGGCTTATTAAAAATGTATTGAGAATCTAATTTGATAAATTCTAACATTTTGAATATTTTACCTAGGATTGAGTGCTAATAGTTGATTTAAAATTTATTTAATAATTTTAAATAATTAATGACCGTTTTTATAAAATAATGATTAGAATAAATATTTATATTTAATATAAATTTGAGATTTTTCTGAATACTTTTATCCGCCACTAATTACCAACGGAGTATGAAATTCAGTCCGTAATAGACGACGGCTAACATTTTACACGTTTTATTTTTAAATTATATTATAATTATTATTATATTATATATATTTTTGTCAAACATATATCCGTGAACTTAGATTATTGATTGGTTACTGTGTTTATTCTTGCATCTCTAAATCTATATTATATGTATACACTTAGTACACTGCACATCTTAAAAAGACACCACACTTTTGTTAGTGATTGATCAAACCTTTCTTTATATAATATACATACATATTGAGATACAATGAGCTAACACTGTACCCATTCTGTTTCCTATCAATTCGTTCACATGGATTAAAAGTACTATATTAACTATTAACTATTAACTATTATATACTAATTGTGGTGGGAAAAATGTAGTTTAAATTATATCCGATTGTAGTTTTGAGTTTGCGTTCACATTACATCCGGTCCCTCAACTTCAGCTATATTTACACAACGACCCCTCAAGTTTACACTTTACCAGGGGTTAAAAGTGTAAACATATAATTTTATTAAAATAAAAGAAACTAATTCCACCCGAATTTATAACGGGCCATATCTTCTCGCTCGGTGCTAGTTAAATTTTTCCGAGACCACCGTTCAATTCGGAAAAATCGTACGAACCCAACGGACTAACTATACGTGAAACGGACAATTTTTAAAAAAACACTAAACATAACCACAACCCATATCTTCCCGCTCACCACGAGTTAAATTTTTTCGACGGCAGCGTCAGACTCGAAATAATTTTATGAACAAAACGAAACTAACCACGTTCGAAACGGACATTTTTTAAAAAACGCTAAACACAACGACAGCACGTATGTTTCTGGTCGCCGCGAGTTAAATTTTTTCAACAGCATCGTTACACTCGAAAAAATCTATTGAACAAAAAAAACTAACTACGTTCGAAACGGATACTTTTTAAAAAATGCTTAACACAACGACATCTAAAACGGCGCTTAACACATGAGCCGTGTTCCTCTATGTAAATACACAATGCTACGTTAAATATGAATACGCAGCTTGAAAGCCCCAACAGCAACGCGCTGGCCGGTCCGGACTAGTTATTATTATTATTATTATTATTAATATAATTATTATTATTCTTAGTATTATTATTATTAATATACTTATTAATTATTAATACTAATTAAATATAAAAATAGTAAAGACATATAACAGAATTTGTTTCTACCCTATCTGCTTTATTTTTTTTCTTCGTAAATTGATTTCCTGTCTGATATTGTTACATGTCCACTTCAATCACATTACAAAACAAGAATCATCCATTATATATTATCCTCTGCAATTAGTGAAGGAAAGAAAAACCAAGAGTTTAACAAAAAAAAAAAAAATATATAAAGCTCGAAACCTCTGCTCTCAATATCTTTTAAGCAATAGCTCGAAACCAAATAATTCTTCAAAATCTAAAAATGTAGTAGTGTTAGGATTCATTTAATCAAACTATCTACAAATTTTTATCCTCCAATTCCTTCTCTTGATTTTGAATTTGAGAGTCAAAGTTTAAAAATCAAAAAGTCAACAATTGTTCTATGATCGAATTCGAGTTACCTGTTACAATTAAAGTAAAATTGATGATCTCCAAAGGTTTTATGAATGATTTACTACATATTTCATGTAGTAATCATAGGCTATAAGTGCTCAAATTTTAAAACTCAATTTTGGAGTTAGCCTTCCTCGTCGAGCTTCTGCTTCAGCTGTTTAAATTTTTTTTTTCTTGTCTGTTGATCGAAATCACCTCAGAAGGTTGTTCCCGTTCTAGTATCACACCCTAATTCAAATTTTAAATACGCGGCTATGATTAATTTGGCTTTGGTCGATTGAGTTGTACAAGAGGAAGAAGATGAAAACAGACAAACGGGTTATATAGAATTAACAAGGTATTTAATCAGATAAAATGAAATAGAGGGACGGTTTAATGGTGTGTCGTGTTAACAAGAGGTTGAGGGGTTGAGCCTGGTCTGTGGCATTTTTTTAAAAGCTCATTCTTTAAGGTTGTATTATTATTATTATTATTATTATTATTATTATTATTATTATTATTATTATTATTATTATTATTATTATTATTATTATTATTATTATTATTATTATCATTATTATTATTAATTATTAATTATTGTTGTCATTATGTTAAATATTATTATTACTAATATTAAAAATATAATTATTAATATTAATAATACAATTTATATTATTATCATTATTGTTAGTATTATTATTATTATTATTATTATTATTATTATTATTATTATTATTATTATTATTATTATTATTATTATTATTATTATTATTATTATTATTATGATTATCATTAATATTAAAATGATTAATAAAATTATTGTTATTATTATTACTAACCTTAGTATTAGTATTAACATTATTATTATCATTATTATTATTGTGATTAACATAAGTATTGTTATTAATAATATCATTACTATTATTAATATGATTATCATTATTAGTATTGTTATTATTAAAATTATTATCATTATTATCATTAGTAGTAAAATTGTTATTATTATAGTTATTATTATTATCAGTATAATTATTACTATCATTATCATTATTACTACAAGTATCATTACTTTCAAATCTATCATTTTCATTAAAAGTAGTATTATAATTATCATTTTGTTATCATTAAAAACTATCATCATCTTTATTAAAATTATCATTAACCTTATTAGTAAAGTTATTATCTATATCATTATTAAAATTAACATTATTATTATTATTATTATTACTATTATTACTATCATTATTATTATTATCATTCTTATCATTTTAGTATTATTACAAATAGATATTTTTTACATTACAATAATATTAATATTACATATCATTATATTTTTATGATATTAACTAAGCTATAGATAAAATATATCAATTAATATATAAATATGTATTGTTATCATATAAAAACGCTAATATAAAATTTTTTTTACATGTTATACAGAATGATAAATATTAGTTATATAAAATATATAAATTAAATATGTTAAATTTATCTAAATAACATATAATATAACAAGTATATTATAAATAATAATATATATAAACTTTCTCGGTCACAATTATATGTGTTAATATATATACTTGATATAGGTTCGTGAATTCGAGGCCAACCCTGCATTGTTCAGTTTCGTCGTATGCATATTTTTACTACAAAATATCGTATCATGAGTTTTATTTGCTCCCTTTTTACTAAATGCTTTTGCAATATATATATTTTTGGGCTGAGAATACATGCGCTTTTATAAATGTTTGACGAAATAGACACAAGTACTTAAAAACATTCTACGACTGAATTATGATTACACCGGACATCACCCCTGTTTCTTTTGCTTGGTAGCCTAAGAATTAGTTGGACATTATAATCGTCACTAATTGACGCGAATCTTAAAGATAGATCTACTGGCTTTAACACGCCCCAGTCAGAGAATTTGAACTGCTTTAGTACTTCGAATTTTACTATACAACTGCCATCTTTAAAAGGAATGACCTGTTTATAAGGTGTATACAACCGTCATTTTTAAAAGGGATAGCCTGTTTGTATGCTGTTAGCATACTGATTGTGAGTGCCAGTATGCAGGGGGATATTCTATATGCATTTTGTTAAGGTCGGTTACCAGGTGTTTAATTCATATGGATGATTTTATACACTTGCGAGTGTATGGTTTTATATATTTGAAATCTTGTGGTCTATTAAAATTATTGAAATCATTGTTTATGATAAACCTATGAACTCACCAACCTTTTGGTTGACACTTTTAAGCATGTTTATTCTCAGGTATGAAAGAAATCTTCTGCTGTGCATTTGCTCATTTTAAAGATATTACTTGGAGTCGTTCATTGCATATTTCAAAAGAAGTTGCATTAGAGTCATTGAGTTCAAAAAGATTATTATTATTAAGTAAATGATAGATTAGTCGTTTATAGTTTGGATATTACGAAACGGTATGCATTTTTGTCAACTTTCGTTGTAATGAAAGTATATCTTTTAAAAACGAATGCAATGTTTGTAAAACATATTATATAGAGGTCAGTACCTCGCAATGGGATCGGATGGTGATGTATTCGTTCAGGTGGATTTGGACGGGTCGTTACATTATGTGGGAATCCGAAGAGTTTATTTTGGTGTATCTTCCTGCTTGTCATGCGGCTTGGATTGCGAAGACGCAATCCGAGTCAAGTGAGGGAGAGTTGTAAGACCCAAGTTCGAATAGTGCACATTTGTGAATATTATAAAAAACTGGTGGTTTTCTGTTTCAGCATGGGGCCGCGGCGCGGCTATCGTTAGGTGGAAGTTCTTTTGTTTATTAATTGAAGATGGGCATTTTGGTATTTTCACTTGGAGAATGGATTTAAGGCCACTAGATCAGTTTAAGAGGGTCATTCACTCCTCTTTCACCCACCTTATCTCTTCCAATTCAATTTTAGAGAGAGAAAGAGTTTTAATGTGAGAAAACTTAAATCAAGGAAGAAGAAGCTTGTTTCGGGTTCAAACTTGGGTATTAAAGTTGTTCATCTAGTCACTAGCTACATTTTAATTGTGGTGGTAAGTCCTAATCTTGATTTCCTTACTTTAAATTAGTTAAAGGGTTAGGGTTTGGGTTAGGGTTTAACTTAAAACCCATTTGTTAGTAATTTGGGGGTTTTGGGTAAGTTGAGTCATGAGGACTCAAGAATGACTAACCTAGGGTTTCAAGTGATTAAATGGTGTTTATGGGTCTTAAATGGTTGTAAATCACTAGCACACCTTGTATGTAAATGGGTGTTATTTGGGTTAGGGGGTGTTGACTTTGAAATGGGTCAAACGAGTTTTGAATGACCAAGTGGTGTGTAGTTGGGTGATTTAATGCCATGGTCACTAGTGTTAGTGATTATTGGTAAGTTAAGCCTATGATTGGTGTTATGAGGGCAATGGTTAAGAGTTCCTTTTAGATAAGTGTTGATTTTATGTTAATATAATAGGTGATTTCGTTGACGATTGAAGAGTTTGTTGGCTTACCTTCGTTTTGGATAAAAGATGAGTGGAATAATTATATGCGTAGGTATATAATGTATTTATTTATATGATATGGTATGAACTAAAGAGCCGGTAGTGCCATAGTATGTGCGAGTGTGCTATGATGTGAACCAAAGAGCCGGTAGCATCGTAGTACGTGTGTTGTAGTGTGAACCGAAGAGTCGATAGCACTTTAGCGCGAGTATGACTCGGGTTGTGATGTGAACCAAAGAGCCGGTAGCATCATGACCGATGCGTATGATGTGAACCAAAGAGCCAGTAGCACCATGACGCGAGTATGGTTAACCATATGGTTTGTGTATGCATTGTAGTGCAACATATTTTATTGTTTCGATTATATGCTATTTATTATGCTAGTTGTGGTATTGGAGGTTATAGCTTCGTACTTGAGATGGTATGCGAATTTTATTGCTAGCATGTATGCGGTATGTGAGTAAGTGGTTGCAAGTAGGTATATTATATATGTATGTGTATAATTATTACATTCACTAAGCGTTTTGCTTACCCTCTCGTTGTTTACCATTTTAGGCTCCGGCGTGGACAAGGTCAAGGGTGAGACGACCCGTCCTAATCTATAAGGACAAATACAATAACATATGGATACATTGTGATGTACTTGACCTCTATATGATACATTTTACAAACATTGCATTCGTTTTTAAAAGACAAACTTTTTTACATCGAAAAGTTGACGGTATGCATACCATTTCATAATACATCTAACTATAATTAACTTAATAATAATCTTGATGAACTGAACAACTCGAATACAACGTCTTTCGAAATATGCCATGAATGACTCCAAGTAATATACTTAAAATGAGCTAATGCACAGCGGAAGATTTCTTTAATACCTGAGAATAAACATGCTTAAAAGTATCAACAAAAAGGTTGGTGAGTTCATTAGTTTATCATAAACAATTATTTTCATTATTTTAATAGACCACAAGATTTCATATTTCCATTTCTCATAAACATCAACTCATATCAGGCATTTCGCACTGAATAGAGATAAAAATCATTTATATGGTGAACACCTGGTAACCGACATTAATTAGATGCATATAAGAATATCCCCTATCATTCCGGGACATCCATCGGACATGATAAAACAACATCGAAGTACTAAAGCATCCGCTCCAACGGATGGGGTTCGTTAGGCCCAATAGATCTATCTTTAGGATTCGTGTCAATTAGTAGATCGGTTTACCAATTCTTTGGTTACCAAGCAAAAAGGGGCATATTCGACTTCGATCATTCACCCATATAATGTAGTTTCGATTACTTGTGTCTATTTCATAAAATATTCATAAAAGCAGCGCATGTATTCTCAGTCCCAAAAATATATATTGCAAAAGCATTTAAAAAGGGAGTAATGAAACTCACACTACTGTATTTCGTAGTAAAAATACTTATATCGTCATTGAACAAGTGCAAGGTTGGCCTCGGATTCACGAACCTATATTAATTATATATATTTATATGTTGGTCAATATTTGTCTTACAATTTAGGTCATGTCATAGTGTATCACAATCCTAATGCTCGAGTCTAATATGCAAAAGTCAAAAAAGTCAATTTGACCATAAAAAATGATTTACAAAATCTATACATGGTTATTATATAGTTTAAATATAGTAATTTTATATATTTAAATATTTTTAATAGATTTATTAGAGTAAATAATATAATTCATTTATTAATAAATAAAATTTTATATTAAAATTTATATAATAGAAATATACCTTTATATATCTTAAGTAATAAAATTTATAAAGTTCATTTAATGTCATAAAAATAATATGATAGGTATTATTAATGTAATTATATTACACGTAGTAAAATATCTTTGTATCGTATATTTATTTGATAAAATAATATCGATAATAACAATAGTAAGTAAAAGTTGTATTATTTTATAATAATAATTATTATTATTCTACAAATAATATTAATAGCAATATTTATTTTTACTAAAAAATGATATTATGATAAAATGATATTTTTATTAAAAGTAATACTAAAATGATAATGATATTTTATATTAACAATGATATTCCTATAAATAATAATTTTTGCCAAGAATGATAGTTTTAATATTAATAATACTTTTAATAATAATGATAAAAATAATAGAAACGATATTTTCTATTTAAATCAATACCTTTCAATATTTTAACTTCATCATGATACTTATACTCATTATTTCGTAATCAATTTGTTAATAGTTTTTAGTCGTCTTTTATATCGCGTTTATATTAATGATAATAATAGTAATCATAATAATTAGGTGTTACTAATATTAGTTTTAATTATAATAATACTAATAATAATAAATAATTTGATAATATTAATGATAATACTAATAACCATTTTAATGATAATAATAATAATACTAATTATAACTTTAACGATAATAACGATAGTAAAAATAACAATTTTTAATGATAATACATTTTATTGATAATGATAATAATAATAATAATAATAATAATAATAATAATAATAATAATAATAATAATAATAATAATAATAATAATAATAATAATAATAATAATAATAATAATAATAATAATAATAGTAATAATAATAATAATAGTAATTAGATAAAAACTATAACGACGATAATAATAATCATTTTTAATAATAATACAAAAATTCAATTGACTATAACTTCTAATCCGTTCATCGAAACCATTCGATATCTAAATAAAAAGTTCTTAATTTTTCGCTAGCTTTCCAATGACATGTATATCTTATACCTTATCTCAACTGCATATGTAACTAATTCAGGATTCAACATAACCTATCTAATGGCAAAATCAAAAGTACAAGTTTGCATAATCCTATATACTCGAACACTAGTCAGGGATACACTATTAATATATAAAAGTTAAGTTATGAGTGCTCACGTATCAATATCGAGATTCAATATTGTAGGAAAGGTACGTAGACGCAACGGAGATAATAAATACTAAATTGACCTCAAGAGCATACCCATGAACCATACCCATCACCTCCATAGCTATACCCCATAATTTCCTTAGCTCTATCCCGCTCGTAAAACCCGTTTTGAAATGACTTGCTCATGACTTCGTCGTAGTATTTTATGTATAATACTAATAATAATACTACTAAATACGATTAATAATAATAATATTAATCTTAATCATAATAATAATAATAATAATAATAATAATAATAATAATAATAATAATATAAATAAATAAATATATACTACGGAGTAATATAGATAGAGGGTGAAATGAATCGCAGATCAGCTCGAGCTTTATAGTCCCAGACCTGGGCCCTGTAACTCCGCAATCGCGGAGGTATGTACACAAGAAGCTCCGCAATCGCGGACCTCCTGTTTCCAGCTGTCCCTCACTTTGCTCGTGGTCTGCCGACGATTTATATGTAAATTTTATAATATATTAAATTTATATAATTAATTAAATATTATATTATATTTACGTGCATAGTTAACTCGTAATTTTAGTTCCAACGAATTATACTTTATCACTCGACTTATGTCCCGGTTCCAGTTTCTTGAACGCATTTTTGTACGCTTAGAAAACTAGCACTTTATGTTACGCGACGTGTACTTTTATCAATAATCAGACTTAATTATCTAAAGACTATATTACCCAAAGCACAACTTTTGTATCTGAGTGTCGTGGTCATTTGCTTCCATAAATCAAAGTCTCGTTGTTTATCCAAATATATCATTTTAAATCAACCGTTAAATATTATATTTTGTCACTTGAAAAATATATATTTCCTTATTTTAAAATATAAATTTGTTCATATTGAAATATTTACCTAATAATACAATATTTAGTTTTTCAAAACCAACTATATTTTAAAGTTAAGTTTTGTAATCGTTTAGATAGTAGAAAAATATTATAACAAATCGCGTTTACGTTTTTGAAATACTTTATATATTTGTAATTTATAATATAAGCTTTATTTAAATTCTTCAAAAGTCATATACAAGTTATCTTATAAAACATCCTAATTAATAAAGTTCTTTTTAAACTGAAACGTTTTTATATGTTTAAATTAAATATGATAACTTTGTTTTCTAAAACCAAATATATATAATAATCATTTTATTAAAAGGTAAAAATGGGAATCGTTATATCATAAAAAAAATAAAGTTATTTATACTCAAAATAGATTTCAAGCTTTTAAATTATAGTTTATTGGTGGAGCGTAAGATAAGGTTTAAAGGTTAGGTAAACGTATGAATTCATTTTAAAGTAAAACGTTGATATCTAATGTCTAAGTTATTTACATTCCACACCCCAATTTTTCAGAAGGTTTATTCTGGCGGAGAAACCCTGACTCCGTGTGACTATGTCACCCATACCGCCCACCCCGCAAGGGCTAAGTAAGCCGTGTAAGACACCTCCCCCTAATACCCAACAGGAAGTTGCAAGCCGAGATTCGAACCTGCACCTTTCAGTATTCAATAAGGCCCTTCTGCGGGCCCAGGGATCATAAGCGACGGGTACCACTGAAGCACTGCTTCGTTGGTTCCACACCCTAATTTTAAGATAAAGGTTAAAATAGTTATCTTATTAAAATCACGAGGAAAATTTTGTAAAGTATGAATTGAAAATCAAATAGGAATCTCCACTAACTCTTGTCTAGTCCCCGTTAGTTGACACTTTGTTCTTATTTGTAAAATCACTTTACCATTTTCCGAATTTGGTTAAGAAGGAAAGGTTTTGTAACACCCCGTTTTTCTCCGTACATGATATATAGGTGTATTGTGTGGGTACGACTAGAGTTTGAAGGATTTGAGACGTGTTCGGGTGTTAAAGTCTTGTACGCGGGAGAAGGGCTCAGGTCGAGCTTTGGGTAACGGCGCGACAAACGAGGCCGCGGCGCGGTATTCTATTGAAACAAAGATCAGAAGTTAGGTTTAAAATGATCCCAGCCTTAGTCAAATGTCGCGGCGCGACATTTAAGGCCGCGGCGCGGCATACTGCACGAACTGGCACCAGATTCTTGTAATTTCAAATGAAGTTCAAGGGCAATTTGGTCTTTTCGCGTTTGAACCAGATTTGAGGATTTAACCTCATCCATTCATTTCATTTCTTATTTTCTTTTTCCTTTTGTTTCCTATTTTTCCCCTCAAAACTTAAAATTCTCAAGTGATTCAAGTGGGATTTTGGAAAGGAAGAAGCGGGCTTTGATCTTTGGCGTAGTTGACAAGTTTGTTCTCCTCGTTCTTAGCTACACGGTGATACTAGTGGTAAGCTCTAACTCCAAATTTCATTCTTGTGTTCATCATTCAATTTTGGGGCTTTGATTGTATGATTCGTAGATGGAGCCCATTTAGTTGTTAATTGAAAATTAACACCAAGATTCGGGTTTGTAAGTGTTAAAGCCGGGTTTTGGGTTGGTTAATGATTTAACCACGTTTAAGACTTGAGAATGGTGTATAATCACTAGTGTTAGTGATTATTAATGTTTTGGAGACTTTTAGGGTTCTTGTGGTTGAATAATTTTGACTAGAGTCGAAATTAGGGTTTGTTGAGGATTATAACCCGAATGTCGATTCGATGAGGTTTGTAAACTTAAAATGGATTAAGTTGAAGTATAAAACCGAATTAAACATGTTTTGGTGTCAAAACTTGTAAATGGTGAGATTTTGACCTTATAGGTCAAAATTAGGGTTTATGGGAGATTTTGAGAACGATAAGTGTTTAACACTTGTGTTTGGGTTTAATTGGCATATTAGGACCATTCTCACTTGTGTTAGTGATTATTGGTTAGTTTGGGCACGGTTTTTGCTTGGAAGTGCAATTGGGTCGAATTTGCACTAAGTGTCAAATTGGGTTGGTTTGTAAATCCAATCTAAGTGTGTTGTTGAATTTGTGATAATTGAATAGGTACTTTCCATTGACGAGTTACGGATTACTTGAAAGCATTCTTCAAGACGACAAGGTGAGTGTTAATATCCTATGTGCATATGTATGTGTAGGATGGGTGCGGGTCGGGTGAAGAGATTCTCGGCTATAGAGCTCACTTCACATATAGGTGGATTTGATGGACTTTTTGTATGAGTCCAATTGGCACGGTTGTGCATTTTGGTTGACCACATTTGGCGAGGTATACGCTTCTGTGTACGTTATCACACGTGGTTGTGATTTGGATGTTATAACCCCAATGGCGAAGGGTTGATATTGTTGAGAAGTGAATCGCGTGTAGTTCGGATTCACGATGACTCGTGTAGTTTGGTCATCTTATTGCGGTAGTAATCTCGTGTAGTTTCGGATTACTAAGGCTCGTGTAGTTCGGCCAACCTCGATGTTGCGAAGATAGTAAGCTCGTGTGGGTTCGGATTACTAAGGCTCGTGTAGCTCGGCCAATCTTCATTGTGGCGTTTGGTATTCGGTAATGGGTTAAGGGGTTAACCTTATTTCGTTTTATATTGTTATATATATTAATGTAATGTTGTGTTGTAGCTAACCCTCCGGGTGTAGCTTATTGGCGTTGTTCACATCGTCATTGGTGAACTTACACTTTGTTGATATCTTTAGCTTGTTGCTTAGAGATAGTACGGTATGCTTAGTGTAGTTGCCTTATACATGGATGCTTCGGTATGCGGTATTTGATATTTGTGTCCATTTTATACATATATATGTATGTAGTATATTATCATTCACTAAGCGTTAGCTTACCCTCTCGTTGTTGCTATTTTTATAGGATCGCATGCTTGGCGGCTCGGGTAAGCTTGAGGATTAGAGATCTTAGCTAGGTTCCTTAGAAGATCTTGCTTTTGTATTTGATTAGGATTTGGGTAGCGTAGTCCCAAATCACCATGCTCGGTTTTGGTTGGAAACTAAACTAGTCAGGTCGTGTATGTCCGTTTGGACTAACTAATATATTAAATGTTTTAAGGTTATTAAACCTTTTATTGTAATTAAAGATGTTTATGTAAAAACAATTGGGACCTAAAGTGTTATTTAAAGTGTATTAAAAGGAAAAAATTTTATGGACCAGTTTTAATACGGGTTGGGTTGTTTCAGGTTTCCTAAATCAAAGTGGACCTCTCAACAGGGACTCGTAATCATAATTCAATGTATCTGATAATTCAATCATTTGATATTATCTTTTAATTTCGTCGATAATTATTTTAAATATATTTTGAAACAAATACGTTCATATAAAGTATTATACGTCTAATACTTTGTTTACGTTTTCAAGTTATAATATATACACATATACATATATAATCATATCCGTTCATATAATGGTTCGTGAATCATTGGAATTTGGTCGAGGTTAAATGATTGTATGAACATAGTTTAAAATCCTTGAGATTTAACTTAACAAACTTTGCTTATCATATCGGGATAATATAAAGATTAAAGTTTAAATTTGGTCGGAAATTTCCGGGTTGTCACAGTACCTACCCGTTAAAGAAATTTCGTCCCCGAAATTTGATTGTGGTGGTCATGACTAATAGTAAGAATGTTATTATGACGAATATAAGCTGATACATAGAATTTTATCATGATTAGGAAATATGGATAAAATAATTCGATTTCTTGAAGCGTACGAGTGAAGCTATCGTAAAAGAGTGAAATGAGAAAATAGAGATTTGCCTTATCTTTTGACGTCATTATGGTTGATCTCCAGATTAAAGAAAATTTTTGTAATCTATATAAGATTTAATTCTTCGGCGATTAAGGCAATTATGATCCTCTTCGATTTAATGCGATAATCTTTCTCGATTTCTCTGTCGGATATTTCACTATAAATCCACCTTCTTCGTTTCCTTACAACTCACACCTTCTATTCTTTCTCCATCAACTCATACTTTAAAGCATTCAACAATATGCTTCATCCAGTATTGATTTGTAGTGACCCGAACTTTTCCATGTTTATATATATTAATTGAGATTGATATTTACATGATTAAATGTTTCCAACATGTTAAGCAATCAAACTTGTTAAGACTTGATTAATTGAAATATGTTTCACATAGACAATTGACCACCCAAGTTGACCGGTGATTCACGAACGTTAAAACTTGTAAAAACTATATGATGACATATATATGGATATATATATAGTTAACATGATACTATGATAAGTAAACATATCATTAAGTATATTAACAATGAATTACATATGTAAAAACAAGACTACTAACTTAATGATTTTTAAACGAGATATATATGTAACGATTATCGTTGTAAAGACATTTAATGTATATATGTATCATATTAAGAGATATTCATACATGATAATATCATGATAATATAATAATTTAAAATCTCATTTGATATTATAAACATTGGGTTAACAACATTTAACAAGATCGTTAACCTAAAGGTTTCAAAACAACACTTACATGTAACGACTAACGATGACTTAACGACTCAGTTAAAATGTATATACATGTAGTGTTTTAATATGTATTTATACACTTTTGAAAGATTTCAATACACTTATCAAAATACTTATACTTAACAAAAATGCTTACAATTACATCCTCGTTCAGTTTCATCAACAATTCTACTCGTATGCACCCGTATTCGTACTCGTACAATACACAGATTTTAGATGTATGTACTATTGGTATATACACTCCAATGATCAGCTCTTAGCAGCCCATGTGAGTCACCTAACACATGTGGGAACCATCATTTGGCAACTAGCATGAAATATCTCATAAAATTACAAAAATATGAGTAATCATTCATGACTTATTTACATGAAAACAAAATTACATATCCTTTATATCTAATCCATACACCAACGACCAAAAACACCTAAAAACACTTTCATTCTTCAATTTTCTTCATCTAATTGATCTCTCTCAAGTTCTATCTTCAAGTTCTAAGTGTTCTTCATATATTCTACAAGTTCTAGTTACATAAAATCAAGAATACTTTCAAGTTTGCTAGCTCACTTCCAATCTTGTAAGGTGATCATCCAACCTCAAGAAATCTTTGTTTCTTACAGTAGGTTATCATTCTAATACAAGGTAATAATCATATTCAAACTTTGGTTCAATTTTTATAACTATAACAATCTTATTTCAAGTGATGATCTTACTTGAACTTGTTTTCGTGTCATGATTCTGCTTCAAGAACTTCGAGCCATCCAAGGATCCGTTGAAGCTAGATCCATTTTTCTCTTTTCCAGTAGGTTTATCCAAGGAACTTAAGGTAGTAATGATGTTCATAACATCATTCGATTCATATATATAAAGCTATCTTATTCGAAGGTTTAAACTCGTAATCACTAGAACATAGTTTAGTTAATTCTAAACTTGTTCGCAAACAAAAGTTAATCCTTCTAACTTGACTTTTAAAATTAACTAAACACATGTTCTATATCTATATGATATGCTAACTTAATGATTTAAAACCTGGAAACATGAAAAACACCGTAAAACCGGATTTACGCCGTCGTAGTAACACCGCGGACTGTTTTGGGTTAGTTAATTAAAAACTATGATAAACTTTGATTTAAAAGTTGTTATTCTGAGAAAATGATTTTTATTATGAACATAAAACTATATCCAAAAATTATGGTTAAACTCAAAGTGGAAGTATGTTTTCTAAAATGGTCATCTAGACGTCGTTCTTTCGACTGAAATGACTACCTTTACAAAAACGACTTGTAACTTATTTTTCCGACTATAAACCTATACTTTTTCTATTTTGATTCATAAAATAGAGTTCAATATGAAACCATAGCAATTTGATTCACTCAAAACGGATTTAAAATGAAGAAGTTATGGGTAAAACAAGATTGGATAATTTTTCTCATT
Source organism: Rutidosis leptorrhynchoides (assembly GCF_046630445.1). Taxonomy (NCBI): domain Eukaryota; kingdom Viridiplantae; phylum Streptophyta; class Magnoliopsida; order Asterales; family Asteraceae; genus Rutidosis; species Rutidosis leptorrhynchoides. The sequence continues at coordinate 202,091,815 of NC_092334.1, forward strand.
TTAGCTACGTGAAAATTGGTAACAAATCTATTCCAACCATAACTTAATCAACTTGTATTGTATATTATGTAATCTTGAGATACCATAGACACGTATACAATGTTTCGACCTATCATGTCGACACATCTATATATATTTCGGAACAACCATAGACACTCTATATGTGAATGTTGGAGTTAGCTATACAGGGTTGAGGTTGATTCCAAAATATATATAGTTTGAGTTGTGATCAATACTGAGATACGTATACACTGGGTCGTGGATTGATTCAAGATAATATTTATCGATTTATTTCTGTACATCTAACTGTGGACAACTAGTTGTAGGTTACTAACGAGGACAGCTGACTTAATAAACTTAAAACATCAAAATATATTAAAAGTGTTGTAAATATATTTTGAACATACTTTAATATATATGTATATATTGTTATAGGTTCATGAATCAACAGTGGCCAAGTCTTACTTCTCGACGAAGTAAAAATCTGTGAAAGTGAGTTATAGTCCCACTTTTAAAATCTAATATTTTTGGGATGAGAATACATGCAGGTTTTATAAATGATTTACAAAATAGACACAAGTACGTGAAACTACATTCTATGGTTGAATTATCGAAATCGAATATGCCCCTTTTTATTAAGTCTGGTAATCTAAGAATTAGGGAACAGACACCCTAATTGACGCGAATCCTAAAGATAGATCTATTGGGCCTAACAAACCCCATCCAAAGTACCGGATGCTTTAGTACTTCGAAATTTATATCATATCCGAAGGGTGTCCCGGAATGATGGGGATATTCTTATATATGCATCTTGTTAATGTCGGTTACCAGGTGTTCACCATATGAATGATTTTTATCTCTATGTATGGGATGTGTATTGAAATATGAAATCTTGTGGTCTATTGTTACGATTTGATATATATAGGTTAAACCTATAACTCACCAACATTTTTGTTGACGTTTAAAGCATGTTTATTCTCAGGTGAATATTAAGAGCTTCCGCTGTTGCATACTAAAATAAGGACAAGATTTGGAGTCCATGTTTGTATGATATTGTGTAAAAACTGCATTGAAGAAACTGATTTCGATGTAACATATTTGTATTGTAAACCATTATGTAATGGTCTTGTGTAAACAGGATATTTTAGATTATCATTATTTGATAATCTACGTAAAGCTTTTTAAACCTTTATTTATGAAATAAAGGTTATGGTTTGTTTTAAAAATGAATGCAGTCTTTGAAAAACGTCTCATATAGAGGTCAAAACCTCGCAACGAAATCAATTAATATGGAACGTTTTTAATCAATAAGAACGGGACATTTCAGTTGGTATCCGAGCGTTGGTCTTAGAGAACCAGAATTTTGCATTAGTGTGTCTTATCTAGTTTGTTAGGATGCATTAGTGAGTCTGGACTTCGACCGTGTTTACTTGAAAAATGATTGCTTAACAAATTTTGTTGGAAACTATATTTTTTTAACATGTGAATATTATGTGATATATTAATATATTAATCTCTTAACGCGTTTGATATTATGTGATAGATGTCTACCTCTAGAACAAGTCCCATTGACTCACCTAATAATAATGAAGAGTCAAATGTAAATTGGAATGATTCGTGGACTGATTCACAAGTTCCCGAAGAGGAACCGGAAGAAGAGTCGGAACCGGAAGAAGAATCGGAACCGGAAGAAGAATCGGAACCGGATGAAGAAATAGAACCGGTGGGGGAAATAATAAAATGGTTAAGTAAAAGAAAATCCTCAACCAACCGACCAAGGTTAATTATGGTCAATGGTGTTTCCGCCAAGGAAGCAAAATATTGGGAGGATTACCAATTCTCCGATGAATCGGATTCCGACGAGAATTCCGATGATGTTATAGAAATTACCCCAACTGAATTTAAAAAGGCAAAAGAAAATAATAAGGGAAAGGGGATAAAAATAGAGAAATCTAATTCCAACCCCGATGAACTTTATATGTATCGTCAACCCCCGAAGTCCTTAAGTTGTAATAATGACCCGGGAACCTCTAAACCACCAGGTTTTTCTAAACCAATGTGGATAACGACGGCTCGTATTAGAGGAACATCATATATCCCTAGAAACTTGGCAAAACGAACCAAAACCGAAGAAGAAGAAACAAGCGAGTCGGAATAAGATAGTTGTATTCGTGTGGTGTAATATATGTAATATAGTGTGCTTATGCTTTATGATATATGTAAAAATTGCTTGTATTAATAAGTATTTTTTTTATGAATCTAACTCTTGTCTATTTTACAGTATAAAAACACAAAATGGATAGACAACCCAATATTTTAAGAGACCTACCCGGAGACATGATTGATGAAATCTTGTCTAGAGTCGGTCAGAATTCTTCGGCACAACTATTTAAGGCGAGATCAGTTTGTAAGACATTCGAAGAATGTTCCAAGAATGCCTTGGTTTATAAAAGGCTTTCGTTTGAAAGATGGGGGATATCACATTGGGAAATCCATAAGATACGATGTGTTTACTTTGACGCATATATTGCGGGGAACCCAAATGCTATTTTACGCAATGGGTTAAGAAATTATTTTGACTCAATATATCCGAATATTGGACTTCGTGATTTAGAAAAAGCGGCTAACATGCAACATAAAGAAGCATGTTATGCTTACGGATTAGTAATGTTCGCTTCTCATCAAAGTGAGAACAAGAACATCGGGCTACAACTATTAAACAAAACGTTCCACAAGTGACGGAGTCGGTAATTGGGGTAAGAAATGAGGTTTTTAGATTGTTACGGGACTGTTGGACATTACGTAACCCTCGTCCCTTTGACGACGTTACAACACGATGTCTTATCAATGGCCATAACGGTTATGTTCCACAAGACCAAGGATGGGAAGTAATTCTAGTAAAACCAGAATGCATGACTTGTTTCTGGACGTATGAATTACGTGTCTTTATTGCCTTTGCTGAACGACTTGTGTACTAGCTAGAATTATCTTCATAACCATCTTGTATCAAATTTATTGTGTGCTATATTTCATGCTATATGTAAAATAAGCGGTATTGTAAATTTGTAAAATATTGTGTAAAAGTTTGAACGCGGAATATTATTATAATCAGTTTTTCATATAGAATTGTAGTAGTTGAATTGTATATTAGCTACTAAGTATGAACTTAACGGGTAGGTACTACCCGAATTTAAACTTATAAAACGCTAATATGAAGAAAAAGCTTTTATAAATGAGTTCATATTATGCTACGAAATACTATTAACTACTCTTAATATTCTGTATGATTAACTTGTTCCATTTGACTATTTTGAAGGAAATGGCACCGACTACTCGACACACCATGAATATGAATGAAGAGGAATTCCGTACTTTTCTAGCTTCAAACATAGCAGCAGTACAGGCTGCGCTACATACCAACAATAACCTTGGATCTAGCAGTACAGGAAATCGTGTAGGATGCACCTACAAAGAATTCACTGCCTGCAAACCTTTGGAATTTGATGGAACCGAAGGACCGATCGGATTGAAACGGTGGACCGAGAAGGTCGAATCGGTGTTTGCCATAAGTAAGTGTACTGAAGAGGACAAAGTGAAGTATGCTACGCATACCTTCACAGGTTCTGCGTTAACATGGTGGAATACCTATCTAGAGCAAGTGGGACAAGACGATGCGTACGCACTACCGTGGTCAGCATTCAAGCACTTGATGAACGAGAAGTACCGTCCCAGAACCGAGGTCAATAAGCTCAAGACAGAACTTAGAGGGTTACGAACCCAAGGATTTGATATTACCACGTACAAAAGACGATTCACAGAATTGTGCCTATTGTGTCCGGGAGCATTCGAAGATGAGGAAGAGAAGATCGACGCGTTTGTGAAAGGATTACCGGAAAGAATCCAAGAAGATATAAGTTCACAAGAGCCCGCCTCCATACAACAGGCATGTAGAATGGCTCACAAACTAGTGAACCAGATTGAAGAAAGAATTAAAGAACAGACTGCTGAAGAGGCCAATGTAAAGCAAGTCAAAAGAAAGTGGGAGGAAAACGGTGATAAGAATCACCAATACAACAACAACAGCAATTACAACAATAATCGCAACAATTATCCCAACAATCGCAACATCAATCGCAACTACAACAAACGGCCCAACAACAACAACAACAACAACAACAACAACAACAGCAACTACAACAATCATCCCAACAACAATAATAACCGCAACAACAACAACAATCAGAAGCAGCTATGCCAAAGGTGTGAAAAGTATCACTCGGGGTTCTGCACCAAATTTTGCAACAAGTGTAAAAGAAATGGTCATAGCGCGGCGAAGTGTGAGGTCTACGGACCAGGGGTTAATAGAACGAAAGGAACAAATGGTGTCAGAACGAGTAATGGCGGAGCAAGTAGTGTCGGAGCAAGTTATGCCAATGTAGTTTGTTATAAATGTGGAAAACCGGGCCACATTATTAGAAATTGCCCGAACCAGGAGAACACGAATGGACAAGGCCGCGGAAGAGTTTTCAATATTAATGCGGCAGAGGCACAGGAAGACCCGGAGCTTGTTACGGGTACGTTTCTTATTGACAATAAATCTGCTTACGTTTTATTTGATTCGGGTGCGGATAGAAGCTATATGAGTAGAGATTTTTGTGCTAAATTAAGTTGTCCATTGACGCCTTTGGATAGTAAATTTTTACTCGAATTAGCAAATGGTAAATTAATTTCAGCAGATAATATATGTCGGAATCGAGAAATTAAACTGGTTAGCGAAACATTTAAGATTGATTTGATTCCAGTAGAGTTAGGGAGTTTTGATGTGATAATCGGTATGGACTGGTTGAAAGAAGTGAAAGCAGAGATCGTTTGTTACAAAAATGCAATTCGCATTATACGAGAAAAAGGAAAACCCTTAATGGTGTACGGAGAAAAGGACAACACGAAACTACATCTTATTAGTAATTTGAAGGCACAAAAACTAATAAGAAAAGGTTACTATGCTGTTCTAGCACACGTCGATAAAGTACAAACTGAAGAAAAGAGCATCAATGATGTTCCCGTTGCAAAAGAATTTCCTGATGTATTTCCGAAAGAATTACCGGGATTACCCCCACATCGATCCGTTGAATTTCAAATAGATCTTGTACCAGGAGCTGCACCAATAGCTCGTGCTCCTTACAGACTCGCACCCAGCGAGATGAAAGAACTGCAAAGCCAATTACAAGAACTTTTAGAGCGTGGTTTCATTCGACCAAGCACATCACCGTGGGGAGCTCCTGTTTTGTTTGTCAAGAAGAAAGATGGTACATTCAGGTTGTGTATCGACTACCGAGAGTTGAACAAACTTACCATCAAGAACCGCTACCCACTACCGAGAATCGACGACTTATTTGATCAACTACAAGGCTCGTCTATTTATTCAAAGATTGACTTACGTTCTGGGTATCATCAAATGCGGGTGAAAGAAGATGATATTCCAAAGACTGCTTTCAGAACACGTTACGGTCATTACGAGTTTATGGTCATGCCGTTTGGTTTAACTAATGCACCAGCTGTGTTCATGGACCTTATGAACCGAGTGTGTGGACCATACCTTGACAAGTTTGTCATTGTTTTCATTGATGACATACTTATTTACTCAAAGAATGACCAAGAACACGGTGAACATTTGAGAAAAGTGTTAGAAGTATTGAGGAAGGAAGAATTGTACGCTAAGTTTTCAAAGTGTGCATTTTGGTTGGAAGAAGTTCAATTCCTTGGTCACATAGTGAACAAAGAAGGTATTAAGGTGGATCCGGCAAAGATAGAAACTGTTGAAAAGTGGGAAACCCCGAAAACTCCGAAACACATACGCCAGTTTTTAGGACTAGCTGGTTACTACAGAAGGTTCATCCAAGACTTTTCCAGAATAGCAAAACCCTTGACTGCATTAACGCATAAAGGGAAGAAATTTGAATGGAATGATGAACAAGAGAAAGCGTTTCAGTTATTGAAGAAAAAGCTAACTACGGCACCTATATTGTCATTGCCTGAAGGGAATGATGATTTTGTGATTTATTGTGACGCATCAAAGCAAGGTCTCGGTTGTGTATTAATGCAACGAACGAAGGTGATTGCTTATGCGTCTAGACAATTGAAGATTCACGAACAAAATTATACGACGCATGATTTGGAATTAGGCAAAGTTGTTTTTGCATTAAAGACTTGGAGGCACTACTTATATGGGGTCAAAAGTATTATATATACCGACCACAAAAGTCTTCAACACATATTTAATCAGAAACAACTGAATATGAGGCAGCGTAGGTGGATTGAATTATTGAATGATTACGACTTTGAGATTCGTTACCACCCGGGAAAGGCAAATGTGGTAGCCGATGCCTTGAGCAGGAAGGACAGAGAACCCATTCGAGTAAAATCTATGAATATAATGATTCATAATAACCTTACTACTCAAATAAAGGAGGCGCAACAAGGAGTTTTAAAAGAGGGAAATTTAAAGAATGAAATACCCAAGGGATCGGAGAAGCATCTTAATATTCGGGAAGACGGAACCCGGTATAGGGCTGAAAGGATTTGGGTACCAAAATTTGGAGATATGAGAGAAATGGTACTTAGAGAAGCTCATAAAACCAGATACTCAATACATCCTGGAACGGGGAAGATGTACAAGGATCTCAAGAAACATTTTTGGTGGCCGGGTATGAAAGCCGATGTTGCTAAATACGTAGGAGAATGTTTGACGTGTTCTAAGGTCAAAGCTGAGCATCAGAAACCATCAGGTCTACTTCAACAACCCGAAATCCCAGAATGGAAATGGGAAAACATTACCATGGATTTCATCACTAAATTGCCAAGGACTGCAAGTGGTTTTGATACTATTTGGGTAATAGTTGATCGTCTCACCAAATCAGCACACTTCCTGCCAATAAGAGAAGATGACAAGATGGAGAAGTTAGCACGACTGTATTTGAAGGAAGTCGTCTCCAGACATGGAATACCAATCTCTATTATCTCTGATAGGGATGGCAGATTTATTTCAAGATTCTGGCATACATTACAGCAAGCATTAGGAACTCGTCTAGACATGAGTACTGCCTATCATCCACAAACTGATGGGCAGAGCGAAAGGACGATACAAACGCTTGAAGACATGCTACGAGCATGTGTTATTGATTTCGGAAACAGTTGGGATCGACATCTACCGTTAGCAGAATTTTCCTACAACAACAGCTACCATTCAAGCATTGAGATGGCGCCGTTTGAAGCACTTTATGGTAGAAAGTGCAGGTCTCCGATTTGTTGGAGTGAAGTGGGGGATAGACAGATTACGGGTCCGGAGATTATACAAGAAACTACCGAGAAGATCATCCAAATTCAACAACGGTTGAAAACCGCCCAAAGTCGACAAAAGAGCTACGCTGACATTAAAAGAAAAGATATAGAATTTGAAATTTGAGAGATGGTCATGCTTAAAGTTGCACCTTGGAAAGGCGTTGTTCGATTTGGTAAACGAGGGAAATTAAATCCAAGGTATATTGGACCATTCAAGATTATTGATCGTGTCGGACCAGTAGCTTACCGACTTGAGTTACCTCAACAACTCGTGGCTGTACATAACACTTTCCATGTCTCAAATTTGAAGAAATATTTTGCTAAAGAAGATCTCACTATTCCGTTAGATGAAATCCAAATCAACGAAAAACTCCAATTCATCGAAGAACCCGTCGAAATAATGGATCGTGAGGTTAAAAGACTTAAGCAAAACAAGATACCAATTGTTAAGGTTCGATGGAATGCTCGTAGAGGACCCGAGTTCACCTGGGAGCATGAAGATCAGATGAAGAAGAAATACCCGCATCTATTTCCAGAAGATTCGTCAACACCTTCAACAGCTTAAAATTTCGGGACGAAATTTATTTAACGGGTAGGTACTGTAGTGACCCGAACTTTTCCATGTTTATATATATTAATTGAGATTGATATTTACATGATTAAATGTTTCCAACATGTTAAGCAATCAAACTTGTTAAGACTTGATTAATTGAAATATGTTTCACATAGACAATTGACCACCCAAGTTGACCGGTGATTCACGAACGTTAAAACTTGTAAAAACTATATGATGACATATATATGGATATATATATAGTTAACATGATACTATGATAAGTAAACATATCATTAAGTATATTAACAATGAATTACATATGTAAAAACAAGACTACTAACTTAATGATTTTTAAACGAGATATATATGTAACGATTATCGTTGTAAAGACATTTAATGTATATATGTATCATATTAAGAGATATTCATACATGATAATATCATGATAATATAATAATTTAAAATCTCATTTGATATTATAAACATTGGGTTAACAACATTTAACAAGATCGTTAACCTAAAGGTTTCAAAACAACACTTACATGTAACGACTAACGATGACTTAACGACTCAGTTAAAATGTATATACATGTAGTGTTTTAATATGTATTTATACACTTTTGAAAGACTTCAATACACTTATCAAAATACTTCTACTTAACAAAAATGCTTACAATTACATCCTCGTTCAGTTTCATCAACAATTCTACTCGTATGCACCCGTATTCGTACTCGTACAATACACAGGTTTTAGATGTATGTACTATTGGTATATACACTCCAATGATCAGCTATTAGCAGCCCATGTGAGTCACCTAACACATGTGGGAACCATCATTTGGCAAGTAGCATGAAATATCTCATAAAATTACAAAAATATGAGTAATCATTCATGACTTATTTACATGAAAACAAAATTACATATCCTTTATATCTAATCCATACACCAACGACCAAAAACACCTACAAACACTTTCATTCTTCAATTTTCTTCATCTAATTGATCTCTCTCAAGTTCTATCTTCAAGTTCTAAGTGTTCTTCATATATTCTACAAGTTCTAGTTACATAAAATCAAGAATACTTTCAAGTTTGCTAGCTCACTTCCAATCTTGTAAGGTGATCATCCAACCTCAAGAAATCTTTGTTTCTTACAGTAGGTTATCATTCTAATACAAGGTAATAATCATATTCAAACTTTGGTTCAATTTCTATAACTATAACAATCTTATTTCAAGTGATGATCTTACTTGAACTTGTTTTCGTGTCATGATTCTGCTTCAAGAACTTCGAGCCATCCAAGGATCCGTTGAAGCTAGATCCATTTTTCTCTTTTCCAGTAGGTTTATCCAAGGAACTTAAGGTAGTAATGATGTTCATAACATCATTCGATTCATATATATAAAGCTATCTTATTCGAAGGTTTAAACTCGTAATCACTAGAACATAGTTTAGTTAATTCTAAACTTGTTCACAAACAAAAGTTAATCCTTCTAACTTGACTTTTAAAATTAACTAAACACATGTTCTATATCTATATGATATGCTAACTTAATGATTTAAAACCTGGAAACATGAAAAACACCGTAAAACCGGATTTACGCCGTCGTAGTAACACCGCGGACTGTTTTGGGTTAGTTAATTAAAAACTATGATAAACTTTGATTTAAAAGTTGTTATTCTGAGAAAATGATTTTTATTATGAAAATAAAACTATATCTAAAAATTATGATTAAACTCAAAGTGGAAGTATGTTTTCTAAAATGGTCATCTAGACGTCGTTCTTTCGACTGAAATGACTACCTTTACAAAAACAACTTGTAACTTATTTTTCCGACTATAAACCTATACTTTTTCTATTTAGATTCATAAAATAGAGTTCAATATGAAACCATAGCAATTTGATTCACTCAAAACGGATTTAAAATGAAGAAGTTATGGGTAAAACAAGATTGGATAATTTTTCTCATTTTAGCTACGTGAAAATTGGTAACAAATCTATTCCAACCATAACTTAATCAACTTGTATTGTATATTATGTAATCTTGAGATACCATAGACACGTATACAATGTTTCGACCTATCATGTCGACACATCTATATATATTTCGGAACAACCATAGACACTCTATATGTGAATGTTGGAGTTAGCTATACAGGGTTGAGGTTGATTCCAAAATATATATAGTTTGAGTTGTGATCAATACTGAGATACGTATACACTGGGTCGTGGATTGATTCAAGATAATATTTATCGATTTATTTCTGTACATCTAACTGTGGACAACTAGTTGTAGGTTACTAACGAGGACAGCTGACTTAATAAACTTAAAACATCAAAATATATTAAAAGTGTTGTAAATATATTTTGAACATACTTTAATATATATGTATATATTGTTATAGGTTCGTGAATCAACAGTGGCCAAGTCTTACTTCTCGACAAAGTAAAAATCTGTGAAAGTGAGTTATAGTCCCACTTTTAAAATCTAATATTTTTGGGATGAGAATACATGCAGGTTTTATAAATGATTTACAAAATAGACACAAGTACGTGAAACTACATTCTATGGTTGAATTATCGAAATCGAATATGCCCCTTTTTATTAAGTCTGGTAATCTAAGAATTAGGGAACAGACACCCTAATTGACGCGAATCCTAAAGATAGATCTATTGGGCCTAACAAACCCCATCCAAAGTACCGGATGCTTTAGTACTTCGAAATTTATATCATATCCGAAGGGTGTCCCGGAATGATGGGGATATTCTTATATATGCATCTTGTTAATGTCGGTTACTAGGTGTTCACCATATGAATGATTTTTATCTCTATGTATGGGATGTGTATTGAAATATGAAATCTTGTGGTCTATTGTTACGATTTGATATATATAGGTTAAACCTATAACTCACCAACATTTTTGTTGACGTTTAAAGCATGTTTATTCTCAGGTGAATATTAAGAGCTTCCGCTGTTGCATACTAAAATAAGGACAAGATTTGGAGTCCATGTTTGTATGATATTGTGTAAAAACTGCATTCAAGAAACTGATTTCGATGTAACATATTTGTATTGTAAACCATTATGTAATGGTCTTGTGTAAACAGGATATCTTAGATTATCATTATTTGATAATCTACGTAAAGCTTTTTAAACCTTTATTTATGAAATAAAGGTTATGGTTTGTTTTAAAAATGAATGCAGTCTTTGAAAAACGTCTCATATAGAGGTCAAAACCTCGCAACGAAATCAATTAATATGGAACGTTTTTAATCAATAAGAATGGGACATTTCATGATTCTTGATATACTCCTAACTTTCATATCCGTCATTCTTCTTTTTCATCTATCACCGGAGGATTTTTACTTTTACCTTGGGGTTATAGAAATTTTAATTCTCCTGTGCCTTTACGTGGCAATACTTATTGATATGCACGGTTTGTAATTTATGGGTTGTTGTTGGGCTTTATATCTTCCCTTATATTTCAAAGTCCCTGCTTCTGTCTTCTATAGTCTGTCATCTATAGTTAATGTTTTCTCCGTTTTGCTACGATTTATACTCCAATTTCTATTTCGGAGCTTCCTTCTTCCGTTTCCTTTTCTTGCAATTAAGCACCGCTTGTAATGGTCCAGAATTCGCAGATATGAATTTTGAAATGAACATAGTTAATGTTCTAAGAAGGAAATCGTAAAGGCGTAATTTTGATTTGTTAAATTACCAGAATACCCTGGAAAAGACCGAATCATCAAGAAATATTTTCTTGATATTTTAGAGGTTAAATAGAATACAAGAGTCGTGTAACATGGCACATGATGACGTTATGATCTGTGAATCATCACGTTTCATTAAGAAACTCAGCATGAATTACTATAATATAATCACGTTGATCAAGTGTCATTATATTATACTAACTCATGCTTCAGTTCCCAACATTACTTCAAAACATTCATACTTTATACTCAGAGGTTTCAAATGTTTAGAAACTAAAATAGTTTCCTTTATGATGTGATACAGATAACGCAGGAGATAACTGATTTCAGATAAGAATGGTTATGAAAATATCTTCAGAAATATGGAAGATATTTATAATGAAAGGTACGATGACATCTTAGAATTTATAATATCAGAGGATGATGAAGGATATTGTCCGCAGGGGTTTAGAGTCAGAAGCAAGGTATTTGTTAATGACTTCAGCAGATACTGAATCATTTGGATTCTTTGAAGGCGGGTTCAGTCTTTGTGATTTGTCCACAGCCTCCTTCATACTTTGCTCAATCCGTTTTCTATTTCCAAAACTTCTCTTTTTTTGAGCTTTGTCAATACACTATTCTTTATCATCAAACTTTTTACTGTTAAGGTCGTTTACAGATTTTGCTGCTTCATCAGTATTTTTCAAAATTTCGAGAATTAGTTCGCAGTTTAGGGTGTTTTTCAGAAACTTCACATTCACAGTATGCAAGTCCAGGAGATAGACGTTATATGCATAACTGTTGGCGTCGACATGCTACGAGATTTCAAAATACTGCTTGGTAATTCCCAATGATTCGTATGGCAATTCTCGTTACACGATGCATATAAGTAAATGATGGGGTTTTGATAATTATAATGATTCTTCGGAAAATCAAGATCAGTGAAGTTATTGGTAAGTTTATTGCTAATGTGATGGAACATAAATAGTTCTCTGGTAACGATGATGAAGGGGTAACGTATATATCAAGGTTATAATAAGGCTATTTCGACTGAGAAGTCGAAGTTGTCTTGCTGGAGCTGTGACAAAACTGACTACTTTGGAAAGGAATTACAAAGTTATTTTAGCTAATAAATGCCAAAGAGTCTGACACGGATACGTGTTAAATTATGACTTTGTTTTCGAAGGATTGTTTTTTCAGGTACAAGACTGTGGGTAATATGTGGTTGGATCATAAATCTCGATGGTTCATTATTTGAAGTGTCTTCAGAGATTTCGAAGGGTTTGAATACAGATTGTAATCGTTAATATACATATGATGTTCTAACACAGTTTTGAAGTCAAAGTATAGCTTTGAAAAATGTAAGGGTTTAAGAGTGATGATTTTGGTTATATCTCGAGTTGAATTCTGAGATTTCAAAATCAGAATATGTGATTAGATTTTGAATGAGTATGGTTGTTTTGATTTCTATAAAAGGATGTATATTGTTGTGAAAGTAGGGAGTATAATGGGTGATTTGCTGAATCAGATTCGAAGAATGTAACATATTAATTGTGAATTTATATACCTTTTTGGGTATTACCTACCCGTTAAAAAATATTTTCTCAATTAATATTTTGTACAAAAGAATTTTTATTACAGTCTTTATGAAAATATATATATGTATATTTTCTTCAGATGTAACATAGATTTAATGAGTTAATATTAAATTAAACTCATTTAATTTACAGTTGAAACTAGAATTGAGTAATCCTTAAAAACTTTAGAAATTACATAACTTTTACGGAGTATTTATTCAATGAAATTTGAATTATGAATCAATACTTAGTTATTTCTTTATGCATGATGTTGGTTTTCGTGAAATTCTTGTGAACTTCGCAAGGTACGAATGATGTTCTTTGAAAAGTTTCGAGTACATCGATGATGAAAGCGTAAAACCAAACATATATTTGATTGATACACTTGTTTTATTATGAGATGAAATTCATTGAATTTAAAACACAGGTTGTAGTTAACGTTGGTTAAGCTGCTGACGAAGGTCGTACATCATTGCATATTTGGAATATGAATTAACCGAGTAGTTAAGATTCACACACAATAGCTTAGTACGGAAAGATTTATTATGGTTGAAAAATTTATATATGTAAGATATTCATATAAATCCTTCAATGGAAATGAGTTAATACTTCATAACTCGTTGATATGACATACTCGTTGCATATTTGTGATGTTATAGGTGCTACTGATTCTGACGATGCTGATGGCACTGACTGTGCTGGTGATGTTAACGGTACTGTTGATGCTGTTGGTAAAACAAGTCTAGCTTGTAAATCACACACCATTCTTGTCAGAGTTTCTACTCTTCCTTCTATCATTTTGGTTCACTCAACTGATTTATGGTTAGGGCTAGAATAGATAATCTCTAAGACTTTAGACACTACATAATCGTCGCAGAATGTTTCTCCAATGAAGTTATGAATCAACACTTCATTGTTTGTTGTTGTTGTTGGTATTCCTTGGTATCTACAGAGTGCATGACATTGGTGCTCGTGGGACAAATTATAAAGTTGAGGTTTACGACGTGATTATGGTTGGAGGTGGTAATGGTACTATTGGCATTGATGATGGTGGTACTGGTGTTATGCTGCTGGCACCGCTGCTAGTGTTCGTAACCTTTGCACCATATTCTCCAAAGCCACTAACTGAGCGCGAAGTTCGTTGACTTCTTCTATTACACCGGGGTGATTGTAGGTTCGGATGAGAGGATAAATAAAATCTGGAATTTGATGTAGTATATAATCGTGACGAGATACTCTGAAGATGAGAGAGAAAATGGTGTTTCGGACAGGTTCGCTGGTAAGTACTTCCGATTCTTCGCCAAGAGTGCAATGTGGTGGATGGAAGGGATCACCTTCTTCTTGTCTCCAATGATTGAGAAGGCTACGAACCCATCCTCAATTCATCACATTCCGGTCACACTGCTTTCGGAGCTTGAGTGGGATTCCATTTCGGAATCCGAGGGACTTGAACTAATGACGAATTCCATTTTGTATGATTGAATAAGGGGTTTTTTTTCGATATGTAATGATTTTCCTGCTATCGAATGGTATCCTAATTACATAGAATATCTATATATATATAGAGCAAAAGATTTCATAGATTACGGAGGATTTTACGGAATGTGTCAGGCAAAGTTTACAGTAACAGATACGCTAAGATATGATTTAGCAGATACGCTAAGATATGAATTTTGTCTAAACACTATTCATGCAATCAATGCAATAAGATGTGTCTAGACTAAGAATGATAAGCAGGCAATTTCTAACAGTAAATGATAAGCAAAACTTTTTGACATGCAGCTAAGGTCGAAGTCCAGACTCACTAATGCATCCTAACAACTATCAGTTAGACACACTAATGCAAAACCTGGTTCGCTAAGACCACCGCTCTGATACCACATGAGATGACCCATCCTAATCTATAAGGACGAATACAATAACATATGGATACATTGCGAGGTACTTGACCTCTATATGGTACATTTTACAAACATTGCATTCGTTTTTAAAAGACAAACTTTCTTTACATCGAAAAGTTGACGGCATGCATACCATTTCATAATACATCCAACTATAATTGACTTAATAATAATCTTGATGAACTTAACAACTCGAATGCAACATCTTTCGAAATATGCCATGAATGACTCCAAGTAATATCCTTAAAATGAGCTAATGCACAGCGGAAGATTTCTTTAATACCTGAGAATAAACATGCTTAAATGTGTTAACCAAAAAGTTTGTGAGTTCATTAGTTTATCATAAAAAATCATTTTCATTATTTTAATAGACCACAAGATTTCATATTTCCATTTCTCATAAACATCAACTCATATCAGGCATTTCGCACTGCATAGAGATAAAAATTATTTATACGGTGAACACCTAGTAACCGACATTAACTAGATGCATATAAGAATATTGATAATGCTAAAAACCAACATACATTTCATAGCATTATTCCTCAAGAAAGGCAAGCTTTTAGTTGCAATTGTCCTATTTACAAATGATATTCGGTTAAATAATAAAAAGTGAAGACAAAAGACAGATTCGACGAATTGAAGACGCAAACGACCAAAAAACTCAAAAGTACAAAATACAATCAAAGAGGTTCCAATTATTGATAAGAAACATCTCGAAATTACAAGAGTACAAGATTCAAAATGCAAAGTACAAGATATTAAATTGTACGCAAGGACGTTCGAAAATCCGAAACCGGGACCAGAGTCAACTCTCAACGCTCGACGCAACGGACTAAAAATTACAAGTCAACTATGCACATAAATATAATATAATATTTAAATAATTCTTATAATTATTTATATATTATATAATATATTATAAACCGTCGGCAAGCTAGGAGCCAAGGCTGTGTGAGCTGGAAATACAAACTCCGCGAGTTGCGGAGTTTGAAGGCCAAAAATGCCGCGAGTTGCGGAGCTTCCCTGGACGAAAATTCCTATAAAAGGCAACGCATTTTGATCGTAAAAATATCATATAATCTATCTCTCTCTCAATATATGTAAACGTATATATATATATATTTATATTTTAATTTTAATTTTAATTTTAAATCCTAATAATAAGGGTATGTTAGCGAATGTTGTAAGGGTGTAAGTCGAAATTCTGTCCGTGTAACGCTACGCTATTTTTAATCATTGTAAGTTATGTTTATATTATTTTCATTAATATCTCGTAGCTAAGTTATTATTATGCTTATTTAATACTGAAGTAATCATGATGTTGGGCTAAAAATACTAAAATTGGGTAATTGGGCTTTGTACCTTTGTTGGGGTTTGGATAAAAGAACGACACTTATGGAAATTAGACTATGGGCTATTAATGGGTTTTATATTAACTAAACAATACCTTGTTAATTTAATATACAAACTTATAATTCGACGTATTTATATATAACCACATACGCTTGACTGGGTACGGTGGGCGGGATATCTATAAATACCAATAATTATTCATTTTACCAGACACGGAACTGGATTAATAGTTAATAGACTTGTTGAAACAGGGGTGAATTACATTCAAGGGTAATTGGTGTAATTGTTAACAAAGTAGTAAAACCTTGGTTTACACGCAGTCGATAACCTGGTGTATTCATTAAACAAAGTATTAAAACGTTGTTACAATTCGAATTCCCAATTAGTTGGAATATTTGACTTCGGGAATAAGAATAATTTGACGAACGCTTTCGCTCTTTATATTTATGACTGATGGACTATTATGGACAAATCCGTATGGACATATTAAATAATCCAGGACAAAGAACAATTAACCCATGGGAATAAACTAAAATCAACACGTCAAACATCATGAATACGGAAGTTTAAATAAGCATAATTATTTTATTTCATATTTAATTTCCTTTATTTTACATTTAATTGCACTTCTAATTATCGCACTTTTATTTATTGTCATTGTATTTAATTGCACTTTTAATTATCGTACTTTTTAATTATCGCAATTTTATTTTATCGCACTTTTATTTATCGCAATTTCATTATCGTTATTTACTTTACGCTTTAAATTTAGTCTTTTATTTATTTTTAATATTTTACATTATGCTTTAACTGCAACTAAAGTTTTAAAAATCGACAAACCGGTCATTAAACGGTAAAAAACCCCCCTTTATAATAATAATATTACTTATATATATTTGTATTTTTATAAAATAAAACTAATATAGCGTTAAGCTTTGTTTAAAGATTTTTCCCTGTGGAACGAACCGGACTTACTAAAAACTACACTACTGTACGATTAGGTACACTGCCTATAAGTGTTGTAGCAAGGTTTAAGTATATCCATTCTATAAATAAATAAATATCTTGTGTAAAATTGTATCGTATTTAATAGTATTTCCTTGTAAAATTTAATAGTATTTTATACCCCTTAGCTTTAACTATCAAGTATTTTTGGCGCCGCTGCCGGGGAACTTAAAATCTAGCTTAAACGCCGGAAGCGCAATGCTAATATATAAAAAAAAAAGATTTTTATTTTTAGTTTACTTTTATAAAAATACGTTTTTGTAAAAATACGTTTTAAATATTCGAAAACATAAAAAGAAAACAAAAATATAAATATTTTTAAGAGTTTGTTAAATATTTAAGTTTTATAAAGTTTCTTTATTTTTATTTTATAAAAATATAAGTTTTATTTAAATATTTTGTGTTTATTTAAAACATAAAATAAAAAACCGAAAAAGAAAAAAAAAATATATATATAAATCTATTTTTAAGATTTTTATAAAATTATAAAGTATCTTATTTTTTTTTAAACATAAGTTTTTATTTCATTTATATAAATATTTTATTTAATTATTAAAACAGAAAATTAAAAACAAATATAAAAAAAACGAAACCTGTCGAAACCAGCATGTCATCTAAATTTTCATATCCCGCGACTCGCGGAGTTTGAAGAAGAAAATACCGCGACTCGCGGAGCCGTCTGACACGGGCACACAGCAACCCTAATTTGGCATTTATTACGGAGTTTTAATTATTATTATTAATTATTTAATATTTAGGGTTAATTAATTTATTATTTAGTTTAAGATTTAATTAATTTGTAATAATTATTTTTAATTAGTTTTATTTATATATATAAAATTAATAGTTTTATAAAATAAATTAAATAAAAATAATATTTTTTATAAAAATTGTACTTTTTACAACTTTTAGTATATTTTTATATTTTGTCCCTTTTTATTCGTTTTAGCGTAATTTTTTTATTTTTCGCTCGTTTTTAGTTTTAAGCTTAGTTTTTGCCATAGTTATTTTTACTTTTAGATTTTTAGGCTTTGCCGTAAAATCCCTTAAGTGCTTTTTCTTTAGACTAAGATTTAGGTGCTATAGAATTTTGCGACGCATTTTTAAGTTTTAATACCTTTTTAAGTTATTGCCATTTGGGATATAGTTTTACTCGTAAGCTTTAAAATTTTTAGACGCAACTTTTAATTTTTAGTTTTTAGTTCCTTTTTAAGTTTCAACGCACTACTTTCTTATTTCTTATTTTTATTTTTCGACGCATTTTACCTATGTATCAATTATCACTCCAATTAGTAATCTCAATTTGCAATTTTAATTTTAAGTTAGTGATAGTAATAAGGTTGGGTTAGTCGAGTATTTTAAAGTTTCATAGTCACTCTTTTTCTTTCTTATTTTTCGACGCCTTTTATTTTTCAACCCTTTTCGTTTTCGACCTTTTTCGACGCACTCTTTTTCTTTCTTATTTCTCGCAATTCTAGTTTTAGGACATAGATTTTTATTCTATTTCTTATCTAAATTTCTTAAAATTACGAAAATTTATTTTAAGTGGTTAAATTGATAGACATCAAAATTTTCTGGTTCGTAGTAATAGTTGGATTTGTACGTGGACCGGGTTATTGGAGCCAAACAGTACTCAATTATATTGAGACCAAACGAATCCTGCCCCTCTGCTGCATCTTTTGGCTATTCGAAACGTGGGCAAAATCAGAAAAGTCTATTAATTGGATAACTTATATAATTTTTCTTTCCTTTTAAAAACTAATAGGATATTCAGTGAATGCACCGAGCAAGACGTTCATCACCTTTTGTACGTTCACCACCTGTAACCAGATCAAGACATCTAGCAAATATTTCCGCCGTTGATTTTTCTTTAGAATCGTCATCCAGTCGACCAAGTACTCCAATTCAAATTTCCGATAATCCATTTTTTGAACCCGACCTCACAATTGAGAATCCGGAGAATATTCAGGGACAATTCATAGATCCTGAACCATTAATTTTTCCTCCGGAACCACCAATCATTCAAACAGAGATTGTTGAGGAACGAACCATTAAATCAGAATCCTCTAGTGATTCAGATTCAACAAATTCAATTATGGAGAATCTGGAACCTTTAAGTATGGAAGACCGAATGAGAGCTAAACGCACTGGCCAAGGTCACGCAATTACTCATCCAGACATTAATGCGCCAGATTATGAAATCAAAAGACAAATTCTACATATGGTGACTAATCAATGCCAATTTAGTGGTGCGCCGAAGGAAGATCCAAATGAACATCTTCGTACCTTTAATAGGATCTGCACACTATTTAAAATCCGAGAAGTTGAAGATGAACAGATATATCTCATGTTATTTTTCTGGACTTTAAAGGGAGAAGCCAAAGATTGGTTGGAATCGTTACCTGAAGGGGCGATTGACACATGGGACGTTTTAGTTGAAAAATTTCTTAAACAATTCTTTCTTGCATCTAAAGCCGTAAGACTTCAAGGAGAAATTGTTACGTTCACACAGAAACCGAATGAAACTCTATATGAGGCGTGGACTAGATTTGGAAAGTTATTAAGAGGATGTCCGCAACATGGTTTAGACACCTGTCAAATAGTACAAATATTCTACCAAGGATGCGACATCACTACAAGGAAAGACATCGATATAGCAGCTGGTGGTTCTATTATGAAGAAAACCGAAACTGATGCTTATAAAATTATTGATAACACTGCTTCCCACTCACATGAGTGGCACCAAGAAAAAGATATCGTTAGATCATCTAAAGCAGCTAGAGCCGATTCTAGTCATGACTTAGATTCCATTTCCGCAAAGATAGATGCTGTCGAGAGACGAATGGAAAAGATGACTAAAGATATCCACTCAATACGAATTAGTTGTGAGCAGTGTGGAGAACCACATTTGACAAAAGATTATCTTAGTATTGAACTAACAATGGAACAAAGAGAGAATATTTCATACATAAACCAAAGTCCTAGAAATAATTATCAGATTAATTATCAACCGCCAAGACCGATTTAGAATCAAAACCAGAATTATAACCGAAATGTTCCATACAACAACCAACAAGGTCCTAGCAATCAACAAGTATCCAATAATGCTTACAATCAGCAAAGACCTAATTTTCAAAACAAACCACCACAAACCGATGATAAAAAGCCGAATTTAGAAGATATGATGACGAAGCTAGTTGAATCTCAAACACAGTTTTTCACATCTCAGAAACAAACCAATGAACAAAATGCTCAAGCATTTAGAAATCAACAAGCTTCTATTCAAAACTTGGAACAAGAAGTAAGTAACCTAGCAAGGTTAATAGGTGAAAGAAAACCGGGAAGTTTACCTAGTGATACAAATGCAAACCCCCGGAATGAAATAGCTAAAGCCATTACCACAAGAAGTGGTACAACAATTAAACCACCTGAAATACCTATAATTTCTGATGAAGCTATTCCTACTCCACAAGAACCACAACCTAATCAAGATAAGGAAAAAGAACCGGTAGTTGAAAAGGTTAATGAAGATAACACAGTTAAGGATAAACCTTATGTTAAACCATACCAACCACCACTTCCTTACCCGAATAAAATGAAAAAAGAGAAACTTGAAGCCGAGCAATCCAAATTCTTGGATATGTTTAAACAGATAAATGTAAATCTTCCTTTCATTGATGTGATTTCAGGAATGCCTAGATATGCTAAATTTCTGAAAGATCTAATCACAAATAGAAAGAAAATGGAAGAACTCTCGGCCGTTACTACGAATGCTAATTGTTTTGCAGTGCTGTTGAATAAGATACCAGAAAAACTATCTGATCCAGGAAGTTTCACAATTCCATGTTTTCTGGGTAGTCTTAGTTCAATAGAAGCATTGGCAGACTTAGTTGCTAGTACAAATTTAATGCCGTATTCACTATACGCTAAACTAGACCTTAGAGAATTGAAACCAACAAGAATAAGCATACAACTAGCCGATAGATCAATAAAATATCCTAGAGGGATAATGGAGAACATGCTAGTTAAAGTTGGTACTTTAGTATTTCCAGTACATTTTGTTGTTATGGACATGGAAGAAGATTCTCAAGTTTCTCTCATATTAGGAAGGCCATTCTTAAACACGGCTAAAGCAATGATAGACGTGTTTGGTAAGAAACTAACCCTAAGTATAGAGGACGAGAGTGTTACCTTTTCAGTTGATAGAGTAATGCAACAACCGCAATCTGCAGATGATACATGTTATTATATTCAAACTATAGATTCACATGCAGAATTGTTAGAAGAATTTCCAGAATTACAAGGAACAGGAGAATGTTCTTTAGGAGAAGGAACTGAACAAATTGATGAAACTGAAATGTTAGCTACACTAATAGCTAATGGATATGAACCAACAACAGAAGAAATTCAAATGCTAAAAGAAGAAGACAGATATCGATATAAATCATCGATAGAAGAACCTCCGACATTAGAGTTAAAGTCACTTCCAAACCATTTGGAATACGCTTATTTACATGGTGAATCTGAATTACCTGTAATAATATCGTCTTCTCTTACTGAAAATGAGAAATCTCAACTCATTTCTGTGTTGAAAGCTCATAAACCAGCCATTGCATGGAAGATTCATGATATTAAAGGCATAAGTCCTTCGTATTGCACATATAAAATTCTTATGGAAGAAGGTCATAAAACGTATGTGCAACGCCAACGAAGACTAAATCCTAATATGCAAGATGTTGTTAAAAAAGAAATAATTAAACTGCTAGATGCAGGTTTAATTTATCCAATCTCTGATAGTCCATGGGTAAGCCCAGTTCAATGCGTACCTAAGAAGGGTGGCATGACTGTCATTACAAATGAGAAAAATGAGCTTATTCCTACTAGGACTATAACAGGATGGCGTGTGTGTATTGATTATAGAAAATTAAATGACGCCACTAGAAAAGATCACTTTCCCTTACCTTTTATTGATCAAATGTTGGAAAGATTAGCCGAAAATAGTTACTATTGTTTTCTTGATGGTTTTTCCGGATATTTTCAAATTCCAATAGCACCCGAGGACCAAGAAAAAACCACATTCACGTGCCCTTATGGTACTTTTGCTTACAAACTCATGTCATTTGGACTTTGTAACGCCCCTGCAACCTTTCAAAGGTGCATGATGGCGATTTTTCACGACATGATAGAAGAATGCATGGAAGTTTTCATGGCTGACTTTTCAGTCTTCGGTGATACATTTGAAATATGTCTAGCTAATATTGAATGAATGCTTATTAGATGCGAACAATCAAATCTAGTACTTAATTGGGAGAAATGCCATTTCATGGTTAAAGAAGGCATCGTTCTTGGACATAAAATTTCAAAGGAAGGAATTGAAGTGGATAGAGCTAAAGTAGATGTAATTGCTAAACTTCCACATCCCACCAATGTTAGAGGAGTTAGGAGTTTTCTAGGACATGCCGGTTTTTACCGACGTTTCATAAAAGATTTTTCTAAAATTGCCACTCCTATGAATAAACTCCTAGAAAAGGATGCTCCATTCATCTTTTCAGATGAATGTATCAAATCTTTTAATATTCTTAAAGAGAAACTCACTAATGCGCCGATCATGATAACACCAAATTGGAATCTATCGTTTGAACTTATGTGCGATGCAAGTGATTTGGCAATGGGAGCCGTTTTAGGACAAAGGATTGAAAAACGATTTCAACCTATATATTATGCTAGTAAGACGTTACAAGGAGCACAAACGAACTATACAACTACTGAAAAAGAACTCCTTGCTATTGTCTTTGCTTTTGACAAATTTCGATCATATCTCGTTCTAGCTAAAAAGGTAGTCTATACTGACCATTCTGCTCTTAGATACCTATTTTTGAAACAGGATGCCAAACCACAATTAATCCGTTGGATCTTACTCTTACAAGAGTTCGATATTGAAATCCGAGATAAAAGAGGAGCAGCAAATCTCGCCACTGATCATCTTTCTCGTCTTGAAAATCCCGAATTAGAAGTTCTAAATGAATCGGCCATACAAGACAATTTCCTGATGAATATCTATTGAATATAGATTAAAATGAAATACCATGGTTTGCAGACTATGCAAACTACTTAGTATGTGGATTCCTTGAAAAAGGATTATCGTACCAAAAATGAAAGAAATTCTTTAGTGATATAAAACACTATTTCTGGGAATATCCACATATGTTTTAAAGTTTTCCAGATGGAATAATACGCCGATGTGTATTCGGAGATGAAGCTAGTAAAATCTTAAACCATTGTCACACAGGACCAACAGGAGGGCATTATGGGCCTCAACTCACAGCAAGAAAAGTTTATGATGCTGGATTCTATTGGCCTACAATTTACAAAGACGCACACCTTCTTTGCAAATCCTGTGATGCTTGTCAAAGGGCCAGAAAAATAAGTCAACGTGATGAAATGCCACAAAATGTCATTCAAGTATGTGAAGTATTTGACATTTGGGGTATTGACTTTATGGGTCCATTTCCAAAATCTCATAATAATCTCTACATTCTCGTAGCCATTGATTATGTATCTAAATGGGCGGAAGCACAAGCTCTCCCAACTAACGATGCGCGAGTTGTAGTCAATTTTTTAAAACGTCTTTTTGCAAGGTTTGGAACACCGAAAGCTTTAATAAGTGATCGGGGAACTTATTTCTGTAACAATCAACTTGAGAAAGTTCTTAAAAGATATGGAGTAACTCATAAAATCTCCACCGCATATCATCCACAAACAAGTGGACAAGTTGAAAATACCAACCGAGCTTTAAAACGTATTCTAGAAAAAACCGTAGGATCAAATCTAAAGGAATGGTCCATTAAGTTAGAGGATGCACTCTGGGCTTTTAGAACAGCCTACAAAACTCCAATTGGAACCACACCTTTTAGACTCGTTTATGGAAAAGCATGTCATCTTCCAGTAGAAATTGAACACAAAGCATTTTGGGCTTTGAAGACATATAATCTTGATTTACATGAAGCTGGACGTCTACGGTTAAGTTAATTAAATGAATTAGAAGAATTAAGACATGAAGCATATGAAAATTCGTTAATCTATAAGGAAAGAACAAAGAAATGGCATGATAAAAGAATCAGAAGTTCAAAAGAATTTAAAGAAGGAGACAGAGTTCTTCTTTTCAATTCACGATTCAAGCTATTTCCTGGAAAATTGAAATCAAGATGGTCTGGACCATTCATAGTCAAAAGAGTTTTCCCATACGGAACAGTAGAATTAATAAATTCAAATGGGATTGAATTTAAAGTTAATGGTCACAGAGTTAAACATTACATACATGGTCCGATGGAAGTTGACAATGAAGTTAATCATAATTTCACCACCCAAGAAAACCTTCAAAATGAAAACATAAATATGTTATCAACAACATATGAAAAATCAAAATTGGAATATAGGGAGGAGTCAAATTTGAGTGATGAAGAAGAATTCTTATACAAACCTCCCATTCTAAGAAACGAAGAAAAATGTGAACAGGAAGTTCAAATAGAAGTGAAAGAACCAAGAAAAGAACACCCAAAAAAGGTTTACAAACCAACTCGACTTACTAAAGCAGGAGACCCGGGTGAATTTATCATTTCTTGCTTGCTTAATGATGGTGCTGTATATAATGGACTCGCAGATTTAGGAGCAGGTGCAAATATTATGCCTCTTTCCTTATACAAAAGATTAGGCATGGGTAAATTAAAACCAACCAAAATAGGTGTTCAATCATTTGACCAAACCATTAAACACCCAGTTGGAATAGCAAATAATTTACTTGTTAACATGGGAAGTTTGACCTTTGTTGCAAACTTCATAGTGATTAATATGGAGGAAAACCTTGATATTCCTCTAATTCTAGGTCGCCCATTTTTAGCAACCACCGAGGCATTCATTGATGTAAGAGAAGGTAGAATGACACTTAGGGATGGTGATACCTCGATCACCTTTGTGAACCGAAAGTTTAGATCTCCACCAACCAAAACTGTTAGACCAATAAAAACGCATAAGTGTGGGGAAGATGAAGAAACACTTAATAATAATCCAATAACAAAGAATGCCGTTGATGATACGAAATTAGATGAACCCATTTTTAACAGTTCAACGAAGAAACTTTATAAACGGATTCATGATGCTAAGATTAAGGGAAACTTTAAGTTATGTAACCGATTAGTATCCAATTTATCTCCAAAAGAAAAGGCGATGTTAGTTGAATTTGTGAAAGTTACGGAGGAAATCAGCAAATGGATTGAAGTAAAAGTCAAAGATATACAAGTTGTTGATGATTCAATTGAAAATAATGTTAATCACAATTTCAACTAAGTGTAGGGAGGTTTATGTATTTCTGTTAGAGTTAGATTTTCCGTTTTCGTGTATTTCTCGAAAATGGAACCCGAATGGTCTTTCCCTAGCAGACCCTAAAGAACTAGTCTTCTCCCCCCATTCTGAATTTTTATTTTTTTAGGTTTTTACGAAATGAAGACTTCCTGTGAACTAAACCATGGTCTAATGCTACACGCTTTGATCACTAAACGTAATAATGACACACTTCTGAGTGAAATAGTATCATTAATCAGAGGTAAATTGGACGGAGTAAGAAAAGAATCCAGATGCGAAGATAATAAGTTACAATTTGGTAAAGGAAAATCAAAATCCGCAGCGAAAAGAAGAGCACGACACCTTGAAAAGTGTCACAAATGCGGAAAATGGTCACACGAAGGTAAATGTTCAAATAATCAAACCTATTCAAACACCGAATTTGTTACTTTATGCAGAGATGGACCGTTTATATGTTTAAAAGAAAAAACATTAAATGCTCGAGGTTACGCCTATGTAGCCATGGAAAATCAATTAGTCCGACTATCTTATGAGTGGGCTAGAGCATATCACTAAGAAATATATTTCACAGGTAAGTTTGTACAGTTTTTTTTTTTTTTTTAACCTTTTGATAATAAACGCTAATTTGTTCGCTATAAAGTATTAAATTGGTATTCGAAGAAATTAGGTCTTGCGACCGAAATTGTTAATATCATACAAAAATTTATTACATCACTGCGAAATTTAACGTTTATTCTTAAGGTATAAATATCTTTAATCAATCAACCCAAAATATTTCAAAAATTCGTCATGAGTTAAATTAGGTCATGGAACCGAAATTACTTTACCGAAAAGAGGGGCACATATTTTTGATAATATTTGATTGATTAAAGTGGGATAAAAGCCAAAAAGATTTTTAATTTTATTTTTACCATTTTTTAAAATTAATATATAAAAATTAAATTAATATTGTAAACTTCTTTAAAATTGTAAATATTTGAAAAATTAATCTTTTTAATATAAGTTTGTATGTATAAAAACAAAAATATAATATAAGTTTGGTGTAAATTTTTAATTTTATGCATTTTAAATTTAAGCTTGGTGTGAATTTTTAATATTAATTTTGAATTTTATGCATTTTTAATTTAAGTTTGGTGTGAATTTAAAAACAAAAATTTACTTTATTTCACTAAATTAAAAATATGATTTTTAAAAATTCGTCGTGAGTTGAAGACTAGATCTTTGAACCGAAATTGCTTTACCCAAGGGAGGGACGAGAACTTTTATTATCATTATTTTTAATCTTATTGAATTAAAGTATGCCAAATACATTAAAAAAACCCAAAAATCTTAGCTTTTAAAACAACCGCTACAAAAAGACAAATTTTAAAATTTTGTCGAGGAACGGACTAGGACATCGATCCGAAACGACCTCGTCCTAAATAACAAAGGAAACAAAATTTTAAAATTAATTACTTAATTGTTTTATAAGTTAAAGATTGTTAAAAAAAATAAAAATAAAAAAAAATAAAAAATAAAAAAATAAATTGCCGCGACTCGCGGAGTTTGAAAGAGTTAAGTGCCGCGACTCGCAGAGCTTGAAAATCCAAAAAAAAAAATAAAAGGGCAGAACAGATCAGTCCCCAAACACCCACACCAAAATATACTGCGAAAAAACCCGAAAAACACACACAAAAATCGAATTTTTTGGCCATTTTTCATCAAATCTTTTATAAAATCATGTTGAGAAGGATGCTATCAAGAAATTACTCAAGGAAAACGGTAAATTTCTACATCAAAACACCCTTTAATCCGAAAATTAGTGTTCTTGAGCAATTTTATACCCAATTCGATTTTGATGCTTTTTAGTGTAATTATACTTAAATTGTTTGTGTATTATGCTTGTATAACCTAGATTGATGCTATTTAACATGATTAGAAGCCTTAAACTTCAAATTTTGAGTAATCTAGGGTTTGTGTTCTTGAGCAATTTGGGGCTTTTTGATATAAACAGGTTATGGCCGATTTTTGTCATGAATTATTGCTAAATTGAGTAATGTAACATGTTTAGGTAGTTAAATGATCCAAACTTTGAGCCTAAACATGATTTTTGAGAATTAAAGTGGACTTTTTCAAGTCTAAAATTCATGAACTTGATTTTTGAGAGATAATGCGATTTGAAACTTGTTTAATTGCTAATAATGATTATTTTGACATGTTATTTGAATTGAATGCTTATGAACTTGGCGAACATTTTCGTATATGCTTATTTGAAAAAGTGTAGATTTGATAAAAATATGAAAATGAGCATAAGTTTGATATAAATTGAACATGTCATTGTAATTATTTTGATTGATGATTTTGCTGACACTAATGCATATTTGGATGCACAAAAATTGTGTTTGATGTGTTTTGCAGACTGAAAGGGGTGAATCTTCATCCCAAGCTCGCATTGTTCCTCCTGAGAATGCGGAACAACAGGATGTTGATAGCTATTATAAACAAGATATACCTCATCCAGTTATGACATTTTCAGATATGCACGTGGAAAATTTGCACCCGAACTTGAGATTAGACAGACGTTGGATAGATTATCCAAATTACCAAAGGGGCTTGCATACTCTTCATTCTAAAGCTGTTGAAGTACCTAGGGTAATAGAATGGGGACCATTAGAAGCTGTAGAATTGGCCGAGCCAATTAGAGAATTACTTACACAGAGGTATGGTAATTCTACTTTTAACGATTGGGTACGATTATTCAACATGCGTAGACCTGTATATAAAGTATGGTGTGAAGAATTATTGTGTAGTATAGAAATAAATGATCGGGTAGCTAGTTTAACCGATCGATCTTTTATTAGATTTTTGTTAGGAGGTTCGATGCGCCACATGTCTCTACTAGACATGGCTCAGGCCTTACGTATATATACGCCTGAGGAGCTAGCATCTGCCGTTTGTCGAGGGTTGATATTAAATGGTAGGAGGATAGACGAAAGTTTTGATACGCATGGTGTATGGAGTCAAATGACTAGCCATCACCGATTTAAAGGGGGAAATTACTCTTATTTGGATATAGATAGAGCTGAGTTAAGAGTAATTCACAGGTTTCTAGTGAACTCGATTACACAGCGAGGTAAAAATAAGGAAAAGGTAAATGAGCAAGATTTATTTTACCATATGTGTATTCGAGACCCACAAAGTGCTGTAAGTATACCTTATTGTGTGGGTTATTATTAATCAGCTATGGTTAGGGGGATGAGACCGCACAGTATAATAGGAGGTGGTATATTTATTACATTAATTGCTGAGTATCTCAATGTGGATATAAGTCGGGGGGGATTATTAACCGAAGAACCAGAACCCCACGATACAATTGGTTTAAATGTATATCATTGTGCTAAAGTTTTGAAGAGGCGAAATAATGCCGCAGTAGCCTATAATGGAAGACATCCACAGGTTGAGAGAAATCAATAGCCAGGTAATGTGGGAGGGGGAAATGAAATGACAGAAATGCAAAGGTTTATAGCTTCACAAGAATATGAAAATGCTAGACATCGAGCATTTGAAGATTGGCAAGTTCATCAAAACCAAATCATAGCACATTGCCAACATGTA
The DNA here is from genome assembly GCF_046630445.1 of Rutidosis leptorrhynchoides. Lineage (NCBI taxonomy): Eukaryota > Viridiplantae > Streptophyta > Magnoliopsida > Asterales > Asteraceae > Rutidosis > Rutidosis leptorrhynchoides. The sequence goes on from NC_092334.1 coordinate 202,121,190, forward strand.
GGTAGAAACTATATTCCTACTCCAACGTCCGTATTCCCTCCCTGGTCTATAGAGATGCAACCACCATATCCTACTTATAACCCAGCTGAAGCATTTTATAACACATACGGTTATGCATGGAACCCCTACTGGTATCAGTAACAACCCTAGTTTATTTAGTTTTATCTATTTTAGTTTTGTAATGTAACTAAATTTAACACTTATGTTGATATTGTAATAGTTTTTTTTTATTTTCTAACTTTTATTATTAGATTTTAATAATTTTTGAATGTGGGGTAATATACCAAACTTCAAAAATATGTATATATGTTTGCAGTTTATCTTATGTGCACAACAGGGTAAAACAACGCATTTTCAAAGACTGACATTAAGTTCAGCAAAAGCAACTAATTTTGACGACAAGATGCAAAATATATGTGATGTAACAACAAGAAGGAATGAACAAATGATATGTACCATTTATCATTCAGAAAACAAACGCCAATATGTTTAGAAACTTTGGTAAAATTTAATCATTTTTCTACGCTAATCACCCTCAATAATTTAAATTGTTACTGATTTCTTGCAAATGAGGGCATTGCGAGATCTTAAGTGTGGGAAGGGGTTAAATTCTTTCGAATTTTTAAAATTTTTATCTTAAACACTTGGTTACCATTAAAAATACTAGTAAAGCAGTAGTTGTATTAGAATCTAGTGCTCTCTGATAATAAAGAACAGCCCTAGTCTTATATACTGACTACCCAATTCTAGTAAAATTTTTCAAAATTTTCAATTAAATGAACTCAAAATCATGTTTATACATATTTATGAACGATAAAACTAGGTGTTAACACCGAAATTATTATTACCTCGGAAAGGACATAAATTGAGAAACAAACCAAAATGTTAGAATTCATTTAAAATGGAATAGAGGATAATAAAAAGGAAAATAAAAGCCAAGTGTGGGAAAATTTACCAAGTTATTTTAAACATATGTCACATATTTCTATAACAAATAATTAAAAGATACTTTTGCTTTGGACTAAACTAAACAGTTTTACCCGATTTACTGTAAGAAAGATGGATCTACACGATGAATCAATTCCATCGTTAAAAGGAAGTAAAGTCTTCCGAAAAAGACATGCGCTTCTTGATTTAGGTCAAGAAGTTGTCGTCCAGACCAGCTGTAGGTTGACGAAAAATCTAGAAAAGTCATCACTAAAATCAGCAGGAAATCCACGGACCTCAGCATAAAACAGGGTCGCCAAGTGGTCAGATTTATCCTAACCATGAGAAGGATTTATCTCGTACAATGGGGGGGCACCGTGAAAATTAGCTTGATAAGACTAATGAATCAGATCCCCAGAAAGGATAATCTCCTTAAAGATCAAAAATTAACTTTTAAGACTGATATTACTCAATCCTTGAGATTGACCTTAAAGATTGAGAATTCAAACTCATGGAATTCAATGATATCTAAACTCAAGCCTGAACGAGAAAATATTTTGATCAAAATTACAAACCGATTTGTTTTCTAAAAACCCATTTTCAATGCGTTCATTACCATTGAACGTAAAATCCTAGGAATTCACCTGGAATTCATTAGGTCATCTGAACCAAATCGGGTGTCAACCGTAAGAACGGTGGTTGCATAGTATGGTCAAAGACAGGACCTTGTGCCAGACCAAAAAAATTATAAGGGTGAGCTTTACTATTGCTCCTACAAAGGATAGTAATTGCGTCCGACACGTTATAGACCATAATTAAAAGCATGTCAGGGGACATTGCCTTAACAGTTGCTTGTTCAACGCTTTCCTTTACAACCGGACGGTAGTTTATCGAAAGGTAATATACGGAGCAAGTATACTGGACGTGTAGCTTTCCTAATACAAGGTTAGCAAGGGGGTGACACAAAACCATAAGTTTTGAGCTAAAATTTTCAAATCTGAAACCCACCAAACCCACAAAAACATTTTGCATACACGGGTGAAGGGTTATTCCGGAAAATTTATCTAGGGTAAAAGCTAGATTTAATTTTCAAAAGATCAAATGTTTTCATAAAGATCCAATTTCCTTAATGGATCTAAATTTTTATAGTCATGTGGGACTGTAAACCACATCATTACTACCATTGTTTATACCGCCGTAAAGAAATCACTGATGTACAAAGTGTGAAGAATAAAGAAGTGATTCTAGTATTTCAAAGACTATATTGCTTGAGGACAAGCAACGCTCAAGTGTGGGAATATTTGATAATGCTAAAAACGAACATATATTTCATAGCATTATTCCTCAAGAAAGACAAGCTTTTAGTTGCAATTGTCCTATTTACAAGTGATATTCGGTTAAATAATAAAAAGTGAAGACAAAAGACAGATTCGACGAATTGAAGACGCAAACGACCAAAAAGCTCAAAAGTACAAAATACAATCAAAGAGGTTCCAATTATTGATAAGAAACGTCTCGAAATTACAAGATTACAAGATTCAAAACGCAAAGTACAAGATATTAAATTGTACGCAAGGACGTTCAAAAATCCGGAACCGGGACCAGAGTCAACTCTCAACGCTCGACGCAACGGACTAAAAATTACAAGTCAACTATGCTCATAAGTATAATATAATATTTAAATAATTCTTATAATTATTTATATATTATATAATATATTATAAACCGTCGGCAAGCTAGGAGCCAAGGCTGTGTGAGCTGGAAATACAAACTCCGCGAGTTGTGGAGTTTGAAGGCCAAAAATGCCGGGAGTTGCGGAGCTTCCCTGGACGAAAATTCCTATAAAAGGCAACGCATTTTGATCATAAAAATATCATATAATCTATCTCTCTCTCAATATATGTAAACGTATATATATATTTATATTTTAATTTTAATTTTAATTTTAAATCCTAATAATAAGGGTATGTTAGCGAATGTTGTAAGGGTGTAAGTCGAAATTCTGTCCGTGTAACGCTACGCTATTTTTAATCATTGTAAGTTATGTTTATATTATTTTCATTAATGTCTCGTAGCTAAGTTATTATTATGCTTATTTAATACCGAAGTAATCATGATGTTGGGCTAAAAATACTAAAATTGGGTAATTGGGCTTTGTACCATAATTGGGGTTTGGATAAAAGAACGACACTTGTGGAAATTAGACTATGGGCTATTAATGGGTTTTATATTAACTAAACAATACCTTGTTAATTTAATATACAAAATTATAATTCGACGTATTTATATATAACCACATACGCTTGACTGGGTACGGTGGGCGGGATATCTATAAATACCAATAATTATTCATTTTACCGGACACGGAACTGGATTAATAGTTAATAGACTTGTTGAAACAGGGGTGAATTACATTCAAGGGTAATTGGTGTAATTGTTAACAAAGTAGTAAAACCTTGGTTTACATGCAGTCGATAACCTGGTGTATTCATTAAACAAAGTATTAAAACCTTGTTACAATTCGAATCCCCAATTAGTTGGAATATTTAACTTCGGGAATAAGAATAATTTGACGAAGGCTTTCGCTCTTTATATTTATGACTGATGGACTATTATGGACAAATCTGTATGGATATATTAAATAATCCAGGACAAAGAACAATTAACCCATGGGAATAAACTAAAATCAACACGTCAAACATCATGAATACGGAAGTTTAAATAAGCATAATTATTTTATTTCATATTTAATTTCCTTTATTTTACATTTAATTGCACTTCTAATTATCGCACTTTTATTTATTGTCATTGTATTTAATTGCACTTTTAATTATCGTACTTTTTAATTATCGCAATTTTATTTTATCGCACTTTTATTTATCGCAATTTCATTATCGTTATTTACTTTACGCTTTAAATTTAGTCTTTTATTTATTTTTAATATTTTACATTATGCTTTAACTGCAACTAAAGTTTTAAAAATCGAAAAACCGGTCATTAAACGGTAAAAAACCCCCCTTTATAATAATAATATTACTTATATATATTTGTATTTTTATAAAATAAAACTAATATAGCGTTAAGCTTTGTTTAAAGATTTTTCCCTGTGGAACGAACCGGACTTACTAAAAACTACACTACTGTACGATTAGGTACACTGCCTATAAGTGTTGTAGCAAGGTTTAAGTATATCCATTCTATAAATAAATAAATATCTTGTGTAAAATTGTATCGTATTTAATAGTATTTCCTTGTAAAATTTAATAGTATTTTATACCCCTTAGCTTTAACTATCAAATATCCCCTATCATTCCGGGACATCCATCGGACATGATAAAATAACATCGAAGTACTAAAGCATCCGCTCCAACGGATGGGGTTCGTTAAGCCCAATAGATCTATCTTTAGGATTCGCGTCAATTAGTAGATCGGTTTACTAATTCTTAGGTTACCAAGCAAAAAGGGGCATATTCGGCTTCGATCATTCACCCATATAATGTAGTTTCGATTACTTGTGTCTATTTCGTAAAATATTCATAAAAACAGCGCATGTATTCTCAGTCCCAAAAATATATATTGCAAAAGCATTTAAAAGGGGAGTAATGAAACTCACACTACTGTATTTGGTAGTAAAAATACATATATCGTCATTGAACAAGTGCAAGGTTGGCCTCGGATTCACGAACCTATATTAATTATATATATTTATATGTTGGTCAATATTTGTCTAACAATTTAGGTCATGTCATAGTGTATCACTATCCTAATGCTCGAGTCTAATATGCAAAAGTCAACAAAAGTCAATTTGACCAAAAAAAATGATTTACAAAATCTATACATGGTTATTATATAGTTTAAATATAGTCATTTTATATATTTAAATATTTTTAACAGATTTATTAGAGTAAATAATATAATTCATTTATTAATAAATAAAATTTTATATTAAAATTTATATAATAAAAATATACCTTTATATATCTTAAGTAATAAAATTTATAAAGTTCATTTAATGTCATAAAAATAATATGATAGGTATTATTAATGTAATTATATTACACGTAGTAAAATATCTTTGTATCGTATATTTATTTGATAAAATAATATTGATAATAACAATAGTAAGTAAAAGTTGTATTATTTTGTAATAATAATTATTATTATTCTACAAATAATATTAATAACAATATTTATTTTTACTAAAAAATGATATTATGATAAAATGATAATTTTTATTAATAGTAATACTAAAATGATAATGATATTTTATATTAACAATGATATTCCTATAAATAATAATTTTTGCCAAAAATGATAGTTTAATATTAATAATACTTTTAATAATAATGATAAAAATAATGGAAACGATATTTTCTATTTAAATCAATACCTTTCAATATTTTAACTTCATTATGATACTTATACTCATTATTTCGTAATCAATTTGTTAATAGTTTTTAGTCGTCTTTTATATCGCGTTTATATTAATGATAATAATAGTAATCATAATAATTAGGTGTTACTAATATTAGTTTTAATTATAATAATACTAATAATAATAAATATTATGATAATATTAATGATAATACTAATAACCATTTTAATGATAATAATAATAATAATACTAATTATACTTTAACGATAATAACGATAGTAAAAATAACAATTTTTAATGATAATACCTTTTATTGATAATGATAATGATAATAATAATAATAATAATAATAATAATAATAATAATAATAATAATAATAATAATAATAATAATAATAATAATAATAATAATAATAATAATAATAATAATAGTAATTAGATAAAAACTATAACGACGATAATAACGACGATAATAATAATCATTTTTAATAATTATACAAAAATTCAATTGACTATAACTTCTAATCCGTTCATCAAAACCATTCGATATCTAAATGAAAGGTTCTTAATTTTTCGCTAGCTTTCCAACGACATGGGTATCGTATACCTTATCTCAACCGCATATGTAACTAATTCAGGATTCAACATAACCTATCTAATAGCAAAATCAAAAGTACAAGTATGCATAATCCTATATACTCAAGCACTAGTCAGGGATACACTATTAATATATAAAAGTTAAGTTATGAGTGCTCACGTATCAATATTGAGATTCAATATTGCAGGAAAGGTACGTAGACGCAACGGAGATGATAAATACTAAATTGACCTCAAGAGCATACCCATGAACCATACCCATCACCTCCATAGCTTAACTCATAATACTACTAAATACGATTAATAATAATAATATTAATCTTAATCATAATAATAATAATAATAATAATAATAATAATAATAATAATAATAATAATAATAATAATAATAATAATAATAATAATAATAATAATAATAATAATAATAATAATAATAATAATAATAATAATAATAATAATAATAAAAATATAAATAAATAAATGTATACTACGGAGTAATATAGATAAAGGGTGAAATGAATCGCAGATCAGCTCGCGCTTTATAGTCCCAGACCTGGACCCCGTAACTCCTCAATCGCGGAGGTATGTACACAAGAAGCTCCGCAATCGCGGAACTCCTGTTTCCAGCTGTCCCTCACTTTGCTCGTGGGCTGCCCACGATTTATATATATATTTTATAATATATTAAATTTATATAATTAATTAAATATTATATTATATTTACATGCATAGTTAACTCGTAAGTTTAGTTCCAACGAATTGTACTTTATCACTCTACTTATGTCCCGTTCCTTTCTCGAACGCATTTTCGTACGCTTAGAAAACTAGCACTTTATGTTACGCGACGTGTACTTTTATCAATAATTAGACTTAATCATCTAAAGACTATATTACCCAAAGTACAACTTTTGTATCTGAGTGTCGTGGTCATTTGCTTCCATAAATCAAAGTCTCGTTGTTTATCCAAATATATCATTTTAAATCAACCGTTAAATATTATATTTTGTCACTTGAAAAATATATATTTCCTTATTTTAAAATATAAATTTGTACATATTGAAATATTTACCTAATAATACAATATTTAGTTTTTCAAAACTAATTATATTTTAAAGTTAAGTTTTGGAATCGTTTAGATAGTAGAAAAATATTATATCAAATCGCGTTTACGTTTTTGAAATACTTTATATATTTGTAATTTATAATATAAGCTTTATTTAAATTCTTCAAAAGTCATATACAAGTTATCTTATAAAACGTCCTAATTAATAAAGTTCTTTTTAAACTGAAACGTTTTTATATGTTTAAATTAAATATGATAACTTTGTTTTCTAAAACCAAATATATATAATAATCATTTTATTAAAAGGTAAAAATGGGAATCGTTATATCATAAAAAAATAAAGTTATTTTTACTCAAAATAGATTTCAAGCTTTTAAATTACAGTTTATTGGTGGAGCGTAAGATAAGGTTTAAAGGTTAGGTAAACGTATGAATTCATTTTAAAGTAAAATGTTGATATCTAATGTCTAAGTTATTTACATTCCACACCCCAATTTTAAGATAAAGGTTAAAATAGTTATCTTATTAAAATCACGAGGAAAATGTTGTAAAGTATGAATTGAAAATCAAATAGGAATCTCCACTAACTCTTGTCTAGTCCTCGTTAGTTGACACTTTGTACTTATTTGTAAAATCACTTTACCATTTTACAAATATGGTTAAGAAGGAAAGGTTTCCTAAATCAAAGTGAACCTCTTAACAGGGACTCGTAATCATAATTCAATGTATCTTATAATTCAATTATTTGATATTATCTTTTAATTCCGTCGATAATTATTTTAAGTATATTTTGAAATAACTATGTTCATATAAAGTATTATACGTCTAATACTTTGTTTACGTTTTCAAGTTATAATATATACTCATATACATATAATCATATCCGTTCATATAATGGTTCGTGAATCATTGGAATTTGGTCGAGGTTAAATGAATGTATGAACATAGTTTAAAATCCTTGAGATTTAACTTAAAAAACTTTGCTTATCATATCGGGATAATATAAAGATTAAAGTTTAAATTTGGTGGAAATTTCCGGGTTGTCACAGTACCTACCCTTTAAAGAAATTTCGTCCCCGAAATTTGATCGTGGTCGTCATGACTAACAGTAAGAATGTTATTATGACGAATATAAGCTGATACATAGAATTTTATGATGATTAAGAAATATGGATAAAATAATTCGATTTCTTGAAGCGTACGAGTGAAGCTATCGTAAAAGAGTGAAATGAGAAAATAGAGATTTGCCTTATCTTTTGACGTCATTATGGTTGATCTCCAGATTAAAGAAAATCTTTGTAATCTATATAAGATTTAATTCTTCAGCAATTAAGGCAATTATGATCCTCTTCGATTTAATGCGATAATCTTTCTCGATTTCTCTGTCGGATATTTCACTATAAATCCACCTTCTTCGTTTCCTTACAACTCACACCTTCTGTTCTTTCTCCATCAACTCATACTTTAAAGCATTCATTAATATGTTTTATACAGTATTGATTCTTGATATACTCACACCTAGGGAACCTTATCCACCTAGGATTGAACCAATCCTTTCCACAACACCTAAGGGCATTGACACCGATTCATCAGCAACTAAATCATCTCCTGATTGAACACAGAAGAGGACACGATATATGCCCGATGAGATGATTCAGACTCTGCCAACCCAACGAGTAACTAGATATAGGACTTCGACTCCTATCGTCCGCCAAACGATTACTCTAACCATTGGTGATACGGACCAAGACCTAGAGCCTGTTAGGTCACCCTCACCCATTTCCGTATCTCATTCAATAATAACAGTAAGCCCTACACTAAATGAAGCGCAAGCTTCGGTAGGCAAGAGAGCTGAAAGCACGGATGGTAAAAAGACCAATCAGCCCATCAACTTAATCAGGACTTCTTAATAAATCCTACTAAGCAAGGTGCTTCGGCATCTCAAAAGAAAGTAAAGTCTTCCTCTGCAGTAAAGTCTGCGATGACTCAATTGATTGAGGAAACTCAATCATTGAAGTCCAGAATGGCCGAAGGGGAGCCAAAAAATCTTGAAAAGGCACCCTGCATATCGGCTGGAAATCCTCTTGATATACTTCATCCTCGTGATGTCGTATTGCCTCAACATACAATAGGGCCCGGAGGTCCAACTTATCTTGATGAGGGAGATCTGCCGCGTCCCATGGAAATGAGTCAACATGACAATCCTTTGGGATATTTATCAGACTTCCAGCAGACTGTTCCTTTGGTTCAAGAAACTGATCCATTGGTTCAAACCACATCTCTTCCGAATTCTGAATCTCAGGGTCTGGAGGGTGAGTCCTTAACTGAAATAGATGTGCCACCTCATGGTACATTGAGGACTTCAGGAGTTGGAGATATTCATATCTCTGCGAGAGATAAACCGACGGGTAGTTCTGCTACTAAAGTCATGGAGACGGATGATTTGAAAGAATCTTCCCCGACGACAACTCCGGTTGTTACCCAACCTCCATCGGAAGGGGATATCAAGAATCTGACTAGCAGTATGTACAGCCGTACATATAAGAATAATACTGCACATATATTCTTACATGCCCTCATGGCAACTCAAACACTTCCACCGACATCACCTTCAACAGATGATGCTGCTGCTGCTGGTTACCCGTTATTTCACCAATTGGGTCACCTTCTAAGATTTCAGATATCTCTCTGATAATGAAGTGGAAGAGCTATATCTTGCTGAATTTGCTAAACGGACTGATCTTGATGAAGTTCGTAACACAATGATGATTTATCTTGAACAAGCAAGAGTAGTGTTTCATCTATCTCCATGTAAGTCACCTGGACCAATCCATATTCCAGATCATGATGATTTCGATCCCGATAATCGTCATGAGGGGGAGAATAGACATGGATATGGGTCTGATGCTTTCCAACGCTCAACGTATGAAGTTGGTTCATCTAGTCAATGGAGAAATGATGATGTAGTTAATATTTTTGACTCTTCTGAAACTGATGAAGTTGAGGAAATACAATGTGAAAGTTTTCTAGATAAATTGGTAGATCAAAGAGAAGGTGACTCACGAACATTGATGATTATGGATACGACTGAACAAACTGAGGACAAGTCAACTCCAGAGGACAATCGAAACTTTGATAATATCTAAGATATTTTGAGGGGGACGAGTGTTGCAAAATGAACATCAATTTGTCAATATGACATCTCCAACCGATTAATATGGAGAAGGAGATTTTCTCAAATGGTGAAGTAGATACTACGACTCGTCCTAAAATTAATGTTCCTTTCCAAATTTCAGAAATTGTCCTTGAACTTGATGCTGATTATCAACTTGATGAGGAAGAGGAGAAGTTGATTCTTCGTTCACCATTCATAGAACAACAAGCTTACAAGATTTATGTTGATTCTGATCTCGTCCTTACAGCCTCACTGAGTGTTATTGGTGCATGGAAATATCATAAGAAACCAGAATACCTCAAAGCTTATCTGAATGTTCGCAACAAATTTAAATTGAAGAATGAAGAGAAACTTTAAGAACAACAAAATTCAGAAATCAAAAGCATAAATAAGATCTTGATGATTAACAAGGATGGAGTGAAGATGCCGCTTTTCTATGTGACAAGAATGGATGATGAGGACTATCAGTTCCCAGAGGCGGATTTTGACAAGCTAAAGATGGACGACATTATCTACAACTATAATTACTTAACAGACCTGAATGAATCTGTAACAATTTATCATGCTACTACAATGAAGGCAATCTACGGATTTATTCTTGACTCTATGAGATGGATTTTGGTTCATGATTTTCAGATGGGGTTGAAATCTGGACACAAAGTTCATTTCAGAGGAACAAAGTTCCTTTAGATACTACAAGAAAACTAACTTTATATGACCCCTCATCTGGGAACCTGCTGAAAAAGTGTCCTAAGAAACCATAATTTGGGACGGGGCAATTCTGGGGGTCGCATTAGATATATGCAAAAATGGTGGTGTCCTAAAGCACGTTACGCTTATAAAGTAGGGTCCTAAAAAGTCATAGAATAGGATACATGATTTTTGTATCATATTATTAGATATGCCTATTATCTTGGTCCTAAAAAGGTGTTTAATATGACACATTATTTTTTGAGGTCCTATGATTCTATATTTTTATAGGACACTTAGAAGGTGAGTCACACTATGATATGATTGTATAAACTGGTGTAATAAAATCTATATAATAGGACACATAATTTTTTGTTCATATTATCATAGCACACTTGAGTCATTCATTTGATACACATGTTCATAATAATAGGACGCTCGGGTATTTCAGGTCCTAATTATCATATGACCCTTAAATTATGGTTGCATAAAAATGGACTTATTAGGACATTATCTTGTTGGTGTTTCATAATTAGTAACCAATAAGATAATAAGGTCATAACAATAGGACGCTTGGATATTTAAGCTACTAATGATCATAGGACCCTTAAAATGTGGTTACATAAAAATGGACTTCTTCGGACATTATCTTGTTGGTGTCGCATAATGAGTGACCAACAAGATAATAAGGTCATAAGAATAGGACGCTTGGGTATTTAAGGTCCTAATTATCATATGACCCTTAAATTGTGGTTGCATAAAAATTGACCTATATTATGACATTATCTTGTTGGTGTATCATAATGAGTGACCAACAAGATATAAGGTCATAACAATAGGACGCTTAGGTATTTAAGGTCCAAGTTATCATAGGACCGTTAAATTGTGGTTGCATAAAAATGGACTTAAAAGGACATTATCTTGTTGGTGTCTCATAATGAGTGACCAACAAGATAATAAGGTCATAAAAATGGGACGCTTGTCTATTTAAGGTCCTAATTATCATAGGACCCTTAAATTGTGGTTGAGAAAAAATGGACTTATTAGGAAATTATCGTGTTGTTGTCTCATAATGAGTGACCAACAAGATATAAGGTCATAACAATAGGACACTTGGGTATTTAAGGTCCTAATTATCATAGGACCCTTAAATTGTGGTTGCGAAAAAAAAATGCTCTTATCACATTTACTATCTCGATGATTCTGATAGGATTACATTGTAATTTTCACATTTAACACTAAGGGAGAGATTGTTAGGACCCTGAAGTATGTATAGTGTTAATGTGAAACATGCTTATTAGAAGGTTCCTTAGAAGAGGGTTATATAAGGAACCTAAGTAGTCCTAATTAGATAGTCATTGCATTGTAAACTAGTTTAAGAAGTCGTGGAATGTAAATATACCGATTCTCTCTAATACCGAATATGTTCTTACCTTACCGAGTCTCACTTAATCTCACTCTGATCTGACCTATCAGTGATCACATTCAAAAATAAAAGATTACACATATTTAACTTACCAAATAGTAACACTTTAAATTTTTGAAAATGTTCAAAAAAATAATACATATGATCGTATATATCATATCAGTTCTTAATTTATATAAATGTATATCGATGATTATAATCTTTAACAAACAATATTTATACAAAAAAGGACCAAATGGTAACAATTTGAAATTATCATATGTTTAAAATTTTAATACAACTGATTACGCAATTTTAAAGTGATGTATGTCCATATTTAGTTTTTTTATAAATTAATATTGATAAAACAAATGTCAGATCACGTTAATGGATATTTCAAATATAGCTAATATGACTACAATCACGTTATAAATCGATCTTAAAAATTTAGATAACATCATATCACTGTAATTCTCTCCTTGATTTTGAATTATAGTCAAATGATGATAACTATCAACAATTATTTCCACAATAACTCCTATAATTATGCAAGACTCCTAAGCCATATTCTAGAATCGAACGTCAATTTCGTTCATAAAAAACATACGACGTCTTACAATTGTTATACAATACAAACTCTTGATAAACTTAAAAGTATAATAATATGTCACAGATTATAGTTTAGTATAAGATTACGGTAGGTTGCATATAATTATGGAATCTATATACATTACCCTTCAAATTTTGATTAACCATTTCAAATTTAGGAAACCAAAATTTTATCTAAAAATAAACTCAAACTAATTACCTATACTTAAGCCATTTCAAAAATAAACCAATCAACAGTGATGATGGTGATAATTAATTGCAAATCAATTAGTCATCTTTTTTTTTGCTGAATAGGTCGTATGTTCTGGCTATTTAAAGTGTTGTCATTTCATAAAGGTGATGTAACATCATGTCTTAGGTTATTTGTAACATTAAACATTTGCATAATTTTTTGATTTTGTATTGTTTTCTATTTTATTGAGCGTCGCTCTGACATCTTCTTGGTTGATCTTGCTTGCAAGTTATGTCTGTATACGGACATGACACAGTTCATAATCATTGATATAGAACCATATGAGCATGTAGGTGGTAGTGTAACCCTATTATATGTAAGTGGGTCAAGTTCAGTATTGATAATAGGGTCTATATTATGTCTTATACTAAAACTATACTATTATTATATGCTTATTGAATATAACTTAAATCGTTTCGATAAAGTTATTGTTTATATTTGAAGAGACTCAGAGCTGAAAAGAAAAAGCCATTAGTGAAAATGCTTCTTATAGGATACGGGTTTTAATAGGATACGGGTTTTGATATAACCATTGTTGTTATAGTTGCAGATTAGAGTAATATTATTCACACCACATGTTGATATAAACCTTTAATAATGAAATAACTTTGTAACACAATTCTACTATGTGTTCAGTTCATTGTCTAGTAACTTATATGTTTCATTGTAAAAAGTTGATTTTATTTCAAAAGAATTTCTTAATAGGAAAAGTGGATAAACATAGGATGAATTAAAGATCTAGAAGAATATGAGTTTGAACAATTTTAAACACATGATCTTTGTCTATTGAAGGTAAAAATTTGAGAAGTGTTGAATAGTCTTAATTGGTGTAGATTTGAAGCTTTGAACGGATGAAAGTGCATATTAAATCGATGGTTTTATGGTGGGATATATGGGTGAATAACCCAAAGTTAGTGAGTTCTAACTGAGTGGGTCTAAACAGGTAATATAGTAGCTATGGTTATGAGTAGATAAGGGGATTGTTTCATGAAATAGATATACTCCGTATATAATTCTTATTTATATAAGATTCTAGAAAAATCTATGTGTTTAGGTACTTCAAATTTTGTTAAATTAAATTATCAAGTGATGTTATTCACGTTTACCTGATCAGGTTGCGATTTCAGTTTAGTAAATGGAATATGAATGTGTAGTATTTTTGTTTGTTTGTGTGGTTATATTTTACCTTTTTAGGGAATTGCATAAATGATATACCGTAGATGAACTTTTATCAGGTGGAATTGGCACAACTAATAATGTAAGTTGTTTACTTTTCATGATATGGTTGTATGCATCATATATTATATGCAACTGTGTATAGGTTTAATATTATTAAAATAATCCTTTACTTCTTTTAATGGAGTTATGTTTCAAAATTACAATACTTGCAATGTACAGAAACTTTATGGAGTGTGCATTACTATGAAAAACATGTTTGTGTATTTCTATTTGATGATGCATTCATTGAATTATTTTTCTCAATTATGCATCATAGTTTGTTTTTGGAACACTATAAAAGATGCTTTTGACCTTTACTTGCGGTTTAAAGTTTATTTTTGTTCCGAAAGGCTGAAATGAAGTTGTTTATGGGTGTTATAGCTTTGTATTTAAGCAACATTACAATGAGAAGAAGGTCCAAGACTTAGTGTAAGAGAAAAGAATGTTGCAGGTTTTCCCATCTTTGGTTACGGTTACTGTTATATAGTGTTAATGTGAAACAAGCCTAAATGATGGTTCCTTATAAGAGGGCTATATAAGGAACCTTAGTAGTCCTAATTAGATAGCCATTGCATTATAAACTAGTTTAAGAAGATGTGGAATGTAAATTTACCGATTCTCTCTAATACCGAGTCTGTTCTTACCTTACTGAGTCTCACTAAATCTTATCATATCTTCAATTCCCACTATGATCTGACCTATCATTTGGTATCAGAGCATCCAGGGAGTGATTTTACATCACTATATCGATCTAGAGATTGAAAATTACAGAATCAGTTCACTCTCGGTTAGATTGAATCACATTCGGTATCATCGAAAGTGATAATCTGACGTTCAGATTCTTGTGATAGGTTCAGCGAAGGTTTATTAGGTGTATTAGAAAGAGTTTTGATCATCATTACAGTTTTTTAACAACAATGATGGAGAATCAAGGTGATTTTTAGAGTTTGTGGCTAAAACTCTCGGTATTGATCTATTCAAGCTTGATTCTTTGTTTAAGTGAAGGTTTGTGGATTCAGTTAAGTTTGTGAGGTGTTTAATCACATATTTAACGGTTCAATTTCATCAAATCTTCAATTATTGAAGATTTGATCATCATTCGGTATCGTAACTGCCATACCTAGTCTGCTTCAAAGTCAGGAATTCATCTTAATTGTTGCAAATTGTGGTGCGATTGTGATTTTATCACATTCGGTTTGGATATACGCAGCTAATTGGTGTGGTTTGAGCAAGGATTCAATTGATTTTTTAAGTTTTACACTTAGACTCGGTTTGTCAACTACTACAGTTGACATTCGGTATCATAAACTCTCGTTTTACTTGATACTTTTTGTTTTAAGTGACTTAAGGCTTCATATTCTGTATTAACCGAATCTATACTGAATTAGGGTGTGATACTTGTTGTTCTTATCAGTTTCTAATACAGAATCTGATATACCGAATCTGAGACAATACCGAACCAGATACCGAGTCTGCTACAGTACCAAACCAGATACCGAATCTGATAATTTTGTTAGATTTTTCTGAACCAGAATCTTGGATTGTGTGATAAACCGAATCTTTACTGAATCTAACTCATTTTTTATCAATATGTCTACTCAAGATACATTGATCATCAGATCAGATTCCAGACCTCTAGTGTTGTTTGATGGCAAGTACAACCGGTGGCTTCATCGTATCACTCAGTACATAAACTACAAGGGTGAGAAGCCAAAATACATATGAGCTTCTTTGAGAGATTGTCCAGTTGTATTATATCATCTGGATACTGGTATGCCAAATCCAGTCTATGAACTTTCTGAAGAGACATGTGAGAGAGCTCAAGGTGATATTGAGGCTAAAAATGTCCTCATGCAAGCCATCCCATATGAGTTGTTTGAAAATGTTAACAGCAATACCACTGCTAAGGACATATGGGATGAGATCAAAAGACAACAGGAAGGTTATGACATGTCAGATGTTACCAAACTGAATAAGGCTCTTGGACTTTACGAAGATTTCAAGCAGGAACTTGAAGAACTTCTCAAGGAAACCTACCGACATTTCAAAGGTGTCCTTAATGAGTTGAAAAGGTGAAAGATTACAAAAGTAAATGCTGAGATCAACATGAAGTTTCTCAAAAAGCTCAATGTTGATTGGATTCCTTATGGAACAATCATTCAATCTACATTGATAAGCTGAATATTCATGAGGTTATTGGAGTACTTATGCATTATCAACCCGCTGTGTCAAAAACTCAAGCGAAAAGAAAAGAGTCTTCTCTGGGTGATCCACTTGCCCTCATTGCAAAGAAGAAGAGCAAATCATTCACCACTTCCAAAAGCTTATCCAAGAAAGTGCTTGTCGAAGAATTAACTGATTTTGAAGAGCTAAATCTTTCAGATGTTGATGATTCACACCTTGAACTAGTCAAAATGGCAGCCATGTTCACCAAAGCCTCGAACAAACACAAGTTCAAAGGAAAATCAAGCAACCAACACAAGAATTCTTCATGTTCCTCATACTATAAGAAACCTGATTCATCAAAACATCAACATGCTGATGATTCCAAGAAGGATGAGTCAATCTGTTACAATTGTGGCAAAGCTGGTCATTTCTCTCACGAGTGCAAGATGTCTATGAAAGTATTTCGTATGCCCGAGAGACATATTAAATTAATGTGGATAATGTGTTATGATCCAAGTCGGGTCATACCCAATAACAAGCGTACCGACACCTTATATGTATTTATCTTAACAATTGGATCGTTAAATGAATACACGACACTTGAACTTTAGAAAATCGGTTTTCTGAAGTATTATCACTTGAGATAAATTATTTGGATAATTTATAAATGCAAAGGATTTTAGTTATTTATAGGTTTAAATAATTAAGATGTGTTATGTTTTTTAAATAAGTTTAAAAAATTGCAAGTAACAAATTAAATGCATGGTCTAATAACTATAAGTTTTATTAAAAACTAAATATTGTTATTAACATGGTGGAGGTGGCAGTTTTGTAACCCCAAGGAAAGACCACCCCGTGCATGTTTTGTTGCTTTTCACATTGCACATTCCTTAAGGGGCATGCTCATCTATCTTTAACCAAGGATTTTGATACAAGTAACAATTGAAAATCTCTCTCACTTCTTCCTGGGGGTCTGCTGGCCGAAATAAAAGTAGTAGAAGAGAGCAGATTTTGGTTGTTAAAAACAAGTGATCAAGTGTCCTAATTCCTAACTAAATCAAAGGTAGTGTTGGTGCAAAAGAGCTTGGGGTATTACACACTTGAGGCTTCAAGTTAGAGGCTTTATTCCATCATCTTTATCATCCATATTGCTGTCCAAATTCAGCTCATAACTCATCATAGAGGAGCTATAATCTTCTTCCTTCTTTATTATTTGTAAGCATGATTTCAAGACTTGATATTAATATGGAATTCAATTAAAATGGTTTTACATATAAACTTATTTTCTTGTTAATTATGCTTCAGCTAGTTATAACTAAAATGAATTGGTTTCATTATTCTATTAACATTACGAAACTTGTTATTATGTTGAATTCCATCAATGGTATCTAGAGCCGAAGTATATGGATTATGCTTCTTATATAGTCTTTAAACCCACTATATTTGCATTCCATGTACATGCATGAATATGGAATGTAAAAATGTTCGGGTTTGGGTGGGTTTGTGAGTTTGGCCAAATTTGAAAGAGTTTCCAAGAGGGTTTGGAACTTGCAAATTGGTCATATTTGTTGTATGTAGCGTTCACAATCAATGCCTTGACCTTATGATTGAATGCATGTGTGTTTGAATGATTTGTATTATTCATTTGGTATGTAATAATTAATTCATTCATTTTGTTGTAATATTCATCCATTTGGTTATGTAATTTATTTTATATTTGGTATGTAAAATAGATTAGGTTGTATTTTCATTTTCTAAAAAAATGTATTAGGATATATTTTGTAAAAATGAAGATGCAAGATGAAGACAAGGAAGATGCAAGATTAAGTGGGAGATTTGAAATCTCCTACTTTGTGTTATAACCCTTTACTGGTGACATTTGTTTTCGGCTAAACAAATGTCTACCAAATTGGCTTGATTGTGAATACATTTGTTTTGCATGCGTGGTTGTTTTATTTCTTGTATGATTGTGGATTGTGTATGTTACTACAACATGTTATCACACAAGTTAACAACAAGCAAAACTAAAATTTAATTGGTTAAATTATAAACAACATGACATTTACCAAACTACAATTTAATCGGTTAAATTGAAAAGGCTAAAAAGACGCTAATAAATGGTTATTAAGAATAAGAAATGGATTGCACATATAAAATGGTTTATATCAAGTAATTGGCTAAAATTACAAGACTTGAAAATGGATTTCAAATGAACCATACACTAAATGCATGTTGGTGTATGGCATAAATGTTTTCTTAAACTAGAAATAATGAAAACTTCAAAATCCCTTTAACAACAATGTAAACAAGTTAAACGTCATCCTTTTGTGTGACACTTAAAAATATTAGGGAACTCATAATGGGATAAAGGTCACCTAACCGTTATGAGTAAACTAATATGATTAAGGTGAATTTCACATGCTTGTGGGATAAAGGTCACCTAACCACTTGTATGCTAAATTTACATGTTTACATAAGTAGGACGACTTGATTTGGGAATCATGAACTTAGGGTCACCGAAGCATGAGGAACAAATAGGCATTGATGGGATAATATGCCATGCAAAAGGATTGCATGATCCCATAACTTAGAAGTTGCAAAAGGATTGCAATTGTCATATAATGACTACCTAGCTAAATCAAATGACGGGATAAAGGTCACCTAACTGAAATTTGGTTTACCGTTGGATTCTAAAATTTAATAAATATCAATTGGATTTAAAGGGTATTGATTGTTAAATTAAAATTAATACTTAAACAACTTTGTTAAATTTTGTAAATGGCCGCCAATAACAAAAACAACATTCCAAACGCACCTATCAAACTTTAACAACCTATCGTTGAGGTCAATCCTCGAAAAGGAAAAACTCAACCATACGAACTTCATGGATTGGTTCCGCAATCTAAGAATTGTCCTCAAACTTGAGGATAGGTCGTATGTGTTGGAAGACACCATTCCCGATCAACCGGACGAGGATGATACAGAAGGCATGGCTTATTGGGAGAAATATTGCACCGATTCGGTGCAAGTTTCTTGCCTCATGCTTGGGACTATGATACCTGAACTCCAAAAGGATTTTGAGCATCATAGTGCATATGACATGATCACACAGTTGAAGGAGATGTTCCTTCAACAATCTCGTGTCGAGCGCTTTGAAACGGTCCGAGCGCTTCATGCATGTCAGATGGACGACTCCCAATCCGTTTCATCTTATGTCCTTAAGATGAAAATCCTAATTGATCGAGCGAACCGTCTAAACTGCAACGTGTCTAATGAATTAGCCACGGACCTTATCCTTAATTCCTTATCGAAGATGTTTGACACATTTGTAATGAATTACAACATGAATGGATGGGATAAAAGCATTGGCGAATTACATGCCATGCTTAAGACGGCAGAGGCAAGCATGGGTAAAAGGGCTTCACCCGTGTTTACAATCAATGAAGGCGGGTCCAAAAACTGTCATACCCCGTCCAAAATCTTCCGAACGAATACAATAACATATGGTACCATCGCGATGAACGGACCTCTATATGCCTTGAACGACTCCATGTAATGTCTCTAAAATGAGTAAATGCACAGCGGAAGATTTCTTTCATACCTGAGAATAAACATGCTTTCAAGTGTCAACCAAAAGGTTGGTGAGTTCATAAGTTTATTGTAAACTGTAAAAATTCATAATTTTGATAGACCACAAAATTTAAATGCTGCATGGTACAAATGGGCCCGAATCCTATACTCACCTGTAATGTACATGCTATATCTTTTAAATACAGTACATCTTTCTCGTGTACGAAACCATTTTCATAAATCATAGTAACCGTACACATATCTTGTGCACAAAAAAATAACATACACATAACCTGTGTATAAAATCATCCTCTCGATAAATAACATTCATATCAATTGGTAGCAATTATATAATTCAATGGTGGCAATTATCATGTCCACATAATTCAATGGTGGCAATTATCATGTCCACATAATTCAATAATAATCCGCAGAACTTCTGTCTGCATAATAATTCATTCGAGGAATGTTTTGCTTGTGTCTATCTCGTCAAACATTTATAAAAGCATTTCATGTATTCGCAATTCAAAATATATTTCAAAAGCATTTAATAAAGCATTTGTAAAAACAGTGCATGTATTCTCAGTCCCAAAAATGTAAAGAGTAAAAGGGAATCAAATGAACTCACGCATATAAATATTGTAAAACAATTATTAAAACAGTGCATGTATTCTCAGTCCCAAAAATGTAAAGAGTAAAAAGGGCAAATGAAACTCACGCATATAAATATTGTAAAACAGTTAATAAAGCATTTGCATGTATTCTCAGCCCAAAAATGTAAGGAGTAAAAAGGGAGCAAATGAAACTCACGCATATAAATATTGTAAAACAGTTAATAAAGTATTTGCATGTATTCTCAGACCAAAAATGTAAGGAGTAAAAAGGGATCAAATGAAACTCACCATATTGTATTTTGTAGTAAAAATACATATAACGACAATGAACAAGTATAGGGTTGGCCTCGGATTCACGAACCTATAACATTTGTGTATTTATTAATATTCATAGTTGTAATTGAACACACACACATATATATATATTTATTAGTTATATTATTTTTATATTAAAAATATATATATGTTTCATTAATAATTTAGCTATATTTCTTTTATGTATACTTAGATAAATAATATTAAAAATAATTATTTTAATGTTAGTAATAATGATGATAATAATAATAGTAATAATAACATTATTCATAAAATTAATAGTAATAGTAATTTTCATAGAGATAATATCAATATTCATAAAATGATAATAATGATACTAAATAAAAAAATAATGATAATAGTAGTAGTCTTTAATAAAGATGAAAGTTTAATAATAATAATAATGAAAATAATAGTTTTTATAATAATACTTAATAATAATAATAACAATAATGATAATAAAAATACTAATATTTATTTTAATATTTATAATGATAATAATAAAATAATAATGGTAATAATGAATATAAATATGAAAACTACCTTTAAAGGTTTAAAAAGAAATAAACCGCCAGAGCCAGGACTCGAACTCGCGATCACTTGCTTATCAATTAACACCCTAAACCCTAGCACCATTTGCTTCCTTCTAATATATTTCTTGGATTAAATTCTCTTAACCCCTGTGCAACTATATCTTTCTGCTTCATCACAAAAAAAAAAAAAAAAAAAAACTTTGCAGCAGCCTAGGATTGAACCCAGGACCTCTAGATAATTCATCAAACACGTCTGACCCTCCTTCTGCTTCTCTATTTCTGATTTAATTCACCACTCTAATCTATTTAATCCTAACATTTCTGTTCCTTCTTATAAGCAACCCATTTAACAGAATTCATTTACTAAAGCCCGATCCTATGTTAAATGGAATCTGCAACAGGTTATCAGAAATCCCATCATCATCTATTTTCCTATCATCGAATATTAATATCATCATCATCATCATCGGCTATTATTTATAACCCTATTCATGATCAGTTTTCATCATGATTTGCCAACACGTACATCATCATCCTTATTTATCACTATCCATATCTTTATCATCCACGTTTTGTTTAATAAATATCCCAATCCCCACTTCGTTATCCCATTAGCTATATAATGATATCTAGATGACCCACTCCCAATTTAATATTAGAAACAGAAACTGAATGAATTAAGCAAAATGGGATTCGTTTTCTTTAATCAACAAATGGGTATATGTGGGGTTTGTTTGGTTGATATTTGTCGCCCACGACAGCAAGGGAAAGACATGATATAATCGAATACATCTATATTCTATATCTTTAAATAATTAAAGGGATTATCCACTCATTAGAATCGACCCACTATTATTACCTTTAAAAAAAATATGATCGCATCATGATACTAGTTGAAATCTTCAAACATTCTCCCTCATTATATTATCTTTACAGCTTGCATCATAAACCTTTTAATAACTTTAAGTGGGATTGATATATATGAAGGTGTCGGCCATCAACATCTCTCTACTCCACATGCATGTTGCAATATATAACATTAAGTTGATAATTTTTTTTTTAAGCGAAACAGAAGACCTACATAAAGTAGCGGATGCGGAAGAAAATAGAATAATAATAAGAGGGGTTCGTTGGGTGTCGTTATAATGTTTTCAAAGTGTGAAGTGGTGGTTGATGGTTGTTTTATTCATATTGTGGTGAGAGGAAGTAAAAGAAGGTAATTGCAAGTTTGTATTCGATGGTGGTGGCGACTTGAAGGTGGTGAATTTATGTGGGTTTAATTGGGTTCGGTTTGTCTTTGTTTTGCAACAGAAAATATAAGTGGTGGTTCGAGGTTTGTCGAGCATGAACATGAAATAGTTATTGTGTGTTGTGAGTTGATTGTTCACGAAGAGAGAATGATTGAGGTGGTGATGAATTCACAAGGGAAGGTGAAATGTCCCGTTCTTATTGATTAAAAACGTTCCATATTAATTGATTTCGTTGCGAGGTTTTGACCTCTATATGAGACGTTTTTCAAAGACTGCATTCATTTTAAAACAAACCATAACCTTTATTTCATCAATAAAGGTTTAAAAAGCTTTACGTAGATTATCAAATAATGATAATCTAAAATATCTTGTTTACACACGACCATTACATAATGGTTTACAATACAAATATGTTACAACAAAATAAGTTTCTTGAATGCAGTTTTTACACAATATCATACAAACATGGACTCCAAATCTCGTCCTTATTTAAGTATGCGACAGCGGAAGCTCTTAATAATCACCTGAGAATAAACATGCTTAAAACGTCAACAAAAATGTTGGTGAGTTATAGGTTTAACCTATATATATCAAATCATAATAATAGACCACAAGATTTCATATTTCAATACACATCCCATACATAGAGATAAAAATCATTCATATGGTGAACACCTGGTAACCGACATTAACAAGATGCATATATAAGAATATCCCCATCATTCCGGGACACCCTTCGGATATGATATAAATTTCGAAGTACTAAAGCATCCGGTACTTTGGATGGGGTTTGTTAGGCCCAATAGATCTATCTTTAGGATTCACGTCAATTAGGGTGTCTGTTCCCTAATTCTTAGATTACCAGACTTAATAAAAAGGGGCATATTCGATTTCGATAATTCAACCATAGAATGTAGTTTCACGTACTTGTGTCTATTTTGTAAATCATTTATAAAACCTGCATGTATTCTCATCCCAAAAATATTAGATTTTAAAAGTGGGACTATAACTCACTTTCACAGATTTTTACTTCGTCGGGAAGTAAGACTTGGCCACTGGTTGATTCACGAACCTATAACAATATATACATATATATCAAAGTATGTTCACAATATATTTACAACACTTTTAATATATTTTGATGTTTTAAGTTTATTAAGTCAGCTGTCCTCGTTAGTAACCTACAACTAGTTGTCCACAATTAGATGTACAGAAATAAATCGATAAATATTATCTTGAATCAATCCACGACCCAGTGTATACGTATCTCAGTATTGATCACAACTCAAACTATATATATTTTGGAATCAACCTCAACCCTGTATAGCTAACTCCAACATTCACATATAGAGTGTCTATGGTTGTTCCGAAATATATATAGATGTGTCGACATGATAGGTCGAAACATTGTATACGTGTCTATAGTATCTCAAGATTACATAATATACAATACAAGTTGATTAAGTTATGGTTGGAATAGATTTGTTACCAATTTTCACGTAGCTAAAATGAGAAAAATCATCCAATCTTGTTTTACCCATAACTTCTTCATTTTAAATCCGTTTTGGGTGAATCAAATTGCTATGGTTTCATATTGAACTCTATTTTATGAATCTAAACAGAAAAAGTATAGGTTTATTGTCAGAAAAATAAGTTACAAGTCGTTTTTGTAAAGGTAGTCATTTCAGTCGAAAGAACGACGTCTAGATGACCATTTTAGAAAACATACTTCCACTTTGAGTTTAACCATAATTTTTGGATATAGTTTCATGTTCATAATAAAAATTATTTTCCCAGAATAACAACTTTTAAATCAAAGTTTATCATAGTTTTTAATTAACTAACCCAAAACAGCCCGCGGTGTTACTACGACGGCGTAAATCCGGTTTTACGGTGTTTTTTGTGTTTACAGGCTTTAAATCATTAAGTTAGCATATCATATAGATATAGAACATGTGTTTAGTTGATTTTAAAAGTCAAGTTAGAAGGATTAACTTTTATTTGCGAACAAGTTTAGAATTAACTAAACTATGTTCTAGTGATTACAAGTTTAAACCTTCGAATAAGATAGCTTTATATGTATGAATCGAATGATGTTATGAACATCATTACTACCTTAAGTTCCTTGGATAAACCTACTGGAAAAGAGAAAAGTGGATCTAGCTTCAATGGATCCTTGGATGGCTCGAAGTTCTTGAAGCAGAATCATGACACAAAAACAAGTTCAAGTAAGATCATCACTTGAAATAAGATTGTTATAGTTATAGAAATTGAACCAAAGTTTGAATATGATTATTACCTTGTATTAGAATGATAACCTACTGTAAGAAACAAAGATTTCTTGAGGTTGGATGATCACCTTACAAGATTGGAAGTGAGCTAGCAAACTTGAAAGTATTCTTGATTTTATGAAACTAGAACTTTTGGAATTTATGAAGAACACTTAGAACTTGAAGATAGAACTTGAGAGAGATCAATTAGATGAAGAAAATTGAAGAATGAAAGTGTTTGTAGGTGTTTTTGGTCGTTGGTGTATGGATTAGATATAAAGGATATGTAATTTTGTTTTCATGTAAATAAGTCATGAATGATTACTCATATTTTTGTAATTTTATGAGATATTTCATGCTAGTTGCCAAGTGATGGTTCCCACATGTGTTAGGTGACTCACATGGGCTGCTAAGAGCTGATCATTGGAGTGTATATACCAATAGTACATACATCTAAAAGCTGTGTATTGTACGAGTACGAATACGGGTGCATACGAGTAGAATTGTTGATGAAACTGAACGAGGATGTAATTGTAAGCATTTTTGTTAAGTAGAAGTATTTTGATAAGTGTATTGAAGTCTTTCAAAAGTGTATAAATACATATTAAAACACTACATGTATATACATTTTAACTGAGTCGTTAAGTCATCGTTAGTCGTTACATGTAAGTGTTGTTTTGAAACCTTTAGGTTAACGATCTTGTTAAATGTTGTTAACCCAATGTTTATAATATCAAATGAGATTTTAAATTATTATATTATCATGATATTATCATGTATGAATATCTCTTAATATGATATATATACATTAAATGTCTTTATAACGATAATCGTTACATATATGTCTCGTTTAAAAATCATTAAGTTAGTAGTCTTGTTTTTACATATGTAGTTTATTGTTAATATACTTAATGATATGTTTACTTATCATAGTATCATGTTAACTATATATATATCCATATATATGTCATCATATAGTTTTTACAAGTTTTAACGCTCGTGAATCACCGGTCAACTTGGGTGGTCAATTGTCTATATGAAACATATTTGAATTAATCAAGTCTTAACAAGTTTGATTGCTTAACATGTTGGAAACATTTAATCATGTAAATATCAATCTCAATTAATATATATAAACATGGAAAAGTTCGGGTCACTACAGTACCTACCCGTTAAATAAATTTCGTCCCGAAATTTTAAGCTGTTGAAGGTGTTGACGAATCTTCTAGAAATAGATGCGGGTATTTCTTCTTCATCTGATCTTCACGCTCCCAGGTGAACTCGGGTCCTCTACGAGCATTCCATCGAACCTTAACAATTGGTATCTTGTTTTGCTTAAGTCTTTTAACCTCACGATCCATTATTTCGACGGGTTCTTCGATGAATTGGAGTTTTTCGTTGATTTGGATTTCATCTAACGGAATAGTGAGATCTTCTTTAGCAAAACATTTCTTCAAATTCGAGACGTAGAAAGTGTTATGTACAGCCTCGAGTTGTTGAGGTAACTCAAGTCGGTAAGCTACTGGTCCGACACGATCAATAATCTTGAATGGTCCAATATACCTTGGATTTAATTTCCCTCGTTTACCAAATCGAACAACGCCTTTCCAAGGTGCAACTTTAAGCATGACCATCTCTCCAATTTCAAATTCTATATCTTTTCTTTTAATGTCAGCGTAGCTCTTTTGTTGACTTTGGGCGGTTTTCAACCGTTGTTGAATTTGTATGATCTTCTCGGTAGTTTCTTGTATAATCTCCGGACCCGTAATCTGTCTATCCCCCACTTCACTCCAACAAATCGGAGACCTACACTTTCTACCATAACGTGCTTCAAACGGCGCCATCTCAATGCTTGAATGGTAGCTGTTGTTGTAGGAAAATTCTGCTAACGGTAGATGTCGATCCCAACTGTTTCCGAAATCAATAACACATGCTCGTAGCATGTCTTCAAGCGTTTGTATCGTCCTTTCACTCTGCCCATCAGTTTGTGGATGATAGGCAGTACTCATATCTAGACGAGTTCCTAATGCTTGCTGTAATGTCTGCCAGAATCTTGAAATAAATCTGCCATCCCTATCAGAGATAATAGAGATTGGTATTCCATGTCTAGAGACGACTTCCTTCAAATACAGTCGTGCTAACTTCTCCATCTTGTCATCTTCTCTTATTGGCAGGAAGTGTGCTGATTTGGTGAGACGATCAATTATTATCCAAATAGTATCAAAACCACTTGCAGTCCTTGGCAATTTAGTATTGAAATCCATGGTAATGTTTTCCCATTTCCATTCTGGGATTTCGGGTTGTTAAAGTAGACCTGATGGTTTCTGATGCTCAGCTTTGACCTTAGAACACGTCAAACATTCTCCTACGTATTTAGCAACATCGGCTTTCATACCCAGCCACCAAAAATGTTTCTTGAGATCCTTGTACATCTTCCCCGTTCCAGGATGTATTGAGTATCTGGTTTTATGAGCTTCTCTAAGTACCATTTCTCTCATATTTCCAAATTTTGGTACCCAAATCCTTTCAGCCCTATACCGGGTTCCGTCTTCCTGAATATTAAGATGCTTCTCCGATCCTTTGGGTATTTCATCCTTTAAATTTCCCTCTTTTAAAACTCCTTGTTGCGCCTCCTTTATTTGAGTAGTAAGGTTATTATGAATCATTATATTCATAGATTTTACTCGAATGGGTTCTCTGTCCTTCCTGCTCAAGGCATCGGCTACCACATTTGCCTTCCCCGGGTGGTAACGAATCTCAAAGTCGTAATCATTCAACAATTCAATCCACCTACGCTGCCTCATATTCAGTTGTTTCTGATTAAATATGTGTTGAAGACTTTTGTGGTCGGTATATATAATACTTTTGACCCCATATAAGTAGTGCCTCCAAGTCTTTAATGCAAAAACAACCGCTCCTAATTCCAAATCATGTGTCGTATAATTTTGTTCGTGAATCTTCAATTGTCTAGACGCATAAGCAATCACCTTCGTTCGTTGCATTAATACACAACCGAGACCTTGCTTTGATGCGTCACAATAAATCACAAAATCATCATTCCCTTCAGGCAATGACAATATAGGTGCCGTAGTTAGCTTTTTCTTCAATAACTGAAACGCTTTCTCTTGTTCATCATTCCATTCAAATTTCTTCCCTTTATGCGTTAATGCAGTCAAGGGTTTTGCTATTCTGGAAAAATCTTGGATGAACCTTCTGTAGTAACCAGCTAGTCCTAAAAACTGGCGTATGTGTTTCGGAGTTTTCGGGGTTTCCCACTTTTCAACAGTTTCTATCTTTGCCGAATCCACCTTAATACCTTCTTTGTTCACTATGTGACCGAGGAATTGAACTTCTTCCAACCAAAATGCACACTTTGAAAACTTAGCGTACAATTCTTCCTTCCTCAATACTTCTAACACCTTTCTCAAATGTTCACCGTGTTCTTGGTCATTCTTTGAGTAAATAAGTTTGTCATCAATGAAAACAATGACAAACTTGTCAAGGTATGGTCCACACACTCGGTTCATAAGGTCCATGAACACAGCTGGTGCATTAGTTAAACCAAACGGCATGACCATAAACTCGTAATGACCGTAACGTGTTCTGAAAGCAGTCTTTGGAATATCATCTTCTTTCACCCGCATTTGATGATACCCGGAACGTAAGTCAATCTTTGAATAAACAGATGAGCCTTGTAGTTGATCAAATAAGTCGTCGATTCTCGATAGTGGGTAGCGGTTCTTGATGGTAAGTTTGTTCAACTCTCGGTAGTCGATACACAACCTGAATGTACCATCTTTCTTCTTGACAAACAAAACAGGAGCTCCCCACGGTGATGTGCTTGGTCGAATGAAACCACGCTCTAAAAGTTCTTGTAATTGGCTTTGCAGTTCTTTCACCTCGCTGGGTGCGAGTCTGTAAGGAGCACGAGCTATTGGTGCAGCTCCTGGTATAAGATCTATTTGAAATTCAACAGATCGATGTGGGAGTAATCCCGGTAATTCTTTCAGAAATACATCGAGAAATTCTTTTGCAATGGGAACATCATTGATGCTCTTTTCTTCAGTTTGTACTTTCTCGACGTGTGCTAGAACAGCATAGCAACCTTTTCTTATTAGTTTTTGTGCCTTCAAATTACTAATAAGATGTAGCTTCATGTTGCCCTTTTCTCCGTACACCATTAAGGGTTTTCCTTTTTCTCGTATAATGCGAATTGCATTTTTGTAACAAATGATCTCTGCTTTCACTTCTTTCAACCAGTCCATACCGATTATCACATCAAAACTCCCTAACTCTACTGGTATCAAATCAATCTTAAATGTTTCGCTAACCAGTTTAATTTCTCGATTCCGACATATATTATCTGCTGAAATTAATTTACCATTTGCTAATTCGAGTAAAAATTTACTATCCAAAGGCGTCAATGGACAACTTAATTTAGCACAAAAATCTCTACTCATATAGCTTCTATCCGCACCCAAATCAAATAAAACGTAAGCAGATTTATTGTCAATAAGAAACGTACCCGTAACAAGCTCCGGGTCTTCCTGTGCCTCTACCGCATTAATATTGAAAACTCTTCCACGGCCTTGTCCATTCGTGTTCTCCTGGTTCGGGAAATTTCTAATAATGTGGCCTGGTTTTCCACATTTATAACAAACTACATTGGCATAACTTGCTCCGACACTACTTGCTCCGCCATTACTCGTTCCGACACCATTTGTTCCTTTCGTTCTATTAACCCCTGGTCCGTAGACCTCACACTACGCCGCGCTATGACCATTTCTTTTACACTTGTTGCAAAATTTGGTGCAGAACCCCGAGTGATTCTTTTCACACCTTTGGCATAGCTGCTTCTGATTGTTGTTGTTGTTGCGGTTATTATTGTTGTTGGGATGATTGTTGTAGTTGCTGTTGTTGTTGTTGTTGTTGTTGTTGGGCCGTTTGTTGTAGTTGCGATTGATGTTGCGATTGTTGGGATAATTGTTGCGATTATTGTTGTAATTGCTGTTGTTGTTGTATTGGTGATTCTTATCACCGTTTTCCTCCCACTTTCTTTTGACTTGCTTCACATTGGCCTCTTCAGCAGTCTGTTCTTTAATTCTTTCTTCAATCTGGTTCACTAGTTTGTGAGCCATTCTACATGCCTGTTGTATGGAGGCAGGCTCGTGTGAACTTATATCTTCTTGGATTCTTTCCGGTAATCCTTTCACAAACGCGTCGATCTTCTCTTCCTCATCTTCGAATGCTCCCGAACACAATAGGCACAATTCTGTGAATCGTCTTTCGTACGTGGTAATATCAAATCCTTGGGTTCGTAACCCTCTAAGTTCTGTCTTAAGCTTATTGACCTCGGTTCTGGGACGGTACTTCTCGTTCATCAAGTGCTTGAATGCTGACCACGGTAATGCGTACGCATCATCTTGTCCCACTTGCTCTAGATAGGTATTCCACCATGTTAACGCAGAACCTGTGAAGGTATGCGTAGTGTACTTCACTTTGTCCTCTTCAGTACACTTACTTATGGCAAACACCGATTCAACCTTCTCGGTCCACCGTTTCAATCCGATCGGTCCTTCGGTTCCATCAAATTCCAAAGGTTTGCAGGCAGTGAATTCTTTGTAGGTGCATCCTACACGATTTCCTGTACTGCTAGATCCAAGGTTATTGTTGGTATGTAGCGCAGCCTGTACTGCGGCTATGTTTGAAGCTAGAAAAGTACGGAATTCCTCTTCATTCATATTCACGGTGTGTCGAGTAGTCGGTGCCATTTTCTTCAAAATAGTCAAATGGAACAAGTTAATCATACAGAATATTAAGAGTAGTTAATAGTATTTCTTAGCATAATATGAACTCATTTATAAAAGCTTTTTCTTCATATTAGCGTTTTATAAGTTTAAATTCGGGTAGTACCTACCCGTTAAGTTCATACTTAGTAGCTAATATACAATTCAACTACTACAATTCTATATGAAAAACTGATTATAATAATATTTCGCGTTCAAACTTTTATACAATATTTTACAAACTTACAATACCGCTTATTTTACATAAAGCATGAAATATAGCACACAATAACTTTGATACAAGATAGTTGTGAAGATAATTCTAGCTAGTACACAAGTCGTTCAGCAAAGGCAATAAAGACACGTAATTCATACGTCCAGAAACAAGTCATGCATTCTGGTTTTACTAGGATTACTTCCCATCCTTGGTCTTGTGGAACATAACCGTTATGGCCGTTGATAAGACAGCGTGTTGTAACGTCGTCAAAGGGACGAGGGTTACGTAATGTCCAACAGTCCCGTAACAATCTAAAAACCTCATTTCTTACCCCAATTACCGACTCCGTCACTTGTGGAAACGTTTTGTTTAATAGTTGTAGCCCGATGTTCTTGTTCTCACTTTGGTGAGAAGCGAACATTACTAATCTGTAAGCATAACATGCTTCTTTATGTTGCATGTTAGCCGCTTTTTCTAAATCACGAAGTCCAATATTCGGATATATTGAGTCAAAATAATTTCTTAACCCATTGCGTAAAATAGCATTTGGGTTCCCCGCAATATATGCGTCAAAGTAAACACATCGTAACTTATGGATTTCCCAATGTGATATCCCCCATCTTTCGAACGAAAGCCTTTTATAAACCAAGGCATTCTTGGAACGTTCTTCAAATGTCTTACAAACTGATCTCGCCTTTAATAGTTGTGCCAAAGAATTCTAACCGACTCTAGACAAGATTTCATCAATCATGTCTCCGGGTAGGTCTCTTAAAATATTGGGTTGTCTATCCATTTTGTGTTTTTATACTGTAAAATAGACAAGAGTTAGATTCATAAAAAAAATACTTATTAATACAAGCAATTTTTACATATATCATAAAGCATAAGCACACTATATTACATATATTACACCACACGAATACAAATATCTTATTCCGACTCGCTTGTTTCTTCTTTTTCTTCGGTTTTGGTTCGTTTTGCCAAGTTTCTAGGGATATATGATGTTCCCCTAATACGAGCCGTCGTTTTCCACATTGGTTTAGAAAAACCTGGTGGTTTAGAGGTTCCCGGGTCATTGTTACAACTTAAGGACTTCGGGGGTTGACGATACATATAAAGTTCATCGGGGTTGGAATTAGATTTCTCTATTTTTATGCCCTTTCCCTTATTATTTTCTTTTGCCTTTTTAAATTCAGTTGGGGTAATTTCTATAACATCATCGGAATTCTCGTCGGAATCCGATTCATCGGAGAATTGGTAATCCTCCCAATATTTTGCTTCCTTGGCGGAAACACCATTGACCATAATTAACCTTGGTCGGTTGGTTGAGGATTTTCTTTTACTTAATCGTTTTATTATTTCCCCCACCGGTTCTATTTCTTCATCTGGTTCTGATTCTTCTTCCGGTTCCGATTCTTCTTCCGGTTCCGACTCTTCTTCCGGTTCCTCTTCGGGAACTTGTGAATCAGTCCACGAATCATTCCAATTTACATTTGACTCTTCATTATTATTAGGTGAGTCAATGGGACTTGTTCTAGAGGTAGACATCTATCACATAATATCAAACGCGTTAAGAGATTAATATATCACATAATATTCACATGTTTAAAATATATAGTTTCCAACAAAATTTGTTAAGCAATCATTTTTCAAGTAAACACGGTCGAAGTCCAGACTCACTAATGCATCCTAACAAACTCGATAAGACACACTAATGCAAAATTCTGGTTCTCTAAGACCAACGCTCGGATACCAACTGAAATGTCCCGTTCTTATTGATTAAAAACGTTCCATATTAATTGATTTCGTTGCGAGGTTTTGACCTCTATATGAGACGTTTTTCAAAGACTGCATTCATTTTAAAACAAACCATAACCTTTATTTCATCAATAAAGGTTTAAAAAGCTTTACGTAGATTATCAAATAATGATAATCTAAAATATCTTGTTTACACACGACCATTACATAATGGTTTACAATACAAATATGTTACAACAAAATAAGTTTCTTGAATGCAGTTTTTACACAATATCATACAAACATGGACTCCAAATCTCGTCCTTATTTAAGTATGCGACAGCGGAAGCTCTTAATAATCACCTGAGAATAAACATGCTTAAAACGTCAACAAAAATGTTGGTGAGTTATAGGTTTAACCTATATATATCAAATCATAATAATAGACCACAAGATTTCATATTTCAATACACATCCCATACATAGAGATAAAAATCATTCATATGGTGAACACCTGGTAACCGACATTAACAAGATGCATATATAAGAATATCCCCATCATTCCGGGACACCCTTCGGATATGATATAAATTTCGAAGTACTAAAGCATCCGGTACTTTGGATGGGGTTTGTTAGGCCCAATAGATCTATCTTTAGGATTCGCGTCAATTAGGATGTCTGTTCCCTAATTCTTAGATTACCAGACTTAATAAAAAGGGGCATATTCGATTTCGATAATTCAACCATAGAATGTAGTTTCACGTACTTGTGTCTATTTTGTAAATCATTTATAAAACCTGCATGTATTCTCATCCCAAAAATATTAGATTTTAAAAGTGGGACTATAACTCACTTTCACAGATTTTTACTTCGTCAGGAAGTAAGACTTGGCCACTGGTTGATTCACGAACCTATAACAATATATACATATATATCAAAGTATGTTCACAATATATTTACAACACTTTTAATATATTTTGATGTTTTAAGTTTATTAAGTCAGCTGTCCTCGTTAGTAACCTACAACTAGTTGTCCACAATTAGATGTACAGAAATAAATCGATAAATATTATCTTGAATCAATCCACGACCCAGTGTATACGTATCTCAGTATTGATCACAACTCAAACTATATATATTTTGGAATCAACCTCAACCCTGTATAGCTAACTCCAACATTCACATATAGAGTGTCTATGGTTGTTCCGAAATATATATAGATGTGTCGACATGATAGGTCGAAACATTGTATACGTGTCTATAGTATCTCAAGATTACATAATATACAATACAAGTTGATTAAGTTATGGTTGGAATAGATTTGTTACCAATTTTCACGTAGCTAAAATGAGAAAAATCATCCAATCTTGTTTTACCCATAACTTCTTCATTTTAAATCCGTTTTGGGTGAATCAAATTGCTATGGTTTCATATTGAACTCTATTTTATGAATCTAAACAGAAAAAGTATAGGTTTATTGTCAGAAAAATAAGTTACAAGTCGTTTTTGTAAAGGTAGTCATTTCAGTCGAAAGAACGACGTCTAGATGACCATTTTAGAAAACATACTTCCACTTTGAGTTTAACCATAATTTTTGGATATAGTTTCATGTTCATAATAAAAATTATTTTCCCAGAATAACAACTTTTAAATCAAAGTTTATCATAGTTTTTAATTAACTAACCCAAAACAGCCCGCGGTGTTACTACGACGGCGTAAATCCGGTTTTACGGTGTTTTTTGTGTTTACAGGCTTTAAATCATTAAGTTAGCATATCATATAGATATAGAACATGTGTTTAGTTGATTTTAAAAGTCAAGTTAGAAGGATTAACTTTTATTTGCGAACAAGTTTAGAATTAACTAAACTATGTTCTAGTGATTACAAGTTTAAACCTTCGAATAAGATAGCTTTATATGTATGAATCGAATGATGTTATGAACATCATTACTACCTTAAGTTCCTTGGATAAACCTACTGGAAAAGAGAAAAGTGGATCTAGCTTCAATGGATCCTTGGATGGCTCGAAGTTCTTGAAGCAGAATCATGACACAAAAACAAGTTCAAGTAAGATCATCACTTGAAATAAGATTGTTATAGTTATAGAAATTGAACCAAAGTTTGAATATGATTATTACCTTGTATTAGAATGATAACCTACTGTAAGAAACAAAGATTTCTTGAGGTTGGATGATCACCTTACAAGATTGGAAGTGAGCTAGCAAACTTGAAAGTATTCTTGATTTTATGAAACTAGAACTTTTGGAATTTATGAAGAACACTTAGAACTTGAAGATAGAACTTGAGAGAGATCAATTAGATGAAGAAAATTGAAGAATGAAAGTGTTTGTAGGTGTTTTTGGTCGTTGGTGTATGGATTAGATATAAAGGATATGTAATTTTGTTTTCATGTAAATAAGTCATGAATGATTACTCATATTTTTGTAATTTTATGAGATATTTCATGCTAGTTGCCAAGTGATGGTTCCCACATGTGTTAGGTGACTCACATGGGCTGCTAAGAGCTGATCATTGGAGTGTATATACCAATAGTACATACATCTAAAAGCTGTGTATTGTACGAGTACGAATACGGGTGCATACGAGTAGAATTGTTGATGAAACTGAACGAGGATGTAATTGTAAGCATTTTTGTTAAGTAGAAGTATTTTGATAAGTGTATTGAAGTCTTTCAAAAGTGTATAAATACATATTAAAACACTACATGTATATACATTTTAACTGAGTCGTTAAGTCATCGTTAGTCGTTACATGTAAGTGTTGTTTTGAAACCTTTAGGTTAACGATCTTGTTAAATGTTGTTAACCCAATGTTTATAATATCAAATGAGATTTTAAATTATTATATTATCATGATATTATCATGTATGAATATCTCTTAATATGATATATATACATTAAATGTCTTTATAACGATAATCGTTACATATATGTCTCGTTTAAAAATCATTAAGTTAGTAGTCTTGTTTTTACATATGTAGTTTATTGTTAATATACTTAATGATATGTTTACTTATCATAGTATCATGTTAACTATATATATATCCATATATATGTCATCATATAGTTTTTACAAGTTTTAACGTTCGTGAATCACCGGTCAACTTGGGTGGTCAATTGTCTATATGAAACATATTTGAATTAATCAAGTCTTAACAAGTTTGATTGCTTAACATGTTGGAAACATTTAATCATGTAAATATCAATCTCAATTAATATATATAAACATGGAAAAGTTCGGGTCACTACAGAAGGTTAAGAAAGAAAGTGGTTGATGATAGTCGATGGTTAAAGTGTATGGTTCTAATGTTTGATCGAAGATAGAAGGGGAAACAGACGATTAGCAACAGTTGGTAGCCTAGAGTGGTTTGTCTAACGATGAATGGGATGGTGGTTCACGTCAATTCGAGAAACGGATAAAAGTATAGTCGAACAAAGATTTGTAATGGTGGTGATCAAGTAAAACTTCAAGTGGGTGGTAGGTTATTTCTGTATCTTTCTATTTTTATTCGAATTAGATTGTGAAGAAAGAATCATATACAGATGGAAACCGAATATTTGTTTTAGGAAATTTTGATTGTCTGTATTGTAATTTGATTTGGACGTCTAACAATATTGAATCAGAATCGTACGATCAGAGGAAAAGAAAAATTATAATAAGGAAATATATAAAGTTTGATAGTGATATGCAACTGATTTTTGTTTTGTTACCGTAATCTGATTTGATTTTAAGGACAAGAAACAAAGTAATATATAGTATGATGGTTACGTGAAACAAATTCAGGCCCTCATTCGTACGTGATTACCCATTTTATATAATTTTTGTTCATATAATTGTATTTATATAAATATCTGTATATATAATTATATATATATATATATATATATATATATATATATATATATATATATATATATATATATATAACTTGTTTTATATATTTTATATAACTGCTTATATATACACTTGTATGAAATTCAAATTTTTAGAAAAATACAAGTGTATATATATATTTATACCATTAATATTACTAATAATAATATTATTAATAATAATAAATAATTAATAATAATAATAATAATAATAATAATAATAATAATCATAATAATAATAATAAGAGTAACAATAATATTAAGTCACAAATAATATTAATTTTAGTGAAGCTTATAATAATAATATCATTAATGATAATAATTATAATAATAATGCTAATTATATTAAGATTAATAATAATATTAGTAATAATAATAATATATATATATATATATCTAATTTCATATCTATATATTATATTTTTAAAATAACAATATTAATAATACTAGTGTTGATATTATTACTGATTCTTAATATATACTTGTATATATCTAACTGTATTTATATCCTTATTTGTATATCCCTTTTATTTATATATTTATATTTATAGATTATAATTAATCCTATTAATAATAATATAATAATGATAATAATAATATTACTAATGATAATGATAATAATTATTATAAAATGTATAACAATAATATTATTAATAATAAATATACTGATTATAATAATACTAATATTACTAATAATAAACATAATATTAATAATAATAATATCATATCAAATTATATATATCAAATTCGTATATATAGATTATATATTTAAATAACACTAGTCTTGATATTAATATTGAAAGTAATAACAATATTATTATAACAACTATATTTTGTATAGTACTTTACATTTTAAGTTTTGAGTTAATAACTTTTTATAATATCTAATACTTACATTTATAATTATATATATATATTTAGTTGTTTACAAACCATTGTTCGTGAATCGTCGAGCACAGCAAAAAGGGTAATTGATTACATGAATATAGATTTCAAAACTTTCGAGACGCAACATTACAGATTTTTGCTTATCGTGTCGGAAACATATAAAGATTAAAGTTTAAATTTGATCAAAAATTTCCGGGTCATCACAGTACCTACCCGTTAAAAGAAATTTTGTCCCGAAATTTGATCGAGGTCGTCCTAGATAACAATAAGAATGTTTTCATGATCAATATGAGTTGATAATTAGAGTTTTATCATCATTGGGTGATATGAATAAAACAATTCGATTATTCGAAGCGTACAAGTGAAGCTATCACAAAGAGTGAAATGAGTAGGTATAGATTCATCATATCTTTTGACGTAGATAGGATTGATTTTTCAAGTTCAAGAGATTTTGAAGAAAATCTTCGTAATAAGATTTGATTCTTCGGTAATCAAGGGAATTAGGATCCGCTTTAAATGCGATCATCTGTTTTGATTGCTCTATCGGATATTTTACTATAAATCCACCTCCGTCATTTCCTTACAACTCACACCTTCTATTCTTTCTCCCTCAACTCATACGTAAAGCATTCATCAATATGCTTCATCCAGTTCTACTCTTGATATATTCTGAAATGTCCCGTTCTTATTGATTAAAAACATTCCATATTAATTGATTTCGTTGCGAGGTTTTGACCTCTATATGAGAATTTTTTCAAAGACTGCATTCATTTTAAAACAAACCATAACCTTTATTTCATCAATAAAGGTTTAAAAAGCTTTACGTAGATTATCAAATAATGATAATCTAAAATATCCTGTTTACACACGACCATTACATAATTGTTTACAATACAAATATGTTACAACAAAATAAGTTTCTTGAATGCAGTTTTTACACAATATCATACAAGCATGGACTCCAAATCTCGTCCTTATTTAAGTATGCGACAGCGGAAGCTCTTAATAATCACCTGAGAATAAACATGCTTAAAACGTCAACAAAAATGTTGGTGAGTTATAGGTTTAACCTATATATATCAAATCATAATAATAGACCACAAGATTTCATATTTCAATACACATCCCATACATAGAGATAAAAATCATTCATATGGTGAACACCTGGTAACCGACATTAACAAGATGCATATATAAGAATATCCCCATCATTCCGGGACACCCTTCGGATATGATATAAATTTTGAAGTACTAAAGCATCCGGTACTTTGGATGGGGTTTGTTAGGCCCAATAGATCTATCTTTAGGATTCGCGTCAATTAGGGTGTCTGTTCCCTAATTCTTAGATTACCAGACTTAATAAAAAGGGGCATATTCGATTTCGATAATTCAACCATAGAATGTAGTTTCACGTACTTGTGTTTATTTTGTAAATCATTTATAAAACCTGCATGTATTCTCATCCCAAAAATATTAGATTTTAAAAGTGGGACTATAACTCACTTTCACAGATTTTTACATCGTCGGGAAGTAAGACTTGGCCACTGGTTGATTCACGAACCTATAACAATATATACATATATATCAAAGTATGTTCAAAATATATTTACAACACTTTTAATATATTTTGATGTTTTAAGTTTATTAAGTCAGTTGTCCTCGTTAGTAACCTACAACTAGTTGTCCACAGTTAGATGTACAGAAATAAATAGATAAATATTATCTTGAATCAATCCACGACCCAGTGTATACGTATATCAGTATTGATCACAACTCAAACTATATATATTTTGGAATCAACCTCAACCCTGTATAGCTAACTCCAACATTCACATATAGAGTGTCTATGGTTGTTCCGAAATATATATAGATGTGTCGACATGATAGGTCGAAACATTGTATACGTGTCTATGGTATCTCAAGATTACATATTATACAATACAAGTTGATTAAGTTATGGTTGGAATAGATTTGTTACCAATTTTCACGTAGCTAAAATGAGAAAAATTATCCAATCTTGTTTTACCCATAACTTCTTCATTTTAAATCCGTTTTGAGTGAATCAAATTGCTATGGTTTCATATTGAACTCTATTTTATGAATCTAAACAGAAAAATTATAGGTTTATAGTCGGAAAAATAAGTTACAAGTCGTTTTTGTAAAGGTAGTCATTTCAGTCGAAAGAACGACGTCTAGATGACCATTTTAGAAAACATACTTCCACTTTGAGTTTAACCATAATTTTTGGATATAGTTTCATGTTCATAATAAAAATCATTTTCTCAAAATAACAACTTTTAAATCAAAGTTTATCATAGTTTTTAATTAACTAACCCAAAACAGCCCGCGGTGTTACTACGACGGCGTAAATCCGGTTTTACGGTGTTTTTCGTGTTTACAAGTTTTAAATCATTAAGTTAGTATATCATATAGATATAGAACATGTGTTTAGTTGATTTTAAAAGTCAAGTTAGAAGGATTAACTTTTGTTTGCGAACAAGTTTAGAATTAACTAAACTATGTTCTAGTGATTACAAGTTTAAACCTTCGAATAAGATAGCTTCATATGTATGAAGCGAATGATGTTATGAACATCATTACTACCTTAAGTTCCTTGGATAAATCTACTGGAAAAGGGAAAAATGGATCTAGCTTCAACGGATCCTTGGATGGCTCGAAGTTCTTGAAGCAGAATCATGACACGAAAACAAGTTCAAGTAAGATCATCACTTGAAATAATATTGTTATAGTTATAGAAATTGAACCAAAGTTTGAATATGATTATTACCTTGTATTAGAATGATAACCTACTGTAATAAATAAAGATTTCTTGAGGTTGGATGATCACCTTACAAGATTGGAAGTGAGCTAGCAAACTTGAAAGTATTCTTGATTTTATGTAACTAGAACTTGTAGAATTTATGAAGAACACTTAGAACTTGAAGATAGAACTTGAGAGAGATCAATTAGATGAAGAAAATTGAAGAATGAAAGTGTTTGTAGGTGTTTTTGGTCTTTGGTGTATGGATTAGATATAAAGGATATGTAATTTTGTTTTCATGTAAATAAGTCATGAATGATTACTCATATTTTTGTAATTTTATGAGATATTTCATGCTAGTTGCCAAATGATGGTTCCCACATGTGTTAGGTGACTCACATGGTCTGCTAAGAGCTGATCATTGGAGTGTATATACCAATAGTACATACATCTAAAAGCTGTGTATTGTACGAGTACGAATACGGGTGCATACGAGTAGAATTGTTGATGAAACTGAACGAGGATGTAATTGTAAGCATTTTTGTTAAGTAGAAGTATTTTGATAAGTGTAATGAAGTCTTTCAAAAGTGTATAAATACATATTAAAACACTACATGTATATACATTTTAACTGAGTCGTTAAGTCATCGTTAGTCGTTACATGTAAGTGTTGTTTTGAAACCTTTAGGTTAACGATCTTGTTAAATGTTGTTAACCCAATGTTTATAATATCAAATGAGATTTTAAATTATTATATTATCATGATATTATCATGTATGAATATCTCTTAATATGATATATATACATTAAATGTCTTTACAACGATAATCGTTACATATATGTCTCGTTTAAAAATCATTAAGTTAGTAGTCTTGTTTTTACATATGTAGTTCATTGTTAATATACTTAATGATATGTTTACTTATCATAGTATCATGTTAACTATATATATATATATATATCCATATATATGTCATCATATAGTTTTTACAAGTTTTAACGTTCGTGAATCACCGGTCAACTTGGGTGGTTAATTGTCTATATGAAACATATTTCAATTAATCAAGTCTTAACAAGTTTGATTGCTTAACATGTTGGAAATATTTAATCATGTAAATATCAATCTCAATTAATATATATAAACATGGAAAAGTTCGGGTCACTACAGTACCTACCCGTTAAATAAATTTCGTTCCGAAATTTTAAGCTGTTGAAGGTGTTGATGAATCTTCTGGAAATAGATGCGGGTATTTCTTCTTCATCTGATCTTCACGCTCCCAGGTGAACTCGGGTCCTCTACGAGCATTCCATCGAACCTTAACAATTGGTATCTTGTTTTGCTTAAGTCTTTTAACCTCACGATCCATTATTTCGACGGGTTCTTCGATGAATTGAGGTTTTTTGTTGATTTGGATTTCATCTAACGGAATAGTGAGATCTTCTTTAGCAAAACATTTCTTCAAATTCGAGACGTGGAAAGTGTTATGTACAGCCGCGAGTTGTTGAGGTAACTCAAGTCGGTAAGCTACTTGTGACGACCCGGAAATTTCCGACTAAATTTAAACTTTATCTTTATATTATTCTGACACGATAAGCAATGCTTGTTAAGTTAAATCTCAAGGGTTTTAAACTATGTTTATACATTCATTTAAACCTCGACCAAATTCCAATGATTCACGAACCATTAAATGAACATATATGAATATGTATGTATATGTGTATATGTTATAAATTGAAAATGTCAACAAAGTATTTAAAAGTATAATGCTTTATATGAACGTATTTGTTTCAATATGATTATCGACGAAATAAAAAAAAATATATATTAAATGATTGAATTATCAGAAACATTGAATTATGATTACAAGTCTCTGTTGAGAGGTCCACTATGATTTGAGAAATCTATTCCTCTTAACGATATTCGGAATAATTTGTAAAGCTATTTATAAATAAAAATAAAAAGTGTCATTTACGAAAGTTAGACAAAAGCTAGTGGAGAATTGGTTTCCATAATATTCTATTAATCTATTTTCAAACGTACAAAAACGTTTTCAGTTTAAAAGGAACTTTATTATTAAAACGTATATAACTTTTATAAATATCTAGAATCACTTTTGACAACTCATTACTTAACCAGTATAATAAATATAACGATATTTATATTTTATTTTATTAAATATATATAACGATTTAAATTAATATTATATATATTTATACGCGTATTATACATACATAGTTTTTATACTTTTACTATACTTTAACTTTACCTTTACTTTACTTTTACTTTACTTTAACTTTAATAATTCATACTTTAATAATTCACTTTAATAATTCATACTTTAATAATTCACTTTAATAATTCATACTTTAATAATTCACTTTAATAATTCATACTTTAATAATTCACTTTAATAATTCATACTTTAATAATTCACTTTAATAATTCAAAAATCTATTATAAAT
Source organism: Rutidosis leptorrhynchoides (assembly GCF_046630445.1). Taxonomy (NCBI): domain Eukaryota; kingdom Viridiplantae; phylum Streptophyta; class Magnoliopsida; order Asterales; family Asteraceae; genus Rutidosis; species Rutidosis leptorrhynchoides. The sequence goes on from NC_092334.1 coordinate 202,163,942, forward strand.
AGAATTCAATAGGTTTCATTATTTCATAGAAACTTGAAAATATATTTCTCTAAACTCTCTCAATCGATTTACATATTTATATATATTTGCTCTATATTATTTCAAGATATTATTAGTATACATAAAATATTACGACGGAGTGATGTCCGAGTGATTTCAAAATAGTTTTTTGAATTAGTCGAAGCTAAGGAAATTATGGGTTATAGCTATAGAGGTGATGGGTATGGTTCATGGGTATGCTCGTGAGGTCAATCTACTGTTTATCATCTCCGTTGCGTCTACGTACTTTTCTGCAATATTGAATCTCAATATTGATACGTTCGTGAATCCGAGGCCAACCTTGCACTTGTTAAATGACGTTATATGTATTTTTACTACGAAATACAGTATGGTGAGTTTCATTTGCTCCCTTTTTATATATATTTTTGGGCTGAGAATACATGCGCTGATTTATAAATGTTTTACGAAATAGGCACAAGTACTAAAACTAATTCTATGTGGGTTTAAACCAGAAATATACCCTTAGCTTGGTAACATTAAACTACTTGTCTATGTACGGTAGGCGCGAATCCTAAAGATAGATCTATTGGGTCTGACAAACCCCATCCTGACTATGGGATGCTTTAGTACTTCGAGGTTATTTTAAACACACCTGATCTGGTGTACTTCAGAGGGTAAAACATGAATGTTAAAGCTTGTTACCGGGTGCCTACAACTTATAGAATACTTTTATACACTTGCGAGTGTACATATATTTATAAACGAAAATCTTGTGGTCTATTAATATATTGAAATGATTGTTATGATAAACCTATGAACTCACCAACCTTTTGGTTGACACTTTAAAGCATGTTTATTCTCAGGTATTAAAGAAATCTTCCGCTGTGCATTAGCTCATTTTAAGGATATTACTTGGAGTCATTCATGGCATATTTTGATAGACGTTGCATTCGAGTCATTGAGTTCATCAAGATTATTATTATGTCAATTATAGTTGGATGTATTATCAAATGGTGTGCATGCCGTCAACTTTCGTTGTAAAGAAAGTTTGTCTTTTATAAACGAATGCAATGTTTGTAAAATGTATCATATAGAGGTCAAATACCTCGCGATGTAATCAACTATTGTGAATCGTTTATAATATATATGAACGGGTCCTTTCAGTTAGTATCAGAGCGGTGGTCTTAGCGAACCAGGTTTGCATTAGTGTGTCTAACTGATAGTCGTTAGGATGCATTAATGAGCCTGGACTTCGACCGTGTCTGCATGTCAAAAGTTTTGCTTATCATTTTTGTCGGAAATTGCCTGCTTATCATTCTTAGTCTAGACACGTCTTACTGCATTGATTGCATGAATAGTGTATAGACAAAATTCATATCTTAGCGTATCTGCTAATCCATATCTTAGCGTATCTGTTCCTGTAAACTTTGCCTGACATATCCCGTAATTTCCTCCGTAATCTACGAAATCTTTTGCGCTATATATATAGATATTCTATGTAATTAGAATACCACCCGATAGCCGAAAAATTATTTCATATCGAAAAATTCTTTATTCAATCGAACGAAATGGAATTCGTCATTAGTTCAAGTCCCTCGAATTCCGATATGGAATCCCACTCAAGCTCCGAAAGCAGTGTGACCGGAATGGATCAACCAATTAGCCATCATCTATTATGAATGAATTGGGGATAGGTTCGTAGCCTCCTCAATAATTGGAGACAAGAAGAAGAAGGTGATCCCTTCCATCCACCACATTGCCCTCTTGGCGATGAACCTGAAGCACTTACCGGCGAACCGGTCCGAAACACCATTTTCTCTCTCATTTTCAGAGTATCTCGTCACGATTATATACTACATCAAATTCTAGATTTTATTTATCCTCTCGTCCGAACCGACAATCACCCCGGTGTAATAGAAGAAGTCAACGAGCTTCGCGCTCGAGTAGTGGCTTTAGAGAATATGGTGCAAGGGTTACAAACACCAACAAATAACGAAGTATTAATTCATAATTTCAATTTTATTGAATAAATACTCCGTAAAAGTTATGTAATTTCTAAAGTCTTTAGGGATTATTCATTTTTAGTTTCAACCGTAAATCAAATGAGTTTAATTTAATATTAACTCATTAAATCTATGTTACATCTGAAGAAAATATGCACATATATATTTTCATAAAGACTGTAATAAAATTCTGTTGTACAAAATATTAATTGTGAAATTTTTTTTTAACGGGTAGGTAATACCCGAGAGATATATAAATTCACAATTAATATATTACATTTTTCGAATCTGATTAAGCAAATCATCAACTATACTCCCAAAATCTCACAACCATATACATTCTTGTATAGAAATCAAAACAACCATTCTCACCCAAATTTGATTACGCATTTTGATTTTGACAAATCAAAATCCAAGTCATGATTTAACAGAAGACATCACTCTTAGATTCCTACATCTTTCAAAGCTATACTTTGACTTCAAAACCGTGTTAGAACATCATATGTATATTAACGATTACAAACTGTGTTCAAACTCTCCGAAGTTTTCGAAGACACTTCAAACAATGAACAATCGAGATGATGATCCAACCACATATTACCCACATTTATGTACCTAAAAAGCTCTCGAAGCCAAAGTCATAGTTCGACGCGTATCCGTGTCAGACCCTTTGGCATTTATTAGCTAAAATGACTTTTCAATTCCTTTTCAAAGTAGACAGTTTTGTCACAGATCCAGCAAGTCAACTTCGACTTTTCAGTCGGACTAGTCTTATTATAACCTCGATAGATATGTTGCCCTTTCGTCATCGTTACTGGGGACCTTTCATATCTCACCACCTTAGCAATAAACTTACCAACAAATTCAATTATCTTTGACTTTTCGAAAAATCATTATATTTATTGAAATCACATCATTTACTCATTCGCATCTTGTAACGAGAATTGTCATACGAATCATCGAAAAACAGTAACCAGTATTTTGAAATCTCACAGCATGTCTACGCCAACAATTATATGTGTACGCAAAATGTCTATCTCCTGGACTTACATACTTTGAATGTGAAGTTCTGAAAATTATTTTGAACTGCAAACTAGTTCTTGAAATGCTGACGAAGCATCAAAAACTGTAAACGATCTTAACAGTAAAAAGTTTGATGACAAAGAATAGTAAGGTGGTAAAGCTGAGAAAAAGAGAAGGTTTGGAACTGGAAAACAGATTGAACAGACTATGAAGGAGGCTGTGGACAAATCACAAAGACTAAATCTGCCTTCAAAGAATCCAAATGATTCAGTGCCTGCTAAAGTCATTAACTATGTGACAACTCGGAAATTTCCAACCAAATTTAAACTTTAATCTTTATATGTTTCCGACACAATAAGCAATATTTGTTAAGTTAAATTTCAAGAATTTTAAACTATGTTCATACATTCATTCAACCTCGACCAAGTTCCAACGATTCACGAACCATTAAACGAATATGATTATATATGTATATGTGTATATATATTATAACTTGAAACGTAAACAAAATATTAGATTAAATACTTTATATGATTGTATCTGTTTCAAAATGTTTATCAATGGAATTAGAAGATAAGATCAAATGATTGAATTATCAAATATATTAAATTATGATTACAAGTCTCTGTTGAAAGGCCCACGTTGATTTGAGAAATCTTTCCATTTTAACAATATTCGGAAAATGGTAAAGTAATTTATAAATAAGAACAAATTGTCAATCATTGAGAACTAGACAAAGGATAGTGGAAGATTGAATCTCATAAAGACTCGATTGATCTATTTAGTTTCAAACGTACAAAAACGTTTTCAGTTTAAAAAAAAAACTTTATTATTAAAACGTATATAACTTTTATAAATATCTAGAACCACTTTTGACAACTCATTACTTAACTAGTATGATAAAGATAATGATATTTATATTTTATTTTATTAAATATATATAACGATTTAAATTAATATTATATATATTTATACGCGTATAATACGTACATAGTTTTATACTTTTACTATACTTAAACTTTACCTTTACTTTATTTTTACTTTACTTTAACTTTAATAATTCACTTTAATAATTCATACTTTAATAATTTATACTTTAATAATTCACTTTAATAATTCATACTTTAATAATTCACTTTAATAATTCATACTTTAATAATTCACTTTAATAATTCATACTTTAATAATTCAAAAATCTATTATAAATACAATTCAATAGGTTTCATTATTTCATAGAAACTTGAAAATATTTTTCTCTAAACTCTCTCAATCGATTTACATATATATATTTACTCCGTATTATTTCAAGATATTATTAGTATACATAAAATATTACGACGGAGTGTTGTCCGAGTGATTTCGAAATTGTTTTTCGAGTAGGATAGGATTAAGGAAATTATGGGTTATAGCTATGGAGGTGATTGAGTATGGTTCATGGGTATGCTCGTGAGGTCAATATAGTGTTTATCATTTTCGTTGCATCTACGTACCTTTCCTGCAATATTGAATCTCAATATTGATACGTGAGTACTCATAATTTAACTTTTACATACTAATAGTGTATCCCTGACTAGTGCTCGAGTATTTAGGATTATGCATGCTTGTACTTTTGATATTGCCCTTAGACAGGTTAGGTTGAATCTTGAATTAGTTACACTTGCGGTTGAGATAAGGTATAAGATATGCATGTCCTTGGAAAGCTAGCGAAAAATTAAGAACTTTTCCTTTAGATATCGAATGGTTTCGATGAACGGATTAGAAGTTATAATCAATTGAATTTTCGATATTTTTATTAAAAATGATTATTATTATCGTTGTTTTTATCGTCGTTCTAGTTTTATCTTATTATTATCATTATTATTATCTTTATCAATAAAAGGGATTTATCATTAAAAATTGTTTTTTTTATTACTACTATCGTTATTATCGTTAAAGTTATAATTAGTATTATTATTATTATTATTATTATCCAATTATCATTATTATTATTATTATTATTATAATTATTATTATTATTATTATTATTATTATTATTATTAGTATTATTATTATTATTATCATTATTAATATATATATATCATTATTTAAAAATGGTTATTGTTATTGTTATTATTATTTTTACTATATTATCATTAAGATAATTATTAGTATTATCGTTAATAATATTATAGTAACTATCATTATTAATATTAGTGTAATTAAAACAAATAATTGTAACACCTAAATATTTTGATTACTATTATTATCATTATTATGAACACGATATAAAAGACGATTAAAAGCTATTAAACGAAACGATTAGGAAATAATGAGTAAGAGTATCATGATGAAATTAAAATATTATAAGATATTAATTTAGATAAAATTATCGTTCTTATTATTTTTATCATTACTATTATTATTAAAAGTATCGTTAGTATTAAAACTATCATTTTAACAAAAATTATCATTTTAATAGAAATGTCATTGTTACTATAAAATATCATTATTATTATTATTATTTTAAATAGAATTATTATTTTAAAGATAATATTAAAAATTATCGTAAATATTAAAGTTATCATAATTAGAATTATCGTTTTATCATAATGTCATCTTAGTAATTATAAATATTGATATTTTTATAATAATTATTATTATTACAAAATAATACAACTTTTACTTACTATCATTATAGATATTATTTTATCAAATAAATATGTGATACAAACATATTTTACTACGTGTAATAACTTACTTTAATAATACCTATCATATTATCTTTATGATATTAAATGAACCCTATAAATTTTATTACTTAATATATATAAAAGTATATTTTATTATATAAATTTAATATAAAATTTTATTTATTAATAAATAAATTATATTATTTACTCTAATAAATCTTTTAAAAATATTTAAAAATATAAAACGACGATATTTAAACTATATATTAATCATGTATAGATTTTTGGAAATTATTTTGAGTCAAATTTACTTTTGTTGACTTTTGCATATTAGTCTCGAGCATTAGGATTGTGGTACACTATGACTTGACCTAATTTATTAGACAAATATTGACCAACATATAAATATATATAATTAATTTAGGTTCGTGAATCCGAGGCCAACCTTGCACTTGTTCAATGACGTTATATGTATTTTTACTACGAAATACAGTATGGTGAGTTTCATTATTCCCTTTTCATATACATTTTTGGGCTGAGAATACATGCAAATAATTTATTAACTATTTTACAATATTTATATGCGTGAGTTTCATTTGCCCTTTTTACCCTTTATATTTTTGGGCTGAGAATACATGCGCAATTTTTATAAATGTTTTACGAAATAGACACAAGTAATCGAAACTACATTATATGGTTGAATTATCGAAATCGAATATGCCCCATTTTATTAAGTCTGGTAATCTAAGAATTAGGGAACAGACACCCTAATTGACGCGAATCCTAAAGATAGATCTATTGGGCCTAACAAACCCCATCCAAAGTACCGGATGCTTTAGTACTTCGAAATTTATATCATGTCCGAAGGAGGATCCCGGAATGATAGGGGATATTCTTATATGTATCTAGTTAATGTCGGTTACCAGGTGTTCACCATATGAATGATTATTTTTGTCTCTATGCATGGGACGTATATTTATGAGAACTGAAAATGAAATTCTTGTGGTCTATTAAAATGATGGAAATAAATGATTATGATAAACTAATGAACTCACCAACCTTTTGGTTGACACTTTAAAGCATGTTTATTCTCAAGTGTTAAAGAAATCTTCCGCTGTGCATTTGCTCATTTTAAAGATATTACTTGGAGTCTTTCATAGCATATTTCGAAGAACGTTGCATTCGAGTCATTGAGTTCATCAAAGATTATTATTAAATCAATTTATAGTTGGATAGTGGATATTATGAAATGGTATGCATGCCTGTCAATTTTCGATGTAAAGAAAGTTTGTCTTTTAAAAACGAATGCAATGTTTGTAAAATGTATCATATAGAGGTCAAATACCTCGCAATGTAATCAACTATTGTGAATCGTTTATAATGTATATGAACGGGTCCTTTCAGTTGGTATCAGAGCGGTGGTCTTAGCGAACCAGGTCTGCATTAGTGTGTCTAACTGATAAGTCGATATGATGCATTAGTGAGTCTGGACTTCGACCGTGTCTGCATGTCAAAAGTTTTGCTTATCATTTTGTGTCGAAAATTAACTACTTATCATCCTCAGGAAATTACCTGCTTATCATTTTTAGTCTAAGACACGTCTTGCTGCATTGATTGCATGAATAGTGTATAGACAAAAATTCATATCTTAGCATATCTGCTAAATCATATCTTATCGTATCTGTTACTTTAAACTTTGCTTAACATATCCCGCAAAGTCCTCCGTAATCTACGAAATCTTTTGATCTATATATATATATATATATATATTCTATGTAATTAGAATACCATCCGTTAGCCAAAATCATTTCATATCGAAAAAAAATAATCCTTTATCCAATCGTACGAAATGGAATTCGTCATCAGTTCAAGTCACTCAGATTCCGAAATGGAATCCCATTCAAGCTCCGAAAGCAGTGTGACCGGAATAGATCAACCAATCAGTCATCACCTATTCTGGATGAATTGGGGATGGGTTCGTAGCCTCCTCAATCATTGGAGACAAGAAGAAGGTGATCCCTTCCATCCACCACATTGCCCTCTTGATGAAGAACCTGAAGCACTTACCGGCGAACCTGTCCGAAACACCATTTTCTCGCTCATTTCCAGAGTATCTCGTCACGATTATATATTACATCAAATTTTAGATTTTATTTATCCGCTCGCCCGAACCGACAATCACCCCGGTGTAATAGAAGAAGTCAACGAGCTTCGCGCTCGGGTAGTGGCTTTGGAGAATATGGTGCAGAGATTACAAACACCAGCAGCAGCATCAGCAGCATAACCAGTACCACCATCATCAACGCCAACAGTACCATTACCACCTCCAACCACAACCGCGTCGTAAACCTCAACTTCACAATCTGTCCACGAGCATCAACGTCATACGCACCATAGATACCAAGGAGTACCAACAACAATAACGGACGAAGTATTAATTCATAACTTCATTGGAGAAACATTCCGCGGCGATTATGTAATCTCTAAAGTCTTAGAGATTATCTAATCTAGCCCTAACCATAAATCAGTTAAGCGAACCAAAATGATGGAAGGAAGAGTAGAAACCCTGACAAAAATGGTGTGTGATTAACAAGCTAAACTTGCTTTACCAACAACATCAATAGTAGCATCAGTGTTACCAGCATCGTCAGTACAGTCAACATCCGAATCAACAACACCGATAACATCACAAACTCCGTCAGTTCAAGAATCACTGTGGACATCATTACGAATCAATAACGTTTATATTGTATCAACGAGTTATGAAGAATTAACTCATTTCCTCTGAAGAAATTATATGTATATTATATATATATATATATATATATATATATATATATATATATATATATATATATATATATATATATATATTTTGAAATAAATCTTTCAGTGCTAAGCTATTGTGTGTGAATCTTAACTACTCGGTTAATTCATATTACAAATATGCAATAATGTACGTCCTTCGGCCGCAACTTAACCAGCGTTAACTACAATCTCTGTCGCAATTCAACAAATTCCAATTCATAATAAATCAAGTATATATTTGATTTTACACTTTCATCATCAATGTACCCGAAACTTTTCAGATAACATCATTCGTACTTTGCGAAATTCACAAGAATTCCACGAACCGAACACCATACATCAACAAATAACCAAGTATTGATTCATAATTTCAATGTCATTAAAGAAATACTGCGTAAAAGTTATGTACTTTTTAAAGCCTTTAGGGATTATTCAATTCTAGTTTCAACCGTAAATCAAATGAGTTTAATTTAACATTAACTCATTAAATCTATGTTACATCTGAAGAAAATATACATATATATATTTTCATAAAGACTGTAATAAAATTCCTTTGTACAAAATATTAATTGTGAAATTTTTTTTAACGGGTAGGTAATACCCGAGAGATATATAAATTCACAATTAATATGTTACATTCTTCGAATCTGATTCAGCAAATCATCCATTATACTCCCTACTTTCACAACAATATACATTCTTTTATAGAAATCAAAACAACCATACTCATTCAAAATTTAATTACATATTCTGATTTTGAAATCTCAAAATTTAACTTGAGATATGACCAAAATCATCACTCTTAGATCCTTACATCTTTCACAAGCTATATTTTGACTTCAAAACTGTGTTAGAACATCAAATGTATGTTAACGATTACAATCTGTGTTCAAACCCTTCGAAAATTTCTGAAGACACTTCGAATGATGAGCAATCGAGATGATGATCCAACCACATGTTACCCACAGTTATGTACCCGAAAAACTCTTGAAACCAAAGTAAAAGTTTAAACAACGTATCCGCGTCAGATTCTTTGGCATTTATTAGCAAAAATAACTTTGCGACCCCTATTCAAAGTAGCCAGTTTTGTCACAGCTCCAGCAAGTCAACTTCGACTTTTCAGTCAGACTAACCTTATTATAACCTTGAGATATACACCATCGTTACCAGGGAACCTTTTACATTCCACCATATTATTAGCAGATGTACCAACAACTTCATTACCCTTTGACTTTAGCCTCTCCAAAAAGTCATCATAATTATTCATTGAAACCCCATCATTTACTTATTCGCATCTTGTAATGAGAATTGCCATATGAATCATTGGGAATTAGCAATCAGTATTTTGAAATCTTGCAGCATGTCTGCGCCAACAGTTATATGTGTATATATAACGTCTATCTTCTGGACTTAATTTGAATGTGAAGTTTCTGAAAAACACTCCAAACTACGAATTGGTTCTCCGAAAATGGAAAAAAAATGTTGATGAAGCAGCAAAAACTATAAATGACTTTAAATGGTAAAAGCTGGATGATAATGATGAAGTGTGCTGGCAAAGCGTAGAAAAAGAGAAGTTTTGGAACTGGAAAACGGATTGAGCAAAGTAGGAAGGAGGCTGTGGACAAATTACAAAGACTGAACCTGACTTTAAAGGATCCAAATGATTCAGTACCTGCTGAAGTCATTAACGAATACCTTGCTCCTGACTCTAAACCCCTGCGAACAATATTCTTCATCATCCTCTGATATTAGAAATTCTAAAATATCATCATATCTTTCATTATAAATATCCTCCATATTTCTGAAGATATTTTCTTAATTTTTCTTATTTGAAATCATTTACCTCTTCGCGCTATCTGTATTACATCATAAAAGAAACTATTTTAGTTTCTAAATTCTGAAAGATTCAAGTTTAAAATAGGAATATTTTGAAGTAGTGTTGAGAACTGAAGCATGAATTAGTATAATATAATGACACTTGATCAATGTGATTATATTACAGTAAGTCATGCTGAGTTTTTAAATGGAACGTGATGATTCACAGATCATAACATCATCATGTGCCATGTTATACGACTCTTGTATTCTATTTAACCTCTAAAATATCAAGAAAATATTTCTTGATGATTCGGCCTTTTCCAAGGTATTCTAGTAATTTGACAAGTCAAGATCATGCCATCACAATTTCCTTCCTAGAACATTAACAATATTCATTCCGAAATTCATATCTGTGAATTCTGGACCATTACAAGCGGTGCTTAATCGCAGGAAGAAGAAACGAAAGGACAAAACTCCGAAATAGAAATTGGGGTATAAATTGCAGCAAATAAAAGAGAGCATTAACTGTGAATGATAATGATTATAGAAGACAGAAGCAGAGACTTTGAAATATAAGGGAACATATAAAGCCCAACGACAAACCAGAAATTATAAACCATATATCGATGCATATAACAATATAAAGACACGGGAGAACTAGAAACAATATAAACCCAAGAGTATAGTAGAAGTAAATAGATTCTTCCGGCGGTAGATGAAAAAGAAGAATGACCGATATGAAAGTTAGAAGTATATCGAGAATCAGAGCTGGATGGAGCATATTGATGAATACTTTAAAATATGAGTTGAGGGGGAAAGAATAGAAGGTGATGAAACATGACTAGGAACTTAGAAATCAACAGATTTAACTCACACAATGGCAGAATAAGTGAATCAAACCCTCTAGTGAATAGGTTAAGTTTTTTTTTGATTAATTTAATCAAACCACAACTAAATCAAGTGTGATTAGATCAACACCTGGAGCTATTATTCACCACCTGGGTGATTTGGACTGAGAGAGAATCGGAGGAGCTCACTAGATCTGAGTGTGTGTAACAAATAAGAGGCTTAACCTAAAATGAAGAACATAAGACTTTATATACCCCTACTGTTGACTCACCCATACGATTCATTCATCACACGTACGAGTTGGCTTCATCAGCCGTACGGGTGATCACTCACTCGTGTCTTCTCATTTAGGTTGTAATTGTGACTTAGCTCAGCATCAACCGTGCGTATGAGCCTGTCAGCCGTACTAGTGAGGCTTCACTCGTACGTCTGACTAAGTCTAACATAGTCAAACATCTAAATCTCATTCCTGCAGTTCCTGTAACCACATACAAACACGGATAGGATAATAATGAGCAATCATGGTGGCCTGTAAACTGTTGTACCTGCAATGGACGTGGGTAGATGTCTAGGGACTTGCATAAAACGCATCAACAGAAGGTGTGAGTTGTAAGGAAACGAAGGAGGTGAATTTATAAGAAAATCTCCGACAGAATAATTAAAATGAACGATCGCATTTAAAGCGGATCCTAATTTCCTTGATTACCGGAGAGTCAAATCTTATTAAGAAGATTTTCTTCAAATCCCTTGAAATCTGGGAATCAATCATATCTACGTCAAATGATAAGATGAATCTACACTTACTCATTTCACTCTTCTATGTTAGCTTCATTCGTACTCTTCATATAAATGGATTGTTTATCCAAATTATTCGCTGATGATAAAACTCTAATTTTCAGCCCGTATGTATCATGAAAACATACTTATTATTATTCATGACCTTTCCACTTAAATTTCGGGACGAAATTTCTTTAACGGGTAGGTACTGTGACAACTCGGAAATTTCCAACCAAATTTAAACTTTAATCTTTATATGTTTCCGACACAATAAGCAATATTTGTTAAGTTAAATTTCAAGAATTTTAAACTATGTTCATACATTCATTCAACCTCGACCAAGTTCCAACGATTCACGAACCATTAAACGAATATGATTATATATGTATATGTGTATATATATTATAACTTGAAACGTAAACAAAATATTAGATTAAATACTTTATATGATTGTATCTGTTTCAAAATGTTTATCAATGGAATTAGAAGATAAGATCAAATGATTGAATTATCAGATATATTAAATTATGATTACAAGTCTCTGTTGAAAGGCCCACGTTGATTTGAGAAATCTTTCCATTTTAACAATATTCAGAAAATGGTAAAGTAATTTATAAATAAGAACAAATTGTCAATCATTGAGAACTAGACAAAGGATAGTGGAAGATTGAATCTCATAAAGACTCGATTGATCTATTTAGTTTCAAACGTACAAAAACGTTTTCAGTTTAAAAAAAAACTTTATTATTAAAACGTATATAACTTTTATAAATATCTAGAACCACTTTTGACAACTCATTACTTAACTAGTATGATAAAGATAATGATATTTATATTTTATTTTATTAAATATATATAACGATTTAAATTAATATTATATATATTTATACGCGTATAATACGTACATAGTTTTATACTTTTACTATACTTAAACTTTACCTTTACTTTATTTTTACTTTACTTTAACTTTAATAATTCACTTTAATAATTCATACTTTAATAATTTATACTTTAATAATTCACTTTAATAATTCATACTTTAATAATTCACTTTAATAATTCATACTTTAATAATTCACTTTAATAATTCATACTTTAATAATTCAAAAATCTATTATAAATACAATTCAATAGGTTTCATTATTTCATAGAAAGTTGAAAATATTTTTCTCTAAACTCTCTCAATCGATTTACATATATATATTTACTCCGTATTATTTCAAGATATTATTAGTATACATAAAATATTACGACGGAGTGTTGTCCGAGTGATTTCGAAATTGTTTTTCGAGTAGGATAGGATTAAGGAAATTATGGGTTATAGCTATGGAGGTGATTGAGTATGGTTCATGGGTATGCTCGTGAGGTCAATATAGTGTTTATCATTTCCGTTGCATCTACGTACCTTTCCTGCAATATTGAATCTCAATATTGATACGTGAGTACTCATAATTTAACTTTTACATACTAATAGTGTATCCCTGACTAGTGCTCGAGTATTTAGGATTATGCATGCTTGTACTTTTGATATTGCCCTTAGACAGGTTAGGTTGAATCTTGAATTAGTTACACTTGCGGTTGAGATAAGGTATAAGATATGCATGTCCTTGGAAAGCTAGCGAAAAATTAAGAACTTTTCCTTTAGATATCGAATGGTTTCGATGAACGGATTAGAAGTTATAATCAATTGAATTTTCGATATTTTTATTAAAAATGATTATTATTATCGTCGTTTTTATCGTCGTTCTAGTTTTATCTTATTATTATCATTATTATTATCTTTATCAATAAAAGGGATTTATCATTAAAAATTGTTTTTTTTATTACTACTATCGTTATTATCGTTAAAGTTATAATTAGTATTATTATTATTATTATTATTATCCAATTATCATTATTATTATTATTATTATTATTATTATTATTATTATTATTATTATTATTATTATTATTATTATTATTAGTATTATTATTATTATTATCATTATTAATATATATATATCATTATTTAAAAATGGTTATTGTTATTGTTATTATTATTTTTACTATATTATCATTAAGATAATTATTAGTATTATCGTTAATAATATTATAGTAACTATCATTATTAATATTAGTGTAATTAAAACAAATAATTGTAACACCTAAATATTTTGATTACTATTATTATCATTATTATGAACACGATATAAAAGACGATTAAAAGCTATTAAACGAAACGATTAGGAAATAATGAGTAAGAGTATCATGATGAAATTAAAATATTATAAGATATTAATTTAGATAAAATTATCGTTCTTATTATTTTTATCATTACTATTATTATTAAAAGTATCGTTAGTATTAAAACTATCATTTTAACAAAAATTATCATTTTAATAGAAATGTCATTGTTACTATAAAATATCATTATTATTATTATTATTTTAAATAGAATTATTATTTTAAAGATAATATTAAAAATTATCGTAAATATTAAAGTTATCATAATTAGAATTATCGTTTTATCATAATGTCATCTTAGTAATTATAAATATTGATATTTTTATAATAATTATTATTATTACAAAATAATACAACTTTTACTTACTATCATTATAGATATTATTTTATCAAATAAATATGTGATACAAACATATTTTACTACGTGTAATAACTTACTTTAATAATACCTATCATATTATCTTTATGGTATTAAATGAACCCTATAAATTTTATTACTTAATATATATAAAATTATATTTTATTATATAAATTTAATATAAAATTTTATTTATTAATAAATAAATTATATTATTTACTCTAATAAATCTTTTAAAAATATTTAAAAATATAAAACGACGATATTTAAACTATATATTAATCATGTATAGATTTTTGGAAATTATTTTGAGTCAAATTTACTTTTGTTGACTTTTGCATATTAGTCTCGAGCATTAGGATTGTGGTACACTATGACTTGACCTAATTTGTTAGACAAATATTGACCAACATATAAATATATATAATTAATTTAGGTTCGTGAATCCGAGGCCAACCTTGCACTTGTTCAATGACGTTATATGTATTTTTACTACGAAATACAGTATGGTGAGTTTCATTATTCCCTTTTCATATACATTTTTGGGCTGAGAATACATGCAAATAATTTATTAACTATTTTACAATATTTATATGCGTGAGTTTCATTTGCCCTTTTTACCCTTTATATTTTTGGGCTGAGAATACATGCGCAATTTTTATAAATGTTTTACGAAATAGACACAAGTAATCGAAACTACATTATATGGTTGAATTATCGAAATCGAATATGCCCCATTTTATTAAGTCTGGTAATCTAAGAATTAGGGAACAGACACCCTAATTGACGCGAATCCTAAAGATAGATCTATTGGGCCTAACAAACCCCATCCAAAGTACCGGATGCTTTAGTACTTCGAAATTTATATCATGTCCGAAGGAGGATCCCGGAATGATAGGTGATATTCTTATATGTATCTAGTTAATGTCGGTTACCAGGTGTTCACCATATGAATGATTATTTTTGTCTCTATGCATGGGACGTATATTTATGAGAACTGAAAATGAAATTCTTGTGGTCTATTAAAATGATGGAAATAAATGATTATGATAAACTAATGAACTCACCAACCTTTTGGTTGACACTTTAAAGCATGTTTATTCTCAGGTGTTAAAGAAATCTTCCGCTGTGCATTTGCTCATTTTAAAGATATTACTTGGAGTCTTTCATAGCATATTTCGAAGAACGTTGCATTCGAGTCATTGAGTTCATCAAAGATTATTATTAAATCAATTTATAGTTGGATAGTGGATATTATGAAATGGTATGCATGCCTGTCAATTTTCGATGTAAAGAAAGTTTGTCTTTTAAAAACGAATGCAATGTTTGTAAAATGTATCATATAGAGGTCAAATACCTCGCAATGTAATCAACTATTGTGAATCGTTTATAATGTATATGAACGGGTCCTTTCAAACTAATACCTTACTCTTTATTCTAAACCTTTACAGACAAATCTTCATCATCATCCATCAATATTAGAAATTCTAAGATATTATCATATCTTTCATTATAAATATCCACGATATTTCTGAAGATATTTTCACAACTAATCTTATCTGAAGTCATTTATCTCTTTGCGCTATCAGTGTTACATCATGTAAGAAACTATTAGTTTCTATATTCTATAAACTTTCGAGTTTAAATTATGAATGTTTTGAAGTAGTGTTGGGAACTGAAGCATGAGTTAGTATAATATAATGACACTTGATCAACGTGATTATATTACAGTACGTCATGCTGAGTTTCTAATGGGACATGACGATTCACAGACCATGCCGTCATCATGTTCCATGTTACACGACTCTTGTATTCTATTTAATCTCTAAAAATATCAAGAATATATTTTCTTGATGATTCGGTCTTTTCAGGGTATTCTGGTAAATTAATAATCAAGATCGTGCCATTACCATTTCATTCTTAGAACATTAACTATGTTCATTCTGAAATTCATATCTGCGAATACTGGACCATTACAAACGTTGCTTAATCGCAAGAAGAAGAAACGAAAGGACAAAACTCCAAAATAGAAATTGGAGTATAAATCGTAGCAAATAGAAGGGAGCATTAACTGTGGATGTCAATGATTATAGAAGACAAAAGCAGGGGCTTTGAAATATAAGGGAAGATATAAAACCCAACAACCACCCAAAAATTATAAACCGTATATATCGATGCATATAGCAATATAAAGACACGGAAGAACTAAAAACACTATAAAACCGAGAGTATAGTAGAAGTAAATAGATTCTTCCGGAGGCAGATGAAAAAGAAGAACGACAGATATGAAAGTGAGGAGTATATCGAGAATCAGTACTGGATGAAGCAGATTGAAAAATACTTTAAAATATGAGTTGAGGGAGAGAGAATACAAGGTGTGAGTTGTAAGAAAACGAAGGAGGTGGATTTATAATGAAATACCCGACAGAGAAATCAAGATGGATTATCGTATTAATTCGAAGAGAATCATAATCTCCTTAATCACCGAAGCATCAAATCCAACATAGATTACAAAGATTTTCTTTAAATTCGGAGATCAATTGTCATGATGTCAAAAGATATGACGAATCACTATAATCTTATTTCCTTCATTTACGATAACTTCCCTCATACGCTTCGAGTAATCGAATTATTTTATCCATACTTCTTAGACATGATAAAACTTCATAATCGTTACGTCATAATAACATTCTCATTGTTAGCCATAACGACCTCTATCAAATTTCGGGGACGAAATTTCTTTAACGGGTAGGTACTGTGACGACCCGGAAATTTCCGACTAAATTTAAACTTTATCTTTATATTATTCTGACACGATAAGCAATGCTTGTTAAGTTAAATCTCAAGGGTTTTAAACTATGTTTATACATTCATCTAAACCTCAACCAAATTCCAATGATTCACGAACCATTAAATGAACATATATGAATATGTATGTATATGTGTATATGTTATAAATTGAAAATGTCAACAAAGTATTTAAAAGTATAATGCTTTATATGAACGTATTTGTTTCAATATGATTATTGACGAAATTAAAAAAAAATATATTAAATGATTGAATTATCAGAAACATTGAATTATGATTACAAGTCTCTGTTGAGAGGTCCACTATGATTTGAGAAATCTATTCCTCTTAACGATATTCGGAATAATTTGTAATGCTATTTATAAATAAAAATAAAAAGTGTCATTTACGAAAGTTAGACAAAAGCTAGTGGAGAATTGGTTTCCATAATATTCTATTAATCTATTTTCAAACGTACAAAAACGTTTTCAGTTTAAAAGGAACTTTATTATTAAAACGTATATAACTTTTATAAATATCTAGAATCACTTTTGACAACTCATTACTTAACCAGTATAATAAATATAACGATATTTATATTTTATTTCATTAAATATATATAACGATTTAAATTAATATTATATATATTTATACGCGTATTATACATACATAGTTTTTATACTTTTACTATACTTTAACTTTACCTTTACTTTACTTTTACTTTACTTTAACTTTAATAATTCATACTTTAATAATTCACTTTAATAATTCATACTTTAATAATTCACTTTAATAATTCATACTTTAATAATTCACTTTAATAATTCATACTTTAATAATTCACTTTAATAATTCATACTTTAATAATTCACTTTAATAATTCAAAAATCTATTATAAATAGAATTCAGTAGGTTTCATTATTTCATAGAAACTTGAAAATATATTTCTCTAAACTCTCTCAATCGATTTACATATTTATATATATTTGCTCTATATTATTTTAAGATATTATTAGTATACATAAAATATTACGACGGAGTGATGTCCGAGTGATTTCAAAATAGTTTTTTGAATTAGTCGAAGCTAAGGAAATTATGGGTTATAGCTATGGAGGTGATGGGTATGGTTCATGGGTATGCTCGTGAGGTCAATCTACTGTTTATCATCTCCGTTGCGTCTACGTACTTTTCTGCAATATTGAATCTCAATATTGATACGTTCGTGAATCCGAGGCCAACCTTGCACTTGTTAAATGACGTTATATGTATTTTTACTACGAAATACAGTATGGTGAGTTTCATTTGCTCCCTTTTTATATATATTTTTGGGCTGAGAATACATGCGCTGATTTATAAATGTTTTACGAAATAGGCACAAGTACTAAAACTAATTCTATGTGGGTTTAAACCAGAAATATACCCTTAGCTTGGTAACATTAAACTACTTGTCTATGTACGGTAGGAGCGAATCCTAAAGATAGATCTATTGGGTCTGACAAACCCCATCCTGACTATGGGATGCTTTAGTACTTCGAGGTTATTTTAAACACACCTGATCTGGTGTACTTCAGAGGGTAAAACATGAATGTTAAAGCTTGTTACCGGGTGCCTACAACTTATAGAATACTTTTATACACTTGCGAGTGTACATATATTTATAAACGAAAATCTTGTGGTCTATTAATATATTGAAATGATTGTTATGATAAACCTATGAACTCACCAACCTTTTGGTTGACACTTTAAAGCATGTTTATTCTCAGGTATTAAAGAAATCTTCCGCTGTGCATTAGATCATTTTAAGGATATTACTTGGAGTCATTCATGGCATATTTTGAAAGACGTTGCATTCGAGTCATTGAGTTCATCAAGATTATTATTATGTCAATTATAGTTGGATGTATTATCAAATGGTGTGCATGCCATCAACTTTCATTGTAAAGAAAGTTTGTCTTTTAAAAACGAATGCAATGTTTGTAAAATGTATCATATAGAGGTCAAATACCTCGCGATGTAATCAACTATTGTGAATCGTTTATAATATATATGAACGGGTCCTTTCACTACTGGTCCGACACGATCAATAATCTTGAATGGTCCAATATACCTTGGATTTAATTTCCCTCGTTTACCAAATCGAACAACGCCTTTCCAAGGTGCAACTTTAAGCATGACCATCTCTCCAATTTCAAATTCTATATCTTTTCTTTTAATGTCAGCGTAGCTCTTTTGTCGACTTTGGGCGGTTTTCAACCGTTGTTGAATTTGGATGATCTTCTCGGTAGTTTCTTGTATAATCTCCGGACCCGTAATCTGTCTATCCCCCACTTCACTCCAACAAATCGGAGACCTGCACTTTCTACCATAAAGTGCTTCAAACGGCGCCATCTCAATGCTTGAATGGTAGCTGTTGTTGTAGGAAAATTCTGCTAACGGTAGATGTCGATCCCAACTGTTTCCAAAATCAATAACACATGTTTGTAGCATGTCTTCAAGCGTTTGTATCGTCCTTTCGCTCTGCCCATCAGTTTGTGGATGATAGGCAGTACTCATGTCTAGGCGAGTTCCTAATGCTTGCTGTAATGTCTGCCAGAATCTTGAAATAAATCTACCATCCCTATCAGAGATAATAGAGATTGGTATTCCATGTCTGGAGATGACTTCCTTCAAATACAGTTGTGCTAACTTCTCCATCTTGTCTTCTTCTCTTATTGGCAGGAAGTGTGCTGATTTGGTTAGACGATCAACTATTACCCAAATAGTATCAAAACCACTTGCAGTCCTTGGAAATTTAGTGATGAAATCCATGGTAATGTTTTCCCATTTCTATTCTGGGATTTCGGGTTGTTGAAGTAGACCTGATGGTTTCTGATGCTCAGCTTTGACCTTAGAACACATCAAACATTCTCCTACGTATTTAGCAACATCAGCTTTCATACCCGGCCACCAAAAATGTTTCTTGAGATCCTTGTACATCTTCCCTGTTCCAGGATGTATTGAGTATCTGGTTTTATGAGCTTCTCTAAGTACCATTTCTCTCATATCTCCAAATTTTGGTACCCAAATCCTTTCAGCCCTATACCGGGTTCTGTCTTCCCGAATATTAAGATGCTTCTCCGATCCTTTGGGTATTTCATCCTTTAAATTTCCCTCTTTTAAAACTCCTTGTTGCGCCTCCTTTATTGGAGTAGTAAGGTTATTATGAATCATTATATTCATAGATTTTACTCGAATGGGTTCTCTGTCCTTCCTGCTCAAGGCATCGGCTACCACATTTGCCTTCCCCGGGTGGTAACGAATCTCAAAGTCGTAATCATTCAATAATTCAATCCACCTACGCTACCTCATATTCAGTTGTTTCTAATTAAATATGTGTTGAAGACTTTTGTGGTCGGTATATATAATACTTTTGACCCCATATAAGTAGTGCCTCTAAGTCTTTAATGCAAAAACAACCGCGCCTAATTCCAAATCATGCGTCGTATAATTTTGTTCATGAATCTTCAATTGTCTAGACGCATAAGCAATCACCTTCGTTCGTTGCATTAATACACAACCGAGACCTTGCTTTGATGCGTCACAATAAATCACAAAATTATCATTCCCTTCAGGCAATGACAATATAGGTGCCGTAGTTAGCTTTTTCTTCAATAACTGAAACGCTTTCTCTTGTTCATCATTCCATTCAAATTTCTTCCCTTTATTCGTTAATGCAGTCAAGGGTTTTGCTATTCTGGAAAAGTGTTGGATGAACCTTCTGTAGTAACCAGCTAGTCCTAAAAACTGGCGTATGTGTTTCGGAGTTTTCGGGGTCTCCCACTTTTCAACAGTTTCTATCTTTGCCGGATCCACCATAATACCTTCTTTGTTCACTATGTGACCGAGGAATTGAACTTCTTCCAACCAAAATGCACACTTTGAAAACTTAGCGTACAATTCTTCCTTCCTCAATACTTCTAACACCTTTCTCAAATGTTCACCGTGTTCTTGGTCATTCTTTGAGTAAATAAGTATGTCATCAATGAAAACAATGACAAACTTGTCAAGGTATGGTCCTCACACTCAGTTCATAAGGTCCATGAACACAGCTGGTGCATTAGTTAAACCAAACGGCATGACCATAAAATCGTAATGACCGTAACGTGTTCTGAAAGCAGTCTTTGGAATATCATCTTCTTTCACCCGCATTTGATGATACCCGGAACGTAAGTCAATCTTTGAATAAATAGACGAGCCTTGTAGTTGATCAAATAAGTCGTCGATTCTCGGTAGTGGGTAGCGGTTCTTGATGGTAAGTATGTTCAACTCTCGGTAGTCGATACACAACCTGAATGTACCATCTTTCTTCTTGACAAACAAAACAGGAGCTCCCCACGGTGATGTGCTTGGTAGAATGAAATAACGCTCTAAAAGTTCTTGTAATTGGCTTTGCAGTTCTTTCATCTCGCTGGGTGCGAGTCTGTAAGGAGCACGCGCTATTGGTGCAGCTCCTGGTATAAGATCTATTTGAAATTCAACGGATCGATGTGGGGTAATCCCGGTAATTCTTTCGGAAATACATCGGGAAATTCTTTTGCAATGGGAACATCATTGATGCTCTTTTCTTCAGTTTGTACTTTCTCGACGTGTGCTAGAACAGCATAGCAACCTTTTCTTATTAGTTTTTGTGCCTTCAAATTACTAATAAGATGTAACTTCGTGTTGCCCTTTTCTCCGTACACCATTAAGGGTTTTCCTTTTTCTCGTATAATGCGAATTGCATTTTTGTAACAAACGATCTCTGCTTTCACTTCTTCCAACCAGTCCATACGGATTATCACATCAAAACTCCCTAACTCTACTGGTATCAAATCAATCTTAAATGTTTCGCTAACCAGTTTAATTTCTCGATTCTGACATATATTATCTGCTGAAATTAATTTACCATTTGCTAATTCGAGTAAAAATTTACTATCCAAAGGCGTCAATGGACAACTTAATTTAGCACAAAAATCTCTACTCATATAGCTTCTATCCGCACCCGAATCAAATAAAACGTAAGCAGATTTATTGTCAATAAGAAACGTACCCGTAACAAGCTCCGGGTCTTCCTGTGCCTCTGCCGCATTAATATTGAAAACTCTTCCGCGACCTTGTCCATTCGTGTTCTCCTGGTTCGGGAAATTTCTAATAATGTGGCCCGGTTTTCCACATTTATAACAAACTACATTGGCATAACTTGCTCCGACACTACTTGCTCCGCCATTACTCGTTCCGACACCATTTGTTCCTTTCGTTCTATTAACCCCTGGTCCGTAGACCTCACACTTTGTCGCACTATGACCATTTGTTTTACACTTGTTGCAAAATTTGGTGCAGAACCCCGAGTGATACTTTTCACACCTTTGGCATAGCTGCTTCTGATTGTTGTTGTTGTTGCGGTTATTATTGTTGTTGGGATGATTATTGTAGTTGTTGTTGTTGTTGTTGTTGTTGTTGTTGTTGTTGTTATTGTTGTTGGGCCGTTTGCTGTAGTTGCGATTGATATTGCGATTGTTGGGATAATTGTTGCGATTATTGTTGTAATTGTTGTTGTTGTTGTATTGGTGATTCTTATCACCGTTTTCCTCCCACTTTCTTTTGACTTGCTTCACATTGGCCTCTTCAGCAGTCTGTTCTTTAATTCTTTCTTCAATCTGGTTCACTAGTTTGTGATCCATTCTACATGCCTGTTGTATGGAGGCGGGCTCGTGTGAACTTATATCTTCTTGGATTCTTTCCGGTAATCCTTTCACAAACGCGTCGATCTTCTCTTCCTCATCTTCGAATGCTCCCGGACACAATAGGCACAATTCTGTGAATCGTCTTTCGTACGTGGTAATATCAAATCCTTGGGTTCGTAACCCTCTAAGTTCTGTCTTGAGCTTATTGACCTCGGTTCTGGGATGGTATTTCTCGTTCATCAAGTGCTTGAATGCTGACCACGGTAGTGCGTACGCATCGTCTTGTCCCACTTGCTCTAGATAGGTATTCCACCATGTTAACGCAGAACCTGTGAAGGTATGCGTAGCGTACTTCACTTTGTCCTCTTCAGTACACTTACTTATGGCAAACACCGATTCGACCTTCTCGGTCCACCGTTTCAATCCGATCGGTCCTTCGGTTCCATCAAATTCCAAAGGTTTGCAGGCAGTGAATTCTTTGTAGGTGCATCCTACACGATTTCCTGTACTGCTAGATCCAAGGTTATTGTTGGTATGTAGCGCAGCCTGTACTGCGGCTATGTTTGAAGCTAGAAAAGTACGGAATTCCTCTTCATTCATATTCACGGTGTGTCGAGTAGTCGGTGCCATTTCCTTCAAAATAGTCAAATGGAACAAGTTAATCATACAGAATATTAAGAGTAGTTAATAGTATTTCGTAGCATAATATGAACTCATTTATAAAAGCTTTTTCTTCATATTAGCGTTTTTTAAGTTTAAATTCGGGTAGTACCTACCCGTTAAGTTCATACTTAGTAGCTAATATACAATTCAACTACTACAATTCTATATGAAAAACTGATTATAATAATATTTCGCGTTCAAACTTTTACACAATATTTTACAAACTTACAATACCGCTTATTTTACATATAGCATGAAATATAGCACACAATAAATTTGATACAAGATGGTTGTGAAGATAATTCTAGCTAGTACACAAGTCGTTCAGCAAAGGCAATAAAGACACGTAATTCATACGTCCAAAAACAAGTCATGCATTCTGGTTTTACTAGGATTACTTCCCATCCTTGGTCTTGTGGAACATAACCGTTATGGCCATTGATAAGACATCGTGTTGTAACGTCGACAAAGGGACGAGGGTTACGTAATGTCCAACAGTCCCGTAACAATCTAAAAACCTCATTTCTTACCCCAATTACCGACTCTGTCACTTGTGTGAACGTTTTGTTTAATAGTTATAGCCCGATGTTCTTGTTCTCACTTTGGTGAGAAGCGAACATTACTAATCCGTAAGCATAACATGCTTCTTTATGTTGCATGTTAGCCGCTTTTTCTAAATCACGAAGTCCAATATTCGGATATATTGAGTCAAAATAATTTCTTAACCCATTGCGTAAAATAGCATTTGGGTTCCCCGCAATATATGCGTCAAAGTAAACACATCGTAACTTATGGATTTCCCAATGTGATATCCCCCATCTTTCGAACGAAAGCCTTTTATAAACCAAGGCATTCTTGGAACGTTCTTCGAATGTCTTACAAACTGATCTCGCCTTAAATAGTTGTGCCGAAGAATTCTGACCGACTCTAGACAAGATTTCATCAATAATGTCTCCGGGTAGGTCTCTTAAAATATTGGGTTGTCTATCCATTTTGTGTTTTTATACTGTAAAATAGACAAGAGTTAGATTCATAAAAAAAAATACTTATTAATACAAGCAATTTTTACATATATCATAAAGCATAAGCACACTATATTACATATATTACACCACACGAAGACAACTATCTTATTCCGACTCGCTTGTTTCTTCTTCTTCTTCGGTTTTGGTTCGTTTTGCCAAGTTTCTAGGGATATATGATGTTCCCCTAATACGAGCCGTCGTTTTCCACATTGGTTTAGAAAAACCTGGTGGTTTAGAGGTTCCCGGGTCATTGTTACAACTTAAGGACTTCGGGGGTTGACGATACATATAAAGTTCATCGGGGTTGGAATTAGATTTCTCTATTTTTATGCCCTTTCCCTTATTATTTTCTTTTGCCTTTTTAAATTCAGTTGGGGTAATTTCTATAACATCGTCGGAATTCTCGTCGGAATCTGATTCATCGGAGAATTGGTAATCCTCCCAATATTTTGTTTCCTTGGCGGAAACACCATTGACCATAATTAACCTTGGTCGGTTGGTTGAGGATTTTCTTTTACTTAACCGTTTTATTATTTCCCCCACAGGTTCTATTTCTTCATCCAGTTCCGATTCTTCTTCCTGTTCCGATTCTTCTTCCGGTTCCGACTCTTCTTCCGGTTCCTCTTCGGGAACTTGTGAATCAGTCCACGAATCATTCCAATTTACATTTGACTCTTCATTATTATTAGGTGAGTCAATGGGACTTGTTCTAGAGGTAGACATCTATCACATAATATCAAACGCGTTAAGAGATTAATATATCACATAATATTCACATGTTAAAAATATATAGTTTCGAACAAAATTTGTTAAGAAATCATTTTTCAAGTAAACACGGTCGAAGTCCAGACTCACTAATGCATCCTAACAAACTCGATAAGACACACTAATGCAAAATTTTGGTTCTCTAAGACCAATGCTCGGATACCAACTGAAATGTCCCGTTCTTATTGATTAAAAACGTTCCATATTAATTGATTTCGTTGCGAGGTTTTGACCTCTATATGAGACATTTTTCAAAGACTGCATTCATTTTAAAACAAACCATAACCTTTATTTCATCAATAAAGGTTTAAAAAGCTTTACGTAGATTATCAAATAATGATAATCTAAAATATCCTGTTTACACACGACCATTACATAATGGTTTACAATACAAATATGTTACAACAAAATAAGTTTCTTGAATGCAGTTTTTACACAATATCATACAAGCATGGACTCCAAATCTCGTCCTTATTTAAGTATGCGACTGCGGAAGCTCTTAATAATCACCTGAGAATAAACATGCTTAAAACGTCAACAAAAATGTTGGTGAGTTATAGGTTTAACCTATATATATCAAATCATAATAATAGACCACAAGATTTCATATTTCAATACACATCCGATACATAGAGATAAAAATCATTCATATGGTGAACACCTGGTAACTGACATTAACAAGATGCATATATAAGAATATCCCCATCATTCCGGGACACCCTTCGGATATGATATAAATTTTGAAGTACTAAAGCATCCGGTACTTTGGATGGGGTTTGTTAGGCCCAATAGATCTATCTTTAGGATTCGCGTCAATTAGGGTGTCTGTTCCCTAATTCTTAGATTACCAGACTTAATAAAAAGGGGCATATTCGATTTTGATAATTCAACCATAGAATGTAGTTTCACGTACTTGTGTCTATTTTGTAAATCATTTATAAAACCTGCATGTATTCTCATCCCAAAAATATTAGAATTTAAAAGTGGGACTATAACTCACTTTCACAGATTTTTACATCGTCGGGAAGTAAGACTTGGCCACTGGTTGATTCACGAACCTATAACAATATATACATATATATCAAAGTATGTTCAAAATATATTTACAACACTTTTAATATATTTTGATGTTTTAAGTTTATTAAGTCAGATGTCCTCGTTAGTAACCTACAACTAGTTGTCCACAGTTAGATGTACAGAAATAAATCGATAAATATTATCTTGAATCAATCCACGACCCAGTGTATACGTATCTCAGTATTGATCACAACTCAAACTATATATATTTTGGAATCAACCTCAACCCTGTATAGCTAACTCCAACATTCACATATAGAGTGTCTATGGTTGTTCCGAAATATATATAGATGTGTCGACATGATAGGTCGAAATATTGTATACGTGTCTATGGTATCTCAAGATTACATATTATACAATACAAGTTGATTAAGTTATGGTTGGAATAGATTTGTTACCAATTTTCACGTAGCTAAAATTAGAAAAATTATCCAATCTTGTTTTACCCATAACTTCTTCATTTTAAATCCGTTTTGAGTGAATCAAATTGCTATGGTTTCATATTGAACTCTATTTTATGAATCTAAACAGAAAAAGTATAGGTTTATTGTCGGAAAAATAAGTTACAAGTCATTTTTGTAAAGGTAGTCATTTCAGTCGAAAGAACGACGTCTAGATGACCATTTTAGAAAACATACTTCCACTTTGAGTTTAACCATAATTTTTGGATATAGTTTCATGTTCATAATAAAAATCATTTTCTCAAAATGACAACTTTTAAATCAAAGTTTATCATAGTTTTTAATTAACTAACCCAAAACAGCCCGCGGTGTTACTACGACGGCGTAAATCCGGTTTTACGGTGTTTTTCGTGTTTCCAGGTTTTAAATCATTAAGTTAGTATATCATATAGATATAGAACATGTGTTTAGTTGATTTTAAAAGTTAAGTTATAAGGATTAACTTTTGTTTGCGAACAAGTTTAGAATTAACTAAACTATGTTCTAGTGATTACAAGTTTAAACCTTCGAATAAGATAGCTTTATATGTATGAATCGAATGATGTTATGAACATCATTACTACCTTAAGTTCCTTGGATAAACCTACTGGAAAAGAGAAAAATGGATCTAGCTTCAACGGATCCTTGGATGGCTCGAAGTTCTTGAAGCAGAATCATGACACGAAAACAAGTTCAAGTAAGATCATCACTTGAAATAAGATTGTTATAGTTATAGAAATTGAACCAAAGTTTGAATATGATTATTACCTTGTATTAGAATGATAACCTAATGTAATAAATAAAGATTTCTTGAGGTTGGATGATCACCTTACAAGATTGGAAGTGAGCTAGCAAACTTGAAAGTATTCTTGATTTTATGTAACTAGAACTTGTAGAATTTATGAAGAACACTTAGAACTTGAAGATAGAACTTGAGAGAGATCAATTAGATGAAGAAAATTGAAGAATGAAAGTGTTTGTAGGTGTTTTTGGTCGTTGTTGTATGGATTAGATATAAAGGATATGTAATTTTGTTTTCATGTAAATAAGTCATGAATGATTACTCATATTTTTGTAATTTTATGAGATATTTCATGCTAGTTGCCAAATGATGGTTCCCACATGTGTTAGGTGACTCACATGGGCTGCTAAGAGCTGATCATTGGAGTGTATATACCAAGAGTACATACATCTAAAAGTTGTGTATTGTACGAGTACGAATACGGGTGCATACGAGTAGAATTGTTGATGAAACTGAACGAGGATGTAATTGTAAGCATTTTTGTTAAGTAGAAGTATTTTGATAAGTGTATTGAAGTCTTTCAAAAGTGTATAAATACATATTAAAACACTACATGTATATACATTTTAACTGAGTCGTTAAGTCATCGTTAGTCGTTACATGTAAGTGTTGTTTTGAAACCTTTAGGTTAACGATCTTGTTAAATGTTGTTAACCCAATGTTTATAATATCAAATGAGATTTTAAATTATTATATTATCATGATATTATCATGTATGAATATCTCTTAATATGATATATATACATTAAATGTCTTTACAACGATAATCGTTACATATATGTCTCGTTTAAAAATCATTAAGTTAGTAGTCTTGTTTTTACATATGTAGTTCATTGTTAATATACTTAATGATATGTTTACTTATCATAGTATCATGTTAACTATATATATATCCATATATATGTCATCATATAGTTTTTACAAGTTTTAACGTTCGTGAATCACCGGTCAACTTGGGTGGTTAATTGTCTATATGAAACATATTTCAATTAATCAAGTCTTAACAAGTTTGATTGCTTAACATGTTGGAAATATTTAATCATGTAAATATCAATCTCAATTAATATATATAAACATGGAAAAGTTCGGGTCACTACATATTCCTCACCTTCATATCTGTCATTCTTCTTTTTCATTTACCGCCGGAAGAATCTATTTGCTTCTATTATACTCTTGGGTTTATAGTGTTTCTAGTTCTCCCGTGTCTTTA
This sequence comes from Rutidosis leptorrhynchoides, assembly GCF_046630445.1. Classification (NCBI taxonomy): domain Eukaryota; kingdom Viridiplantae; phylum Streptophyta; class Magnoliopsida; order Asterales; family Asteraceae; genus Rutidosis; species Rutidosis leptorrhynchoides. Next base: position 202,192,942 of record NC_092334.1, read on the forward strand.
TGTTGCGATAAACATTGATATACACGGTTTGTAATTTATGTGTTATTATTGGGCTTTATATCCTCCCTTATATTTTGAAGCTCTTTGCCTTTTTATTCTCTTCTCGACTCTAAGTCAACGAATAATGGTCCAGAATTTGTAGATATGAAATTCGGAATGAACATAGTTAATGTTCTAAAAAGAAAATCGTAATGGCACGATATTGATTTGTCAAATTACCAGAATATCTGGAAAGATAGAACTATCAAGAAGATATGTTCTTACTATGTTTGGAGATTGGGTAGAATGTAAGAGTCGTGTAAATGGCACATGATGACGGTATGTTCTGTGAATCATCACGTTCCATTAGAAACTCAGCATGAATTACTATAATATAATCACATTGATCAAATGTCATTATATTATACTAAAACATACATCAGTTCCCAACACTACTTCAAAAACATTCATATTTTAAATTCGAAGGTTCGCAGAATATAGAAACTAAAACAGTTTCCTTTTATGATATAATACGGATAACGCAGAGAGATAATTAATATCGAACGAGAATATTTATGAAGATATCTTCAGAAATATTGAGGATATTAATAAAGAAAGGTACAATGATATCTTAGGATTTCAGAATCAAATTGTGATGAAGAAATTCATTCACGATGATTTAGAGTGGTTAAGGAGTAAGGTATTCGCTAAAGATTTCATCAGAAACAGAGTCATCTGGATTCTTTATGTACAAGTTTAGTCCTTGTAATTTGTTCAGAGTCTCCTTCATGGTTTGCTCAATCCGATTTCCAGTTCCAACTTTTTTTTTAGCTTTGCCAATATACTGTTCTTTATCTTTATATCTTCAACGGTTAAGGTCGTGTACAGTTTTTCAGAGTGTAAGATCATAATTCTAAGAGATAAATGTTATATGTGTACATATGACTTTTGATGTAGAAATGCTGCAAGATTCGAAATACTGATTGCTAATTCTCGGTAATAGATATGACAACTCTTGTTATAAGATGCAGATAAGTATATGATAGGGTTTTAAGGAACAAAATAATGATTTTTCGGAGAGACTTAAGTCAATGAGTAATGAAGTTGCTGGTAAGTTTACTGCTAATGTGGTGGAATATAAACGGTTCCCCGGTAACGATGCTGAAGGGGTAATCTTTATAATATGGTTTATTCGAATGAAAAACATGAAGTTGATTTGCTGGAGCTGTCACAAAATTGGCTAATTTGAAAATAAATTGCGTTGTTATTTTTGAAAAGTAACAATGCCAAAGAAGTTAGCACATATACGTGTTAAACATTTATACAGATTCCGAGAATTTTTCAGGTGCATAACTATATGCATAAATCTTTCCTTCCGTAGATGAAGTGCGGTTGATTCATCCTCCCGATTGAGGTGTTTTCAAGAATCACGAAAGGTTTGAATTCAGATTGTAATTGTCAAGATACAAATGAGGTTTAAGATGAAAATCAAGTGGCAAACTAGAAGAATTGTTTAGTTTCATATGTTATAATCAATATTTTAATTCATTTTAATTGTCCACTGTTGGTAGTCCTCAGTTGATTATTCCACATTTAGCTAGGAACAGTTAGCTAGGATTTTGTTAGCGTGGATTCTTAACAAAATTTCTCATAGTTAATTTGTTTATTTCTAACAAATTTTATTCCGTCAAATGTTTTCTTCATTATGCCACTTGTTTGATTCTGATAGGTCAAAATCCAAATATGAAATTTGAATGGAAATGGTTATTCTGTGGTGAACGGACTCATATATATGTGGATGTAAGTAGGATAGGAAATAATTGTTGAATCAGATTTGAAGAATGTACAGTGTAACTTATTAATGTGAAATCTTAAATATTCCTCGGGTGTTACCTACCCGTTAAAATATTTTCATCATTATCAGTTTGTACGAAAGAATTTTTAATCACAATCTTTATGAAAATATATATACATATGTATTTTCTTCAGATGTAATTATGAATTTAATGAGTCAATATAATATTAGACTCATTTGAATTTTCGATTTGAGCTAGAATAAGTAATCTCTAAAATTATTAAGATCCACATATTCTTCGCAGAATATTAATGAAGTTATGGATCAATACTTCATCGTTAATTATTAGGATCCACATATTCTTCGCATAATATTAATGAAGTTATGGTTCAATACTTCATTGTTAATTACTGTTGGTACTCCTTGGTATCCATGGTGCGTATGATGTTGACGTTCGTGGGACAGATTGTGAAATTGAAGCTTGGGATGTGGATGTTGTTGTTGGTGGTACTGTTGGTCCCGGTAATGTTTCTGAAGCTGGTACATTTTGCACCATACTTTTCACGGCTACAACTCGCGTACAAAGCTCGTTGATTTCTTCTATTATTCCGAGATGATTGTCGGTCAGAACGAGCGGATGAATAAGGTTTAGAATTGTGGAAAGAATATAATTGTGTCGAGATACTCTTGAAATGAGAGAGAAAATGGTGTTTCGAACAGGTTCGCCGGTAAGTGCTTCAGGTTCCTCGCCAAGAGGTGAATTTGGTTGGTGGAAAGGATCGCCTTCTTCTTGTCTCCAATGATTGAGTAGACTACGAACTCATAAGATGAATTGGGGATGGATGATTGATTGATTCATTCTGGTGACGCTGCTTTCGGAGCTAGAGTGGGACTCCATATCGGAATCCGAGGGACTTGAACTAATGGTGAGTTCCATTGCGTACGATTGAATAAAGGATTTTTCGATATGAAATGATTTTCGGATATCGGATGATATTCTAATTACATAGAATATCTATGTATAGTACAGAAGATCCCGTAGATTACGAAGGGAGTTAAGGAAACATGTCAGATTAAGTCTACGGTAACAGATACGCTAAGATATGAATTAGTAGATACGCTAAGATATGAATTTTGTCTGTACATCATCTATGCAATAAATGCTATAAGACGTGTCGAGACTGAAAATGATAAGTAGATATTTTTCGACAAATGGTGGTAAGCAAAAACTTTTAACATGTAGACCAGGTTCAAGTCCAGACTTAATAATATAACCTAACAACTACTAGGTCGAAGTCCAGACTACACTAATGCATCCTAACAACCAGTTGTTAGTCACACTAATGCAGACCCACTAATGCATCCTAACAACTACCTGTTAGACACACTAATGCAGACTCATTAATGCATCCTAACAACTACCTGTTAGACACACTAATGCAGACCTGGTTCGCTAAGACCACCGCTCTGATACCACATGTCATACCCCGTCCAAAATCTTCCGAACGAATACAATAACATATGGTACCATCGCGATGAACGGACCTCTATATGCCTTGAACGACTCCATGTAATATCTCTAAAATGAGTAAATGCACAGCGGAAGATTTCTTTCATACCTGAGAATAAACATGCTTTCAAGTGTCAACCAAAAGGTTGGTGAGTTCATAAGTTTATTGTAAACTGTAAAAATTCATCATTTTGATAGACCACAAAATTTAAATGCTGCATGGTACAAATGGGCCCGAATCCTATACCCACCTGTAATGTACATGCTATATCTTTTAAATACAGCACATCTTTCTCGTGTACGAAACCATTTTCATAAATCATAGTAACCGTACACATATCTTGTGCACAAAAAAATAACATACACATAACCTGTGAATAAAATCATCCTCTCGATAAATAACATTCATATCAATTGGTAGCAATTATATAATTCAATGGTGGCAATTATCATGTCCACATAATTCAATGGTGGCAATTATCATGTCCACATAATTCAATAATAATCCGCAGAACTTCTGTCTACATAATAATTCATTCGAGGAATGTTTTGCTTGTGTCTATCTCGTCAAACATTTATAAAAGCATTTCATGTATTCGCAATTCAAAATATATTTCAAAAGCATTTAATAAAGTATTTGTAAAAACAGTGCATGTATTCTCAGTCCCAAAAATGTAAAGAGTAAAAGGGAATCAAATGAACTCACGCATATAAATATTGTAAAACAATTATTAAAACAGTGCATGTATTCTCAGTCCCAAAAATGTAAAGAGTAAAAAGGGCAAATAAAACTCACGCATATAAATATTGTAAAACAGTTAATAAAGTATTTGCATGTATTCTCAGCCCAAAAATGTAAGGAGTAAAAAGGGAGCAAATGAAACTCACGCATATAAATATTGTAAAACAGTTAATAAAGTATTTGCATGTATTCTCAGCCCAAAAATGTAAGGAGTAAAAAGGGATCAAATGAAACTCACCATATTCTATTTTGTAGTAAAAATACATATAACGACAATGAACAAGTATAGGGTTGGCCTCGGATTCACGAACCTATAACATTTGTGTATTTATTAATATTCATAGTTGTAATTGAACACACACACACATATATATATTTATTAGTTATATTATTTTTATATTAAAAATATATATATATGTTTCATTAATAATTTAGCTATATTTCTTTTATGTATACTTAGATAAATAATATTGAAAATAATTATTTTAATGTTAGTAATAATGATGATAATAATAATAGTAATAATAACATTATTCATAAAATTAATAGTAATAGTAATTTTCATAGAGATAATATCAATATTCATAAAATGATAATAATGATACTAAATAAAAAAATAATGATAATAGTAGTAGTCTTTCATAAAGATGAAAGTTTAATAATAATAATAATGAAAATAATAGTTTTTATAATAATACTTAATAATAATAATAACAATAATGATAATAAAAATACTAATATTTATTTAATATTTATAATGATAATAATAAAATAATAATGGTAATAATGAATATAAATATGAAAACTACCTTTAAAGGTTTAAAAAGAAATAAACCGCCTGAGCCAGGACTCGAACTCGCGATCACTTGCTTATCAATTAACACCCTAAACCCTAGCACCATCTGCTTCCTTCTAATATATTTCTCGGTTTAAATTCTCTTAACCCCTGTGCAACTATATCTTTCTGCTTCATCATAAAAAAAAAAAAAAAAAAAAAAAAAAACTTTGCAGCAACCTAGGATTGAACCCAGGACCTCTAGATAATTCATCAAACACGTCTGACCCTCCTTCTGCTTCTCTATTTTTGATTTAATTCACCACTCTAATCTATTTAATCCTAACATTTCTGTTCCTTCTTATAAGCAACCCATTTAACAGAATTCATTTACTAAAGCCCGATCCTATGTTAAATGGAATCTGCAACAGGTTATCAGAAAGCCCATCATCATCTATTTTCCTATCATCGAATATTAATATCATCATCATCATCATCGGCTATTATTTATAACCCTATTCATGATCAGTTTTCATCATGATTTGCCAACTCGTACATCATCATCCTTATTTATCACTATCCATATCTTTATCATCCACGTTTTATTTGATAAATATCCCAATCCCCACTTCATTATCCCATTAGCTATATAATGATATCTAGATGACCCACTCCCAATTTAATATTAGAAACAGAAACTGAAGGAATTAAGCAACATGGGATTCGTTTTCTTTAATCAACAAATGGGTATATGTGGGGTTTGTTTGGTTGATATTTGTCGCCCACGACAGCAAGGGAAAGACATGATATAATCGAATACATCTATATTCTATATCTTTAAATAATTAAGGGGATTATCCACTCATTAGAATCGACCCACTATTATTACCTTTAAAAAAAATATGATCGCATCATGATACTAGTTGAAATCTTCAAACATTCTCCCTCATTATATTATCTTTACAGCTTGCATCATAAACCTTTTAATAACTTTAAGTGGGATTGATATATATGAAGGTGTCGGCCATCAACATCTCTCTACTCCACATGCATGTTGCAATATATAACATTAAGTTGATAATTTCTTTTTTTAAGCAAAACAGAAGACCTACATAAAGTAGCGGATGCGAAAGAAAATAGAATAATAATAAGAGGGGTTCGTTGGGTGTCGTTATAATGTTTTCAAAGTGTGAAGTGGTGGTTGATGGTTGTTGTATTCATATTGTAGTGAGAGGAAGTAAAAGAAGGTAATTGCAAGTTTGTATTCGATGGTGGTGGCGACTTGAAGGTGGTGAATTTATGTGGGTTTAATTGGGTTCAGTTTGTCTTTGTTTTGCAACAGAAAATATAAGTGGTGGTTCAAGGTTTGTCGAGCATGAACATGAAATAGTTATTATGTGTTGTGAGTTGATTGTTCACGAAGAGAGAATGATTGAGGTGGTGATGAATTCACAAGGGAAGGTTAAGAAAGAAAGTGGTTGATGATAGTCGATGGTTAAAGTGTATGGTTCTAATGTTTGATCGAAGATATAAGGGGAAACAGACGATTAGCAACAGTTGGTAGCCTAGAGTGGTTTGTCTAACAATGAATGGGATGGTGGTTCACGTCAATCCGAGAAACGGATAAAAGTATAGTCGAACAAAGATTTGTAATGGTGGTGATCAAGTAAAACTTCAAGAGGGTGGAAGGTTATTTCTGTATCTTTCTGTTTTTATTCGAATTACATTGTGAAGAAAGAATCATATACAGATGGAAACCGAATATTTGTTTTAGGAAATTTCGATTGTCTGTATTGTAATTTGATTTGGACGTCTAACAATATTGAGTCAGAATCGTACGATCAGAGGAAAAGAAAAATTATAATAAGGAAATATATAAAGTTTGATAGTGATATGCAACTGATTTTTGTTTTGTTACCGTAATCTGATTCGATTTTAAGGACAAGAAACAAAGTAATCTATAGTATGATGGTTACGTGAAACAAATTCAAGCCCTCATTCGTACGTGATTACCCATTTTATATAATTTTTGTTCATATAATTGTATTTATATAAATATCTGTATATATAATTATCTATATATATATATATATATATATATATATATATATATATAACTTGTTTTATATATTTTATATAACTGCTTATATATACACTTGTATGAAATTCAAATTTTTAGAAAAATACAAGTGTATATATATATTTATACCATTAATATTACTAATAATAATATTATTAATAATAATAAATAATTAATAATATAATAATAATAATAATAATAATAATAATAATAATAATAATAATAATAATAATAATAATAATAATAATAATAATAATAATAATAATAATAATAAGAGTAACAATAATATTAAGTCACAAATAATATTAATTATAGTGAAGCTTATAATAATAATATCATTAATGATAATAATTATAATAATAATGCTAATTATATGAAGATTAATAATAATATTAGTAATAATAATAATATATATATCTAATTTCATATCTATATATTATATTTTTAAAATAACAATATTAATAATACTAGTGTTGATATTATTACTGATTCTTAATATATACTTGTATATATCTAACTCTATTTATATCCTTATTTGTATATCCCTTTTATTTATATATTTATATTTATAGATTATAATTAATCCTATTAATAATAATATAATAATGATAATAATAATATTACTAATGATAATGATAATAATTATTATAAAATGTATAACAATAATATTATTAATAATAATATACTGATTATAATAATACTAATATTACTAATAATAACCATAATATTAATAATAATAATATTATATCAAATTATATATATCAAATCCGTATATATAGATTATATATTTAAATAACACTAGTCTTGATATTAATATTGAAAGTAATAACAATATTATTATAACAACTATATTTTGTATAGTACTTTACATTTTAAGTTTTGAGTTAATAACTTTTTATAATATCTAATACTTACATTTATAATTATATATATATATATATATATATATATATATATATATATATATATATATATATATATATATATATATATATATATATATATAGTTGTTTACAAACCATTGTTCGTGAATCATCGAGCACAGCAAAAAAGAGTAATTGATTACATGAATATAGATTTCAAAACTTTCGAGACGCAACATTACAGATTTTTTCTTATCGTGTCGGAAACATATAAAGATTAAAGTTTAAATTTGATCGAAAATTTCCGGGTCATCACAAAAACAATAACACTTCTAAGCCGAAGGCGGCTAAGAGGAAAGGACCCGCCTACCTAGGCAAGGGCAAGGGAAAGGGGAAGGTGGTTACCCCAACCAACAATAACAAGAAGCAAAAGGTTGCCGGAAAGGCTAACCCCAAGGAAGATCCGTGCTTCGGTTGCGGTGAAATGGGTCACTGGAAACGCAACTGCCCGATCTACCTCAAGGAGTTGAAAGAAAAGAGGGATGCAGGGCAAACCTCAGGTAATGTATATATGGTATACATTAAGCTTAGTATTACTTCTTCTAATACATGGGTATTTGACACAGGATGTGAAACTCATATTTGCAATACTTTGCAGGGGTTCAAAAGAAGTGATCAAGATGCGGGAACAACAAGTCTCTTCATGGGTAATGGAGCAAGGGTGCAAGTGAAAGCTCAAGGAGACTATGTTTTAAAGCTTCCAAGTGGTTTGGAGCTTATGTTGAAAAATGTTTTGTGTGCACCCGATTTATCTCGAAACATTATTTCTGTATCCCGTTTTAAACAATATGGTTTTAATCTTAATTTCATTAATGATGATATCCATGTTTCTTTAGATAATGTGTTCTATTTTAAGGCTTCACCTTCGAATGGTATTTATGAATTGGTTCATGATGACACATCATACAAGAGCTCAATGTTCCTTGCAAACACCAAGAAACTTAAAAGGGATTTGAGTGATTCCTACTTATGGCATTGTCTCCTTGGTCACATAAATAAGAATCGAATGCATACACTCCAAAAGAATGGACTTTTGAAATCAAATGAACTAGACTCGTTTGATGTATGCGAATCTTGTTTACAAGGCAAAATGACTAAAGCACCTTTCAAAGGGACCTATGAAAGGGCTAAAGACTTATTAGGATTAATACATTCGGGTGTATGTGGACCTTTTAAGCCCATGACTAGGAAAGGTGAAAGATATTTGTCACTTTCATTGATGACTTCAGTCATTTCGGATATGTCTACTTATTAAGACATAAGGACGAAACTTTTGAAGCATTCAAGGAATATCAAAACGAAGTACAAAATCAACTCAATAAGACAATCAAGGTACTTCGTACCAATAGAGGAGGTGAATACCTGAGCGATGCTTTCCAAGATCATCTTAGAAGTTGTGGGATTATCTCGCAACTTACTCCGCCCAGGACACCACAGCTTAATGGTGTGTCCGAAAGTAGGAACCGAACCCTAATGGATATGGTTCGATCTATGATGGCTAGAAGCTCGTTAACTCTATCATTCTGGGGTTATTGTCTATGCTCCGCGGCTCGTATTCTAAATATGGCCCCAACCAAGAAACTGGAACGAACTCCTCATGAGATGTGGTTTGGAAAACCTCAATCTCTATCATACTTAAAGGTATGGGGATGTGAAGCTTATCCTAAGCATTACGTCCCTAATAAGTTGAATGCTCGATCCATGAAGTGTATCTTCATAGGATATCCCAAGGATGATATGGGATACTATTTCTATGATCCAACCGAGCAAAATGTATTTGTTGCTCGAAAGGCTGAATTCCTTGAAACTAAGTTCCTAATGGAAGGAAATAGTGAAAGGAAGATAGATCTTGAGGAGGTTCAAGATCAAATAGATGATACACAATTGGTTGACACTAGCACTCAACATGAAAATGTTGAGAATGATCGAATGGATGATCAAAATACACAAGACGTTCGCAGATCTGGTAGGATTAGTAATCCTCCTGAGAGATATGGGTTTCTCATGGATGGTTGCTATGTGGTTGATTTGGATGAACCCACAAACTACCAAGATGCTTTATCAAGGATTGATAAAGATAAATGGCAGGAAGCCATGAACGCTGAGATGCAATCCATGTATGACAACCAAGTTTGGGAACTGGTTGTACAACCTACTGGCTCAAGGCTAGTTGATTGTAAATGGCTTTTCAAAATGAAAACCGACATACATGGAAACTTGGATACATATAAAGCTAGACTTGTAGCAAAAGGTTTCACTCAAACTCAAGGGGTTGACTATGATGAGACTTTTTCGCCTGTGGCAATGCTAAAGTCTATTAGGATATTATTTGCCATTACTGCTCGTTATGATTATGAAATATAGCAAATGGATGTCAAGACCGCTTTTCTAAATGGATATCTTGTGGAACATGTCTATATGGTTCAGCCTGAAGGTTTCGTTGATCCGAAATATCCTAAAAAGGTATGCAAGTTAAAGAAGTCAATCTACGAATTGAAACAAGCATCTAGAATGTGGAATCATCGTTTTAATGAGAAGGCCGAGAAATTTGGCTTCATTAAAAATGGTGATGAAGCTTGTGTATATAAGAAAGCTAGTGGGAGCACTATCATGTTCCTTGTACTATATGTGGATGATATATTGTTATTTGGAAATGATATTCCGGCAATGCAAGGAGTTAAAACTTGGCTAAGTAAATGCTTCTCCATTAAGGATCTTGGAGAAGCACAATATGTTTTGGGGATTGGGATCTACAGGAATAGATCCAAGAAACTGATAGGTTTGAATCAAAGTGCATACATTGAAAAGGTCTTGAAAAGGTTCAAGATGGAGAACTCTAAGAGTGGTTTGGTACCTATTCAAAGAGGAACGCCTCTCAGTTCATCTCAGTGCCCTACCACGAAAGATGAACAAGAGAGAATGAAGAGAGTCCCGTATGCATCTGCTATTGGGTCAATCATGTATGCAATGATATGCACTAGACCGGATGTGTCATGCGCTCTTAGCCTGACAAGTAGATACCAGAATAACCCAGGGAACAGTCATTGGATTGCTGTCAAAAGTATATTGAAATACCTTAGGAGGACTAAGGATATGTTTTTGATATATGGGTCTGGTGAGGAGGAACTCGCTGTAAAAGGTTACGTGGATGCGAGTTTCCAAACTGATCGCGATGATTCTCGATCACAATCCGGTTATGTCTTCACATTAAATGGAGGTGCAGTCTCTTGGAAGTGTTCAAAACAGGATGTTGTTGCTTTATCCACTACAGAGTCGGAGTACATCGCCGCATCATTGGCAGCTCAGGAAGCTGCATGGATGAAGAAATTCATCGACGACTTAGGAGTAGTCCCTTCCATTCAGGATCCTCTTGAGATCTTTTGTGACAACGAGGGTGCGATTGCTCAAATCAAGGAACCTCGTGCTCACCAAAAGACCCGTCACATTGAGCGGAGATTCAACTACATAAGGGATGAAGTTGAAAAGGGAAAGATATGTATTCACAAAGTTCACACAGATCTTAATATAGCGGATCCTCTCACGAAGCTCTTACATGGATCAAAACATGCAGGACATGTTTGTGCATTAGGGCTTCGATATTCTAGTGATTGGTCATGATCTGTTTAAGTATTGTAACGGAACGAAATCTATTCCAACTCATTAATATAATTATGGTATTAATTTATTTTGAGTTATGTTCCTATTTTGTATATTTTATCCATGAATTAGTAATTATTCTAAATTTCGTATTCGATCACATTTGTGGGAGCAAATGTGAGGTTTAGACTATTATGAACTTGGATTGGTATACATTCAAGGGATGAATGTGGGGCAAGGTTGCAACCAAGGTTCATAGATATTTGTGGGATACAAATATTGGAGGACCCGCCCTCAAGATTTACTAAATGGAGCCTTTGTGGTTGATCACATGTATTCTTGAGTAAAGGCAAATATCATTGTATCCTCTGACCTGAGATACATATTGGGTTCGGATATTTACCGAGTATTGGGCCTTGATTCTTTCCTTGGCTATTCTGAAATATGGTAGTTCATAAGGAAGAGCTCAGGTATAACACAAAGTATATATATCTAGGACGTATGTAGTCAAGATGGAATTCGTCCCTCTTATTCGTTGAGAGTCAGATGTCTAAGGCCTGACAAAGTTAAATCTAAAAGAGAGTGATCACTCTGTATCTCTTGGATTTAACATGACATCTAGGACGAAAGGATATAATGAAAGATTCACCTATTCATATTCGAGATGGGAACTCGAAAGGGATGATGTTATTGAATGGCACAAAGTCATAACATATTGGGGGTGATGGACGGTCGTTAGGTGGTATCCGTCACTTGCATTAATTTCTTATGTTTCTCGTGCAAGTGGGAGATTGAAAGTATTTCGTATGCCCGAGAGACATATTAAATTAATGTGGCTAATGTGTTATGATCCAAGTCGGGTCATACCCAATAACAAGCGTACCGACACCTTATATGTATTTATCTTAACAATTGGATCGTTAAATGAATACACGACACTTGAACTTTAGAAAATCGGTTTTCTGAAGTATTATCACTTGAGATAAATTATTTGGATAATTTATAAATGCAAAGGATTTTAGTTATTTATAGGTTTAAATAATTAAGATGTGTTATGTTTTATAAATAAGTTTATAAAATTGCAAGTAACAAATTAAATGCATGGTCTAATAACTACAAGTTTTATTAAAAGCTAAATATTGTTATTAACATGGTGGAGGTGGCGGTTTTGCAACCCCAAGGAAAGACCACCCCATGCATGTTTTGCTGCTTTTCACATTGCACATTCCTTAAGGGGCATGCTCATCTATCTTTTACCAAGGATTTTGACTCACAAGATACAAGTAACAATTGAAAATCTCTCTCACTTCTTCCTGGGGGTCTGCTGGCCGAAATAAAAGTAGTAGAAGAGAGCAGATTTTGGTTGTTAAAAACAAGTGATCAAGTGTCCTAATTCCTAACTAAATCAAAGGTAGTGTTGGTGCAAAAGAGCTTGGGGTATTACACACTTGAGGCTTCAAGTTAGAGGCTTTATTCCATCATCTTTATCATCCATATTGCTGTCCAAATTCAGCTCATAACTCATCATAGAGGAGGTATAATCTTCTTCCTTCTTTGTTATTTGTAAGCATGATTTCAAGACTTGATATTAATATGGAATTCAATTAAAATGGTTTTACATATAAACTTGTTTTCTTGTTAATTATGCTTCCGCTAGTTATAACTAAAATGAATTGGTTTCATGATTCTATTAACATTAAGAAACTTGTTATTATGTTGAATTCCATCAATGGTATCTAGAGCCGAAGTCTATGGATTATGCTTCTTATAACTAAAATGAATTGGTTCTTTTTGTGTGATGTTGTTGAAATATTTACTGCCAGTACTCCTATGTCTTCAAAATTATTTATCTTCAATAATAAGTTATGCAATTTAAAAGACCTGCAGTAGGTGTAGTAGTGCACGGTTCTCAATGATTTTATATTTTTTTCGTTTAGAAATACAAAAAAACACTAAACAAGATGGAATTGTTCTACATTATAAAATTTTTGTTCATTAATACATTTTGTGAGATGAGTACACTTCACGCATGATAGTTTATCTAAATGATAAAAATGCTCATACGAGTACAAGTTTCATATATGCATACAGATTTTTGAAACTTTCTAATGAAATAGTAATGCTTGACAACAGACGTTAATGAGCTTATTCTGACTGCTCTCAGTTTCAAAAAATCATATAACAATTGTCTTGATGATTTCACTGATTCTGCTCTTGCAAAAACGTCTGCCCATCTAGATGTCACATTTGTTCTAGCTGAGCAGGTATTCATTTTTTTCTTCATTTATCTTAGGGGATGAAATGGTAGTCTGTTTGGTTCTAAGGGTGGTGCCATAATCTAACGTGTGGCAATATGGGGGGATTAGCTTTTTGTTGCTTTTGAATCCTATAACAAAGTAGTAGATGTGATTATACAAGCTACCTTAGAGAAAAAAAAAAAAGCATTTGTAGCTTTTGTGTATCTGTATTTTAATCTGAAAATAGGGTTCAGGTGATCAATAATGATTTGATTAGTGCATTACGCATTTGTCATGCTACATTGAGTTGTATCAATGTTTATGCCGTTTTCTTTGTTTTGTTCAGATAACCAGAGTTGACTATATGCATTCAAGAGGTTTTCTTGACCGTGATATAAAGTCAGACAACTTTCTAATGGGTCTTGGGCGGAAGACAAATCAGGTGATCTTTGCTACTTATTGTAGTTTTGTTTTCTGCTTGCTGGAAGCCTGGAATGTAAGGTTTAGGATATGGATACTGGATACATATATTATTTGGTGCTCTACAAACATGTACACTACACATACATATATTATTGGATGGTTAGTTAAATAGGAAGTACATAGTAACTTGATGTCGCCCAAAAAGGGCATGGACGGTATACGCTCCAGGGGTGATCACTGTCATAATATAAGTTATGACACCGGTGTCACGAAACTTATTTGAAGAGTCATAGGATCTGATTATAAAACAAATGTTCAGACTGAGGTTACCAAATAAGCTAATTATTAGGGATGCATTCATTAACTAATTTTTTGGTTTTGAGATATGATCGAGGTTACCAAATAAGATGATTATTGTGCGTGCATTCATTTTCTATTTTTTGGCTTTTAGGCAATGTTGATGCTTGTAATTTGAGAACTAGAACATAAATCATGGAAATAAAACAGGGAAGGTATGACCATTGCTTTTTAAGTTTGGTTTTCCAACCGTGAATTTGACTTTTCCTCAGGCAAGAGTAAAAATCCTAAAACTTGATAGAGGGTGCTATAGTCAATGATCTTCAAAAAGGGAGAAGTAAGAGGAACACTTGAATTATGTAAAGTAATTCTTGCAGCTTGGTTATCACTTTTTGAGGCTACCATCGACGAATTTAAAGAAAATATTGTATTCCTTAGTGGTTTATATGGGTTCATATCCATTTTTGAACTTCTGGTCCTTGTAGGTTTCTATGGAACCTTTTATGTTGAGGGAAGCTTGGACTTTTCATGACTTTCATATCCAGTATACCTTTTATGTCTGCATGTTTCTTAATTTTGTTATCCTTTTAGTAGTTTATTATTTAGCTGATGTTGTTATACCCTCCGTAGTTTTTAGTTTTGTTGGTGCATAATCCCGAGTTCTATTATGTAATAAGTTCTATTAGTTTTGTATTTCGTATTTCAGTCATGTATGAACATCGTCATTAATACTTTGTATTTGAATTGCTTAGTATAATGTCGTGAACTGGTTAAGAGCAGTTGGTTGGCTGCTCAGACCATCGACCGATGGTAGGGACCATCGGTCGAGGGACTCTCACCATCAGCCGTAGGTCACAGACCACCGGCCGATGGTCACTGAAGATATATATATATATATATATATATATATATATATATATATATATATATATATATATATATATATACGGGTTTTGTGGTTCATTGCAAGGTTACACACCACAAACCCTTTAGCCGTCGTATCATTCTGTGTTTATCATCCCAGACCAATTCCCAACCGAATACAAGGCTCTAGGCATCGATTATATCAACTATTTGTTGGTTAGATTGATCCCGATAGTTAATTAAGTATTCGACTCGCCCTAGTTATCGTTTCTGCCGTTAATCTAGGTTAATACGTTTGATCTAAGGTCCCTAGTTCATCTACAAAGTGGTATCAGAGCTTTAAGTTGCTGATCCAAACGTTTTTGAGTCGATTTGATAGTTTTTCTTGTTTTAGGGTTTTGGTCAAAACGGGTTTTCAATCAAAAGTTGAAATTTTTACGTTTAGATCTTGTGTTTTCGAGTTTCTTTTTGCTCAAGGGTGTTTTTCTGAGGTTTCTATCGGTTTTGTTTAAGTCTAGAACATCAAATTTGATCAAGATTGAAGTTTTTGTCGAAAAACCCTAGTTTTATCTGCCCAGAATTCGTAAGAACTACCCTCGGCCGATCGTCCTCGACTATCGACCGTTCGTCACGACCCTCGACCGTACGTCAGACACAATCGACAGATCGTCTAGCAGTGAACCCGAGGACAGTCTTTCATAACTTAGAACCGTTTGTCTTAACCATCGGCCGTTCGTCTTTTGTCCATCGGCCGATCGTCTGTTATCATCGGCCGACTGACTCATCCATCGACCGAAGGTCCTTACGCTAAGATTGAGCTACTGAGTTTTCACCATCGGCCGTCAGTCTTAGACCTCCGATCGATTGTCACAGTCCTCCGACCGATCGTCTCGTCCTTCGGCCGATCCACTTTTGAGACAGAATCTTTTAATTGCACTTAAGTATTCTTAATCAATCTTAATCAGCCAAAATGTCTGACACTAATGAACAAATGACAAATGAATACAATGCGTTAGTAATTGCTCCTGGACTACAAAAACTGTTACTTAATGAAAGTGAATCTGGATCAGCGAATAAAGTACCTAGACTTGACAACCTTAAGAATTTCTTGGACTGGAGAGTTAGGTTTGTTATTTACTTAAACGGAGTTGACTCTAGACTTTGGGAATGTATTGAGAATCCGTATGTATGGCCATGCGGAGCAGATGGTGAACCCAAAGAAACTTCACAGTTTAGTCCCACAGAGCGTGAAGAGTACAATCTTGAGTGTAGATGCTATGCTCAGCTAACCCAAGCGTTGTCTAAGGAGATTTTTCAGCAATTTAAGAACTGGAACAAAACATCATATACTATCTGGTTGGCTCTTCAATCAGCAACAGAGGGTACAGCTACTTATCGTGCGACTAAGGGTAACGTTTTGAAGGATGAATGGAGGGTGTTTACGGCTCTTCCCTCAGAATCTCTAGGACAGACTTTGGAAAGATATCGATTATTGGTTGCAGAGATGGCAGATTATGGAATTGAGGTGCCTGATGAAAAGGCAGTAAGGGTGTTGAAAGATGGTCTTCCAGAAAAGTGGGATCATGAGATTGAAAAGATTCAGAACAGGTACAGCTCATCAGGTCGTCCGTTGACACTAACAGCTTTTACGTCGAAATTGATGGAGAAGGACATTCAAGATGAAGCAAAGAGAAAGAGACTTGGTTCTGTAGCAGCTGCTGAATCATCTTTAGCTTCGTCTTCTGGTACTCATGCTCCACTACAGACAGCATACATATCAGCCAATGCATCACAAATGTCTGCACCATCGTCTCAGTCGGGCTACTTTAATGCTAAATTACAAGCTCAAAATTCTACAATTAAGATGATAGAGGATTCTCCGATTCAACAGACTCAGACTCAGACTCAAACTCCTGTGTTTCACACTGAGAATATCAAGAAGAGATCTCGAGAATCTATTCAGGAAGATATGGCATTAGCAGCTATTGTTGTTAACTCATACAACGATATGATTGGTGGACAAGTGCTTAATAGTCACCTTGAAAATGAAGACTATGATCAGATTGATGAGGACGAGCTTAAGAGAATGGATATACTTTACTATATGGGTAGCATTGTGAGACGTGCTAGAAAGTACTTGAAGAAAACAGGACAAAGATCTTTGAGTTTGAATCGAGATTCTAAGTTTGGTTTTGATATGTCAAAGGTTAGGTGCTTCAATTGTGATGAGCTTGGTCATTTTAAGAAGACTTGCACGAGGCCACCCAAGACTGGTTTTTCTGATCCTTTTCACAATACAACCATTTCAGTTACTCCACAACATGTTATTGTTGAGAAAGAATCTTCGGGGTCTATTCAATCTAAGGCCTTGACGACCACGTATGCTGATGAAGTGTGTGACTGGTCCATCACGGCAGATACACATAAAGCTAATGTTGTGTTTGTGGGTAAAACTGAAGCTGAAATTGAAGAAGAAAGAATTGCTAGGAGAAATGCATGTTGTACGGGTAAGGATAATCCGAATTGCACATGCTATGTGTGCAAATGTGATGCTAGGTTGAAGAGAGCAGAAGAGCTGATGAAACTTTGCTTCAGGAAGAGGATTAAGGATAGGTTGTATGATAAGTTTTGCAAAGCTCAGGACTTATCAGATTTTGAGTTCACTACTGACTCGTCTGATGAAGAAGAAGGGACGAGTTGTCATGTTAGTACTTGGTTCAGAGAGGAGCTGGAACATTTGCTCAACTGTGATCTTAAGAGTGATGATGAGATGATTGTTACTGTTCAGAGTCCAGTTTGTGGAGATCAAGGTGAGAGTAGAGGTGGTTATGAGGCTGATTACTCGGATAGTACGAGCTCAGAGTCAGAGTCAGAATCAGATGCAGATTCTCAGGTTGGAAGAAATGACTATGCATTCATGGCTAACACGCCCGGAAATGATAAGGTATGTATTGACTCAGTTTTTAATTGTTCTAAATGCATTGGTTATGAACAGGAAATTGAGAGGCTTAATGTGTTATCACGAAGCTTAATGAGATATCTGTTACATGTGAGACTTGTCCTAAGCTTAGAGTTGACCTTAAGAATTTAAGTTTGGAGAATCAGACTAATAAAAAGAACTATGATGATGCGCTTTTCTACCTTAATAAACAGAAAGACTATGTTGATGTGATTAAGTCTTTAGAAAATCAGGTGGGTCACTTAAAATCAACGGTTATAGATGATGGAAAAGTGATTACTATGTATTTGGGACATATAGACTCTTAAGGCTGAAAGGGATTCATTTAAGTTGAAATATGAGTCTGAAAAAGCTAGGATCGACAATTGGCAGAGGATGTCTTATGTGAAACAGACTTTGAATCCTCCTAAACAGCAGGGTTTAGGTTACAACCAGGTTGCCCCGCCACTTTTAGGTGAGTATATTAACAAACCAGTTGAGAAAAGTAAGGGTCCTGTTGTAGAACTAGAATATGGTAAGCCTAAAGAAGCACCTGTTGAGAGTACTGTTAAGATAGTTGAGTTGAAAAAACCTTTAGATGTTGTCTATGAAACAGAGTCAGATACTGATATCGACACTGAGAAAGACAGCAAACTATTTGAGCTTATCACTAAACCAGTTACCATTCTGAAAAATCCAGTTAATGCTAGTAAGATGACTGAGAGTCAAAAGGCTCAGCCTAAGAAAACTGTGACTCCCAAACAGAATAAGAAGAAGAACACCCAGGGAGTGTCACCTAAGTTTGCAGTAAGGGCAGGATAGATAAATCAGGTCCTAAGGTAGAACAATCACCAACAGAGGCAAGTTCCAAATCTGGGAGTGTGTCCAAGTATGTTCCGCCTGGTCGTCGACAGACTGTTAAGCAACAAGTCTCGTCATCCCCTACGACCAGACAACATACTGAACCACCTAGGAGACAGTTTTCATCAATTAGATGCAAAGTGTTTAATTCACATGATTTTGATAATGTTAACTGCTTCAATTGTGGGAGGTTGGGACACAGGGCTATGAATTGTAGACCCATTCGACAGACACCAAGTAGAAAGGTTGATCTTAGTCTAAATCGGTTCTTTATTAGGAGATCACCTTCGCCAGTGTTTAATTCTTTTTCAGTGAAAACAAATGACAAAAAGGTTTTTCAAACTAATGATTATTATAGAAAACCATTACCGAATAACACAGTTTGGAAACCTAAATCAGAAGTTAAGAGTGTTCAACATCCTGAAGGTCCTTCTGGATCTAAAGGACAATGGGTGGAGTTGCCAGTTGTTGGTGTTGATGGGAAACCCACTGCCATTAGGGCATGAGTGGCCCTTTCTAACTAATCCTCTTACTTTAATGTGCAGGTCGCCTACAATCCACGCTGCAGTACTTAGATTGTTGATAGTGGGGTGTCCAGGCACATGACAGGGAACTTGTCTTTGCTGTCTAATGTGAAAACAGTAGATGGAGGACCAGTTTCTTTTGCAGGTAGTGAAGGAGGATTTATTACTGCTCAGGGTGTTATTGCTAATGAGAATGTCAGCTTTGATAAAGTTAACTATGTAGAGCAGATGTCGAACAATCTGCTTTCTGTTTCACAAGTTGCTGATAAGAAATATACTGTTGCTTTTGATGATAAGTTTTGTTATATTTTGAGAAAAGAGTTTGTAATTCCGGAGGACATGATTCTGATGACTGCTCCGAGGTGCAAGGATCTCTATATCCTTGATATGCATAAGGCTCATGTTAAGGCAGCTATAGGCCATCAGGCCTTTGTCTCTAAAGCTACTGAACAGGAGTCGATTATTTGGCACAAGCGTATGGGTCATCTGAGTCTAAGGAAGATGAATAATCTAGTCCACAATGGATTAGTTGATGGTGTGAATGTTAAAAGTTTTCATATTCCTGAAGTATGTATTCCATGTAAACAGGGGAAGTAGACTAGAAAGTCACATACTACCAAAAAGCATCATTCTGTTAATATTTCTTTGGAACTATTACACATGGATCTCTTTGGTCCAGTTAACTGTAAAACTCTCACCGGAGAGTCTTACTGCTTGGTGGTTACATATGAGTATTCCCGGTTTTCGTGGGTTGTAATGTTGAAACACAAGTCAGATACTTTCGATCATATTAAAGTTTTGATTATGAAGCTCGAAAGTTTGTATAAGTTGAAGGTTAGAAAGATTCGTACTGATAATGGTACAGAATTAAAGAACAATCAGATGCTGCTATTCTGTAATGAGAAGGGGATACAACAACAGTTCAGTCCTGCTTATACACCTCAATCAAATGGTGTTGCTGAAAGAAAGAACAGGACTCTAATTGAGACCGCAAGAACAATGCTAGCAGATTCGTGTCTTCCAATTGTTTTCTGGGGTGAAGCCGTGAGTACTGCATGCTACGTGATGAACAGAGTTCTAGTGGTGATGATACATGGTAAAACATGTTATGAACTGTTACACAAGAGAAAGCCAAACATTAAACATTTTGAACCCTTTGGTGCACCTTGGACTATTCTGGTACGAGATGCTGGAGGAAAATTTAATTCAAAGGTGATCTCTGGTATCTTCTTGGGATATGGGAATCCGAACAAACGGGTGTATAATACTGAGTCCAAGTGTGTGGAAGAACGTTATGAGGTTGATATTCAACGCAATGCTCCACCTCGTGTCAGTAAAGGATTCGCATGGCAGTTTGAATATGATAAGTTATTTGATTCCTTCAATCTTCCGCCAGATGCTACAGATGAAGAAGTTCTGACTCAGATATTGTTTGATTCTCAAAACACTTCTGAAAATGTTATCCCTACTCCAGTGCAGGTTCAGAATCCGGTTTCTAGCTTACAACTAGGTCCGCAGAGTGTTAGAGGTGATTTTGATTCAAATGAGGATGGGGTAGTATATACAGATGAAGATAGTGAGCTTGAAGATGACGAAGAAGTTAGTCGAACACAACTGACTGAGGAACATCTTAATCCTCTATATAATCAACCACCAACTGTAACAGTGACTGAACCGCCAACTGAAGCAGGAGGTGTACACAGATCCAATCGTGTGATTCTGCCACCTAAACGACTTGATGATTATTATGTGGATTCAAGAGGCATTCCTCACATTAGTATTCCTCTAGGGAAGTCTAATGCATCCTCTACATCTGAAGTTCCAACTACATCAGAGGTTCCCGTGACTAGTATAAGTTCAACAGTAGCGGAAGATGTTCAGACAGAGAGTGCAAATGTGGCAACAGCTTTTTATTCAACATTGAATAAGACAGAAAGAATATTTGTGCATGCTCACTCATATTATGTGTGTCAAATTAAATCTAAAGATGCTTATGAGGCATTGAAGTTTGACGAGTGGGTTAGTGCAATGCAAGAGGAGCTGTTACAATTCAAACACTTAAAGGTTTGGATGCTAGTCAATCCACCACATGGTTGTGTACCCTATGGTCTTCGATGGGTTTTGAAGAACAAGAAGGATGAACAGGGTATCGTTATCAGAAACAAAGCTAGATTGGTGGTAAAGGGATATCAACAGATCCCTGAAATTGACTATGATGAGGTTTTTGCTCCAGTTGCACGACTTGAAGCAATCAAGATTTTCTTGGCTTTTGCATCGTTCATGGGGTTTAAAGTTTTTCAGATGGATGTTAAAAGTGCATTTCTGTACGGCGAGATCAATGAAAGAGTGTTTGTTGAACAACCACCTGGTTTTGAAGATCCGCATTTTCCAGAAAAGGTTTATCGACTAGAAAAGGCACTGTATGGTCTTCACCAAGCTCCTAGAGCATGGTATGCTACGTTGTCCAATTACATGATAGAGAATGGTTTTCGGAGAGGTGTCATTGATCAGACACTTTTCATCAAAAAGAAGGGACAACACCTTATGTTAGTGCAGGTCTATGTTGATGATATTATCTTCGGGTCTACAGATCAGAGTATGGTTGATGAATTTGAGAAGGTTATGCAACGGAAGTTTAAAATGAGTTCCATGGGAACTATAAAGTTTTTCTTAGGTTTGCACGTAGCTCAAATGGATAAAGGCATCTTCTTGCATCAGACTAAGTATGTTGCTGATATCCTAAAGCGCTTTCAGGCAGATACAGAGAGACCAGCTAAGACTCCGTTGTTGGTTAATCATGGGATTTCACCAGATTGTGAGGGTGCTCCAGTAGATCCTACTTTGTATAGGGCGATCATAGGTTCTCTAATGTATCTTTCAGCTTCTCGACCAGATATTATGTTTGCGGTTTGCCTGTGTGCTCGTTATCAGGCGAATCCTAATGTTCATCATATGTTCGTGGTTAAGAAGATTCTGAGGTATCTGAAAGATACTCCCAGCTTAGGGTTATGGTATCCGTGTGAGGATGGTTTTAATCTCACAGCATACAGTGATTCAGACTATGGAGGGTGTAAGAAAGATTTTAAGCCAACATCAGGAGGTTGTCAGTTTCTGGGAAGCAAACTAGTTACATGGCAGTGTAAGAAGCAGACAGCGGTGGCTCAGTCCACGTGTGAAGCAGAATATATTGCCGCAGCCAGCTGTACATCGCAGGTCATCTGGATCCAACAGCAACTACGTGACTACGGTTTGTAAATTTCTAACACTCCTATTTATGTTGATAATACTGCGGCCATAGCTGTCACTAAGAATCCCGTAAATCATTCTAAAACGAAACACATAGGGATTAAATACCATTTCATTAGAGATTGCTATGAGAAAAAGTTGATAGATGTAGTGCAAATAGACACTACAGCCCAAAGGGCTGATCTCTTCACAAAAGCTTTTGATAAACCGCGTTTTAATTACTTGTTAAACGAAATAGGTATTAAATTGCTTTCTGATGTGATTCCTGAAACGGAGGTTCCTAACATAGAGGAGCCAAACCAATAAACTGAGTTGTGAAGGGTTTGCAACATCTTGTATAGTATGTGTAGCATTGCATGGTAGTTTGTAGATCATTTGCATGTTTACTTTTCATTTGTATGATAGATTAGTTTTTTTCCTAATATTTATGCATGTTCGATTATGTTTTTAGTTAAATTTATGCTTTTGTACAGAGAAAATCAAAAAGCCATAAAATTAAAAAACCAGAAAAACATATAAAAATTGAAAAATGGAAAATCCATAAAAAAAAAATTTTGAAAAACCTGAAAATGAGTTGCTTGTTATGTTTGTGGGAAGTGATTGCAATACTGAACTGACATGTAAGTTATGAAATAATAGTAATATAGAATGTTTGATAATGTGTTAGTAGACTTTATTGGCATAATTCTAGATAGAGATGATCACACGAACAAAGCGTAAATATCATGACAAGGAATTCATGGAAAGGTTTACAGCGGTTGAGGGTAGTAACCTACTTATCACTGAATATGTACTGAGAAATGGTTGTTCAGAAACTCAACAGACGGTTGAGGTCTCCCCTACTACGATTTATACTTGGTAGCAAAAGGATAATTTTGTGAGTCCCCAAGGTGAGCATACTTTGTCTAGGATGCATACTTGTTTCTATTTACCTTTATTACTTGGACCGAAATCCAACAACGTACATTATCGGATACCCAAAGGGAGGTGTTTTATCTTGAAGGGTTGAGAAGTGCAGTCTTGTATCACAGACATAGAATGATGTGTATATTGCAATGTCATCGGGTTCTAGATTTCAATATCAGAAGATTGGTTTTCCGTGCAGTTACTACTAACGTCAAAGACAGTAGTGCATCATCATCATGTATAGTTGTATTTACTTATTTATTTTGTTTGTTTTATTTATGGAGAAAAGGCAACATCAGAAAATCCAAAAAAAAAAAAAAAAATTTGCAAGTTATGGTTTGTTTATGTTTATTCATTTAAGGTTGTAAATAATTTGATGCGCCACCTAGCTGCAAGAGCATCATGGATCAAGAATTGAACAAAGCTTCAGAGATTCCTCGGTTTTCTATGTCTGCGACAACATATATTCCAATCGGAGTCTTATTATGAACATTTTAGTTATCTACATCCGAGGGGGAGAATTTATCATATCATCAGATATAGAGAACTTAAATCATTCAGTTCAACTTACATTTGGTGATCTGTACTTCTTTTGTCTGTGGTATGGGATTGTGCCTATTGACCTGGATAGAGAGAAGATCTTCTGGAGGATATCTTAGCGTTCCATCACTCAAATATATGTATCACTACCATCCATCCAACATCATACATCATACGATTTCCGTTTAAGTATGGGGTTTATAGCGGCCGGTATGCGTCCTTTCAAAGTATGCAATAAATTTGAGATTCACAAGGTTATCTGAAACGAAAAGTGTAAGTATAAGGTAGAAGCTCCAGGCTGACAGGGTTGCTAGAAACATCGTGAGATGGTTCTGTTCAATCAAATTGAAAGTACATTGATGTGATAAGAGGACAGCGTCAACATGTTGTGCTCAATTGTTCTACCTGAAACATCGTGCGATCTCAAATGAGGACTGACTTCGTGATCAAAGTCTAACATTGAAAAGTGTTAAGGTAATTAATATAACGTGATCATTGAAGTCTGGGGTGAGAGTTGATAAATGTTTACTGATATATTTGAAAGTTGTTCTGTATATGCTTTATCAAATAAGTTAATGAACTGTGAAAAACATGTCAATGTAGTTCAGTTCTGATCCCCGAATCAAAAGATTTAATCAATTTGATATATCAACTCACAAAAAGATGTGCTATACTCCTTGAAGTGTGATTCATGATAAGCAGTTTTTCTTGTTCTTATGTCGATAACATCATGCATTTGTTAATGGTAATGTTTAATGAAACTGATGTTAGAAGTTAATTCACTACAGATATAAAAGGTTAAATGTTACTGATTACGTCTATTATAATATTGCTAATCATGACACACTGGGTCTTGTACAGTTATTTGCTTTGTGTATTTGCATGAGCATGCATATCTGAGATAGTTTGCATTTATAGATTAGTTGCATGAGCATTTCTGTTTATGGTTTAAGCCAAACAACTCAGTTCTCGGAAAGGTTTACTGTGAAAGGAATCCAATGTTTTTCATTAAATTTGAAAACAAGTTGTTTAGAGCTTAAAGGAACAAAGCGTGTCTGATTTATACTGTGGAGATCAGGCCCAGGGGGAGTAAATGTGATAAAAGAAGTATTGTTTGAATATGAAAAGGGTTAAGTTTTAAAGTTTTTCAAAAGCCCAGACCACCGGCCGACTGTAATTACATCCGGCTGATGGACAAAGACACTCGACCGAGTGTCAAGACCTTCGGGCCGAAGGATTAGACCATCGGCCGATGGTCACTGACAGGATATAAAAGGACCCAGAGTCGAACGGGTCAGTCTCATTGTGCAATTTTGAGTGATTTTACCCTAGATTTTCAAGTGAAATTGAAAAGAGTTTTTGTCCGACTACTTTGTGCATCTTTCTTTTATGATTCCAGCGCCGTAATCGAGGTACCCTAACTCTTTTTCATTCGGTTTTAATCGTTAATTTTGTGCTCGTAGTCTAAACTTTTAATCGAATGATTTTTGGTTGCTATCTGTTATAATTGGTGATATATATGTGTTTATCGGTCCCTTTAGCATCTACTGTGACCAGGTTTTGAACCAGAAACTCCAGATTGATCGAATTCAATTTTTTATCAAACAGATCTGATGAACTACCTCCGGCCGATGGTCTTTGACCATCGACCGATGGTGTATCACACTCGGTCGGATGACACTTCACTCGGCCGTAGGTCCTAAATTGATAGGTTTGTAGATGTGCTTTAGACCAACTGCCGTAGGTCTAAACCATCGGACCGATGGTCCAGTCCATAGACCGATGATCACTTGATTGAACCGATGGTAGATTTTTATATTGAATTTAATTGAATTTTTGGTCTCTGGTATTTGCTGTTATGTCTCTCTAATGCTAGTGCTTGTAGTATGTATTAGGATGTCATGTGGATCCTTTGTTGGGCAATGGATGTTTAACATTGACCGTAGGAGAATTCTAGCTAGAGGACGACCCATCTTAGTGGAACAAAAGGTCATTGCTACTCGACAGACCTATAGTCTTTGGGAACAAATTGGATGTCAAGCGTTCTTAGACATTGGGGATTATTTTTGTCCTGAATTACTGTGGGAATTTTATGCCAATGTTGCCTTAAAAGATGGGAAGAAGAAGTTTGTACATTCAGGCCTATTTAACCATCAGTTTAAGTGGACTATGGAGGAATTTTCAAACCTATTGAATGTCCCGTACACTGGGGTTAAAATTTTGTATCCTAGCAAAGATATTCGAAAGATTCCCAACAGATTCAGACTATCTGACATAGTTGCAAGGTTATGCAAGCCAGGGAAAGTAGTTAATACAGGTAGGGTTGAAATTAGTGATGACGAGGTATCACAACAACATGAGATACACTTGAGAATCATCAAAAGGAATGTGGCCTTTAGGAAAGAAAGAGATAATTTGTTGTCAGGTACTGAAGCTATGTTTTTGTATTGCCTGCTAGAAGGTATTCAAGTGAATATGGGCCATTTTCTCATTCATGTGATGAAAGATTTTCTTGAGATGGAAGAACCATTTCCATACGCAGCTTTACTATATACCTTGTTTGAGAAACTTGGTGTAATTCAACATGAGGAAAAGCTAGTGCCAGAGGATTCCATTATGGGATGAATGATTCTGAATTTATGTTTATGTGTTTGTTTATTTTTAGCTTGTTATGTAATTTGATAATGCTAGCTTGTTAGCATTAATACACTATTCTATGTCTGTATTAATTCTACTTCGGACATGTAATCGTGTAACTGAGATCCTGATCAATTAGTCTTTATAATGTAATATCTTCTGTGATGATCATTTTGTGATATTGTCTTTGTGATGATGATTTGAATTGTGTTTGCAGTTATTTTCATAATGTCAGGTGTTCAAGCTGATCCAGAAAATATTGCACATGAATCCGATACTGAGTCATCGGGAGGTCCATTTTTTATTGATCTTCCAGGATTGAAAGCTAACAGTGGCTCTAATCTCACTGCATGTCTAAATGAGAAAGGTCCTAATGCTGGTAAGTACAAAGGGGTAATTGAGTTTCTGAAACGTTCAAGAGTATTTGCAGCTATCTCTATGCCGTGTACAGCATATTACTCACATCAGAGAGAGTTCTGGGAACGTGCAAGAGTTGAGACTGTAGATGACAGGAAGGTAATTATAAGTACTGTTTGTGGTCAGGAAATTCAGATTTCTGAAGATACAATTCGAAACACTTTCTTGTTTGAGGACGATGAGAGGCCGAAGAAGTTGTCAAAGACAAAGATTACTGGATGTGTGTTAAGATGCAAGTATTCTGGTAATATTACGAGAGCAACGATTAAGAGAAGTGGATTCACACCACCGTATAGATATTTGTCACTTGTTGTGCTGAGGTGTTTAAGACCGTTGCAAGGAGGGTTTGATGAACTGAGCGAGATCTATCAAGGAATGTTTGCTGCTTTGGTTTTGAAGGCTAATTTCAATTTCTCAGGAGTTATCTTTGATCTACTGATGGAGAATGTGACGAGCAAGTCATATCTGATTTATCCAAGGTTCCTACAAATTATGATCAACCAGCAAACTGTTGATTTGCCAAGATTGAGGAAAGATGCCATTGATTTGAAACACATGATAGATCTTATGTTCAACCGATTGAATCAGATGAAAAGTGCTAGTGATGGCAAGCTGGTGTGTCATCTTGCTCGAGAGGATTATCGGTGTCCACCAGGAAAGAAGTGGAGAAATGAAAACAGTTTATCTGATCGAGAGCCTGATTTTGAGGTAGCTAACAATGATGAAGAAGTTGATCAACCTGTGAATACTCAAGCTGCAGGTGGTTCTGGTACAGAAGGTTTAGTTGATGAGATTGGTGATATTAATCCTGATGTTGGTGAAGAAGCCACAAGGGGATCAAAAAGAAGAATGGTTGAAGATGAGAGTTCTCAGGTTTCAACTAAGCTAAAATTGAAAAGAAGGTTCAAGTTGGTTTATAAAGATGCTGGCAGATCTGCTGCTGGTGCTACCCTAGGAACACCGCCCGCTCAGACTCAAGGACAACAAACTTCACAACAACAACGTCCGTCAATGCAACAGTCACCACCCGTGGTTCAACAGGTTTCTCAAGAGACGGTTTCTACTCCAATTCCTAGTGCTCCACTACGTACAGGGGCAGAAGGAGGTGTTAGCTCATCTACTCTTCAGAATTTGAATGATTTATATGTTCAAGCAATGGCTGACAACTTGAGGTTGAGAAAGGAAATGGATGAGAAGGTTGAGAATTTGAAGGAAGAGAATCGTGTGAAGTCCGAGGACGTTACTTGGTTAAGTATGCAAGTTGAATTGCTTCAGAAGAAGGTTGGTGATCAGTCGTTGTTATTGACTGATGCGAAAAGAGAGGCTTCTCAAGCTAGGAAGTTGGCTGAATCTGCTCTAGCAAAGGTTACAGCTTGGGAAGAAAAGTTTGATTTGATTGAATTGCCTGAGGGAGAGACTGATAATCAAATGGTGGAGGCACCTGGTTCCTCCAAAGCTACAGCACTGTCAGTAATTCCTCTTAAAATTGATTATAGTTTTAGTGATTTCTTTTCTAAACAGGATGAGCTCAAGCATTCTGTTGTTTATGATGATTTAGAAGAGGGAGAGATTCCTCACAACTTCACTAGAGCTGAGCTGGACGAAATGGTGCGTCTAGAGCAAGAAGAAGCTAAAGCTGCTGACGCACAGTCCGATGATCCTCCATCAGAGGATGATTCTTTTGGGCCTGAGATTTCTGAAGATCTTGATGATCGGGATGTTGATGATTTAGTTGAGGATGTTACTCATGAAGATTTTCCTACATATCAAAATGATGAGAATGAGGATCTTCCGGGTTTTGAGGAGTTGTTTAGAACTGATGATGAGATTTTGAATAGAATGTGTAAAGAGAAGGGAAGGACAGAGGTTTTGCCTGAAGGTTTCTTGCCGGTTAAGTATAATGATGAAGTTGTCGAGAAGTTAGAAGCTGATTGGCGTGATATATTGAGAATCAGGAAGTACTGTGAGAAACCGAAGCTTGAGCCAAAGTATTTGAAGATGATTAATTTGAGAAAGAGTGCGAAAGGAAGAATTCTTGCCTGGGCGTACATTGAAGAATTCAACATGTTTGCGATTAAGAGAGAGTTTGGTGTTGATTATGTTAAACATGGTCATGAATTCAAATCACTGCCGTATTTTGAGCTAATGCAGATTGCCAGGTTAAGAATGTTATATTGTGGATTTGGTGATCGATCTTCGTTGCTGGTGAAGAAGATTCGAATTGCTTTTAATTCAAAGAATTGGGAAGGTTTTAGACCACAATTTCCTAGGATTAGTTTCAAAGTTAATTCTAAAACTGGTGAATCTCGAAGGATTGTGAAGTATAAGCAAGCAAAGACTATGAAGAAGGTACCTTTAAGGAAGTTGCCGCAGAATTGGAGTTAGAGATTCAGATGGTGGTTTTATGATGATCGTTCTGAAGAAGCTGTGATTGTTTTGGATAAGCTGAAAGAAGATGATATTGATCGCATTCGTGTGTTGGATCCGATTTGGTTAAGAAACTGTACCGAGGCTGATATTTTCACATTGTATTACAACCGTATGCTATATCGTCGTGAGAACAGGGTACAGGCTGAACAGTATGTGAAAGTAGCTAAGCTGTGCTACTTGAACAACATGGTAATCGATCCGTACGAATGAAGTAAATGATGACTGAAGATTTTTGAAATAGAACTAGGTCTTAGGGGGAGTTTGTTGGTGCATAATCCCGAGTTCTATTATGTAATAAGTTCTATTAGTTTTGTATTTCGTATTTCAGTCATGTATGAACATCGTCATTAATACTTTGTATTTGAATTGCTTAGTATAATGTCGTGAACTGGTTAAGAGCAGTTGGTTGGCTGCTCAGACCATCGACCGATGGTAGGGACCATCGGTCGAGGGACTCTCACCATCGGCCGTAGGTCACAGACCACCGGCCGATGGTCACTGAAGATATATATATATATACAGGTTTTGTGGTTCATTGCAAGGTTACACACCACAAACCCTTTAGCCGTCGTATCATTCTGTGTTTATCGTCCCAGACCAATTCCCAACCGAATACAAGGTTCTAGGCATCGATTATATCAACTATTTGTTGGTTAGATTGATCCCGATAGTTAATTAAGTATTCGACTCGCCCTAGTTATCGTTTCCGCCGTTAATCTAGGTTAATACGTTTGATCTAAGGTCCCTAGTTCATCTACAAGTTTTGTGCATTATTTATAGTGAATGATATGTTTGGGGCATGCTACTTATATTTGTTACTACTAATTGGTGAATATGTTATTGAATGCAGTTTTTACCATATTGTTTAAAATATGGACTTATACTTAAATGACACCACCTACACACTTTTGTGATCATAATAAGGATTTGACCGGGCGACAAAAGTTGGCGCAATGCATTCAGCAATTCGAGATACATTCCTAAAACCATATCACCGTTTATTACAGAGGTAGTTGATGACACTATTGTTGGATGTCTACCCTATTTTATTTTCCCTTTTATGCTAATTAAGAAGCAACTGTTTATTCACTTAAGTAGCTTCATTTTTATGACTCTTTTGTAACTTCTATGAAACGTTTGCAGGATTTTGATAATGATGGAAGCTATTGCTGATAACAAAGCTGTGAGCCGAATGAGTGTTTCAGCCGTATGAAACGCTTGCAGGAGTTCTACAAGCGGTTGCAGTCGCTTATCATAAAATAGTATTTTACTGTATATAGCAAGTGAAATCATGTATTGCAACTGGAATTTTCTAGCCATTATAACATTCATGTCGCAGCGCACGGGTCACCAGTGCACTCTTATTATGATATCTAATGTATTAATTTAGCTACTACTCCATAACTTTTTTACATAAATCAGAGTAGGGAGTACAAGTCCCGCTCTATATATTTGAATTTAATACAAAATGATTTGGCGAAATGAAGTTTGTGTCTTAACTCTTAAGCTTAGTTTGTTCGTTGAACAACTCTTAAGGAAGTTACTAATAAGGTTAATGCTTCTGTTCTATTAGTAACATTGTCTACTTCAAGTATTTGAATTAATCATGTATACCGACAGACGTAGTTATATACATAGTATATGCTTATGGTAGATTTTAGTAATAGTGTCCTGCTAATGTGAACTAACTTGCTTGAGTAGTTGTCAAGTGTTCTCTAGGAATTGTTATAGCATCAGAGAGCAAAGTAATTAATTAATTATACCTGATCTTTATTTACATGTAAGATGCGCTTGATTTTAGTGATGTCTCATGTCCGTAGAATCTCAAATCTCATCTCAATGTTATATATTTTTTCACCTTATATTGTATTTTGTTCATATTATGCCAAGAGTTTCCTGTTACAATCAATTAGTAATCTATGAGAAGCTAACTAAGTACGATGTTTAATTAAAGCTAACTAACTACGTTGTTTAACTATTTATTATATTTATATTATATTTATTGTTGAGAACTATTTATTTTATTTTCATCTTTTATTTTATTTTTTTTAACAGCGATTGGATCACCCGAGGGGACTAAACCAACTATTTCGACTATGCCGATGCAGCGATAATAACCCCGCCCCCATCGCTGCTCGGGAGGAAACCTTGAAACCGATCCAAGGGCACGACCAAGTAAAACACCCCTTCCCTTTACCCTCCAAACGATATGGGAAATGTGCCATGGGTGAATACTTCATGACAGAGATGAAATTGTGTTTTTAATATGTAGCCAACGGAAGTCGAACTCCTGACCTCCCTAAAGAAGGCAGACCACTAACCGCTGGACCACATCACAACTTCATTCAGATGTTCATTTATTCTCTCAATTGTATTCCAACTTACACATAATTTTAACAACTAATTAAATTACGTATACCATATCTAATTTGACTAATGTCTTTTAACAGCAGTTTGAGATCACCCTGGAAGACTAAAACACCCAAGCGATCATCTCCCGCATTTGCATAACCCGCCCACAACTGCTGCCCTGGAGGAAACTCGGACCAACGTATTGTGCAAAATACGACATTATAAAACACGCAATTTTGTCCGAAATTGTGTCCACATTAAATATGAATGCTCATATGGCCTTAAACAAGTTCTGATTCGGAAAATTCTCCACAAAATTTTGTCCGATTTTGTGGGGAATGTAGTGACTTCAAATATATATTTTGCGGCCATTAATTATAATTAAAATGAAACTACACTCTCATATATTCGCATTCAATAGGAAATTAAGAAACAAAAACAAAATTAAGGTTATGAATCTAGAGAAATAAAAAAGCGGCTAAAAATACTCAAACAATAAGAGAAAGACATTATAAAAGCAACAACATTTTTGTTCATATTAGCTTCTAATGCTATACAACTAGAACAAATAAATATCCTATGATATTATATTTCATATGACTTTTATATATGGTGTCTTATTAAGACTTTCGGAAATAAATAGCCTCTAAAGGTTTATTTATTATGATGTTCATATTAAGTGTCCTATTATATAAACACATAATGAGACACTAACAAATAAATGTCTTATAAACTGCTCTATTAGGATCAATTTTCTGAGTGTCCTATGAAAATATATGATAATAGGATGCAAATAAACAATGTGTCCAACTAATTAGCTCTTTAGGACCCCACTCTAAAAGTGTATATCATAATGGGACCCTAAATATTGTCTGGTCCTATCATATTTCACTTGTCATATTAGCTTATGCTATAATACGACTATGAAAAATAAATGTCCTATGATAGTTTATTTCATATGACTTTTTTATAAAGTAATGCGACACTAAATTGTTAAATGTCTTATAAAGTTCCATTTGATGATTCACAATTAAAGTGTCCTATGAAATCATATGATATTTAGGACCCCAACAACTCATCCGTCACATTAAAGAATCAAAGTGTCCTAAATATTTATAATGATACGACATATATTTCACATGTCCAATTAGCTTATGATATAATACGACTATGAAAAAAAAATGTCCTATGATAGTTTATCTCATATGACCTTTTTATAAAGTGTCATATTGAATTCACACATAATGCGACACTAAATCTTTAAATATCTTATAAAGTTCCATTTGATGATTCACAATCAAAGTGTCCTATGAAATCATATGATAATTATAATTAACGTGCCCTAAAATTTTACAATGATACAATATAAATATCATATGTCCTGTTAGCTTATGTTATAATACGACTATGACAAATAAATGTCCTATTAGAGTTTATTTCATATGACTTTTATATAAGGTGTTCTATTAAATTAACATTTAATACTACACTATGCCGATAAATGTCTTATAAAGTACTATCTTATGGTTCACACTTAAAGTGTCCTATGAAATCATATGACCATTAAGCCAGAAAAATATCAAGCAGTCATGTCCTATTATGTTCTACTATGACACGACTCACAAAAATAAACGTCCTATAAAGGTACATTTCATATGACCATCATATAATGTGTCGTAATAACATAAATTTATAGGACATAAGTACCAAAAGTCCTAACATGATACAATTTAATAAGACTCTCGGAAATAATTGGCCTCTAAAGATATATTTAATATGACGTTCATATTAAGTGTCCTATTACATAAACACATAATGAGACTCTATCAAATAAATGTCTTATAAGATCCTTTATTAGGATCTACTTATTAAGTGTCCTATGAAAATATTTGATTATGGGACCTACTCAAAAATCGTATCTCATAATAGGACCCTACTCTAAAAGAGTACCTCATAATAGGACCATACTCTAAAAGCGTAGCTCATAAAGGGACCTAAATATTGTTTGGTCCTATGTAAGTAGCATTTAGGACCATATTTTACTAGGTCCCAGAAAAAAAGGTCCTATAGGAGCATTTTTCTTGTAGTGCAAGGATTTTGACTCACAAGATACAAGTAACAATTGAAAATCTCTCTCACTTCTTCCTGGGGGTCTGCTGGCCGAAATAAAAGTAGTAGAAGAGAGTAGATTTTGGTTGTTAAAAACAAGTGATCAAGTGTCCTAATTCCTAACTAAATCAAAGGTAGTGTTGGTGCAAAAGAGCTTGGGGTATTACACACTTGAGGCTTCAAGTTAGAGGCTTTATTCCATCATCTTTATCATCCATATTGCTGTCCAAATTCAGCTCATAACTCATCATAGAGGAGGTATAATCTTCTTCCTTCTTTGTTATTTGTAAGCATGATTTCAAGACTTGATATTAATATGGAATTCAATTAAAATGGTTTTACATATAAACTTGTTTTCTTGTTAATTATGCTTCCGCTAGTTATAACTAAAATGAATTGGTTTCATGATTCTATTAACATTAAGAAACTTGTTATTATGTTGAATTCCATCAGTCTAAGAAGAAAATGTTGATGGCGGAGGTTATGGTAACTGGGGAGAGCTGAAACCGGTTAATGTTACTTGGTTTAACTGGACGGATGATTTAGATTCGGAGGTGGAACATGCAAATGTTTGTAAGGTGACCAAGCTGATCAAAGCAAGGGAAGCAAGGGAGAATTCTGACTCAACATCTGATGATGATGAGGTACAAGCACCTGATTTTATCAAAATGAAAAATGACTTGATGAAGAATATAGTCTCAATGTCAAAAGAAGTAAAAGGTTTAAAATCTGAAAACAAAGTTTTGAAAGATAAAATCAAACTAAATGAGACTAAATCTTCATCATCCAAATCACAATCGGAAGTGAATCACTTGAAAATCCAACTCAATTCCATGGACACTGAGTAGGAAGTACTTAAAAAGTCAATTCATCTGATCAAAGTTGAACGAACTGATTATCGTCAATAATCCGAACGTCTTGCGGAGAAAGTTCAATTCTTAGAAAAAGAACTTTCTAATTTAAAAGAACAACATGAACCCACATTTTCTAACCTAAACAAGAAAATTGTACCATTGGAAGAAACCATA
Organism: Rutidosis leptorrhynchoides; assembly: GCF_046630445.1. Taxonomy (NCBI): domain Eukaryota; kingdom Viridiplantae; phylum Streptophyta; class Magnoliopsida; order Asterales; family Asteraceae; genus Rutidosis; species Rutidosis leptorrhynchoides. The sequence goes on from NC_092334.1 coordinate 202,228,152, forward strand.
ATTAAGAAGAATGTTGAAATTTCACTATTCACTAAAGATTCTTTAAAAATGAAAGCTCAACTTGCCTAATGTGAGGAAAAACTTTATCGTCAAGAGCAATCAAGAGCTATCATAAGTATGGAACTTTCAAAACAAACAATCTTTATGAATAGACCAAAAATGATTTATGGTGATAAGTGGGGGTTAGGTTTTGAAGATCCTAAGGCGTTAGACGATATTTCCAAAAAGATTCCTAGATTATATCATTCCGATTACTTTCAAGCCGGTTTGCCATCTCACTTTGTTCATGCATCTGATGCTGATTTTGATGATATTATTGCTAATCGCTCATCTAGGAAATTATAACAACCCTCACTTTTCTTGTTCTGAATTTACCAGATTTCCCTTATGGTTTCATTTCTTGACCCTGTGTATTGTCATTAGGGTTGTTACCCAGATAATTGAATGCTCTATAATTAATGCATGTCATTAATAACTTGAAACCCTAAGCTCAAATATTAATTTAAAACCCTAATTTTGTAAACCCTAACCCTAATATTAATTTAATAAATAAACTATATGTAATATTAAAATGTGACAATATTTATAAATTTCAAACTAATAAGAACTAATATGAACTTAGTATAAATTAATAAAGGTTAGGGACTATTAATTAAATAAAATGTATTTAAATGTAACTTTAATAATAATATTAATAAGAAAAAAAAAAATATATATATATATATATATATATATATATATATATATATATATATATATATATAAACTAGCATGACGGAAAAAAAAAATATATATATATATATATATATATATATATACATACTATAATAAAACGGCTAGGAGTAAAAAAAAAAATTACTTGATCATTAAGCAAACTAATCCTAGCCTAACTCTAAGTCTAATATCCTAATCAACTTCAAACTTTATCATCCTAATCTAATCCAAACATCTTAATCTTTTCTCTTCAAGAAAATCATGATCACCAAGTTATTTCCTAACACTCCTAATAAAATTACAATACCTCTTAATTTCCTATAAAAAGACCATTAGCCTCTTGATCCTCATTCATAACTAGCATCACAAAATTTGACCACAAAACCCTCTCTTTCCCTCCTAGTACTCGTCAATTTTTGCTCCCCCTTGTTCTTTCTTTTTGGTCGACCAATATAGCCTCCAAACCCTGACCTGCTATCGACTTTAATCCCTACAAAATAGCCCCTCCATAGCCAGTGAATTGACTCACAAATAGCACCTAAACAGTCGCTAGTTTTTCTGCTTTCCTGCACCCTTTTTCAAAACCCAACAGGCTGCAATATTGCAGCTGTGTTTCGTCATCTTTTACTTCCTTTTTCCTGCTGTATTCGACACCTAAAATATCCTCTAACAGACCATAGTTGCTGCTCGTTTCTTGCTGAGTTTCTGTTACAATTCGTGGTCCAAAAACAGCCTTCAAGTGCTCCTTGATTGCTATTGTTCCTGTTGTTTCTGTCGAGCAAGCAGACCCAAGAAAACCTTTCAATTGGGTCGTGTGTTGATGCTGTTGTCGAAGACTCAACACCACATCAACCTTCTCTTTTTCTTGATCTCTATCTCCTATTAAGGTATCCCTAAAACCTAGTTTAATCTTGATTTTAAATCAATTACTTCTAAGTTGATCATAAGGACTAAGTTATAAGTGTTATGATGTTAATTAAGATGTATTGCAAGTATGATAAAAGATTATGATCATAAAACTTGCATGAATAATGACAATGATTATGGTTAAGTAATATGTTTAATAAGAATGATTAGAATGAATTAGGTTAAGTTGAACTAGTTAATGAATATCATGTATGAATAATGATTATGGTTATGTATATACATGAAGTATTATGAATAAGGGTTACAAGGTTATTAATAAGATTGTAATTGAAAGAATTATGATTATGATTAGTTATTATAGTAAAAGGTTATAATTTTATGTTAATGATAAACTAGCTTAATAAGTGAAAGATTGAACAAGAATACTTTTTATGGTTAATGATCATGAAGTATTAGGAATTTGTTAATTATTAAGAATAAGTATTATATTTATAAGATTAGGGTTGTTGAATACGATTACCAAATAAAGAGTTATGATTTATGTGATGTTGATTAAAGAATAATGATAATGATACACATGCATGCATGCATGCAAATGTATGTATGTACATGTATACATTGTTGATATATGTGTGTGTATGTAGGAGTGTGTATATGTATCATGTATATATTATAAGAAGTTACTAAAGATGATAAGTAGTTATATGTATATTTATGTATCACCTTTATACTAATGTATATATAACACTTGCATATATTAAACATGTATATCACATAGCTATAAACACATACTTGTATGATAATAATAAAGAATATATATATATATATATATATGTATCATATAGGTATATTTATATAGAACACATATAATGATAAGTTTATATAACAGTTGATTAATTAAAGAATAATACTACTATTGTTACTCTAACTTATACACTTATTTATATAGTAACACTTAATTACACTAGGTATATTATCACCTCTATATATAATTAATAAGTACATCAATAAAGAGTTATGCGTATACATCTATAACGTGAAGGTTATAATTAAAGATAACGTACAAAGACTACAAACATCACCGCTACTTGTGGCCTAGGGTGATCCTTGTTGCCTTATGGGAACCGCTTGTGGATTTCGAATGCCATGACTTAGATTCTGGTCAAGAATCCTGGGCGTCCGGTAACAACAGATCATTCAAGTGACTTGCATGATAGCAACGAAGTTTGGGCGAGATTGTACAATATCTTTATTAAGAATTATAACCCGAACTTCTTAAACTAGAAGCTTACTATAAGTGGAAGCTTTCCATAAATAGTAGGTTTCCAAAAATAGAAACTTTTAAGAAATAGGAACTTTTCTCGAAAACCATCACCGTTAATATAGTTTGCAATATTAATAAACATACTTTATGTCTATTAGAAATTAATTAACTAATCAAAGATTATATCTCTAGGTTGAGATCTTCGATTACATACCTCGGTCATACTACTTGCGTGGAATTTCTTACTTGCTACTGAGGTGAACTTCATAGCCCCACTTTCTACTATTTATTAACTGTTTTATAACTTTTGGGGTGAGACACATGCTTGCTTTAAAATAATTTACAATTTAGACACAAGTACCTAAACTATTTGATATGCAATTTTGTGAGACTTTTGTTAAACATGTATTTATTGTTACATGCAAATCCCCGCCATAATATCGTTAATTACTGGAATTGGAATTTTGTAAGCTTAATTATTGTGAGTAAGCCTATTGAGAGTGATGTCTCTACCCATTGGCGTGATCATCAAGGGGGTACATAATAATGATTGCCGACACCCGTTCAGTGTCAGGGGTTAATGTTTAGTTCGATATTATAACTCATGGCATATTGAAAATTTTGATGTTATGAACTAAATCTTGTGGTCTAAAACTTATTATGATTGTTAAACCTATGATGTTCACTCAACCTTTGTGTTGACATTTTAAGCATGTTTGTCTCAGGTGAAGATTAGCTTGTGTGCTGCCCTATGATGCTTAGTTAGTCGTTGCATTGGAGTCCACATATTAGAATTATCATTTGTTATATACATATGAATTTCATTATGTAAAACATTATTATGTTTCCGTTGCGAAATCAAATTTTGTAAAAACGTCTCATTTAGAGTCGTTCTCGTTTATACATACTTGTGTTGTGATATTGTGAAGTCATATTTCCCTGTCCTATTTGGGGGTATGACAGAAATATTATCAAATTAGCTTAATGTATGAAAAGATTAATGCTAAAATGGGTAAACCTAATCCAGATTACTTGAAAGAACTTGTTGAGCATGAAGAGAACATACAAAAAGGTGACTATGTGCCTAAGCGTAGATTGGTTTACATTCACACACTCATGCTAGAGAAATATATTTTAATGCTTGAGAATGAAGTGTTTAACAAACCTAGTTCTAGCATTATTACCATAGATGAGGTGTTTGATCCCCTGCTTTGGAAGAGAAACCAATTTTACAAGCTTTACCTGCATGTCCTATTTCTGATGCTCAAATCTGTGAAGACCTAGCACATGAACTTACTGTCTTGATTAAGTTAGTATCACTAGGTCATAAGGCTTTAGGTATAAAGGTAGAACCTCAGGTAGAACCAAAAGTTGAACCTAAGGTAGAATCTAGTGATGAAAAGCCTGATGAGTTAGATTTGTATCATCTAGTTGATTAACTTGAAAAGGAAAATATAGAATTGCAATTTAGATGCAAACATTTGAAACAAATGCTTGAACTGTGTGATAAATTGCCTCTACTTCCTAGGAAAGAATGTTCTTATGCTTTTAAGGAACATGAAGTTTTAGTGTCTGCTGAGGATTTATGTCTTGAGATTCAAAGCTTAAATCGTAAGATAGTTCAACTAAAATGGGCTAACACACAAAAGCAAATAACTTTACAAGCGCACACACCACAATTGACTTCTACTTGTGTGAATGACTAACTTCTAAGGATGCCTTGTGTAAATAAAGTTTCTTATTGTTCTGGAGGGATTGATAAGAAGGTTAAGGGTAAACAACAATCTAATGAAGTCTTCAAACCAACACACGTGTCTAAAACCTAATTTGAGTGAATATGATGCAAAGAAACGTAAAATAAAATGGAAATTTTGCAAAATCAATCTACTCAAATGTCAACTGAAAAGTTTGGATGTCTCACTAACAAAGGTGTTTTTCGTGTCACATGTTATAATCCAAACTTGAATTACAAGTCTGTATGGGTTCCTAAGTCAAAGACTAAGAAAGTAGCAAACCAAACCAAGAAATCTGCTAGTTGACCTAGGAAGTCATCACATGTTTTTCAATTTTCTTCTGTGAACAAAACATCTACATGGAATAAGTTGTGTGTAAAGACTTCTGATGATCATGTAAACCTTGATATTGCTTATGATGCTTCATGTAATGTGGTTTTAAATGATGCTTTAATGTTTAAATAGCATGCTGCATTACGTGATACTTTTATTTGTGATCCAAAGTTTGTTGTTATAACTAACCGTAGAGGACCCAAGAAACTTTGGGTACCAAGAAACTAACCATTTACAGTGTTTTGACGTCTGTGTTTGGTATATCGGCTCCGGTTGTTCTCGGCACATGACGGACGATAAATCCTTGCTTTTCAATTACGTTGACAAATTCCTAGGAACGGTTACATTTGGAATTGACGAGATTGCAGCAATAACGGGATATGGAGATTATATGAAAAATGGCATAACAATCAAACGGGTCTCGTATGATGAGGGTTTATGGTGCAGTTTGTTTAGTGTCAGTCAATTTTACGATGGAGATCTCAAAGTTCTTTTTTAATATCGTTAAGGCTCGGTGCAATCTATCAATGGAAATGATCTCCTTGTTGGTAAAAGTTGTGCTTCACTATACACTATTGACCTCAATGATGCACCATCACATGGAAACATGTGTTTAGTTACTCGTTCCATAAAAGAAAATTTGTGGTTATGGCATCATCGGATGTCACACCTAAATTACAAAGGTATCAATCTACTGGTCTCTAAAGACTTAGTTGATGGAATTCCCAGCTTTCAATATGATAAGAATCATGTGTGTCAATCATGTGCAATGGGTAAACTAAAATGGACTTATCATCCGCTTAAGCAATACCCCAGTTCTAGCCTCGGTGGCCGGAAACATGTGCTTGTCATTGTAGATGATTATACTCGATATACATGGATTTTTCTTTTGAGGACCAAATCTGAAACCCCCACCATTATCATTGAGTTCATCAAAAAGACTCAACGCTCTTTTAACAAACATGTTAAGAGCATCAGAACTAATAATGGGACAGAATTTAAGAATGGCCTGCTTGATAGTTATTTGAAAACCAAGGCATTGAACATCAGTTCTCTACTGCAAGAACCCCCCAACAGAATGGAGTAGTTGAACGACGTAATCGTACATTGTGCAAGGCAGCTCAAACGATGCTTTCCTACTCCAAACTACCTCCGAAAATGTAGGGGGAGGGCATTTTAACTGCATATTATACCAAAAATCGATGTATCATAAACAAACGCTTTGATAAGACTCCGTATGAGTTACAATATGGTAGACGCCCGAATGTCAAATATTTTCGTGTTTTTGGTTGTGTATGCTATGTGCTTAATGATTTTGAAAGCCTCGAAAAGCGATCAGGCCATATTTCTCGGTTACTCGTCAAACAAGGTTTCTTATCGTGTCTATCACAAAAGGAAAAAGACGATCAAGGAAAGCATTAATGTTAAATTTGAAGAGTTATCGGGGATGGCTTTTGAACAATTCAGTTCAAAACCCGATCCTAACCTGACTACTACTTCTTTCGTGCAAAACTCAATTTTCTTGAAGAAGGGTGTTCCTACAGTCACAATAGAGGAACTGGATATCTTATTTGATAGTCTTTACACTCCTCAACTGAACTCAGATGTTCATGCCGTACTGGAAACACCGATACAATCAATTACTATGGAGACACAACCAAGTCTCTATGATGAAGTTACAACACCAACTGATTCACCTGTTATGTCTTCATCCTCCCTCCCACCTCCTGATAATAATCATGAACCGATTCAAGATACATCAATTGACACAACTCTAGTTGTTTCTCCAGAAACTCAAACTAACCCATTAGACACTGTTACATCAGAACAAGAGGATCATGGCTCGACGTCAACAATGGTTGATGTTTCAATGGATACCACTGATGAAGGACCTCTTCCACATAACAACCGATGGACTAAAAGTCATTCAATTGATCTTATCATTGGTGATGCAACTACTCCAGTTTCAACTCGAAGGGCCACTTGGAATATGTGTTTATATACTGCTCTAGCTTTACTTGATCCGAACTGGGTGATAGCAATGCAAGAAGAGATAGGTCAATTTGAACGTTTGAAGGTTTGGCGATTAGTTCCAAGACCTGCGGGTCAACGACCAATAGGGGTTAAGAGGATTTTTAAGAATAAAAAGGATTCTGATAGGGTTGTGGTTAGAAATAAGGCACGTCTTGTGGCCAAGGGATATCGATAACAAGAGGGTATTGATTATGATGAGACATTTGCTTCGATTGCAAGGATTGAGGCTATTCATTTTTTTCTTACATATGCTTCTCATATGAAGTTCATGGTGTTTCAAATGGATGTCAAAACCGCTTTTTTGAATGTTAATCTTCAAGAGGAAGTTTATGCTGATCAATCAGAAGGCTTTGTCGATCCTATTCATTCGAACCACGTCTACTACTTAGAGAAAGCTTTGTACGGTCTAAAGCAAGCACGTGTGCATGGTTGAGACCTTGAAATAGTATTTGCTGGAGAATGGCTTCTCTCATGGAATGATTGATACAACGCTCTTCATTCGTAAAAACCACAGTCACATTCTCTTGGTTCAAAGGTACGTTGATGATATTATTTTTTGTTCCACATCCCCGACCTTATGGAAAGAATTTGGTGACCTTATGGCCAAAAAATTCGAAATGAGAATGCTTGACCAGCTCAATTTCTTCTTGGGGTTACAAGTCAAACAATTACCAAACGTAATTTTTATCAGTCAAACAAAATACATTAACGACATGCTTAAATGTTTTAAAATGACTGATTTGAGAACAATGTCAACCCCAATGAGGACTTTGTTAAACACTGATGAAAATGGGGAACCCTTTGATATAATGCTTTATCGAAGCATAGTTGGCTCTTTAATGTATTTGACTGCAAGTAGATTAGACATTACACTTGCTGTAACTGTTTGTGCCCGCTTTCAGTCCAACCCTAAGAAATCCCACTCCAAAGAGGTGGTTAGGATTTTTCAGTACTAAAAGGTACTCCTAATCTTGGAATCTGGTATCCACATGGATCTGATTTCACTCTCACTGCTTATACTGATGCGAATCATGTCGGTTGCCATATTGATAGGAAAAGCACTTCTAGATCAATTCAGATGTTGGGGAATAGGTTGGTTGGTTGGTCATCTAAGAAACAAAATTGTGTTTCGTTGTCAACGGCTGAGTCTGAGTACATTGCTGCAGCTCATTGTTGTTCACAAGTTTTGTGGATGCAAACTCAACTACTAGACTATGGTTGTAAGATCACTAAGACCCCGGTATACTGTGATTCACATAGTGCAATTGCAATAACTAGCAACCCGGTCCAACATTCTAAGACTAAACACATAGATATTCGTTATCACTTTATTAAGGACCACGTAGAAAAGGAGGATGTAGAATTATACTTCGTGCCTACAAAAGTACAATTAGCCGACATGTTCACTAAACCTTTAGATGAAGTTAGGCTAAAGTCTTTGATACAACAAATTTTCATGGTTGAGTATAGTGCTTAATTCCTTAGTATTGTTGGGACTTATACCTGGGATCTTGTGCATAGGGAGAGTAAATACTTTCTAGGGGGAGCAACTGAGCTCTTACGCTTTAGATATTATCATTTAAGGGGGAGTTTTTATTTATATGTTAACTTCCTGGGCTTATATTTCAATAGTTACGATAGGGAATTTTGCTACAAGATAAATGAATAAGGAAATTGACTTTCAAAAGTGAATTCATAAAATTTTTTGTTTTATTCTGATAAAATTCACTTTGGGTTGTATACATCTCAGTATATAACCCGTTTTTAACAATTGGTATCATTGAAAATTTGTGCTTTATACATAATTCAAATTTTTCTAAGTACAAATCTTTAATTTAGAAAATTTATTAAAATTTGAAAAGTTAAAATCCAAAAAGATTTGAATTTTTCATGAATAAATGCTATTTTTAGCATCATACCGAGTTTGACAACAAAAAGTCCAGATTCGGTAAGTCTCAAAATGCTAAAAAATTCACTCAATCTTGAATTTTTAGGAAAATATTATAAACTTGTGAATTTCCTGAAAATGAGTTGTCAAAGTTTGAAGTTAAATTGGTTAAAATTTGAAAATGGACTGCATTCGGTATTTTAGGCCCATTCTGTAAGGCCCAATTATGACTTATTATCGCTATCTATAAATAGAATAGTCAAAGTCAAAGAATTTTAAGTTTTCTTAAGCTCATATCGAATCTGATTATCTTACCGAGTATGTGCTAATCTACCGAGTCCGTTCTATATTTACTTCTATTCTTTAGTAATTCTTCTTTTTAATCAAGTTTGTGATATACATGTTATAGATTTGAGATGAATGAAAGCATATAAACCAGAAAAGATCTCATCTTACATGATTTAGACCTTCAATTTGAAAAACTTTGAACGAAACCGAATATGAGATAAACTTTAAAATTAAGATTAAATCAGATTCATGTGATTAAATTCTATGAGATAAAGTTTATTCAGTGATTGAGATGTTGATCCATCAATGAAACGAGTCTGATTGCATGTTTAATTGATGTTTTAATATATTCAGTACATACCGAATGTGTTCTTGCTACAGTACCGAGTCTGTTCTACATGTTAACTTGATAATATGAACTTTTGAGTTTTAAAATTGTTTCTGGTTGAGATCTTGAATGTTATATGACTAGAATTGCATGTTAAGGTTATGATATATGAAATTTGAATATACCGAATATGAGATCTGGTCTGGATACCGAGTCTAATTTTTGGTAGTTTAGAATTTTCATGATTTGATTTTGAAAAACTTGCATGCTTAATCTAGTTCATCAAAGTGAAAAGAAAAGCATATTTGTTTACCGAGTCTGCAATATTTCATGGTTACCGAATCTGCTCTTTAATTTGAAAAATGACTAATTGTTGATTGGATTTTTGGTGTTATTGTTTGAATAATCATGATACTTGTTTTAGTTGTTTGTATGCTTGAATTGATTATCATGATTATCAAATACTTGTGAATAATGTGAATAAATGATTTTTATAACTTAGAAAATCCATAAAAATCATAAAATTGAAAAATTCAAAGGACTTCAAAGGAAATAAGGATAGAGATATGTGCTTTATGTTAACATATTGTGGTCTTCTATTTCTAACTAAAACAGTTAAATGGCGAACAATCACTTCATCAACTCTGAAACCAATATACTCGGCAACTACTGGCTGGCTATTCTGGAAAGGCATACTTTATGGGGTGCATTGAGCAACACTATCAGTGTACCTGAGGAAGATTTGAGACTTCTGAATAGAACTATCAAATTTGTTGAAGCTACACAACCTACTGCTATTAATCCACAGGGAGAACCGGCTAGATTTGAATTTGAGTTAAGGGGGGTTAATGGATTAAGGAGGATTACTAAAGCTGATTTCAGGAGGATCTTTCAGCTTCCTCTTGTGAACAATGCTCCTGCATTTCCATCAACTCAACAGATGATGAACTCTGTGTTCCAGCTGGGATATAGTGGAGACATTGATGTTACACCGGCTAAGTTTCAGAAGAAGTATCTACACTTCCGGTGGTATGTGATCTTCTCAATCATAAACAGGTGTTTTTTGATGACAAGAATTGGATCTGATAGCTTGACGGTCCCGACTGAAATGTCCCGTTCTTATTGATTAAAAACGTTCCATATTAATTGATTTCGTTGCGAGGTTTTGACCTCTATATGAGACGTTTTTCAAAGACTGCATTCATTTTTAAAACAAACCATAACCTTTATTTCATAGATAAAGGTTTTAAAAAGCTTTACGTAGATTATCAAATAATGATAATCTAAAATATCCTGTTTACACACGACCATTACATAATGGTTTACAATACAAATATGTTACAACAAAATAAGTTTCTTGAATGCAGTTTTTACACAATATCATACAAGCATGGACTCCAAATCTCGTCCTTATTTAAGTATGCGACAGCGGAAGCTCTTAATAATCACCTGAGAATAAACATGCTTAAAACGTCAACAAAAATGTTGGTGAGTTATAGGTTTAACCTATATATATCAAATCATAATAATAGACCACAAGATTTCATATTTCAATACACATCCCATACATAGAGATAAAAATCATTCATATGGTGAACACCTGGTAACCGACATTAACAAGATGCATATTTAAGAATATCCCCATCATTCCGGGACACCCTTCGGATATGATATAAATTTCGAAGTACTAAAGCATCCGGTACTTTGGATGGGGTTTGTTAGGCCCAATAGATCTATCTTTAGGATTCGCGTCAATTAGGGTGTCTGTTCCCTAATTCTTAGATTACCAGACTTAATAAAAAGGGGCATATTCGATTTCGATAATTCAACCATAGAATCTAGTTTCACGTACTTGTGTCTATTTTGTAAATCATTTATAAAACCTGCATGTATTCTCATCCCAAAAATATTAGATTTTAAAAGTGGGACTATAACTCACTTTCACAGATTTTTACTTTGTCGGGAAGTAAGACTTGGCCACGGGTTGATTCACGAACCTATAACAATATATACATATATATCAAAGTATGTTCAAAATATATTTACAACACTTTTAATATATTTTGATGTTTTAAGTTTATTAAGTCAGCTGTCCTCGTTAGTAACCTACAACTAGTTGTCCACAGTTAGATGTACAGAAATAAATCGATAAATATTATCTTGAATCAATCCACGACCCAGTGTATACGTATCTCAGTATTGATCACAACTCAAACTATATATATTTTGGAATCAACCTCAACCCTGTATAGCTAACTCCAACATTCACATATAGAGTGTCTATGGTTGTTCCGAAATATATATAGATGTGTCGACATGATAGGTCGAAACATTGTATACGTGTATATGGTATCTCAAGATTACATAATATACAATACAAGTTGATTAAGTTATGGTTGGAATAGATTTGTTACCAATTTTCACGTAGCTAAAATGAGAAAAATTATCCAATCTTGTTTTACCCATAACTTCTTCATTTTAAATCCGTTTTGAGTGAATCAAATTGCTATGGTTTCATATTGAACTCTATTTTATGAATCTAAACAGAAAAATTATAGGTTTATAGTCGGAAAAATAAGTTACAAGTCATTTTTGTAAAGGTAGTCATTTCAGTCGAAAGAACGACGTCTAGATGACCATTTTAGAAAACATACTTCCACTTTGAGTTTAACCATAATTTTTGGATATAGTTTCATGTTCATAATAAAAATCATTTTCTCAGAATAACAACTTTTAAATCAAAGTTTATCATAGTTTTTAATTAACTAACCCAAAACAGCCCGCGGTGTTACTACGACGGCGTAAATCCGGTTTTACGGTGTTTTTCGTGTTTCCAGGTTTTAAATCATTAAGTTATCATATCATATAGATATAGAACATGTGTTTAGTTGATTTTAAAAGTCAAGTTAGAAGGATTAACTTTTGTTTGCGAACAAGTTTAGAATTAACTAAACTATGTTCTAGTGATTACAAGTTTAAACCTTCGAATAAGATAGCTTTATATATATGAATTGAATGATGTTATGAACATCATTACTACCTTAAGTTCCTTGGATAAACCTACTGGAAAAGAGAAAAATGGATCTAGCTTCAACGGATCCTTGGATGGCTCGAAGTTCTTGAAGCAGAATCATGACACGAAAACAAGTTCAAGTAAGATCATCACTTGAAATAAGATTGTTATAGTTATAGAAATTGAACCAAAGTTTGAATATGATTATTACCTTGTATTAGAATGATAACCTACTGTAAGAAACAAAGATTTCTTGAGGTTGGATGATCACCTTACAAGATTGGAAGTGAGCTAGCAAACTTGAAAGTATTCTTGATTTTATGTAACTAGAACTTGTAGAATTTATGAAGAACACTTAGAACTTGAAGATAGAACTTGAGAGAGATCAATTAGATGAAGAAAATTGAAGAATGAAAGTGTTTGTAGGTGTTTTTGGTCGTTGGTGTATGGATTAGATATAAAGGATATGTAATTTTGTTTTCATGTAAATAAGTCATGAATGATTACTCATATTTTTGTAATTTTATGAGATATTTCATGCTAGTTGCCAAATGATAGTTTCCACATGTGTTAGGTGACTCACATGGGCTGCTAAGAGCTGATCATTGGAGTGTATATACCAATAGTACATACATCTAAAAGCTGTGTATTGTACGAGTACGAATACGGGTGCATACGAGTAGAATTGTTGATGAAACTGAACGAGGATGTAATTGTAAGAATTTTTGTTAAGTAGAAGTATTTTGATAAGTGTATTGAAGTCTTTCAAAAGTATATAAATACATATTAAAACACTACATGTATATACATTTTAACTGAGTCGTTAAGTCATCGTTAGTCGTTACATGTAAGTGTTGTTTTGAAACCTTTAGGTTAACGATCTTGTTAAATGTTGTTAACCCAATGTTTATAATATCAAATGAGATTTTAAATTATTATATTATCATGATATTATCATGTATGAATATTTCTTAATATGATATATATACATTAAATGTCTTTACAACGATAATCGTTACATATATGTCTCGTTTAAAAATCATTAAGTTAGTAGTCTTGTTTTTACATATGTAGTTCATTGTTAATATACTTAATGATATGTTTACTTATCATAGTATCATGTTAACTATATATATATCCATATATATGTCATCATATAGTTTTTACAAGTTTTAACGTTCGTGAATCACCGGTCAACTTGGGTGGTCAATTGTCTATATGAAACATATTTCAATTAATCAAGTCTTAACAAGTTTGATTGCTTAACATGTTGGAAACATTTAATCATGTAAATATCAATCTCAATTAATATATATAAACATGGAAAAGTTCGGTTCACTACAGTACCTACCCGTTATATAAATTTCGTCCCGAAATTTTAAGCTGTTGAAGGTGTTGACGAATCTTCTGGAAATAGATGCGGGTATTTCTTCTTCATCTGATCTTCACGCTCCCAGGTGAACTCGGGTCCTCTACGAGCATTCCATCGAACCTTAACAATTGGTATCTTGTTTTGCTTAAGTCTTTTAACCTCACGATCCATTATTTCGACGGGTTCTTCGATGAATTGAAGTTTTTCGTTGATTTGGATTTCATCTAACGGAATAGTGAGATCTTCTTTAGCAAAACATTTCTTCAAATTCGAGACGTGGAAAGTGTTATGTACAGCCGTGAGTTGTTGAGGTAACTCAAGTCGGTAAGCTACTGGTCCGACACGATCAATAATCTTGAATGGTCCAATATACCTTGGATTTAATTTCCCTCGTTTACCAAATCGAACAACGCCTTTCCAAGGTGCAACTTTAAGCATGACCATCTCTCCAATTTCAAATTCTATATCTTTTATTTTAATGTCAGCGTAGCTCTTTTGTCGACTTTGGGCGGTTTTCAACCGTTGTTGAATTTGGATGATCTTCTCGGTAGTTTCTTGTATAATCTCCGGACCCGTAATCTGTCTATCCCCCACTTCACTCCAACAAATCGGAGACCTGCACTTTCTACCATAAAGTGCTTCAAATGGCGCCATCTCAATGCTTGAATGGTAGCTGTTGTTGTAGGAAAATTCTGCTAACGGTAGATGTCGATACCAACTGTTTCCGAAATCAATAACACATGCTCGTAGCATGTCTTCAAGCGTTTGTATCGTCCTTTCACTCTGCCCATCAGTTTGTGGATGATAGGCAGTACTCATGTCTAGACGAGTTCCTAATGCTTGCTGTAATGTCTGCCAGAATCTTGAAATAAATCTGCCATCCCTATCAGAGATAATAGAGATTGGTATTCCATGTCTGGAGACGACTTCCTTCAAATACAGTCGTGCTAACTTCTCCATCTTGTCATCTTCTCTTATTGGCAGGAAGTGTGCTGATTTGGTGAGACGATCAACTATTACCCAAATAGTATCAAAACCACTTGCAGTCCTTGGCAATTTAGTGATGAAATCCATGGTAATGTTTTCCCATTTCCATTCTGGGATTTCGGATTGTTGAAGTAGACCTGATGGTTTCTGATGCTCAGCTTTGACCTTAGAACACGTCAAACATTCTCCTACGTATTTAGCAACATCGGCTTTCATACCCGGCCACCAAAAATGTTTCTTGAGATCCTTGTACATCTTCCCCGTTCCAGGATGTATTGAGTATCTGGTTTTATGAGCTTCTCTAAGTACCATTTCTCTCATATCTCCAAATTTTGGTACCCAAATCCTTTCAGCCCTATACCGGGTTCCATCTTCCCGAATATTAAGATGCTTCTCCGATCCTTTGGGTATTTCATCCTTTAAATTTCCCTCTTTTAAAACTCCTTGTTGCGCCTCCTTTATTTGAGTAGTAAGGTTATTATGAATCATTATATTCATAGATTTTACTCGAATGGGTTCTCTATCCTTCCTACTCAAGGCATCGGCTACCACATTTGCCTTCCCCGGGTGGTAACGAATCTCAAAGTCGTAATCATTCAATAATTCAATCCACCTACGCTGCCTCATATTCAGTTGTTTCTGATTAAATATGTGTTGAAGACTTTTGTGGTCGGTATATATAATACTTTTGACCCCATATAAGTAGTGCCTCCAAGTCTTTAATGCAAAAACAACCGCGCCTAATTCCAAATCATGCGTCGTATAATTTTGTTCGTGAATCTTCAATTGTCTAGACGCATAAGCAATCACTTTCGTTCGTTGCACTAATACACAACCGAGACCTTGCTTTGATGCGTCACAATAAATCACAAAATCATCATTCCCTTCAGGCAATGACAATATAGGTGCCGTAGTTAGCTTTTTCTTCAATAACTGAAACGCTTTCTCTTGTTCATCATTCCATTCAAATTTCTTCCCTTTATGCGTTAATGCAGTCAAGGGTTTTGCTATTCTGGAAAAGTCTTGGATGAACCTTCTGTAGTAACCAGCTAGTCCTAAAAACTGGCGTATGTGTTTCGGAGTTTTTGGGGTTTCCCACTTTTCAACAGTTTCTATCTTTGCCGGATCCACCTTAATACCTTCTTTGTTCACTATGTGACCGAGGAATTGAACTTCTTCCAACCAAAATGCACACTTTGAAAATTTAGCGTACAATTCTTCCTTCCTCAATACTTCTAACACCTTTCTCAAATGTTCACCGTGTTCTTGGTCATTCTTTGAGTAAATAAGTATGTCATCAATGAAAACAATGACAAACTTGTCAAGGTATGGTCCACACACTCGGTTCATAAGGTCCATGAACACAGCTGGTGCAATAGTTAAACCAAACGACATGACCATAAACTCGTAATGACCGTAACGTGTTCTGAAAGTAGTCTTTGGAATATCATCTTCTTTCACCCGCATTTGATGATACCCGGAATGTAAGTCAATCTTTAAATAAACAGACGAGCCTTGTAGTTGATCAAATAAGTCGTCAATTCTCGGTAGTGGGTAGCAGTTCTTGATGGTAAGTTTGTTCAACTCTCGGTAGTCGATACACAACCTGAATGTACCATCTTTCTTCTTGACAAACAAAACAGGAGCTCCCCACGGTGATGTGCTTGGTCGAATGAAACCACGCTCTAAAAGTTCTTGTAATTGGCTTTGCAGTTCTTTCATCTCGCTGGGTGCGAGTCTGTAAGGAGCACGAGCTATTGGTTCAGCTCCTGGTACAAGATCTATTTGAAATTCAACGGATCGATGTGGGGGTAATCCCGGTAATTCTTTCGGAAATACATCGGGAAATTCTTTTGCAATGGGAACATCATTGATGCTCTTTTCTTCAGTTTGTACTTTCTCGACGTGTGCTAGAACAGCATAGCAACCTTTTCTTATTAGTTTTTGTGCCTTCAAATTACTAATAAGATGTAGCTTCGTGTTGCCCTTTTCTCCGTACACCATTAAGGGTTTTCCTTTTTCTCGTATAATGCGAATTGCATTTTTGTAACAAACGATCTCTGCTTTCACTTCTTTCAACCAGTCCATACCGATTATCACATCAAAACTCCCTAACTCTACTGGTATCAAATCAATCTTAAATGTTTCGCTAACCAGTTTAATTTCTCGATTCCGACATATATTATCTGCTGAAATTAATTTACCATTTGCTAATTCGAGTAAAAATTTACTATCCAAAGGCGTCAATGGACAACTTAATTTAGCACAAAAATCTCTACTCATATAGCTTCTATCCGCACCCGAATCAAATAAAACGTAAGCAGATTTATTGTCAATAAGAAACGTACCCGTAACAAGCTCCGGGTCTTCCTGTGCCTCTGCCGCATTAATATTGAAAACTCTTCCGCGGCCTTGTCCATTCGTGTTCTCCTGGTTCGGGCAATTTCTAATAATGTGGCCCGGTTTTCCACATTTATAACAAACTACATTGGCATAACTTGCTCCGACACTACTTGCTCCGCCATTACTCGTTCCGACACCATTTGTTCCTTTCATTCTGTTAACCCCTGGTCCGTAGACCTCACACTTCGCCGCGCTATGACCATTTCTTTTACACTTGTTGCAAAATTTGGTGCAGAACCCCGAGTGATACTTTTCACACCTTTGGCATAGCTGCTTCTGATTGTTGTTGTTGTTGCGGTTGTTATTGTTATTGGGATGATTGTTGTAGTTGCTGTTGTTGTTGTTGTTGTTGGGCCGTTTGTTGTAGTTGCGATTGATGTTGCGATTGTTGGGATAATTGTTGCGATTATTATTGTAATTGTTGTTGTTGTTGTATTGGTGATTCTTATCACCGTTTTCCTCCCACTTTCTTTTGACTTGCCTCACATTGGCCTCTTCAGCCGTCTGTTCTTTAATTCTTTCTTCAATCTGGTTCACTAGTTTGTGAGCCATTCTACATGCCTGTTGTATGGAGGTGGGCTCGTGTGAACTTATATCTTCTTGGATTCTTTCCGGTAATCCTTTCACAAACTCGTCGATCTTCTCTTCCTCATCTTCGAATGCTCCCGGACACAATAGGCACAATTCTGTGAATCGTCTTTCGTACGTGGTAATATCAAATCCTTGGGTTCGTAACCCTCTAAGTTCTGTCTTGAGCTTATTGACCTCAGTTCTAGGACGGTACTTCTCGTTCATCAAGTGCTTGAATGCTGACCACGGTAGTGCGTACGCATCGTCTTGTCCCACTTGCTCTAGATAGGTATTCCACCATGTTAACGCAGAACCTGTGAAGGTATGCGTAGCGTACTTCACTTTGTCCTCTTCAGTACACTTACTTATGGCAAACACCGATTCGACCTTCTCGGTCCACCGTTTCAATCCGATCGGTCCTTCGGTTCCATCAAATTCCAAAGGTTTGCAGGCAGTGAATTCTTTGTAGGTGCATCCTACACGATTTCCTGTACTGCTAGATCCAAGGTTATTGTTGGTATGTAGCGCAGCCTGTACTGCGGCTATGTTTGAAGCTAGAAAAGTACGGAATTCCTCTTCATTCATATTCACGGTGTGTCGAGTAGTCGGTGCCATTTCCTTCAAAATAGTTAAATGGAACAAGTTAATCATACAGAATATTAAGAGTAGTTAATAGTATTTCGTAGCATAATATGAACTCATTTATAAAAGCTTTTTCTTCATATTAGCATTTTATAAGTTTAAATTCGGGTAGTACCTACCCGTTAAGTTCATACTTAGTAGCTAATATACAATTCAACTACTACAATTCTATATGAAAAACTGATTATAATAATATTTTGCGTTCAAACTTTTTCACAATATTTTACAAACTTACAATACCGCTTATTTTACATATAGCATGAAATATAGCACACAATAAATTTGATACAAGATGGTTGTGAAGATAATTCTAGCTAGTACACAAGTCGTTCAGCAAAGGCAATAAAGACACGTAATTCATACGTCCAGAAACAAGTCATGCATTCTGGTTTTACTAGGATTACTTCCCATCCTTGGTCTTGTGGAACATAACCGTTATGGTCGTTGATAAGACAGCGTGTTGTAACATTGTCAAAGGGACGAGGGTTACGTAATGTCCAACAGTCCCGTAACAATCTAAAAACCTCATTTCTTACCCCAATTACCGACTCCGTCACTTGTGGGAATGTTTTGTTTAATAGTTGTAGCCCGATGTTCTTGTTCTCACTTTGGTGAGAAGCGAACATTACTAATCCGTAAGCATAACATGCTTCTTTATGTTGCATGTTAGCCGCTTTTTCTAAATCACGAAGTCCAATATTCGGATATATTGAGTCAAAATAATTTCTTAACCCATTGCGTAAAATAGCATTTGGGTTCCCCGCAATATATGCGTCAAATTAACACATCGTAACTTATGGATTTCCCAATGTGATATCCCCCATCTTTCGAACGAAAGCCTTTTATAAACCAAGGCATTCTTAGAACGTTCTTCGAATGTCTTACAAACTGATCTCGCCTTAAATAGTTGTGCCGAAGAATTCTGACCGACTCTAGACAAGATTTCATCAATCATGTCTCCGGGTAGGTCTCTTAAAATATTGGGTTGTCTATCCATTTTGTGTTTTTATACTGTAAAATAGATAAGAGTTAGATTCATAAAAAAAATACTTATTAATACAAGCAATTTTTACATATATCATAAAGCATAAGCACACTATATTACATATATTACACCACACGAATACAACTATCTTATTCCGACTCGCTTGTTTCTTCTTCTTCGGTTTTGGTTCGTTTTGCCAAGTTTCTAGGGATATATGATGTTCCCCTAATACGAGCCGTCGTTTTACACATTGGTTTAGAAAAACCTGGTGGTTTAGAGGTTCCCGGGTCATTGTTACAACTTAAGGACTTCGGGGGTTGACGATACATATAAAGTTCATCGGGGTTGGAATTAGATTTCTCTATTTTTATGCCCTTTCCCTTATTATTTTCTTTTGCCTTTTTAAATTCAGTTGGGGTAATTTCTATAACATCATCGGAATTCTCGTCGGAATCCGATTCATCGGAGAATTGGTAATCCTCCCAATATTTTGCTTCCTGGGCGGAAACACCATTGACCATAATTAACCTTGGTCGGTTGGTTGGAGATTTTCTTTTACTTAACCGTTTTATTATTTCCCCCACCGGTTCTATTTCTTCATCCGATTCCAATTCTTCTTCCGGTTCCGATTCTTCTTCCGGTTCCGACTCTTCTTCCGGTTCCTCTTCGGGAACTTGTGAATCAGTCCACGAATCATTCCAATTTACATTTGACTCTTCATTATTATTAGGTGAGTCAATGGGACTTGTTCTAGAGGTAGACATCTATCACATAATATCAAACGCGTTAAGAGATTAATATATCACATAATATTCACATGTTAAAAATATATAGTTTCCAACAAAATTTGTTAAGCAATCATTTTTCAAGTAAACACGGTCGAAGTCCAGACTCACTAATGCATCCTAACAAACTCGATAAGACACACTAATGCAAAATTCTGGTTCTCTAAGACCAACGCTCGGATACCAACTGAAATGTCCCGTTCTTATTGATTAAAAACGTTCCATATTAATTGATTTCGTTGCGAGGTTTTGACCTCTATATGAGACGTTTTTCAAAGACTGCATTCATTTTTAAAACAAACCATAACCTTTATTTCATAGATAAAGGTTTTAAAAAGCTTTACGTAGATTATCAAATAATGATAATCTAAAATATCCTGTTTACACACGACCATTACATAATGGTTTACAATACAAATATGTTACAACAAAATAAGTTTCTTGAATGCAGTTTTTACACAATATCATACAAGCATGGACTCCAAATCTCGTCCTTATTTAAGTATGCGACAGCGGAAGCTCTTAATAATCACCTGAGAATAAACATGCTTAAAACGTCAACAAAAATGTTGGTGAGTTATAGGTTTAACCTATATATATCAAATCATAATAATAGACCACAAGATTTCATATTTCAATACACATCCCATACATAGAGATAAAAATCATTCATATGGTGAACACCTGGTAACCGACATTAACAAGATGCATATATAAGACTATCCCCATCATTCCGGGACACCCTTCGGATATGATATAAATTTCGAAGTACTAAAGCATCCGGTACTTTGGATGGGGTTTGTTAGGCCCAATAGATCTATTTTTAGGATTCGCGTCAATTAGGGTGTCTGTTCCCTAATTCTTAGATTACCAGACTTAATAAAAAGGGGCATATTCGATTTCGATAATTCAACCATAGAATCTAGTTTCACGTACTTGTGTCTATTTTGTAAATCATTTATAAAACCTGCATGTATTCTCATCCCAAAAATATTAGATTTTAAAAGTGGGACTATAACTCACTTTCACAGATTTTTACTTCGTCGGGAAGAAAGACTTGGCCACTAGTTGATTCACGAACCTATAACAATATATACATATATATCAAAGTATGTTCAAAATATATTTACAACACTTTTAATATATTTTGATGTTTTAAGTTTATTAAGTCAGCTGTCCTCGTTAGTAACCTACAACTAGTTGTCCACAGTTAGATGTACAGAAATAAATCGATAAATATTATCTTGAATCAATCCACGACCCAGTGTATACGTATCTCAGTATTGATCACAACTCAAACTATATATATTTTGGAATCAACCTCAACCCTGTATAGCTAACTCCAACATTCACATATAGAGTGTCTATGGTTGTTCCGAAATATATATAGATGTGTCGACATGATAGGTCGAAACATTGTATACGTGTCTATGGTATCTCAAAATTACATAATATACAATACAAGTTGATTAAGTTATGGTTGGAATAGATTTGTTACCAATTTTCACGTAGCTAAAATGAGAAAAATTATCCAATCTTGTTTTACCCATAACTTCTTCATTTTAAATCCGTTTTGAGTGAATCAAATTGCTATGGTTTCATATTGAACTCTATTTTATGAATCTAAACAGAAAAAGTATAGGTTTATTGTCGGAAAAATAAGTTACAAGTCGTTTTTTTAAAGGTAGTCATTTCAGTCGAAAGAACGACGTCTAGATGACCATTTTAGAAAACATACTTCCACTTTGAGTTTAACCATAATTTTTGGATATAGTTTCATGTTCATAATAAAAATCATTTTCTCAGAAAAAACAACTTTTAAATCAAAGTTTATCATAGTTTTTAATTAACTAACCCAAAACAGCCCGCGGTGTTACTACGACGGCGTAAATCCGGTTTTACGGTGTTTTTCGTGTTTCCAGATTTTAAATCATTAAGTTATAATATCATATAGATATAGAACATGTGTTTAGTTGATTTTAAAAGTCAAGTTAGAAGGATTAACTTTTGTTTGCGAACAAGTTTAGAATTAACTAAACTATGTTCTAGTGATTACAAGTTTAAACCTTCGAATAAGATAGCTTTATATATATGAATTGAATGATGTTATGAATATCATTACTACCTTAAGTTCCTTGGATAAACCTACTGGAAAAGAGAAAAATGGATCTAGCTTCAACGGATCCTTGGATGGCTCGAAGTTCTTGAAGCAGAATCGTGACACGAAAACAAGTTCAAGTAAGATCATCACTTGAAATAAGATTGTTATAGTTATAGAAATTGAACCAAAGTTTGAATATGATTATTACCTTGTATTAGAATTATAACCTACTGTAAGAAACAAAGATTTCTTGAGGTTGGATGATCACCTTACAAGATTGGAAGTGAGCTAGCAAACTTGAAAGTATTCTTGATTTTATGTAACTAGAACTTGTAGAATTTATGAAGAACACTTAGAACTTGAAGATAGAACTTGAGAGAGATCAATTAGATGAAGAAAATTGAAGAATGAAAGTGTTTGTAGGTGTTTTTGGTCATTGGTGTATGGATTAGATATAAAGGATATGTAATTTTGTTTTCATGTAAATAAGTCATGAATGATTACTCATATTTTTGTAATTTTATGAGATATTTCATGCTAGTTGCCAAATGATGGTTCCCACATGTGTTAGGTGACTCACATGGGCTACTAAGAGCTGATCATTGGAGTGTATATACCAATAGTACATACATCTAAAAGCTGTGTATTGTACGAGTACGAATACGGGTGCATACGAGTAGAATTGTTGATGAAACTGAACGAGGATGTAATTGTAAGCATTTTTGTTAAGTAGAAGTATTTTGATAAGTGTATTGAAGTCTTTCAAAAGTATATAAATACATATTAAAACACTACATGTATATACATTTTAACTGAGTCGTTAAGTCATCGTTAGTCGTTACATGTAAGTGTTGTTTTGAAACCTTTAGGTTAACGATATTGTTAAATGTTGTTAACCCAATGTTTATAATATCAAATGAGATTTTAAATTATTATATTATCATGATATTATCATGTATGAATATCTCTTAATATGATATATATACATTAAATGTCTTTACAACGATAATCGTTACATATATGTCTCGTTTAAAAATCATTAAGTTAGTAGTCTTGTTTTTACATATGTAGTTCATTGTTAATATACTTAATGATATGTTTACTTATCATAGTATCATGTTAACTATATATATATCCATATATATGTCATCATATAGTGTTTACAAGTTTTAACGTTCATGAATCACCGGTCAACTTGGGTGGTCAATTGTCTATATGAAACATATTTCAATTAATCAAGTCTTAATAAATTTGATTGCTTAACATGTTTGAAACATTTAATCATGTAAATATCAATCTCAATTAATATATATAAACATGGAAAAGTTCGGGTCACTACACCGATGCTGAAGCTGTTCTACTCTTTCACAAGGGTATAAAACTCAGACTATGCTGAGATCTTATGGGATCTGGTTCAGGCACAAGTTGACAAAACAAGGAGTTCATATATTCCTTGTGAAAGGTTTTTCTGTATTTTCATTCATGATGCTTTAAATACTTGCAGAAATGCCAATATTCATGTTCCAGGTACACAGAGTATACAGATAGTACGTTTTGGGGAGGTGAAGATGAACACCTCGGTGATTTCTGATAATCAATTCACGGTACCAATACTAGATTGGTTGGTGAGGTTAGTTAATCCCTTAGATGCCAGAATCTATGTATACTATGAGGCGGTAGGGATACCTCTTCCGAACCCAGCACAACAAGAACCAGTTGAACCCACTGAGGTTCAAGCCCTAGAGGTTGTAGAAGAACCCGTAACTCATTTCAGAACATCTTCCACCTCACTTAGGGTTAACCTAAAAATACCTAAGGTTATCCGACCTTCTCAACCCGTGAGGATCAGAGAACCTAGTACACTAAGGATTGAACCTACCCTATCCAATACACCTGAGGGGAGTGAGACTGATTCTTCAGCAACTGATTCATCTCCCGAATTAACAAAGAAGAGGACACATTATATCCCTGATGAGATGGTTCAGAATTCGCCAACCCAACGAGTAACTAGATCTAAGACTTCGACTCCTATCGTCCGCCAAACAGTTACTCCAACCATTGGTGATACGGAACATGACTTAGATCCAACTAGGTCACCTTCACCCAAAAATAACAATGATCCCTACACTAAATGAAGCGCAAGCTTCGGTAGGCAAGACAGCTGAAAGCAAGGATGCTAAAAAGGCCACTAAGCTCATCCAATCTAAACAGGATTTAACAATAAATCCTATCGGCAAAGGTGCTTCGGCATCTCAAAAGGAAGTAAAGTCTTCCTCTGCAGTAAAGTCTGTGTTGACTCAATCGATTGAGGAAACTCAATCATTGAAGTCCAGAACGGCCGAAGGGGAGCCGAAAAACCTTGAAAAGGCACCCTGCGTATCAGCCAGAAATCCTCTTGACATACTTCATCCTAGTGATGTCATATTGCCTCAACGTCCAACAGGGCCTGGAGGTCCGGATTATCTTGATGAGGGAGATCTGCCGCATCCCATGAAAATGAGTCAACATGACATTTCTTAAGAAAATTTATCAGACTTTTAGTAGACCGTTCCTTTGGTTCAAGAAATTAATCCATTGGTTCAAACCACTTCTCTTCCGGATCTTGAAACTCAGGGTTTGGTTGATGATTCTGTAACTGAAAGAGATGTACCACCTCATGGTACATTAATGACTTCAGGAGTCGGGGATACAATCTCCGCAAGAGAAAAAATGACGGATAGTTTTACTACTTTGTCAGAGTCCCATGAGACTAAAGTCATAGAGGCGGATGATTTGAAAGAATCTTCGCCGGTGACAACTGTGGTTGTTACCCAACCTCCATCAGAAGGGATCAATATAAATCTGACTAGTAGTACATAAAGCCCTATATATAAGAATAATACCGCACTTTTATCCTTACCCGCCCTCACGGCAAACCAAACACTTTCACCGACATCATCTGCAACTGCTCTTGGTTACACTGTTGTTTCACCAACTGGGTCACCTTCTCGAACTTCTAATAGATATGGATTTCAATATCTCTCTGATAATGAGGTGAAGGAACTATACCTTGCTGAATTTTCCAAACGGACTGATCTTGATGAAGTTCGTGATACAATGGTGATTTATCTTGACCAAGCAAGGGTAGTGTTTCCTCTATCACCATGTAAGTCACCTGAACCAATACATATGCATGACCATGATGATTTCGATCCTGACAATCTTCATGAGGGGAAGAATAGACATGGTTACGGGTCCGGTGCTTTTCAACGCTCAACGTATGAAGCTGGTTGGTCTAGTCAACATTGGGGAAATTACGATGTAGTTGATATTTTTGATTCTAAAAGTGATGAAGTTGAGGAGTTTTAATGTGATAGTTTTCTAGATGAAACAGTTAATCAGAGGGAAGGTGACTTAGGAATGTTAATGATTATGGATACTTTTGAACAAACGGAGTATAGGTCAGCACCAGAGGATAATCGTAACTTTGATAATATCAAGGACATTTTGAAGGGGATGAGTGTTGTGAATGAATTTAATGAACATCAATTTGTCAACATTACATCATCCTTTCCAAATATCTGAGATTTTTCTTGATCGTGATGTTGATTACCAACTATGTGATGATGAGGAGAAGCTGATTCTTCGTTCACCATTCATTAAACAACAAGCTTACAAGATCTATGGTGATTCTGATCTCGTCCTTACAGCCTCAATGTGTGTTCTTGGTGCATGGAAATATCATAAGAAACCAGAATACCTTAAAGCTTATCTGAATGTTCGAAACAAGTTTAAGTTGAAGAATGAAGAAAAACTTCAAGAACAACAAAATTCATAGATCAAAAGCATAAACAAGATCTTGATGATCAACAAGGATGGTGTGAAGATGCCACTTTTCTACGTGACGAGAATGGATGATGAGGACTATCAGTTCTCAGAGGCAGATTTTGATAATCTAAAGATGGACGACATTATCTTCATCTACAATTACTTAACTGATCTGGATGAATCTACGACAATTTATCATGCTACTGCAATGAAGGCGGTCTGCAGATTTATTCTTGATTATATGAGATGAATGTCAGTTCATGATTTTCAGATGGGGTTGGAATCCGGACACAAAAAGATTGGAATCAAACAACCTAATCAAATAATTGATGGATTGCGATATATGTCCTTGCTTGAAGTAAGTGATTGTCCATATGGGTTTGTATTTTTCAACTTTCACTACACAAAGGTCTTCATCAAAGTTTCAGACTTCAGGAAATACTCAGACGGAACATTGATGTATGCTTTTAAATTTTTAAGATGGAGACCGATCAACAAATGCTATTCAACAGAAGATAATGAGATTGTTAATTACATTCTCACAAGGTTGAATAGTCGTCTCAAAACAAGGGTGAATATAAGAAGATATGAGAGACTCAGAGGATTCAAATCAAAGGTTCTTTTCAGAGGAACAAAGTTCCTTTAGATGATTCTGATAGGATTACATTGTAATTTTCACATTTAAAACTAAGGGGGAGATTGTTAGGACCTCGAAATGTATATAGTGTTAATGTGAAACAAGCCTAAATGATGGTTCCTTAAAAGAGGGCTATATAAGGAACCTTAGTAGTCCTAATTAGATAGCCATTGTATTGTAAGAAGTTGTGGAATGTAAATTTCGAGTCTGTTCTTACCAAACCGAGTCTCACTCAATCTTATCACATCTTCAGTTCTCACTATCATCTGACCTATCAGTTACAGATTCTTTCTAAATCTTAAGAATTAACTTATATACATGCTATTTGTTTGCCTGACTTATTTACATATAGAGATGGGTCATTTGGTCAAAATTTAAATGGGTCATTTGGTCATAAAGTGCAGTAGTTCAAATTACATCAAACACTTATATATTAAACTCTTTGGTCATAAAATGCAATAGTTTAAACCAAAATAGGTCATTTGGTCATATATACTTCAGTTTATAAAATACATTAGTTTAATGTATAAATGGATCATTTGGTCATATATACCATAGTTTATAAAATACATTAGTTTAATGTATAAATGAGTCATTTGGTTCTCAAATACAGTAGTTTAAACTAAATGGGTCATTTGGTCGTAAAATACAGTAGTTTAAACTAAATGGGTCGTTTGGTAAATGGGTCATTTAGTGATATATAATATATTTTGTAAAATATAGTGTAGTTTAATATATAAATGAGTCATTTGGTCATAAATAAAGTACTTTTATATATATTGTAGTTTAGTACTTTTGGGCAAATAGGTCAAATTTGCAGTATAACAAAATGGGTCAACTGCATTTAGTTAATCCGATCATAAGAACTAAGGGTCTTTGGTGATGGTTATCCATGTGTAAAATCTTAGATTTCATTATCAATATGTCTTTATGTATAAAACTACTTATGTATAAAGCTACTTTACTTAAATCATCACACTTTCTATAAAACTCATAAAATAGTGTTCGCGAAATCGAAGACCTTAATATATAATTTATAAAGCATGTTTAGACTTGCATTTACGAGTTTATTTGTTGTCATTTGCTCGACAACTATATAACAATATTCTATGATTGTGTCCGTTACTAAACCCACACAAATAATATAATGTTTCACATTGAGTACTTTCTAACTAATACTTGCAAGGTCCCATAAAGTAGCTCCGCGAATTCGTGGGCATTAAGTAGTACTTTTATATATAACTCCTATCCCTTAAAAAACTCGTTAATAAGTGTAATTTTTTTTCCAAATATATCCGTTAAAAATGATCATCTTTCTTCCTATTCATTTCTTTTCCTTATTTTACTTCTCAAACAATATCGGGAACATAGTCGTATAATTATTATTTTTTCAAGAAAATTGCATGAACCTCATATTTTTACACATTACACAAATGAATTAAATCAATAGCATAAAAAGAGAGAGAAAGAAGAGACATAAATCTTCTATAGTACTGCGAATTATTATAAGGAAAATCCATGAGTCCGGATAGTTTGTTTGGAGTGAAGTTAAGTATATTTAAAGTGATCTCAAAGTCAAACATATTTATGCATAAATAATTAATTCACCAAATTATATTTTTATTAAATTTAATTTTGTTTGTAATATGGGAGTACCAAATCAACGAGCATATTCGGGGATCAGCTTGTTAGGTCCCGATTACATGTTTAGAAGCAGATATTGAATGATTGATGAATGTAGAATAGGGCCGGTCTTGAAAATGTGGATGTCCATTGCGAGATTGTCAAAAATATGCCCTTAACAAAAACTTTTAAACAACAAAAATAAAATATTTTTAAGTATTTGGAATCTAGTCAAACTAGTCGCCATGTACCAACAACGATTTTTAATGAATATATACAATACATTTTGTAGAGAGAAGTGCAATGCAATCTATATGTATTTGAATGTTGATTTTATATGTTTATTGAGTTATATTTGGAATATGAATTCACTAGCTTTGCTCTTATTTTTCTGTTTTTAATAACATAAGATTTATACAGGGTATTTTATAGGAAAAATTTGACTACTTTTCAAGTTCTTATTAGAATTCAATAAATGAAATATATTGATTAAAAAATAACTATAACATGTAATCCTAATACCATTCTGATCGCTACTGCCAACTACTGCCGTTGAAGCTGCATCGAGCCATCGTTGGATCGGCGGCGTTGCTAGCGGCCGCGGTTGGTGGCGTCCTTGAAACACCGTCCACCAAAATGCTATGCAATGATATTTTGTACCACAGAGGTGGTGCCTTTATGTGTTTGTACCACAAGTATTAAAACTTATATATTGTATTAATTAATTAATTTAGGTGAGTCCATTTAATGGTAAATGGGTATGTAATGGATACCAGTGCGTGTGATACATGAAGAAGTTGTTGAGGTGACATTGATGTGGCACAATGTGGTTGTTTGACGGGTGTCATGTATAAGAGTAGTTTAATACTAATAGTTTATAAGATTACGAATTATGAATAAAAAAAAATTAGTAAAAATATATTGTGAATAAAAGTCTCACGCATTATTACGTACTATTCATCCTCACACACACACACACACACACACACCACTTTTTTAACCATTTATAATTTTGTCTCACAAATTCACAATTATACCCCAAGATTAATCTAGGGAGTTGAACTTATATTATTATTCTAAGTATAATTAAGAGTATAATAGATAATTAGGTGTACATAGAGCAAAAAGTGGTACGTGAACCTCCCAAACATTTTAGCGATAAGGAAGATATTAATTTTCTGTTTTTATAGATAATAACAATAAAATATGATAAAAATAATTTATTAATTTGATGGGCGCGTGAACTCATCCCATCGATATACTCCCCTAGCCTTTATTATTTTATTATAAAATAAAAATAAAATAATCAAAGAAAAGGCAATAGTGGTCAGGGCCAACGTTTCTATCATACCCAATTACCCATTACTTTCCCTCTTACCATCTTCTTCATCTCACGTGCAAGTTAAATTAAACTTTACTCAAAAATTCTAATTTTTCTTTCAAAAATTCAGAAAAATGATCTTGAAAATTTGCCCCTGAATTTGTGATGCACAGTGCGGTTGCACATGCCGTCGTAACCTAGGCCCGACCCTGTTGTAGAACAAATACAAACAGGTAAAACGTCCAGAAGCAAGTAAATGGACAGAGAGAAAACAAATGAATTCCACAGCTTCTTAAACTCGTATGAAGTATATTGCCCTCATCTATACCCATTTTACAATAAGTGTGTCTCACAATTTACACTACGAAACTAGAACTTGGGCTTCTAACAATCTCCCCCTTAGTGTTAATTGCGAAAGAAAAAAAATACTCCTAATCGTTAATCCCTTTAGAACTTTATTTGTTTGAAACTAATATTTGATGAAAAGTTTTTCAACTTCTCATATTTCCTCATGTTCGGACGCATAATCAGTCTGCTTTGGATTTGGTGTATTAGAGACTTGGTTATCTCTTTTTCTTCATTAAGATTACACCAGTTATTAAGCTTGATCTCTAAGAACATTAGTGCAAACCGCCGTTTACCGTCTTGGTATCTTTTTAAATATGATGTTCTCAAATATCTTCTACTAATTGGAGTTAGTGAAGACGAATCCTTCTGGTTCTGCAACTACATGTAGCATTGGCCATAGTTCAAGGTCTTTGACATATCGATTTAGTGCCGATATTCTAATCTTCCTTTGCATAGATTCAAGGCTTAACTGAAAATCATCAATCACGACCCATTTCATGGACACCTTTGTAAACCTCTGAACATCCTTTATTGCTATTAAATGTTAAATTTGAGTTTCTTCAAGATTCACCAAGTAGTTATAGATAAATCTGATATCCTTTATCCTTAATTGTTTAAAATCAGCTTCAGAGAATCTGTATTCCTTTCTGTCTGCACGAACCACAAAGAGTAGAGGCATTCTTATATTTGTTTGATCAATAATTACTATCTTGTTAATCTGAGTTAGTTCATGTTGTCTTTGCTCCTTAATGTCATCCTCATCTCTGATTCGGTAGATATTTCTGATTTTAAGTAATCATTAAGGAATTTCTCTTTCTTGTAAAATAACATGCTCCAAGTACTTTCATATATTCAGGTTTCTTGATGTCGTCACTTACTGAATATCTGATACGCTTGTTCTTCAAGAAACTGTGATTTGATAATCTTTTCTTCTTCTTCATCCTCAAGTACAAAGTTAGCATCTCTGATCAGCTAAATTTCAGTATCTTGAAATGATATCTTCACATTTGGTGGTGTAGATGTATCATCTTGATTGTAGAGATCATTCACTAAGTTTTGACAGAACTCCTCTGAAGGAATTTGGATATTCACAAATTGATGTAAAGAGAACGAATCCTCTTGTTGCTTAAGCTAATTATAAAATTCCCCATCATTCATTATCTTTAAGCTTTGTTGATTTAAATCCCCGTCATCAACATGTAGTTCATCAAGCCTTATCACTTCTAGTTCTCCGTAGTTCATTAAGTCATCTTGATTTCCACTATGATTACCCTTTGAAGTTCGCACATCCTCATATCTTTGTGTAGACGAAGTACCCATCTTAAATTTAGATCCACCTGTTCTATTCTCCCCCTCATGACGATTCTCAGGATTATAATCATCATGCTCGTTTGTTGGTAAAACAACATGTGATTTGCATGAAGTTATACTAAATGCTCGTCGTGCTTGTTGTAGAAAAATAACATAGGCCTACCTGAGTTCATAAAGAGCAGGTTGAGTCTGAGCACGCGAAATGTAAAATGTTTCTAACTC
This sequence comes from Rutidosis leptorrhynchoides, assembly GCF_046630445.1. NCBI lineage: Eukaryota > Viridiplantae > Streptophyta > Magnoliopsida > Asterales > Asteraceae > Rutidosis > Rutidosis leptorrhynchoides. The sequence goes on from NC_092334.1 coordinate 202,259,728, forward strand.
ATCGTATGTCAAAGAATATAGATATGAGATGGAGTCAACTTGATTATTTGAGGATGATGATGCTGGAAGTGATGTTGTTGTTGTTGTTGCTGATGTTGATGTAGTTGTTTGATTTGTCATGAGGACGGGTTTTTTTTTATTTGAAATTGGTGGTTGTGGTATGGAGACGATCGCCGGTGTGGTAAGAAAATTTTGATCCCAAGGAAAAGTAGGACCTTCACAAAACATTCTAGATTTTGAAAAATTCAAGCTAGTTGTTTACAACAATCTTCACTTTTCCATTTCTTAAATGACAATTCTACCCCTAGGGTTTCCTTTGTAGTGACCCGAACTTTTCCATGATTATATATTATATGAGATTAATATTTACATGAATAAATGTTTCCAACATGTTAAGCAATCAAACTTGTTAAGACTTGATTAACTGAAACGGATTTTGTGTTAACGTTTGACCACCCAGTTTGTCCGATGATTCACGAACGTTATAACATGTATATGACATGATATTATATATATGAACATATATATATATATGTTTAACATGATGAAATGATAATTAAGTATGTCATTATGTATATTCACAATGAACCTTATACATAAAACAAGACTACTAACTTAAGAAATCCAAAACGATATCTATGCATAACGATTATCGTCGTAATAACGTCTTAATATTTATATATCATATTAAGATACATTAGTACATCATGTTATCATGATAATGTAACAATTTGACATCTCATTAGATTTAATAACAATGGGATTAATTACATTTAACGAAATCGTTAACTTAAAGGTTCCGAAACAATATGTACATGTAACGACTAACGATGACTTAACGACTCAGTTAAAATGCATATACATATAGTGTATTAAGATGTATTAGTACACTTTTGAAAGACTTCATGACACATATCAAAGTACTTCTACCTAACAAAAATGCTTACAATTTGATATGCGAGCAGTGGCGTACGAAATACTATTATTATTTATTACGAAATGCGATACAAATTACACAAGTTTTATATAATTTATTTACAGATGGATATACCTAAACCTTGCTACAAAACTATAGGCAGTTTACCTAATCGTAGAGTAGTATAGTTTTTAGTAAGTCCGGTTCGTTCCACAGGGAGACGGCTTATTTTACACTATATTTTTATATAACTATATTTGTACAAAATATAAATATATATATTACAATTATTATTATTATAAAAGGGGGTTTTACCGTTTAATGACTGGATTGTCGATTTTATATTTTAAGCGAAGCTTAAAGTAAATGACGATATTTAACTAACGATAAAATAAATAACAATAATTAAAATAACAATAAATAACAGTACGAGCAAATATGAAATAAAATATATTATGCTTATTTAAACTTCCGTACTCATGATGTTTGACGTTTTGATTTTAATTTATTACCCTGGGTTAATTGTTCTTTGTCCTGGATTATTTGATAAGTCCATCTGGTTTTGTCCATAATAGTCCATCGGTCATAATTATAAAGTGCGAGGGTCTTCGCCAAATTAACCTTATACCCGAAGTCAAATATTCCAAATAATTAGGGACTTAAACTGTAATAAGTTTTTAATACATTGTTAATGATTACACCAGGTTATCGACTGCGTGTAACCCAAAGTTTTAATACTTTATTAACAATTACACCAATTTCCCTTGAATGTAATCCACCCCTATTTTAATGAGTCCATTAACTATTAATCCATCTCCGTGTCCGGTCAAATGAATAATTATTAGTATTTATAAATATCCCGCCCACCGTACCCAGTCAAGCGTATGTGGTTATATATAGATACGTCAAATTATAAATCTCTATAATAAATTAACAAGATATCATTTAGTTAATCAAATATAAAGCCCATTAATAGCCCATAGTCCAATTTCCACAAGTGTCGGTCTTTTGTCCAAACCCCAATTATGGTTCAAAGCCCAATAACCCCGTCTTAATAATTAGCCCAACATCACGATTACTTCGGCCCAAATAAGCATAATAATAACTTAAGTACGATACATAATTAAAAAGGGAGAATTTAGCTTACAGTGATTATTAATCGCGTAGTGTTACAGGGACTGAGTTTTGACTTTAAAACCCGTAAAATCACCTTTACATTACCCAAACTAACTAATATAAAATTAAACTATATTATATTATATTATATTATATTATATTATATATATATATATATATATATATATATATATATATATATATATATATATATTAACAGAGAGAATTGAGAATGGATGGGGTGGTTTTTTCGTCGAGCAGAAGCCTGATATTTATAGGCATATTTCCTGATTCTGATGCCCATGCGAGTGCATGGGGTTTTAGTGCAAATCTCATGCACTCGCATGGGTTTTATGCCTATTTCCCATGCGATCGCATGGCCGTCAGATCCAGCTCACATATTTTTTGTTTTCTTGCTTGTCAACATATTATTATATATATATAATATATATATAATTTATATTAATTATATATATATTATATTATATTCTTGTGCATAGTTGACTCGTAATTTTAGGATCGTTTACTCGCTCGTTGATGCTCGGTTCCAAATTTTCGAACGTCCTTTCGTACGCGAAGATATTTTATACTTTGCGTTCCACGACTTGTACTCTTGTCATTTTTAGACGTTTCTTATCAATAAATTGAACCACTTGGATTGTAACTTGTACATTTGAACTTTTTGGTCATTTGCGTCTTCAAATCGTCATTTTTGTCTTTCGTCTTCGCACTTATTTATTTAAACGATTATTACATAAAAATAGAACAATTGCAACTAAAAGCTTTACATATTGGAAGGATATTGCTATGAAATATATGTTCATTTAGAGCACTATCAAATATCCCAACACTTGAACGTTGCTTGTCCTCAAGCAATACAGAACTTGAAATTAAATCACACTTCACTCGAATCACTTTTTTTATTCTCACACTTTATACATCAGTGATTTTGATACGACGGTATAAACAATGATAGTAACGATGTGGTTTATAGTCCCACATGACTTATAAAATTTAGATCCTTTTAAGGAAATTGGATCTTTATGAAAACATTTGATCTTTTGAAAATTCATTCTAGCTTTTACCCTAGATAAGTTTTCCGGAATAACCCTTCACCGGTGTTTGCAAAATATTTTTGTAGATTTTGTGGGTTTCATATTTTAAAATTTTAGCTCAAAACTTGCGGTTTTGTGTCACCCACTTGCTAACCTTGTATTAGGAAAGCACACGTCCAGTTTACTTGTCCCGTATATTACCTTTCGGTAAACTACCGTCCGGTTGTAAAGGAAAGCGTTGAACAAACAACTGTTAAGGCGATGTCTAATGACATGCAGATGTTCATGGTCCACAACGTGTCGGATGCAATTACTATCCTTTGTAGGTGCAATGGTAAAGATCACCCTATAATTTTTTTTAGTCTGGAACAAGGTCCTGTCTTCGAGCATGCTATGCAACCACCGTTCTTACAGTTGACACTCGATTTGGTTCAGGTGACCTAATGAATTCCGGGTGAATTCTCAGGATTTTACGTTCAATGGTAATGAAAGCGTTGAAAATAGGTTTTTCAGAAAACAAATCGGTTTTATTTTGATCAAAATATTTTCTCATTCAAGCTCGAGTTTAGATATCATCGAATTCCATGAGTTTGTAATTCTCAATCTTTAAGGTCAATATCAAGGATTGAGTAATATCAGACTTAAATGCTGATTTTTAATCTTTTAAGGAGATATCCTTTCTAGGGGTCTGATTCATTAGTCTTATGAAGCTAATTTGCACGGCGCCCTCCCCATTTTACGAGACAGATCCTCTCATAGATAGGATAAGTCTGACCACTTGGCGACCCTGTTTGATGATGAGGTCCGTGAATTTCCTGCTGATTTTAGAGATGACTTTTCTAGATTTTTCATCAACCTACAGCTGGTCTGGACGACAACTTCTTGACCTAAATCAAGAAGAGCGTGTATTTTTCTGAAGACTTTACTTCATTTTAATGATGGAATTGATTCATCATGTAGATCCATCTTTTCTTCCATTTATATTACAATTTACCGGGTAAAATAGTTAATTTTGTCCAAAACAAAAGCACATGCAATAACTTTACAGAAATATGTGATAGATAGTCTTTAATTGAATAACTTGGTACATTCTCCCCACAATTGACTTTTATTTATTTTTTTCTTTGCCTTTTTATTCTCCTTTATTCCATTTTAAATGAATTCAAACATTTTGTGTTGTTTCTCAATTTATGTTCTCTCCGAGGTAACAATAATTTCGGTATTATTACCTAGTTTTATCGTTCATAAATATTTATAAACATAATTTTGATTTCATTTAGTTGAAAATTTTTCAAATTTTCACAAAATTTGGCAATTAAACCAAGTGTAAACCCGAGAGAATTTATAACCCTTTCTCATACTTGAGATCATGCAATGCCCTCATTTGCATGAAATCAGACTATAATTATAAATTCATGAGGGTGATTAGTGTAGAAAAGTGATTAAAAATACCCAGTTTGTAATTACAAAGCTCGTCGAATGATAGATGACGTCTCATCGTTCATTACTTTCGTTATTTTATCACACATGTTTTTCTTTAAAAATGGTTGCTTTTCTAAACTGTTTGCTAATTTTTGAAAATGCGTCTTTTACCCTTACTCATTGTGCATTTTTATTAACGAGTTATGCACTAACCCGAACCCCTAATTTAACGTTAAGTGGGGTTAGACTTCCCCACACGTAGCTGAAAACATGTGAAGTCAGTAGAATAAGTTTCACGAATTAAAATAGTGAGCCAGTTATTTACATCTCGGGTGGTATAAAATATATCAATGGATTTAAAGTTTAGACCCACCCGATTGTCACTACTTAATTCTTTTTTAAGTGTAGCTTTCAGTAAATGGATATGTCTCTTTTCTGGTTCTTGGTCAAATGGATCGTTATACACCGACATACATATTTCTATAGGGTGGACAATTCCTAACTTTTCTTTCCGTTCATTCTTGGGATCAAAGGTTTCACCTCTATTACCCAATTGGGTGAAATCCGAGGTGTCATTATCTATTACAACTCGTAGTTCATCTTCAGTAGATGACTCATCTATTGAGAATATTGGGTTGGAAAGTTGTGGAATGGTGAATTTCGGGATCGAAGCAAATTCTTCTTCTTTATCGGTTTTTATCGGTCCCACTATTTTGGTCTCGGAGGTAAAATTTTCAACGTTATCGTTTTTCCAAGAGTACCAATTTGTCACCCTTACTTCTTCTTCATCCATTGATGGATCGATGATTTCGTCGGTAGAGGCTACTGTGTCGATATGTTGTGAAATTGGTAAAACTGAATAAAAAGTATCATCGGGATAAATGGTGATTTCGGAGCTCTCGAATTCATTAAAATTCGATGATATGAGATTTTCTTGCACACGACTCCTCATATCAACAGGTGTATAGTCTGATAGAGTTTCAGCTTGCCTATTTGCAAACTCTCTCATTTGTTCATTTTGAGCGTCAAATTCTTCTAGTTTGATTTTCATATAATCTAATAATTTTTCAGACACATAATTTTCCTCGTCATCTGGTTGTTGAGTTTGGATATATTCTTGGGAATAATCCCAATTTGAATTGTATTCCTCATAATCATTCCATTCAGGCTCTATGGGTGCATAATTTTCTATAGGAACGTAATAATAACATTCCCATGTTGAGTGATAATCTCCACAGATTTCACAACCAGTTATTGTTTCGTCATTCGTGATCCAAGATTGACCGAACGAATTGTCATCAACACCCTTTTGAGAGTATTGATGAAATTGATTTCGTAGGTTGGAGAATGTTTCCAAAATATTTTCAAAATTTTCCATGATGCGCTTATTACCAAATTTTAGCTACAATGTTGTGCATTTACTAATTATTTTTATTAGTTTCAAAACAAAAAAATATATAAGTTATCAAATTAATAGACTTTTCTACTTTTGCCCACGTTTCGAATAGCCAATAGATGCAGCAGGTAGCCAGGACCCTTTAAATCGGAAGCCCACAACTCGCCACTAACAAATTCGACTATTGCTATGAACCAGAAAATTTGGATGTCTATCAATTTAATTGCTTAAAATAATTTTTCGTCGAAATTTAAAGAAAATAAAAAAAATTCTATATCCTAAAAACTAGAGTGTAGAAATGAAAAAGAAAAAGCGCGTCGAAAACGTCGAAAAATAAAAATAAGAAAGAAAAACGTCGAAACTTAAAAGTCTAAAAATTAAATCTAAAAAGTTGTGTTTAAAGGTATTAAAGCTTAAATGAATTTTATATCCAAAATGACAATAACTTAATTAGTACTAAAATTTATAAACTGCGTCGCAAAATTCTAAAGCGCCTAAATCTTAATCTAAAGAAAAAGCACTTGAGGGATTTTACGTTAAAGCCTAAAAATCTAGAAATATAAAATAACTACGGCAAAACTAAATTTAAAACTAATTACGAACGATAAATATACAAAATAAACAATAAAAATACAAATTATTACTAAAATGATAAAAATACAAATTTTATAAAAAATATTATTTTTATATTATATTTTATAAAAGTATTAAACTATAAATATAAAAACTTAATTAAAATTTTATTAAAACTAATACAAATTATTATTAAATTAAAACCCTAATTAATAATAAATAATAATAATAATAATAATAATAATAAACCCTACTCCGTAATTAATGTCCGAAGTTTCAGTTCTGTCAGAGCAGCTCATGCGACCGCATGAGTTTTCAATGCTCCGTCCATGCGATCGCATGGAAATGGATACCAGGCTTTGTGTTGGGCTTCGACAGGCTTCAGCCCAATTTTTATTTAATTATTATTTTTATTTTTTTTATTTTAATTTATATAAAAGATTTATATAAAATAAAAAAAACTTATATTTTAAAAACTAAAATAGAAATAGAAATACTTTATAATTTTATATATTTTAAACAAACTCTTAAAAATATATATATATTTTTTTCTTTTTAATATTTTAGATTTTTTTATTTTTTTATTTTTTTAAATATTTTTTTATATTTTTACAAATAAAAATATAGCGTTTCGCCGAGTTCCCCTGCAGCGGCACCAAAAACTTGATATGCGAGCAGTGGTGTACGAAATACTATTATTATTTATTACGAAATGCGATACAAATTACACAAGTTTTATATAATTTATTTACAGATGGATATACCTAAACCTTGCTACAACACTATAGGCAGTGTACATAATCGTAGAGTAGTATAGTTTTTAGTAAGTCCAGTTCGTTCCACAGGGAGAAGACTTATTTTACACTATATTTTTATATAACTATATTTGTACAAAATATAAATATATATATTACAATTAATATTATTATAAAATGTGGGGTTTTACCGTTTAATGACTGGTTTGTCGATTTTATATTTTAAGCGAAACGTAAAGTAAATGACGATATTTAACTAACGTTAAAATAAATAACAATAATTAAAATAACAATAAATAACAGTACGAGGAAATATGAAATAATATATATTATGCTTATTTAAACTTCCGTACTCATGATGTTTGACGTTTTGATTTTAATTTATTACCCTGGGTTAATTATTCTTTGTCCTGAATTATTTGATAAGTCCATCTGGTTTTGTCCATAATAGTCCATCGGTCATAATTATAAAGTGCGAGGGTCTTCGCCAAATTAACCTTATACCCGAAGTCAAATATTCCAACTAATTGGGGACTTAAACTGTAATAAGGTTTTAATACATTGTTAATGATTACACCAGGTTATCGACTGCGTGTAACCCAAGGTTTTAATACTTTATTAACAATTACACCAATTTCCCTTGAATGTAATCCACCCCTGTTTTAATGAGTCCATTGACTATTAATCCATCCCCCTGTCCGGTCAAATGAATAATTATTAGTATTTATAAAATCCTGCCCACCGTACCCAGTCAAGCGTGTGCGGTTATATATAGATACGTCAAATTATAAATCTCTATATTAAATTAACAAGATATCATTTAGTTAATCAAATATAAAGCCCATTAATAGCCCATAGTCCAATTTCCACAAGTGTCGGTCTTTTGTCCAAACCCCAATTATGGTCCAAAGCCCAATAACCCCGTCTTAATAATTAGCCCAACATCACGATTACTTCGACTCAAATAAGCATAATAATAACTTAAGTACGATACATAATTAAAAAGGGAGAATTTAGCTTACAGTGATTATTAATCGCGTAGTGTTACAGGGACAGAGTTCTGACTTTAAAACCCGTAAAATAACCTTTACATTACCCAAACTAACTAATATAAAACTAAACTATATTATATATATATATATATATATATATATATATATATATATATATATATATATATATATATATATATATATATATATATATATATATAGTAGACCAATCCATGGATAAGCACTAAATGGGGCACAAACGGGATAAGTAAAATTTCAAAATTTTTTTTTAAAAAACGATCCTTTAATATGCAAATAGAAGAAAACGAAAAAATTTTAAAAAGTTTTTTAACAAAATCGTTCGAAAATCGATGATGACTGGTAAACATCGATGATGAATGGTAAAATTAACCATTCATCTGGTTAATTTATCATTCATTTTGTTCGCGATGAATGATAAAATTAATCAATGCTAAAAAAAGCAGATGAATGGTTAATTTAACCATTCATCTGTTTATGATGAATTATAAAAAAACAAATGAATGGTTAATTTAACCATTCATCTGGTTTTTTTATAGTATTGATTAATTTTATCATTTATCGCGAACAAAATGAATGATAAATTAACCAGGTGAATGGTTAATTTTACAATTCATCATCGATTTTTGAAAGATTTTGAACTTTTTTTTATGAAAAAATTGATTAGAGGTGCATTTTAATGCAGATTTATGAATGTAAAAAAAATTCAAAATTTTTTTTTTTATTTTGCTTATCTCGTTTGTACTCCTTTTAAGCTTATCCATGGATCGTGCCCATATATATATATATATATATATATATATATATATATATATATATATATATATATATATATATATATATATATATATATATATATATATATATATATATATATATATATATTAACAGAGAGAATTGAGAATGGATGGGGTGGTTTTTTCGTCGAGCAGAAGCCTGATATTTATAGGCATATTTCCTTATTCTGATGCACATGCGAGTGCATGGGGTTTTAGTGAAAATCTCATGCTTTCGTATGGGCTCATGCACTCGCATGGGTTTTATGCCTGTTTCCCATGCGATCGCATGGCCGTCAGATCCAGCTCAAATATTTTTTGTTTTCTTGCTTGTCGACATATTATTATATATATATAATATATATATATAATTTATATTAATTATATATATATAATATTATATTCTTGTGCATAGTTGACTCATAATTTTAGGACCGTTGACTCGCGCGTTGATGCTCGGTTTATGTCTCGGTTCCGAATTTTTGAATGTCCTTACATAAAAATAGAACAATTGTTACTAAAAGCTTTACATATTGGAAGGATATTGCTATAAAATATATGTTCATTTAGAGCACTATCACAATTGCATTCTCATTCATTTTCATCAACAATTCTACTAGTATACAACCGTATTCGTACTTGTACAATACACAGCTTTTAGATGTATTTACTATTGGTATATACACTTCAATTATCAGCTCTTAGCAGCCCTCATTTAGTCAACAAACATGTGGAACCAACCATTTGGCAACTAGCATGAAATATCTAACAAAATTACAAACTAATGGAGCCTATATGACTACCCCATATTCACGTGAATGAGGAGTATCACAACACATTCTCATTTCAATTTTCTTGAATCAAACTACTCTATCTCAAGTTCTCTCTTGATGTTCTAAGTGTTCTTCATCAACTTCATCAAAATCTACATCAATCTAGATCAAAAATTCAAACATAAATCAACTTACAAAACAACTACTCAAGAACACATCAAGAGTACTTTCAAGTTTGTAAGTCTACTTCCAAGCTTTCTAATCCATTTCATTAATCATCTAATATCAAGAAACCTTTGTTATTTACAATAGGTTATCTTTCTAATTCAAGGTAATATTCATATTCAAGCTTTGATTCAATTTCTATAACTATAACTATCTTAATTCGAGTAGTAATATTACTTGAACTTGTTTTTAGTATACAACTGTATTCGTACTCGTACAATACACAGCATTTAGATGTATTTACTATTGGTATATACACTTCAATTATCAGCTCTTAGCAGCCCTCATTTAGTCAACAAACATGTGGAACAAACTATTTGGCAACTAGCATGAAATATCTAACAAAATTACAAACTAATTTAGCCTATATGACTACCCCATATTCAAGTGAATGAGGAGCAGCACAAACACATTCTCATTTCAATTTTCTTGAATCAAACTACTCTCTCTCAAATTCTCTCTTGATGTTCTAAGTGTTCTTCATCATCTTCATCAAAATCTACATCAATCTAGCTCAAAAATCCAAATATAAATCAACTTACAAAACAACTACTCAAGAACATATCAAGAACACTTTCGAGTTTGTAAGTCTACTTCCAAGCTTTCTAATCCATTTCAATCAATCATCTAAGATCAAGAAACCTTTGTTATTTACAGTAGGTTATCTTTCTAATTTAAGGTAATATTCATATTCAAGCTTTGATTCAATTTCAATAACTATAACTATCTTAATTCGAGTAGTAATCTTACTTGAACTTGTTTTCGTGTCATGATTCTACTTCAAGAACTTCCAAGGCATCAAAGATCCTCTGAAGCTCAAATTAATTTTTCATCATTTCCAGTAGGTTTACCTACTATACTTGAGGTAGTAATGGTGTTCATAACATCATTCGATTCATATATATAAAATTATCTTATTCGAAGATTATAACTTGTAATCACTAGAACATAGTTTAGTTAATTCTAAACTTGTTCGCAAATAAAGTTAATCCTTCTAAATAACTTTTAAAATCAAGTAAACACATGATTTATATCTATATGATATGCTAACATAATGATTTGCAACATGGAAACACGAAGAACACCGTAAAACCGGACATACGCCGTTGTAGTAAAACCAGAGGCTGTTTTGGGTTGGAAAAATAAAAACTCTCTTAATCTTTGAATATGAAGTTTGTTTTCTGGAAAAATTATATTTCATATGAACATGAAACTATATTCAAAAATCATGGTTAAACTCAAAGTGGAAGTATGTTTTTCAAAATGGTCATCAAGATGTCGTTCTTTCGACGGAAATGACTACCTCTTTCAAAAATGACTTGTAACCTGTATTTCTGACTATAAACTCATACTTTTTCTATTTAGTTTCATAAATTTTAGTTCATTATGAAACCATAGCAACTTGATTCACTCAAAACGGATTTAAAACGAAGAAGTTATGGGTAAAACAAAATTAGATATTTTTGCTAGTTTTAGCTACGTGAAACTTTGTAACAAATCTATACTAACCATAACTTAACTAACTTATATTGTATTATACATGTATTCTAACATATATTATGTAATTTTGATAGACCATAGACACGTATACAATGTTTTGACATATCATATCGACGTCATCTATATATATAATTTTGAACAACCATAGACACTCTATATGCGGTAATGCTCGAGTTAGCTATACAGAGTTGAGGTTGATTCCAGAATAATATATATACCTTGAGTTGTGATTGAGTCTGAGATTTGTATACACTGGGTCGTGGATTGATTTGAGATAATATATTGATTTATTTCTGTACCACTAACTGTGGACAACTAATAGTGGGCTACTAACGTTGGACTGTTAACCTAACAAACTTAAATTGTTAAAACGTAATAAAAAATGTTGTGAATATATTTCGATCATAGTTTGATATATATGTATATATTTGTTATAGGTTCGTGAATCGACCCGTGACCAAGTCTAATTCTCGATGAATTAGAAATCTGTGAAAGTGAGTTATAGTCCACTTTTATTATCTAATATCTTTTTGGGATGAGAATACATGTAGTTTTATAAATGTTTTACAAAATAGGCACAAGTAATTGAAACTACATTCTATGTTGAATTGCTATACCGGATATCGCCCTTGTTGAACTTGGTAGCCCATGAATTAGTGTTTATTATAATTGCCACTAATTGACGTGAATCCTAAAGGTAGATCTACGGACTTTGACACGCCCCAGTCAGAGAATTTGAACTGCTTTAGTACTTCAATTTTTCTCTACAGACGAGTGGTTCTGTTTTGGGGATATTCTAGATGCATTTTGTTAATGTCGGTTACCAGGTGTTCAAACATATGAATGATTTTTATACAGTTGGCTATTTATGAAAAACGAAATCTTGTGGCCTATTATTACGATTTGAAATATATATAGGTTAAACCTATAACTCACCAACATTTTTGTTGATGTTTAAAGCATGTTTATTCTCAGGTGATTATTAAGAGCTTCTGCTGTTGCATGCTAATTTAAGGACAAGGATTGGAGTCTGCATGCTTGTATAATATTGTTTAAAAACTGCATTCGAAGACTTATGTTGTTGTGTAATATTATTGTAAACAATTATGTAATGGTCGAGTGAAAACGCTATATTTTAGATTATCATTATTTGATAGCCTTCGAAATGTTTTTAAACCTTTATCGATAAAATAAAGGTTATGGTTTGTTTTAAAAATCGAATGCAGTCTTTGAAAAACGTCTCATATAGAGGTCAAAACCTCGCAACGAAATCAATTAATATGAAACGTTTATAATCGATATGAAAGGGACATTTCATCCTTACGCTTATTAACTTTGTGATTAATAAGTAATAACCCAGCTTTAATACAACGTTGACTAGGATATTAATTTTTTAGTCAACACACTTTGATAATTAAAGTTTATGTTATTTTTATAATATACTTTAATTAATATTACATGTATTAAATATTTGTGTCAATTTTATAAATTATTAAACTATAACATAAAGCTATATATTAATTAAATGATAAAATATTATCATTATTCAATTAATTGTTAAAAAACAAAATTTTAATTTATATTATAAAAAATTGAATATATTAATTTACAAAAGAAAATACAATTTTTATTTTTTATTTCTAGAATGTTCTTTTTAGGTATTTAAATAAAAATAACATAGATTTTAATAAATAGTTGTAGAAAAATCTTTTTAAAGATAAGATCAAATTTTGGTTTTGAAATTTTTTTTTTATTTTAAAATTCGGCCGACCCTTTTTTATTAAAAAGAAAATTATTTTTTATTAAAAACCCTTACTTGTTTTCTAAGATTATTTTTTGCTATAAATACAATGTTTTACTTCACATTTTTTCATAAAAATCTTGGAGATTCTCTCAAAATTTGAAATTATCTTTGACGTAATTTTATTTCTTTTCTTTTTATTTTTTTGGTTATTTTTATATTATTATTGCCGCAACTTTTTTTATTCATTATTAAATCAAAAAACAACATAAATAATTAATAATAATATGTTAAAATTATTTACAAATATTAATCTATGTTATAAACTTATTATTATGTATTATGTAATCAAATTAATATTTATTATTAATTAAAAACTGTAACAAAGATTATATATACATATTTATAGTTTATATATTTATTTATATTTATAAATTAATAAAATATAAGTATTGTGTCAGGTTATATAATTTTTTATTTATTCTCTAGTCTAACACTTAAAAATAAATATGAAATAAATATGGATTTTTATTTCTAATTAATATTGATATAATTTAGAACACAAAAATATAAAATAAATCGACTATAAATTTTATTATTATTTATAAACTGATCAAAATATTTATTATTATAGATCTGATATTTAACAAGATATATTTATATATACAATCAATCGAAATATTATTTATTTATTTATTTGGTATATATAAATATCTTTATATAATTAGATTAAAAATTATTAAAATTTTTTTAAAAAAAATAAAACACTTTTAAAATTATTAGATCTATTATAATGCTTATTTATTTATTTATAAGAATTTTTGAAATGTTTATTATATTTATTTACTGAAATATATAATTAATATGTATTTTCGATATATAAATTTTTTATAAATAAGATAATAGTATAAAAATTATTTATAAATTTTTATGAGTTTATATCAATTATTTAGATATGTCAAAATTGAACATATAATTTATTTATCATTTGTTATATTTTTTTATATATTTAAAACAATTAATATATATAAACCGAAACAAAGACAATAGAAGTTAATAAATAAAGGAACATGATAAAATTATTTTTATAAATTTAATACAGATAATCATACTGATATTTATTTAATAAAATTTAAATTATAATTATGTAGTATTTATTTATAATTAAAGATGAATTTATAAGTTATATATGTATATATAAATCAGAAATACATAAATAATTATGTATTATATAAATTAGTAAAAACCTTTTTTTTAAATGTTTATATATTTATTTAGAACCTGTAAAAATTATATATATATATATATATATATATATATATATATATATATATATATATATATATATATATATATATATATATATATATATATATATATATATATATATATATATAACTTTGCTATATAATCTACTATTTATTTAAATATATGTGTATATCTTGTATTCGAAATATATATATATATATATATATATATATATATATATATATATATATATATATATATCCTTATACATATTTTTGGAATATTATATAAATATAAATACTTTATTTTGTGATTTAAAAAAATACATAATTATAATATCTATTACCGAATTATAATTGTTATTTACTAATATTATCTAAATTATTAATGAAATAATATTTATATATTTTATATATTATGTTAATGCTAAGTATACAAATCTATATTATATTTAATATAACATATTAAGTTTATATAATACTTCATAAATATAATACACTTATTAATATACTAACCTTATATTAGTAAACTTAAATGAAGATTATTAAACTTATATAACTACACTATTAATACATTTAATACAACTTTAACTAAACTATTAATATATTATTATATTAATAACTAATACTTATTACTTATAAGTATAAGAATTATATATGTGATATAGATATAACATAAACTTATACTATGTATATATATTATACAAGTAACTTAATAAACGTGTTGTATTCCAATATGCACATTACAAGTGAAAACTATATTCACATAAAGATAAACATATGACTTATACAAATTCTCCGCTACTCAAGGTCACGTTGAGTAGTGTCAAGGTTTCCATTTGGGATATAGTTGTGGATTACGAAAGGTTACGATTTATAATCAAAACGAAAGAGTCATGGCTCCCAGTTACATTTGGCCATCCCTTGACTTACTTGATAGTATAGAAGTTTGTTGATAGTTGTATAACATATTACCGTGAGATTTTAAACCCGAACTTATAAAAATTTCTATAAATAGAAACTTTTCTAAAATGAAAACAAACTAATAATATATTCATTATATTAATAACCCACCATTTAAATAAAAATTATTTATTTAAATGCTCGAACATCAATTAACTTTTTATGTAAGTTCACACGCTTTGTCGGTTAGACAACCACTGACCAAACATTATATCTCTAGGTTGAGATCCCGGTCTTCTACTTTGCTCTTATTTCTTTTGAGGACTAACTCTTCGTTGTGTTATTTAAGGTGAACTTCATAGCCCCGCTTTTACATACTTTGTATTTATTTTTACAACTTGGGATGAGACACATGCTTGCTTTTAAACTGCTTTACATTTTAGACACAAGTACTCAAACCACTATGATATGCATTGTTTTTACACATACAAATCCCTACCATAATATCGTTAACTGCTAGGTATATCTACAAGCTTAATTATTGTGAGTTGGCCTATTGAGAGTAACGTCTCTGTCTGTTTGACCGCTGGTCTTTGGATACATAATAATGATTAAACGACACGAATAACAAAGTGTCATGGGGTAAAATTGTTTAGTCTGGATTTTATATACTTTAGTAATACTTTTTGAATTGATATTTCTATATCAATTTGCTTCCACTAAATCTCGTGGTCTAAAATACTTTCTTGGTTGTTAATTACCTATCAATTTCACTCAACCTTTATGTTGATTTTTTTAAGCATATTTTGTCTCAGGTAACTAGCTTATGTGCTATTTGGTAATGATGATTGATTTAATGCCTGCATAGAGTCCACATCATATTTTATATTTATTTTATAAACATTTTATTTACATTTTTATTATGTAAATACTTATTCTGTTGAAAACTCATTTAATAAATGTCATTTCAAAATGTCTCTAGAGTTGTTCTTCTATATTCATTTTGTGTTATGATATTGTGAGTCATTACCCTTGGTTTTTTTCGAGGTGTGACATTGTTACACTAGACAGGTTTAAAATCTGAATACTAGTTATTACACTCGACACATTTTCCTGAGTCACAACAATATCGAGAATTATCCTCACCGGTATCGGGGACTCCGGGAGTAACCTCGACTGATGTCGAGGTTGACTGATAACCATAGTTTCAGACGGCGATAGCGAGCTAGCTGCCCCCATGATTAAAGTAACATGAAACTTTTTTGCGGGTTTCCTGCTCCCGGTTATACTGAGCCTTCCAATAGTATCTAACACCGAAGTGTCGATATAAATCGTTGTAGTGTAGGAAGTGGCTACAACGAATCTCGAAGTCATTGATATGTCATGAGGTAGCACATCTCTTTTAGTTGTCGCACTCTCCAAGGATTGTGTGTGGTCAGGCTTAAAAGCTGACTGATCTTTAATGAGATCATCCTGCTGGGGATATGATAATTCTACTGAAGTAGTGTCATGGTGCCTCCATTTTACGAGACGGATCCTCCCCATCAGGATAGTTTGACCTCTAGGCGTTGTTTGATGTAGAGGATCAACCTCATCATTTTGATAGGTGTCATCAGGTGGACTTCCAGCTGATACACAGGTTTCCTTTTCAAGGTTTCTTGAAACCCCTTCAATTGTTGTGTACTGCCTCTCCTGACCTTTATCAGACTGAAGCGCCTTATCAGAAATTTGAATTTCCTTCATAACAGTTAAATCTGCTTCCCTTAGTTGTTCTCTTATTACAATGCTTGGGGCAGACTTTTTAGTCTTTTATTTGCCCTTAGTTGTCTTGCGTGTTCCAAGACTTTTCCACCGACCACCACTCGTACCTTGCGGTGTTGACTTGAATGGCAGGACTTAGACAGATACAGGGTCAGGTGACCTATTTGACTTTTCTAGGTCAGAATCTTAATCGGTAATTGTAGAGGTTAGGTCTATTAAGTTAGGAGTCAGAGTCCTATACATAGTTTTCATCACCTCATATGTAACAATCATCTCATCAAGTTTATATCTTTTGCCAGGAGGTTCCTGAGATGATTCAGGTGTTACGTCAACACTACAGTTTATGTTCTCATGTGAAGGAACACGTTCTTCCAACACTTGTTTTCTTTTTAGTACACCCTTAGGCCGAGAAGTGTCGGGTTGGGATGGTCCTGTTGGTGCTACATCTAATCTAATAGTTCCTTGGGCTGGCTCCCGGTTTGGTTCAACGGGTGCTTGTTGTGCCGGAGGTGGAGGAACTCTACCTTTAGCATAGTACCTAAGATTTATCTCATTAGAATGAGGTACAAGTGTGAGTAGATACAGTGGGATCAACAATGTCCTATAGTTGTTGGGGACCTTTGGTGCTCTGATCTTCACCTCCTTAAGATCTACTATTAGATATCCTGTTGTGTTAGGAGTTGGAATATTGTGTTCCCTACAAAAGGTTAATACATGATCTATCATAAGACAGAAAAAAATGTACTCTTGGGTTATTGCCTTGATGACTTATTGTTTGACCAGCTCCCAGAGTAACTCACAGAAATCCACATGTGCTCCTCTCACAAAGGAATATAATAGCTTCATCACAGGTATAGTAATTGTATTAGCCCCTTGTGGTGTTAGTAAGAAGCATCTATTGACGATAACGTAGAGAACACTCCATCTATGATGAATATTCTTCTTCTTGAAATTCCTGATCATCCTTGTTCTTGGACCAGAATAACCCAGATCTTGAACAAACTCCAACATATTGGCAACATCAGGAATATTTCCCAGTGTTGTCACATTTGATAGTCCGAGGATGACTCAGAAGTGATCTATATTTAATCTATGCACTCCATTAATCCCAACTAATCTAAATTGAAAGTGGGCAGGTCTCACTGGCGCATTTGCTGTAGCAGGTGTCTCATACACATAATACATTGATTCCGACAGAGATTTCAAGTAAACTGTTGAAATTGGAACAGTCATGCTCAAAGCACCCCATAGTTGATGCCTTTGGAGTATATAAATCCATTAATCATTCAGATGGACGTCTCAATAGTGATGTAGTGGTTCTTTGCAGCAGAAATCATTTTAGCTGTCGTATAAGAATAATATGACAACACAATATGTTAAGTAAATATAATTTACTTTTTTCCATTTTTTATTTCTTTATTTCCATGTCTTATTCATCTTATATTCTTTTAAGTAATGACTTCCCAACAAAATTTCTTATTTTTAATTTTCAAGTTTTACAAATTTTTAGAATTTCCAAATTATAAAAATCTTTATTCACGGAAAATCACAAAATTATCCATTTAATCTCATTCATAAACGGACAGCACCATATTAAGTATATATCCAAAAACGGACACTAACTTTCATGGCCTAAACGGACACCATCAAAAACTGACAGTCAGTGTTTGTTTTCATTAATAAACGGACAGTCGTCATCTTTGTTGCATAAATGGACATCTTTAAAATCTGTCACTTGTTGTCATAAACGGACATTAGCATAAATTGATACATGTGTAAACGGACACATTTCTAAACGGGCAGAAAATCAAATCATATCATTTGAGTTTCATGAGAATCAAAAACGGACATTTATTAAAATTCAACAATTTTATAAAGACAAGCGGTATAAATTTTATGAAAAACAGACATACCTCTATTTTTCAAAATCTTTCAATTAACCTGCTAATTTTTCGCAAACACAGACACACATATCAAGCGTGTAATCTACTTGACAACCTGTTCAACACCATCATAAACATAAATGAACATTCAAACAGAAACTTTATACAGCTATCCGTTTAAGTTCAATCCCAAACAAGTCGACCTAGATTTAAGTCAAATCACTCAAATTAATGAGTGTGTGTTCATATAAAGTATAGTTATGAGGTCATTTATGTTCTAACATTGCTTTCCATGCATCAATTTCATTTTAACAAATATAATATTCACTTTTTGATTTTTTTTCACAAAAACGGACATATGACCGATTTGTAAACTTTTGGTTAAAAACAAATTTTGTTGTTTTAGATGATGAAATAGGTTTTAAAATTAAGATTTTTTTTCTATTACATGATCCTAGATCTATCATATGATGCTTTGAATCAAGACATAAATATAAACGGACGATGTTTACCTAATTTTGAAAGTAGATGAGCTGTTGAAGATAAAGGGATGCTTGATTGAGTTTGACAATTTGACATATTTATAGTGTCAGTTTATTAACCCTAAAATTACCTATCTGTTTTCTTAAGCCCATTAACCATGTCCGTAAATCAAACCCATTTAGGCAAATCATTTGGACTTTTGGTCATGTCCGTGTAACTTTGAAAGCATATCTGCCTGATTTCCAACATGTCCATTTATCAAATTTTGGAAGTGTCCATTTTAAAACAAAAACGGACACTCACAAAAAACGAACATTTTATTAAAATGTTTATTTTTCAGAAAAATGGAAAATGTTTTTGCTGTTTTATACCATTTTCAAATTTTTATCATTTTTCGCATGAAATTCATACTTAGATTGTTTCCAATCTTAGTACAAACTTTTGATATCTTTGAAGACTAGGTTGCGCACTGAGGTGTATACAAGCCATAGTGAATTTTGATCCATTTAAAACACATGTTTGGATCTTTTCCACTAAATTTTCAAACATATTCGTTCTTTTCAATCTTTTTGGTCTTTTTCTCCCCATCAAACTGTGATTGCTTCGGTAAGTAAACAAAGTTTGACACTTTCTCCCCTTTTCAGAACATAGTAGCTACCCTTGAAAATATATACATACATAGAATGTTGATAGTTACCACCCGTTGATATAACCAATCAAAGCATTTAAGGGTTCACTAGTTCAAATCAGATAATAAAAATAAATTAATCGTATTCATAAGGCTAGGGGTACCTATAAAAAGAAAATTTGTACTCCCCTTAGAAAGATAGGTATTTACTCCTCCTAGAAATAATATTTTTTTATCCCCTAGAAATATGAACAAATGGACTTTCTTTCTCTAACATTATAATATCTCTCCCTAAAAGGATACTCTCCCTCTAAAAAGTTTCTACCAATCTACAAGTCTTACGTAGTGAATGAATCAAGCATTATACTCTATCATGCGTAAGAATTCTACCAAGAACTTAAACGAGGTTCTTCTAAAGGCTTAGTAAAAAAATTATGCTACCTAAAGTTTTGTAGGCATAAAGTATGATTATATGTCTTCTTTTTTTTATATGGTCCTTGATGAAATGGTATCTAATATCTATATGCTTAGTCTGTTGAACCGGGTTACTTGTTATAGCAATAGCACTTTGGGAATCAGAATAAATCGGAATTTTAGTGACACTAAATCTGTAGTCTAGCAAATGGTTTGCATCTACAACACTTATGAACAACAGTGAGCAGCAGAAATATATTCTGACTTGGCTGCTGACAGAGATACACAGTTTTGATTTTTGGAAGACCAACTGACTAGCCTATTTCCCAACATATTAACACTTCCAGGTGTGCTTTTTTGGTTAACGTGACAACCAACATGATCCGCATCAGTATATGCAGTCTTTTTTAAATTGGTTCAATGTGGATACTAAAATCCAAGGTTCGGTGTCCCTTTAAGATATTGAAATTGATATGACCGAAATGGACGGTTTTATTTATGCAGTGTCGTCAGGCTGCAGGGCGTCAGAATCAGCCTATTCAAGAGGGGGTTGGTAGTTTTAAATTTATATTTAGCGAGGCCTAAATCGTAATACTCCTTATTATGAGTAAGGGAAGTATGACCTAGGATCGTATTTTTAAGATATCAGTAGAATCGAACCTATAATTAAAGCTTAAGATAATCCTAAAGTGACGGAGTAGTGGTTTATTACCTAATTTGTAATTCAGATAAGGTTAAAATAAGTGCATACTATGGTTTTGTCAGTTACTTTGCCGGGATTATGGAATGTTGGCTCATGAATATTTAGTGACATTGTATTCATTACACTAGTCCTAAACTCCCCTGTCATATGACATGTCACTGGGTAATGCGTTAGTCTTAAAGATTTTGAATAGACAGCAATGTCCCTTACCCCCGACGCCCGTGCAGTCTGAGTACAGGCATACGCGTTCAGACGGCTCATCCAATTGAGCAACTCGGTTGGGTGACGTATTAACATTCCACAAAGGTCTAAACTTTCTTAAGCATAATAGAATACAGATTTTGCCACATCCGAGAGACGTGATGTGTTTCGATGCTTTCGTTAATGATTGGGTTTAAAAAGGGTAG
This sequence comes from Rutidosis leptorrhynchoides, assembly GCF_046630445.1. Classification (NCBI taxonomy): domain Eukaryota; kingdom Viridiplantae; phylum Streptophyta; class Magnoliopsida; order Asterales; family Asteraceae; genus Rutidosis; species Rutidosis leptorrhynchoides. The sequence goes on from NC_092334.1 coordinate 202,281,436, forward strand.
TTAGGCCCTTGAAAAGAGTTCAAACATAAAGAACACCATGGCCAAGTCAAGTTTATCTTCCATGAACACGTTCGGTTATCCTAACGATCCAATCCTTTATGTGTTTAAACAAACAGTTCCTTAATTAACTAAGAATCCCTCAAGTGGGGTGCAATGTTTGAGATCGCGTTATGGTGAAGTGTATTAATCAGCACTGACCGGGTTCCATGGCCTTACTTAGCAGAGGTACAGCTTACACAACCGTTGTGCTTCAGAGTGCACGTACGAAGTTTATATGCTTGGTGACTACACTAGCATGGTCTAGGACCGACAATGTACTATGGGTCTAGTTAGATGTTTCACTACGAAAGAGTCCTCAGTCGAAATCCAAGGCTCGGTGGACTTACTACAACCGTTGTGCCTTAGTTAAACTTACGTTGTATCCGATAGACTTAACTTACCAAGGGGTAACACAGATAGTGTACTCTGAATTGGGATTCGCGACTTCCCAATAACAGAGCCGATAACTACGTTCTATTAGTTGGAAACGCGATTGAGTTTAAAGCATAATCGGAAAGCATCTCGATAACATACACAAACCATAATATTATTTTAGCATTATAACTCACTACATCATAACATACACTAAAGATAACTACTCGCTAATCATGGCAACAATATCACAAAGCATAATAATGGAAGACTATATAAAGACAAAGGATAGAAGTACCAGTAGATTAAACGAGTTCCGAATACAAAAGTGACAATTTCAAACTCCATACCGATCCTAATAGAATCTTCGGCGTTCTTCTCCGGGTACTAGGTTTCTCGCATGGAGTCGAAGACCTTGAAAGTATGGCAAATATTGTAGAAAGAGAGAAAAAGAAGTGAATTGAAGTCTCTGTAAAAATGGATGACAAAGACCCTTTAAATAGACTTGAAATTGGCATGCATACGCTGGAAAGCTGTATGGCAGGCCGTTTTTGCAGGCCGTTTGCAGTGGCAGGCCATTTTGCCTAGCTGTTTGCCTGGGCCGTATGGCATGCCGTTTTCCCTACTGGCAGGCCGTATGGCAGGCCAGCCGTATGGCCTGCTTTGGTTTGCTGATTTCACTGGATCATAACTTGATTTCCTTGTTCGTAGCTTTGTTTCTTGTCTTTCACCGTTTTCGCTCTAGAATCTTCATTTTAGCGCTGATTCTCTTGATCCTTTTTGAACCGTCTTTGTAATCACTAAATCTTCAGTTTCTTCCGACAAAGCGGGTATTTTGACGATAAAGCTTGGAACTTTATTGTTTTTGGGCCTCAATACCGGGGTGAAAACGTGACCTTTTTGCCGATATCAAATATCTCACACTTAGACTTTGCTTGTCCTCAAGCAAACTTTTCATTTTTACTTTAAGAAATCTTTTCGGATTTTCCTTTTTATTAGCCTAAGAGGTTTACTTTTTATTATAAGAGCGAAAAAATAAGGTGAGTTATCTATGTTAGGTTGAAACTATCTCTGCAAGCATGCGAGGAGGTTACATGACTTTAGGCGAGCTTTTACGGGTCACTCAAATCACACAAGTGTTTAGGGTTCCCTATAGATCTAAGAAATGAATTCACTCATAGCCAGTCATGTTGCACCCATTGTCATAGGCTTGATAAAGACTCAAATCCTTGCTACTAATGTGAAAACAGTAGTAACCATAGCTTCTAGGTCATTTGTCAATTTGGAATAATGGAAAGAAATTTGGGAGTGGTTCTGAAGTTCTTTTAAAGGGGGTGAGAAAAGGATAATACAGTCTTTTTAAATACTTTTATTCAGAATTTCGGAAATATAAGATAGATAGGAGTGCTGATATATTTTAGAAGCACTTTAACTTTTTCTCCTCTGGGTGATAGGCGTTTGTGGTCATGATCTTCTTCGGCGTTTCTCTTTTTAAGTTCTGCTCCTTTTTTAAGAACTTTGAAAATACAATTTTTTTTTTTGGAGATTTCATCTCGAGAAACTTTTCTGTCGGCAAACTTTTTCAAGACCTTTGCCATGATACTTGAGAGGTTTATAACATCGGGTTTTCGGAAGAAATCTCATTTTTTGAATTTTTCGAATGATAGTAAAGATGATGTGGATGAGGGTTTTATGTGGTGAAGGTGTGAAAGGCTTATTTTGACAAATGGCTGTCTCTTCTAATTTATACACGAATCACATTTTGTTACTTGGAAATACAGATCAAGAGCAAGTTCTGATTCTGAGTACATACATCGGCACTCTCAATGGAAAATATAGTGAAGCATTAAAGATGAATGCTCATATGGTCTTATTTTGGGTGCCTCACCATAATCAATTTAGGTCGATAATGCCTAGTCATGCAATGCTCAACTAGAGATTCAGTTCATTCTAACAAGATTTCTACCTTACATAAGCCTTAATTTTATTTACAAACGTTTTAGGTTTTCGAAAGTACTTTTTCGAAAAGGCTTTCTCATGTTAAAATTTTTAAAATTTGGCTTAAGAGCTCGGAATCTTTGTAATGGGGTTATTTAAATTCAGCATAAAAAGATTATACCAACATCCCACACTTAGACGAACATTGTCCCCAATGTTCCTAGTGTATCCCACACTTAGGAGTTTTAGTTAAAGATTTGGGAATATTTGTCTAGTGTTTATTTGGGTTGGAATCCCACACTTAGTGATAAGCTAGGATGCGGCATAATTAAAATTTTTAGCTAGTAACGGGAAGAAATGAGTACCCCCAGCGGATAGTCGTGGTTGCCTGTGAAGAAACTGTTTGGTTTGTGAACACAGGTAGTTTCAGCAATCTTAGAAGGTACGTCCTTTATTGATAGGCTCATTGGTCATTATTTATTCTTCTACTCTACCTTATTTCACGGGTTGCCTCCCGAGAAGCACTTTTGTTTAAGGTCATTAGCTCGACCATAATGATGCCTAAAAAGCAGACATTCCCTTCTGGTAGTTGTAATCGTCATCTTCTCGAGGGAATATGAGTCTTGGTGGATAAATTCGGAGAAAGTGTCGGACCAAGAGTGGTAGCAAATTTGGTACTTCTCGTGAAGATCTTCCGTAGGAGAGATAATGTGTGATTTTGGCTCGTAACAAGTCATGAAATCCGATGAGAATATGATCCACGGCTCTGCTGATTGATCCATGAACATCAATCATCGAGGCAGTGCTGGTGGTGATTACTTCTCTGATAGGATGCTCATTTCGGAGGTCTTCAAATAGTGTCAAAAATTGTATCTTCAAAATCTCGAAATCTTCTGAACGGTGATCTCCACAGTAGGAGTGTGTAGCTTTGCACAAATTTGTCAAGAGGCAAAGCTGAAAAGAAGTGAAGAGCAGTCCTGACCCAAGCATTAATGTCACTGTCTTAGAATATATCTCCCGACATCCAGCCTTGAATGTGAAACTAGGATCCGTGGATTCGTAAAAGATACGTGTTATCTGCTTCGTAACATAGGTGGCAATGTTGACTCGGTCTGGTTCTATATATGAGAATGGTTTATTCCGCTTCCTTCATTTGCTACTACGTCTTGTAACTCTTTGATAATCAGATTAGCATGGTGATCAATTGTTACGTAAATCACTAGCATGTCTGGTGTGCTTTCGAAATTATCTGTTTCCAAAAGGGCGAAGAGGTTGTCCATATCTTCGATCATTTGCAAATCGGAGTGGTAAGTTGGGCGTCCGGTGGAAAGATCCATGTGCTTCTTGATGAGAGTCAGTAGCGCTCATTGGTTTGCTGAGAACAGAAGTGCAGATCCGGCTAAGGCGTTGTGACCTTAGAGTAAATGATCTTCTGATCTCGAAAAAATCTTGTCTCGAGAATAGTGAGAACCACTAAATTGTGCTCTCGATGCCTTTCTTCATGGTAGATATGATCGTGAAGAGTATTGATGAAGTCTTGAATGCGTCCTTCTAAGATTTCAACATCATTGTATTCTGTCTGTAGATAGAGGTTGTATTCATCTTCGATAGCCTTGATCCGTTCTTTTAAGCGTAGTGATATCGGCTAAAAATTCATGTTTTTTACCCCCGATATTGAGTCCCAAAAGCATAAAGTTTAAAACATTGTTGGCAAAATAATCACTTTTCAGTTAAATTTGTAGATAAGGTAATTACAAAGACGATGCAAAAAGAATCAAGAGAAATGGAGCTAAAACGAAGATTCTAGAGCGAAAACGGTGAAAGGCAAGTAATCATGTTACGATCCAGGAAAACCAGCTGGCCAGGCAAGCCAAACGGCCTGCCTGGCTCACAAACGGTTTGCCAAATGGCTAGGGAAAATGGCCCCAGCAAACGGATAATTCTAGAAAACGGGCCCTGCAAATGGCTTGCCAAACGGCCTGCCAGCCGTTTGCAGGCAAAATCCAATTCTATTTAAAGGATTTTTGTCATCCAATTTCAACACACCTCACTTCACTCTCTCACTGCAATACACTTTCTCTCACTAGAGCTTTCAAGGCCTTTCACCTCCGAGCGGGAAATTAAGTATCCGGAGGCGAACGCCGAAGATTGTACTAGGAGCGGTCTAGAGGATGTCAGCACTTGTAATGGTCTAGATCTCGTCTGTAAACGGTGAATGCTTTCCTTAATGAAGTTATTTTGTTATCTCGAATTGCTTTCATCTTGCATGCTTATCTATCTGTTACAAATGTTTATTATTTGTTGAATACTTTATCTGAAACTTATCATACTATTATGCTGAAACCCTGACGGTTTAGAAGTTTAATTTACGAATCACCCTTTCTGCTTATTCACGTAGCTATAACCTAGTATTAGGACCTGATCAACCTTAGGATACAAGGTAAGTAGTTATGTGTGCTTAACGTCACAATAGGGATATAGTACCTACGTACGAATAACCAATTATTCGTCAAAGAAGAGCTGCCCATTTAGGTTGTGATTAGAGTTGGCAACATAGAGTTCAGTGAACACTAGCTTGCTCAAAAGCATGATTCGTGTCAGAAGCAACGTTCTTGAGATGTTGTAAGATGATCCGGGGTTGAATAAGTGATCGCAAAGGAGAGACCTCTAATCCAATTAGCAGTACCTTAGAATATATAAGATTGCACATCTGTTAATGTTAAGGCATAGCATAATGTTAAGTAGCGGAATATTTCTTTAGTTAGACTAACTAGGATTAAGAAAAGCTGAGACTTTCCTTTATGGGTATACCACTTTGTTCATGTACCTAAGATTTTATCCATAAGGTCGTTTAAACCCTTTAGGTTAACGTTGGGAGTAGGGATATCCGTCTTAGCCAGAATCTTCAAGGCCTAAACTCTTAGTGACAAATCAGTTAGGTTCATAGCCCAGTTGATTGAGGTTTAGTGTTTATTCTAGGAAGTTGAACTCTTGTGATAATTCCTCATCAGAATTCTATTCTCCATACCTATCTATCTCTATCTTTATAAGTTCAATTACTGTTTTATTTAGTTAATCTTAATCTATCACCTCTTGTCACTAGGGTTAACTTTATAGACACTTTTGTCCCACGTTACTGAGCAAACATATAAAAATATGAACCTGACTTTTATTTACCACTTACTCGTTAAAAGGAAGACAAGTAGGTGAGTTATAGCTAGGAAACCCCAGCTAAATATAAATGATAAAACCATTACTCCCTTTTGGTAGCTAATTCTGACGTGTTGCGACCTAACGACACCGCACAAATAAAACTGTCCGTTTTGGCCATATCATAAGGAGTGTAAGTTTTTAGCGCCGCTGCCGAGGACTTATTTTCTGTCTGTTAAGGTAATCGCTGATTCTGTCAAAATAGCTGAGACTCTTGAGTGGTGTCTAAGAAAGACAATTATACACGGACTTGGTTGTTGGATTTTCGGAACAGTCTCCAATTATATTGGAACCAAAAGGATCCTGCATCTTCGTTGTCGGCCTGGCCACTTGTTTCAAAGATAAATTGACAAGAAACACACATGCTTAACAAACAGGGAGTTTTTCGGTATAGGATTTAAAGTCGCCATTACAGTAAACCCTTTTCAAAACTATAAAAACAAAATATTAATTATGGTATTAATTTTTGTAGATTCCAGTTCAAACTTAATCGACTACGAAGAAAGTGCGAAAGGCAGTTGCTCTCCCAAAACTTCGGAAACCGGCGAAGTTTTTCTTTATAAACCCAAAACAAATCTAAACCCTGATGAATCTCGTCAAGAATTAGTTCTTGATCCTTGTATTCCAAGAAGCCGGATAACTTCATCTGACTTAGAGATTTCATTACTTTTGGATATGTTTTACTCAAATGAACCAGGATTCAACCCTCTTCACGATCCAAAAGGGAGGCTCAGTCTTAATGAACTCCTGATTATGGAAGATGAAATACAAGAAGAATACCCAACTATTTTCAATTATCCAGACTTGTTTGAGTTTAATCCCAAGGAGAAACGACACACTGATAAAACAAAAGCTCCATTTACTGAAAATCTGTTAAATCCTAGTAGAAGGTTAGACGTCTATAGAGAATTCATTAGTCACCTCTATTCCTCTGACTTTCCGTTCTCAACATTTCAAATCAATCTGTTAAAAGAGCTGCGTTCTCAAGTTCGTTCTCTTTACAAACTGTTAAAAGAATGTGGGGATGATATTTTTTTCAAGTATCGGGATGCAGAAATTGATTTCAAATTCGATTTAGAGTCATTCGTCAGTTTTCTCCCTCACTTCACCAATAAGGAAGTTTCTCCAAATCATATAAACCGTTATGTCGCCGTATTGATCTATGAATTAGAATTTTGGATTGAAAGCAAGACACCAAACCCTATTTCAAAATATGAAAACCGAGATTTCTTTTACTTTGATCGAGCCTCATTTCTCATCAAAAGATTAATTGAAGCTTTTCCGGATTCTATGAAGGAAAGAATACTTCAGAATTTCTTCGTAAAAAGAAAGGAAATATATTCTGAACTCTACAATTCCTCACTATGTCAAAATTTCCATTTACAACCCCGCAAAGGAAGATCATTCGAGAAATACCTACAAATTTTAAATTTACTATCGGTGATTCTGACTGCGCGGAAGATCTTTTATTTCAACACACAGTGTCAAAACTTCTTTTTGAACTTAATTATCGAGATACTGGACCAAGGGATGGAATTTCGAACATTAAATAGTTAGAAGGGCTTTGGTTAAACTTATGGACGATATCGGAGATTTACAAAAGCGTGAGCGCAAGATGTTAAGTGATTTTGAAATATTTTCAGTACACTCCGCTGATTTACTCTGGATAGTCAATGAAGCTTTAAAGTTGTCTTTCTTCCCACGTCATTTCTGAAATTTAGTTGTGGAACCTGTGTAAATTGTGTTTTTTTAATAAAATAAAATATTTTAATTTTACTCCGTCCATTTTTCTTTTACTTTTAATTTTAGTTTAATAAAATAACCGGATTTCGAAGCAAAATTTTATTTATCTTTTATTAACCTAGTTAAAATTTTAAAATTTTAAAAAAAGTTAAAAATTTGCGAGTCGGGTCGGGAAAATAAGCCCGTGAGTCGCCCGGACCCATTTTTCCTTCTCCTCCTTCCCTTTTCTCCTTCTCTTTTTTTTTTCTCTTCTTCTTCTTCTTCCTGTGTACCCACGGCCGACGGCATCCATCACCACCACCAAACCCAATTCTTAACCGTTTTTGATGATTCGAAGCTTAAATCCGACCCTCTCGTGCCTCCTAAACACGTTTACATCATCAATTTGGTGTAAAAGGTACTCTTTCTTGGTCAAAATTCGAATTCTCACTCGAAGTCAAATTTTTGACTTTTGAGAAAAATTGTGTTTTAGGCCCAATTTTGGATTCCTTTATGCTTAGTTAGATAATGTGATTGTTATGTGTTAGTTTCTAGGTTCGATTGAAGCATTTTAGATAGTTTTTAGCTCTCGATTCGTTAGTTGAGGTTTTAGGGTAGAAAATGGTGAAATTTTTGGAAAATTAATGTTTTGCTAGCTTATTTAGGCTTAGTGAATCATTTAAGGTGCTTAGAAACTTACTTTGGAACAATGTAGGCTTGTTTGCTTAAATTTGACATTTTGGTAAAACTACACTTAATTAGGATTTGAATTTTTCCTATAGTTAAAACGTTTTTAAAACTTAGGATTGCCTTAAAACTAGTCCAAATGAAGATATCATTGGTTTGCTCATGTAGCTTAATCTTTGATTTTCCTCATTTTGTACGTTTTTAGCAAAATGATTATTTTTCGGTAAAACGGCCTTAATCGTTGACTTAAGAATGTTATAGCTCAAGTTTAGTGATTAAAAATATTTAAGGTAATCAAAAATGGTTTTTAGAACCATCGTGTGCTTAAAAATCATCACATTCTGATCAAAATTGCTTATTACAACTAACTGGCTATAATTATTATTTTTAGCATTATTTATTGTAATCACGGGTACGCTTTGAGTTTTGCTTAAAAATAAGTTTGTAATAGGATTAGATATTGTTTGCGGTAATTTTGGCTATAATTGACTATAACAGAAATTTGGAAAATGCCATTTTTAAAGCCTTCATTTCGAATTTTATTTTCGAAAAATATATGCATTTTTTTTAATTCTAAGTCTTAATCTTTTAGAACATAACATATGTTACTTGACATTTGGAGATGGCTAATCGTATACCAGCAGAATATGAGTTGCTCCATTATCTTCTCTGGCAAGATGATCCAGCAGACAATGAACCGTTTATGAGAACCTGGATTAATCGGCCAAAGGGGGCTAACAAATATATTAACTGGGCAATTATGGAACAGTGTGGATGGGCCAAAGAGCTTAGGGCAATCTTGAATGTTAGAGTAAACAGGAGAACAAACAGAGCCTGGCAAAACCTGTTTGAGATAAATGAAAAAGTGTACGAAGAGCCATTCACGGAATTTATGGCAACTTGGAGGTTTGACTCAAACGTTGATCAAGAGGATTACAGTGATCACGAGTGCATCCACTTTCGCCATCAAAATCAAACGTACCACCTATCTCTTGCACGGTTTGCAAGGTATCTGGAACTGTACAAACCGTCACAGCTCAACAGTTCTATATTTAAGAGAGGGTACACCACCTTGAACAACATAGACCATCAAGCTTTCTGGCACGAGTACACCTCTGATAATGAACCATGGAGGTCAAGTAAAAAGGCTTCAAAATTCATCAATCCCGTACACCGCATTCTTCACCACCTCATCCTTAAAACCCTTCACCCGAAAGCCCAACATGGTGGTGCCATTAATATTAACGATATGCGCCTGATGCACGCCATGATCCACAACCAGAATATGCAGGACGCACACCTTCTGCCCCAGGCATTTACCAATGAAAGGAATGCCGCGAGAACAGTTGTGCCAGTTTTGGGGACCATTGTTACCAAACTCCTTCGTCGAATGCATGTTTTAGGGAGTATCGAAAGATTTGGGTATAAGATCGGGGCCGAGTCGGAAGAGATAGGCTATAGGCTACTAATCACTTGGGAGTACATTCGTATCGAGGATGAACAGTTAATCATTGCAGCTAATCCGACAATACCTGACTCGGAGGACCGGACAGTGCCAAGGGTGAGAGTAACAGGGTTTAGGCCTGATTCTAGGACGAGAGATGGTAGGAGACGGCAAGGTTCTCAGGAAACGCAGGATGAGGATAATCCCACCGCGCAAGGAGGGCCCACTAACACCCGCCGACACTCATCAGTTGGGGAAGGGGATAGGCCACGCTTTTCGCTGTACCAATACCACATGGGAGATCTACCAGGACATGAGAGTTGGTTCGCCCAGCATGCGATCTTTCAGAATTTGGATAATTTAACACATTATGCGGGCAGACAACTCAATGTTCCTCCATATCCTCATGAGTATTCGGTACTAGTATCCCATAGGGACCTCAGAGGAGCAGGCCCGAGCCATCAGTATACGGGACCTCCATCTCTACCTCGGCATCACTACACGCAGCGTATAATCATCCCATCTCCTCCTAGGGAATAGAGCACAGGGGTTGCGATTTTTGTCGACAACCTATTTGACACATCCCACATGCGCACTAACAGAGATACATCCACCGATGCTTAAGAATCCGTATGGGATCAGGCTGCGAACCGGTATATAACTGAGGGGATCGCACAGGGTATAGATGGTATGGGTGTGAACCCACAGTGGGGTAGAGATCTGCAGGAAGGTATGGGTTAGCGTACAGGTCCTATGATTCACACGAGCACCTCATCGCTTACAGGACTGATCGCACGTTCGGACGAGATACAGTTCAGGATATCCTCAGGTATGAACACGGCGGAGTTGGCATAACAATTCACCACGGATGAGGAGATGACTGACAAGGGACAGTCCGCTTGGAGAAACCTGACGAGGCCGCGCACCAGTGTATCTTACTCCCTTCCGTACCCACCACCTCAGCCATGACTGTATTTATTTCTAAAATATTTGGATAATTACTTATGATACTTTATTACATTATGTTTGTACGCCCGATTTCGGGCATAACTATTTTATGTTTTTAGTATATATGATATTTAGAATAAAATTGCATGAATAAAATGTCACAAACAAACGACAATCGAGACCATACGATATGGAAGCACGACTTGGAGCAAGGATGCATTGAACGTGAAATGTCCCGTTCATATCGATTATAAATGATTCATATTAATTGATCTCTTTGCGAGGTTTTGACCTCTATATGAGACGTTTTTCAAAGACTGCATTCATTTTTAAAACAAACCATAACCTTTATTTTATTGACAAGGTTAAAAGGACACCACCTAGATTATCAAGAAATGATAATCTAAAAATATCACACTTACACACGACCAATACATATTGGTTTACAATATTAATATGTTACAACAATGTAAATCCCGAATGCAGTTTTAACCAATATTATACAAGCATGCTGACACCAAATCTTGTCCATATTTTAGCATGCAACAGCGGAAGCTCTTAATAATCACCTGAGAATAAACATGCTTTAAATGTCAACAAAAATGTTGGTGAGTTATAGGTTTAACCTATATATATTAAATCATAATAATAGACCACAAGATTTTATATTTCAATATATATCCCATACATAGAGATAAAAATCATTCATATGGTGAACACCTGGTAACCGACATCAACAAGATGCATATAAGAATATCCCCTATCATTCCGGGACATCCATCGGACATGATAAAAATTAATTCGAAGTACTAAAGCATCCGGTACTTTGGATGGGGTTTGTTAGGCCCAATAGATCTATCTTTAGGATTCGCGTCAATTAGTAGATCGGTTTACTAATTCTTAGGCTACTAAGCAAAAAGGAACATATTCGGCTTCGATCATTCACCCATATAATGTAGTTTCATTTACTTGTGTCTATTTCATAAAATATTTATAAAATTGCATGTATTCTCATCCCAAAAATATTAGATTTTAAAAATGGGACTATAACTCACTTTCACATATTTTTCCTTCGTCGGAAATAAGACTTGGCCACTGGTCGATTCACGAACCTATAACAATATGTACATATACATCAAAGTATGATTGAAACATGTTCACAACATTTTTATTACATTTTAATGTTTTAAGTTTATTAAGTCAGATGTCCTCGTTAGTAACCTACAACTAGTTGTCCACAGTTAGATGTACAGAAATAAATCGATATATATTATCTTGAATCAATCCACGACCCAGTGTATACACGTCTCAGGCTAGATCACAACTCAAAGTATATATATTTTTGGAATCAACCTCAACCCTGTATAGCTAACTCAAACATTACTGCATATAGAGTGTCTATGGTTGTTCCAAATAATATATATACATGGGTCGATATGATATATTAAAACATTGTATACGTGTCTATGGTATCCCAAGATTACATAATATGTTAGAATACATGTATAATAAAATATAAGTTATCTAGGATATGATTAATATAGATTTGTTACCAATTTTCACGTAGCTACAACAAGCAAAATTATCCAATCTTGTTTTACCCATAACTTCTTCGTTTTAAATCCGTTTTGAGTGATTCAAGTTGCTATGGTTTCATATTGAACTTAAGTTTATGAATCTAAACAGAAAAAGTATAAGTTTATAGTCGGAAATACAGATTACAAGTCAATATTATAAGAGGTAGTCATTTCAGTCGAAAGAACGACGTCTTGATGACCATTTTGAAAAACATACTTCCACTTTGAGTTTAACCATCATTTTTTGATATAGTTTCATGTTAATAAGAAAAATAATTGTCCCAGAAGAAAAACTTTTAAATCAAAGTTTATCATAGTTTTTAATTAACTAATCCAAAATAGCCCGAGGTGTTACTACGACAGCGTATGTTCGGTTTTACGGTGTTCTTCGTGTTTTCAGGTTTTAAATCATTAAGTTAGCATATCATATAGATATAGAACATGTGTTTAGTTGATTTTAAAAGTCAAGTTAGAAGGATTAACTTTTGTTTGCGAACAAGTTTAGAATTAACTAAACTATGTTCTAGTGATTACAAGTTTAAACCTTCGAATAAAATAGTTTTATATATATGAATCGAATGATGTTATGAACATCATTACTACCTAAATTTTGTGGATAAACCTACTGAAAATAAGAAAAATAGATCTAGCTTCAAAGGATCCTTGAATGGCTTGAAAGTTCTTGAAGCAAAATCATGACACGAAAACAAGTTCAAGTAAGATTTCCACTCGAAATAAGATTGTTATAGTTATAAAAATTGAATCAAAGTTTGAATATGAGTATTACCTTGTATTAGAAATATATCTTACTGTAAATAAGAAAGATTTCTTGAGGTTGGATGATCACTTGAAATGGATTTGCAAGATTGAAAGTAAGCTAGCAAACTTGAAAGTGTTCTTGATGTCTTCTTGAATGATCTTCCTATAATGATTACTAAGTTGATTCTTGAAGTAGTTTATGAAGATATTGAATATTATTTTGCTGAATTGAGAGTGTTCTTGAGTAATATGTGTTTAGAGAGAGTTAGAATGAAGATTGATGTCATACCCCGTCCAAATTCTTCTGAACGAATACAATAACATCTGGTACCATCGCGATGAACTGACTTCTATATGCCATAAACGACTCCATGTAAATGAGCAAATGCACAACAGAAGGTTTCTTTCATACCTGAGAATAAACATGCTTTAAAGTGTCAACTAAAAGGTTGGTGAGTTCATAAGTTTATTATAAAATAATAAAATTCTGTAATTTTGATAGACCACAAGATTTAAATGTGCATGGTACAAATGGGCCCGAATCCTATACCCACCTGTAATGTACATAAGATATCTTTTAAATACAGTACACCTTTCTTGTGTACGAAACCATTTTTCATAAATCTTAGTAACCGTACACATATCTCGTGCACAAAAACTAATACACATAACCTGTGTATAAAAATCATTCTCTCGATACATAATATTCACATCAAATGTTGGCAATTATCATGTCCACATAATTCAATGTTGGCAATTATCATGTCCACATAATTCAATGGTAGCAATTATCATGTCCACATAATTCAATGGTGGCAATTATCATGTCCACATAATTCAATGGTGGCAATTATCATGTCCACATAATTTATTCGAGGAATGTTTTGCTTGTGTTTATCTCGTCAAAATTTATAAAAGCATTTCATGTATTCGCAGTTCAAAATATATTTCAAAAGCATTTAATAGAGCAGTTGTAAAAAAATAGCGCATGTATTTTCAGTCCCAAAAATGTAAAGAGTTGACCTCGAATTCACGAACCTATGTCATTTATGTATACATTAACACATATACTCGTAATCAATCGAATTTATATATTTTTAGTGATATACTTGTTATTTAAATGATTTATGTTAATCCATTAATAAATTACATATATTTATTTTATATATCTTTCTTATTATAAAAATAATAATAGAGTTAGGTTATAAGTATTAGATATAATTTTTTATGTAACTAATATTTATTTGGTTAAAATAATAATAATAAATAAAAAGTCGTAATATCTTTATAATAATAATATCAGTAGTTATATTAATAATAATAATAATAATACTCATTTTAAAAGGATGATGATAATAATAATAATTAAAAAGTTTAATGTCTTCATAATGATAATAATTACAATTGTAATAATCATTTTCAATAATAATAATAATAATAATAATAATAATAATTTTTATGAAAATAATATTAACAATAATAGTGATAATAAAAATGATAATACTAGTACTGATAATAATAATAACTATAAAACTAATAATTTTACTGTTAATGATAATTATGATAATAATTTAGTTGTAATCATATCCCTAAAGGTAAAAGTAATAATAATGGAAATAAATAATAATAATAATATCTATAATACTTAATAACAATAATACTAGTAGTAGTAATAATAATAATAATAATAATAATAATAATAATAATAATGATAATAATAATAATAATAATGATAATAATAATAATAATAATAATAATAATAATTATAATATTAATAATGATAATAATAATAATAATAATAATAATAATAATAATAATAATAATAATAATAATAATAATAATAATAATAATAATAATAATAATAATAATAATAATAATAATAATAATAATAATAAATTGGAATAAGGAAATACTACCTTAAAGGAAAGGCTTAAAAAATATACTGCCCCAACACGGGCTCGAACCCATAACCTCTCGTTTAACTAACACCCCACTAACCATTGATCTGCTCGTTCGTTTTTGAATTAAACTTCTAGCTTAATAATTTTAACACGTTAATAGTCCAAAGCAAAATCCTATTTAAATGAAGCCCACATACAACTAGATTAAAACATGATAGCCCATTTTGTAGAACCCATTTTAACAAAGTCCAATCTAGAAACATATATCCTGCATCGATCCCTGGTAGCAGCGAACAAACCCGACTACTTTGGTTCATCACCATAATCGACTTCTTTCATCTCCGTTTTCATTCACATAGGATCATGATTATTCACATAATCTAATCATCATCTATATTGACCTCACCATCATCTTCACTCGCCATTATTTTCTCGATCATAAACACCATCATCAATATCATTCAACATCATCGTCTAACTTAAAATCATAATCATAATCATCATAAACCTATTCTTCATCTTCTTCATTATCTTCCTTTATCATCTTCATCATATAACGTCACCTCCCTTCATCATCTATCTTTACTTATAATAGGTCTGGAAACAGCAACGTGTTGCAGTGATTCGAATAGGTATTAGAAAAAAACAGGAATGGGAATAGCAGCCATTCGATAATAAAAAGTTTAGGGTAGCAGGCTCAAATCGTTGGGCCTGTTGGAACATGTAACTCGATCAGTAATTCAGGCCCATGAAAAAAGAATAGTTGGCTAGTTGAATAGTGACTGAACATTAAGTCAAGAACGATGGAAGTAGAAACAACAGTCCGGTTTTTTTTTTTTAATCGAAAGTGAAGTCATCTCAGTTTGTCTATCTTTTAAATTTCATAAATCCAATCACATAAGTGTCGGCCACAAAGTTGAAGCTTGAATTAAACTCATCTCTTAATATTTTATATCCAAGAAGTCGATTTCTTTATCTTTATGGCCCAACTCAAAAATTGAAATGATTATTGTGGATTTAAAGAATCTGATGAATTCTTGAGATTTGGAATCCAAGGGAAAAAAATGTCCCCAACGAGTCCCACTCATAATCATCTTGAGATTGATACATCTCCTTTTTCTCTTCATTATGTTAAAAAAATGCATTGTATCCTATTGTCGGCCATTAGGACTTAGCGTTCCTCATGCACACTTTGTCTTGATAAAGTTATGCATTTTTTGTATTAATATAAAATGCACCGTTTCGCATTATAAAGGAAAATAATATTGATCATCATCTTCATTCACAATATGCTCATCATTGTCGTGGCTACAATCTTTCATTAACATTACTCTCGTTCGTTTGTACAGGAATTGAAACCATAAACTGTTATGAGCAGCAGAAATAGTGAGGGTTTGTGGGTTCGTGAAGGTGGTTTAATGTTGTTGTTGTTGGTGATAAACAAGAGGGTGTTCATTGAAAAGGTGGTGATTTGTTTAATGGGTTATGATTTTATGGTGGTAATTTAAGGTGGTGGTTGTGGTGGAGTATCATGATAACGATGGAAGGTGATATTTGAAGATAGTAACCTGTAATGGAAACAAGAACTAGTGCAGCAGCAGCGAATAATATTGTTGTGTGGTTTACGAAGGTTTCATGATCAAGGATTGTAGAGAGAGAGGTAATTCGATAATGGTATGGGTGTTAATGGAAATGGTGGCAATAGAGGTGAATGATAGTTTGTAAGTGTTTCATTTATGTATGTGTGTCTTGTATGCAATTATGTTAGGATATATATGTATATGTATGTATATATATATATATATATATATATATATATATATATATATATATATATATATATATATATATATATATATATATATATATATAATCCGTTAGATAGGAATCAAAATATAGTTTATCAATAACTGTAAGTCTCAATTACACAGTTAAAGCAGTATACTTCTTTGTTATCTAGTAATGGTGGTCGACAGAGAATCTCGAACCGGAAGAAGGAAGGACAGGTAATAGAAGTAGATAGGGACTTGAAACAGATTCGTACGCTTTAACTGTTTTTTACAGTTAACAATTTTGTATCTGTCTGTTTGATTTCTTTTCTCCTCCTCCATTCAAATTGTAGTAAGGGAATTTTACAGAGTGTAAGTATACGATGGATGCAGTAACAAGATTGTCTGTAGTGGTGATATGGGATCGACAGGAGGAATCAAGCAGAAAAAGAAATCAAAATAAAAATATCAAAATGAATAAAGTTGATCACGATATCTAACTGAATTGTATCTGTAGTTGTTTTGTAGTGAATTGGAGTTGACAGAATGAGATTCGGGAGCAGGGAATGAAGAAAAAGAATTACAAGTGGATTGCGATTGATAACCGATTCAATTGAAGTTGCTGTACTGTTAATGGAATCGACAAGGTTTTTAATCAGGGAGAAGAAGATTTAAAAATTAGATAGAGATTGGAAACAGATTCATACAATTAATTGTTATAGCTGGCTAATGAATTCTATCAAGAAACAGGAGTATAGAAAGTTGATCCTGATGTAAAACTGAATTGGATAATTTAATCCTTCTATTTTGATATTAATTGATAATTGATCTAACTTTTTAATTCAATTTTTTTATTAATAATAACTAAATAAATATTTTAATAATAATATTGATAATATCATTAATAATAAAAATAAAAATACTAAGAATAATAATAGTAGAATTAATAATAATAATAATAATAATAATAATAATAATAATAATAATAATAATAATAATAATAATAATAATAATAATAATAATAATAATAATAATAATAATAATAATAATAATAATGATAATGATAATAATGATAATAGTAATATCAAACTAATTCTTAATATTATTAAGTATAATGATAAGAGTATTAAAAATAATGATAATAGAAATTTTAAATAAAAATGATAATATTTTAGTAATAATAATAATAATATTCCTAACAATAACTTAAAAGTATAGTTATAATTATTGTTATATTAATATTTGTTTTAACATCTTTATTTTGATAAACATAATCTTTTAATTATTATAACAATAACAATGATAGTATTGATAATACTAATATTGATATTAATATTAATAATAACAACAAAAAGTAAATATATATTATAACAAATATATTATTAACTTGTAATCACATTTACTATATTAATGTTACAATTCCTTACTTATGTAATGTTTAGTAATCACATAATATATAATTGTATATTTATACACTATATATATACACATTTATTTACATACAATCGTTCGTGAATCATCGGAAGTAGTCAAAGGTTAACTGAATATATTAAATAGTTCAAAATTTTTGAGACTCAACCTAACAGACTTTTCTTATCGCGTCAAAAATATTAAATCGTATCGAGAGTTTGGTTTAAAATTAGTCAAAATTTCTGGGTCGTCACAGTACCTACCCGTTAAAGAAATTTCGTCCCGAAATTTGAGTAAGATTGTCATGGCTAACAATAAAAAATATTTTCATGACGAATCTGAGTTGCAGAATAGAGTTTTATCACCATTGAATAAATTGAACAAAACGATTCAACTACTAGAAGTGTACGAATGAAACTATCACTAAATAGTGAAATGAGAAAGACAAGTTTCGTCATAACTTTTGACTAGTCATGGTTGAATTCCGAAATTCAAGGGATTTAAAGAAAATCTTTGAAATCTATAAGATATGGTTATTCGTGATTTAAGAAAATTAGGATCTCTATAATTAAACACGGTAATCTGCCTCGATTGCTCTGTTAGATATTTTCACTATAAATTTATCTCTCCCGTTTCATTATTTTCATCATTCCAATACCTTCTTTCTTAGTTCATATTTTTAAAAGATTTTGAAAATGCTTAATCCAATTCTAATCCTTGATATTTTCTTGATTATCGTATCAATCACTCTTCTTTTTCAACTACCACTAGAGGAATATGTTTACTTCTACTATGCTCTAGGAATTATTTTATTTCTCCTTCTCCCGTGTCTTTATTTTGCTATACGCATTGTTATACACGGTTTTTAATTTATGTGTTTGTGATCAGCTTTATATTTCCTTTTATATTTCGGAGCTCCATGCTCTTGTTTTCTCTTCCCAACTTTAAGTCAAGCGAATAATGGTCCAGAATTCATAGGTATAAAGTTTTGATTGATCATAATGTTCTAAGTAGGAAGGATCGTAATAGCACGATTTGATTTGTTAAATTACCAGAATCACTGAGCATAGAGCTATCAAGAATATATTTTCTTGATATGTTCGGAGGTTAAGTAGAATGAAAGAGTTATGTAACATGGTACATGATGAGGGTGTGATCTACTGTGAACCATCATCACGTTCCATTAGAAATTTAGCATGAGTTACTGTAATATAATCACGTTGGCCTGACGTCATTATATTATACTAACTCATGCTTCAATTTCCAACACTTCTCCAGAAATCATTCATAACTTAAACTCGAATTTCAATGAACTTTAGAAACTAAAATAGTTTCCTTTATGATGTAACATAGATAGCACGAGGAGATAGATAATTTTAGACAAGAAGAGTTATGAATATATCCTCAGAAATATCGAAGATATTTATGATGATATTTTCAGAATTTCTAAGATCGAAGGTTGATGAAGAAAGATTTTCCACAAGATTTAACATGAGTACGGAGCAAGATATTCTCTAAAAATTTCATCGGATATAGAATTATCTGGATTTTTTTGAATATATGGTTTGGTTCTTGTATTTGTCCTCTGTCTCCTTCATGGTTTGCTCAATTCGTTTTTCAGTACCAAATTTTCTATTGAGCGTTTCCAACACTCCATTCTTTATTATTAAGCTTCTGGTAATTAGGACCATCTAAAGCTTTTGCTGCTTCATCAGCACTCTCATATATGAATCATTGGTTATCAATCCGAGGTATTTTCAAGAGTTTGAAGGGTTTGAATGAAGATTGTAATCGTCAAGATACAAAAGATTGTTTAAGATGAAATCAAGTGGCAACCTTGAGAAAATTATTTAATTGTAGAAGATGTAGCTTATTAACGATATTTTAAATCAGAATGTGTTATAATTGACATCTCCTATTCTTTTAATGCTTTTTAGTTGTCCAAGGTTAGTAGTCTAATAGTCCAATAGTCCAATATAAAATCTTAGAATTTAAAATATTTTAGATCTGAAGATGATGAAGAAAATTTTACGTAGTTAATTAATTGGTTACTAATCAATTTTTATTTTATTTATTATTTTCTCCATTATGCCACTTGTCAAATCTTGACTTGGATTTTGATCGACAGAAATTCGTATATGAAATTGAATTAGAATGAAAATGGTTATTCTTTGATGAACGGATACGTATATCCGTGGTTGTAAGTAGGATAGTAACTGACAGTTGAATCGGATTTGAAGAATGTAGAGTATAACATGTTAATGTGAAATCTAAATATTCCTTGGGTATTACCTACCCGTTAAAATATTTTTAACATTAGCAGTTTGTACACAAGAATCTTTGATGTAGAATGATACATAGAACGAGTATATATTCGATGTAGAACGAATATGTAGAACGAAGATAAATGGTGTAGAGCGTCATGTAGAACAAGATTGTACTTGAGGTACAAATTGTGAGGTTGAGGCTTGTGATGCGGATGTTGAGGCTTGTATTGTTGGTGGTATTGGTGTTGTTGGTGCTGATGCTGGTGGTGCTATTGATGTCGGTGATGTTGATGAAGCTGGTAATTTTTGCACCATAATTTCCAAAGCCACTACTCGAGCGCGAAACTCGTTGACTTCTTTTATTACTCCGGGATGATTGGCGGTTGGAACGAGTGGATGAATAAGGTTTAGAATAGTAGATATTACGTAATTGTTGTGAACTATCCGGGAGATGAGAGCGAAAATGGTGGTTCGAACAGGTTTGCCGGTAAGTGCTTCAGGTTCTTTGCCAATAGGGCAATATGGTTAGTGGGAGAGATCATTTCTTCGCATCTCCATTGATTAAGTTTACTTCGTACCCATTCTCAATTCATCCTGAATTTATGATGGCTAATTGGTTGACCCATTCTGGTTATACTGCTTTCGGAGCTTAAATGGTAATCCATATCGGAATAGCTTTCGAATCCGAGGAACTTGAACTGGTTGCAGAATTCATCTTGCACGGTGAGATAAAGGATTTTTCGATATGAAATGATTTTCGGATATCGGATGATATTCTAGATACATAGATTACCTAATACCTATATATAGTACAGGAGATCCGTTGATTGCGGAGAGAATTAAGGAAACGTGTCAGACACGGTCTAATGTGATGGAATATGAATTTGTCTGTACACCATCTATGCAATAATTGCAATAAGATTTGTCGAGACTGAAAATGATAGGTAGATATTTTTCGACAAAGAATGGTAAGTAAAACTTTTAACATGCAGACCAGGTTCAAGTCCAAACTTATTAATATATCTTAACAACTACTAGGTCGAAGTCGAAACTCATTAATGCATCCTAACAACTACCAGTTAGAAACACTAATGCAAGACCTGGTTCGCTAAGACCACCGCTCTGATACCACATGTCATACCCCGTCCAAATCCTTCTGAACGAATACAATAACATCTGGTACCATCGCGATGAACTGACTTCAATATGCCATAAATGACTCCATGTAAATGAGAAAATGCACAGCGGAAGGTTTCTTTCATACCCGAGAAGAAACATGCTTTAAAGTGTCAACCGAAAGGTTGGTGAATTCATAAGTTTATCATAAAACAATAAAATTCTGTAATTTTGATAGACCACAAGATTTAAATGTGCATGGTACAAATGGGCCCGAATCCTATACCCACCTGTAATGTACATGCGATATCTTTTAAATACAGTACACCTTTCTTATGTACGAAACCATTTTGCATAAATCTTAGTAACCGTACACATATCTCGTGCACAAAAACTAATACATATAACCTGTGTATAAAAATCATTCTCTCGATACATAACATTCACATCAATTGGTGGCAATTATCATGTCCACATAATTCAATGGTGGCAATTATCATGTCCACATAATTCAATGGTGGCAATTATCATGTCTACATAATTCATTCGAGGAATGTTTTGCTTGTGTCTATCTCATCAAACATTTATAAAAGCATTTAATATATTCGCAGTTCAAAATATATTTCAAAAGCATTTTATAGAGCAGTTGTAAAAAAATAGCGCATGTATTCTCAGTCCCAAAAATGTAAAGAGTAAAAGGGAATCAAATGAACTCACGATACGATATTTTGTAGTAAAAATATGCATATGACGATACTGAACCATGCAGGGTTGACCTCAGATTCACGAACCTATATCATTTATATATACATTAACACATATACTCGTAATCGATCGAATTTATATATTTTTAGTTATATTCTTGTTATTTAAATGATTTATGTTATTCCATTAATAAATTACATATATTTATTTTATATATCTTTCTTATTATAAAAATAATAATAGAGTTAGGTTATAAGTATTAGATATATTTTTTTATGTAACTAATATTTATTTGATTAAAATAATACTAATAAATGAAAAGTCGTAATATCTTTATAATAATAATATCAATAGTTATATTAATAATAATAATAATACTCATTTTAAAAGGATGATGATAATAATAATAATAATAATTAAAAAGTTGTAATGTCTTCATAATGATAATAATTACAATTGTAATAATCATTTTCAATAATAATAATAATAATAATAATAATAATAATAATAATAATAATAATAATAATAATAATAATAATAATAATAATAATAATAATTTTTATGAAAATAAGATTAACAATAATAGTGATAATAAAAATGATAATACTAGTACTGATAATAATAATAACAACCATAAAACTAATAATTTTACTGTTAATGATAATTATGATAATAATTTAGTTGTAATCATATCCCTAATGGTAAAAGTAATAATAATGGAAATAAATAATAACAATAATATATATAATACTTAATAACAATAATACTAGTAATAATAATAATAATAATAATAATAATAATAATAATAATAATAATAATAATAATAATAATATTAATAATAATAATAAATAGGAATAAGGAAATACTACCTTAAAGGAAAGGCTTAAAAAATATACTGCCTCAACACGGGCTCGAATCCATGACCTCTCGTTTAACTAACACCCCACTAACCATTGATCTGCTTGTTCGTTTTTGAATTAAACTTCTAGCTTAATTAATTTAACACGTTAGTAGTCCAAAGCAAAAGCCTATTTAAATGAAGCCCACATACAACTAGATCAAAACATGATAGCCCATTTTGTAGAACCCATTTTAACTAAGTCCAATCTATAAACATATATCCTACATCGATCCCTGGTAGCAGCGAATAAACCCGACTACTTCGGTTCATCACCATAATCGACTTCTTTCATCTCCATTTTCATTCACATAGAATCATGATTATTCACATAATCTAATCATCATCTATATCGACCTCACCATCATCTTCACTCGCCATTATTTTCTCGATCATAAACACCATCATCAATATCATTCAACATCATCGTCTAACATAAAATCATAATCATAATCATCATAAATCTATTCTTCATATTCTTCATTATATTCCTTTATCATCTTCATCATATAACGTCACCTGCCTTCATCATCTATCTTTACTTATAATAGGACTGTAAACAGCAACGTGTTGCAGTGATTCGAATAGGCATTAGAAAAAAACAGGAATAGGAATAGCAGCCATTCGATAATAAAAATTTTAGGGTAGCAGGCTCAAATCGTTGGGCCTGTTGGAACATGTAATTCGATCAGTAATTCAGGCCCATGAAAAAAGAATAGTTGGCTAGTTGAATAGTGACTGAACATTAAGTCAAGAACGATGGAAGTAGAAACAATAGACCGGTTTTTTTTAATCGAAAGTGAAGTCATCTCACTTTGTCTATCTTTTGAATTTCATAAATCCAATCACATAAGTGTCGGCCACAAAGTTGCAACTTGAATTAAACTCATCTCTTAATATTTTATATCCAAGAAGTCGATTTCTTTATCTTTATGGCCCAACTCAAAAATTGAAATGATTATTGTGGATTTAAAAAATCTGATGAATTCTTGAGATTTGGAATCCAAGGGAAATAATGTCCCCAACGAGTCCCACTCATAATCATCTTGAGATTGATACATCTCCTTTTTCTCTTCGTTATGTTAAAAAAATGCATTGTATCCTATTGTCGGCCATTAGGACTTAGTGTTCCTCATGCACACTTTGTCTTGATAAAGTTATGCATTTTTTTTGTATTAATATAAAATACACCGTTTCGCATTATAAAGGAAAATAATATTGATCATCATATTCATTCACAATATGCTCATCATTGTCGTGGTTACAATCTTTCAGGAACATTACTTTCGTTCGTTTGTACAGGAATTGAAACCAGAAACTGTTATGAGCAGCAGAAACAGTGAGGGTTTGTGGGTTCGTGAAGATGGTTTAATGTTGTCGTTGTTGGTGATAAACAAGAGTGTGTTCATTGAAAAGGTGGTGATTTGTTTAACGGGTTATGATTTTATGGTGGTAATTTAAGGTGGTGGTTGTGGTGGAGTATCACGATAACGATGGAAGGTGATATTTGAAGATAGTAACCTGTAATGGAAACAAGAACTAGTGCAGCAGCAGCGAATAATATTGTTGTGTAGTTTACGAAGGTTTCATGATCAAGGATTGTAGAGAGAGGTAATTCGATAATGGTATGGGTGTTAATGGAAATGGTGGCGATAGAGGTGAATGATAGTTTGTAAGTGTTTCATTTATTTATGTGTGTCTTGTATGCAATTATGTTAGGATATATATATATATATATATATATATATATATATATATATATATATATATATATATATATATATATATATATATATATATATATATACAAAATCTGTTAGATAGGAATCAAAATATAGTTTATCAATAACTGTAAGTCTCAATTACACAGTTAAAGCAGTATACTTCTTTGTTATCTAGTAATGGTGGTCGACAGAGAATCTCGAGCAGGGTGAAGGAAGGACAGGTAATAGAAGTAGATAGGGACTTGAAACAGATTCGTACGCTTTAACTGTTTTTAACAGTTAACAATTTTGTATCTGTCTGTTTGATTTCTTTTCTCCTCCATTCAAATTGCAGTAAGGGAATTTTACAGAGTGTAAGTATACGATGGATGCAGTAACAAGATTGTCTGTAGTGGTGATATGGGATCGACATGAGGAATCAAGCAGAAAAAGAAATCAAAAGAAAAATACCAAAATGAATAAAGTTGATCACGATGTCTAACTGAATTGTATCTGTAGTTGTTTTGTAGTGAATTGGAGTCGACAGAATGAGATTCGGGAGCAGGGAATGAAGAAAAATAATTACAAGTGGATTGCGATTGATAACCGATTCAATTGAAGTTGCTGTAGTGTTATCGACAAGGTTTTTAATCAGGGAGAAGAAGATTTAAAAAGTAGATAGAGATTGGAAACAGATTCGTACAATTAATTGTTATAGTTGGCTAATGAATTCTATCAAGAAACAGGAGTATAGAAAGTTGATCCTGATGTAAAACTGAATTGGATAATTTAATCCTTCTATTTTGTTGTTAATTGATAATTGATCTAACTTTTTAATTCAATTTTTTTATTAATAATAACTAAATAAATATTTTAATAATAATATTGATAATATCATTAATAATAAAAATAAAAATACTAAGAATAATAATAGTAGAATTAATAATAATAATAATAATAATAATAATAATAATAATAATAATAATAATAATAATAATAATGATAATAGTAATATCAAACTAATTCTTAATATTATTAAGTATAATGATAAGAGTATTAAAAATAATGATAATAGAAATTTTAAATATAAATGATAATATTTTAGTAATAATAATAATAATCCTAACAATAACTTAAAAGTATAGTTGTCATTATTGTTATATTAATATTTGTTTTAACATCTTTATTTTGATAAACATAATCTTTTAATTATTATTATTATAACAATTATAACAATCGTAGTATTGATAATACTAATATTGATATTAATATTAATAATAATAACAAAAAGTAAATATATATTATAACATATATTATTAACTTGTAATCACATTTACTATATTAATGTTACAATTCCTTACTTATGTAATGTTTATTAATCACATAATATATAATTGTATATTTATACACTATATATATATACACATTTATTTACACACAATCGTTCGTGAATCATCGGAAGTAGTCAAAGGTTAACTGAATATATTAAATAGTTCAAAAGTTTTGAGACTCAACCTAACAGACTTTTCTTATCGCGTCAAAAATATTAAATTGTATCGAGAGTTTGGTTTAAAATTAGTCGAAACTTTCCGGGTCGTCACAATTGAAATGGAAAATGAATTGATATATATGCATATACATACATACGTGATATATAGATATATATGATATGTATTGATTTGTTTCTAGCATAAATATCAAGGTAGAAGTTAAATGATACATCCCTACATGTTGTTGACTCTAAGATGGCTGCTAAGAGTGAATGATTAAGTGTTTATATACCAATAGTAAATACATCTAAAAGCTGTGTATTGTACGAGTAAGAATACGGATGGATACGAGTAAAATTGTTGACGAAAACGAATGAGAATGTAATTGTGACCAACTTTGATAAGTAGAAGTACTTTGATAGGTGTCTTGAAGCCTTCCAAAAGTGTATTAATACATCTTAATTGAAATGTCCCGTTCTTATTGATTAAAAACGTTCCATATTAATTGATTTTGTTGCGAGGTTTTGACCTCTATATGAGACGTTTTTTAAAGACTGCATTCATTTTAAAACACACCATAACCTTTATTTCATCAATAAAGGTTTAAAAAGCTTTACGTAGATTATCAAATAATGATAATCTAAAATATCCTGTTTACACACAACCATTACATAATGGTTTACAATACAAATATGTTACAACAAAATAAGTTTCTTGAATGCAGTTTTTACACAATATCATACAAGCATTGACTCCAAATCTCGTCCTTATTTAAGTATGCGACATCGGAAGCTCTTAATAATCACCTGGGAATAAACATGCTTAAAACGTCAACAAAAATGTTGGTGAGTTATAGGTTTAACCTATATATATCAAATCATAATAATAGACCACAAGATTTCATATTTCAATACACATCCCATACATAGAGATAAAAATCATTCATATGGTGAACACCTGGTAACCGACATTAACAAGATGCATATATAAGAATATCCCCATCATTCCGGGATACCCTTCGGATATGATATAAATTTCGAAGTACTAAAGCATCCGGTACTTTGGATGGGGTTTGTTAATCCCAATAGATCTATCTTTAGGATTCGCGTCAATTAGGGTGTCTGTTCCCTAATTCTTAGATTACCAGACTTAATAAAAAGGGGCATATTCGATTTCGATAATTCAACCATAGAATGTAGTTTCACGTACTTGTGTCTATTTTGTAAATCATTTATAAAACCTGCATGTATTCTCATCCCAAAAATATTAGATTTTAAAAGTGGGACTATAACTCACTTTCACAGATTTTTACTTCGTCGGGAAGTAAGACTTGGCCACTGGTTGATTCACGAACCTATAACAATATATACATATATATCAAAGTATGTTCAAAATATATTTACAACACTTTTAATATATTTTGATGTTTTAAGTTTATTAAGTCAGCTGTCCTCGTTAGTAACCTACAACTAGTTGTCCACAGTTAGATGTACAGAAATAAATTGATAAATATTATCTTGAATCAATCCACGACCCAGTGTATACGTATCTCAGTATTGATCACAACTCAAACTATATATATTTTGGAATCAACCTCAACCCTGTATAGCTAACTCCAACATTCACATATAGAGTGTCTATGGTTGTTCCGAAATATATATAGATGTGTCGACATGATAGGTCGAAACATTGTATACGTGTCTATGGTATCTCAAGATTACATAATATACAATACAAGTTGATTAAGTTATGGTTGGAATAGATTTGTTACCAATTTTCACGTAGCTAAAATGAGAAAAATTATCCAATCTTGTTTTACCCATAACTTCTTCATTTTAAATCCGTTTTGAGTGAATCAAATTGCTATGGTTTCATATTGAACTCTATTTTATGAATCTAAACAGAAAAAGTATAGGTTTATAGTCGGAAAAATAAGTTTCAAGTCATTTTTGTAAAGGTAGTCATTTCAGTCGAAAGAACGACGTCTAGATGACCATTTTAGAAAACATACTTCCACTTTGAGTTTAACCATAATTTTTGGATATAGTTTCATGTTCATAATAAAAATCATTTTCTCAGAATAACAACTTTTAAATCAAAGTTTATCATAGTTTTTAATTAACTAACCCAAAACAGCCCGCGGTGTTACTACGGCGTAAATCCGGTTTTACGGTGTTTTTCGTGTTTCCAGGTTTTAAATCATTAAGTTAGCATATCATATAGATATAGAACATGTGTTTAGTTGATTTTAAAAGTCAAGTTAGAAGGATTAACTTTTGTTTGCGAACAAGTTTAGAATTAACTAAACTATGTTCTAGTGATTACAAGTTTAAACCTTCGAATAAGATAGCTTTATATGTATGAATCGAATGATGTTATGAATATCATTACTACCTTAAGTTCCTTGGATAAACCTACTGGAAAAGAGAAAAATGGATCTAGCTTCAACGGATCCTTAGATGGCTCGAAGTTCGTGAAGCAGAATCATGACACGAAAATTAGTTCAAGTAAGATCATCACTTGAAATAAGATTGTTATAGTTATAGAAATTGAACCAAAGTTTGAATATGATTATTACCTTGTATTAGAATGATAACCTACTGTAAGAAACAAAGATTTCTTGAGGTTGGATGATCACCTTACAAGATTGGAAATGAGCTAGCAAACTTGAAAGTATTCTTGATTTTATGTAACTAGAACTTGTAGAATTTATGAAGAACACTTAGAACTTGAAGATAGAACTTGAGAGAGATCAATTAGATGAATAAAATTGAAGAATGAAAGTGTTTGTAGGTGTTTTTGGTCGTTGGTGTATGGATTAGATATAAAGGATATGTAATTTTGTTTTCATGTAAATAAGTCATGAATGATTACTCATATTTTTGTAATTTTATGAGATATTTCATGCTAGTTGCCAAATGATGGTTCCCACATGTGTTAGGTGACTCACATAGGCTGCTAAGAGCTGATCATTGGAGTGTATATACCAATAGTACATACATCTAAAAGCTGTGTATTGTACGAGTACGAATACGGGTGCATACGAGTAGAATTGTTGATGAAACTGAACGAGGATGTAATTGTAAGCATTTTTGTTAAGTAGAAGTATTTTGATAAGTGTATTGAAGTCTTTCAAAAGTGTATAAATACATATTAAAACACTACATGTATATAAATTTTAACTGAGTCGTTAAGTCATCGTTAGTCGTTACATGTAAGTGTTGTTTTGAAACCTTTAGGTTAACGATCTTGTTAAATGTTGTTAACCCAATGTTTATAATATCAAATTAGATTTTAAATTATTATATTATCATGATATTATCATGTATGAATATCTCTTAATATAATATATATACATTAAATGTCTTTACAACGATAATCGTTACATATATGTCTCGTTTAAAAATCATTAAGTTAGTAGTCTTGTTTTTACATATGTAGTTCATTGTTAATATACTTAATGATATGTTTACTTATCATAGTATCATGTTAACTATATATATATATATATCCATATATATGTCATCATATAGTTTTTACAAGTTTTAACGTTCGTGAATCACCGGTCAACTTGGGTGGTCAATTGTCTATATGAAACATATTTCAATTAATCAAGTCTTAACAAGTTTGATTGCTTAACATGTTGAAAACATTTAATCATGTAAATATCAATCTCAATTAATATATATAAACATGGAAAAGTTCGGGTCACTACAGTACCTACCCGTTAAATAAATTTCGTCCCGAAATTTTAAGCTGTTGAAGGTGTTGACGAATCTTCTGGAAATAGATGCGGGTATTTCTTCTTCATCTGATCTTCACGCTCCCAGGTGAACTCAGGTCCTCTACGAGCATTCCATCGAACCTTAACAATTGGTATCTTTTTTTGCTTGAGTCTTTTAACCTCACGATCCATTATTTCGACGGGTTCTTCGATGAAATGAAGTTTTTCGTTGATTTGGATTTCATCTAACCGAATAGTGAGATCTTTTTTAGCAAAACATTTCTTCAAATTCGAGACGTGGAAAGTGTTATGTACAGCCGCGAGTTGTTGAGGTAACTCAAGTCAGTAAGCTACTGGTCCGACACGGTCAATAATCTTGAATGGTCCAATATACCTTGGATTTAATTTCCCTCGTTTACCAAATCGAACAACGCCTTTCCAAGGTGCAACTTTAAGCATGACCATCTCTCCAATTTCAAATTCAATATCTTTTCTTTTAATGTCAGCGTAGCTCTTTTGTCGACTTTGGGCGGTTTTCAACCGTTGTTAAATTTGGATGATCTTCTCGGTAGTTTCTTGTATAATCTCCGGACTCGTAATCTGTCTATCCCCCACTTCACTCCAACAAATCGAATACCTGCACTTTCTACCATAAAGTGCTTCAAACGGCGCCATCTCAATGCTTGAATGGTAGCTGTTGTTGTAGGAAAATTCTCCTAACGGTAGATGTCGATCCCAACTGTTTCCGAAATCAATAACACATGCTCGTAGCATGTCTTCAAGCGTTTGTATCGTCCTTTCACTCTGCCCATCAGTTTGTGGATGATAGGCAGTACTCATGTCTAGACGAGTTCCTAATGCTTGCTGTAATGTCTGCCAGAATCTTGAAATAAATCTGTCATCCCTATCAGAGATAATAGAGATTGGTATTCCATGTCTGGAGACGACTTCCTTCAAATACAGTCGTGCTAACTTCTCCATCTTGTCATCTTCTCTTATTGGCAGGAAGTGTGCTGATTTGGTGAGACGATCAACTATTATCCAAATAGTATCAAAACCACTTGCAGTCCTTGGCAATTTAGTGATGAAATCCATGGTAATGTTTTCCCATTTCCATTCCGGGATTTCGGGTTGTTGAAGTAGACCTGATGGTTTCTGATGCTCAGCTTTGACCTTAGAACACGTCAAACATTCTCCTACGCATTTAGCAACATCGGCTTTCATACCCGGCCATCAAAAATGTTTCTTGAGATCCTTGTACATCTTCTCCGTTCCAGGATGTATTGAGTATCTGGTTTTATGAGCTTCTCTAAGTACCATTTCTCTCATATCTCCAAATTTTGGTACCCAAATCCTTTCAGCCCTATACCGGGTTCCGTCTTCCCGAATATTAAGATGCTTCTCCGATCCTTTGGGTATTTCATCCTTTAAATTTCCCTCTTTTAAAACTCCTTGTTGCGCCTCCTTTATTTGAGTAGTAAGGTTATTATGAATCATTATATTCATAGATTTTACTCGAATGGGTTCTCTGTCCTTCCTGCTCAAGGCATCGGCTACCACATTTGCCTTCCCCGGGTGGTAACGAATCTCAAAGTCGTAATCATTCAATAATTCAATCCACCTACGCTGCCTCATATTCAGTTGTTTCTGATTAAATATGTGTTGAAGACTTTTGTGGTCGGTATATATAATACTTTTGACCCCATATAAGTAGTGCCTCCAAGTCTTTAATGCAAAAACAACCGCGCCTAATTCCAAATCATGCGTCGTATAATTTTGTTCGTGAATCTTCAATTGTCTAGACGCATAAGCAATCACC
This sequence comes from Rutidosis leptorrhynchoides, assembly GCF_046630445.1. Classification (NCBI taxonomy): domain Eukaryota; kingdom Viridiplantae; phylum Streptophyta; class Magnoliopsida; order Asterales; family Asteraceae; genus Rutidosis; species Rutidosis leptorrhynchoides. Next base: position 202,312,934 of record NC_092334.1, read on the forward strand.
TTCGTTCGTTGCATTAATACACAACCGAGACCTTGCTTTGATGCGTCACAATAAATCACAAAATCATCATTCCCTTCAGGCAATGACAATATAGGTGCCGTAGTTAGCTTTTTCTTCAATAACTGAAACGCTTTCTCTTGTTCATCATTCCATTCAAATTTCTTCCCTTTATGCGTTAATGCAGTCAAGGGTTTTGCTATTCTGAAAAAGTCTTGGATGAACCTTCTGTAGTAACCGGCTAGTCCTAAAAACTGGCGTATGTGTTTCGGAGTTTTCGGGGTTTCCCACTTTTCAACAGTTTCTATCTTTGCCGGATCCACCTTAATACCTTCTTTGTTGACTATGTGACCGAGGAATTGAACTTCTTCCAACCAAAATGCACACTTTGAAAACTTAGCGTACAATTCTTCCTTCCTCAATACTTGTAACACCTTTCTCAAATGTTCACCGTGTTCTTGGTCATTCTTTGAGTAAATAAGTATGTCATCAATGAAAACAATGACAAACTTGTCAAGGTATGGTCCACACACTCGATTCATAAGGTCCATGAACACAGCTGGTGCATTAGTTAAACCAAACGGCATGACCATAAACTCGTAATGACCGTAACGTGTTCTGAAAGTAGTCTTTGGAATATCATCTTCTTTCACCCGCATTTGATGATACCCGGAACGTAAGTCAATCTTTGAATAAACAGACGAGCCTTGTAGTTGATCAAATAAGTCGTCGATTCTCGGTAGTGGGTAGCGGTTCTTGATGGTAAGTTTGTTCAACTCTCGGTAGTCGATACACAACCTGAATGTACCATCTTTCTTCTTAACAAACAAAACAGGAGCTCCCCACGGTGATGTGCTTGGTCGAATGAAACCACGCTCTAAAAGTTCTTGTAATTGGCTTTGCAGTTCTTTCATCTCTGTAACGACCCGGAAATTTCTGACTAAATTTAAACTTTATCTTTATATTATTCTGACACGATAAGCAATGTTTGTTAAGTTAAATCTCAAGGATTTTAAACTATGTTTATACATTCATTTAAACCTCGACCAAATTCCAATGATTCACGAACCATTAAATGAACATATATGAATATGTATGTATATGTGTATATGTTATAAATTGAAAATGTCAACAAAGTGTTTAAAAGTATAATGCTTTATATGAATGTATTTGTTTCAATATGATTATCGACGAAATTAATATATATATATATATATATATATATATATATATATATATATATATATATATATATATATATATATATATATATATATATATATATATATATATATATATATATATATATATATATATATATATATATATATATATATATATTAAATGATTGAATTATCAGAAACATTGAATTATGATTACAAGTCTCTGTTGAGAGGTCCACAATGATTTGACAAATCTATTCCTCTTAACGATATTCGGAATAATTTGTAAAGCTATTTATAAATAAAAATAAAAAGTGTCATTTACGAAAGTTAGACAAAAACTATTGGAGAATTGGTTTCCATAATATTCTATTAATCTATTTTCAAACGTAAAAAAACGTTTTCAGTTTAAAAAGAACTTTATTATTAAAACGTATATAACTTTTATAAATATCTAGAATCACTTTTGACAACTCATTACTTAACCAGTATAATAAATATAACGATATTTATATTTTATTTCATTAAATATATATATAACGATTTAAATTAATATTATATATATTTATACACGTATTATACATACATAGTTTTTATATTTTTACTATACTTTAACTTTACCTTTACTTTATTTTTACTTTACTTTAACTTTAATAATTCACTTTAATAATTTATACTTTAATAATTCATACTTTATTAATTCACTTTAATAATTCATACTTTAATAATTCACTTTAATAATTCATACTTTAATAATTCACTTTAATAATTCATACTTTAATAATTCACTTTAATAATTCATACTTTAATAATTCACTTTAATAATTCAAAAATCTATTATAAATAGAATTCAATAGGTTTCATTATTTCATAGAAACTTGAAAATATATTTCTCTAAACTCTCTCAATCGATTTACATATATATATATATATATATATATATATATATATATATATATATATATATATTTGCTCTATATTATTTCAAGATATTATTAGTATACATAAAATATTACGACGGAGTGATGTCCGAGTGATTTCAAAATAGTTTTTTTGAATGAGTCGAAGCTAAGGAAATTATGGGTTATAGCTATGGAGGTGATGGGTATGGTTCATGGGTATGCTCGTGAGGTCAATCTAGTGTTTATCATCTCCGTTGCATCTACGTACTTTCCTGCAATATTGAATCTCAATATTGATACGTGAGCACTCATAACTTAACTTTTATATATCAATAGTGTATCCCTGACTAGTGCTCGAGTATATAGGATTATGCATGCTTGTACATTCGATATTGTCCTTAGATAGGTTTGTTGAATCCTGAATTAGATACATATGCTACTGAGATAGGGTATATGATATGCATTTCATTGGAAAGCTAGCGAAAAATTAAGAACTTTTCATTTAGATATCGAATGGTTTCGATGAACGGATTTGAAGTTAAAGTCAACTGAATTTTAGTATTATTGTTAAAATGATTATTATTACTATCGTCGTTATTATTTTAATAGAAATATCATTGTTATTATAAAATATCATTATTACTATTATGTTAGTATTATCATTTTATCATAATAACATTTTTAGTAAATATAAATATTGTTATTTTTTTTTATAGAATAATAATAATTATTATTACAAAATAATACAACTTTTACTTATTATTATTATGATCAATATTATTTTATCAAATAAATAGGGGATACAAAGATATTTTTCACCACGCGTAATATAATTACATTAATAATACTTACCACTATAGTTTTACGATATTAAGTGAACTTTATAAATTTTACTACTTAAGATATATAAAAGTATATTTTCATATATAAACGATAATATAAATTTTTATTAATAAATGACTTTTATTATTATAAAATCTAATAAATATATTTAAATATATAAAACGACTATAGCTAAGTTATATAATAAACACGTATAAATTTTAGAAGTCATTTTGGGTCAAGTTGACTTTTGTTGACTTTTGCATATTAGTCTCGAGCATTAGGATTGTGGTACACTATGACTTGACCAAAAATTGTTAGACAAATATTGACCAACATATAAATATATATAATTAATATAGGTTCGTGAATCCGAGGCCAACCTTGCACTTGTTAAATGACGTTATATGTATTTTTACTACGAAATACAGTATGGTGAGTTTCATTTGCTCCCTTATATATATATTTTTGGGACTGAGAATACATGAACTGTTTTTATAAAATGTTTTACGAAATAGGCACAAGTACTAAAACTAATTCTACGTGGGTTTAAACCAGAAATATACCCTTAGCTTGGTAACATTAAACTACTTGTCTATGTACGGTAGGCGCGAATCCTAAAGATAGATCTATTGGGCCTGACAAACCCCATCCTGACTATGGGATGCTTTAGTACTTTGAGGTTATTTTAAACACACCTGATCTGGTGTACTTCAGAGGGTAAAACATGAACGTTAAGGCTTGTTACCGGGTGCCTACAACTTATAGAATACTTTTATACACTTGCGAGTGTACATATATTTATAAACGAAAATCTTGTGGTCTATTAATATATTAAATTGATTGTTATGATAAACCTATGAACTCACCAACCTTTTGGTTGACACTTTAAAACATGTTTATTCTCAGGTATTAAAGAAATCTTCCGCTGTGCATTAGCTCATTTTAAGGATATTACTTGGAGTCATTCATGTCATATTTTGAAAGACGTTGCATTCGAGTCATTGAGTTCATCAAGATTATTATTAAGCCAATTATAGTTGGATGTATTATGAAATGGTGTGCATGCCGTCAACTTTCGTTGTAAAGAAAGTATGTCTTTTAAAAATGAATGCAATATTTGTAAAATGTATCATATAGAGGTCAAATACCTTGCGATGTAATCAACTATTGTGAATCGTTTATAATGTATATGAACGGGTCCTTTCAGTTGGTATCAGATCGGTGGTCTTAGCGAACCAGGTCTTGCATTAATGTGTCTAACTGATAGTTGTTAAGATGCATTAGTGAGTTTGGACTTCGACCGTGTCTGCATGTCAAAATTTTTGCTTATCATTTTTAGTCGGAAATCATCTGCTTACCATCCTTAGGAAATTACCTGCTTATCATTCTTAAGTCTAGACGCGTTTTCCTACATTTATTGCATAATAGTGTATAGACAAATTCTTATCTTAGCATATCTGTTACTGTGAACTTTGACTGACATCTTTCAAAGATTCTTCCGTAATTTATGGGATTTTGGTATTATATATACATATGTAAATTATGTATTGAAGAATACCAAATCTAAATTCTACAATCTATTTCATACCAAAAAATTCTTTCCCTGATCATACAAGATGGATCACTTATCCAGTTCGAGTTCCTCGGATTCCGACAGCTATGCCGATATGGATTTTCACATGAGCTCCGAAAGCAGCGTGACCGGAATGAATCAACCAATTAGCCATCATCTATTCTGGATGAATTGGGGATGGGTTCGTAATCTACTTAACCATTGGAGACAAGAAGAAGGCGATCCCTTTCATCCACCACATTGCCCTCTTGGCAATGAACCTGAAGCACTTACCGGCGAACCTGTCCGAAACACCATTTTCTCTCTCATTTCCAGAGTATCTCGTCATGATTGTATACTACACCAAATTCTAGATCTTATTTATCCGCTCGTCCGAACCGACAATTACCCCGGTGTAATAGAAGAAGTCAACGAGCTTCGCGCTCGGGTAGTGGCTTTGGAGAATATGGTGCAAAGGTTACAAACACCAGTAGCAGCACCAACAGCATAACCAGTACCACCATCAACAGTACCATTACCACCACCAACAACAACCGCATCGCAAACCTCAACTTCACAATCTGTCCCACGAGCAGCGACGTCATACGCCATGTAGATACCAAGGAATACCACAACGATGAAGTATTGATTCATAACTTCATTGGGGAAACATTCTACGGCGATTATGTAATTTCTAAAGTTTAGAAATTATCTATCCTCGCCTTAACCATAAATCAAATGAGTTTAATTTAATATTAACTCATTAAATCAATATTACATCTGAAGAAATATACACATATATATTTCCATAAAGACTGTAATAAAATTATTTTGTACAAAATATTAATTGTGAATTTTTTTTAACGGGTAGGTAATACTCGAGAGATATATAAATTCACAATTAATATGTTACATTCTTCGAATCTGATTCAGCAAATCATCCATTATACTCCCTACTTTCACAACAATATACATTGTTTTATAAAAATCAAAACAACCATTCTCACCCAAATTTGATTACGCATTCTGATTTTGACAAATCAAAATCCAAGTCATGATTTAACAGAAGACATCACTCTTAGATTCCTACATCTTTCAAAGCTATACTTTGACTTCAAAACCGTGTTAGAACATCGTATGTATATTAACGATTACAAACTGTGTTCAAACTCTCCGAAGTTTTCGAAGACACTTCAAACAATGAACAATCGAGATGATGATCGAACCACATATTACCCACATTTATGTACCTAAAAAGCTCTCGAAGCCAAAGTCATAGTTCGACGCGTATCCGTGTCAGACCCTTTGGCATTTATTAGCTAAAATGACTTTTCAATTCCTGTTCAAAGTAGACAGTTTTGTCACAGCTCCAGCAAGTCAACTTCGACTTTTCAGTCGGACTAGTCTTATTATAATCTCGATAGATACGTTGCCCTTTCATCATCGTTACTGGGGACCTTTCATATCTCGCCACCTTAGTATTAAACTTACCAACAACTTCAATTATCTTTGACTTTTCGAAAAATCATTATATTTATTGAAATCACATCATTTACTCATTCGCATCTTGTAACGAGAATTGTCATACGAATCATCGAAAAACAGTAACCAGTATTTTGAAATCTCGCAGCATGTCTACGCCAACAGTTATATGTGTACGTAAAACGTCTATCTCCTGGACTTACATACTTTGAATGTGAAGTTCTGAAAAATATTCTGAACTGCAAACTAGTTCTTGAAATGCTGACGAAGCATCAAAAACTGTAAACGATCTTAACAGTAAAAAGTTTGATGACAAAGAATAGTAAGGTGGTAAAGCTGAGAAAAAGAGAAGGTTTGGAACTGGAAAACGGATTGAACAGACTATGAAGGTGGCTGTGGACAAATCACAAAGACTAAATCTGCCTTCAAAGAATCCAAATGATTCAGTGCCTGCTAAAGTCATTAACGAATACCTTACTCTTTATTCTAAACCTTTACAGACAAATCTTCATCATCATCCATCAATATTAGAAATTCTAAGATATTATCATATCTTTCATTATAAATATCTTCGATATTCCTGAAGATATTTTCACAACTATTCTTATCTGAAATCTTTTATCTCTTCGCAATATCTGCGTTACAACATAAAAAGAAACTGTGTTAGTTTCTAAATTCAAAAAAAAAAAATTCGAATTTAAAATAGGAATATTTTTGAAGTAGTGTTGGGAACTGAAGCATGAGTTAGTATAATATAATGACACTTGATCAACGTGATTATATTACAGTAAGTCATGCTGAGTTTCTAATGGGACATGACGATTCACAGACTATGCCGTCATCATGTTCCATGTTACACGACTCTTGTATTCTATTTAATCTCTAAAAATATCAAGAATATATTTTCTTGATGATTCGGTCTTTTCAGGGTATTCTGGTAAATTAACAAATCAAGATCGTGCCATTACCATTTCCTTCTTAGAACATTAACTATGTTCATTCTGAAATTCATATCTGCGAATACTAGACCATTACAAACGTTGCTTAATCGCAAGAAGAAGAAACGAAAGGACAAAACTCCAAAATAGAAATTGGAGTATAAATTGCAGCAAATAGAAGGGAGCATTAACTTGGATGTCAATGATTATAGAAGACAAAAGCAGGGGCTTTGAAATATAAGGGAAGATAAAAAAAACCAACAACCACCCAAAAATTATAAACCGTATATATCGATGCATATAGCAATATAAAGACACGGAAGAACTAAAAACACTATAAAACCGAGAGTATAGTAGTAATAAATAGATTCTTCCGGAGACAGATGAAAAAGAAGAACGACAGATATGAAAGTGAGGAGTATATCGAGAATCAGTACTGGATGAAGCATATTGACAAATACTTTAAAATATGAATTGAGGGAGAAAGAATAGAAGATATGAATTAAAAGGAAACGAAGGAGGTGGATTTATAGTGAAATATCCGACAGAAAAATCGAGATGAATCATCGCATTAAATCGAAGCGGATCATAATCTCCTTAATCACCGAAGCATCAAATCCAACATAGATTACAAATATTTTCTTTAAATTCAGAGATCAATTGTGATGACGACAAAAGATATGACGAATCACTATAATTTTATTTCCTTCATTTACGATAACTTCCCTCATATGCTTTGAGTAATCGAATTATTTTATCCATACTTCTTAGACATGATAAAACTTCATAATCGTCATAATAACATTCTCATTGTTAGCCATAACGACCTCTATCAAATTTCGGGGACGAAATTTCTTTAACGGGTAGGTACTGTAACGACCCGGAAATTTCCGACTAAATTTAAACTTTATCTTTATATTATTCTGACACGATAAGCAATGTTTGTTAAGTTAAATCTCAAGGATTTTAAACTATGTTTATACATTCATTTAAACCTCGACCAAATTCCAATGATTCACGAACCATTAAATGAACATATATGAATATGTATGTATATGTGTATATGTAATAAATTAAAAATGTCAACAAAGTATTTAAAAGTATAATGCTTTATATGAATGTATTTGTTTCAATATGATTATCGACGAAATTAATATATATATATATATATATATATATATATATATATATATATATATATATATATATATATATATATATATATATATTAAATGATTGAATTATCAGAAACATTGAATTATGATTACAAGTCTCTGTTGAGAGGTCCACTATGATTTGAGAAATCTATTCCTCTTAACGATATTCGGAATAATTTGTAAAGCTATTTATAAATAAAAATAAAAAGTGTCATTTACGAAAGTTAGACAAAAGCTATTGGAGAATTGGTTTCCATAATATTCTATTAATCTATTTTCAAACGTAAAAAAACGTTTTCAGTTTAAAAAGAACTTTATTATTAAAACGTATATAACTTTTATAAATATCTAGAATCACTTTTGACAACTCATTACTTAACCAGTATAATAAATATAACGATATTTATATTTTATTTCATTAAATATATATATAACGATTTAAATTAATATTATATATATTTATACACGTATTATACATACATAGTTTTTATATTTTTACTATACTTTAACTTTACCTTTACTTTACTTTTACTTTACTTTCACTTTAATAATTCATACTTTAATAATTCACTTTAATAATTTATACTTTAATAATTCACTTTAATAATTCATACTTTAATAATTCACTTTAATAATTCATACTTTAATAATTCATACTTTAATAATTCACTTTAATAATTCATACTTTAATAATTCACTTTAATAATTCATACTTTAATAATTCACTTTAATAATTCATACTTTAATAATTCACTTTAATAATTCAAAAATCTATTATAAATAGAATTCAATTGGTTTCATTATTTCATAGAAACTTGAAAATATATTTCTCTAAACTCTCTCAATCGATTTACATATATATATATATATATATATTTGCTCTATATTATTTCAAGATATTATTAGTATACATAAAATATTACGACGGAGTGATGTCCGAGTGATTTCAAAATAGTTTTTTTGAATGAGTCGAAGCTAAGGAAATTATGGGTTATAGCTATGGAGGTGATGGGTATGGTTCATGGGTATGCTCGTGAGGTCAATCTAGTGTTTATCATCTCCGTTGCGTCTACATACTTTCCTGCAATATTAAATCTCAATATTGATACGTGAGCACTCATAACTTAACTTTTATATATCAATAGTGTATCCCTGACTAGTGCTCGAGTATATAGGATTATGCATGCTTGTACATTCGATATTGTCCTTAGATAGGTTTGTTGAATCCTGAATTTGATACATATGCTACTAAGATAGGGTATATGATATGCATTTCATTGGAAAGCTAGCGAAAAATTAAGAACTTTTCATTTAGATATCGAATGGTTTCGATGAACGGATTTGAAGTTAAAGTCAACTGAATTTTAGTATTATTGTTAAAATGATTATTATTACTATCGTCGTTATTATTTTAATAAAAATATCATTGTTATTATAAAATATCATTATTACTATTATGTTAGTATTATCATTTTATCATAATAACATTTTTAGTAAATATAAATATTGTTATTTTTTTATAGAATAATAATAATTATTATTACAAAATAATACAACTTTTACTTATTATTATTATGATCAATATTATTTTATCAAATAAATAGGGGATACAAAGATATTTTACACCACGCGTAATATAATTACATTAATAATACTTACCACTATAGTTTTACGATATTAAGTGAACTTTATAAATTTTACTACTTAAGATATATAAAAGTATATTTTATCATATATAAACGTTAATATAAATTTTTATTAATAAATGACTTTTATTATTATAAAATCTAATAAATATATTTAAATATATAAAACGACTATAGCTAAGTTATATAATAAACACGTATAAATTTTAGAAGTCATTTTGGGTCAAGTTGACTTTTGTTGACTTTTGCATATTAGTCTCGAGCATTAGGATTGTGGTACACTATGACTTGACCAAAAATTATTAGACAAATATTGACCAACATATAAATATATATAATTAATATAGGTTCGTGAATCCGAGGCCAACCTTGCACTTGTTAAATGACGTTATATGTATTTTTACTACGAAATACAGTATGGTGAGTTTCATTTGCTCCCTTTTATATATATTTTTGGGACTGAGAATACATGCGCTGTTTTTATAAATGTTTTACGAAATAGGCACAAGTACTAAAACTAATTCTACGTGGGTTTAAACCAGAAATATACCCTTAGCTTGATAACATTAAACTACTTGTCTATGTACGGTAGGCGCGAATCCTAAAGATAGATCTATTGGGCCTGACAAACCCCATCCTGACTATGGGATGCTTTAGTACTTTGGGGTTATTTTAAACACACCTGATCTGGTGTACTTTAGAGGGTAAAACATGAACGTTAAGGCTTGTTACCGGGTGCCTACAACTTATAGAATACTTTTATACACTTGCGAGTGTACATATATTTATAAACGGAAATCTTGTGGTCTATTAATATATTAAAATGATTGTTATGATAAACCTATGAACTCACCAACCTTTTGGTTGACACTTTAAAGGATGTTTATTCTCAGGTATTAAAGAAATCTTCCGCTGTGCATTAGCTCATTTTAAGGATATTACTTGGAGTCATTCATGGCATATTTTGAAAGACGTTGCATTCGAGTCATTGAGTTCATCAAGATTATTATTAAGCCAATTATAGTTGGATGTATTATGAAATGGTGTGCATGCTGTCAACTTTCGTTGTAAAGAAAGTTTGTCTTTTAAAAACGAATGCAATGTTTGTAAAATGTATCATATAGAGGTCAAATACCTCGCGATGTAATCAACTATTGTGAATCGTTTATAATGTATATGAACGGGTCCTTTCAATCTCGCTGGGTGCGAGTCTGTAAGGAGCACGAGCTATTGGTGCAGCTCCTGGTACAAGATCTATTTGAAATTCAACGAATCGATGTGGGGGTAATCCCGGTAATTCTTTCGGAAATACATCGGGAAATTCTTTTGCAATGGGAACATCATTGATGCTCTTTTCTTCAGTTTGTACTTTCTCGACGTATACTAGAACAGCATAGCAACCTTTTCTTAATAGTTTTTGTGCCTTCAAATTACTAATAAGATGTAGCTTCGTGTTGCCCTTTTCTCCGTACACCATTAAGGGTTTTCCTTTTTCTCGTATAATGCGAATTGCATTTTTGTAACAAACGATCTCTGCTTTCACTTCTTTCAACCAGTCCATACCGATTATCACATCAAAACTCCCTAACTCTACTGGTATCAAATCAATCTTAAATGTTTCGCTAACCAGTTTAATTTCTCGATTCCGACATATATTTTCTGCTGAAATTAATTTACCATTTGCTAATTCGAGTAAAAATTTACTATCCAAAGGCGTCAATGGACAACTTAATTTAGCACAAAAATCTCTACTCATATAGCTTCTATCCGCACCCGAATCAAATAAAACGTAAACAGGTTTATTGTCAATAAGAAACGTACCCGTAACAAGCTCTGGGTCTTCCTGTGCCTCTGCCGCATTAATATTGAAAACTCTTCCGCGGCCTTGTCCATTCGTGTTCTCCTGGTTCGGGCAATTTCTAATAATGTGGCCCGGTTTTCCACATTTATAACAAACTACATTGGCATAACTTGCTCCGAAACTACTTGCTCCGCCATTACTCGTTCCGACACCATTTGTTCCTTTCGTTCTATTAACCCCTGGTCCGTAGACCTCACACTTCACCGCGCTATGACCATTTCTTTTACACTTGTTGCAAAATTTGGTGCAGAACCCCGAGTGATACTTTTCACACCTTTGGCATAGCTGCTTCTGATTGTTGTTGTTGTTGCAGTTATTATTGTTATTGGGATGATTGTTGTAGTTGCTGTTATTGTTGTTGTTGTTGTTGGGCCGTTTGTTGATGTTGCGATTGATGTTGCGATTGTTGGGATAATTGTTGCGATTATTGTTGTAATTGCTGTTGTTGTTGTATTGGTGATTCTTATCACCGTTTTCCTCCCACTTTCTTTTAACTTGCTTCACATTGGCCTCTTCAGCAGTCTGTTCATTAATCCTTTCTTCAATCTGGTTCACTAGTTTGTGAGCCATTCTACATGCCTGTTGTATGGAGGCGGGCTCGTGTGAACTTATATCTTCTTGGATTCTTTCCGGTAATCCTTTCACAAACGCGTCGATCTTCTCTTCCTCATCTTCGAATGCTCCCGGACACAATAGGCACAATTCTGTGAATCGTCTTTCGTACGTGGTAATATCAAATCCTTGGGTTCGTAACCCTCTAAGTTCTGTCTTGAGCTTATTGACCTCGGTTCTGGGACGGTACTTCTCGTTCATCAAGTGCTTGAATGCTGACCACGGTAGTGCGTACGCATCGTCTTGTCCCACTTGCTCTAGATAGGTATTCCACCATGTTAACGCAGAACCTGTGAAGGTATGCGTAGTGTACTTTACTTTGTCCTCTTCAGTACACTTACTTATGGCAAACACCGATTCGACCTTCTCGGTCCACCGTTTCAATCCGATCGGTCCTTCGGTTCCATCAAATTCCAAAGGTTTGCAGGCAGTGAATTCTTTGTAGGTGCATCCTACATGATTTCCTGTACTGCTAGATCCAAGGTTATTGTTGGTATGTAGCGCAGCCTGTACTGCGGCTATGTTTGAAGCTAGAAAAGTACGGAATTCCTCTTCATTCATATTCATTGTGTGTCGAGTAGTCGGTGCCATTTCCTTCAAAATAGTCAAATGGAACAAGTTAATCATACAGAATATTAAGAGTAGTTAATAGTATTTCGTAGCATAATATGAACTCATTTATAAAAGCTTTTTCTTCATATTAGCGTTTTATAAGTTTAAATTCGGGTAGTACCTACCCGTTAAGTTCATACTTAGTAGCTAATATACAATTCAACTACTACAATTCTATATGAAAAATTGATTATAATAATATTTTGCGTTCAAACTTTTACACAATATTTTACAAACTTACAATACCGCTTATTTTACATATAGCATGAAATATAGAACACAATAAATTTGATACAAGATGGTTGTGAAGATAATTCTAGCTAGTACACAAGTCATTCAGCAAAGGCAATAAAGACCCGTAATTCATACGTCCAGAAACTAGTCATGCATTCTGGTTTTACTAGGATTACTTCCCATCCTTGGTCTTGTGGAACATAACCGTTATGGCAGTTCATAAGACAGCGTGTTGTAACGTCGTCAAAGGGACGAGGGTTACGTAATGTCCAACAGTCCCGTAACAGTCTAAAAACCTCATTTCTTACCCCAATTACCGACTCCGTCACTTGTGGGAACGTTTTGTTTAATAGTTGTAGCCCAATGTTCTTGTTCTCACTTTGGTGAGAAGCGAACATTACTAATCCGTAAGCATAACATGCTTCTTTATGTTGCATGTTAGCCGCTTTTTCTAAATCACGAAGTCCAATATTCGGATATATTGATTCAAAATAATTTCTTAACCCATTGCGTAAAATAGCATTTGGGTTCCCCGCAATATATGGGTCAAAGTAAACACATCGTAACTTATGGATTTCCCAATGTGATATCCCCCACCGGTTCTATTTCTTCATCCGGTTCCGATTCTTCTTCCGGTTCCGATTCTTCTTCCGGTTCCGATTATTCTTCCGGTTCTGACTCTTCTTCCGGTTCCTCTTCGGGAACTTGTGAATCAGTCCACGAATCATTCCAATTTACATTTGACTCTTCATTATTATCAGGTGAGTCAATGGGACTTGTTCTAGAGGTAGACATCTATCACATAATATCAAACGCGTTAAGAGATTAATATATCACCTAATATTCACATGTTAAAAATATATAGTTTCCAACAAAATTTGTTAAGCAATCATTTTTCAAGTAAACACGGTCGAAGTCCAGACTCACTAATGCATCCTAACAAACTCGATAAGACACACTAATGCAAAATTCTGGTTCTCTAAGACCAACGCTCGGATACCAACTGAAATGTCCCGTTCTTATTGATTAAAAACGTTCCATATTAATTGATTTCGTTGCGAGGTTTTGACCTCTATATGAGACGTTTTTCAAAGACTGCATTCATTTTAAAACAAACCATAACATTTATTTCATCAATAAAGGTTTAAAAAGCTTTACGTAGATTATCAAATAATGATAATCTAAAATATCCTGTTTACACACAACCATTACATAATGGTTTACAATACAAATATGTTACAACAAAATAAGTTTCTTGAATGCAGTTTTTACACAATATCATACAAGCATGGACTTCAAATCTCGTCCTTATTTAAGTATGCAACAGCGGAAGCTCTTAATAATCACCTGAGAATAAACATGCTTAAAACGTCAACAAAAATGTTGGTGAGTTATAGGTTTAACCTATATATATCAAATCATAATAATAGACCACAAGATTTCATATTTCAATACACATCCCATACATAGAGATAAAAATCATTCATATGGTGAACACCTGGTAACCGACATTAACAAGATGCATATATAAGAATATCCCCATCATTCCGGGACACCCTTCGGATATGATATAAATTTCGAAGTACTAAAGCATCCGGTACTTTGGATGGGGTTTGTTAAGCCCAATAGATCTATCTTTAGGATTCGCGTCAATTAGGGTGTCTGTTCCCTAATTCTTAGATTACCAGACTTAATAAAAAGGGGCATATTCGATTTCGATAATTCAACCATAGAATGTAGTTTCACGTACTTGTGTCTATTTTGTAAATCATTTATAAAACCTGCATGTATTCTCATCCCAAAAATATTAGATTTTAAAAGTGGGACTATAACTCACTTTCACAGATTTTTACTTAGTCGGGAAGTAAGACTTGGCCACTGGATGATTCACGAACCTATAACAATATATACATATATATCAAAGTATGTTCAAAATATATTTACAACACTTTTAATATATTTTGATGTTTTAAGTTTATTAAGTCAGCTGTCCTCGTTAGTAACCTACAACTAGTTGTCCACAGTTAGATGTACAGAAATAAATCGATAAATATTATCTTGAATCAATCCACGACCCAGTGTATACGTATTTCAGTATTGATCACAACTCAAACTATATATATTTTGGAATCAACCTCAACCTTGTATAGCTAACTCCAACATTCACATATAGAGTGTCTATGGTTGTTCCGAAATATATATACATGTGTCGACATGATAGGTCGAAACATTGTATACGTGTCTGTGGTATCTCAAGATTACATAATATACAATACAAGTTGATTATGTTATGGTTGGAATAGATTTGTTACCAATTTTCACGTAGCTAAAATGAGAAAAATTATCCAATCTTGTTTTACCCATAACTTCTTCATTTTAAATCCGTTTTGAGTGAATCAAATTGCTATGGTTTCATATTGAACTCTATTTTATGAATCTAAACAGAAAAAGTATAGATTTATAGTCGGAAAAATAAGTTACAAGTCATTTTTGTAAAGGTAGTCATTTCAGTCGAAAGAACGACGTCTAGATGACCATTTTAGAAAACATACTTCCACTTTGAGTTTAACCATAATTTTTGGATATAGTTTCATGTTCATAATAAAAATCATTTTCTCAGAATAACAACTTTTAAATCAAAGTTTATCATAGTTTTTAATTAACTAACCCAAAACAGCCCGCGGTGTTACTACGGCGTAAATCTAGTTTTACGGTGTTTTTCGTGTTTCCAGGTTTTAAATCATTAAGTTAGCATATAATATAGATATAGAACATGTGTTTAGTTGATTTTAAAAGTCAAGTTAGAAGGATTAACTTTTGTTTGTGAACAAGTTTAGAATTAACTAAACTATGTTCTAGTGATTACAAGTTTAAACCTTCGAATAAGATAGCTTTATATGTATGAATCGAATGATGTTATGAACATCATTACTACCTTAAGTTCCTTGGATAAACCTACTGGAAAAGAGAAAAATGGATCTAGCTTCAACCGATCCTTAGATGGCTCGAAGTTCTTGAAGCAGAATCATGACACGAAAACAAGTTCAAGTAAGATCATCACTTGAAATAAGATTGTTATAGTTATAGAAATTGAACCAAAGTTTGAATATGATTATTACCTTGTATTAGAATGATAACCTACTGTAAGAAACAAAGATTTCTTGAGGTTGGATGATCACCTTACAAGATTGGAAATGAGCTAGCAAACTTGAAAGTATTCTTGATTTTATGTAACTAGAACTTGTAGAATTTATGAAGAACACTTAGAACTTGAAGATAGAACTTGAGAGAGATCAATTAGATGAAGAAAATTGAAGAATGAAAGTGTTTGTAGGTGTTTTTGGTCGTTGGTGTATGGATTAGATATAAAGGATATGTAATTTTGTTTTCATGTAAATAAGTCATGAATGATTACTCATATTTTTGTAATTTTATGAGATATTTCATGCTAGTTGCCAAATGATGGTTCCCACATGTGTTAGGTGACTCACATGGGCTGCTAAGAGCTGATCATTGGAGTGTATATACCAATAGTACATACATCTAAAAGCTGTGTATTGTACGAGTACGAATACGGGTGCATACGAGTAGAATTGTTGATGAAACTGAACGAGGATGTAATTGTAAGCATTTTTGTTAAGTAGAAGTATTTTGATAAGTGTATTGAAGTCTTTCAAAAGTTTTTAACCCAATGTTTATAATATCAAATGAGATTTTAAATTATTATATTATCATGATATTATCATGTATGAATATATCTTAATATAATATATATACATTAAATGTCTTTACAACGATAATCGTTACATATATGTCTCGTTTAAAAATCATTAAGTTAGTAGTCTTGTTTTTACATATGTAGTTCATTGTTAATATACTTAATGATATGTTTACTTATCATAGTATCATGTTAACTATATATATATATCCATATATATGTCATCATATAGTTTTTACAAGTTTTAACGTTCGTGAATCACCGGTCAACTTGGGTGGTCAATTGTCTATATGAAACATATTTCAATTAATCAAGTCTTAACAAGTTTGATTGCTTAACATGTTGAAAAAATTTAATCATGTAAATATCAATCTCAATTAATATATATAAACATGGAAAAGTTCGGGTCACTACATTAATACACTATATATGTAAGCATTTAACTGAGTCGTTAAATCATCGTTAGTCGTTACATGTAAGTGTTGTTTTGAAACCTTTAAGTTAACGATCTTGTTAAATGTTGTTAACCCATTGTTTATTATATCTAATGAGATGTTAAATTATTACATTATCATGATATTATGATGTATTAATATATCTTAACATGATATATATACAGTTAAATGTCGTTACAACGATAATCGTTACATATATGTCTCGTTTCGAAATCCTTAAGTTAGTAGTCTTGTTTTTACATATGTAGTTCATTGTTAATACACTTAATGACATGTTTACTTATCATTTATCATGATTAAACATAGTGTATCAATATCTTAATATGATTCATATTTATTTAGTAAGACGTTGTTATAACGATAATCGTTATACATATCGTTTCGAGTTTCTTAATTCAATAAACTCATTTTATGTATATCACTCATTGTTAATATACCTAGTGAGATACTTAATTATCATAATATCATGTTAACTATATATATATATATATATATATATATATATATATATATATATATATATATATATATATATATATATATATATATATATATATATATATATATATCCATATATATGTCATCATATAGTTTTTATAAGTTTTAACGTTCGTGAATCGCCGGTCAACTTGGGTGTTCAATTCTCCACATGAAACTCATTTCAATTATTCAAGTTTTAACAAGTTTGATTGTTTAACATGTTGGAAACATTTAATCATGTAAAATATCAATTTCATTTAGTATATAAGAACATGGAAAAGTTAGGGTCACTACAGAACGAGGATGATGCCGGCACAAGAATTGAAGAAACTATAATTGGCGCGCCATCGGACTACATGCCTTGCAACCATAGGGGAGTACTACGTCTTCACCACTTTTTCAAATAGCATATACGCAAACTACTATACCACTTTAAAAACTAAGTGTGGAATTGACAACCTCATCAACATAAACTTTTAATAACATAACGCCTCTTTTAAAACCTAAAGTGTGTGATATGCCGTATCCTTAACATTGAGGACAATGTTATTTTAAAGTTTGGGATAACAAATGTTGCACATAACGATTCTTGTATGTGATGCCCCATACAAAACCATCGTGTACGAATCATCAACAACAAGATCATTACAAGGTCAAATACTATATGCTGTTTCAAAAGAGTTTGCATTCATGATAAAAGGTGACGTTTTAACCAACATCAAATGTTTAAAAACCAAAAGTATGCTCCTACGAATAGAAAGCAATAATAGTACGAGACCCATAGGTCGTTACAAATACATCGTTTCAAAAGTAACAATGTTTGAATGAAAATTAAATGTTTCATGCGGTGACATCTCTAATAAGCGCAGCGGATGTCTACAAAGCATGACTAGTACAGCGGAAGCAAGAAAATCTTAAGCACCTGAGAAAAACATGCTTAAAAACGTCAACACAAAGGTTGGTGAGCTATAGTTTAAGTATAACAATAATGTAAGGTAGGCTACGAGATTTCAGTGCTTCAACAGCGTTTCAAAACAGTATGAAAAGTATATGTATAACCGTGGGCACTTGGTAACTAACTTAACGTAAATAACACCCCCTAAAAGTACACTTGGCGAGTGTGTAAGTTTACGAAGTATTAAACACCCATTAAATTCTAGCGCTACTAGCCTGAGTGGTGATGTCAAACCCTATGGATCCATATCTAAGATTCGCGTTCACCGGTTCGAAGACCAATGACTAAACGTTACCGAGCTAAGGGGAAAGTTTATGTTGTTGTATAACCCACACATATATAAAGTTTAAGTACTCGTTCCTAGTATGTAAAACATAAAATGCGCATGTATTCTCAGTTCCCAAAACAGTTAAAGTAAAAAGGGATGCTATAACTCACAGTGGAAAGTAGTAAAAGTCGATACGCGGGAAAAGTAAGCAAGTGGTTGGTCCGAAAGGTCCTCAACCTAAGTCAAAAGTTACTAAGTCAGTAAATCATTCCCAAAGGTTTAAATGTATGTAAATTAGGTCTTAAGTATCATCATCATTCATCATTAAACAAAAAGTGTAAAGTAAGTTTTAAGTCAAGACTAGGGTTTGAAACAAAGGCTGATTCGTTCAGTCCCCACGACCTGTATACAAATTGAAATATGGTGAGACCAGTGGCCATGGCTCCGTATATAAGTCCCCTAGGTAATGACAAATTTATAGAACTAAACTCGTCTTTATTTGACCGTGGTGACGGTTTAAGTGCGAGTAGGTCAGAAATTTCAGCACAACATTAATAGGGTGTAGTGACTTTCGGGAGGCCATAGATCCTAAACCGTAACTCGGATTAAGACGAGGTATAAATGGAAAATCATCTACTCGAACCGAACTAACTAAAAATAAACTTTCCAATAGCCTAAGTGGTCTGATCAGTTCCAGAAACAGTAAGTAAAGGTGTTCTGGTGGGTTCTTGGTGCTTGATGCTCATCACGGTTCTCATCCTTGATGCATATAGCTTCAAGTGTACAACTCGTTGATGGGTTTGCATCATCTTAACCAAGGTTTGACCATCATAACACTAGTGTAAGATAAGTTGCACAACTCACTTTAGAGTTTTATGTAGTTTGATGAACCAAAGTTACATCAAGATCTTAGATCCGACACATACATGAGTTACAAAAGTAATATTAAGCTATAAACTTGAAAGTAAACTAAATAATCAAGATCTTAAGTTGTAGAACTTAGATCTTAGATAGATCTTAAAGATCCTAGACTAGAAAGTCTAGATCTAATGTTCTTAAGTTAGATCCTAAGTTACAAAACTTGGATCTACACTTTAATGAAACCATAAGTTATGAAACTTAGATTTTCAACTTGTAAAATGTATGTAAGCTTGTAAGCTCTTATTTACAACAAAATTAGAAGACCATAAGCTATAGAAGCTTAGATCCAACACAAGTATATGAAGTTATAACTAGAAAGTTATACTTCCATGTTCTTGAATTTATAAAGTTAACTTTTAGTTTCAAGAAATATGAGATCAAGATTGACTAGTAATACTTGACCAATTTAACAACATCACAACTTAAGAGTACATAAAATGAAGAGATAAACTAAATCTACAAGTAATAATTTCATGATTTTTCATACTTAGAAAGATTCAAGCCAAGGCTTTAATCTTTAAGAAAGTAAACCTCAAGTTTACTAACATGAACACAAGTATGATTTTAAAACTCATGAACTTTATATCTTTTAAAACATTAAGTGTAGAACCATAAACTATAAAGTTTAGGTTCTTGTTCTTGGTTCTTTACAAACAAAAGATGAAAGTAACCAAGATTACATGAAGATGCAAGCTAGAGAACTTGATCTTTAACAACAACAAACAAGAAGTAACTAAATCAAGAAGAATGATGATGACTAGCATTCGGTTTTGGTATAAGAAAAGAAGAAGAAAAAGTTTATTACTTACTATGTTTTGAGAGAAAAAAAAACATGAGAGAAAGTGTAAGCATGTGTGTGTGAAGAAATGAGATAGAATACAAGTAAATAAGTGAACAAAAAAATTTGAAAATGGAACTCCTACACTTGCCCAAGGTGGACGGTTTTCATGGCATAAAGGGGAAGGGATCAAATGCACTTTCATACATGGGGAGGTGGTGAGAGCTTGAAGTGGTATTAAAGCAAAGTAGTATGGGAAAATGGTGTAAGTAAGCATGTAACTAGATTCCTCACTAAGCTAATTAATCTAGTTGTATCTTAATGTAATACTTGCATAAAACATGGGCTTACAAGTCCATTAAGAGGGTAGGGTGAGCTTCCAAGTCCATTTCCCATAATAAAAGCCCAAGTCCAAGTAAGTATGCAATTAATCAAATAAAGCCCAAGTAATTAACTAGTAACCTTAGTTAATTAAAATGACTAATAATAATTAATCATGAATGTAAATAATATTCAAAAATATTATTCGTGAAAAGTACGTGGGTCATAAAGACAAGTCGGGCCATGAAAAGTTAAATACGGTAACAAGTAACACGTATAAGAACACGTTTATTAAAACACAAGCATTAATAATAAATTATTAATAATAAAATGTTGAAAAATCCAGGGTCGTTACATTACCCACCTGTTAAAGAAAATTTCGTCCCAAAATTTTAAGCTGAGGTAGATGGAGGAGTCGGGAAAAGGTGAGGATACTTCTGCATCATTTGATCCTCTCGTTCCCAGGTAAACTCAGGTCCTCGTTTGGCATTCCATCGTACTCGGACGATCGGAATCTTGTTATGTTTCAAAGTTTTGACCTCACGGTCCATAATTTCGACAGGCTCTTCCACGAAGTGGAGTTTGTCGTCAATCGTAAGTTCCTCTAATAGTATGACATGTTCTGGTTCAGCAAGACACTTCTTCAAATTCGATACATTAAAGGTAAAATGAACTGAGCTCAATTGTGTTGGAAGATCCAAACGGTAAGCAACGGGTCCAACACGCCCCAAGATTTCGAAAGGACCAATGTATCGTGGGTTTAACTTTCCTCGCTTTCCAAAACGGATTGCACCTTTCCAAGGTGCGACCTTCAACATTACACGGTCACCCACGTTGAATTCAAAGTCTTTACGTTTAAGGTCGGCATAACTCTTTTGACGATCACGGGTCGTCTTAAGTCTTGTTTGAATTTGGATAACCTTCTCAGTTGTTTCATGGGCTATCTCAGGTCCGGTGATTTGCGTTTCGCCTACCTCGGCCCAAAAAATAGGAGACCGGCATTTGCGGCCATACAACGCTTCAAAAGGGGCGGCATTAATACTCGAGTGATAACTGTTGTTGTAAGAGAATACGGCTAGTGGCAAATGCCTTTCCCAAGCCTTTCCAAAATCAATAACACAAGCACGCAACATGTCCTCCAAAGTCTGAATCGTACGTTCGCTTTGTCCGTCGGTCTGTGGGTGATACGCAGTACTCATGTCGAGACGGGGTCTCAAGGCTTCTTGCAAAGAACGCCAAAATCTGGAAGCAAAACGGGGATCGCGATCTGAGATGATCGATAAGGGCACACCATGACGAGATACAACCTCTTTTATGTATAGTTGAGCGAGTCTCTCCATCGTATCAGTTTCCTTCATGGCTAAAAAGTGTGCAGATTTGGTAAGACGGTCAACGATAACCCAGATGGTATCGTATCCGCCCACTGTCTTTGGTAACTTCGTAATGAAATCCATTGCTATCCTTTCCCACTTCCATTGCGGGACTTTCGGTTATTGAAGTAACTCAGAAGGCCTCTGATGCTCGGCCTTAACCTTCGAGCAAGTCAAACACTTCCCAACATAAGTTGCAACATCCTTCTTAAGATTAGGCCACCAATACTGTTCTTTAAGATCATGGTACATTTTACCGGCTCCTGGGTGAATCGAATATCTCGACTTGTGGGCTTCATCTAATATAAGGTTCTGTAGATCTCCATAACGGGGTACCCAAATTCTTCCGGCATAGCATCGGAGTCCAGTCTCCTTAACTTCGAATCGGGAAACGAGAATGTTCAAGTATTCATGAGATATATTCTCCTCCTTGAGAGCCTCATCTTGGGCTACTCGGATCTGGCTATTGAGGTTCGAATGAATGGTGATGTTCCGTGCTCGAACACGAAGAGGTGCCATCCTCTCCTTTCGGCTCAAAGCATCAGCTACAACATTGGCCTTGCCAGGGTGATAACGAAGTTCACAATCATAGTCGTTCAGTGTCTCGATCCATCAACGCTGTCCCATATTCAGTTGCTTCTGATCGAAGATGTGTTGGAGGCTTTTATGATCGGTGAAAATAGTGCTCTTAGTTCCATAAATATAATATCTCCACAGTTTTAATACAAAGACAATGGCTCCAAGCTCGAGATCGTGAGTAGTGTAATTTCGCTCGTGAATCTTCAGTTGTCGGGAGGCATAAGCGATAACCTTTGTGCCTTGCATCAGTACACAACCAAAACCACTTTTCGAAGCATCATAATAAACGACAAAATCGTCACTGCCTTCAGGAAGTGATAAGATAGGTGCAGTGGTTAACTTCTTTTTCAAGGTTTGAAATGCTGATTCCTGTTCGGGTTCCCAAATGAACTTCTTCCCTTTATGAGTCAGCGCGGTCAAAGGACGCGCAATCAGAGAGAAACCTTCAATAAATCTTCGGTAGTAACCGGCGAGGCTTAAAAATTGGCGGATATGAGTCGGAGTAGTGGGGTTTCCCACTTGCTGATAGCTTCAATTTTTGCGGGATCAACTTTGATACCCTAGTCGCTCACAACATGATCCAGAAATTGGACTTCCTTCAACCAAAACTCACACTTGGAGAATTTAGCGTAAAGTTGCTCTTGTCTCAAGAGTTCCAACACTAGACGAAGATGTTGCTCATGTTCTTCTTCGCTTTTGGAGTAGATGAGGATATCATCTATGAAGACGATAACGAACTTATCCAGGTATGGATTGTAGACACGATTCATGAGGTCCATAAACACGACAGGTGCGTTGGTTAAACCGAATGGCATCACGAGAAACTCATAATGACCATAACAGGTTCTGAATGCAGTCTTCATCACGTCGCTCTCTTTCACCCTCAACTGTTGATAACCAGATCGCAAACCGATCTTAGAGTAAACACTCGATCCTTGTAGTTGGTCAAAAATATCGTCAATTCGGGGAAGAGGATACCGATTCTTTATCGTCAATTTGTTGAGTTCACGGTAGTCGATACACATGCGGAAGGATCCGTCCTTCTTCTTCACAAATAAAACAGGTGCGTCCCAAGGCGAGAAACTTGGTTGGATAAATCCACGATCTAGCAGTTCTTGTAGTTGGCTCTGCAACTCTTGCATTTTGGAAGGTGTGAGTCGATAAGGTACGCGAGCTACTGGTGCAGCTCCTGGCACTAAATCGATCTGAAACTCTACTACTCTCAGTGGCGGTAATCCAGGCAATT
The DNA here is from genome assembly GCF_046630445.1 of Rutidosis leptorrhynchoides. Lineage (NCBI taxonomy): Eukaryota > Viridiplantae > Streptophyta > Magnoliopsida > Asterales > Asteraceae > Rutidosis > Rutidosis leptorrhynchoides. The sequence continues at coordinate 202,337,006 of NC_092334.1, forward strand.
CCTCTGGGAAAACGTCGGGAAATTCGTTCACAATTCGTACTTCATCCATGCTCTTCTCTTCGGTTTCTAACGTTTTCACATGTGCCAAAATAGCAAGACGTCATTTCTTCATGATCTTTTGCGCTTTCATGCAACTAATGAGATTCAGTTTCGAGCTACATCTCTCTTCGTAAATAATCAGTGGCTCACCATCTCCGTGTGGTATACGAAGAGCTTTATCTCCACAGATAATGTCGGCCCTTATCTTGGTCAACGAGTCCATACCGACAATAACATCAAAGCTTCTCAACTTAATAGGTATCAAGTCAATCTCGAAATCCACACCAGCTATGTTGATAATAGCTCCTCGGCTAACTTGGTTAAATTTCTCAAGTTTTCCATTGGCTACCTCTACGACCAATTTATCTTAGAGCAAAAGTGTCTACATACATAACTTCTACCGGCACCAGTATCAAACAGAACAAAAGCTAATAGATTGTTGATAGTGAATATACCTGTGACCAAGTCGGGGTTCTCACGGGCATCCCTTGCGTTTACGTTGAATGCTCTTCCACGCGGTGGTCCGCCGTCCTTTCGCGTGTTGGGACACTCATTTCTGAAGTGGCCCGTCTGTCCGCATTCATAACACTTTCTCGGTCCAGTAGGATTCGGCTTCCCAGTCATGGTGGTGATCTTGCAGTCCTTGCCAATATGCCCGGTCCTTTTGCACTTTTCACAAACAACGTTATAGTACCCAGTATGGTGCTTGTAGAACCTCTTGCACTGTGGCAGACTGCCCTTGTAGTTGGGGTTCAAGTTGGTGTTCAGGTTAGGGTTCCTCCCATCTTTGTGCCTCTTTGCAGGGGTTTGATCATAGGCTCTTCCCTTGTTGTTGTCCCACTTACGCTTCTCACTGCTAGTCCCCGATTCGGATTTTGCCTTTTCTGGTTCATCGCTGATAATTTGGTTCATTAAGGTGTGCACCATGCGCATTGCTTCCGGGACATTAGGTGGCTTAGACGAGGTGACATTTCCCTTAATGGACTTAGGAAGTCCCCACAAGTACCTTTCCATGCGCTTAAACTCCGGGGTAACCATGGTAGGACACATCAGGGCTAATTCCAGATACCTACGGTTGTAATCATCGAGATCGTTTCCCACAACCTTCAACTGCCTAAACCCAATCTCCATTTTCTGGATCTCTGTCCTAGGGCAATACTCTTCAATCATGGCCCCTTTGAATTCCTCCCAGGGGGTAGCATACGCCTCATCAATACCCTTTGCTTGAGCCAGTGTTTTCCACCAGTTTAGTGCGTCGTCTGACAGCGTACACGAGGCATACTTGGTTTTGTCTGTCTCTGAGCAGTTACTAACACGGAACACAGATTCTAATTTCTCAAACCACCTAGTGAGACCAACCGGCCCCTCAGTACCACTAAAGTTGTGGGGCTTGCAGCTTTGAAACTCTTTGTATGTGCACCCATTATGAATGGGCTAGTTAACTGGTGGAGCTTGGAGGTTTCTTTCCGCTAAAGCTGCGGCCACACGTGCAGCGATCATTTCCTCTATCTGTGCTGTGGTTGGCATTGATCTTCCGTTGGCCATTGATGTTCTAAACAAAAATTTTGACTCAAGTCAAAATCCAGTATTCAAATAGCAATAATACAGTATATGGTATCTAGCATGGAATCAACACAACACATGCTAATTAAGTAACACAAATAAATACAGATACCACAAAGTCATCATACAGTAACGTAAATAGAACACTGTGCAAGAATTAAACAACACAAAGTTCCATTCATTAATAATAAGTTGCATACATCCGCATATGTTCGTATAGTACATAAGTAATACATGAAACTACAAACGAGATTACATAAAGAAATCTAATACAAAAGCCCTATGGTGAAGGTGGGTAAAGGATGTCCATCATGTGGGACACCTGCTCCACGAGCTCAGTTACCCGAGCACGGAGGATATCCACCTCCCTCGTTAGTTCCTCGACAGAGGGAGATGCTGATGGAGCAGGCGGTGCAGTCGGTACGGGTGGTGCCGGTGGTGCAGATGGTCTGGCTCCAGAAGTAGATGGTGCATAGCGGTAAGGCTTACGGATGAAGGGATCAGCAGGATACGGCACAAGTCGCTTACGGGCGGTAACTCTAGTCCTCAGTCCATGTGCGTTAACGGACGATCTACCTCCGCTAACCCCAGGAATAACAGTACCGTCGAAACGATACCGCTTCTTCGGCGGGGTAGAGGGTGGCTGTACGGGTGCTTCCTCAAGATCCTCGTCGGAATCCTTGTCACTGAAGTCATCAGAGGATGAGTCGTCGGATGATGAGTCGTCGGAATCATCTGGGGGTGGCTGCACGGGTGGCTCTGCTCGGCCGGCTATCATCAGTCGGTATCTGAAAGGCGGGATTGGCACGAGACGTCCATCAGGAAGGCGTCGGCACCAATGGTTATGCTCATTATGGAACGGACATTCCCCAAGTTCTGCGGGAATCACAACACCACCAGGATGGTACTGTGGCTCCGAGGGTCCTGGGACAAGTGGAGCTGGAATCTCCTGTAGGTCCTCGGCTCCTTCAAAGGTGACCACTGGGTTGGGTGCATGGCTACTGGCTCCAGAGGATGAAGCGCCAGAGTCGCTGGAGGGTGTCGACGACGGGATCTGAGAATTAGCAACAATGGCAGGCGAGGTGACAGATGAGTTTGAGTCGCTCTCCAAAATGATAACAGTTGGAATATTCGACATCTGAACAAGGAAAAATAACTTTTTCCATGTCAGTAAGTCATAAAGCAAGCACGTATTAGGAAAAGTAACTATGACAGTCTAGATCATCTATAGCGGTAAGTAGCATGGCAATAACAACAAGTATCATGCAATCAAAAGCAGTTAATAGCATGCAGTAGTGAAATCATGCAGTAGCATACGACATATAGCAGTAAAAGTAAGCAGCAACATGCAGCAAGTTCCGCAGAAACAAGTAAACTTGCAAGTTGTAGATTAGTCCTATTAGTGAATCCTACTCGGTCCGGTCTAGACTCACTAATGCAACCTAATTCCCTAGAACCAATGCTCTGATACCAAATGTCATGCCCCGTACAAAACCATCGTGTACGAATCATCAACAACAGGATCATTACAAGGTCAAATACTATATGTTGTTTCAAAAGAGTTTGCATTCATGATAAAAGGTGACGTTTTAAGCAACGTCAAATGTTTAACAACCAAAAGTATACTTCTACGAATAGCAAGCAATAATAGTACGAGACCCATAGGTCGTTACAAATACATCGTTTCAAAAGTAACATTGTTTGAATGAAAATTAAAAGTTTCATGCGGTGACATCTCTAATAAGCGCAGCGGGTGTCTACAAAGCATGACTAGTACAGCGGAAGCAAGCAAACCTTAAGCACCTGAGAAAAACATGCTTAAAATCGTCAACACAAAGGTTGGTGAGCTATAATTTAAGTATAACAATAATGTAAGGTAGGCCACGAGATTTCAGTGCTTCAACAGTGTTTCAAAACAGTATGAAAAGTATATGTATAACCGTGGGCACTTGGTAACTAACTTAACGTAAATAACACCCCCTAAAAATACACTTGGCGAGTGCGTAAGTTTACAAAGTATTAAACACCCGTTAAATGCTAGCGCTACTAGCCCGAGTGGGGATGTCAAACCCTATGGATCCATATCTAAGATTCGCGTTCACCGGTTCAAAGACCAATGACTAAACGTTACCGAGCTAAGGGGAAAGTTTATGCCATTGTATAACCCACACATATATAAAGTTTAAGTAATCATGCCTAGTATGTAAAACGTAAAATGCGCATGTATTCTCAGTTCCCAAAACAGTTAAAGTAAAAAGGGATGCTATAACTCACAGTGGAAAGTAGTAAAAGTCGATACGCGGGAAAAGTAAGCAAGTGGTTGGTCTGAAAGGTCCTCAACCTAAGTCAAAAGTTACTAAGTCAGTAAATCGTTCCCAAAGGTTTAAATGTATGTAAATTAGGTCTTAAGTATCATCATCATTCATCATTAAACAAAAAGTGTAAAGTAAGTTTTAAGTCAAGACTAGGGTTTGAAACAAAGGCTGATTCGTTCAGTCACCACGACCTGTATACAAAATGAAATGAGGAGAGACTAGTGGCCATGGCTCCGTATATGATTCCCCTAGGTACTGACCAATTTCTAGAACCAAACTCGTCTTCATTTGACCGTGGTGACGGTTTAAGTGCGAGTAGGTTAGAAATTTCAGCACAACGTTAATAGGGTGTAGTGACTTTCGGGAGGCCATAGATCCTAAACTGTAACTCGGATTAAGATGAGGTATAAATGGAAAATTATCTACTAGAATTGAACTAACTGAAAATAAACTTTCCATTAGCCAGGTGGTCTGATCCATTCCAGAATTAGTAAGTAAAGGTGTTCCGGTGGGTTCTTGGTGCTTGATGCTCATCACGGTTCTCATCCTTAATGCTTATAGCTTCAAGTGTACAACTCGTTGATGGGTTTGCATCATCTTAACCAAGGTTTGACCATCATAACACTAGTGTAAGTCTAAGATAAGTTGCACAACTCACTTAAGAGTTGTATGTAGTTTGATGAACCAAAGTTACATCAAGATCTTAGATCCGACACATACATGAGTTACAAAAGTAATATTAAGCTATAAACTTGAAAGTAAACTAAATAATCAAGATCTTAAGTTGTAGAACTTAGATCTTAGCTAGATCTTAAAGATCCTAGACTAGAAAGTCTATATCTAGTGTTCTTAAGTTAGATCCTAAGTTACAAAACTTGCATTTTGGTTGGAAGAAGTTCAATTCCTCGGTCATATAGTGAACAAAGAAGGTATTCAGGTGGATCCAGCAAAGATTAAAATCGTTGAAAAGTGGGAAACCCCGAAAACTCCAAAACACATACGCCAGTTTTTAGAACTAGCTGGTTACTGCAGAAGGTTCATCCAAGACTTTTCCAGAATAGCAAAACCCTTAACTGAATTAACGCATAAAGGGAAGAAATTTGAATGGAAGGATGAACAAGAAAATGCGTTTCAATTGTTGAACAAAAAGTTAACTACGGCACCTATATTGTCATTACCTGAAGGGAATGATGATTTTGTGATATATTGTGACGCCTCAAAGCAAGGTCTCAGTTGTGTATTAATGCAACGAACGAAGGTAATTGCTTATGCGTCTAGACAATTGAAGATTCACGAGCAGAATTATATGACGCATGATTTGGAATTAGGCGCAGTTGTTTTTGCATTAAAGACTTGGAGGCACTACTTATATGGGGTCAAAAGTATTATATATACCGACCACAAAAGTCTTCAACACATATTTAATCAGAAACAACTGAACATGAGGCAGCACAGGTAAATTGAATTATTGAATGATTACGACTTTGAGATTCGTTACCACCCAGGGAAGGCAAATGTGGTAGCCGACGCCTTGAGCAGAAATGATAGAGAACCCTTTCGTGTAAAATCTATGAATATAATGATTCACACTAACCTTACTACTCAAATAAAGGAGGCGCAACAAGGAGTTTTAAAAGAGGGAAATTTAAAGGATGAAATACCCAAAGGATCGGAGAAGCATCTTGATATTCGGGAAGACGAAACCCGATATAGGGCTGAAAGGAATTGGGTACCAAAATTTGGAGATATGAGATAAATGGTACTTAGAGAAGCTCATAAAACCAGATACTCAATACATCCTGGAACGGGGAAGATGTACAAAGATCTCAAGAAACGTTTTTGGTGGCCAGATATGAAAGCCGATGTTTCTAATACGTAGGGGAATGTTTGACGTGTTCTAAGGTCAAAGTTGAGCATCAGAAACTATCAGGTCTACTTCAACCACCCGAAATCTCGGAATGGAAATGGGAAAACATTACCATGGATTTCATCACTAAATTGCCAAGGACTGCAAGTGGTTTTGATACTATTTGGGTAATAGTTGATCGTCTCACCAAATCAGCACACTTCCTGCCAATAAGAGAAGATGACAAGATGGAGAAGTTAGCACGACTGTATTTGAAGGAAGTCGTCTCCAGACATGGAATACCAATCTCTATTATCTCTGATAGGGATGGCAGATTTATTTCAAGATTCTGGCAGACATTACAACAAGCATTAGGAACTTGTATAGACATGAGTACTGCCTATCATCCACAAACTGATGGGCAGAGCGAAAGGATAATACAAACGCTTGAAGACATGCTAAGAGCATGTGTTCTTGATTTAGGAAACAGTTGGGATCGACATCTACCGTTAGCAGAATTTTCCTACAACAACAGCTACCATTCAAGCATTGAGATGGCACCGTTTGAAGCACTTTATGGTAGAAAGTGCAGGTCTCTGATTTGATGGAGTGAAGTGGGGGATAGACAGATTACGGGTCTGGAGATAATACAAGAAACTACTGAGAAGATCATCCAAATTCAACAACGGTTGAAAACTGCCCAAAGTCGATAAAAGGGCTACGCCGACATTAAAAGAAAAGATATAGAATTTGAAATTAGAGAAATGGTCATGCTTAAGGTTGCACCTTGGAAAGGCGTTGTTCGATTTGGTAAACGAGGGAAATTAAATCCAAGGTATATTGGACCATTCAAGATTATTGATCGTGTCGGACCAGTAGCTTACCGACTTGAGTTACCTCAACAACTCGCGACTGTACATAACACTTTCCACGTCTCGAATTTGAAGAAATGTTTTGCTAAAGAAGATCTCACTCTTCCATTAGACGAAATCCAAATCAACGAAAAACTTTAATTCATCGAAGAACCCATCGAAATAATGGATCGTGAGGTTAAAAGACTTAAGCAAAACAAGATACCAATTGTTAAGGTTCGATGGAATGCTCATAGAGGACTCGAGTTCACCTGGGAATGAGAAGATCAGATAAAAAGAAATACCCGCACTTATTTCCAGAAGATACGTCAACACCTCCAACTGCTTAAATTTTCGGGACGAAATTTATTTAACGGGTAGGTACTATAGTGACCCAAACTTTTCCATGTTTATATATATTAAATGAAATTGATATTTATATGATTAAGTGTTTCCAACATGTTAAACAATCAAACTTGTTAAGACTTGATTAATTGAAATAGGTTTTATATAGACAATTGATCACCCAAGTTGACTGGTGATTCACGAACGTTAAAACTTGTAAAAACTATATGATGTCATATATATGGAGATATATATATATATATATATATATATATATATATATATATATATATATATATATATACATATATATATATATATATAGTTAACATGGTATTATGATAAGTAAACATATCATTAAGTATATTAACAATGAACTACATATGTTAAAACAAGACTACTAACTTAATGATTTCGAAACGAGGCATATATGTAACAATTATCGTTGTAACGATATTTAATTGTATATATATCATATTAAGATATATTAATACATCATAATATCATGTTAATGTAATAATTTAACATCTCATTTGATATAATAAACAATGGGTTAACAACACTTAACAAGATCGTTAACCTAAAGGTTTCAAAACAACACTTACATGTATCGACTAACGATGACTTAACGACTCAGTTAAAATGTATATACATGTAGTGTTTTAGTATGTATTCATACACTTTTGAAAGACTTCAAGACACTTATCAAAATACTTCTACTTAACAAAAATGCTTACAATTACATCCTCGTTCAGTTTCATCAACAATTCTACTCTTATGCACCCGTATTCGTACTCGTACAATACACAGCTTTTAGATGTATGTACTATTGATATATACACTCCAATGATCAGCTATTAGCAGCCCATGTGAGTCACCAAACACATGTGGAAACCATCATTTGGCAACTAGCATGAAATATCTCATAAAATTACAAAAATATTAGTAATCATTCATGACTTATTTACATGTAAACAAAATTACACATCCTTGATATCTAATCCATATACCAACGACCAAAAACACCTAAAAACACTTTAATTCTTCAATTTTATTCATCTAATTGATCTCTCTCAAGTTCTATATTCAAGTTCTAAGTGTTCTTCATAAATTCTATAAGTTCTAGTTTCATAAAATCAAGAATACTTCCAAGTTTGCTAGCTTACTTCCAATCTTGTAAAGTGATCATCTAACCTCAAGAAATATTTGTTATTTACAGTAGGTTATCTTTCTAATACAAGGTAATACTCATATTCAAACTTTTATTCAATTTCTATAACTATAACAATCTTATTTCGAGTGGAAATCTTACTTGAACTTGTTTTCGTGTCATGATTCTGCTTCAAGAACTTTCAAGCCATCCAAGGATCCTTTGAAGCTAGATCTATTTTTCTCATTTCCAGTAGATTTATCCACAAAACCTGAGGTAGTAATGATGTTATAACATCATTCGATTCATATATATAAAACTACCTTATTTGAAGGTTTAAACTTGAAATCACTAGAACATAGTTTAGTTAATTCTAAACTTGTTCGCAAACAAAAGTTAATCCTTCTAAATTGACTTTTAAAATCAACTAGACACATGTTCTATATCTATATGATATACTAACTTAATGATTTAAAACCTGAAAACACGAAAAACACCGTAAAACTGGATATACGCCGTCGTAGTAACACCGCGGGCTGTTTTGGGTTAGTTAATTAAAAACTATGATAAACTTTGATTTAAAAGTTGTTCTTTTGGGAAAATGATATTTCTTATGAACATGAAACTATATCCAAAAATCATGGTTAAACTCAAAGTGGAAGTATGTTTTCCAAAATGGTCATCTAGACGTCGTTTTTTCGACTGAAATGACTACCTTTACAAAAATGAGTTGTAACCTTTATTTTCAACTATAAACTTATAATTTTTATGTATATATTCATAAACTTAAGTTCAATATGAAACCATAGCAATTGGATTCACGCAAAACGGATTTAAAACGAAGAAGTTATGGGTAAAACAAGATTGGATATTTTTGCTTGTTGTAGCTACGTGAAAATTGGTAACAAATCTATATTAATCATATCCTAGCTAACTTGTATTGTATTATACATGTATTCTAATATATTATGTAATCTTGGGATACCATAGACACGTATGCAAATGTTTTGAAATATCATATCGACCCATCTATATATATTATTTGGAACAACCATAGACACTCTATATGCAGTAATGTTGGAGTTAGCTATACAGGGTTGAGGTTGATTCCAAAAATATATATACTTTGAGTTGTGATCTAGCCTGAGACGTGTATACACTGGGTCGTGGATTGGGTCAAGATAATATATATCAATTTATTTTTTGTACATCTAACTATGGACAACTAGTTGTAGGTTACTAACGAGGACAGCTGACTTAATAAACTTAAAACATCAAAATGTATTAAAAGTGTTATAAATATATTTTGAACATACTTTGATATATATGTACATATTTGTTATAGGTTCGTGAATCGACCAGTGGCCAAGTCTTACTTCCCGATGAAGTAAAAATCTGTGAAAGTGAGTTGTAGTCTCACTTTTAAAATCTAATATTTTGGGATGAGAATACATGCAGTTTTATAAATGTTTTACAAAATAGACATAAGTAATTAAAACTACATTATATGAGTGAATGATCGAAGCCGAATATGCCCCTTTTGCTTGGAAACCTAAGAATTAGTAACCCGATCTACTAATTGACGCGAATCCTAAAGATAGATCTATTGGGCCTAAAGAACCCCATCCAAAGTACCAGATGCTTTAGTACTTCGATGTTGTTTATATCATGTCCGACGGATTTCCCGGAATGATAGGGGATATTCTTATATGCATCTTGTTAATGTCGGTTACCAGGTGTTCATCATATGAATGATTTTTATCTCTATGTATGGGATGTATATTAAAATATGAAATCTTGTGGTCTATTATTATGATTTGATAATATATAGGTTAAACCTATAACTCACCAACATTTTTGTTGACCTTTTAAGCATGTTTATTCTCAGGTGATTATTAAGAGCTTCCGCTGTTGCATACTAAAATAAGGACAAGATTTGGAGTCCATGCTTGTATGATATTATGTAAAAACTGCATTCAAGAAACTTATTTTTGATGTAATATATTCTTATTGTAAACCATTATGTAATGGTCGTGTGTAAACGGTATATTTTAGATTATCATTATTTGATAATCTACGTAATGCATTCTTTGAAAATGAATGTATTCTTTGAAAAACGTATATACATGTAATGTTTTAGTATGTATATTTAAAATGTATATACATGTAGTGTTTTAGTATGTATATTTTAAACCTTTATAGATAAAATAAAGGTTATGGTTGTTTTAAAAATGAATGCATTCTTTGAAAAACGTCTCATATAGAGGTCAAAACCTCGCAACGAAATCAATTAATATGGAACGTTTATAATCAATATGAACGGGACATTTCATTTGGTATCCGAGCGTTGGTCTTAGAGAACCAGAAAAAAATTGCATTAGTGTAACACCGGCCATTTTTTTTTAATACACAGCGGAAGACTTTATTAACAAACACAATATAAGTCACGTCATTACATCAATCTGAGTAATTAAGTTTTAGTTTACACAACGGTGTTACGTTATTACAAAACATGATTTAAATAAAAGTCCACATCAGAGTAGGGTTGTCAAACATGTCTTTTGCAATAGCACCCTTCCCGACTAGCAGTACCTAAACCTGCAAGGGGAGAATATGTGGGGGATTAGCGCACCGCTAAGTGAATGAAATCTATCTAACAGATATAGCTTAAGTCACACACAAGCAATATACTAACAACAACACATGCTAACTATCAACTAGCATACAATAAGACAATACGAGGATCGGCGGCTTGTACGAGCACACGACTCCTAGCTGATCGGACTTGAGTCTACCGATAGTCCCTGCTACTCAATTCATAGTATAGTTATCCAGATGCAGGGGATGCATCATTCACACTATACTCTACAATCAGTAGCCTATGGACCCAACCTCCCCTAGGCACGGTTGACCTCATACGGACTCTAACCTCTCCTAGGCACGGTCTCGAGTCCCTAGTCTCCCTAGGCCCGACTGGTGCCATTCACACAGTGTACACATAATTCACATACAACATCAGGCATACTATATTATTCTAACATGGCAATTTCTACATTATGCATGGTAAAAGAGTCAACCACAGTAGCATGATATGCTACGTAAACTCTATCCGGAGATAGACCTACTCACCAATTACCAGCAACTGCTCAGTTATTATTTCTGAGCTTCCTCCTTATCCTTATCTCCTGAGAACAGCAAAAACCAAGTTAGAATAGTGTTCCCATCAAGATTAGACACACTGACAGCGAATTATAGCAAATTAGTAAAAAAATGCATCCGCTAAAATTTCATGCTTAACACTTATGCACTTTCAAAATTTACATCCTGAACACCAAAATATAAACGGGCAGCATAACGGCTAGAAAAAGGCACTTTGGTAAAACATTCTGCCCTGTACACACAGTCGGTCGACTGACACTTACAGTCGGTCGACTGTCGACACAATCGGTCGACTGACCTGTCCAGTCGGTCGATTCATTGGGTAATACATCAATCAGCCGAAGGTAAATCTCAGTCGGTCGGTTCACTCGCCAGTCGGTCGGTTCACCCTCAGTCGGTCGACTGTCGTCTGACAGTCGGTCGACTGTGTTCATCTTCCTCAGAAACTGAACAAAGGCTACGGACTTCAAGATGAAATCCTCAAATCTCGATCTAGAGCTCGTTTTAAACACCAAAATCGACCACAACTTGTTCACTACTTGTTATAGACTCAAAATTCACAACAATTTGACCATAACAACACTTAAATCACTTGTTTTGACACAAATTCAAGCTTTTTACAAAACTCACACAAAACCAAGAATTTAACAACGAATTGAACACAAAAACACATGTTACTTACCTTGATAGACTCAGTAATCTGTAAGAAACAAGATGGTATGAACAATTTGAGCTCTAGAACACAATTTAGGAATTAGGGTTTGGTTAGGTGAGAGGGATGAAGGTACGGGTGTGTGTGGGAAAATTCTAGAAATGGAAAGAAGAAGACAGTACACTAGCCACATATTTGGGATTAATTCCCACACTGTGCAACACACGGGTATTTACCAGTTATCTGATATCTTTCGCGCAAGATTAGGTAACCCAAACGAGGTCCAAATAAAATAAACAAACCTGTTCTGGGACCCTTGTCACAAACTGGACACAACACAAATATAATAAAACACTAATTAAATAATTAAAATAAAAGCACTTAAGACTAAGCACAAACCCTTAGGGCAAAATGGACAACTTACAACTAGCCCGGGTTTCAGTCTGTTACAAATCCACCCCCCTTAAGGAGATTCCGTCCTCGGAATCTGGTCTTGGTCAAACAAATGAGGGTAGCGGTTTCTCATCAAATCTTCCGTTTCCCAAGTAAGATTAGATCCCAAACTGTGTTTCCACTCAATCAACACCATCGGAATCTCTTTCTTTCTCAGCTTAGTCACCTTTTGGTCAATCACACGGACCGGATCTTCCACCAATTTCTTATTCAAATCGACCCTTAAATATTCTAAAGGAAGAAGTTGTGTTTCATCGTCGACTTTACACTTACGAAGATAACATACGTTGAATGTATTATGAATACCAACTAACTCTGGCAGAAGATCTAACACCACAGTCTGATCATTCAACACTTCACTGATCGGAAACGGACCAATAAATCTCGGTGCTAACTTACCACGTTTACCGAATCTGATAACCCCTTTCCACGGCGAAACTTTCAGATACACTCGTTCACCCACATTAAAGGTTACCGGACGTCTACGCGGATCAGCATACATTTTCTGCCTATCTCTAGCAGCTTTAAACTTTTCTCTCGCAATTGCAACTTTTTCGGCTGTCATTTGAAAAATTTCGGGACCTGCAAACTGCTTCTCCCCGGCTTCTAACCAACAAGTCGGAGTTCTGCAATGACGACCGTACAACATTTCATAGGGCGGCATTCCTATACTCGAATGATATGAATTATTATACGCGAATTCGACCAACGGTAAATGTGTATCCCACGAACCACCGTATTCTAACACACAAGCCCTTAACATATCCTCCAAAGTCTGTATCGTTCTTTCACTCTGACCATCTGTCTGAGGATGATAAGCTGTACTTAAATTCACACGTGTACCCAAATTTTGTTGAAGACTGTTCCAAAAATTTGACACAAATCTGGAATCTCTGTCTGAAATGATCGATAATGGCACGCCATGTCGACTAACTATTTCTTTAACATTCAATTCGGCTAACTCACTTAACGAAGCTGTTTCACGAGTAGCAAGAAAATGAGCACTTTTAGTTAGACGATCCACTATTACCCAAATCATATCGTGTCGTTTCTGAGTTCTTGGTAGTTTGGTCACAAAATCCATCGTTATATGTTCCCATTTCCACTCTGGAATTTGTAACTGACATAGCGAACCATAAGGTTTCTGATGTTCTGCCTTCACTTGAGCACAAATATGGCACTTTTCGACATATCGAGCGATATCTGTTTTCATTGTCGGCCACCAATACACTGTTTTCAAATCATGATACATCTTACTACTACCCGGATGTACTGTCAATCTTGATTTGTGAGCTTCTGTCATGATTAAATCTCTCAAATCTCCAAGCTTAGGCGCCCAAACACGATTGTTTAAAGTCTTTAGTCCACGTGAGTCATCAATTAAGTCCACTTTTCGTTTGGTCATTTGTTCAGATTTAATATGTTCGTCCTCTAGAGCACAGGCCTGAACGGTTCTTAAGCTGTTAATCAAATCTAAAGTTATATTCAAACGAAGAAATTTCACATTATCACTTGACCTTTTACGACTTAGCGCATCTGCAACCACATTTGCCTTACTCGGATGATATTTAATTTCACAATCATAATCTTTGATCAACTCTTGCCACCGTCTCTGACGCATATTCAATTCTTTCTGTGAGAAGATATATTGCAAACTCTTATGATCTGTACAAATAACACAATGAGTTCCATACAAATAATGTCTCCACAGTTTTAAAGCAAACACTACTGCAGCCATTTCAAGATCATGCACTGGATAATTCTTCTCATGAACTTTCAACTGTCGCGAGGCGTAGGCGATTACTTTATCTCTTTGCATTAATACACAACCCAACCCAGCATATGATGCATCACAGTATACCACGAAGTTGTCTGAACCTTCTGGTAAAGCTAACACTGGTGCCTGACACAGTAGCTGTTTCAAAATCTGAAAAGCCTTTTCCTGTTCATCAGTCCATCGAAAGGCTACATCTTTACGAGTCAACTTAGTCAATGGACCCGCTATTTTGGAGAAATCTTTGATAAATCTGCGATAATAACCAGCCAATCCCAGAAAACTCTTAATCTCAGTCGGAGTCCTCGGAGAATTCCAATTCATTACCGCTTCTATCTTTGTCGGATCAACTTTTATACCCTCGGTACAAATCATATGACCCAAAAACTGCACTTTACGTAACCAAAATTCACACTTTGAAAATTTTGCAAATAATTGCTCACGTTTTAACAAGTTCAAAACCAACCTCAGATGTTCAGCATGTTCACTCTCTGTTTTCGAATACACCAATATGTCATCAATAAACACAATCACAAACTTATCTAAGAATGGACGACACACTCTATTCATTAGATCCATGAAGATTGCTGGCGCATTCGTCAACCCAAAAGGCATGACAAGAAATTCATAATGACCATACCTTGTTCTGAACGCTGTTTTCAGTATATCTGATTCAGCAACACGAACCTGATGATATTCGGATCGTAAGTCTATCTTAGAAAAGAATGAAGCACCCTGTAACTGATCGAACAAATCATCTATTCGAGGTAACGGATACTTATTCTTCACAGTTCTTTTGTTCAATTCACGATAATCAATACACATACGCATTGACCCATCTTTCTTTTTAACAAACAATACCGGAGCACCCCACGGTGAAGAACTCGGTCGGATAAACCCACGATCTAGTAGTTCTTGAATCTGTGACATCATTTCACGGATTTCAGACGGCGCTAATCGGTATGGAGCTTTTGCAACTGGAGTTGTTCCATGAACCAACTCAATCTTATATTCGACTTCCCTTACCGGCGGCAGACCTGGTAACTCATCTGGGAACACTTCGGGAAATTCTGATACTACTGGAATATCGGCCACAGTTCTCTTTTCTTTCTTTGCATCAATCACATACGTAAGAAACGAATCACAACCCTTTTCCATCGACTTTTTTGCTTTCATCATGGTTATCAACGGAAAATTATACCCTCCCCGCTCCCCTCGGGCCACAACACGGGTTCCATCGGTCGAACGAAAGGTAATCATTTTCCTATCACACTTAATATTAGCCCTAAGCGAGCTCAACCAATCCATTCCTAGTACTACATCAAAGCTAGGAATAGGTAACACTAAACAAGTCACCGGGAAAGACTTCCCTTCGATCTCTATACAAACCCCAGTCACATAGGTTGTGATGGGTGTGGTCTTACCATCAGCTACTTCTACACTAACCGGCTTGGGTAACACAGTAGCTGGTAAATTCAACTTAGCACAGAAATCTAGGGACATAAAACACCTATTGGCACCACAATCAAACAATACGCGAGCAGGTATTGAGTTGATTAGAAACACACCGGTGATTACTTCGTCCGTTGCCACAGCATTTTCCACCGACATCTGAAAAGCTCTAGCCTCTGCTGTTGGAGGGTTCTTCCTCTTCTGCCCACCCGAGGCAGTTGACCCTCCAGCTGATGCTGAACGCGCCCCTGACCCTGCCCCGGAACTACCACTCTTTGACGGACAACTAATTACACGATGCCCTGGTTTGTGACAACTCCAACACACACTATTCGGATACGGGCATGCTGAAGACTCATGCCCAACAACACCACACTTTAAGCATCTTCTTGTAGCCTCAGAACACTGACCACTGTGAGAAGATCGACACGTGTGACACCAATTCCCTTTACCTGATCCAGATCCAGTACCACTCTGACCACTTTTACCCTTTGATTTAAACCCACTAGACTTCTTGAATTTAGATCCTGATTGACCAGATACTTGCCCACCTTGTTGTAGCACATTACCAAACATTCTATTTCTGGCGGCCTGAACATCACTTTCTACCATCTTAGCCATCACAACCGCTTGAGACAACGACGTAGCCGTTCTAACAAAAGTTCGGTACTCTGGCAAAATGATATTAACAAAATGTTGTATACGAGACGCTTCGTCTGGCACCCACTGTTGTACAAACCTTAGTTTATCCATATACTTCTCTACTACCTCGTCGATCGTCATTTGAGGTGTCATCTTCATTTCAAGAAACTCAGTCTTGATTCGGTTCATATCAAATGGATTACAATATTGTTCACACACCTTCCCATGAAACTGCTCCCATGTGATCATACTCACTTGCTCTTTTGGTATACTAGAAATCAAAGAATCCCACCAAATCATAGGCCTATCTTTCAACAGTCTACTAGCATATGTTACCTTCAGCTCGGGTTCACATTGACACGCTTCAAATACCCTTTCAACTTCTCGCAACCAATTGAGAGTTACAGTCGGATCAGTACTTCCAGAGAACTCAGAGGGTTTGCAATCACGGAAGTTCTTATAAGTACACTTTTTGGGTGGTTGCATGTAAGGTTGTTGAAACATTTGCATTTGGTACGGGTTCATCATCATGGGATTTTGGTAAGTAAAAGTGTTTTGCGGTGGCATATAATATTGGTTAGGTATTTGATTCTGAAACTGGTTCTGGTGCACATTAGGTATCGTTTGGGATTGCGCGGTTGGGAATCCAGGTGGTGTATCATCATTTCCAGAATGCCTTGCCAATTCAAGCTCATTAATTTTGTCCTCAGCCTCTTTTAGCTTACTTTCTAATTGAAGGATGTAACTACTCTGATCATCATCAGACTCAACACCCTCTTCTGGTGCTCTGAATGTTCCGGGGTTGGATGGGCCAGTTGCATTTCTATCAGACATACCTGTGCTACAAAACAGCTCACACAAAAGCTTAGTGGATAACAGTTAGTTCAATCACCACTAACACACGTATATCCTATTTTCACTTAGCCCCCCACTCCCACAGACATGTTTGACTTGCCTCAGGGTTTGGGAACAAAGTACGCTCACGTATTTGCTGCCAAACCATGCTCTGATACCAACTTGTAACACCGGCCATTTTTTTTTAATACACAGCGGAAGACTTTATTAACAAACACAATATAATTCACGTCATTACATCAATCTGAGTAATTAAGTTTTAGTTTACACAACGGTGTTACGTTATTACAAAACATGATTTAAATAAAAGTCCACATCAGAGTAGGGTTGTCAAACATGTCTTTTGCAATAGCACCCTTCCCGACTAGTAGTACCTAAACCTGCAAGGGGAGAATATGTGGGGGATTAGCGCACCGCTAAGTGAATGGAATCTATCTAACAGATATAGCTTAAGTCACACACATGCTATATACTAACAACAACACATGCTAACTATCAACTAGCATACAATAAGACAATACGAGGATCGGCAGCTTGTACGAGCACACGACTCCTAGCTGATCGGACTTGAGTCTACTGATAGTCCCTGCTACTCAATTCATAGTATAGTTATCCAGATGCAGGGGATGCATCATTCACACTATACTCTACAATCAGTAGCCTATGGACCCAACCTCCCCTAGGCACGGTTGACCTCATACGGACTCTAACCTCTCCTAGGCACGGTCTCGAGTCCCCAGTCTCCCTAGGCCCGACTGGTGCCATTCACACAGTGTACACATAATTCACATACAACATCAGGCATACTATATTATTCTAACATGGCAATTTCTACACTATGCATGGTAAAAGAGTCAACCACAGTAGCATGATATGCTACTTAAACTCTATCCGGAGATAGACCCACTCACCAATTACCAGCAACTGCTCAGTTATTATTTCTGAGCTTCCTCCTTATCCTTATCTCCTGAGAACAGCAAAAACCAAGTTAGAATAGTGTTCCCATCAAGATTAGACACACTGACAGCGAATTATAGCAAATTAGTAAAAAAAATGCGTCCGCTAAAATTTTCATGCTTAACACTTATGCACTTTCAAAATTTACATCCTGAACACCAAAATATAAACGGGCAGCATAACTGCTAGAAAAAGGCACTTTGGTAAAACATTCTGCCCTGTACACACAGTCGATCGACTGACACTTACAGTCGGTCGACTGTCGACACAATCGGTCGACTGACCTGTCCAGTCGGTCGATTCTTTGGGTAATACATCAATCAGCCGAAGGTAAATCTCAGTCGGTCGGTTCACTCGCCAGTCGGTCGGTTCACCCTCAGTCGGTCGACTGTCGTCTGACAGTCGGCCGACTGTGTTCATCTTCCTCAGAAACTGAACAAAGGCTACGGACTTCACGATGAAATCCTCAAATCTCGATCTAGAGCTCGTTTTAAACACCAAAATCGACCACAACTTGTTCACTACTTGTTATAGACTCAAAATTCACAACAATTTGACCATAACAACACTTAAATCACTTGTTTTGACACAAATTCAAGCTTTTTACAAAACTCACACAAAACCAAGAATTTAACAACGAATTGAACATGTAAATATTATGTGATATATTAATCTCTTAACATGTTTAATAGGATGCATTAGTGAGTCTGGACTTCGACCGTGTTTTTCTTCAAAAACGATTGCTTAACATTTTTTTGTTGGAAACTATATATTATTAACATGTAAATATTATGTGATATATTAATCTCTTAACGTGTTTGATATTGTGTGATAGATGTCTACCTCTAGTACAAATCCCATTGATTCACCTAATAATAATGAAGAGTCAAATATATTTTGGGAAGATTCACAAATTCCCGAAGAGGAACCGGAAGAGGAGGAACCGGAAGAGGAGGAACCGAAAGAGGAGGAACCAGAAGTGGAGGAATCGGAAGAGGAGGAACCAGAAGAAGAAGAGGTTCCGTAGGAAGAAATATTGATACCTATAGTAAATCGATTAAATAAAAGAAAATCCTCAACCAACGGACTAAAGTTAATAATGGTCAATGGTGTTTTTGCCGAGGAAGCAAAATATTAGGAAGATTACCAATTTTCCGATGAATCGGATCCCGATGAGGATTCCGATGATGTTATAGAAATTACCTCGACCCAATTTAATAAAGCGAAAGAAAATAATAAGGGAAAAGGTATAAAAATAGAGAAACCCGATTCCAACCCCGATGAACTCTATATGTATCGGCAACATCCGTATTTCCTAAAATGTAACAATGACCCGGGAACCTCTAAACCACCAGGTTTTTCTAAACCATTGTGGAAAACGACGGCTCGTATTAGAGGAACACCATATATTCCTAGAAAATTAGGAAAACGAACCAAGTTCGAAGAAGAAGAAGAAACCAGTGATTAAGATTAGAGAGTTGTAATCATGTTGTGTATTATATGTATTGTAGTGTGCTTGTACTTTTATGTTCTATGTAAAAATTACTTGTATTATTTGTTAATTATCTTTTACGAATCTAATCCTTGTCTATTTTACAGTATAAAAACAAAATGGACGTTAAGGGTAGACAACCGAATATTTTAGAAGATCTACCAGAGGATATGATTGAGGAAATCTTGTATAGAGTCGGTCAGAATTCATCAGCACAATTAATTATGGCAAAATTAACTTGTCAAACATTTGAAAGACTTTCCAGAAATGCCTTAGTTTATAAAAGGCTTTCCTTTGATAGGTGGGGTATATCACATTGGGGAGACCGTAAGTTACGCCGTGTTTTCTTTAAAGCGTTAAATGCGGGGAACCCAAATACAATTTTACGCTATAGGTTAAGAACCTATTTTGACTCAACATATCCCAACATAGGATTTCGTGAATTAGAAAGAGTTTCTAACATGCAACATAAAGAAGCATGTTATGCTTACGGGTTAGTGATGTTCGCTTCTTACCAAAGTGAGAAAAAGAACATCGGATTGCAGCTTTTAAATAAAACCTTCCCACAAGTGACGGATTCAGTAGTTGGGGTGAGAAACAAGGTTTTTAGATTATTACGTGGCTGTTGAACATTACGAAACCCTCGTCCTTTTGACGACATTACAACATGCTACCTAGCCAATGGTCATAACGGTTATTTTCCACAAGACCAAGGATGGGAAGTCGTCTTAGTAAAACCAGAATGCATGACTTGTTTCTGGACTTATGAATTACGTGTCTTTATTTTCTTTGCTGAACAACTTGCGTATTAACTAGATTTATCTTCAAAACTGTCCTGTATCATAGTGTACTATATTTCATGTTATATGTAATATAGCGAAGTTGTAAGTTTGAAGAATATTTGTATGTGATATATTATTATAATCAGTTTTTTCATATGGAATTGTAGTAGTTGATTTGTATATTAGCTACTAAGTATGAACTTAACGGGTAGGTAGTACCCAAATTTAAACTTATAAAACGCTAATATGAAGAAAAAGCTTTTATAAATGAGTTCATATTATGCTATGAAATACTATTGACTACTCTTAATATTCTGTATGATTAACTCGATTCAGTTGGCTATTTTGAAGGAAATGGCACCGACTACTCGACATACCATGAATATGAGCGAAGAGGAATTTCGTACCTTTCTTGCTGCAAACATAGCCGCAGTACAGGATGCCCTACATACCAACAATAACTCTGAATCTAGCAATGCAGCTAACGGTGCAAGAAATCATGTAGGATGCTCGTACAAAGAATTCACTGCCGACAAACCTTTGGAATTTGATGGAATCGAAGGACCAATTGGATTGAAACAGTGGACCGAGAAAGTTGAATCGATGCTTGCCATAAGTAAGTGTACTGAAGAAGACAAAGTTAAGTACGCTACGCATACCTTCACAGGTACTGCGTTAATGTGGTGGAACACCTATCTTGAACATGTAGGACAAAATGCTGCTTACGCACTACCGTGGTCGGCATTCAAGAAATTGATGAACGAGCAGTACCGTCCTAGAAACGAAGTCAATAAACTCAAGGCAGAACTTAGAGAGTTACGAACACAAGGGTTCGACGTTACCACATATGAACGATGATTCACATAGTTGTGCCTATTGTGTCCGGGAGCATTCGAAGATGAAGAAGAGAAGATCGACGCGTTTGTAAAAGGGTTAGCAGTAAGGATTCAAGAAGATGTGAGTTCACACGAGCCCACTTCTATACAGAAGGCAAGTCGAATGGCTCATAAACTCATAAATCAGATTGAGGGAAGAATTAAAGAGCAGGCGGCCGAAGAAGCCAACACGAAACAACTCAAGAGGAAGTGGGAGAAAAACGGTGACAAGAGTCACCAGTACACCAACAACAACAATTACAACAACAATCGCAACAACTATCCTAACAACCGCAACAACAATCACAACAATAACTGCAATCCTAACAATAACTACAACAAACATCTCAACAACAACAACTACAACAACCGTTTCAACAACAATAACAATCCCAACAACAACCTCAATAACAACAACGGTAAGAAAAACCAAAAACAGCCATGTCATAGGTGTGAAGAAAATCATCAGGGGTTTTGCACGACATTTTGCAATAGGTGCAAAAGAAATGGTTATAGCACGATAAAGTGTGAGGTCTACGGACCAAAGTTTAACAGAACTAAAGGAACAAATAATGTCGGAACAAGTAATGCCGAAACGAATAGTGTCGGAGCAAGTAATACCAACGCTGTTTGTTATAAATGTGAAAAACCGGAGCTTGTTACGGGTACGTTTCTTATTAACGATAAATCTGCTTATGTTTTATTTGATTCGGGTATGAATAGAAGCTATATGAGTAGAGAATTTTGTGCTAAATTAAGTTGCCCATTGACGCCTTTGGATAGAAAGTTTTTACTCGAATTAGCAAACGGTAAATTAATTTCAGCAGATAATATATGTCGGGAGAGAGAAATTAAACTGGGGGATGAAACGTTTAAAATTGATTTAATACCAGTTGAGTTAGGGAGTTTTGATGTAATAATTGGCATGGACTGGTTGAAAAAGGTGAGAGCAGAGGTCGTGTGTTACAAAAATGCGATTCGCATTATGCGTGAAAAAGGAAAACCTTTAATGGTATACGGAGAAAAGAACAACGCGAAGTTAAATCTTATTAGTAGCTTGAAGGCTCAAAAACTAATAAGAAAAGGTTGTTACGTCATTCTTGTGACGACCTGGGAATTTCCGACCAAATTTAAACCTAATCTATATATATTTCTGACACGATAAGCAAAGTCTGCTCTTGAACTGTTTATATGGAATCAATTAACCTGTGACTATTCCCGATGATTCACGAACCATTGATTGTAAGTATGTATGTAGCTAAATATATATTAAACATTCAATAAAGATCATATATCATATAATTATTAAATATTATATAATTAATAATAAATAATAAATTAAAACATAATTGTCATATTAATATTATTATGAGTACTTTCATTGTTATTATCAATACTGATATTAATATTAAAATCCGTAGTATTAATATTATTATTTTTTTTATATAGATAGGAATTCTAATACATGTGTATTATTATTATTATATATAATAAATAAAAATGAAAATCTTACACAATTGATTTGTTATATAACTACTATTATTATTAGTATTGTTGTTATCATTATTCATATCGTAAATAGTAGCAAGATTACAATTTTAGCTATTATCAATGAATACGTATAATTATTATTATTGTGATTGTTATTATTTTTATGATCAATATTATTGCTATAATTATTATTATGATTGTATTATTATTATTATAATAAAACTATAAACTTTATTATTGTGACCATTATTAGTATCATTATAAATTTAGTTGTTATTAGGGCTACTAAAAGTATTATTAACTTGATTACTAAAATCATCACTTTATTATTATTAGTATTATTATGATCTTAATATCATTAATATTATTATATTATTTTCTCTATTAATTATTATTATTAATAGTATTTGATTATTATTAATATATTTATAATTATATTATTAATAGTTACATAAAAATTGATACAGAATCGGTAAAGAATTACAAAATTTGTTACATGTAACTTTCATAGTTTATTTGATTAGATTTCTGTCACCAAATCTTGTACGATCTATGACTTAATTCACAATAAACTTCCAAATTCCGTTGGAAGTCCCTATCTGTTTTCCTATTTTATTTTTATACGGTACTTGATGAAACAACAACTAGTCATCCACTTTACATTATAAACCAATCGAATTATGCAATGAGATGGAATAATTCATTCAGCCTTTATCTGTTTTATTATTTTTCTTTTTGTTCCTTTCTGACTCCTTTATTCTACCAAATCCATAAACTGATATATACAAATCAGTTAGCTAGTAATTAGAAGAAATTCATTCAACTATCTATAACCATTACCATGATCAAACGCCACCATCACCAAACTTATTTTTTTTCTTTCCTCTTTCGTTTACCAACCCTAGAACCACCACACCCACCGAAACCCTACTCATTCTGTAATAATTCTGTCATACAGTCGAACCCATCCATCTCTCCTTTTTCTCTCTTAAGTATGATCGTGAACCACCACCGGTCTATAGATTAGTTGCTGCCTTATGTTTTCTGTTTCGAACCATAACTGCAACTCAGTCTTACGTCCCTATGCTGATGTATTCTTTCTTTTCTCTCGATACTCAATAACTGTTACTACAGCTTTTGTTTTATTGATACTTCTTGCTGAAAACAATGAAAACATAAGGAATCGATGAGATGTGTGATATATTTGTACGATTTTTTTTTTTTTGCAACATGGATATATATAGAATTTATATGGAACATTATAAAAGTCTTGCAAGTGGTTAAGGTTGCCGACAACTTTGGTCCTTGATAAGTGAGGTTCCTTTTTTTATCTTTTCCTTGTTAAAGAAATGGATTATGTTGTGTGATGATATTAAAAAGAATTAGGTGGTATCAACCACTTCCAGCCCCACTATTTCGGTTAAAACAAAGAGAAAGAATCGATACATTTTTTTAGTGGATTAGTTGAGTGAATCCATGTAATCAATTATTAAAAGGAATTCCTTTGAAAGCTTTTTGACTACTTCGACGTTCAAGATTCCACATCGAGCCAGGAGTATGAAGTTGATAATCGTTCCTGTTTTTTTTTACTCCAACATATATTACAGTTTATTAATGGGATTATTTATTTGGGCTACCATCTTCGAATATAAATGGGACCAGCGAAATTATTGTTGTAGCCGTGGGTTGTTTTTACAAATTGGGTAGCTGGGTCGACGAATGCAAGGACCACATTCAATTTTGCTGCAACTCATTGTTCCTAGTTCTATTACTTTATGCGTGATGACGATATGAGATGGTGAGATCAATAATGATAATAATGGTGGTTAGGGTTAATGATGTTTAAAAGATGATAAACAATTAATACAGTTAAAGTAATTAAGTGAACCAATTGTTACAGAAAAATATCAAGCAGTTTGTTGGTGAGGCGTACTTGTCTTTATCAAGAGGTCGCGGGTTCGGGGACATTTATTTTTAGGAAGCTACTTCTTTAAGGTAGTATTTTTATTTTATTATTATTATTATTATTATTATTATTATTATTATTATTATTATTATTATTATTATTATTATTATTATTATTATTATTATTATTATTATTATTATTATTATTAATATTATTATTATTATTATTATTATTATTATTATTATTATTATTGTTATTATTATTATTGTTAGTATTATTATTATTATTAGTAATATTTGTATTTGTATTGTTATTATGACTATTATGATTATGATTAATGACATTATTACATATATTATTATTGTTAATATTAGTATCATAAGTATTATTACTAGCATTATTATTTAGGTTATTATTATTTGGATTAATATTAGTATAAGTATAATTGTAGATTTATTATTATTATTACTAACAAAACTATTATTATTATGATTACCATTAATAATATAATTGCTATAATCATTATTACTAAGTATTATGTACTAATGTCAAAAATTATTATTTTCACTATCATTACTATTAAATTATTTATTTTACCAACAACTACTAATATTATCACTATGAGATTTACAATCAAAAACTATCATCAACAATAATTATTAACTTTTAAATTTTTATTAGTAACATTAGGTATTGTCATTATTATCATTTTTCCCATTACAAATAATATCTTGATATTATTATAATCACTATATTTAACAAACAAACGATATATATATATATATATATATATATATATATATATATATATATATATATATATATATATATAATACATATAATATAATAAAAGTTATATTTTCATATACAAAATGAATATATGAAACCTACACATTTTATTAATATAAAAAGTATATAATTAATAGTTTATATAAATATTTTCGATTACAACTATGTATATTATTAAATATACAAATGATATAGGTTCGTGAATCCGAGGCCAACCCTACTTTTGTTCAATGTCGTCATATGTATTTTACTACAAAATACATTAGGTGAGTTTCATTAATCCCTTTTTAAATGCTTTTGCAATATATATTTTTGGGACTGAGAATACATGCGCTGTTTTTATAACTGTTTTACGAAATAGACACAAGTAATTGAAACTACATTATATGGTTGAATGATCGAAATCGAATATGCCCCTTTTTTAGTCTGGTAATCTAAGAATTAGGGAACAGACACCCTAATTGACGCGAATCCTAATGATAGATCTATCGGGCCCAACAAGCCCCATCTAAAGTACCGGATGCTTTAGTACTTCAAAATTTATATCATGTCCGAAGGAGGATCCCGAAATGATGGGGATATTCTTATATACAAATTGTGAATGTCGGTTACCAGGTGTTCAATCCATATGAATGATATTTTTATCTCTATGCATGGGACGTATGTTTATGAGAAATGGAAATATGAAATCTTGTGGTCTATTAAAATTATGAAATCATTATTTATGTTAAACTAATGAACTCACCAACCTTTTTGGTTGACACTTGAAAGCATGTTTATCCTCAGGTACGAAAGAAATCTTCCGCTGTGCATTTTCTCATTTTATAGATATTACTTGGAGTCATTCATGGCATATTTCAAAAGACGTTACATTCGAGTCGTCGAGTTCATCAAGATTATTATTAAGTCAATTATAGTTGGATATATTATGAAATGGTATGCATGTCTGTCAACTTTCGACGTAATGAAAGTTTGTCTTTTCAAAGACGAATGCAAAGTTTGTATAATGTATCATATAGAGGTCAAGTACCTCGCGATGTAATCAACTGTTGTGAATCATTTATAATCGATATGGACTTCGTCCGGATGGATTAGGATGGGTCTTTACAGTTGGTATCAGAGCCGGTATAACGCCGTCCATGTGTAGCGGGTTAGTCGTAAAGGAGGTTCTCACAGTGTTACCTGTGACGAAGCATTGGCTCTTACTCCGTGCGATCCCTTATGAGGGTTGGCAGTAGCCGAGAGGTAGGCCCTAAAATCAGTATCTGAGGTACACTCAGTGGTCACCAGGCGGTTAGCTGGGAAGGCACTGGGTAGGATGGTGGTGGTCCCCACTGTATTTACATTTGGTATCAGAGCGATGGTCTTAGCGAACCAGGTCTGCATTAGTGTGTCTAACTGATAAGTCGTTAGGATGCATTAGCAAGTCTGGACTTTGACCGTGTCTGCATGTCAAAAGTTTTGCTTATCATTCTAAACTTACCTGCTTATCATTCTTAGAGAATCACTGCTTATCATTCTTAGTCTAGACACGTCTTACTGCATTTAGTGTATCGATAGTGTATAGACAAAAATTCATATCTTTGTGTATCTGATAATTCATGCCTTAGCGTATCTGTTATTGTTATCTTTGCCTGACAGCTTTCGTAGATTCCTCCGTAACATATGGGATTTTAGTATTATATATGCATATGTAACTTATGTAATGCAGGGTAATAATCTACATCCTATAATCTATTTCTTATTGAAAATCCTTCATCTGATCGTACGAGATGAATCCCTCAACCAGTTCGAGTCCTCAGATTCCGATAGCTATTCCGATAGTTATTCCGATAGCAATTCCGACATGGATGTTCACCTAAGCTCCGAAAGCAGCGTCACCAGAATGAATCAATCAATCAGCCATCCTCAATTCATCTGATGGGTTCGTAGTCAACTTAATCAATGAAGACACGAAGAAGGCAATTCCTTCCACCAATTGAATTCACCTCTTGAAAATGAACCTGAAGCACTTACCGGTGAACCAGTCTGAAAAATCATTTTCACCTCATTTTCCCGAATATCTCATCATGATTACATAATATCTCATATTCTAAACCTTATTCATTCACTCGTTCTTACCGACAATCATCCCGGAGTAATCGAAGAAGTCAACGAGCTTCGCTCCTGAGTAATGATTTTTGAAGAATATGGTACAAAATTTACCAGCTTCAGCAACATCATCGGCACCAACAGTACCATCAGTAACAGCACCAGTACCATCAACAATCCATGCCTCAACATCTCATTCTGTACCTCGAGTATAATTATCGTTCTACGTATCATTTTACATCATTTATTTTCGTTCGACATGATGGTTATGTAATCTCTAATGTTTTAGAGATTATGTACTCTAGTTCTAACCGTAAAGCAAATGAGATTAATATTATATTAACTCATTAAATCTATGATTATATCTGAAGAAAATATATATATATGTATATATATATTTTCATAAAGATTGTAATTAAAAAAAAAATTCTTTCGTACAAACTGTTAATGGTGAAAATATTTTAACGGGTAGGTAATACCCGAGGAATATTTAGATTTCACCTTAATAAGTTACACTGTACATTCGTTGAAGCTGATTCAACAGTCATTTACTATCCTACTTACAACCAACGATATACGTATCCGTTCACCGCAGAATAACCATTTTCATTCAATTTCATATTTGGATTTTGACTTCTCAGAATCCAACAAGTGGCATAATGAAGAAAACATATGACAAAATAAAATTTGTTAGAAACAGACAAATTAACTATGAGAATTTTGTTAAGAATCCACGCTAACTGTTCCTAGCTAACTGTTCCTAGCTAACTGGTTACATTTTATTTATCACAATTTACATTCTCGCAATTTTATTTATTGTCATTTAATTTCTGTATTTATTTTACGCACTTTAAATATCGGGACACGTATACAAGGTTTTGACATATCATATCGACGCATCTATATATATTATTTGGAATCACCATAGACACTCTATATGCAGTAATGATCGAGTTCTCTATACAGGGTTGAGGTTGATTCTACAATAATATATATACTTTGAGTTGTGATCGAGTCTGAGACAAATACGGGTCACGATACGTATTAATTAATTCGAATATTATATATTAAACTATATATGAATTATTGAATTGCTAACTGTGGACTATCAACTGTGGACTACCAACATTGGACAATTAAAATGAATTAAAATATTGACTATAACATATGAAACTAAACAATTTTTCAAGTTTGCCACTTAATTTCATCATAAACGCCATTTATATCTTGACAATTCTAATCTGCATTCAAACCTTTCATGATTCTTGAAAACACCTCAATATAGAGGAATGAACCAACCGCATTTCATCTACGGAAAGAAAGGTTTATGCATATAGTTATATACCTGAAAAACCCTCGGAAACTGAGTAAACATTCAACACATAGCTGTGTTAATCCCTTTAGTGTTATTATTACCCAACATAACTTTGCAATCCCTTTCCAAATTAGCCAATTTTGGCACAGCTCCAACAAGTCAAATTCGACTTCTCGCTCAGATTAGCTTATTATAACCCTAATATATAAGTTGCCTTTCGTCATCGATACCGAAAAACCGTTTATATCTCACTACATTAGCAGTAAACTTACCAGCAACATCATTGATCTTTGACTTTATGAAAAGTTATTATATTCATTGAAATCCTATCATGTACTCATCCACATATTGTAACAAGAATTGCCATACCAATTACCGGGATTTAGCAATCAGTATTTTGAAATCTCGCAGCATGCCTATGCCAACAGTTATATGTGTACATATAACGTCTATCATCTGGACTTACATGCTTGAATGTGAAATTTCTGAAAAACACCCCGAACTGCGAACTAGTCATCGAAATGCTGATGACGCAGCAAAAACCGTAAAACGACATTAATTGTCGGAAGTTTTATGATAAAGAATAGTATGTTGAAAAAGCTCAGAAAGGTTGGAACTGGAAAAACGGATTGAGCTAACCACGAAGGAGACCAAAGACAAATTCAAGGACCATACCCTATATTCAAAGAATCCAGGTAATTCTGGATCCGATGAAACCATTAACGAATATCTTGCTCCGTACTCATGTTAAAATCTTGCGTAAAATCTTTCTTCATCAACCATCGAACTTAGAAATCCCAAAATATCATCATAAATATCTTCGATATTTCTGAGGATATTTTCATAACTCTTCTTGTCTGAAACTAGTTATCTCTTCGTGCTATTCGTATTACATCATAAAGGAAACCATTTTAGTTTCTAAATTTCTTTAAAATTCGAGTTTAAATTATGAATGACTTCTGGAGTAGTGTTGGAAATTGATGCATGAGTTAGAATAATATAATGACACTTGATCAACGTTATTATATTACAATAAGTCATGCTGAGTTTCTAATGGGACGTGATGATTCACAGAATCATAACGTCATCACGTGTCATGTTACATAACTCTTTCATTCAAATTAACTTCTGAACATATCAAGAAAATATATTCTTGATAGTTCTATTCTCAGTGATTCTGGTAATTTGACAAATCAAATCGTGCTATTACGTTCTTTCTTGCTTAGAAAATTTAGTTCATTCGGAACTCCATACCTACAAACTCTGGACCAATACTTGCGAAAAGAAAACAAAAGCATGAAGCTCCGAAATAGAAAGAGGGTATAAATCGCAGCAAATAAGAGAGAGCATTAACTGTGGATGACAATGATTATAGGAGACAGAAGCAGGAACAACGAAATATAAGAGAAAATATAAAGCCCAATAACAACACGGAGATTACAAACCGTGGATATTAATACGAATATCAATATAAAGACACGGTAGAATTAAGAATAGTATCATTCCAAGATAATAGTAGAAGTAAACAGATTCTTCTAGTGAAAGATTAAAAAGAAGGATGACAAAAAGGATAATTAGGAAAATATCAATGATTAGAACTGATTGAAGCATTTTTAAAATCTTTTAGAAGTAAGAATTAAGAATGAAAGTATAGAAAATGGGAGTGGTGGAAAATAATGGAACGGAAAAAGTTTAATTTATAATGGAAATATCAGACAGAGTAATCGATGCAGATCACTGTATTTAATTATAGAGATCTTAATTTCCTTACTCACCGAAGAGTCAAATATTTTAAATTGCTAAGATTTTCTTTAAATCCCTTGAAGTCCGGATTTCAACCAAGACAACGTCAAAAGTTAAGACGCACCTTATTTTCTGAATTCAACCCTGACTCTGTCAAAAGTTAAGATGAATCTTTACTTTCCTATTTCACTCTTTGGTGATAGCTTCATTCGTACTCTTCGAATAATCGAATTATTTTATCCATATTACTCAATGATGATAAAACTCAATTTATCAACTCATATTCGTCATGAAAACATTTTTATTGTTAACCATGACCACCTCATTTAAATTTCGGGACGAAATTTCTTTAACGGGTAGGTACTGTGACGACCAGGGAATTTCCGACCAAATTTAAACCTAATCTTTATATATTTCTGACATGATAAGAAAAATCTGTTATGTTGAGTATCAAACTCTTGAACTATTTATATGGAATCAATTAACCTGTGACTATTCCCGACGATTCACGAACCATTGATTGTAAGTATGTATGTAGCTAAATATATATTAAACATTCAATAAAGATCATATATCATATAATTATTAAATATTATATAATTAATAATAAATAATAAATTAAAACATAATTGTCATATTAATATTATTATGAGTACTTTCATTGTTATTATCAATACTGATATTAATATTAAAATCCGTAGTATTAATATTATTATTATTTTTATATAGATAGGAATTCTAATACATGTGTATTATTATTATTATTATATATAATAAATAAAAATGAAAATCTTACACAATTGATTTGTTATATAACTACTATTATTATTAGTATTGTTGTTATCATTATTCATATCGTAAATAGTAGCAAGATTACAATTTTAGCTATTATCAATGAATACGTATAGTTCTTATTATTGTGATTGTTATTATTTTTATGATCAATATTATTGCTATAATTATTATTATGATTGTATTATTATTATTATTATAATAAAACTATAAACTTTATTATTATGACCATTATTAGTATCATTATAAATTTAGTTGTTATTAGGGCTACTAAAAGTATTATTAACTTGATTACTAAAATCATCACTTTATTATTATTAGTATTATTATGATCTTAATATTATTATATTATTTTCTCTATTAATTATTATTATTAATAGTATTTGATTATTATTAATATATTTATAATTATATTATTAATAGTTACATAAAAATTGATACAGAATCGGTAAAGAATTAAAAAATTTGTTACATGTAACTTTCATGCTTTATTTGATTAGATTTCTGTCACCAAATCTTGTACGATCTATGACTTAATTCACAATAAACTTCCAAATTCCGTTGGAAGTCCCTATCTGTTTTCTTATTTTATTTTTATACGGTACTTGATGAAACACCAACTAGTCATCCACTTTACATTATAAACCAATCGAATTATGCAATGAGATGGAATAATTCATTCAGCCTTTATGTGTTTTATTATTTTTCTTTTTGTTCCTTTCTGACTCCTTTATTCTACCAAATCCATAAACTGATATATACAAATCAGTTAGCTAGTAATTAGAAGAAATTCATTCAACTATCTATAACCATTACCATGATCAAAAGCCAGCATCACCAAACTTATTTTTTTTCTTTCCTCTTTCGTTTACCAACCCTAGAACCACCACACCCACCGAAACCCTACTCATTCTGTAATAATTCTGTCATACAGTCGAACCCATCCATCTCTCCTTTTTCTCTCTTAAGTATGATCGTGAACCACCACCGGTCTATAGATTAGCTGCTGCCTTATGTTTTCTGTTTCGAACCATAACTGCAACTCAGTCTTACGTCCCTATGCTGATGTATTCTTTCTTTTCTCTCGATACTCAATAACTGTTACTACAGTTTTTGTTTTATTGATACTTCTTGCTGAAAACAATGAAAACATAAGGAATCGATGACATGTGTGATATATTTGTACGAATATTTTTTTTTTTTTTGCAACATGGATATATATAGAATTATATGGAACATTATAAAAGTCTTGCAAGTGGTTAAGGTGGCCGACAACTTTGGTCCTTGATAAGTGAGGTTCATTTTTTTTTTTATCTTTTCCTTGTTAAAGAAATGGATTATGTTGTGTGATGATATTATTCGGTGGTATCAACCACTTCCAGCCCCACTATTTCGGTTAAAACAAAGAGAAAGAATCGATACATTTTTTTTAGTGGATTAGTTGAGTGAATCCATGTAATCAATTATTAAAAGGAATTCCTTTGAAAGCTTTTTGACTACTTCGACGTTCAAGATTCCACATCGAGCCAGGAGTATGAAGTTGATAATCGTTCCTGTTTTTTTTTTACTCCAACATATATTACAGTTTATTAATGGGATTATTTATTTGGGCTACCATCTTCGAATATAAATGGGGCCAGTGAAATTATTATTGTAGCTGTGGGTTGTTTTTACAAATTAGGTAGCTGGGTCGACGAATGCAAGGACAACATTCAATTTTGCTGCAACTCATTGTTCCTAGTTCTATTACTTTATTCGTGATGACGATATGAGATGGTGAGATCAATAATGATAATAATGGTGGTTAGGGTTAATGATGTTTAGAAGATGATAAACAATTAATACAGTTAAAGTAATTAAGTGAACCAATTGTTACAAAAAAATATCAAGCAGTTTGTTGGTGAGTCGTATTGGTCTTTAGCAAGAGGTCGCGGGTTCGGCGACATTTCTTTTTAGGAAGCTACTTCTTTAAGGTAGTATTTTTATTATTATTATTATTATTATTATTATTATTATTATTATTATTATTATTATTATTATTATTATTATTATTATTATTATTATTATTATTATTGTTAGTATTATTATTATTATTATTATTAGTAATATTTGTATTTGTATTGTTATTATGACTATTATGATTATGATTAATGACATTATTACATATATTATTATTGTTAATATTAGTATCATAAGTATTATTACTAGCATTATTATTTAGGTTATTATTATTTGGATTAATATTAGTATAAGTATAATTGTAGATTTATTATTATTATTACTAACAAAACTATTATTATTATGATTACCATTAATAATATAATTGCTATAATCATTATTACTAAGTATTATGTACTAATGTCAAAAATTATTATTTTCACTATCATTACTATTAAATTATTTATTTTACCAAAAACTACTAATATTATCACTATGAGATTTACAATCAAAAACTATCATCAACAATAATTATTAACTTTTAAATTTTTATTAGTAACATTAGGTATTGTCATTATTATCATTTTTCCCGTTACAAATAATATCTTGATATTATTATAATCACTATATTTAACAAAAAAAGATATATATATATATATATATATATATATATATATATATATATATATATAATACATATAACATAATAAAAGTTATATTTTCATATACAAAATGAATATATGAAACCTACACATATTATTAATATAAAAAGTATATAATTAATAGTTTATATATATATTTTCGATTACAACTATGTATATTAATAAATATACAAATGATATAGGTTCGTGAATCCGAGGCTAACCCTACTTTTGTTCAATGTCGTCATATGTATTTTTACTACAAAATACATTAGGTGAGTTTCATTAATCCCTTTTTAAATGCTTTTGGAATATATATTTTTGGGACTGAGAATACATGCGCTGTTTTTATAACTGTTTTACGAAATAGACACAAGTAATTGAAACTACATTATATGGTTGAATGATCGAAATCGAATATGCCCCTTTTTTAGTCTGGTAATCTAAGAATTAGGGAACAGACACCCTAATTGACGCGAATCCTAAAGATAGATCCATCAGGCCCAACAAGCCCCATCCAAAGTACCGGATGCTTTAGTACTTCAAAATTTATATCATGTTCGAAGGAGGATCCCGGAATGACGGGGATATTCTTATATACAAATTTTGAATGTCGGTTACCAGGTGTTCAATCCATATGAATGATATTTTTGTCTCTATGCATGGGACGTATGTTTCTGAGAAATGGAAATATGAAATCTTGTGGTCTATTAAAATTATGAAATGATTATTTATGTTAAACTAATGAACTCACCAACCTTTTTGGTTGACACTTGAAAGCATGTTTATCCTCAGGTACGAAAGAAATCTTCCGCTGTGCATTTGCTCATTTTATAGATATTACTTGGAGTCATTCATGGCATATTTCAAAAGACGTTACATTCGAGTCATCGAGTTCATCAAGATTATTATTAAGTTAATTATAGTTGGATATATTATGAAATGGTATGCATGCCTGTCAACTTTCGATGTAATGAAAGTTTGTCTTTTCAAAGACGAATGCAATGTTTGTATAATGTATCATATAGAGGTCAAGTACCTCGCGATGTAATCAACTGTTGTGAATCGTTTATAATCGATATGGACTTCGTTCGGATGGATTATGACGGGTCTTTACAATTCTAGCACACATCGAGGAAGGTAAACCTGAAGAAAAGAACATCAGTGATGTTCCCGTCGCAAAAGAATTTTCCGATGTATTTTCGAAAGAATTACCAGGATTACCCCCACATCGATCTGTTGAATTTCAAATAGACCTTGTACCAGGAGCTGCACCAATAGTTTGTGCTCCATACAAACTCGCACCCAGCGAAATGAAAGAATTACAAAGTTCGTTACAGGAACTTTTAGAGCGTGGTTTTATTCGACCAAGCACATCACCATGGGGAGCTCCTGTTTTGTTTGTCAAGAAGAAAGATGGTACATTCAGGTTGTGTATTGACTACCGAGAGTTGAACAACTTACCATCAAGAACCGCTACCCACTACCGAGAATCGACGACTTATTTGATCAACTACAAGGCTCGTCTGTTTATTCGAAGATCGATTTACGTTCTGAATATCATCAAATGCGGGTGAAGGAGGATGATATTCCAAAGACTGCTTTTAGGACGCATTACGGTCATTATGAGTTTATGGTTATGCCGTTTGGATTGACTAAGGAACCAGCTGTGTTCATGGACCTCATGAACCGAGTGTGTAGGACATATCTTGACAAGTTTGTCATTGTTTTCATCGATGACATACTTATTTACTCGAAGAATGATCAAGAGCACGAAGAACATTTGAGAAAAGTGCTAGAGTTGCTGAGAAAAGAAAAACTGTACGCTAAGTTTTCAAAGTGTGCATTTTGGTTGGAAGAAGTTCAATTCCTCGGTCATATAGTGAAAAAAAAAAAGGTATTCAGGTGGATCCAGCAAAGATTGAAACCGTTGAAAAGTGGGAAACCCCGAAAACTCCGAAGCACATACGCCAGTTTTTAGGACTAGATGGTTACTACAGAAGGTTCATCCAAGACTTTTCCAGAATAGCAAAACCCTTGATTGCATTAACGCATAAAGGGAAGAAATTTGAATGGAAGGATGAACAAGAAAAAGCGTTTCAATTGTTGAAGAAAAAGTTAACTACGGCACCTATATTGTCATTACCTGAAGGGAATGATGATTTTGTGATATATTGTGACGCCTCAAAGCAAGGTCTCGGTTGTGTATTAAAGCAACGAACGAAGGTAATTGCTTATGCGTCTAGACAATTGAAGATTCACGAGCAG
Organism: Rutidosis leptorrhynchoides; assembly: GCF_046630445.1. Lineage (NCBI taxonomy): Eukaryota > Viridiplantae > Streptophyta > Magnoliopsida > Asterales > Asteraceae > Rutidosis > Rutidosis leptorrhynchoides. Next base: position 202,373,182 of record NC_092334.1, read on the forward strand.
AATTATATGACGCATGATTTGGAATTAGGCGCGGTTGTTTTTGCATTAAAGACTTAGAGGCACTACTTATATGGGGTCAAAAGTATTATATATACCGACCACAAAAGTCTTCAACACATATTTAATCAGAAACAACTGAGTATGAGGCAGCGCATGTGGATTGAATTGTTGAATGATTATGACTTTGAGATTCGTTACCACCCAGGGAAGGCAAATGTGGTAGCCGACGCCTTGAGCAGAAAGGACAGAGAACCCATTCGTGTAAAATCTATGAATATAATGATTCACATTAACCTTACTACTCAAATAAAGGAGGCGCAACAAGGAGTTTTAAAAGAGGGAAATTTAAAGGATGAAATACCCAAAGGATCGGAGAAGTATCTTAATATTCGGGAAGACAGAACCTGGTATAGGGCTGAAAGGATTTGGGTACTAAAATTTGGAGATATGAGAGAAATGGTACTTAGAGAAGCTCATAAAACCAGATACTCAATACATCCTGGAACGGGGAAGATGTACAAAGATCTCAAGAAACATTTTTGGTGGCCAGGTATGAAAGCCGATGTTGCTAAATACGTAGGGGAATGTTTGACGTGTTCTAAGGTCAAAGATGAGCATCAGAAACCATCAGGTCTACTTAAAAACCCGAAATCCAGGAATGGAAATGGGAAAACATTACCATGGATTTCATCACTAAATTGCCAAGGACTGCAAGTGGTTTTGATACTATTTGGGTAATAGTTGATCGTCTCACCAAATCAGCACACTTCCTACCAATAAGAGAAGATGACAAGATGGAGAAGTTAGCACGACTGTATTTGAAGGAAGTCGTCTCCAGACATGGAATACCAATCTCTATTATCTCTGATAGGGATGGCAGATTTATTTCAAGATTCTGGCAGACATTACAGCAAGCATTAGGAACTCGTCTAGACATGAGTACTGCCTATCATCCACAAACTGATGGGCAGAGCGAAAGGACGATACAAACACTTGAAGACATGCTACGAGCATGTGTTATTGATTTCGGAAACAGTTGGGATCGACATCTACCGTTAGCAGAATTTTCCTACAACAACAGCTACCATTCAAGCATTGATATGGCGCCGTTTGAAGCACTTTATGGTCGAAAGTGAAGGTCTCTGATTTGTTGGAGTGAAGTGGGGGATAGACAGATTACGGGTCCGGAGATAATACAAGAAACTACCGAGAAGATCATTCAAATTCAACAACGGTTGAAAACCGCCCAAAGTCGACAAAAGAGCTACGCCGACATTAAAAGAAAAGATATAGAATTTGAAATTGGAGAAATGGTCATGCTTAAGGTTGCACCTTGGAAAGGCGTTGTTCGATTTGGTAAACAAGGGAAATTAAATCCAAGGTATATTGGACCATTCAAGATTATTGATCGTGTCGGACTAGTAGCTTACCGACTTGAGTTACCTCAACAACTCGTGACTGTACATAACACTTTCCACGTCTCGAATTTGAAGAAATATTTTGATAAAGAAGATCTCACTATTCCGTTAGACGAAATCCAAATCAACGAAAACCTTCAATTCATCGAAGAACCCGTCGAAATAATGGATCGTGAGGTTAAAAGACTTAAGCAAAACAAGATAACAATTGTTAAGGTTTGATGGAATGCTCGTAGAGGACCCGAGTTCACCTAGGAATGAGAAGATCAGATGAAAAAGAAATACCCACACTTATTTCTAGAAGATACGTCAACACCTCCAACTGCTTAAAATTTCGGGACGAAATTTATTTAACGGGTAGGTACTGTAGTGACCCGAACTTTTCCATGTTTATATATATTAAATGAAATTGATATTTATATGATTAAGTGTTTTCAACATGTTAAGCAATCAAACTTGTTAAGACTTGATTAATTGAAATAGGTTTTATATAGACAATTGACCACCCAAGTTGACCGGTGATTCACGAACGTTAAAACTTGTAAAAACTATATGACATCATATATATGGATATATATATATATATATATATATATATATATATATATATATATATATATATATATATATATATATATATAGTTAACATGGTATTATTATAAGTAAACATATCATTAAGTATGTTAACAATGAACTACATATGTTAAAACAAGACTACTAACTTAATGATTTCGAAACGAGGCATATATGTAACAATTATCGTTGTAACGACATTTAATTGTATATATATCATATTAAGATATATTAATACATCATAATATCATGTTAATGTAATAATTTAACATCTCATTTGATATAATAAACAATGGGTTAACAACACTTAACAAGATCGTTAACCTAAAGGTTTCAAAACAACACTTACATGTAACGACTAACGATGACTTAACGACTCAGTTAAAATGTATATACATGTCGTGTTTTAATATGTATTCATACACTTTTGAAAGACTTTAAGACACTTATTAAAATACTTATACTTACAAAAATGCTTACAATTACATCATCGTTCAGTTTCATCAATAATTCTACTCGTATGCACCCGTATTCGTACTCGTACAATACACAGCTTTTAGATGTATGTACTATTGGCAGCCCATGTGAGTCACCAAACACATGTATGCACTCCAATGATCAGCTCTTAGCAGCCCATGTGAGTCACCAAACACATGTGGGAACCATCATTTGGAAACTAGCATGAAATTTCGCATAAAATTACAAAAATATTAGTAATCATTCATGACTTATTTACATGTAAACAAAATTACACATCCTTTATATCTAATCCATATACCAATGACCAAAAACACCTACATATACTTTCATTCTTCAATTTTATTCATCTAATTGATCTCTCTCAAGTTCTATCTTCAAGTTCTAAGTGTTCTTCATAAATTCTATAAGTTCTAGTTTCATAAAATCAAGAATACTTCCAAGTTTGCTAGCTTACTTCCAATATTGTAAAGTGATCATCTAACCTCAAGAAATATTTATCATTTATAGTAAGATATCTTTCTAATACAAAGTAATACTCATATTCAAACTTTGATTCAATTTCTATAACTATAACAATCTTATTTCGAGTGGAAATCTTACTTGAACTTGTTTTCGTGTCATGATTCTGCTTCAAGAACTTTCAAGCCATCCAAGGATCCTTTGAAGCTAGATCTATTTTTCTCATTTTTAGTAGATTTATCTACAAAACCTGAGGTAGTAATGATGTTCATAACATCATTCGATTCATATATATAAAACTACCTTATTTGAAGGTTTAAACTTGAAATCACTAGAACATAGTTTAGTTAATTCTAAACTTGTTCACAAACAAAAGTTAATCCTTCTAACTTGACTTTTAAAATCAACTAGACACATGTTCTATATCTATATGATATGCTAACTTAATGATTTAAAACCTGAAAACATGAAAAACACCGTAAAACTGGATATACGCCGTCGTAGTAACACCGCGGGCTGTTTTGGGTTAGTTAATTAAAAACTATGATAAACTTTGATTTAAAAGTTGTTCTTCTGGGAAAATGATTTTTCTTATGAACATGAAACTACATCCAAAAATCATGGTTAAACTCAAAGTGGAAGTATGTTTTCTAAAATGGTCATCTAGACGTCGTTCTTTCGACTGAAATGACTACCTTTACAAAAATGACTTGTAACCTGTATTTTCAACTATAAACTTATACTTTTTCTGTATAGATTCATAAACTTAAGTTGAATATGATACCATAGCAATTGGATTCACTCAAAACGGATTTAAAACGAAGAAGTTATGGGTAAAACAAGATTAGATATTTTTGCTTGTTGTAGCTACGTGAAAATTGGTAACAAATCTATATTAATCATATCCTAGCTAACTTGTATTGTATTATACATGTATTCTAATATATTATGTAATCTTGGGATACCATAGACACGTATGCAAATGTTTTGAGATATCATATCTACCCATCTATATATATTATTTGGAACAACCGTAGACACTCTATATGCAGTAATGTTGGAGTTAGCTATACAGGGTTGAGGTTGATTCCAAAAATATATATACTTTGAGTTGTGATCTAGCCTGAGACGTGTATACACTGGCTCGTGGATTAGGTCAAGATAATATATATCAATTTATTTTTTGTACATCTAACTATGGACAACTAGTTGTAGGTTACTAACGAGGACATCTGACTTAATAAACTTAAAACATCAAAATGTATTAAAAGTGTTATAAATATATTTTGAACATACTTTGATATATATGTACATATTTGTTATAGGTTCGTGAATCGACCAGTGGCCAAGTCTTACTTCCCGACGAAGTAAAAATCTGTAAAAGTGAGTTATAGTCCCACTTTTAAAATCTAATATTTTGGGATGAGAATACATGCAGTTTTATAAATGTTTTACGAAATAGACACAAGTAATTGAAACTACATTATATGGGTGAATGATCGAAGCCGAATATGCCCCTTTTGCTTGGTAACCTAAGAATTAGTAAACCGATCTACTAATTGACGAGAATCCTAAAGATAGATCTATTGGGCCTAACGAACCCCATCCAAAGTACCGGATGCTTTAGTACTTCGATGTTGTTTATATCATGTCCGAAGGATTTCCCGGAATGATAGGGGATATTCTTATATGCATCTTGTTAATGTCGATTACCAGGTGTTCACCATATGAATGATTTTTATCTCTATGTATGGGATGTTTATTGAAATATGAAATCTTGTGGTCTATTATTATAATTTGATAATATATAGGTTAAACCTATAACTCACCAACATTTTTGTTGACGTTTTAAGCATGTTTATTCTCAGGTGATTATTAAGAGCTTTCGCTGTTGCATACTAAAATAAGGACAAGATTTGGAGTCCATGCTTGTATGATATTATGTAAAAACTGCATTTAAGAAACTTATTTTTGATGTAATATATTCTTATTGTAAACCATTATGTAATGGTCGTGTGTAAACGGTATATTTTAGATTATCATTATTTGATAATCTACGTAATGCTTTTTAAACCTTTATAGATAAAATAAAGGTTATGGTTGTTTTAAAAATGAATGCAGTCTTTGAAAAACATCTCATATAGAGGTCAAAACCTCGCAACGAAATCAATTAATATGGAATATTTATAATCAATATGAACGGGACATTTCATAAAGTACATAAAATGAAGAGAAAAACTAAATCTACAAGTAATAAGTTCATGGTTTTTCATACTTAGAAAGATTCAAGCCAAGGTTTTGATCTTTAAGAAAGTAAACCTCAAGTTTACTAACATGAACACAAGTATGATTTTAAAACTCATGAACTTTATATCTTTTAAAAAATTAAGTGTAGAACCATAAACTAGAAAGTTTAGGTTCTTGTTCTTGGTTCTTTACAAACAAAAGATGAAAGTAACCAAGATTACATGAAGATGCAAGCTAGAGAACTTGATCTTTAACAACAATAAACAAGAAGTAACTAACTCAAGAAGAATGATGATGACTAGCATTCGGTTTTGGAACAAGAAAAGAAGAAGAAAGAGTTTATTACTGTAAGACCCAAATATTTATTGTACATAATGTATTTATGGTGTACGATGCGTGTATGAAGTGTACGAGACATGTACGTGTTGCTTGCTCGAACGTCGAAGAAAACTGGACGTTGTTTGGAGTCACAAGGTGTGTACGTACCTTTTCGACCCCAAATAAAGTTTTTTTTGATGTTTCAAAGCCTTACCATTGGAAAGAAAATCTTATTACGTTTCCAACGATATTTGATTCATCGAAAACGGAGTTACGGTCAAAAAGTTATGGCCAAAACAAGTTTGCTGAAGTTCAGATGAAACAGGCAAATGTCGCGGCGCGACCAGAATGGCCACGGCACGACAAATGCCTATTTTGAGGGTCAGAAAGCTTAAAAAGGTGATCTAAAACCACCCTTTGGGCCACGGCGCGACAAACCTGCTCCGCGGCGCGACAATAGGCACGTTCTGGTACTTTTCAGCCTTTTAATGAGTTAAATGAGGGGCAAAGTTGGTATTTCACATATGGACGGGTCTTTGGCCGTAAAACTAATCCTAATCTTATCTAAACCTCATTTCCTTCTCATTTCTTCGCTCCCACTCACACCCCAAACCCTAGAGAGAGAGTAAAGGGTTTAGAGAGAGAAAGCTCGAATCGGGGATGAAGAAGAGTGATTCGGGTCGGGTCTCAAGAGTTAAAGTTGTTCTCCTCGTTCACGGCTACGTTGTGATAGTGATGGTAAGTTCTAACTCCGAAATTCATCTTTATGATTTGGTATTCAAGTTAGGGTTTTTAGCTTTTTAGTTGTAAAACCCATTTAGATGATGAAGTGGGTTTATGGAAACTAGTTATTTTTGATACATGGCGGGTTTTGGGTTGATTGACGTTTTGACCATGATTAGGCTTTGGTTTTGGGTGTAATCACTTAGTTTAGTGATTTTGGAAGCGTTGGAACCCTTTTGGGTGTATTCGAGTTGACTAATTTTGAAATGGGTCAAAATTAGGGTTTATGTGTCAAAGTGGGTTTCGAGTGATGAAATTATGAGTTTGGGTCTTGCGTATGTTGGTTAAATGTTAGAACATTTGTGTTGACTTGGTTTTTGGGTGTAAACCCTAATTTAGGTCAACACGGGTCAAATGGGCATTTCGGGACAAGTAAGCTCGATTCGTTGTCAAATTAAGTTTTAAATCAAGTTTTGGTAAATCAAGTAGGTAAATACTTGATTTAAGTGTTAGTGGTTGTCTTGGAAATATAATCACTAATCGTTAGTGATTTTGGGGCGTTTTATGACTTTGGTCAAAATGAGCAATTTGAATTGGGTCAAAATTGAGGATGACACTAATTTGGATTAATTGGATGTTAAACACTTTTGTTGAGTGTTAAATGATGCTTTTCATGTAATTACTCGCGAGAAGTGATTTTAGGTTAAAATTTGGTGTTTTAGCAATAAAGTCAAACTTGGTCAACCATGGAATGGGTTTTGTGTAAAATACGAGCTAGTATGCGTTTAAAGGTTAAAGTTGACATAATTGGGTATTTCGAGAACGCCGGAACTAGTCTCGTTAGTTTTGGACCTTCAGGTAGCGTTAAAAGTGCAAAAGGGTGTATTTTACACTTGTTGTTCATTTGGGCGGGTCGAGAGTCCAAATGGGATTGTATGTTGATTATGTGTATACCTATATGCGTATTGTAGGTAAAATCTTGCTCGGTTGCATGTGGTGAAGATTTCGCGCATGGTTTGTAATGCTCGAGTTCACGAGGTGAGTGGAATAATTATATGCGTAGGTATATAATATATTTATTTGTGGAAGGTTGAGATGTGAAGTGTCGAAGTGTTAAGACACCACGTTTCACGTGACGAGTGAAGCATCGAGGTGTTAAGATGCCACTCGAGGTGAAGCATCGAGGTGTTAAGATGCCACCTAGGAGTGAAGTGTCGAGGTGTTAAGACGCCACTCCATGTTAAAGGGTGAAGTGTCGAGGTGTTAAGACGCCACCCGAGGGTGAAGTATCGAGGTGTTAAGATGCCACTCGGGGGTTAGTGATATGAGGTGCTAAGTACACTAATGGATGTTATGAACACCAATGGGAAATTCGAGTACCATCCCTTATACGATTGGTTAACCATGGTTATTGTGTTGTAGTGTAGCATACTATATTGTTCGTGTTATATATATGCTATTGTTGTGCTAGCTTGTGGTATTGGAGGTTTATAGCTTTGTATTGTGATGATAAGCTATTTGTGTTGCTAGCATGTATGCGGTATGTGAGTAAGTGTTTGCAATTAGGTATATTATATATGTATGTGTATAATTATTGCATTCACTAAGCTTTATGCTTACCCCTCTCGTTGTTTACCTTTTTACAGGTATTGTGATTATGAAGCTAGCTAGTTGTACACTAGATGCTTAGGAGCGCTTGGGCTCGACGGGGTAGCTTTTGTATATTTGGACGCGGATGGGGGATTTGGTAGTCCCCGAGATTATGCTCTTGGTATTGGGTTGGGTTATTGAGTCTTAACCCGTATTTCTTGTGATCGGGTCATTATTACAAATGATTTTGTATAGTGTAATTTGTGTGCCAAGGGTCATGATAGATTGTTAAACGTATCCTTATGATGTTATGTTTCGATTAAAACAGAGTTGAAAATGTATTATATTAATGGGACCTAACTAAAAAAAAAAAATGTACTCTGTTTTTGGTTAAATGGATTTGGGTTGTTACAAGTGGTATCAGAGCATAGTCTAAGGGAATTAGGTGACCTTGGAATAGGTGCCTAGTCTTAGACTTATTGACAGTGGTGCGTTATTTGCGAGACTTGTAGGAGTACGGGTCGGATTGAGATTTGTTAGTGCCTTAGAGTAGGTGACTAACTAGGACTAGTGCTTGTCCAATGTGGGATTATGTGGGGCCCTATTTCATGTGTAAATTAGTGCCTTAGATCGCTAGTGCCTAATGTAAGTAGGCAAACTTGGACGTTGTTTTAGTGATAGTCACCTAGGTTGTAGGTTGACTTGTTGTTGTGGTATACTTGTGTACGTTTATTATTATTGTATATTGGTGTATATATACAGGTATCTTTTGGTGCGGTGTCCTAGGGACGAATCTATTGGAGAGATTCGCATGTTTGGCTGTTTGAGTGATCAAGTTCACGGTAAGGACTTAGGTCATTCGGGTACTAGGAGTTATCGCGTGTTATTTTATGTGAATGTTGCGTCAGTCCGGGAAAGTACCTTGCATGACCATGTGAAAATGGTAAGGTACGCATTTGTAATAGTGACCGATCACCATTATTACGAAAGTGTATTTTGACACCAAGCATGACATGACAAGTACCGAACGGAGGAAACGTGGCATGGTTGGGGTAGAACGGGACGTGTTAGGAATCTTTTATTGGTTCCTAGGATATAGTGGTCTTGAGTGATGTGCTTGTTGTCACGTCGAGTTCTTTACGAGTCGGGAAGTGTTACGCTGGATTCGGTTAGTTAAGTGAGCGAGCTAACTCACGAGTTTGGTGCGTGCTTAGCCACCCTAAGTAGTGGGTGCATTATTGAGATTGTAATTGGTTTTAGTTACCCATCGTAACTAGGATGACCGATTTACGCTTGCGTGTATGCGACGAGGACTTGAATTCCGTAATGGAATGCGGCAAGTCTAATGATTGTAGTTTTGAGTTACACTCGGTAGAGTGTGTGGGTAGAGAATCGTGTTAGGATTCTAATTCTGAGTCGCCTTGGAATTGGCAAATCGAGGAGTCTTCGGGTCATTAAACTCATGGGAGTGGGACCCATATGACGATGTTTACGATAGTGTGTTGGTGTGTTGTGGATTATAGGGTAACATTCCTAACGGAATACCCCTGTCGTTGTGACTGTGCCGATAGGTGGAAGGGTGTAAGACTTGGTGTTCTCAAGCATCTCCTTAGTGTTAGATGAAGGGTTTCGTTAGGCTATATCGTTTTGGCCTTGTGAAAATTGCGGGTAGCGTGTGATCGCTAGAAACCTTCGATAAGACGATAAACCGTAAGGTTTGTCGGGTATGTATGACTCCAGGTCATTATTATAGAGAGACGGGTGACATCGGGCGTATGGAACCTAAAGGTCGAGTTTCTAAAATTCGGTTGATTGTGGTGGGAGTCTGCATGACACGGTGTCAGGTGCCTTCTTATACCTGCTAGTGTAATGTTCAACTCCGGTGATGGTGTGATCACTTTGTGCTTAGGGTGCTTGTGAGATACCCTTTGGAAGCATCGAAGATTTTAAATAGTGATCGACGGGTGATAGTAATTCGACGGTTGCAAAAGTCGAAGTTTAGGAGCATTGCAGTAAATACTTCTTATGAAGTGGCAGATGAGCGAATCTTGTTGCTCTTATGTGATGGACGAGTAAGGATGACCGGTGAGCCGGTGATGGGCTTAATGGTCGATTAGGTCGAAGGTTATGATGAAGCGTTGATGTTGCGGTCGATGCAATTATTGTGTCGGATTAGTCACTCTTCCCCATGAGAGTGAGCAATTGTTGATGATGGTTCGTTGCGTAGAAGGTCGGGTGATCTCGACTGTGATGCACGACTGATTAAGCGGAGTGGCATATGCCTAGTCATAGAGGCGTGTGTGGGACTTTGGTGGAGTTCGCTTTGCGAACGATGAAGAGCTGTAAATTATGATTTGTGGTATGACGGTGCGATGTCGTTGCGTGTACGACGTCTCAAGTGATAGTACATGTCGGCTCTAAGAGCCTAAAGTGAATTTGCGGTGATTTGATGTTTATGACCAACGGTGAGAATGGTCAGGTATGACGTGAAATTACAATTCCGCGGGATGTTATCATCTTGGCGGTGAGAATGGAGAGATAAATCCTAAGTGGGGGAGTTTTTACTGCCGCCTGAGGAATATCCGGTGGTGTTAGATCAAGTGAAGCGTAAGTCTTCTTGTATAAGGTGGTCGTGCAGTACCAAGTGCGGTATGAGACCAAGTGTGAAGTTTGATATCACAGAAGTGAGAGAATGTAACTGTTATTGCAGGTGCTCTCGTGATGTAAAATTGGGTTGGTGCGAAACCCGGATAGTGCTGTTGAGTAGGTACGAGTTCGATTTCGGTATGGATACTGTATTTTCCCTTTCGGGAAACGTGATTGTGGATATTATCGGTGGATTATTCCACTTTATGGATGATTGTGGGGCGGGGAGTTCTATTTTCGATTGTCTCACATAGAGACACGCGGGTTTTGTTTGTTTGCGAGGGTGCATTCCCTAGTGATGCGACCCGTTAGCCGCATTGAAATGTCAAAACCATCCTTAACGGACGGCCTAGGTTGGAGGATTCACCTGACATTGGTGAATACTTTTGGAGGTCGCGTGACGAATTGCGAATTGTTGGGATGATAATTCGCTATTGACAGGATTCTAGTACACAAATAGTTTCCATGCTGGTGATAGGAAGCCGTATTGTATGGATGTGTTGTTGGGTTTAGGGGAGAAACCCTGTGTCGAGTGTTGATGTTTTGTCTAACTTGTGGTGTATTATTGTCGTCCTGGATTAATTCAGAGACGAAAGGTCGTGTGCGGATCCATTCATGGGAAAGTTTGTATCCCTAGTGTGATTGGTTGGTGATACCGAAATTTCTTCGTTGAAGGAATGACCCGGTTGTGGAGACGAGGGGAGTTGGTTCTTGAATCGGAGAACATTCATGATTGAACGGTTGAGTGTAAATTTATGAACCGGTGAAGCACGGAGTTTTAACGCGGCATGAATCCTTCTCGATTTGGATTAATGCAAGACTTGGGTCACAGCGTAGTGGACCTAGTAGATCGCGTTGGGTGATATAGTTAAGGATGTAGCTTGTTGCGAGTTATAGCCGAGAGAACTTGAAGGGATGTTAAGTGGTAAGTGTTATTCGTAAGGATTTACTTTTACTCAGTCTTCGTCGTTTTGGATGTTGACCTTATTGTAGGACGTGGCTACTATTGGCATTGTACTTGTTAAGGGTATACCAAAGGGGTGATATCTCGGTACGAGATTGGTTGAGTTCTTCCCGATGTGAGGGATTGACCAAGTTTCTAGTGCTCGGATTCGTGGATTTGGTAAATCGCGGATGGAGATTAAGTTGAAAGGGGGTGATTCATCGGAAGGGTCGCTTAAGTGCGGTGTAAGATCTTCGTGTTGCGGGAAATTTCGTAGACTTCGAGTTCGAAAGTACGTCGAAGGACCATAGGATGTAGGTCCGGATGGGTTAAGTGACAAAGATCACGAGGACGTGATCGAGTTTAAGTGGGGGAGAGTTGTAAGACCCAAATATTTATTGTACATAATGTATTTATGGTGTACGATGCGTGTATGAAGTGTACGAGACATGTACGTGTTGCTTGCTCGAACGTCGAAGAAAACTGGACGTTGTTTGGAGTCACAAGGTGTGTACGTACCTTTTCGACCCCAAATAAAGTTTGTGTTGATGTTTCAAAGCCTTACCATTGGAAAGAAAATCTTATTACGTTTCCAACGATATTTGATTCATCGAAAACGGAGTTACGGTCAAAAAGTTATGGCCAAAACAAGTTTGCTGAAGTTCAGATGAAACAGGCAAATGCCGCGGCGCGACCAGAATGGCCACGGTGCGACAAATGCCTATTTTGAGGGTCAGAAAGCTTAAAAAAAGTGATCTAAAACCACCCTTTGGGCCACGGCGCGACAAACCTGCTCCGCGGCGCGACAATAGGCACGTTCTGGTACTTTTCAGCCTTTTAATGAGTTAAATGAGGGGCAAAGTTGGTATTTCACATATGGACGGGTCTTTGGCCATAAAACTGATCCTAATCTTATCTAAACCTCATTTCCTTCTCATTTCTTCCCTCCCACTCACACCCCAAACCCTAGAGAGAGAGTAAAGGGTTTAGAGAGAGAAAGCTCGAATCGGGGATGAAGAAGAGTGATTCGGGTCGGGTCTCAAGAGTTAAAGTTGTTCTCCTCGTTCACGGCTACGTTGTGATAGTGATGGTAAGTTCTAACTCCGAAATTCATCTTTATGATTTGGTATTCAAGTTAGGGTTTTTAGCTTTTTAGTTGTAAAACCCATTTAGATGATGAAGTAGGTTTATGGAAACTAGTTATTTTTGATACATGGCGGGTTTTGGGTTGATTGACGTTTTGACCATAATTAGGCTTTGGTTTTGGGTGTAATCACTTAGTTTAGTGATTTTGGAAGCGTTGGAACCCTTTTGGGTGTATTCGAGTTGACTAATTTTGAAATGGGTCAAAATTAGGGTTTATGTGTCAAAGTGGGTTTCGAGTGATGAAATTATGAGTTTGGGTCTTGCGTATGTTGGTTAAACGTTAGAACATTTGTGTTGACTTGGTTTTTGGGTGTAAACCCTAATTTAGGTCAACACGGGTCAAATGGGCATTTCGGGACAAGTAAGCTCGATTCGTTGTCAAATTAAGTTTTAAATCAAGTTTTGGTAAATCAAGTAGGTAAATACTTGATTTAAGTGTTAGTGGTTGTCTTGGAAATATAATCACTAGTCGTTAGTGATTTTGGGGCGTTTTATGACTTTGGTCAAAATGAGCAATTTGAATTGGGTCAAAATTGAGGATGACACTAATTTGGATTAATTGGATGTTAAACACTTTTGTTGAGTGTTAAATGATGCTTTTCATGTAATTACTCGCGAGAAGTGATTTTAGGTTAAAATTTGGTGTTTTAGCAATAAAGTCAAACTTGGTCAACCATGGAATGGGTTTTGTGTAAAATACGAGCTAGTATGCGTTTAAAGGTTAAAGTTGACATAATTGGGTATTTCGAGAACGTGGGAACTAGTCTCGTTAGTTTTGGACCTTCGGGTAGCGTTAAAAGTGCAAAAGGGTGTATTTTACACTTTTTGTTCATTTGGGCATGTCGAGAGTCCAAATGGGATTGTATGTTGATTATGTGTATACCTATATGCGTATTGTAGGTAAAATCTTGCTCGGTTGCATGTGGTGAAGATTTCGCGCATGGTTTGTAATGCTCGAGTTCACGAGGTGAGTGGAATAATTATATGCGTAGGTATATAATATATTTATTTGTGGAAGCGTGAGATGTGAAGTGTCGAGGTGTGAAGACACCACGTTTCACGTGACGAGTGAAGCATCGAGGTGTTAAGATGCCACTCGAGGTGAAGCATCGAGGTGTTAAGATGCCACCTAGGAGTGAAGTGTCGAGGTGTTAAGACGCCACTCCATGTTAAAGGGTGAAGTGTCGAGGTGTTAAGACGCCACCCGAGGGTGAAGTATCGAGGTGTTAAGATGCCACCCGGGGGTTAGTGATACGAGGTGCTAAGTACACTAATGGATGCTATGAACACCAATAGGAAATTCGAGTACCATCCCTTGTACGATTGGTTAACCATGGTTATTGTGTTGTAGTGTAGCATACTATATTGTTCGTGTTATATATATGCTATTGTTGTGCTAGCTTGTGGTATTGGAGGTTTATAGCTTTGTATTGTGATGATAAGCTATTTGCGTTGCTAGCATGTATGCGGTATGTGAGTAAGTGTTTGCAATTAGGTATATTATATATGTATGTGTATAATTATTGCATTCACTAAGCTTTATGCTTACCCCTCTCGTTGTTTACCTTTTTACAGGTATTGTGATTATGAAGCTAGCTAGTTGTAGACTAGATGCTTAGGAGCGCTTGGGCTCGACGGGGTAGCCTTTGGATATTTGGACGCGGATGGGGGATTTGGTAGTCCCCGAGATTATGCTCTTAGTATTGGGTTGGGTTATTGAGTCTTAACCCGTATTTCTTGTGATCGGGTCATTATTACAAATGATTTTGTAAAGTGTAATTTGTGTGCCAAGGGTCATGATAGATTGTTAAACGTATCCTTATGATGTTATGTTTCGATTAAAACAGAGTTGAAAATGTATTATATTAATGGGACCTAACTAAAAAAAAATAAATGTACTCTGTTTTTGGTTAAATGGATTTGGGTTGTTACAATTACTTAATATGTTTTGAGAAAAAAAAGGATGAGAGAAAGTTGAGAGAAAGTGTAAGTATGTGTGTGTGAAGAAATGAGATAGAATACAAGTAAATAAGTGAACAAAAAAATTTGAAAATGGAACTCCTACATTTGCCCAAGGTGGAGGGTTTTCATGGCTTAAAGGGGAAGGGATCAAATGCACTTTCATACATGGGGAGGTGGTGAGAGCTTGAAGAGGTATTAAAGCAAAGTGGTTTGGGAAAATGGTGTAAGTAAGCATGTAACTAGATTCCTCACTAAGCTAATTAATCTAGTTGTATCTTAATGTAATACTTGCATAAAATATGGGCTTACAAGTCCATTAAGAGGGTAGGGTGGGCTTCCAAGTCCATTTCCAATAATAAAAGCCCAGGTCCAAGTAAGTATGCAATTAATCAAATAAAGCCCAAGTAATTAACTAGTAACCTTAGTTAATTAAAATGACTAATAATAATTAATCATGAATGTAAATAATATTCGAAAATATTATTCGTGAAAAGTACGTGCGTCATAAAGACAAGTCGGGCCATGAAAAGTTAAATACGGTAACAAGTAACACGTATAAGAACACGTTTATTAAAACGCAAGCATTAATAATAAATTATTAATAATAAAACGTTGAAAAATCCAGGGTCGTTACATTGTAAAACCCTCAAGTGTTGGTAAAACTAAATTTTTCATAAAAATTTAAAACATTATGAACTATAAAACACTAAGGATTATACAATTCTATTAAAGATCTAAAAGTTTTTGCTACAAAATAGACAAAAAGGGTAAAACAAGGTTAAAAACTCTTTGCTAAAATCAAACCAACTTTCCAAAAGGGCATTGCATAACGAAAGGCACGATTCGACCCATTATAATTGTTGTGAGGCTCCGCTAAATAAGGCTTTATAAGCACTCATTTTTAGTGCTTCACTATAGTTCCGTTGAGCGCGCCGATGTTAACATCTCGGAATCAGAACTTGCTCTTGATCTACATTTCGGAATCACACATTTTGGCAAGAATGACTATGTTAGAACCTCAGCTATTCGTGAAGAAAAAAACAACCCCAATTACACATCTTCGTTTCCATCTCCATTCCATAAAATCCATTCACCTCTACTTATCTATTCTGGCCGCTTCATAAATAAAGAAATAAATCCCGAAAAAACCATTCCTTTCAGGAAACCCTCTACAAAACCGCATTAGAAAAATGCGAGCATCCGAGCCAACTATCGAAGAAGACCGCCATAAAAGGAGACCTCGAAGAGAAAAGCAAAAGATGCTTGAAAAAAAAATCGATGAATAAAGGTTCTGAAAAAAGGAGCAGAACCAGAAAGGATTCGAGGAAAGAAACTCCTGGCAGTCAAAAGGAAGGATGCTCACCGTGAAATTCCTGACAAAAAGCTGAAAGGATCACTAAAAAATCGATCTTTAAGAAAAAACTTCTATCTATCAAAACCCTTCACACCCTAGAAACCTCCAAGGCACCATCTCTTCACAATCCTAGCAGAGTCGATAACTGAAAATTCTCTTAAATGAGTGATGGTTTGAGTCTTGATCAAGCCTATGACGAAGAATGTGAGCATGACTGGCTAAGAGTGATTTCATTTCTTAGAACTATAGGACACCCTAAACACTTTAGTGAAATGAGTGACTCGAGTGAGATAGCCTCAGTTATGTAACCTCCCCTCATGCTTGCGGAAAAAGATTTGAGAATAACAAAAAGAATAAAGACTAAGTTTTCATTCCTCCGACTTACGGAACAAAGACCACTTGATCCCTACGAATAAAAGTCCTCATTGTTTAAAGTTCGGAAGTTTGCTTGAGGACAAGTAAAGTCTAAGTGTGGGATATTTAATATCGGCTAAAAAGTCATGTTTTTAACCCCCGATATTGAGTCCCAAAAGCATAAAGTTCAAAACTTTTCGGCAAAATAATTGATTTTTCGGTTAAATTTGTAGATAAGGTAATTACGAAGACGATGCAAAAAGAATCAAGAGAAACGGAGCTAAAACGAAGATTCTAGAGCGAAAATGGTGAAAGGCAAGAAATCAATTTATGATCTAGGAAAACCAGCTGACCATGCAAGCCAAACGGCCTGCCATGTGACGACCCGGAAATTTCTGACCAAATTTAAACTTAATCTTTGTATGATTTCGACATGATAAACAAAGTATGTAAAGTTGAGTCTCAAAAATTTTGAACTATTTTCATATATTCATGTGACCTTCGACTGTCCCCGATGATTCACGAACCATTGCTTGTAAATATGTGAATATATATAAATATGTGTATATATAAATATATGTATAATATATATAATAACATGAATATTAATAAACTATTATATACATTGATTGTTATAAATAAATATGAACAATAAAATACATTGTAATAAAAACTATTATTTTATATGTATATTTCTTGTATAAATATATTGTTATATTTAATTTAATTATATATATATATATATATATATATATATATATATATATATATATATATATATATTTGCGTAGTAAATTTTGTTATTAAAAACTGTTTATATATATACATAGTGTATATTAAATATAATGAATTTTGAGCTTAAATGGTAAATGTTTGTAACTTTCGATTGACGTTTAATTATTTTTAAAATAGGTCGAATATATATATATATATATATATATATATATATATATATATATATATATATATATATATATATATATATATATATATATATATATATATATGAAGTTTTAAAATAAAAGTTGTTCCAAAATTTGATTAAAAAGATAGTAGTTTTGATAAATATTTTTTTACCTTTACAATCTAAGTTTTTGTACTCCGTACATATAAATTGGAACATAAAATAAATAATTATCGAATCTTTTTGGTCAGGTTTCAAACAGTTAATGAATGGAATAATTAAATATATTTAATCTAAAAATTTAAGATTTTTAGAAAAACTTTTATATGTTAACTGTTTAGCAATGGACCACGATATAACACCCCGTAATAAGACAAACCTACGGCTGCTGAACTATTTCAATTATAATTTCGATTACTATTTTTCAATGATTCAAATCACATGTCCTGAGTGTTATTATTATATTAGTATTTATATTTTATATATCTATGTTAAGCATACACCAATCACCAACCATCATCATTCTAAAATATCACCAACTACACTTCTTATTCTTTCGTGAACATGATGATACCACCATCTGTTTCTGTTATTCTCTTTCTACCTGCAACTCCTACACAGCTACAGTTACTCCAAAGGTGATGATAATCAACGAGGACTGTTGCTTCTGTTTACTTCTGTTTCCGACGACCAAACAACCCCAAACCACCACTCAAACCTTTGTTATACTTCTGCTGCACCTGCGTTAATTTCTTTCTGTTTCTGTTTATAGTAGCCATAACCGAACACCACCTTCCTTTCCTCTCTTCTCTCTTTCTCACTTCTATGTTGTTGTTTGAATGTTGAACTCAAAAATGAAAATCATTAAGATAGCTCACTACTCGAATACTACTTGCTTTTGACTTTTATCAAAAGAACCAACACCATCACCCTACAACTCATTAGCCAACTGCTGCATACATATGTTTTGATTACTATTTTAAAAACCTCCACCACTCCAATACAACCACCACCTTATTAACCACAACCACCGTGAACTAGCTCTACTCTCACCACTTTGGAACCATCACAGCTTCACCATCACTACCACTTCTTCTTCTTCTCCTCCATAATTGAACCATCATCATGCAACATCATTTCTTTTTTCTTTCTTTATTTTCTTTTTGCTGTTACACGATTCAAGAACTGTATCAAAACCAAATCCTAAACCAATATATATCAATATTGTGCTACTATTGCGTGCTGTTTTCAGGCAAGCATCACCACACCATACGACCTTCACAATCAACCACCACAATCTTTATTAAACAAAATCACAAGACTGCTATGCTGCTGCTAATTACCTGTTACCATCAACAAAACCACACAAATTAGAACACTTGTTTGCTACATCTCGTTTCTTCTACTGCAGCTCGAATAAACCACCATTTGAACCGCCACTAAATACCTATATTAAATCAAAGCTGTTCGAGTTATAAACCATGGTGAGCTGCTGCTATTTATCTGTTATTATTCAATCCCTACTGTAATATATATTTATTTATATAAAAATTGAACAAAGAAACTTGAAGTTTATTTTTTTTTTCTTCTCTGTTCATCTTCCCTGAATCGTTAAACAATCTTAAGAAGATATATACTGTATTAATCATCTTCAAACAGCACAAAGAGTAAATTAATTTACGGAAATGGATTTAACCTTTACCATTTGTGACCACTAATTTAACAATCAAAACAACATACCTATTTATCAAGTAAACAATAATTTTTCTTGTGCAATTTGGTGGAGAAAGAATGAAACTGAGAGTGAAATAGAGGACCTGATTAAGAAATTAAGTTGAATCAGTTATCTAATTGATTAAATTGATGAATCGAATACCTGATTGATGATGACGATTGAACGGTGATGATGATAAACTAGTGTATATCGATGATTGATTTCTTGATTTAGTTATCTGTTGACGAATCAAGGATCCCTAAACCATGTTATCTTCTCCTTGTTCTGCTATTCGATCTGTTTGGGAGAGCCAAACAAAATGCGTGCTTCTTTTATTTATTTATTTTATATTTTTTTTTCTGAATGGCATCAAAACACTCATCAATTTAACTGGCCTCTTAGATTAAATTCTTGGATTTCAAGGTTGGGCTAACATGTTCTGTTGGGTTGTGTTCTTAATGCCTTGTCCATCGGCCCATTAATTTTTTTTTTCTTATAAAACAAAAAACTAGATTTCAATAAGTAATATTATTACTTGATATAGATATTATTAATACTATTATTATTATTTACTAATATTAATATTTTTATTATTATTATTATTATTATTATTATTATTATTATTATTATTATTATTATTATTATTATTATTATTATTATTATTATTATTATTATTATTATTATTATTATTATTATTATCATCATCATCATCATCATTATACACATAATAAGGAAAATAGAAAATATGAAAAGTATATTATGAAAATAATTATAAGTATTTCTTATTAATAGGTTATAATTATAAGATATATAAAAATTGATTTTCATAAAAATCATTTTTGTTTTAAATACTAATTAAACTCATATAAGTTTAAATATATATTAATAAGTGTTTAACATATTTAATTAATATTTTTTTAACAATTAAAATATTAAAGATGTATGGATATTGCTGAGAGCTTAATATGATACGTTCTGTTTAATTACGATTAAATCTAATTTAATCCTTACTAATATACTAATATTTATAAATAATTAAACATATATATATTAATTATTAATTAAAATATTTTTGAATGATTTAAAATCAATAATATAAATCTATTGAATTACTAACAGAATATATAAATTGTTAAAATACTAAAACTGATATGAAATTATAAATATATATATATATATATATATATATATATATATATATATATATATATATATATATATATATATATATATATATATATATATATATAGTACTAAAAAGAATATTATAAAATTAATTAAAAGTTGTTTTATTTCTATTACAAGTTCATTATATTATTTAATATATATACTTGATATAGGTTCATGAATCCGAGGTCAACCCTACACTTGTTCAATATTGTCATATGTATTTTTACTACAAAATACAGTATGGTAAGTTCATCTGATTCCCTCTTACTCTTTACATTTTTGGGACTGAGAATACATGCGCTGCTTTATACCTGATTTACAACTGTTTTATTCAAAGCTTTTACAATCTATATTTTTGGAATACATGAGATGCTTTTATAAATGTTTGACGAGATAGACACAAGCAAAACATTCCTCGAATGAATTATTATGCAGACAGAAGTTCTGTAGATTATTATTGAATTAGTTGGACGTTATAATTGCCACTAATTGTTGTGAATATTTTCCCCTGATTATTATTGCTTGGTAACCTAAGAATTAGAATCGGGTATGGCCCTAATTCACGGGAATCCAAAAGGTAGCTATCGGGTTTAACACCCCCACCCAGAATGTGAAATGTCCCGTTCTTATTGATTAAAAACGTTCCATATTAATTGATTTCGTTGCGAGGTTTTGACCTCTATATGAGACGTTTTTCAAAGACTGCATTCATTTTAAAACAAACCATAACCTTTATTTCATCAATAAAGGTTTAAAAAGCTTTACATAGATTATCAAATAATGATAACCTATAATATCATGTTTACACACGACCATTACATAATGGTTTACAATACAAATATGTTACAACGAAATAAGTTTCTTGAATGCAGTTTTTACACAATATCATACAAGCATGGACTCCAAATCTCGTCCTTATTTAAGTATACGATAGCGGAAGCTCTTAATAATTACCTGAGAATAAACATGCTTAAAACGTCAACAAAAAATGTTGGTGAGTTATAGGTTTAACCTATATATATCAAATCGTAACAATAGACCACAAGATTTCATACTTCAATAAACATCCCATACATAGAGATAAAAATTATTCATATGGTGAACACCTGGTAATCGACATTAACAAGATGCATATATAAGAATATCCCCATCATTCCGGGACACCCTTCGGATATGATATAAATTTCGAAGTACTAAAGCATCTGGTACTTTGGATGGGGTTTGTTAGGCCTAATAGATCTATCTTTAGGATTCGCGTCAATTAGGGTGTCTGTTCCCTAATTCTTAGATTACCAAACTTAATAAAAAGGGGCATATTCGATTTCGATAATTCAACCATAGAATGTAGTTTCACGTACTTGTGTCTATTTTGTAAATCATTTATAAAACCTGCATGTATTCTCATCCCAAAAATATTAGATTTTAAAAGTAGGACTATAACTCACTTTCACAGATTTTTACTTCGTCGGGAAGTAAGACTTGGCCAATGGTTGATTCACGAACCTATAACAATATATACATATATATCAAAGTATGTTCAAAATATATTTACAACACTTTTAATATATTTTGATGTTTTAAGTTTATTAAGTCAGCTGTCCTCGTTAGTAACCTACAACTAGTTGTTCACAGTTAGATGTACAGAAATAAACCGATAAATATTATCTTGAATCAATCCACGACCCAGTGTATACGTATCTCAGTATTGATCACAACTCAAACTATATATATTTTGGAATCAACCTCAACCCTGTATAGCTAACTCCAACATTCACATATAGAGTGTCTATGGTTGTTCCGAAATATATATAGATGTGTCGACATGATAGGTCGAAACATTGTATACGTGTCTATGGTATCTCAAGATTACATAATATACAATACAAGTTGATTAAGTTATGGTTGGAATAGATTTGTTACCAATTTTCACGTAGCTAAAATGAGAAAAATTATCCAATCTTGTTTTACCCATAACTTCTTTAATTTAAATCCATTTTGAGTGAATCAAATTGCTATGGTTTCATATTGAACTCTATTTTATGAATCTAAACAGAAAAAGTATAGGTTTATAGTCAGAAAAATAAGTTACAAGTTGTTTTTGTAAAGGTAGTCATTTCAGTCGAAAGAACGACGTCTAGATGACCATTTTAGAAAACATACTTACACTTTGAATTTAACCATAATTTTTGGATATAGTTTCATGTTCATAATAAAAATAATTTTCCCAGAATAACAACTTTTAAATCAAAGTTTATCATAGTTTTTAATTAACTAACCCAAAACAGCCCGCGGTGTTACTACGACGGCGTAAATCCAGTTTTACGGTGTTTTTCGTGTTTCCAGGTTTTAAATCATTAAGTTAGCATATCATATAGATATAGAACATGTGTTTAGTTGATTTTAAAAGTCAAGTTAGAAGGATTAACTTTTATTTGCGAACAAGTTTAGAATTAACTAAACTATGTTCTAGTGATTACAAGTTTAAACCTTCGAATAAGATAGCTTTATATGTATGAATCGAATGATGTTATGAACATCATTACTACCTCAAGTTTCTTGGATAAACCTACTGGAAATGAAAAAAATGGATCTAGCTTCAAAGGATCCTTGGATGGCTTGAAAGTTCTTGAAGCAGAATCATGACACGAAAACAATTTCAAGTAAGATTTCCACTGGAAATAAGATTGTTATAGTTATAGAAATTGAATTAAAGTTTGAATATAATTATTACCTTGTATTAGAAATATAACCTACTGTAAGTAACAAAGGTTTCTTGATCTTGGATGATTACTTGGAATGGATTTAGAAAACTTGGAAGTAAACTTGCAACCTTGGAAGTATTCTTGATTTTATGAAACTAGAACTTTTGGAATTTATGAAGAACACTTAGAACTTGAAGATAGAACTTGAGAGAGATCAATTAGATGAAGAAAATTGAAGAATGAAAGTGTTTTTAGGTGTTTTTGGTCGTTGGTGTATGGATTAGATATAAAGGATATGTAATTTTGTTTTCATGTAAATAAGTCATGAATGATTACTCATATTTTTGTAATTTTATGAGATATTTCATGCTAGTTGCCAAATGATGGTTCCCACATGTGTTAGGTAACTCACATGGGCTGCTAAGAGCTGATCATTGGAGTGTATATACCAATAGTACATACATCTAAAAGCTGTGTATTGTACGAGTACGAATACGGGTGCATACGAGTAGAATTGTTGATGAAACTGAACGAGGATGTAATTGTAAGCATTTTTATTAAGTAGAAGTATTTTGATAAGTGTCTTGAATTCTTTCAAAAGTGTATGAATACATATTAAAACACTACATGTATATACATTTTAACTGAGTCGTTAAGTCATCGTTAGTCGTTACATGTAAGTGTTGTTTTGAAACCTTTAGGTTAACGATCTTGTTAAATGTTGTTAACTCAATGTTTATAATATCAAATGAGATTTTAAATTATTATATTATCATGAAATTATGATGTATGAATATCTCTTAATATGATATATATATATATATATATATATATATATATATATATATATACATTAAATGTCGTTACAACGATAATCGTTACATATATGTCTCGTTTCAAAATCATTAAGTTAGTAGTCTTGTTTTTACATATGTAGTTCATTGTTAATATTCTTAATGATATGTTTACTTATCATAATATCATGTTAACTATATATATATATATATATATATATATATATATATATATATATATATATATATATATATATATATATATATATATATATATATATATATATATATATATATATATATATATATATATATATATATATCCATATATATGTCATCATATAGTTTTTACAAGTTTTAATTCGTGAGTCACCGGTCAACTTGGGTGGTCAATTGTCTATATGAAACCTATTTCAATTAATCAAGTCTTAACAAGTTTGATTGCTTAACATGTTGGAAACACTTAATCATGTAAATAAAAATTTCATTTAATATATATATAAACATGGAAAAGTTCGGGTCACTACAGTACCTACCCGTTAAATAAATTTCGTCACGAAATTTTAAGCAGTTGGAGGTGTTGACGTATCTTCTGGAAATAAATGCGGGTATTTCTTCTTCATCTGATCTTCTCGTTCCCAGGTGAACTCGGGTCCTCTACGAGCATTCCATCGAACCTTAACAATTGGTATCTTGTTTTGCTTAAGTCTTTTAACCTCACGATCCATTATTTCGACGGGTTCTTCAATGAATTGATGTTTTTCGTTGATTTAGATTTCATCTAATGAAATAGTGAGATATTCTTTAGCAAATCATTTCTTCAAATTCGAGACATGGAAAGTGTTATGTACAGCTGCGAGTTGTTGAGGTAACTCAAGTCGGTAAGCTACTGGTCCGACACGATCAATAATTTTGAATGGTCCAATATACCTTGGATTTAATTTCCCTCGTTTACCAAATCGAACAACGCCTTTCCAAGGTGCACCTTTAAGCATGACCATCTCTCCAATTTCAAATTCTATATCTTTTCTTTTAATGTCAGGGTAGCTCTTTTGTCGACTTTGGGTGGTTTTCAACCGTTGTTGAATTTGGATGATCTTCTCGGTAGTTTCTTGTATTATCTCCGGACCCGTAATCTGTCTACCCCCCACTTCACTCCAACAAATCGGAGACCTGCACTTTCTACCATAAAGTGCTTCAAACGGCGCCATCTCAATGCTTGAATGGTAGCTGTTGTTGTAGGAAAATTCTACTAATAGTAGATGTTGATCCCAACTGTTTCCAAAATTAATAACACATGCTCGTAGCATGTCTTCAAGCATTTGTATCGTCCTTTTGCTCTGCCCATCAGTTTGTGGATGATAGGCAGTACTCATGTCTAGACGAGTTCCTAATGCTTGCTGTAATATCTGCCAGAATCTTGAAATAAATCTGCCATCCCTATCAGAGATAATAGAGATTGGTATTCCATGTCTGGAGACGACTTCCTTCAAATACAGTCGTGCTAAATCACATAAGTCACAATAAATCACCTTCAAATACAGACGCATAAGCAATCACCTTCGTTCGTTGCATTAATACACAACCGAGACCTTGCTTTGATGCGTCACAATAAATCACAAAATCATCATTCCCTTCAGGCAATGACAATATAGGTGCCGTAGTTAGCTTTTTCTTCAATAATTGAAACGCCTTCTCTTGTTCATCCTTCCATTCAAATTTCTTCCCTTTATGCGTTAATGCAGTCAAGGGTTTTGCTATTTTGGAGAAATCTTGGATGAATCTTCTGTAGTAACCAGCCAATCCTAAAAATTGACGTATATGCTTCGGAGTTTTTGGGGTTTCCCACTTTTCAACGGTTTCGATCTTTGCCGGGTCCACCTGGATACCTTCTTTGTTCACTATGTGACCGAGGAATTGAACTTCTTCCAACCAAAATGCACACTTTGAAAACTTAGCGTACAGTTTTTCTTTCCTCAATACTTCTAGCACTTTTCTCAAATGTTCTTCATGCTCTTGATCATTCTTTGAGTAAATAAGTATGTCATCGATGAAAAAAATGACAAACTTGTCAAGATATGGCCCACACACTCGGTTCATAAGGTCCATGAACACAGCTGGTGCGTTAGTCAATCCAAATGGCATAACCATAAACTCGTAATGACCATAACGCGTCCTAAAAGCAGTTTTTGGAATATCATCCTACTTTACTCGCATTTGATGATATCCAGAACGTAAATCGATCTTCGAATAAACCGACGAGCCTTGTAGTTGATCAAATAAGTCGTCAATTCTCGGTAGTGGATAACGGTATTTTATGGTAAGTTTGTTCAACTCTCTGTAGTCAATACACAACCTAAATGTACCATCCTTCTTCTTGACAAACAAAATAGGAGCTCCCCATGGTGATGTGCTTGGTCGAATGAAACCACGTTCTAATAGTTCTTGCAGTTGGCTTTGCAGTTCTTTCATCTCGCTGGGTGCGAGTCTATAAGGAGCACGAGCTATTGGTGCAGCTCCTGGTACAAGAACTATTTGAAATTCAACAGATCGATGTGGAGGTAGTCCCGGTAATTCTTTCAGAAATACATCGGGAAATTCTTTTGCGACGGGAACATCATTGATGCTCTTTTCTTCAGTTTGTACTTTCTCGACGTGTGCTAGAACAGCATAGCAACCTTTTCTTATTAGTTTTTTTATGCCTTCAAATTACTAATAAGATGTAGCTTCATGTTGCCCTTTTCTCCGTACACCATTAAGGGTTCTCCTTCTTCTCGTACAATGCGAATTGCATTTTTATAACATACGATCTCTGCTTTCACCTTCTTCAGCCAGTCCATGCTAACTATTACATCAAAACTCCTTAACTCTACTGGTATCAAATCAATCTTAAATATTTCGCTACCCAGTTTAATTTCTCGATTCCGGCATATATTATCTGCTGAAATTAATTTACCGTTTGCTAATTCGAGTAAAAATTTACTATCCAACGGCGTCAATGGACAACTTAATTTAGCACAAAAATCTCTACTCATATAGCTTCTATCCGCACCCGAATCAAATAAAACGTAAGCAGATTTATTGTCAATAAGAAACGTACCCGTAACAAGCTCCGGGTCTTCCTGTGCCTCTGCCGCATTAATATTGAAAACTCTTCCGCGGCCTTGTCCATTCGTGTTCTCTTGGTTCGGGCAATTTCTAATAATGTGGCCCGGTTTTCCACATTTATAACAAACTACATTGGCATAACTTTCTCCGACACTACTTGCTCCGCCATTACTCTTTCCGACACCATTTGTTCCTTTCGTTCTGTTAACCCCTGGTCCGTAGACCTCACACTTCGCCGCGCTATGACCATTTCTTTTACACTTGTTGCAAAATTTGGTGCAGAATCCCGAGTGATACTTTTCACACCTTTGGCATAGCTGCTTCTGATTGTTGTTGTTGTTGTGGTTGTTATTGTTGTTGGGATGATTGTTGTAGTAGTAGTAGTTGTTGTTGTTGTTGTTGTTGTTGTTGTTGTTGTTGCTGTTGTTGCTGTTGTTGCTGTTGTTGTTGTTGTTGTTGTTGTTGTTGTTGTTGTTGTTGTTGTTGTTGTTGTTGTTGTTGTTGTTGTTGTTGTTGTTGGGCCGTTTGTTGTAGTTGCGATTGATGTTGCGATTGTTGGGATAATTGTTGCGATTATTATTCTAATTGATGTTGTTGTTGTATTGGTGATTCTTATCACCGTTTTCCTCCCACTTTCTTTTGACTTGCTTCACATTGGCCTCTTCAGCCGTCTGTTCTTTAATTCTTTCCTCAATCTGGTTCACTAGTTTGTGAACCATTCTACATGCCTATTGTATGGAGGCGGGCTCGTGTGAACTTATATCTTCTTGGATTCTTTCTGGTAATCCTTTCACAAACGCGTCGATCTTCTCTTCCTCATCTTCGAACGCTCCCGGACACAATAGGCACAATTCTGTGAATCGTCTTTCGTACGTGGTAATATCAAATCCTTGGGTTCGTAACCCTCTAAGTTCTGTCTTGAGCTTATTGACCTCGGTTCTGGGAAGGTACTTCTCGTTCATCAAGTGCTTGAATGCTGACCACGGTAGTGCGTACGCATCATCTTATCCCACTTGCTCTAGATAGGTATTCCACCATGTTAACGCAGAACCTGTGAAGGTATGCGTAGCGTACTTCACTTTGTCCTCTTCAGTACACTTACTTATGGCAAACACCGATTCGACCTTCTCGGTCCACCTTTTCAATCCGATCGGTCCTTCGGTTCCATCAAATTCCAAAGTTTGCAGGCAGTGAATTCTTTGTAGGTGCATCCTACACGATTTCCTGTACTGCTAGATCCAAGGTTATTGTTGGTATGTAGCGCAGCCTGTACTGCGGCTATGTTTGAAGCTAGAAAAGTAAGGAATTCCTCTTCATTCATATTCACGGTGTGTCGAGTAGTCGGTGCCATTTCCTTCAAAATAGTCAAATGGAACAAGTTAATCATACAGAATATTAAGAGTAGTTAATAGTATTTCGTAGCATAATATGAACTCATTTATAAAAGCTTTTTCTTCATATTAGCGTTTTATAAGTTTAAATTCGTGTAGTACCTACCCGTTAAGTTCATACTTAGTAGCTAATATACAATTCAACTACTACAATTCTATATGAAAAACTGATTGTAATAATATTTCGCGTTCAAACTTTTATACAATATTTTACAAACTTACAATACCGCTTATTTTACATAAAGCATGAAATATAGCACACAATAACTTTGATACAAGATAGTTGTGAAGATAATTCTAGCTAGTACACAAGTCGTTCAGCAAAGGCAATAAAGACACGTAATTAATACGTCCAGAAACAAGTCATGCATTCTGGTTTTACTAGGACTACTTCCCATCCTTGGTCTTGTGGAACATAACCGTTATGGCCGTTGATAAGACAGCGTGTTGTAACTTCATCAAAGGGACGAGGGTTACGTAATGACCAACAGTCTCGTAATAACCTAAAAACCTCATTTCTTACCCCAATTACCGACTCCGTCACTTGTGGGAACGTTTTGTTTAATAGTTGTAGCCCGATGTTCTTTTTCTCACTTTAGTGAGAAGGGAACATTACTAACCCGTAAGCATAGCATGCTTCTTTATGTTGCATGTTAGCTGCTTTTTCTAAATCATGAAGTCCTATATTCGGATACATTGAGTCAAAATAATTTCTTAACCCGTTGCATAAAATAGCATTTGGGTTCTCCGCAATATATGCGTCAAAGTAAACACATCGTAACTTATGAGTTTCCCAATGTGATATCCCCCATCTTTCAAACGAAAGTCTATTATAAACCAAGACATTCTTGGAACGTTCTTCGAATGTCTTACAAACTGATTTCGCCGTAAATAGTTGTGCTGAAGAATTCTGACCGACTCTAGACAAGATTTCATCAATCATGTCTCCGGGTAGGTCTCTTAAAATATTGGGTTGTCTATCCATTTTGTGTTTTCATACTGTAAAATAGACAAGAGTTAGATTCATAAAAAAAAATACTTATTAATACAAGCAATTTTTACATATATCATAAAGCATAAGCACACTATATTACATATATTACACCACACGAATACAACTATCTTATTCCGACTCGCTCGTTTCTTCTTCTTCGGTTTTGGTTCGTTTTGCCAAGTTTCTAGGGATATATGATGTTCCCCAAATACGAGCTGTCGTTTTCCACAACGGTTTAGAAAAACCTGGTGGTTTAGAGGTTCCCGGGTCATTGTTACAACTTAAGGGCTTCGGGGGTTGACGATACATATAAAGTTCATCGGGGTTGGAATTAGATTTCTCTATTTTTATGCCCTTTCCCTTATTATTTTCTTTTGCCTTTTTAAATTCAGTTGGGGTAATTTCTATAACATCATCGGAATTCTCGTCGGAATCCGATTCATCAGAGAATTGGTAATCCTCCCAATATTTTGCTTCCTTGGCGGAAACACCATTGACCATAATTAACCTTGGTCGGTTGGTTGAGGATTTTCTTTTACTTAATCGTTTTATTATTTCCCCCACCGGTTCTATTTCCTCCTCCGGTTCCTCCTCTTTCGGTTCTGATTCTTCTTCCGGTTCTTCTTCGGGAACTTGTGAATCAGTCCAATATATATTCGACTCTTCGTTATTATTAGGTGAGTTAATGGGATTTGTGCTAGAGGTAGACATCTATCACACAATATCAAACATGTTAAGAAATTAATATATCACATAATATATACATGTTAATAATATATAGTTTCCAACAAAAATGTTAAGCAATCATTTTTAAAGAAAACACGGTCGAAGTCCAGACTCACTAATGCATCCTAACGAACTCGATAAGACACACTAATGCAAATTTTCTGGTTCTCTAAGACCAACGCTCGGATACCAACTGAAATGTCCCGTTCTTATTGATTAAAAACGTTCCATATGAATTGATTTCGTTGCGAGGTTTTGACCTCTATATGAGACGTTTTTCAAAGACTGCATTCATTTTAAAACAAACCATAACCTTTATTTCATCAATAAAGGTTTAAAAAGCTTTATGTAGATTATCAAATAATGATAACCTATAATATCCTGTTTACACACGACCATTACATAATGGTTTACAATACAAATATGTTAAAACGAAATAAGTTTCTTGAATGCAGTTTTTACACAATATCATACAAGCATGGACTCCATATCTCGTCCTTATTTAAGTATGCGACAGCGGAAGCTCTTAATAATTACCTGAGAATAAGCATGCTTAAAACGTCAACAAAAAATGTTGGTGAGTTATAGGTTTAACCTATATATATCAAATCGTAACAATAGACCACAAGATTTCATATTTCAATAAACATCCCATACATAGAGATAAAAATTATTCATATGGTGAACACCTGGTAATCGAAATTAACAAGATGCATATATAAGAATATCCCCATCATTCTGGGACACCCTTCAGATATGATATAAATTTCAAAGTACTAAAGCATCCGGTACTTTGGATGGGGTTTGTTAGGCCCAATAGATCTATCTTTAGGATTCGCGTCAATTAGGGTGTCTGTTCCCTAATTCTTAGATTACCAGACTTAATAAAAAGGGGCATATTCGATTTCGATAATTCAACCATAGAATGTAGTTTCACGTACTTGTGTCTATTTTATAAATCATTTATAAAACCTGCATGTATTCTCATCACAAAAATATTAGATTTTAAAAGTGGGACTATAACTCACTTTCACAGATTTTTACTTCGTCGGGAAGTAAGACTTGGCCACTGGTTGATTCACGAACCTATAACAATATATACATATATATCAAAGTATGTTCAAAATATATTTACAACACTTTTAATATATTTTGATGTTTTAAGTTTATTAAGTCAGCTGTCCTCGTCAGTAACCTACAACTAGTTGTCCACAGTTAGATGTACAGAAATAAATCGATAAATATTATCTTGAATCAATCCTCAACCTAGTGTATACGTATCTCAGTATTGATCACAACTTAAACTATATATATTTTGGAATCAACCTCAACCCTGTATAGCTAACTCCAATATTCACATATAGAGTGTCTATGGTTGTTCCGAAATATATATAGATGTGTCGACATGATAGGTCGAAACATTGTATACGTGTCTATGGTATCTCAAGATTACATAATATACAATACAAGTTGATTAAGTTATGGTTGGAATAGATTTGTTACCAATTTTCACGTAGCTAAAATGAGAAAAATTATCCAATCTTGTTTTACCCATAACTTCTTCATTTTAAATCCGTTTTGAGTGAATCAAATTGCTATGGTTTCATATAGAACTCTATTTTATGAATCTAAACATAAAAAGTATAGGTTTATAGTCGGAAAAATAAGTTACAAGTCATTTTTTTAAAGGTTGTCATTTCAGTCGAAAGAACGACGTCTAGATGACCATTTTAGAAAACATACTTCCACTTTGAGTTTAACCATAATTTTTGGATATAGTTTCATGTTCATAATAAAAATCATTTTCCCAGAATAACAACTTTTAAATCAAAGCCGGTTATAACGTGTTTTTCGTGTTTCCAGGTTTTAAATCATTATGTTAGCATATCATATAGATATAGAACATGTGTTTAGTTGATTTTAAAAGTCAAATTAGAAGGATTAACTTTTATTTGGGAACAAGTTTAGAATTAACTAAACTATGTTCTAGTGATTACAAGTTTAAACCTTCGAATAAGATAGCTTTATATGTATGAATCGAATGATGTTATGAACATCATTACTACCTCAAGTTCCTTGGATAAACCTACTGGAAATGAGAAAAATGGATCTAGCTTCAAAGGATCCTTGGATGGCTTGAAAGTTCTTGAAGTAGAATCATGACACGAAAACAATTTCAAGTAAGATTTCCACTCGAAATAAGATTGTTATAGTTATAGAAATTGAATTAAAGTTTGAATATGATTATTACCTTGTATTAGAAAGATAACCTACTGTAAGTAACAAAGGTTTCTTGATCTTGGATGATTACTTGGAATGGATTTAGAAAACTTGGAAGTAAACTTGCAATCTTGGAAGTATTCTTGATTTTATGAAACTAGAACTTTTGGAATTTATGAAGAACACTTATAACTTGAAGATAGAACTTGAGAGAGATCAATTAGATGAAGAAAATTGAAGAATGAAAGTGTTTGTAGGTATTTTTGGTCGTTGGTGTATGGATTAGATATAAAGGATATTTAATTTTGTTTTCATGTAAATAAGTCATGAATGATTACTCATATTTTTGTAATTTTATGAGATATTTCATGCTAGTTGCCAAATGATGGTTCCCACATGTGTTAGGTGACTCACATGGGCTACTAAGAGCTGATCATTGGAGTGTATATACCAATAGTACATACATCTAAAAGCTGTGTATTGTACGAGTACGAATACAGGTGCATACGGGTAGAATTGTTGATGAAACTGAACGAGGATGTAATTGTAAGCATTTTTGTTAAGTATAAGTATTTTGATAAGTGTCTTGAAGTCTTTCAAAAGTGTATGAATACATACTAAACACTACATGTATATACATTTTAACTGAGTCGTTAAGTCATCGTTAGTCGTTACATGTAAGTGTTGTTTTGAAACCTTTAGGTTAACGATCTTGTTAAATGTTGTTAACCCAATGTTTATAATATCAAATGAGATTTTAAATTATTATATTATCATGATATTATGATGTATGAATATCTCTTAATATGATATATATATACATTAAATGTCGTTACAACGATAATCGTTACATATATGTCTCGTTTCAAAATCATTAAGTTAGTAGTCTTGTTTTTACATATGTAGTTCATTGTTAATATTCTTAGTGATATGTTTACTTATCATAATATCATGTTAACTATATATATATATATATATACATATATATATATATATATATATATATATATATATATATATATATATATATATATATATATATATATATATATATATATATATATCCATATATATGTCATCATATAGTTTTTACAAGTTTTAACGTTCGTGAATCACCGGTCAACTTGGGTGGTCAATTGTCTATATGAAACCTATTTCAATTAATCAAGTCTTAACAAGTTTGATTGCTTAACATGTTGGAAACACTTAATCATGTAAATAACAATTTCATTCAATATATATATAAACATGGAAAAGTTCGGGTCACTACAGAATGTTCACTAGACGGAAGGGCTAGTGTGCGTGGTGTTTAGTACTTCGAAGTTTATATGATTATTATACAGACGAGATGTTCTGTTTTGGGAATATTATTATGCGCATTATATGTTAAGGTCGATTACCAAGCCAAGTTATGAAAGTAATGAAAAGTGAATATTATGTATCGAGAGAATGATTTTATACACAGGTTATGTGTATGTTATTTTTGTGCACAAGATATGTGTACGGTTACTAAGATTTATGAAAGATGATTTCGTACACGAGAAAGGTGTACTGTATTTAAAAGATATCGCATGTACATTACA
The DNA here is from genome assembly GCF_046630445.1 of Rutidosis leptorrhynchoides. Classification (NCBI taxonomy): domain Eukaryota; kingdom Viridiplantae; phylum Streptophyta; class Magnoliopsida; order Asterales; family Asteraceae; genus Rutidosis; species Rutidosis leptorrhynchoides. Next base: position 202,406,701 of record NC_092334.1, read on the forward strand.
GGTGGGTATAGGATTCGGGCCCATTTGTACCATGCAGGATTTAAATCTTGTGGTCTATCAAAATGATGAATTTTATTGTTTTATGATAAACCTATGAACTCACCAACCTTTTGGTTGACACTTGAAAGCATGTTTGTTCTTAGGTATGAAAGAAATCTTCCGCTGTGCATTTGCTCATATTAGAGATATTACTTGGAGTCATTCATGACATATTTCAAAAGACGTTGCATTCGAGTCGTCGAGTTCATCAAGATTATTATTAAGTCAATTATAGTTGGAGGTATTATGAAATAGTATGCTTGCTGTCAACTTTCGATGTAAAAAAAGTTTGTCTTTTAAAAACGAATGTAATGCTTGTAAAATGTATCATATAGAGGTCAATTACCTCGCGATGTAATCAACTATTGTGAATCGTTTATATTGTATATGAACGGGGTATTTCAGTTGGCATCAGAGCTGGTATAACGCCATCCATGTGTAGCGGATTAGTCGTAAAGGAGGTTCTCACAGTGTTACCTGTGACGAAGCATCGGCTCTTACTCTGCGATCCCTTACGAGGGTTGGTAGTAGCCGAGAGGCATGCCCTATAATCAGTATCTGAGGTACACTCAGTGGTCACCAGGCGGTTAGCTGGGAAGGCACTGGGTGGGACGGTGGTTGTCCCCACTGTAATTTAAGTTGTTATCAGAGCGGTGGTCTTAGCAAACCAGGTCTTGCATTAGTGTGTCTAACTGGTAGTTGTTTAGATGTATTAGTGGGTCTGGACTTCGACCGTGTCTGCATGTCAAAAGTTTTGCTTATCATTTAGTGTCGAAAATTATTGCTTATCATCCTTAAAGTCTAGACACATCTTACTGTCTCTATTGCATAGATAGTGAATAGACAAAATTCATATCTTAGCGTATCTGATAATTCATATCTTAGTGTATCTGATAATTCATATCTTAGCGTATCTGTTGTTGTAGACTTTGCTTGACAACTTTCATAGATTCCTCCGTAACTTATGGGATTTTAGTATTATATATGCATATGTATATTATGTATTGCAGGGTACTAATCTACATCCTATAATCTATTTCTTATCGAAAATACTTCATCTGATCGTATGAGATGAATCCCTCAACCAGTTCGAGTCCCTCAGATTTCGATAGCTATTCCGATAGTTATTCCGACAGCTATTCCGATATGGATTTCCACTCGAGCTCCGAAAGCAGTGTAACTGGAATGAATCAACCAATTAGCCATCATCTATTCTGGATGAATTGGAGATGGGTTCGTAGTCGACTTAATCAATGGAGACGCGAAGAAGGCGATCCTTTTCACCAACCAAATTACCCTCTTGACTATGAACCTGAAGCACTTACCGGCGAACCTGTTCGAGACACCATTTTCTCTCTCATTTCCAGAGTATCTCGTCACAATTATATTCTATCCACAATTCTAAACCTTATTCATCCACTCATTCCGACCGACAATCATCCCGGAGTAATACAAGAAGTCAGCGAACTTCGTGCTCGAGTAATGGTTTTGGAAAATATGGTGCAAACTTACCAGCTTCAGTAACATCACCGACATCAACATGACCACCAGCAATAGCACCCATACCATCAACAACACATGCCTCAACATCTCATTCTGTACCTCGAGTATAATCACCGTTCTACGTATCAATCTACATCAATTACCTTCGTTCTTCATGGCGATTATGTAATCTCTAAAGTCTTAGAGATTATTTATTCTAGCTCAAATCGAAAAGCAAATGAGATTAATATCATATTAACTCATTAAATCCATGATTACATCTGAGGAAAATATATATGTAAGTATATTTTCATAAAGATTGTAATTAAAAATTCTTTTGTACAAAATGTTAATGGTAAAAATATTTTAACGGGTAGTTAATATCCGAGATATATTTAAATTTCACATTAATAAGTACACTGTACATTCTACGAATCTGATTCAACGGTCATTTACTATCCTACTTACATCCATAGATATACGAATCCGTTCACCGCAAAATAACCATTTTCGTTCAATTTCATATTTTAATTTTGATCTATCAGAATCAAACAAGTGGCATAATGAAGAAAACATTGGACAAAATAAAATTTGTTAGAAACAAACGAATTAACTATGAGAAATACTATTAAGAATTCACGCTAACAAAATCCTAGCAAATTGTTCCTAGCTAACTGTTAATTCCGTATTACCTTTTATTTATCGTAATTTATTTATCGCAATTTATTTATCGCAATTTATTTATCGCAATTTTAATTCTCGCAGTTTTATTTATCGTCATTTAATTTCTGTTATTTAATTTACGCACTTTAAATATCGGGACACGTATACAAGATTTTGACATATCATATCGACGCATCTATATATATTATTTGGAATAACCATAGGTACTCTGTATGCAGTAACGCTAGAGTTAACTATACAGGGTTGAGGTTAATTCTACAATAATATATATACTTTGAGTTGTGATCGAGTCTGAGACATGTACACGGGTCACGATACGTATTAATTAATTCGAATATTATATATTAAATTATATATGAATTATTGGGCTGTTAACTGGGGACTATCGACTGTGGACTAATAACATTGGACAATTAAAATGAATTAAAATATTGATTATAACATATGAAACTAAACATTTCTTCAAGTTTGCCACTTGATTTCATCTTAAACCTCATTTGTATCTTGATGATTACAATCTGCGTTCAAACCTTTCATGATCCTTGAAAAAACTTCAATCGAGAGGATGAACCAACCGCACTTCATCTACGGAAGAAAAAATTGATGCATATAGTTATGCACCTGAAAACACTCGAAACCTGAGTAAATGTTTAACACGTATCTGTGTTAGCTCCTTTGGCGTTGTTATTACCGATAATAACTTTACAATTCCTTTCCAAAGTAGCCAATTTTGTCACAGCTCCAGTAAATCAACTTCGACTTTTCATTCGAATTAGCCTTATTATAACCTTGATATATATGTGTGCTCTTTTATTGTTACCGGAGAACTTTTTTATTCCATCATATTACCAGCAGGCGTACCAACAACCTCGTTGCTCCTTGGCTTAAATCTCTTCGACAAAACACTATATTTATCTATTGAAGTCTTATCATGAACTCATCGGCATTTTGTAACAAGAATTGCCATACCAAGTATCGGGAAATCAGCAATCAGTATTTTGAATCTCGCAGCGTTTCTACATCAAAAGTTATATATACATATAACATTTATCTCTTAGAATTATGATCTCTCATTCTGAAACTCTGAACAAATCACAAGGACTAAACTTGTACATAAAGAATCGTGATGATTCTGTTTCTGATGAAATCTTTAGCGAATACCTTGCTCCTTAATTGCTCTAGATCATCATGAATGAATTTCTTCATCATAATTTGATTCTAAAATTCTAAGATATTATCGTATCTTTCAATATTAATATCCTCAATATTTCTGAAGATATCTTCATAAATATTCTTATCCGAAATCATCTATTTTCTCGTGTTATCAGTATTAAATCATAAAGGAAACTGTAATGTTTCTATATTCTGTAAACCTTCGAGTTTAAATTAAGAATGTTTTTGAAGTACTGTTGGAAATTGATGCATGGGTTAGTATAATATAATGACACTTGATCAACGTGCTTATATTACAGTAAGTCATGCTGAGTTTCTAATGAAACGTGATGATTCACAGACCATAACGTCATCATGTGCCATGTTACACGACTCTTAAATTCTATCTAATCTCTAAACATATCAAGAACATAATATCCTGATAGTTCTATCTTTTCTCTTGAATTCTGGTAATTTAACCAATCAAGATCGTGCTATTACAATTTCTCCCTTAGAACGTTAATCATGTTCATTCGAAACTTTGTACCTACGAATTCTGTACCATTTTTCGCTTGACTTAAATTCGGAAAGAGAAAACAAAAGAGATGGAACTCCAAAATTTAAAGGAAATGAAGAAGGTAAATTTATAGTGAAATATCAGACAGAACAATCGTGACAGATTATCGCATTTAGTCAAAGAGGATTCTAATTTCCTTAATTACTGAAGAATCAAATCTTACATAGATTTCAATGATTTTCTTGAATTTCGAAAATTCACCGTGACTACATCACCGGTTAAGACAAACTTACATTTACTTATTTCACTCTTTCGTGATAGCTTCATTCTTACACTTCGAGTAATTGAATTATCTTAACAATTTTACTTAATGTTGATAAAACTCTATTTATCAACTCAAACTCGTCATGAAAATATTTTTATTGTTAGCTATGACGACCTCGATCAAATTTCGGGACGAAATTTCTTTAACGGGTAGGTACTGTGACGACCCGAAAATTTTCGACCAAATTTAAACTTAATCTTTGTATGATTTCGACACGATAAGCAAAGTCTGTAAAGTTGAGTCTCAAAAAGTTTTAACTATTTTCATATATTCATGTGACCTTAGACTGTCCCCGATGATTCACGAACCATTGCTTGTAAATATGTGGATATATATAAATATGTGTATATATAAATATATGTATAATATATATAATAACATGAAAATTAATAAACTATTATATACATTTATTGTTATAAATAAATATGAACAATAAAATACATTGTAATAAAAACAATTATTTTATATGTATATTTCTTGTATAAATATATTGTCATATTTAATTTAATTATATATATATATATATATATATATATATATATATATATATATATATATATATATATATATATATATATATATATATATATATATTTATTTATTTATTTGCGTAGTAAATTTTGTTATTTAAAACTGTTTATATATATACATAGTGTATATTAAATATAATGAATTTTGAGCTTAAATGGTAAATGTTTGTAAATTTCGGTTGACGTTTAATTATTTTTAAAATAGGTCTAATATATATATATATATATATATATATATATATATATATATATATATATATATATATATATATATATATATATATATATATATATATATATATGAAGTTTTAAAATAAAAGTTGATCCAAAATTTGATTAAAAAGATAGTAGTTTTGATAAATATTTTTTTTACCTTTTCAATCTAAGTTTTTGTACTCCGTACATATAAATTGGAACATAAAATAAATAATTATCGAATCTTTTTGGTCAGGTTTCAAACAGTTAATGAGTGGAACAATTAAATATGTTTAATCTAAAAATTTGAGATTTTTATAAAAACTTTTATATGTTAACTGTTTAGCATTGGACTACGATATAACACCCCGTAATAAGAAAAACCTACGGCTGCTGAACTATTTCAATTATAATTTGGGTTACTATTTTTTAATGATTCAATTCACATGCCCTGAGTGTTATTATTATATTAGTATTTATATTTTATATATATCTATGTTAAGCATACACCAATCACCAACCATCATCATTCTAAAATATCACCAACTACACTTCTTATTATTTCGTGAACATGATGATACCACCATCTCTTTATGTTATTCTCTTTCTACCTGCAACTCCTACACAGCTATAGTTACTCCAAAGGTGATGATAATCAACGAGGACTGTTGCTTCTGTTTACTTCTGTTTTCGACGACCAAACAACCCCAAACTACCACTCAAACCTTTGTTATACTTCTGCTGCACCTGCGTTAATTTCTTTCTGTTTCTGTTTATAGTAGCCATAACCGAACACCACCTTCCTTTCCTCTCTTCTCTGTTTCTCACTTCCATGTTGCTGTTTGAATGTTGAACTCAAAAATGAAAATCATGAAGATATCTCATTGCTTGAATACTACTTGCTTTTGACTTTTATCAAAAGAACCAACACCATCACCCTACAACTCATTAGCCAACTACTGCATACATCTATTTTGATTACTATTTTAAAAACCACCACCACTCCAATACAACCACCACCTTATTAACCACAACCACCGTGAACTAGCTCTACTCTCACCACTTTGGAACCATCACAGCTTCACCATCACTACCACTTCTTCTTCTCCATAATCGAACCATCATCATACAACAACATTTCTTTTTTCTTTCTTTCTTTCTTTTCTTTTTGCTGTTACACGATTCAAGAACTGTATCAAAACCAAATCCTAAACCAATATATATCAAGCTATTATTGTGCTACTATTGCGTACTGTTTTCAGGCAAGCATCACCACACCATACGACCTTCACAATCAACCACCACAATCTTTATTAAATAAAATCTCAAGACTGCTATACTGCTGCTAATTACTTGTTACCATCAACAAAACCACATAAATTAGAACACTTGTTTGCTACAAATCATTTCTTCTACTGCAGCTCGAATAAACCACCATTTGAACCGCCACTAAATACCTATATTAAATCAAAGCTGTTCGAGTTATAAACCATGGTGAGCTGCTGCTATTTATCTATTATTATTCAATCCCTACTGTAATATATTTATTTATATAAAAATTGAACAAAGAAACTTTAAGTTTATTTTTTTTTTCTTCTCTGTTCATCTTCCCTGAATCGTTAAACAATCTTATGAAGATATATACTGTATTAATCATCTTCAAACAGCACAAAGAGTAAATTAATTTACGGAAACGGATTTAACCTTTACAATTTGTGACCACTAATTTAACAATCAAAACAACATACCTATTTATCAAGTAAACAATAATTTTTCTTGCGAGATTTGGTGGAGAAAGAATGAAACCGAGAGTGAAACAGAGGACCTGATTAAGAAATTAAGTTGAATCGGTTATCTAATTGATTAAATTGATGAATCGAATACATGATTGATGATGACGATTGAACGGTGATGATGATAAACTAGTGTATATCGATGATTGATTTCTTGATTTAGTTATCTGTTGACGAATCAAGGATCCCTAAACCGTGTTATCTTCTCCTTGCTTCTGCGATTCAATCTGTTTGGGAGAGTCAAACAAAACGCGTACTTCTTTTATTTATTTATTTTATATTTTTTTTTCTGAACGGCATCAAAACACTCATCAATTTAACGGGCCTCTTAGAATCTATATTTATATATATATATATATATATATGTGTATATATATATATATATATATATATATATATAGTACTAAAAAGAATATTATAAAATTAATTAAAAGTTGTTTTATTTCTATTACAAGTTCATTATATTATTTAATATATATACTTGATATAGGTTCGTGAATCCGAGGTCAACCCTACACTTATTCAATATTGTCATATGTATTTTTACTACAAAATACAGTATGGTGAGTTCATCTGATTCCCTTTTACTCTTTACATTTTTGGGACTGAGAATACATGCGCTGCTTTATAACTGATTTACAAATGTTTTATTCAATGCTTTTACAATCTATATTTTTGGAATACATGAGATGCTTTTATAAATGTTTGACGAGATAGACACAAGCAAAACATTCCTCGAATGAATTATTATGCAGACAGAAGTTCTGTAGATTATTATTGAATTAGTTGGACGTTATAATTACCACTAATTGTTGTGAATATTTTTCCCTAATTATTATTGCTTGGTAACCTAAGAAGTAGAATCGGGTATGGCCCTAATTCACGCGAATCCTAAAGGTAGCTACCGGGTTTAACACCCCCACCCAGAATGTTCACTAGACGGAAGGGCTAGTGGGCGTAGTGTTTAGTACTTCGAAGTTTATATGATTATTATACAGACGAGATGTTCTGTTTTGGGGATATTATTATGCGCATTATATGTTAAGGTCGATTACCAAGCAAAGCTATGAAAGTAATGAAAAGTGAATGTTATGTATCGAGAGAATGATTTTATACACAGGTTATGTGTATGTTATTTTTGTGCACAAGATATGTGTACGGTTACTAAGATTTATGAAAGATGATTTTGTACACGAGAAAGGTGTACTGTATTTAAAAGATATCGCATGTACATTACAGGTGTGTATAGGATTCGGGCCCATTTGTACCATGCAGGATTTAAATCTTGTGGTCTATCAAAATGATGAATTTTATTGTTTTATGATAAACCTATGAACTCACCAACCTTTTGGTTTACACTTGAAAGCATGTTTATTCTCAGGTATGAACGAAATCTTCCGCTGTGCATTTGCTCATATTAGAGATATTACTTGGAGTCATTCATGACATATTTCAAAATACGTTGCATTCGAGTCATCGAGTTCATCAAGATTATTATTAAGTCAATTATAGTTGGAGGTATTATGAAATAGTATGCTTGCCGTCAACTTTCGATGTAAAGAAAGTTTGTCTTTTAAAAACGAATGTAATGTTTGTAAAATGTATCATATAGAGGTCAATTACCTCGTGATGTAATCAACTATTGTGAATCGTTTATATTGTATATGAACGAGGCATTTCATGCCAAACGGCTTGCATGGCTCACAAACGGCTTGCCAAAAGGCCAGGGAAAACGACACCTGCAAACGGGCAATTCTGACAAACGGGCCCTGCAAACGACTTGACAAACGGCCTGCCAAATGGCCTGCCAGCCGTTTGCAGAAAAAATCCAATTCTATTTAAAGGCTTTTTGTTATCCAATTTCAACACACCTCTCTTCACTCTCTCACTACAATACACTTTCTCTCACTAGAGCTTTCAAGGCCTTCTCTGAAATGTCCCGTTCTTATTGATTAAAAACGTTCCATATTAATTGATTTCGTTGCGAGGTTTTGACCTCTATATGAGACGTTTTTCAAAGACTGCATTCATTTTTAAACAAACCATAACCTTTATTTCATCAATAAAGGTTTAAAAAGCTTTACGTAGATTATCAAATAATGATAATCTAAAATATCCTGTTTACACACGACCATTACATAATGGTTTACAATACAAATATGTTACAACAAAATAAGTTTCTTGAATGCAGTTTTTACACAATATCATACAAGCATGGACTCCAAATCTTGTCCTTATTTAAGTATGCGACAGCGGAAGCTCTTAATAATCACCTGAGAATAAACATGCTTAAAACGTCAACAAAAATGTTGGTGAGTTATAGGTTTAACCTATATATATCAAATCGTAACAATAGACCACAAGATTTCATATTTCAATACACATCCCATACATAGAGATAAAAATCATTCATATGGTGAACACCTGGTAACCGACAATAACAAGATGCATATATAAGAATATCCCCATCATTCCGGGACACCCTTCGGATATGATATAAATTTCGAAGTACTAAAGCATCCGGTACTTTGGATGGGGTTTGTTAGGCCCAATAGATCTATCTTTAGGATTCGCGTCAATTAGGGTGTCTGTTCCCTAATTCTTAGATTACCAGACTTAATAAAAAGGGCATATTCGATTTCGATAATTCAACCATAGAATGTAGTTTCACGTACTTGTGTCTATTTTGTAAATCATTTATAAAACCTGCATGTATTCTCATCCCAAAAATATTAGATTTTAAAAGTGGGACTATAACTCACTTTCACAGATTTTTACTTCGTCGGGAAGTAAGACTTGGCCACTGGTTGATTCACGAACCTATAACAATATATACATATATATCAAAGTATGTTCAAAATATATTTACAACACTTTTAATATATTTTGATGTTTTAAGTTTATTAAGTCAGCTGTCCTCGTTAGTAACCTACAACTAGTTGTCCACAGTTAGATGTACAGAAATAAATCGATAAATATTATCTTGAATCAATCCACGACCCAGTGTATACGTATCTCAGTATTGATCACAACTCAAACTATATATATTTTGGAATCAACCTCAACCCTGTATAGCTAACTCCAACATTCACATATAGAGTGTCTATGGTTGTTCCGAAATATATATAGATGTGTCGACATGATAGGTCGAAACATTGTATACGTGTCTATGGTATCTCAAGATTACATAATATATAATACAAGTTGATTAAGTTATGGTTGGAATAGATTTGTTACCAATTTTCACGTAGCTAAAATGAGAAAAATTATCCAATCTTGTTTTACCCATAACTTCTTCATTTTAAATCCGTTTTGAGTGAATCAAATTGCTATGGTTTCATATTGAACTCTATTTTATGAATCTAAACAAAAAAAGTATAGGTTTCTAGTCGGAAAAATAAGTTACAAGTCGTTTTTGTAAAGGTAGTCATTTCAGTCGAAAGAACGACGTCTAGATGACCATTTTAGAAAACATACTTCCACTTTGAGTTTAACCATAATTTTTGGATATAGTTTCATGTTCATAATAAAAATCATTTTCTCAGAATAACAACTTTTAAATCAAAGTTTATCATAGTTTTTAATTAACTAACCCAAAACAGCCCGCGGTGTTACTACTACGGCGTAAATCCGGTTTTACGGTGTTTTTCGTGTTTCCAGGTTTTAAATCATTAAGTTAGCATATCATATAGATATAGAACATGTGTTTAGTTGATTTTAAAAGTCAAGTTAGAAGGATTAACTTTTGTTTGCGAACAAGTTTAGAATTAACTAAACTATGTTCTAGTGATTACAAGTTTAAACCTTCGAATAAGATAGCTTTATATGTATGAATCGAATGATGTTATGAACATCATTACTACCTTAAGTTCCTTGGATGAACCTACTGGAAAAGAGAAAAATGGATCTAGCTTCAATGGATCCTTGGATGGCTCAAAGTTCTTGAAGCAAAATCATGACACGAAAACAAGTTCAAGTAAGATCATCACTTGAAATAAGATTGTTATAGTTATAGAAATTGAACCAAAGTTTGAATATGATTATTACCTTGTATTAGAATGATAACCTACTGTAAGAAACAAAGATTTCTTGAGGTTGGATGATCACCTTACAAGATTGGAAGTGAGCTAGCAAACTTGAAAGTATTCTTGATTTTATGAAACTAGAACTTTTGGAATTTATGAAGAACACTTAGAACTTGAAGATAGAACTTGAGAGAGTTCAATTAGATGAAGAAAATTGAAGAATGAAAGTGTTTTTAGGTGTTTTTGGTCGTTGGTGTATGGATTAGATATAAAGGATATGTAATTTTGTTTTCATGTAAATAAGTCATGAATGATTACTCATATTTTTGTAATCTTATGAGATATTTCATGCTAGTTGCCAAATGATGGTTCCCACATGTGTTAGGTGACTCACATGGGCTGCTAAGAGCTGATCATTGGAGTGTATATACCAATAGTACATACATCTAAAAGCTGTGTATTGTACGAGTACGAATACGGGTGCATACGAGTAGAATTGTTGATGAAACTGAACGAGAATGTAATTGTAAGCATTTTTGTTAAGTAGAAGTATTTTGATAAGTGTATTGAAGTCTTTCAAAAGTGTATAAATACATATTAAAACACTACATGTATATACATTTTAACTGAGTCGTTAAGTCATCGTTAGTCGTTACATGTAAGTGTTGTTTTGAAACCTTTAGGTTAATGATCTTGTTAAACGTTGTTAACCCAATGTTTATAATAACAAAAGAGATTTTAAATTATTATATTATCATGATATTATGATGTACGAATATCTCTTAATATGATATATATACATTAAATGTCGTTACAACGATAAACGTTACATATATGTCTCGTTTCAAAATCATTAAGTTAGTAGTCTTGTTTTTACATATGTAGTTCATTGTTAATATAATTAATGATATGTTTACTTATCATAATATCATGTTAACTATATATATAACCATATATATGTCATCATATAGTTTTTTTACAAGTTTTAACGTTCGTGAATCACCGGTCAACTTGGGTGGTCAATTGTCTATATGAAACCTATTTCAATTAATCAAGTCTTAACAAGTTTGATTGCTTAACATGTTGGAAACATTTAATCATGTAAACATCAATCTCAATTAATATATATAAACATGGAAAAGTTCGGGTCACTACAGTACCTACCCGTTAAATAAATTTCGTCCCGAAATTTTAAGCTGTTGAAGGTGTTGACGAATCTTCTGGAAATAGATGCGGGTATTTCTTCTTCATCTGATCTTCACGCTCCCAGGTGAACTCGGGTCCTCTACGAGCATTCCATCGAACCTTAACAATTGGTATCTTGTTTTGCTTAAGTCTTTTAACCTCACGATCCATTATTTCGACGGGTTCTTCGATGAATTGGAGTTTTTCGTTGATTTGGATTTCATCTAACGGAATAGTGAGATCTTCTTTAGCAAAACATTTCTTCAAATTCGAGACGTGGAAAGTGTTATGTACAGCCGCGAGTTGTTGAGGTAACTCAAGTCGGTAAGCTACTGGTCCGACACGATCAATAATCTTGAATGGTCCAATATACCTTGGATTTAATTTCCCTCGTTTACCAAATCGAACAACGCCTTTCCAAGGTGAAACTTTAAGCATGACCATCTCTCCAATTTCAAATTCTATATCTTTTCTTTTAATGTCAGCGTAGCTCTTTTGTCGACTTTGGGCGGTTTTCAACCGTTGTTGAATTTGGATGATCTTCTCGGTAGTTTCTTGTATAATCTCCGGACCCGTAATCTGTCTATCCCCCACCTCACTCCAACAAATCGGAGACCTGCACTTTCTACCATAAAGTGCTTCAAACGGCGCCATCTCAATGCTTGAATGGTAGCTGTTGTTGTAGGAAAATTCTGCTAACGGTAGATGTCGATCCCAACTGTTTCCGAAATCAATAACACATGCTCGTAGCATGTCTTCAAGCGTTTGTATCGTCCTTTCGCTCTGCCCATCAGTTTGTGGATGATAGGCAGTACTCATGTCTAGACGAGTTCCTAATGCTTGCTGTAATGTCTGCCAGAATCTTGAAATAAACCTGCCATCCCTATCAGAGATAATAGAGATTGGTATTCCATGTCTGGAGACGACTTCCTTCAAATACAGTCGTGCTAACTTCTCCATCTTGTCATCTTCTCTTATTGGTAGGAAGTGTGCTGATTTGGTGAGACGATCAACTATTACCCAAATAGTATCAAAACCACTTGCAGTCCTTGGCAATTTAGTGATGAAATCCATGGTAATGTTTTCCCATTTCCATTCCGGGATTTCGGGTTGTTGAAGTAGACCTGATGGTTTCTGATGCTCAGCTTTGACCTTAGAACACGTCAAACATTCTCCTACGTATTTAGCAACATCGGCTTTCATACCCGGCCACCAAAAATGTTTCTTGAGATCCTTGTACATCTTCCCCATTCCAGGATGTATTGAGTATCTGGTTTTATGAGCTTCTCTAAGTACCATTTCTCTCATATCTCCAAATTTTGGTACCCAAATCCTTTCAGCCCTATACCGGGTTCCGTCTTCCCGAATATTAAGATGCTTCTCCGATCCTTTGGGTATTTCATCCTTTAAATTTCCCTCTTTTAAAACTCCTTGTTGCGCCTCCTTTATTTGAGTAGTAATGTTATTATGAATCATTATATTCATAGATTTTACTCGAATGGGTTCTCTATCCTTCCTGCTCAAGGCATCGGCTACCACATTTGCCTTCCCCGGGTGGTAACGAATCTCAAAATCGTAATCATTCAATAATTCAATCCACCTACGCTGCCTCATATTCAGTTGTTTCTGATTAAATATGTGTTGAAGACTTTTGTGGTCGGTATATATAATACTTTTGACCCCATATAAGTAGTGCCTCCAAGTCTTTAATGCAAAAACAACCGCGCCTAATTCCAAATCATGCGTCGTATAATTTTGTTCGTGAATCTTCAATTGTCTAGACGCATAAGCAATCACCTTCGTTCGTTGCATTAATACACAACCGAGACCTTGCTTTGATGCGTCACAATAAATCACAAAATCATCATTCCCTTCAGGCAATGACAATATAGGTGCCGTAGTTAGCTTTTTCTTCAATAACTGAAACGCTTTCTCTTGTTCATCATTCCATTCAAATTTCTTCCCTTTATGCGTTAATGCAGTCAAGGGTTTTGCTATTCTGGAAAAGTCTTGGATGAACCTTCTGTAGTAACCAGCTAGTCCTAAAAACTGGCGTATGTGTTTCGGAGTTTTCGGGGTTTCCCACTTTTCAACAGTTTCTATCTTTGCCGGATCCACCTTAATACCTTCTTTGTTCACTATGTGACCGAGGAATTGAACTTCTTCCAACCAAAATGCACACTTTGAAAACTTAGCGTACAATTCTTCCTTCCTCAATACTTCTAACACCTTTCTCAAATGTTCACCGTGTTCTTGGTCATTCTTTGAGTAAATAAGTATGTCATCAATGAAAACAATGACAAACTTGTCAAGGTATGGTCCACACACTCGGTTCATAAGGTCCATGAACACAGCTGGTGCATTAGTTAAACCAAACGGCATGACCATAAACTCGTAATGACCGTAACGTGTTCTGAAAGCAGTCTTTGGAATATCATCTTCTTTCACCCGCATTTGATGATACCCGGAACGTAAGTCAATCTTTGAATAAACAGACGAGCCTTGTAGTTGATCAAATAAGTCATCGATTCTCGGTAGTGGGTAGCGGTTCTTGATGGTAAGTTTGTTCAACTCTCGGTAGTCGATACACAACCTGAATGTACCATCTTTCTTCTTGACAAACAAAACAGGAGCTCCCCACGGTGATGTGCTTGGTCGAATGAAACCACGCTCTAAAAGTTCTTGTAATTGGCTTTGTAGTTCTTTCATCTCGCTGGGTGCGAGTCTGTAAGGAGCACGAGCTATTGGTGCAGCTCCTGGTACAAGATCTATTTGAAATTCAACGGATCGATGTGGGGGTAATCCCGGTAATTCTTTCGGAAATACATCAGGAAATTCTTTTGCTACGGGAACATCATTGATGCTCTTTTCTTCAGTTTGTACTTTCTCGACGTGTGCTAGAACAGCATAGCAACCTTTTCTTATTAGTTTTTGTGCCTTCAAATTACTAATAAGATGTAGCTTCGTGTTGCCCTTTTCTCCGTACACCATTAAGGGTTTTCCTTTTTCTCGTATAATGCGAATTGCATTTTTGTAACAAACGATCTCCGCTTTCACTTCTTTCAACCAGTCCATACCGATTATCACATCAAAACTCCCTAACTCTACTGGTATCAAATCAATCTTAAATGTTTCGCTAACCAGTTTAATTTCTCGATTCCGACATATATTATCTGCTGAAATTAATTTACCATTTGCTAATTCGAGTAAAAATTTACTATCCAAAGGCGTCAATGGACAACTTAATTTAGCACAAAAATCTCTACTCATATAGCTTCTATCCGCACCCGAATCAAATAAAACGTAAGCAGATTTATTGTCAATAAGAAACGTACCCGTAACAAGCTCCGGGTCTTCCTGTGCCTCTACCGCATTAATATTGAAAACTCTTCCACGGCCTTGTCCATTCGTGTTCTCCTGGTTCGGGCAATTTCTAATAATGTGGCCTGGTTTTCCACATTTATAACAAACTACATTGGCATAACTTGCTCCGACACTACTTGCTCCGCCATTACTCGTTCCGACACCATTTGTTCCTTTCGTTCTATTAACCCCTGGTCCGTAGACCTCACACTTCGCCGCGCTATGACCATTTCTTTTACACTTGTTGCAAAATTTGGTGCAGAACCCCGAGTGATTCTTTTCACACCTTTGGCATAGTTGCTTCTGATTGTTGTTGTTGTTGTGATTATTATTGTTGTTGGGATGATTGTTGTAGTTGCTGTTGTTGTTGTTGTTGTTGTTGGGCCGTTTGTTGTAGTTGCGATTGATGTTGCGATTGTTGGGATAATTGTTGCGATTATTGTTGTAATTGCTGTTGTTGTTGTATTGGTGATTCTTATCACCGTTTTCCTCCCACTTTCTTTTGACTTGCTTCACATTGGCCTCTTCAGCAGTCTGTTCTTTAATTCTTTCTTCAATCTGGTTCACTAGTTTGTGAGCCATTCTACATGCCTGTTGTATGGAGGCGGGCTCGTGTGAACTTATATCTTCTTGGATTCTTTCCGGTAATCCTTTCACAAACGCGTCGATCTTCTCTTCCTCATCTTCGAATGCTCCCGGACACAATAGGCACAATTCTGTGAATCGTCTTTCGTACGTGGTAATATCAAATCCTTGGGTTCGTAACCCTCTAAGTTCTGTCTTGAGCTTATTGACCTCGGTTCTGGGACGGTACTTCTCGTTCATCAAGTGCTTGAATGCTAACCACGGTAGTGCGTACGCATCATCTTGTCCCACTTGCTCTAGATAGGTATTCCACCATGTTAACGCAGAACCTGTGAAGGTATGCGTAGCGTACTTCACTTTGTCCTCTTCAGTACACTTACTTATGGCAAACACCGATTCAACCTTCTCAGTCCACCGTTTCAATCCGATCGGTCCTTCGGTTCCATCAAATTCCAAAGGTTTGCAGGCAGTGAATTCTTTGTAGGTGCATCCTACACGATTTCCTGTACTGCTAGATCCAAGGTTATTGTTGGTATGTAGCGCAGCCTGTACTGCGGCTATGTTTGAAGCTAGAAAAGTACGGAATTCCTCTTCATTCATATTCACGGTGTGTCGAGTAGTCGGTGCCATTTCCTTCAAAATAGTTAAATGGAACAATTTAATCATACAGAATATTAAGAGTAGTTAATAGTATTTCGTAGCATAATATGAACTCATTTATAAAAGCTTTTTCTTCATATTAGCATTTTATAAGTTTAAATTCGGGTAGTACGTACCCGTTAAGTTCATACTTAGTAGCTAATATACAATTCAACTACTACAATTCTATATGAAAAACTGATTATAATAATATTTCGCGTTCAAACTTTTATACAATATTTTACAAACTTACAATACCGCTTATTTTACATAAAGCATGAAATATAGCACACAATAACTTTGATACAAGATAGTTGTGAAGACAATTCTAGCTAGTACACAAGTCGTTCAGCAAAGGCAATAAAGACACGTAATTCATACGTCCAGAAACAAGTCATGCATTCTGGTTTTACTAGGACTACTTCCCATCCTTGGTCTTGTGCAACATAACCGTTATGGCCGTTGATAAGACAGCGTGTTGCAACGTCATCAAAGGGACGAGGGTTACGTAATGTCCAACAGTCCCGTAATAATCTAAAAACCTCATTTCTTACCCCAATTACCGACTCCGTCACTTGTGGAAACGTTTTGTTTAATAGTTGTAGCCCGATGTTCTTGTTCTCACTTTGGTGAGAAGCGAACATTACTAATCCGTAAGCATAACATGCTTCTTTATGTTGCATGTTAGCCGCTTTTTCTAAATCACGAAGTCCAATATTCGGATATATTGAGTCAAAATAATTTCTTAACCCGTTGCGTAAAATAGCATTTGGGTTCCCCGCAATATATGCGTCAAAGTAAACACATCGTAACTTATGGGTTTCCCAATGTGATATCCCCCATCTTTCAAACGAAAGTCTCTTATAAACCAAGACATTCTTGGAACGTTCTTCGAATGTCTTACAAACTGATCTCGCCTTAAATAGTTGTGCCGAAGAATTCTGGCCGACTCTAGACAAGATTTCATCAATCATGTCTCCGGGTAGGTCTCTTAAAATATTGGGTTGTCTATCCATTTTGTGTTTTTAAACTGTAAAATAGACAAGAGTTAGATTCATAAAAAAAATACTTATTAATACAAGCAATTTTTACATATATCATAAAGCATAAGAACACTATATTCCATATATTACACCACACGAATACAACTATCTTATTCCGACTCGCTCGTTTCTTCTTCTTCGGTTTTGGTTCGTTTTGCCAAGTTTCTAGGGATATATGATGTTCCCCTAATACGAGCCGTCGTTGTCCACATTGGTTTAGAAAAACCTGGTGGTTTAGAGGTTCCCGGGTCATTGTTACAACTTAAGGACTTCGGGGGTTGACGATACATATAAAGTTCATCGGGATTGGAATTAGATTTCTCTATTTTTATGCCCTTTCCCTTATTATTTTCTTTTGCCTTTTTAAATTCAGTTGGGGTAATTTCTATAACATCATCGGAATTCTCGTCGGAATCCGATTCATCGGAGAATTGGTAATCCTCCCAATATTTTGCTTCCTTGGCGGAAACACCATTGACCATAATTAACTTTGGTCGGTTGGTTGAGGATTTTCTTTTACTTAACCGTTTTATTATTTCCCCCACCGGTTCTATTTCTTCATCCGGTTCCGATTCTTCTTCCGGTTCCGATTCTTCTTCCGGTTCCGACTCTTCTTCCGGTTCCTCTTCGGGAACTTGTGAATCAGTCCACAAATCATTCCAATTTACATTTGACTCTTCATTATTATTAGGTGAGTCAATGGGACTTGTTCTAGAGGTAGACATCTATCACATAATATCAAACACGTTAAGAGATTAATATATCACATAATATTCATATGTTAAAAATATATAGTTTCCAACAAAAATGTTAAGCAATCATTTTTAAAGAAAACACGGTCGAAGTCCAGACTCACTAATGCATCCTAACAAACTCGATAAGACACACTAATGCAAATTTTCTGGTTCTCTAAGACCAACGCTCGGATACCAACTGAAATGTCCCGTTCTTATTGATTAAAAACGTTCCATATTAATTGATTTCGTTGCGAGGTTTTGACCTCTATATGAGACGTTTTTCAAAGACTGCATTCATTTTTAAACAAACCATAACCTTTATTTCATCAATAAAGGTTTAAAAAGCTTTACGTAGATTATCAAATAATGATAATCTAAAATATCCTGTTTACACACGACCATTACATAATGGTTTACAATACAAATATGTTACAACAAAATAAGTTTCTTGAATGCAGTTTTTACACAATATCATACAAGCATGGACTCCAAATCTTGTCCTTATTTAAGTATGCGACAGCGGAAGCTCTTAATAATCACCTGAGAATAAACATGCTTAAAACGTCAACAAAAATGTTGGTGAGTTATAGGTTTAACCTATATATATCAAATCGTAACAATAGACCACAAGATTTCATATTTCAATACACATCCCATACATAGAGATAAAAATCATTCATATGGTGAACACCTGGTAACCGACAATAACAAGATGCATATATAAGAATATCCCCATCATTCCGGGACACCCTTCGGATATGATATAAATTTCGAAGTACTAAAGCATCCGGTACTTTGGATGGGGTTTGTTAGGCCCAATAGATCTATCTTTAGGATTCGCGTCAATTAGGGTGTCTGTTCCCTAATTCTTAGATTACCAGACTTAATAAAAAGGGCATATTCGATTTCGATAATTCAACCATAGAATGTAGTTTCACGTACTTGTGTCTATTTTGTAAATCATTTATAAAACCTGCATGTATTCTCATCCCAAAAATATTAGATTTTAAAAGTGGGACTATAACTCACTTTCACAGATTTTTACTTCGTCGGGAAGTAAGACTTGGCCACTGGTTGATTCACGAACCTATAACAATATATACATATATATCAAAGTATGTTCAAAATATATTTACAACACTTTTAATATATTTTGATGTTTTAAGTTTATTAAGTCAGCTGTCCTCGTTAGTAACCTACAACTAGTTGTCCACAGTTAGATGTACAGAAATAAATCGATAAATATTATCTTGAATCAATCCACGACCCAGTGTATACGTATCTCAGTATTGATCACAACTCAAACTATATATATTTTGGAATCAACCTCAACCCTGTATAGCTAACTCCAACATTCACATATAGAGTGTCTATGGTTGTTCCGAAATATATATAGATGTGTCGACATGATAGGTCGAAACATTGTATACGTGTCTATGGTATCTCAAGATTACATAATATATAATACAAGTTGATTAAGTTATGGTTGGAATAGATTTGTTACCAATTTTCACGTAGCTAAAATGAGAAAAATTATCCAATCTTGTTTTACCCATAACTTCTTCATTTTAAATCCGTTTTGAGTGAATCAAATTGCTATGGTTTCATATTGAACTCTATTTTATGAATCTAAACAAAAAAAGTATAGGTTTCTAGTCGGAAAAATAAGTTACAAGTCGTTTTTGTAAAGGTAGTCATTTCAGTCGAAAGAACGACGTCTAGATGACCATTTTAGAAAACATACTTCCACTTTGAGTTTAACCATAATTTTTGGATATAGTTTCATGTTCATAATAAAAATCATTTTCTCAGAATAACAACTTTTAAATCAAAGTTTATCATAGTTTTTAATTAACTAACCCAAAACAGCCCGCGGTGTTACTACGACGGCGTAAATCCGGTTTTACGGTGTTTTTCGTGTTTCCAGGTTTTAAATCATTAAGTTAGCATATCATATAGATATAGAACATGTGTTTAGTTGATTTTAAAAGTCAAGTTAGAAGGATTAACTTTTGTTTGCGAACAAGTTTAGAATTAACTAAACTATGTTCTAGTGATTACAAGTTTAAACCTTCGAATAAGATAGCTTTATATGTATGAATCGAATGATGTTATGAACATCATTACTACCTTAAGTTCCTTGGATGAACCTACTGGAAAAGAGAAAAATGGATCTAGCTTCAATGGATCCTTGGATGGCTCAAAGTTCTTGAAGCAAAATCATGACACGAAAACAAGTTCAAGTAAGATCATCACTTGAAATAAGATTGTTATAGTTATAGAAATTGAACCAAAGTTTGAATATGATTATTACCTTGTATTAGAATGATAACCTACTGTAAGAAACAAAGATTTCTTGAGGTTGGATGATCACCTTACAAGATTGGAAGTGAGCTAGCAAACTTGAAAGTATTCTTGATTTTATGAAACTAGAACTTTTGGAATTTATGAAGAACACTTAGAACTTGAAGATAGAACTTGAGAGAGTTCAATTAGATGAAGAAAATTGAAGAATGAAAGTGTTTTTAGGTGTTTTTGGTCGTTGGTGTATGGATTAGATATAAAGGATATGTAATTTTGTTTTCATGTAAATAAGTCATGAATGATTACTCATATTTTTGTAATCTTATGAGATATTTCATGCTAGTTGCCAAATGATGGTTCCCACATGTGTTAGGTGACTCACATGGGCTGCTAAGAGCTGATCATTGGAGTGTATATACCAATAGTACATACATCTAAAAGCTGTGTATTGTACGAGTACGAATACGGGTGCATACGAGTAGAATTGTTGATGAAACTGAACGAGAATGTAATTGTAAGCATTTTTGTTAAGTAGAAGTATTTTGATAAGTGTATTGAAGTCTTTCAAAAGTGTATAAATACATATTAAAACACTACATGTATATACATTTTAACTGAGTCGTTAAGTCATCGTTAGTCGTTACATGTAAGTGTTGTTTTGAAACCTTTAGGTTAATGATCTTGTTAAACGTTGTTAACCCAATGTTTATAATAACAAAAGAGATTTTAAATTATTATATTATCATGATATTATGATGTACGAATATCTCTTAATATGATATATATACATTAAATGTCGTTACAACGATAAACGTTACATATATGTCTCGTTTCAAAATCATTAAGTTAGTAGTCTTGTTTTTACATATGTAGTTCATTGTTAATATAATTAATGATATGTTTACTTATCATAATATCATGTTAACTATATATATAACCATATATATGTCATCATATAGTTTTTTTACAAGTTTTAACGTTCGTGAATCACCGGTCAACTTGGGTGGTCAATTGTCTATATGAAACCTATTTCAATTAATCAAGTCTTAACAAGTTTGATTGCTTAACATGTTGGAAACATTTAATCATGTAAACATCAATCTCAATTAATATATATAAACATGGAAAAGTTCGGGTCACTACATTCTCACCTCCGAGCGGGAAATTAAGTACCCAGAGGCGAAGGCCGAAGATTGTAATAGGAGCGGTCTAGAGGATGTCAGCACTTGTAATGGTTCAGATCTCGTCTGTAAACGGTGAACACTTTCCTTAATGAAGTTATTTTGTTATCTCGAATTGCTTTCATCTTGCATGCTTATCTATCTGTTACAAATGTTTATTATATGTTGAATACTTTATCTGAAACTTATCATACTGTTATGCTGAAACCCTGACGGTTTAGAAGTTTAATTTATGGATCCCCCTTTCTGCTTATTCACGTGGCTATAACCTAGTATTAGGACCTGATCAACCCTATGATACTGGGTAAGTAGTTATGTGTGCTTAACGTCACAATAGGGATATAGTACCTACGTACGAATAACTAATTATTCGTCAAAGAAGAGCTGCCCATTTAGGTTGTGATTAGAGTTGGCAACATAGAGTTCAGTGAACACTAGCTTGCTCAAAAGCATGATTCGCGTCAGAAGCAACGTTCTTGAGATGTTGTAAGATGATCTGGGGTTGAATAAGTGATTGCAAAGGAGAGACCTCTAATCCAATTAGCAGTACCTTAGAATATTTAAGATTGTACATCTGTTAATTTTAAGGCATAGCATAGTGTTAAGTGGTGGAATATTGCTTTAGTTAGACTAACTAGGATTAAGAAAAGCTGAGACTTTCCTTTATGGGTATACCACTTTGTTCATGTACCTAGGTATCTATCCATAAGGTCGTTTAAACCCTTTAGGTTAACGTTGGGAGTAGGGATATCCGTCTTAGCCAGAATCTTCAAGGCCTAAACTCTTAGTGACAAATCAGATAGGTTCATAGCCTAGTTGATTGAGGTTTAGTGTTTATTCTAGGAAGTTGAACTCTTGTGATAATTCCCCATCAGAATACTATTCTCCATACCTATCTATCTCTATCTTTATAAGTTCAATTACAGTTTTATTATTTAATCTTAATCTATCATCTCTTGTCACTAGGGTTAACTTTATAGGCACTTTTGTCCCACGTTACTGAGCAAACATACAAAAATACAAACCTGACTTATATTTACCACTTACTCGTTAAAAGGAAGACAAGTAGGTGAGTTATAGCTAGGAAACCCCAGCTAAATATAAATGATAAAACCATTACTCTCTTTTGGTAGCTAATTCTGACGTGTTGCGACCTAACGACACCGCACAAATAAAGCCGTCCGTTTTGGCCATATCATGTAGTGTAAAATCAATTGTTGATTTATGGATGGCTTCGAGAATATCTTCAAATTCATCGGTGTCATTGATGAAGGTTATCATGTCGGCTTGATTGGATATGACCGGAATCCAATTTGAAGAAGAGTCCGGCTCCTTCTAATCTGGTTCGGGTGGAGAATATGAATCATCCAGAATGTCTTCATGTTGATCTTCCTCGTCATCATCGGTATAGTTTTCTTCTGTGGATTCATCTGATGAACATGCTTCTTTAGTATTCTGGTGCTTCGTTTCAACACTCTCTGGGTCAATCTCTATATCTTTAACCTCAGCCTTAGCAGTTTTTTTAATCGAATAATTAAACTGTGATCCTCCGTCTCTAGCCTCATTAATTCTTCATGACGTTCCAAGCTTAGAGAGGGTATTATCGCAGTTTCTTTTACATCTCTCATCTCCTCTTCCTCCTCAGATTCTTCCTCTTCCTCTATTTCTTCGCATGGATCCTCTTCTTCCATTTATGGGTCATCATCAGATTATGATTCGACATCCATCTCGATATCATCGGCTGGTGGTGGAGACTCATCATCAGAAGCGATCCGTCCGGTGTAAATAGCAAACATTTCTGCCTGTCCAGAAAATTGGTAGGTCGGTCAATTTTGAAGGTAACGCTCTCCCCATGTGATCGCAAGATCAAGGTTTGATTGCACACATCAATGACAGTCCTAGCCGTATTCATGAAAGGTCTTCCAAACACTATCGGAGTGTGAAGGTCTTCCTTAATGTCCATCACTACGAAATCCGTAGGATACAAGGATTTGTCGACTTACACCAAGACGTTCTCAACTATGCCCTTAGGATATCGAATTGTGTGGTCAGCAAGTTGGATTGTCATTTTGGTTGGTGAAAAGTCTCCTAACTCCAATCTCTGGTAGAGAGAGTATGGGATTAGGTTGATACTTGCTCCTAAATCTGCTAGCGCATGAATGGTTCCAGATTGATAGATTGAGCACGGGAAAATGAATCGGCTCGTATCTCCTAGCTTTTGTGGTAGAGAGTTTCTGAGTAATGCTAAGCATTCTTCACTCAGTGGAATTTTGTTGGAATCTGGTATCCTTTCCTTGGTAGAGAGAAGCCTTCAGATGTATCTTTTTTGGTTTGGAACTTTGGATATGGTGTCCAGGAATCTTCCATCAAGGTTGTAGGTATCAAGCTTGGATGCTTCTTCTTGTAGCCTTCCAGGATAAGGTACACGAACTAGATTTTGAGTGGGCTGCTTCTGAGTATATGTTAATTTGTTCTTGAGCCTAGCTGGCTGATATCGGCTAAAAAGTCACGTTTTCACCCCGGTATTAAGGCTCAAAAACAAGAAAGATTCGAACTTTATTGGAAAAATAGCCACTTCGTCAGTTAGAATTGAAGAACAAGTAATTACGAAGACGGTGCAAAAAGAATTAAGAGAATCGGAGCTAAAACGAAGATTCTAGAGCGAAAACGGTGAAAGACAAGAAATCAAGTTACGATCTAGGGAATCAGCAAGCCAAATGGAACGGCCTTCGTGGCTCACAAATGGCCTGCCACTCGCCCAAGTTAAATGGTCCCTGTAAACACACATTTCAATTTAAAGGGTCTTTGTCATTCATTCCAACACACATTTCAATTTACTTGTTTCTCTCTCTTGTACAATATTAGTCATACTTTCAAGGTCTTTGACTCCGTGCGGGAAACCTAGTACCCGGAGAAGAACGCCGAAGATTGTATTAGGAGCGGTCTGGAATTTGAAGTTGTCACTTTTGTATTCGGAACTCGTTTAATCTACTGGTACTTATATCCTTTATCTTTATATAATGTCTTCTATCGTTATGTTCTGTGATGTTGTTGCCATGATTAGCGAGTAGTTATCTTTCGTGTACGCTATGATGTAAGCAGTTATAATGCCAAAATAATGTTATGGTTTGTGTGTGTTGTTGAAATGCTTTCCGATTATGCTTTAAACTCAATCTATTTTCCAATTAATAGAACGTAGTTATTGGCTCTTTTATTGGGAAGTCGCGAACCCCGATTCAAAGTACACTATCTGTGTCACCCCTTGGTAAGAGAAGTCTATCGAATACAACGCAAGATCGACTGAGGCACACCGGTTGTAGTAAGTTTATCAAGCTTTGGATTCCGACTGAGGACTCTTTCTTAGTGAAACATCTTACTAGACCCTTAGTACATTGTCGGTCCCAGACCATGCTAGTGTAGTCATATAAACTTCGTACGTGCATACTGAAGCACAACGGTTGTTGTAAGCTGTACCTCTGCTAAGTAAGGCCATGGAACACGGTCAGTGTTGATTAGTACACTGCACCATAATGTGGCCTCAAGCATTGCACCCCACTTGAGGGATTCTTAGTTAATTAAGGAACTGTTTATTTAAACACATGAAGGATTGGAACGTTAGGATAATTGAACGTGTTCATGGAAGTCAACCGGACTTGGCCATGATGTTCTTTATGGTAGAACTCTTTTTAAGGGCCTAACTATCTTTTAAAACCAACCATTAACGAAAGTATTGAAACACATCACGTCTCTTGGATATGGTAAACCCTGTATCTTATTATGCTTAAGAAAGTTTAGACCTTTGTGGAATGTTAATACGTCACCCAACCGAGTCGTTCAATTGGATGAGCCGGCTGAACGTGTATGCCTGTAGTCCGACTGCAAGGGAGTCGGGGGTAAGGGACGTTGCTGTCTATTCAGAATCTTCAAGCCTATCGCATTACCTAGTGACATGTCTTATGATAGGGGCATTTAGGACCAGTGTAATGAATACAAGGTCTCTGCTTATTCATGAGCCAACATTCCATAATCTCGGCAGAATAACTGATGAAATCATAGTATGCACTTGCTTTAACCTTATCTGAATTACGAATTTTATTCCATTTACTTTATCTGTCTTATAAACTAGAGAATCCCAAAATTAGGTAACCACTACTCCTTCATAACTATCTTAAGCTTTAATATAGGTTCGATTCTACTGATATCTTAAAAATACGACTCTAGGTCATACTTCCCTTACTCATAATTAGGAGTAGTACGATTTAGGCCCCGCTAAATATAAATTTAAAACAGTACCCCCTCTTGGTGGTTGATTCTGACGTGTTACGACCTAACAACACCGCACAAATAAAATCGTCCATTTCGGCCATATCAAGAGGGAAGCTAGTTTTTGGCACCGCTGCCGGAGAACTGGTATCAGACAATACTGCTCGATATCAAACTTATTCACAAGCATTTAGTGGTGTCTAAGAAAGACAATTATACACGGACTTGGTTGTCGGATTTTCCGAACAGTCTCCAATTATATTAGGACTAAAAGGATCCTGCCTCTCCGTAGTCGGCCTGGCCACTTGGTTTGTTGAATAGTTCGTGTGAAGCTCTATTATCGAGATACCAGGGAATCAGTAGCCATAACCAAAAACATATTCAACCTTAGGGTAGTTAGCTAATATTAGACTAAATTAGATTACTTTAGACTACCTTAGATTAAGATTACCTTAGATTACATTGGAATTACCTTAGATTATCTTAGAAATTTAGTTTATCTACTTAAAATTAAAAAAAAAAGGCATACCCAGTGTATGACCCAAACCCGATCTAGACCAGGGACATTGTTATTCGTACCTGATCCAGACGTAATAATCTCTAAAGCATGCAAGGAAGCACAAATCAGAAATCAAATGGCGTTATGCGTTACTTTATTAGAAAATACCAAATCCTCGATTGAAGGTCAAGGAGGACCAATCAGGTTTCCAGAGATTCAAGGACACTCGTTCGAGTTAAAACATCACATCATCTAGCTCATCCAAAATAGCTGTCAGTTTCATGGATTACCGAATGACGATCCTAATTCTCACCTTGATAAATTCATATCTCTTTCGAACTCCTATAAACAGCCAGGGATAGGACAAGATATAGTCTGGGTATACTTGTTTCCCTATTCTCTCACTCATCATGCTCAAACATGGTTCGAAGGACTAGAAAAAGATTCCATCACGTCATGGACGGAGATGGCTACTAAATTCCTAACCAAATATTTCCCTCCTTCTAAACAAACCAACTAAAGAATGACATCATTAACTTCAAACAAATTTATGATGAATCTCTTTACACTGCATGGGAGTGGTTCAAAACCCTGCTGAAGAAGTGCTCTAATCACCAGCTAGAACGGTCAGCTCAAATATGTACCTTCTACAATGTTCTTGCGGTAAATCATATTACGAAGATCGATGCAGCAGCTCAAGGAAATCTGATGAACCAAACCGCAGATGAAGCATGGGAATTGCTCGAGAATATGACAATGCATCATCATGACTGGAACAGTGGTGAAACAACTTCATCATCTGCCCCATTCTCTGCACTTAACACTCAAACGGAGGCCATAAAATCCCTCACGGATAAAATAGAATCTCTCGCTAAACAACTCGGAGAATTGAAGATGCAGCCGCAGCAGGTCAACCAAGCTCAGGCTTGTGTTAATTGTACCAACCCGTTGTAGTGACCCGAACCTTTCCATGTTTATATATATTAAATGAAGTTGATATTTACATGATTAAATGTTTCCAACATGTTAAGCAATCAAACTTGTTAAGACTTGATTAATTGAAATAGGTTTCATGTAGACAATTGACCACCCAAGTTGACCGGCGATTCACGAACGTTAAAACTTGTAAAAACTATCTGATGATATATATATGGATATGTATATAGCTAACATGATATTATGAAAAGTAAGTATCTCACTAGGTATATTAACAATGAGTTATATACATAATATGAGACTATTGAATTATGAAACTCGAAACGATATATATAACGATTATCGTTATAGCAACGCCTTACTAAATACATATGTATCATATTATGATATATTCATTGTTGGTGATTTGTGTCACCAATATGATTTAAGTGTAATGGGATTTATTTGTTAACCAAAATAACCTTGATAAATATCGAACAAGTTTGGGAAAGTGTGGAGTGCACACTTGTTTGAACTTATCTTGATTATGACGGGGGTTAGGGGGTAGCGCCCCTGATAGCGGGGTCCAAGGGGTGGCAACTCCTGGCAGGGTCCAAGGGGCAAAGCCCCTGGCTGGGATCAATATCGCTTTATTAAAAATGTGTTAAAATTTGATTTAAAGCTTTCAATAACATTAAATGAGATCGTTAGTACACTTTTGAAAGACTTCAAGACACATATCAAAGTAATTCTACTTAGCAAAAATGCTTACAATTATATTTCCATTCATTTTCATCAACAATTCTACTCGTAGTCATTCAGTATTCGTATCCGTATTATACACAGCGTCTAGACGTACTTACTATGAGTATATACCAATAGGAACTAGCATGGGATTCCACTCTGGATTATGTCATGCATGACTAATCAAATTTAACTTCTACCATGAACTAGTTAACTAACTAGAACTCCTTTTAACCCCACTCACCACTCATCATTCACCACTCACCAATTAATCCATTTCACTTCCAATTCTCTTTCTAATTCTCTCTCAACACCTACACACACTTATGAACGAATTTTTCTAGTAAAATAATCATCATCTTCATAAAAAATTACTTCAAGAATCAAGCTATAATCATCATAGGAAGAACACTTCAAGAACACTTCAAAAAATCCTTTCAAGTTTATTAGTTTACTTCCAAGCTTTCTAATTCATTCCATGTAATCATCTAAGATCAAGAATCCTTTGTTATTTATAGTAGGTTATCTTTCTTATTCAAGGTAATATTCATATTCAAACTTTGATTCGATTTCTATAACTATAAACTATCTTAATTCGAGTAAAAATCTTACTTGAACTTGTTTTTGTGTCATGATCCTACTTCAAGAACTTTCAAGCCATCCAAGATCCTTTGAAGCTAGATCATTTCTTGTCACTTCCAGTAGTTTTACCTACTAAACTTGAGGTAGTAATGATGTTCATAACATCATTCGATTCATATATATATAACTATCTTATTCGAAGATTTAAACTTGTAATCACTAGAACATAGTTCAGTATATTCTAAACTTGTTCGCAAAAAAAGTTAATCCTTCTAAATTAACTTTTAAAATAAACTAAACACATGTTGTATATCTATATGATATGCTAACTTAATGATTTAAAACCTGGAAACACGAAGAACACCGTAAAACCGGATATACGCCTTCGTAGTAAAACCGGGGGTTGTTTTGGTTTGGATAATTAAAAACTATGATAAACTTTGATTTAAAAGCTATTCTTCTGGAAAAATGATTTTTATTATGAACATGAAACTATATCCAAAAATCATGGTTAAACTCAAAGTGGAAGTATGTTTTCCAAAATGGTCATCTAGACGTCGTTCTTTCGACTGAAATGACTACCTTTACAAAAACAACTTGTAACCTGTATTTCTGACTATAAATTATACTTTTTCTATTTAGATTCATAAACTTAAATATGAAACCATAGCAACTTGAATCACTCAAAACGGATTTAAAACGAAGAAGTTATGGGTAAAACAAGATTGGATAATTTTGCTTGTTGTAGCAACGTGAAATTTGTAACAAATCTATACAAATCATAACTTAACCAACTTATATTGTATTATACATGTATTCAAACATATATTATGTAATCTTGGGATATCATAGACACGTATACAATATTTTGACATTTCATATCGACCCATCTATATATATTATTTGGAACAACCATAGACACTCTATATGCAGTAATGTTTGAGTTAGATATACAGGGTTGAGGTTGATTCCAAAATAATATATATACTTTGAGTTGTGATCAAGTCTGAGAGTTGTAGACACTGGGTCGTGGATTGATTCGAGATAATATATATATTGATTTATTTCTGTACATCTAACTGTAGACAACTAGTTGTAGGTTACTAACGGGGATTGCTGACTTAATAAACTTAAATCGTTAAAACGTAATA
Source organism: Rutidosis leptorrhynchoides (assembly GCF_046630445.1). NCBI lineage: Eukaryota > Viridiplantae > Streptophyta > Magnoliopsida > Asterales > Asteraceae > Rutidosis > Rutidosis leptorrhynchoides. Next base: position 202,436,634 of record NC_092334.1, read on the forward strand.
AAAATGTTGTGAATGTATTTTGATCGGACTTTGATATATATGTACATATTTGTTATAGGTTCGTGAATCGACCCGTGACCAAGTCTTATTTTCCGACTAAGTGAAAATCTGTGAAAGTGAGTTATAGTCCCATTTTTACTATCTAATATTTTTGGGATGAGAATACATGCAGTTTTGAAAATGATTTACAAAATCAACACAAGTATTGAAACTACATTCTATGTTGAATCGTTATACCGGATATCGCCCTTATTGAACTTGGTAGCCTAAGAATTGGTGTTTATTATAATTGCCACCAATTGACGCGAATCCTAAAGATAGATCTATGGGCTTTGACACGCCCCAGAAAGAGAATTTGAACTGCTTTAGTACTTCAATATTTATATATGGGGATATTCTAGATGCATTTGTTAATGTCGGTTACCAGGTGTTCAACCATATGAATGATTTTAATGCAGATTGCATGTTATTGAAAGATGAAATCTTGTGGTCTATTATTACAATTTGATATATAGGTTAAACCTATAACTCACCAACATTTTTGTTGACGTTTAAAGCATGTTTATTCTCAGGTGATTATTAAGAGCGTCCGCTATTGCATGCTAATTTATGGACAAGAGTTGGAGTCAGCATGCTTGTATAATATTGTTTAAAAACTGCATTCGAAGACATATATATTGTTGTGTAATATTATTATAAACCATTATGTAATGGTCGTGTGAAAATGCTATATTTTAGATTATCATTATTTGATAATCATCGTAATATTTTAAAGGTTATGGTTTGTTTTAAAAATCGAATGCAGTCTTTGAAAAACGTCTCATATAGAGGTCAAAACCTCGCAACGAAATGAATTAATATGGAATGTTTATAATCGATATGAACGGGACATTTCAGTTGGTATACGAGCGTTGGTCTTAGAGAACCAGAAATTTGCATTAGTGTGTCTAACCGAGTTTGTTAGGATGCATTAGTGAGTATGGACTTCGACCGTGTTTACTTTAAAAATGATTGCTTAATATTTTTGTTGGAAACTATATATTTTTACATGTAAATATTATGTGGTATATTACTAATGTGTTAGTTAATGTGTAATAGATGTCTACTTCCAGTACCAATCCCATCGACTCACCTAATAACAATGAAGATTCTAATATATTTTGGGAAGATTCACAAATTTCCGAAGAAGAACTGGAAGAAGAGGAACCGGAAGAAGAGGAACCGGAAGAAGAAGAGGTTCCGGAGGAAGAAATAATAATAACTACAGAAAAACGATTAAATAAAAGAAAATCATCAACAAATGGTCCAAAGTTAAAAATGGTTTGTGGTGTCTCCGCGGAGGAGGAAAAATATTAGGAAAATTATCAATTTTCTGATGAATCGGATCCCGATGAGGATTCTGATGATGTTATAGAAATTATCCCGAACCAATTTAAAAAAGCAAAAGAAAACAATAAGGGAAAACGTATCAAAATAGAGAAATCTAATTCCAACCCCGATGAACTTTATGTTAACATGAAATATTCCGATGGGAAATACCGTCAACACCCGTATTTCTTAAGTTTTAACTATAACCCGGGGACATCTAAGCCACCAGGTTTTTCTAAACCATTTGTGAAAACAATGGCTATGGTTAATCAATTTCAACGAAGCAACCATTTGTGACCCCTGCAACTCCAGTTTGTGTACCCTATCTTGGAAGGCTACATGAGGAACCATTCAAGCTTGATTCCTTCAAGCTTGATGGAAGATTCCTGGACACCATGTCCAAAGTTCCCAACCAGAAGAGATACATCCGAAGGCTTCTTTCTACAAAGGAGATGATACCGTCTTCTAACAAAATTCCACTGAATGAAGAATGCGCAACATTACTCAGAAACTATCTACCGCCAAAACTAGGAGATACGGGCCGATTCATTTTCCGTGTTCGATCTACCAATCTAAAACCATTCATGCGGTAGCAAATTTAGGACCAAGTATCAACCTAATCCCCTACTCTCTCTATAAGAGATTAGAGTTAGGAGACTTGTCACCTACTAAAATGACAATCCAACTTGCCGATCACACAATCCGATACCCTAAGGGCATAGTTGAGAACGTCATGGTGAAAGTTGACAAATTCTTGTATCCTACAGATGTCGTAGTAATAGGCATTAAGGAAGACCTACACACACCAGTAGTGTTAGGAAGACCTTTCATGAATATGGCTATGACTGTCATTGATGTGTACAATCAAACCTTGAGCTTGCGATCACATAGAGAGAGCGTTACCTTCAAAATTGACCGACCCACCGATCTTTCTAGAGAGGCAGAGATGTTTACTATTTCCACCAGACGGATCACTTCCGATGACGAGTCTTCACCACCAGCCAATGATATCGAGATGGATGTCGAATCACAATCTGCAGATGAACCCGAAATGGAAGAAGAGGATTGATAGTGCTCCAAATGAACATATATTTAAGCGTAATATCCTTCCAATATTTAAAGCTTATAGTTACTATTGTTCTATTTTTATGTAATAATCGTTTAAATAAATAAGTTCGAAGACAAAAGAAGAAAACGACAATCTGAAGACGCAAATGACCAAAAAAACTCAAATGTACAAGGTACAATATAAGTGGTTCAAATTATTGATGTGAAATGTCTAAAAATTACAAGAGTACAAGTTGCGGAACGCAAAATACAAGATATCTAAGCGTACAAAAGGACGTTCGGAAATCTGGAACCGGGACATAAGCCGAGCATCAACGCGCGAGTCAACGGACTTAAAATTACAAGTCTACTATGCACAAGAATATAATATATATATATATATATATATATATATATATATATATATATATATATATATATATAGATATATAAATATATACATACATATATATATATATATATATATATATATATATATATACATACATATATATATATATACATATATATATATACATATATATATATATATATAATTATATAAAATTATATATATTATATTATATATTAAATAAATCGCAGCAGCCCACGTTTTAAACTCAATCGGTGCTGGACAGGCTGGCCATGCGATCGCATGGCTAGGAAGAGTTAAATCCAAGTGATCGCATGGCTTTAAGAATGTAGCCAAGTCTATAATTTGCAATGAAATTGGCCAGATTACAAACACCATCATTCAGTCTCCCTCTGTAATATAATATATATATATATATATATATATATATATATATATATATATATATATATATATATATATATATATATATATATATATATATATATATATATATATATATATATATAAAATATATATAGTTTAGTTTTATATTAGTTAGTTTGGGTAATGTAAAGGTTATTTTACGAGTTTGGAAGTCGAAGTTCTGTCCGTGTAACACTACGCAATAATTAATCATTGTAAGTTAAGTTCTCCCTTTTCAATTATGTCTCGTAACTAAGTGATTATTATGCTTATTTGAGCCGAAGTAATCATGATGTTGGACTAAATATTAAGACTGGGTTATTGGGATTTGGACCATAATTGGGGTTTGAACAAAAGACCGACACTTGTGGAAATTGGACTATGGGCTATTAATTGGCTTTATATTTGATTAACTAAATGATATCTTGTTAATTTAATATAGAGATTTATAATTTGACGTATTTATATATAACCACATATGCTTGACTGGGTACGGTGAGCGGGATATTTATAAATACGAATAATTGTTCAATTGACCGGACACGGGGATGGATTAATAGTCAATGGACTTTTTAAAACAGGGGTGGATTACATTCAAGAGAAATTGGTGTAATTGTTAATAAAGTATTAAAACATTGGGTTACACGTAGTCGATAACCTGGTATAATCATTAACAATGTATTAAAACCTTATTACAGTTTAAGTCCCCAATTAGTTGGAATATTTGACTTCGGGTATAAGGTTAATTTGGAGAAGACCCTCGCACTTTATAATTATGACCGATGGACTATTATGGATAAAACCAGATGGACATATCAAATAATCCAGGACAAAGAACAATTAACCCAGGGTAATAAATCAAAATCAAAACGTCAAACATCATGAGTACGGAAGTTTAAATAAGCATAATATATTTAATTTCATATTTCCTCGTACTTTTATTTATTGTTATTTTAATTATTGTTATTTATTTTATAATTAGTTAAATATCGTCATTTACTTTACGCTTCGCTTAAAATATAAAATCGACAAACCAGTCATTAAATGGTAAAACCCCCCTTTTATAATAATAATAATTGTAATATATATATTTATATTTTGTACAAATATAGTTATATAAAAATATAGTGTAAAATAAGCCGTCTCCCTGTGGAACGAACCAGACTTACTAAAAACTATACTACTCTACGATTAGGTACATTGCCTATAGTGTTGTAGCAAGGTTTAGGTATATCCCATCTGTAAATAAATAAATAAAACTTGTGTAACTTGTATCATATTTCGTCGTATTTCGTAATAAAATATATAGTATTCCGTACCCATTCGCTTTAACATCAAGTTTTTGGTGCCGCTGCCGGGGAAACGAAAGCGAAACGCTATATAAAAAAATTGATTTTTAAGCTATTTTTGTAAAAATATATATATATAAGTTTTAAATATTAAAAGTAAAAATATAAAATATATATATAAGTGTTCAAATTAAAAAGTTATAAAAAAGAGTTATAAAAACTAATAAGTAATTTTTTTTTTAAGTTTTAGTTAAACTATGTAACATTTTCTATAAAATTAAAATCAGAAAAAAACAAACAAACTGAAACTGCATTTTTTGAACCTGCATCGAACTGAGCCTGCATAGCCATGCGACCGCATGGTTTTCTTGCCTTAACACCATGCGATCGCATGGGGTGATCTGACACATCTGATCCTAGTACGCATTTAATACGGTTTAGGGTTTAATTATTATTATTATTATTATTATTATTATTATTATTATTATTATTATTATTATTATTATTATTATTATTATTATTATTATTATTATTATTATTTAACCTAATTAGGGTTATAATTAATTTATTAGGTTTTAAGTTTAGTTTTAATTTATTTTTTATTAATATTAAGTGTTATTATTATTTTTAATTATATAGATTAACATTTTTATAAAATAATAATATAAAAATAATATTTTTATAAAAATTGTATTTTTATAACTTTAAGTTTTATTTTTAACTTTTCTATCTTTTTATTAGTTTAATTCGTAATTTGTATATTTATCGTTCGTAACTAGTTTTAAGTCATAGTTTTTGCCATAGTATTTTATATTTCTAAATTTTTTAGTTATAGTTTTTGCCATAGTATTTTATATTTTTAGGCATTGCCGTAAAATCCTTTAAGTGCTTTTTCTTTAGATTAAGATTTAGGCGCTTTAGAATTTTGCGACGCTGTTTATTTATTTTAGTGCCTAATTAAGTTATTGTTGTTTTCGAAATAGAATTCCATTTAAGTTTTAATACCTTTAGACGCAACGTTTTAGATTTAATATTTAGACTTTTAAATTTTGACGCTTTACTTTCTTATTATTATATTTCGACTTTTTGTTTTTCGACTCTTATTTTTCTGCGTGCTTTTTCTTTTTTATTTCTACGCTCTAGTTTTCTAACATAGAATTTTCTTTATTTTCTTTAAATTTCGACGAAAAATTATTTTAAGCAATTAAATTGATAGACATCCAAAATTTTCTGGTTCGTAGTAATAGTTGGATTTGTTAGTGGCGAGTTGTGGACTTCCAATTTATAGGGTCCTAGCTACCTGCTGCATCTATTGGCTATTCGAAACGTGGGCAAAATCAGAAAAGTCTATTAATTTGATAACTTATATAATTTTTATTTTTATAACTAATAGAATAATTAGTAAATGTACCACATTGTAGCTAAAATTTGGGAATAAGTCTATAATGGAAAATCTTGAGAATATGTTGGAAACTCTTTCTGACATGCGAAATTAATTAAATCAATACTCTCAAACGAGTGTTGATGAAAATTCATTCGGTCAATCTTGGATCACGAATGACGAAACAATAACTGGTTGTGAAATATGTGGAGATTATCACTCAACATGGGAATGTTATTATTACGTTCCTATGGAAAATTATGCACCCATGGAACCTGAATGGAATGATTATGAGGAATACAATTCAAATTGGGATTATTCCCAAGAATATATCTAAACTCAACAACCAGAGAACAAGGAAAATTATGTTACTGAAATTTTTTTAGATTATATGAAAATCAAACTCGAAGAATTTGACGCTCAAAATGAACAAATGAGAGAGTTTGCAAATAGTCAAGCTGAAACTCTATCAGACTACACACCTGTTGATCTGAGGAGTATTGTGCAATAAAATCTCATATCATCGAATTTTGATGAATTCGAGAGCTCCGAAATCACCAATTATCCGGATGATACTTTTTATTCAGTTTTACCAATTTCACAACATATCGACACATTAGCCTCTACTGACGAAATCATCGATCCATCAATGGATGAAGAAGAAGTAAGGGTGACAAATTGGTACTCTTGGGAAAATGATAACGTTGAAAATTTTACCCCCGAGACCAAAGTGGTGAGACTGATAAGGCTAAAAAGGAACATATATTTCATAGCAAAATCCCCCAAGAAAGACAAGATTTTAGTTGCAATTGTTCCATTTTCAAGTAATATTCGTTTATTTTAAATAAGTGCGAAGACAAAAGGCGAAAACGACGAATTGAAGACACAAAGGTCCAAAAAGCTCAAAAGTACAAGATACAATCAAAAAGGTTCAAATTATTGATGAGGAACGTCTAAAAATGACAAGAGTACAAGTTACAAAACGCAAAGTACACGATATAAAATAGTACGCAAGGACGTTCGAAAATCCGGAACCAGGACATGAACCAACTCTCAACGCTCGACGCAACGGTGTAAAAATTACGAGTCAACTATGCACAAGAATAAAATATAATATTTAAATAATTCATAATAAGAATAATATTAAATAATAAAAAGTTGTTAATTGAGCATAGTTCAGGGGTCATAAATGAAAATTCAATTTCTAAATTCGCCTATAAAAGGCTTTGTAATCGTAATGTAAAAACACACCTTTTTCTATCTTTTTCTTATTTATCAATATCAATTATCAATATCTATATTCTATATCTCTATCATAATGTTAACTTAATAAGATATAACAATAATCTTAATTTTAATTTTAAATTATGATAATAATAAGATTTATGATAGAGATCGTTTGAGTGTGTAAGTCGAAATTCTGTCCGTGTAACGCTACGCTATTTTTAATCATTGTAAGTTATGTTCAACCTTTTTACATTAATGTATCGTAACTAAGTTATTATTATGCTTATTTGAGCCGAAGTAATCGTGATGTTGGGCTAAAATATTAAGAAGGGGTTATTGAACTTTGGACCATAATTAAGGTTTGGGCAAAAGACCGACACTTGTGGAAATTGAACTATTGACTATTAATAGATGGGGGGTATTGTCTAATTGAGTGACAACTCATTGGAGTCTGTCGAACCTATCTTCAAATTAATTAACCTAATAATTAATAATGATTATGGTTGTCCTATTTAGTGATGTTCATATGGAATCTGTTATAATCATTTAATTAATCAATTGGGTTGGGTAATTGATTATTCATTCTGATCAAGTGGATGAATTTATATTCATAAACTAATTAAAACAGGGGTGGATTACATACAGTGATAACTGGTGTAATTGTTGACAGAAGTGATAACTGCGTCACAGTTTAAATCCTTAATCAGTTGGAATATTTGACTTCGGGTATAAGGGTAATTTGACGAGGATACTCGCACTTTATTTTTATGACCGATGGACTATTATGGACAAAAACCAGATAGACGTATCAAATAAACCAGGACAAAGGACAATTAACCCATGGTAATAAATTAAAATCAACACGTCAAACATCATGATTACGGAAGTTTAAATAAGCATAATCCTTTTATTTCATATTCTATCGCAATTTTATTTATTGTTATTTTATTTATCGTCATTTATTTATTTTACGCACTTTAATTATTGTCATTTATCTTTACGCTTAAAAATATAAAATCGACAAACCGGTCATTAAACGGTAAAAACCCCCTTTTTATAATAATATTACTACTTATATATATATATATATTTATATAAATATAGTTTTATAAAAATATAGTACGTAATCACTAGCTCCCTGTGGAACGAACCGGACTTACTAAAAACTACACTACTCTACGATTAGGTACACTGCCTATAGTGTTGTAGCAAGGTTTAGGTATATTCCATCCGTAAATTAATAAAACTTGTGTCATATTTTGTAGTATTTCCTAGTAAAAATAATACTATTTCGTACACCCCGCTGCACACATCAAGTTTTTGGCGCCGCTGCCGGGGAGCGCTAAAACGCTATATTTTTAATTATAATAATATTGAAATAAAATATAATAATATAATAATATTGAAATAGAATATAATAATATAATAATATTGAAATAGAATATAATAATATAATAATATTTTAGAATCAAAATTTGATACGTGAAGTTTTAAAAAGTCGTATTTATTAAATACTTCAGGGGTATATTATGTAACTTATAATTAATAATTTCTATCATGTCGCTTTCATGTGAATAGTAAATTAATTAATTTATTTTCATTTACTATTCATGAATAGTAAATGAATTAAAAAAAAAGTTTTGAAAAAAAAAATTATAATTATAAAAAAACTATTAATTTGTAAAAAAAAAATCGTTTTTTTAAAAAAAAAAAAAATCGTTTTTTTTAAGAAAAAAAAATTTCGTTTTTTTTTAAAAAAACATAAAAAAAATAAAAAAAATAAAAAAAAAATTGTAAAAAAAAATCGTTTTTTATAAAAAAAATTTAAAAAAAAAAAAAGTTTTAAAAAACATTTATATAAAAAAAAAATTTTTTTTTTTAAAAAAAAATTTTAAAATCCTTAAAAAACGAAAAAAAAATTAAAAAAAAAGTTTTTTTTTTTTTATTACCTTTACATTTTTAGACTCTAGTTACAATTTTTAGTATTAAGTTTAGTTTTGCCATAGTTATTTTTATTTCTAGAATTTTTAGGTTTGCCGTAAAATCTCTTAAGTGCTTATTCCTTAGACTAAGATTTATGTGCTTTAGAATTTTGCGACGCCGTTTTTCGCGCTACTTTCTTATTTTTATTTTTCGACGCCTATTTTTCGACCTTTTATTTTTCGACCTTTTTCGACGCGCAATCTTTTTCTTTCTTATTTCTCGCTATTCTAGTTTTAGGATAAGATTTTTATTCTACTTCTTATCTAAATTTCTTAAAATTACGAAAATTTATTTTAAGTGGTTAAATTGACAGACATCAAAATTTTTTGGTTCGTAGTAATAGTTGGATTTGTACGTGGACCGGGTTATTGGAGCCAAACAGTACTCAATTATATTGAGACCAAACGAATCCTGCCCCTCTGCTGCATCTTTTGGCTATTCGAAACGTGAGCAAAATCAGAAAAGTCTATTAATTGGATAACTTATTATAATTTTTCTTTCCTTTTTAAAAACTAATAGGATATTCAGTGAATGCACCGAGCAAGACGTTCGCCGCCGGTCATACGTTCACCACCTGTAACTCGATCAAGACATCTAGCAAATACTGTCGCCGTTGATTTTTCTTTAGAATCGTCATCTAGTCGAACAAGAACTCCAACTCAAATTTCCGATAATCCATCTTTTGAACCCGACTTCACAATTAAGAACCCGGAGCATATTCAAGGACAATTCCAAGATCTTGAACCACTAATTATTCCTCCTGAGCCACAAACCATTAAATCAGAATCCTCTAGTGATTCGTATTCAACAAATTCAATTATGGAAGTAACGGAACCTCTAAGTATGGAAGATCGAATGAGAGCCACACGCACGGGCCAAGGTCACGCCATTATTAAGCCAGAAGTTAATGCGCCAGATTATGAAATCAAAGGACAAATTCTACACATGGTAACTAACCAATGCCAATTCAGTGGTGCACCGAATGAAGATCCTAACGAACACCTTCGTACGTTTAAAAGAATTTGTACACTATTCAAAATCCGAGAAGTGGAAGATGAGCAGATCTATCTCATGTTGTTTCCCTGGACTTTAAAGGGAGAAGCCAAAGATTGGTTAGAATCGTTACCTGAAGGGGCGATTGACACATGGGATGTTTTAGTTGAAAAATTTCTTAAACGATTCTTTCCGGCATCCAAAGCCGTGAGACTTCAAGGAGAAATTGTTACGTTCGCACAAAAGCCAAATGAAACATTATATGAGGCGTGGACAAGATTCGGAAGGATGTTGAGAGGATGTCCTCAACACGGTTTAGACACTTACCAAATAGTACAAATATTCTACCAAGGTGTCAACGTTGCTACACGAAAAGACATCGACATAACTGCTGGTGGATCCATTATGAAGAAAACCGCAACTGAAGCTTACAAAATTATTGATAACACAGCATCCCACTCACATGAGTGGCACCAAGAAAAAGATATCTTTCGATCATCTAAAGCGGCTAGAGCTGATTCTAGCCATGACTTTGATTCCGTTTCCGCAAAAATAGATGCTTTCGAAAGACGAATGGAAAAGATGAATAAAGATATTCACGCAATACGAATCAGTTGTGAGCAATGCGGTGGACCACACTTATTGAAAGATTGTCACATTGAACCAACCATGGAACAACGAGAGAATGTTTTCTATATGAACCAAAGGCCGGGAAATAATTATCAAAATAATTATCAACCGCCAAAGCTAAACTTCAATCGAAATCAAAACATTCTTTACAATCCAAAAGGACCCGAAAATAACTGGTATAACCAACAAGGTCCGAATAACCAACCAACTCAAAACAACACTTTCAATCAACAAAGACCTGGCTTGTATAAACAACCACAACAAACCGACGAGAAGAAGTCAAATCTGGAAGAAGTGGTATTTAAGCTAGTTGAATCTCAAACACAATTTATTGAAACTCAAACCCAAACGAATGAGAGGTTTGAGCAGTCATTTAGAACTCAACAAGCTTCCATTTTGAATCTAGAAAAACAAGTAGGTACTCTTGTTAGATTGATGAGTGAAAGGGAACAAGGAAAGCTACCGAGTAATAATGAAGTAAATCCTCGGAAAGAGAATGTTAATATGGTGTCAACAAATTCTGAAAAACCAGCTCCAGAAGATGGGAAGGTTTTAGATGTGAGTAACAATGAAGAAGTTACACCACCACCACCACCCGAGTATGTAAAGCCAGTGGTGGCACCATACAGACCACCCATCCCGTTTCCAAGAAAAGGAGTTGAGTATGAGCAAGTAATAGGTAATAAAGTTTGTGATACCTCTGGAAAGAAGAAGAAGAAGAATAAGAAAGTGCAAGAAACAAAATCCGTAGAAGTAAACCCGGTGAATACAGTTCCACCAAAACCTCCACCTAGAGTAGGTGATCCGGGTGAATTTATTGTTCCTTGTCTACTTAGTGATTGTGTTATGTATGATGCACTAGCAGATTTAGGTGCAAGTGTGAGTGTTATGCCTCTGTCCTTATATAAGAGATTAGGTGTAGGTAAGTTAAGTCCAACGGATATGAGTGTTCGACTCTTTGATCAAATCATTAAACACCCAGTTGGAATTGCTGACAACCTACCCATTCAAGTAGGTAATTTAACCTTTCTAGTCGAATTCATTGTCATTGACATAGAAGAGGACTCAAACATTCCTCTAATTTTAGGTCGACCATTCTTAGCGTCCACCGGGGCGTTATTTGATGTAGGAAATGGAAGAATGACACTTAAAAGTGGTAACAAATCAATCACCTTTATGATTCGAAAGTCTAAATCTCCACCAACTAAAACCGTTGAACCAGTAAAAACGATTGGTAATAACCATGTTGTTTTACCAACTCCAACGGTAGTGCTTAGCAATAATAAAACGCCTAAGTGTGGGGAAAATGAAGTAACACCTAATGATGACTTGATAATAAAGAACCCCGTTGTTGATACGAAATTAAATGACCCCGTTATTAACAGTTCAATGAAGAAACTTTTTAAACGGGCTATCGATGCTAGAAGTAAGGGGAACTTTAAGTTATGTAACCGGTTAGTATCCAATCTGTCGCCTAAAGAAAAGGCGAAACTAGTTGAATTTTGGGATATTACGGAAGAAGCCGGGCACTGGCTTAAAGCAAAAGTCACAGATATGCAAGTTGATTATGGTCCAAGAGAAATTGACGATGAAGTTAATCACAATTTCGACACCACATCTACCTAAGTGTGAGGAGATTCAAATATTCTAAAAAGAAAATGCTGTTTGGAGTTAGTTGTTCTGTTCTCGTGTAGTTCCGAGAATGGAATTCAATTGGTCTTTTCCGCTAGCAGACACTAAAGAACTAGTTTTCTTCCCCCATTCTGAATTTTTTTTGTTTTTTAGGTTTTATATGAAATTAATATGTTTTCTTTTTAAGTTTTGTGTGAATTTAAAAACAAAAATTTACTTTATTTCATTAAGTTGAAAAAAAATGATTTCTAAAATTCGTCGTGAGTTGAAGACTAGGCCGTTGAGCCGAAATTACTTTACCCGAGGGCGGGGCGAAAATTTTTTTCATCATTATTTTTAATTTTATTGATTTAAAGTATGCCAAAAAAAATATATTTGATTTTATAAATTTTTGAACGTGGGGTAATATACCCAACTTTAAAAATATGTATATATGTTCGTATTTTATCATGTAAACAACAGGGTAAAACAACGCACTTTCAAAGACTAACATTAAGTTCAGCAAAAGGTACTGATTTTGACGACAAGATGCAAAACAACAAATGTGATATAATAAATGAAGGAATGAACGATGAGGCGCGCCATCTATCATTCGACGAGCTTTGTAATTACAAACTGGGTATTTTTAATCACTTTTCTACACTAATCACCCTCATGAATTAATAATTATAGTCTGATTTCATGCAAATGAGGGCATTGCATGATCTCAAGTGTGGGGAAGGGTTATAAATTCTCTCGGGTTTATACTTGGCTTATTTTCTAAATATTATGAAAATTTTAAAATTTTTTAACTAAATGAATTCAAAATCATGTTTATACATATTTATGAACGATAAAACTAGGTGTTAATGCCGAAATTATCGTTACCTCGGAAAGGACATAAATTGAGAAACAACCTAAAATGCTTGAATTCATTTAAAATGGAATAAAGGAGAATAAAAAGGCAAAGAAAGAAACTAAGTGTGGGGAGAATGTACCAAGTTATTCAATTAAAAATTATCTATCACATATCTTTATACAAGATTATTGCAGGTACTTTTGTTTTGGACGATACTAATCAGTTTTACCCGGTTTACTGTAATATACTTTAAAGAAAGATGGATCTACACGATGAATCAATTCCATCATTAAAAGGAAGTAAAGTCTTCCGAAAAAGACACGCGCTTCTTGATTTAGGTCAAGAAGTTGTCGTCCAGACCAGCTGTAGGTTGACGAAAAATCTAGAAAAGTCATCTCTAAAATCAGCAGGAAATCCACGGACCTCAGCATCAAACAGGGTCGCCAAGTGGTCAGATTTATCCTAACCATGAGAAGGATTTATCTCGCATAATGGGGGGGCACCGTGCAAATTAGCTTGATAAGACTAATGAATCAGATCCCCAGAAAAGGATAATCTCCTTAAAGATTAAAAATTAGCTTTTAAGACTGATAATACACAATCCTAGAGATTGACCTTAAAGATTGAGAATTCAAACTCATGGAATTCGATGATATCTAAACTCGAGCATGAACGAGAAAATATTTTGATCAAAAATACAAACCGATTTGTTTTCTGAAAAACCATTTTCAATGCGTTCATTACCATTGAACGTAAAATCCTAAGAAATTCACCTGGAATTCATTAGGTCACCTGAATCAAATCGGGTGTCAACCGTAAGAACGGTGGTTACATAGCATGGTCGGAGACAGGACCTTGTGCCAGACCGAAAAATCATAGGATGATCTTTACTATCGCTCCTACCAAGGATAGTTCTAGCATCCGACACGTTAAAAGACCATAATCATCTGCATGTCACGGAACATTGCCTTAACAGTTTCTTGTTCATCGCTTTCCTTTACAACCGGACGGTAGTTTACCGAAAGATAATATACGGAACAAGTAAACTGGATGTGTACTTTCCGATACCGGGATAGCAGTGGATTACACGAACCTAAAAGTTTTAGCCAAAATATTGATCCACAAATATATTTTGCAACACCGATGATGGATCAAATCAGAAAACTTGTCTAGGGTAAAATCTAGCTTGAATTTTCAAAAGATCAAATGTTTTCATAAAGATCCAATTTCCTTAAAGGATCTAAATTTTTATAGTCATGTGGGACTGTAAACCGCCTTTCAAATGTGCACTTTGCTTTGGAAACCGAAAGTAAATCGGCTATTTGATTGCAAGTGTCGTTGTCCTAAACCCAAGGCAACTGTGGATGACACACCCACCTTTAACCATATCGTTACTATCATTGTTTATACCGCTCTATCAAAATCACTGATGTACAAAGTGTGAAGAATAAAGAAGTGATTCGTGTGATGTATTATATTATTTCAAGACTGTATTGCTTGAGGACAAGCAACGCTCAAGTGTGGGGATATTGATAAGGCTAAAAAGGAACATATATTTCATAGCAAAATCCCCCAAGAAAGACAAGATTTTAGTTGCAATTGTTCCATTTTCAAGTAATATTCGTTTATTTTAAATAAGTGCGAAGACAAAAGGCGAAAACGACGAATTGAAGACACAAAGGTCCAAAAAGCTCAAAAGTACAAGATACAATCAAAAAGGTTCAAATTATTGATGAGGAACGTCTAAAAATGACAAGAGTACAAGTTACAAAATGCAAAGTACACGATATAAAATAGTACGCAAGGACGTTCGAAAATCCGGAACCAGGACATGAACCAACTCTCAACGCTCGACGCAACGGTGTAAAAATTACGAGTCAACTATGCACAAGAATAAAATATAATATTTAAATAATTCATAATAAGAATAATATTAAATAATAAAAAGTTGTTAATTGAGCATAGTTCAGGGGTCATAAGTGAAAATTCAATTTCTAAATTCGCCTATAAAAGGCTTTGTAATCGTAATGTAAAAACACACCTTTTTCTATCTTTTTCTTATTTATCAATATCAATTATCAATATCTATATTCTATATCTCTATCATAATGTTAACTTAATAAGATATAACAATAATCTTAATTTTAATTTTAAATTATGATAATAATAAGATTTATGATAGAGATCGTTTGAGTGTGTAAGTCGAAATTCTGTCCGTGTAACGCTACGCTATTTTTAATCATTGTAAGTTATGTTCAACCTTTTTACATTAATGTATCGTAACTAAGTTATTATTATGCTTATTTGAGCCGAAGTAATCGTGATGTTGGGCTAAAATATTAAGAAGGGGTTATTGAACTTTGGACCATAATTAAGGTTTGGGCAAAAGACCGACACTTGTGGAAATTGAACTATTGACTATTAATAGATGGGGGGTATTGTCTAATTGAGTGACAACTCATTGGAGTCTGTCGAACCTATCTTCAAATTAATTAACCTAATAATTAATAATGATTATGGTTGTCCTATTTAGTGATGTTCATATGGAATCTGTTATAATCATTTAATTAATCAATTGGGTTGGGTAATTGATTATTCATTCTGATCAAGTGGATGAATTAATATTCATAAACTAATTAAAACAGGGGTGGATTACATACAGTGATAACTGGTGTAATTGTTGACAGAAGTGATAACTGCGTCACAGTTTAAATCCTTAATCAGTTGGAATATTTGACTTCGGGTATAAGGGTAATTTGACGAGGATACTCGCACTTTATTTTTATGACCGATGGACTATTATGGACAAAAACCAGATAGACGTATCAAATAAACCAGGACAAAGGACAATTAACCCATGGTAATAAATTAAAATCAACACGTCAAACATCATGATTACGGAAGTTTAAATAAGCATAATTCTTTTATTTCATATTCTATCGCAATTTTATTTATTGTTATTTTATTTATCGTCATTTATTTATTTTACACACTTTAATTATTGTCATTTATCTTTACGCTTAAAAATATAAAATCGACAAACCGGTCATTAAACGGTAAAAACCCCCCTTTTATAATAATATTACTACTTATATATATATATATATATATATATATATATATATATATATATATATATATATATATATATATATATATATATATATATATATTTATATAAATATAGTTTTATAAAAATATAGTACGTAATCACTAGCTCCCTGTGGAACGAACCGGACTTACTAAAAACTACACTACTCTACGATTAGGTACACTGCCTATAGTGTTGTAGCAAGGTTTAGGTATATCCCATCCGTAAATTAATAAAACTTGTGTCATATTTTGTAGTATTTCCTAGTAAAAATAATACTATTTCGTACACCCCGCTGCACACATCAGAGACCGATAAGGACCGTTAATGAAGAAGAATTTGCTTCGATCCCGAAATTCACAATTCCACAACCTTCCAACCCAATATTCTCAATAAACGAGTCATCTACCGAAGATGAACTACGAACTGTAATAGATAATGACACCTCGAATTTTACCCAATTGGGTAATAGAGGTGAAAACTTTGATCCCGAGAATGAACGGAAGGAAATTTTAGGAATTGTCCACCCTATAGAAATATGTAGGTCGGTGTATAACGATCCATTTGACCAAGAACCAGAAAAGAGACATATCCATTTACTAAAAGCTACACTTAAAAAAGAATTAAATAGTGGCGATCGGGTGGGTCTAAACTTTAAACCCATTGATATTTTCTACACCACCCAAGATGTAAATAACTGGCTCACTATTTTAATTCATGGAACTTATTCTACCGATTTCACATGTCGTCAGCTAAGTGTGGGGAAGTCTAACCCCACTTAACGTTAAATTCGGGGTTCGGGTTAGTGTATAACTCGTTAATGAACATGCATGATAAATTAGGGTAAAATACGCATTTTCAAAGATTAACAAACAGTTCAGAAAAGCAACCATTTTTGAAGAAAAACATGTGTGATAAAATAACGAAAGTAATGAATTATGAGACACCATCTATCATTCGACGAGCTTTGTAATCACAAACTAGGTATTTTTAATCTCTTTTCTACACTAATCACCCTCATGAATTTATAATTATAGTCTGATTTCATGCAAATAAGGGCATTGCATGATCTCAAGTGTGGGGAAGGGTTATAGATTCTCTCGGGTTTACACTTGGTTTAATTGCCAAATTTTGTGAAAATTTGAAAAAATTTCAACTAAATGAATTCAAAATCATGTTTATACATATTTATGAATGATAAAACTAGGTTATAATATCGAAATTATCGTTACCTCGGAAAGGACATAAATTGAGAAACAACTTAAAATGCTTGAAATCATTTAAAATGGAAAAAAGGATAATAAAAAGGCAAAGAAAGAAATAAATAAAAGCTAAGTGTGGGAAGAAGATACCAAGTTATCTTTAAAACATATATCACATATTTTTGTACAAGATTATTGCAGGTACTTTTTGCTTTTGACTAAACTAATTAGTTTTATCCGATTTACTGTAATATATTTGAAAGAAAGATGGATCTACATGATGAATCAATTCCATCATTAAAAGGAAGTAAAGTCTTCCAGAAAAGACACGCGCTTCTTGATTTAGGTCAATAAGTTGTCGTCTAGACCAGCTGTAGGTTGACGAAAAATCTAGAAAAGTCATCTCTAAAATCAGCAGGAAATCCACGGACGTAAGCATCAAACAAGGTCGCCAAGTGGTCAGAGGCCAAGTGGTCAAACTTATCCTAACTATGAGAGGATCTGTCTCGTAAAATGGGGAGGGGGCCGTGCAAATTAGCTTGATAAGACTAATGAATCAGACCCCCAGGAAGGATAATCTCCTGAAAGATTAAAAATCAGCATTTAAGCCTGATATTACTCAATCCTTGAGATTGACCTTAAAGATTGAGAATTACAAACTCATGGAAATCGGTGATATCTAAGCTAGAGCTTGAACGAGAAAATATTTTGATCAAATTAAAACCGATTTGTTTTCTGAAAACCTATTTTCAATGCGTTCATTACCATTGAACGTAAAATCCGGAGAATTCACCTAGAATTCATTAGGTCAGCTGAACCAAATCGGGTGTCAACCGTAAGAACTTTGGTTGCATAGCATGGTCAAAGACAGGACCTTGTACCAGACCGAAAAATTATAAGGTGATCTTTACTATTTCTCCTACAAAGGATAGTAATTGCATCTGACACATTGTGGACCATGAACATTTACATGTCATTAGACATTGCCTTAACAATTGCTTGTTCAACGCTTTCCTTTACAACCGGACGGTAGTTTACCGAAAGGTAATATACGGAGCAAGTATACTGGACGTGTTGCTTTCCTAATACAAGGTTAGCAAGTGGGTAACACAAAACCGTAAGTTTTGAACTAAAATTTTCAAATCTGAAACCCACAAAACCCACAAAAATATTTTGCAAACACCGGTGAAGGGTTATTCCGGAAAACTTGTCTAGGGTAAAATCTAGCTTAAATTTTCAAAAGATCAAATATTTTCATAAAGATCCAATTTCTTTAAGGATATAAATTTTCACAGTCATGTGGGACTTTAAACCGCCTTTCAAATGTGAACTTTGCTTTGGAAACTGAAAGTAAATCGGCTATTTGATTGCAAGTGTCGTTGACCTGAACCCGAGGCAACTGTGGATGGCACACCCACCTTTAACCATGGTTCTATCGTTACTATCATTGTTCATACCGCCATATCAAAATCACTGATGTATAAAGTGTGAGAATAAAAAAGTGATTCGAGTGAAGTGTAATTTAATTTCAAGTTCTGTATTGCTTGAGGACAAGCAACATTCAAGTGTGGGGATATTTGATAGTGCTCCAAATGAACATATATTTAAGCGTAATATCCATCCAATATGTAAAGCTTTTAGTTACTATTGTTCTATTATTATGTAATAATCGTTTAAATAAATAAGTGCGAAGACAAAAGAAGAAAACGACGATCTGAAGACGCAAATGACCAAAAAGCTCAAATGTACAAGATACAATATAAGTGGTTCAAATTATTGATGAGAAACGTCTAAAAATTACAAGAGTACAAGTTGCGGAACGCAAAATACAAGATATCTAAGCGTACAAAAGGACGTTCGAAAATCTGGAACCGGGACATAAGCCGAGCATCAACGCGCGAGTCAACGGACTTCAAATTAGAAGTCTACTATGCATAAGAATATAGGATATATATAATTATATAAAAATATATATATTATATTATATATTAAATAAATCGCAGCAGCCCACGTTTTAAACTCAATTGGTGCTGGACAGGCTGGCCATGCGATCGCATGGCCAGGAAGAGTTGAATCCATGCGATCGCATGGCTTCAAGAATGTGTCCAGGTCTATAAATTGCAACGAATTCGGCCTGATTACAGACACCATCATTCACTCTCCCTATGTAATATATATATATATATATATATATATATATATATATATATATATATATATATATATATATATATATATATATATATATATATATATATATATATATATATATATATATAGTTTAGTTTTATATTAGTTAGTTTGAGTAATGTAAATGTTATTTTACGGGTTTGGAAGTCGAAGTTCTGTCCGTGTAACACTACGCGATAATTAATCATTGTAAGTTAAGTTCTCCCTTTTCAATTATGTCTCGTAACTAAGTTATTATTATGCTTATTTGAGCCGAAGTAATCATGATGTTGGACTAAATATTAAGACTGGGTTAATGGGCTTTGGACCATAATTGGGGTTTGAACAAAAGACCGACACTTGTGGAAATTGGACTATGGGATATTAATTGGCTTTATATTTGATTAACTAAATGATATCTTGTTAATTTAATATAGAGATTTATAATTTGACGTATTTATATATAACCACATACGCTTGACTGGGTACGGTGAGCGGGATATTTATAAATACAAATAATTGTTCATTTGACCAGACACGGGGATGGATTAATAGTCAATGGACTTATTAAAACAGGGGTGGATTACATTCAAGGGAAATTGGTGTAATTGTTAATAAAGTATTAAAACCTTGGGTTACACGCAGTCGATAACCTCGTGTAATCATTAACAATGTATTAAACCTTATTACAGTTTAAGTCCCCAATTAGTTGGAATATTTGACTTCGGGTATAAGGTTAATTTGGCGAAGACCCTCACACTTTATAATTATGACCGATGGACTATTATGGACAAAACCAGATGGACATATCAAATAATCCATGACAAAGAACAATTAACCCAGGGTAATAAATCAAAATCAAAACGTCAAACGTCATGAGTACGGAAGTTTAAATAAGTATAATATATTTTATTTCATATTTCCTCGTACTTTTATTTATTGTTATTTTAATTATTTTTATTTATTTTATCGTTAGTTAAATATCGTCATTTACTTTACGCTTCGCTTATAATATAAAATCGAAAAACCAGTCATTAAACGGTAAAACCCCCCTTTTATAATAATAATAATTGTAATATATATATATATATATATATATATATATATATATATATATATATATATATATATATATATATATATATATATATATATATATATATATATCCCCATCATTCCGGGATCCTCCTTCGGACATGATATAAATTTCAAAGTACTAAAGCATCCGGTACTTTGGATGGGGCTTGTTGGGCCCGATAGATCTATCTTTAGGATTCGCGTCAATTAGGGTGTCTGTTCCCTAATTCTTAGATTACCAGACTTAATAAAAAGGGGCATATTTGATTTCGATAATTCAACCATAGAATGTAGTTTCACGTACTTGTGTCTATTTTGTAAATCATTTATAAAACCTGCATGTATTCTCATCCCAAAAATATTAGATTTTAAAAGTGGGACTATAACTCACGCATATAAAGGGGGGTTTTACCGTTTAATGACTGGTTTTTCGATTTTATATTATAAGCGAAGCGTAAAGTAAATGACGATATTTAACTAACGATAAAATAAATAAAAATAATTAAAATAACAATAAATAAAAGTACTAGGAAATATGAAATAAAATATATTATACTTATTTAAACTTCCGTACTCATGACGTTTGACGTTTTGATTTTGATTTATTACCCTGGGTTAATTGTTCTTTGTCATGGATTATTTGATATGTCCATCTGGTTTTGTCCATAATAGTCCATCGGTCATAATTATAAAGTGTGAGGGTCTTCGCCAAATTAACCTTATACCCGAAGTCAAATATTCCAACTAATTGGGGACTTAAACTGTAATAAGGTTTAATACATTGTTAATGATTACACGAGGTTATCGACTGCGTGTAACCCAAGGTTTTAATACTTTATTAACAATTACACCAATTTCCCTTGAATGTAATCCACCCCTGTTTTAATAAGTCCATTGACTATTAATCCATCCCCGTGTCTGGTCAAATGAACAATTATTCGTATTTATAAATATCCCGCTCACCGTACCCAGTCAAGCGTATGTGGTTATATATAAATACGTCAAATTATAAATCTCTATATTAAATTAACAAGATATCATTTAGTTAATCAAATATAAAGCCAATTAATAGCCCATAGTCCAATTTCCACAAGTGTCGGTCTTTTGTTCAAACCCCAATTATGGTCCAAAGCCCAATAACCCAGTCTTAATATTTAGTCCAACATCATGATTACTTCGGCTCAAATAAGCATAATAATAACTTAGTTACGAGACATAATTGAAAAGGGAGAACTTAACTTACAATGATTAATTATCGCGTAGTGTTACACGGACAGAACTTCGACTTCCAAACCCGTAAAATAACATTTACATTACTCAAACTAACTAATATAAAACTAAACTATATATATATATATATATATATATATATATATATATATATATATATATATATATATATATATATATTTTGTACAAATATAGTTATATAAAAATATAGTGTAAAATAAGCCGTATCCCTGTGGAACGAACCGGACTTACTAAAAACTATACTACTCTACGATTAGGTACACTGCCTATAGTGTTGTAGCAAGGTTTAGGTATATCCCATCTGTAAATAAATAAATAAAACTTGTGTAACTTGTATCATATTTCGTCGTATTTCGTAATAAAATATATAGTATTTCGTACCCCTTCGCTTTAACATCAAGGATCCCAGCGAAGAAATAGAGGAAGAGGAGGAATCTGAAGAGGAAGAGGAAATGGAAGACGTAAAAGAAACTCCGACAATACCCTCTCTAAGCACTAAGCGTCATGAAGAATTAATGAGGAGTGAGACGCAAGATCACAGTTTAATCATTCATTTCAAGAAGAAGACTGACAAGGTTGAGGTTAAAGATATAGAAATTGACCCTGCAAGTATCAAAGTGGAGAATCAGAATACTGAAGAAACCTGTTCATCAGACGAATCCTCTGAAGAACACTATACTGCTGATGACGAGGAAGAGCAACATGAAGACATTCTGGATAATTCACACTCTGTAACCGAACCAGATCTAGGGGAGCTGGACTCTTCTTCAGATCGGATTCCGGTCATATCTACACACGCAGACATGATAACCTTCATCAATGATATCGATGAATTTGAAGATATTCTCAAAACCATCCGTAAATCAACAATTGATTTCACGCTACGCTTAACGGAACGAATTATGGCTATCCGAGAAGAATACAACCTCTATCTCCAAATAGAAAATAATGATGTTGAAATCCTAGAAGAACGCATTCAAGACTTTATCAACACTCTTCACGATCATATCTACCAAGAAAAAAGGCAACGAGAGCACAATTCAGTGGTTCGCACTATTCTAGAGACAAGATTCCGTCGAGATCAGAAGATCATTTACTCCAAGGTTTACAATGCCTTAGCCGGATCTGCACTTCCGTTCTCAGCAAACCAACGAGCACTACTGACTCTCATCCGAAAGCACATGGATCTTTCCACCGGATGCCAGACTTATCACAGTGATTTGCAAATGATCGAGGATATTCACATCTTTTTCGCTCTCTTAGAAAGAGATAATTTCGAAAGCACACCAGACAGGCTAGTGATTTACGTAACTATTGATCACCATGTTGATCTGATTATCAAAGAGTTACGAGATGCAGTTACAGAGGAAGTAAGGCGCAACAATCCGTTCTCTCATCTTAAACCAGATCGAGTCAACATCGCAACCTACGCTACGAAGAAGATATCACGTATCTTCCACGAATCCACAGATCCAAGTTTCACATTCAAAGCCAGATGTCGAGAGATATACTCAAAGACGGTGACGTTGATGCTTGGGTCAGTATTTCTGTTCACTTCTTTTCAGCTTCACCTTTTGACTAATCTTTGCAAAGCTACAGACTCTTACTGTGGAGATCACCATTTCGATGATTTCAAGATACTAAAGATACAGTTTCTAACATTGTTTGAAGACCTCTGAAATGAGCATCCCATCAGAGAAATAATCACCACCAGCACTGCTTCTATGATTGACATTCATGGGTCAACCAGCAGAGCCGTGGATCATATTCTCATCGGAGTTCAAGTTTTATCACGAGCCGAAACTGCGCACTACTTATCTTTTAGAAGATCTTCAAGAGAAGTACCGGATCTTCTACCACTATTGGTCTGACACTTTCTCAGGATCTACCCACCAAGACTTACATTCCCTCGAGAAGACCAAGATTACAACCATCAGCGAGGAATGTTTGCTTTCTAAATCATCACAACGGTCGAGCCAACGACCTTAAACAAAAGCACTTCTCGGGAGGCAACTCGTGCAATAAAGTAGAGTAGAAGAATAAAGGATGACAAATGAGACGATCAATAAATGACCCAAGGATTGAAAGCCAGCCAGTATCATCACAAGAAACATCTGCTAGGGTACTTCTTTCTTTCTGCTACTAGCTCAAAATTTAAATTATGTCACATCCTAGCTTATCACTAAGTGTGGGATTCCAACCCAATTAAACACTAGACAAATACTCCCAAATCTTCAACAAAAACTCCTAAGTGTGGGATACACTAGGAACATTGAGGACAATGTTCGTCTAAGTGTGAGATGTTAGTATAATCTTTTTATGCTGTATTAAAATAACCCATTACGAAGATCCCAAATTCTTAAGCCAAATTTCAAAATTTTTAACAAGAGAAAACATCTCCGAAAAAGTATTTTTGAAAACCTGAAACATTTGCAAATAAAAGTAAGGCTTAAGCTGGATGGAAATCTTGTTAGGTTGAACCAAATCTCTAATAGAGCATTGCATGACTAAGGCATTATTGACCTAAATTGATTATGGTTAGGAACCCAAATAAGACCAGCATTCATCTTTAATGCTTCACTATTTTCCGTTGAGAGTACCGATGTTTGTGCTCGGAATCAGAACTTGCTTTAGATCTACATTTCCAAAGCAGCGAAACATGATTCGGTTATAATTAGAAGAGCTAGCCATTTGTCAAAAATAAGCCTTTCGCACTTCCACTACTTCTACTTCACTTCACCACCACACTCACATCATCTTTACTGTCACCCGAAAATCTAGAAAATGAGATTCCTTCCGAAAATCTGATGTTATAAACCTCTCAAGTATCATGGCAAAGGTCTTGAAAAAGTTTACCGGCAAAAAGTTTCTCAAGATGAAATCTCCAAAAAAAAATTAATAAATAACATAAAATAAAATAAAATAAATTTCTCAAAGATCTAAAAAAAGGAGCAGAACTTATAAAAGAGAAACGTCGAATAAAAACTTGACCGAAAATGATTATCTAATAAAGAAAAGTTCAAAAGTGCTTCTCAAACTTTCAGCACTCCTATCTATCCGAATAAAAGTATGCAAAAGGACTATATCACTCTTTTCTCATCCCTAAAAAACAAATTCACTACCACTCCAAACATCCCTATTCATCATTGACAAATGACCTAGAAGCTAATATTACTACCGTTCTCACATTAGTAGCAAGGATTCGAGTCTTTATCAAGCCTATGACGATGGGTGCAACATGACTGTCTATGAGTGAATTCATTTCTTAGATCTATAGGGACCCCCAAACACTTGTGTGATTTGAGTGACCCGTGAATGCTAGCCTATGTCATGTAACCTCCTTGCATGCTTGCAGAGATAGTTTCAATCGTAACGTAGATAACTCACCTTATCTTTCGCTCTTATAATAAAAGGCAAACCGCTTAGGCTATTAGAAAAGAAACTTCGAAAAGATTTCTTAAGGTAAAATGAGAGTTTGCTTGAGGAAAAGTAAAGTCTAAGTGTGGGATATTTGATATCAGCTAAAAAGTCACGTTTTCACCCCGGTATTAAGGCCCAAAAACAAGAAAGATTCGAACTTTATCAGAAAAATACCCACTTCATCAGTTATAATTAAAGAACAAGTAATTACGAAGATGGTGCAAAAAGAATCATGAGAATCGGAGCTAAAACGAAGATTCTAGAGTGAAAACGGTGAAAAACAAGAAATCAAGTTACGATCCAGGGAATCAGCAAGCCAAACTGTAGTGACCCGAACTTTTCCATGTTTATATATATTAATTGAGATTGATATTTACATGATTAAATGTTTCCAACATGTTAAGCAATCAAACTTGTTAAGACTTGATTAATTGAAATATGTTTCATATAGACAATTGACCACCCAAGTTGACCGGTGATTCACGAACGTTAAAACTTGTAAAAACTATATGATGACATATATATGGATATATATATAGTTAACATGATACTATGATAAGTAAACATATCATTAAGTATATTAACAATGAACTACATATGTAAAAACAAGACTACTAACTTAATGATTTTTAAACGAGACATATATGTAACAATTATCGTTGTAAAGACATTTAATGTATATATATCATATTAAGAGATATTCATACATGATAATATCATGATAATATAATAATTTAAAATCTCATTTGATATTATAAACATTGGGTTAACAACATTTAACAAGATCGTTAACCTAAAGGTTTCAAAACAACACTTACATGTAACGACTAACGATGACTTAACGACTCAGTTAAAATGTATATACATGTAGTGTTTTAATATGTATTTATATACTTTTGAAAGACTTCAATACACTTATCAAAATACTTCTACTTAACAAAAATGCTTACAATTACATCCTCGTTCAGTTTCATCAACAATTCTACTCGTATGCACCCGTATTCGTACTCGTACAATACACAGCTTTTAGATGTATGTACTATTGGTATATTGTGACGATCCGGAAATTTCCGACCAAATTTAAACTTTATCTTTATATTATTCCGACACGATAAGCAAATTTTGTTAAGTTAAATCTCAAGAAAATTTAAATTGTGTTCATACATTCAAACCTCGACCAAATTCAGACGATTCACGAACCGTTATATATAAATAAATATGTATATATATGTGTGTATATATATATATATATATATATATATATATATTATAACTTAAAAATATTAATAAAGTATTAAACGTATAATACTTTACATGAATGTATTTGTTTCAATATGTTTATCGATGGAATTAGAAGATAATATCAAATGATTGATTTATCAGATACATTGTGATATGATTACGGGTCTATGTTATAAGGTCCACTGTGATTTAAGAAATCTATTCTTTTTGACGACATTCGGAAAATGGTAAAGTGATTTATAAGTAAGAACGTGGAGTGTAAATAACTTAGATGTTGGATATCGATAAGTTAAGTAACTCGACATTTTTCATTAAGATTATTTCATACGTTTATTTAACCTTTGAACTTTATCGCATGCTTCACCAACAGACTGTAATTCAAAAACTTGAAACATATTATGAAAATATATGATTTTACTTTTCTAAAACGTTTTATGATATAACGATTTCCATTATTTTAACATTTAAACAAAATGCTTCTTAAATATATTTAGTTTTGGAAAACAAAATTATCATATTTATTTGATTTAGTTTCAAACGTACAAAAACGTTTTCAGTTTAAAAAGAACTTTATTATTAAAACGTATATAACTTTTATAAATATCTAGAACCACTTCTAACAACTCATTACTTAACTAGTATGATAAAGATAACGATATTTATATTTTATTTTATTAAATATATATAACAATTTAAATTAATATTATATATATTTATACGCGTATTATACGTACATAGTTTTATACTTTTACTATACTTAAACTTTACCTTTGCTATATTTTTACTTTACCTTAACTTTAATAATTCATACTTTAATAATTCACTTTAATAATTCATACTTTAATAATTCACTTTAATAATTCATACTTTAATAATTCACTTTAATAATTCATACTTTAATAATTCACTTTAATAATTCATACTTTAATAATTCACTTTAATAATTCATACTTTAATAATTCACTTTAATAATTCATACTTTAATAATTCACTTTAATAATTCATACTTTAATAATTCACTTTAATAATTCAAAAATCTATTATAAATAGAATTCAATAGGTTTCATTATTTGATAGAAACTTGAAAATATTTTCTCTAAACTCTCTCAATCGATTTACATATATATATATTTACTCCGTATTATTTCAAGATATTATCAGTATACATAAAATATTACGACTGAGTGTTGTCCGAGTTATTTCGAAATTGTTTTTCGAGCGGGACAGAGCTAAGGAAATTATGGGTTAAAACTATGGAGGTTATGGGTATGGTTCGGGAGTATTGCTCGTGAGTCAAACTAGTGTTTATCATCTCCGTTGCGTCTACGTACTTTTCCTGCAATATTGATACGTTCGTGAATCTAAGGCCAACATTGCACTTGATCAATGACGTCATATGTATTTTTACTACAAAATACAGTATTGTGAGTTTCATTTGCTCCCTTTTATATATATTTTTGGGACTGAGAATACATGCGCTGTTTTTATAAATGTTTTACGAAATAGGCACAAGTACTAAAACTAATTCTACGTGGGTTTAAACCAGAAATATACCCTTAGCTTGGTAACATTAAACTACTTGTCTATGTACGGTAGGCGCGAATCCTAAAGATAGATCTATTGGGCCTGACAAACCCCATCTTGACTATTGGATGCTTTAGTACTTCGAGGTTATTTTAAACACACCTGATATAGTGTACTTCAGAGGGTAAAACATGAACGTTAAGGCTTGTTACCGGGTGCCTACAACTTATAGAATACTTTTATACACTTGCGAGTGTACATATATTTATAAACGGAAATCTTGTGGTCTATTAATATATTGAAATGATTATTATGATAAACCTATGAACTCACCAACCTTTTGGTTGACACTTTAAAGCATGTTTATTCTCAGGTATTAAAGAAATCTTCCGCTGTGCATTAGCTCATTTTAAGGATATTACTTGGAGTCATTCATGGCATATTTTGAAAGACGTTGCATTCGAGTCATTGAGTTCATCAAGATTATTATTATGTCAATTATAGTTGGATGTATTATGAAATGGTGTGCATTCCGTCAACTTTCGTTGTAAAGAAAGTTTATCTTTTAAAAACGAATGCAATGTTTGTAAAATGTATCATATAGAGGTCAAAATACCTCGCGATGTAATCAACTATTGTGAATCGTTTATAATGTATATGAACGGGTCCTTTCAGTTGGTATCAGAGCGGTGGTCTTAGCGAACCAGGTCTGCATTAGTGTGTCTAACTGATAGTCATTAGGATGCATTAGTGAGTCTGGACTTCGACCGTGTCTGCATGTCAAAAGTTTCGCTTATCATTTTTGTCGGAAATCATCTGCTTATCATCTTTAGGAAATTACATGCTCATTATTCTTAGTCTAGACACCTTTTACTGCATTGATTGCATGAATAAGTGTATAGACAAAATTCATATCTTAGCGTATCTGTTACTGTAGACCTTGCCTGATATCTCTCGTAAATTTCTCCGTAATTTAAGGAATCCTGGTACTATATATATATCTATGCACATTATGCATTGAGAATACCATCCAACTATCAATTTCTGTCACTAAACTCTTCATACCAAAAATCTTTTCTGTGATCGCTTAAGATGGCCTCTACAAATCGACCAAGTTCCTCTGACTCCGAAGACAGCGTGACAGGAGCACACCAACCAATCAACTATCGTGATTACTGGAGAAAATGGGGGTGGGTTCGCGACATACTCACCCTATGGAGAAGGGAAGAAGGTACTCCATATCATGAACCAAATCTACCACCTAACCTTGGAGTACTTGACCCGCTAACCGGCGAACCCGTTCGCAACACCGTTTATACCCTTTTTGCAAGAATTTTTTTTGTCTTTAGACTACGATTAACGGAACTAGAGAAGATATCCGACCTTTACCTCACACCGATAACCAACCAGGGTTAGTAGAAGAAGTTAAAGAACTCGGATCTCGAGTGTTAACTTTAGAGAGCACGGTACACAATTTGCAAGCACCTGCAGTATCACCAACACCAGTAACATCACCAGCCTCAGCACCAACAGCACTAGTACCACCAACAACAACATCCGCGTCACCAGCTTCGACATCTCATTCTGTACCTCGAGTATAATCATCGTTCTACATGACGTTCTACATCATTTATTTTCATTCGACATAGCGATTATGTAATCTCTAATGTTTTAGAGATTATATATTCTTGTTCTAACAGTAAATCAAATGAGTTTAATATCATATTGACTCATTAAATCCATGATTACATCCAAAGAAAATATATAGGTATATATATTTTTTTTCATAAAGATTGTAATTAAAAATTCTTTCGTACAAACTGTTAATGGTGAAAATATTTTAATGGGTAGGTAATACTTGAGGAATATTTAGATTTCACATTAATAAGTTACATTGTACATTCTTCGAATCTGATTCAACAGTCATCTACTATCCTACTTACAACCACCGATATACGTATCTGTTCACCGCAGAATAATCATTTTCATCCAATTTTATATTTGGATTTTGACCTATCAGAATCCAACAAGTGGCATAATGAAGAAAACATTGGACAAAATAAAATTTGTTAGAAACAAATAAATTAACTATGAGAAATTTTGTTAAGAATCCACGCTAACTGTTCCTAGCTAACTGATTACATTTTATTTATCGCAATTTATTTATCGCATTTTATATTTTTGCAATTTTATTTATCATCATTTAATTTCTGTTATTTAGTTTTACGTACTTTAAATATCGAGACACGTATACAAGGTTTTGACCTATCATATCGACGCATATATATATATATATATATATATATATATATATATATATATATATATATATATATATATATATATATATATATATATATATATATTATTTGGAATAACCATAGACACTCTATATGCAGTAATGCTGGAGTTAGCTATACAGGGTTGAGGTTGATTCTACAATAATATATATACTTTGAGTTGTGATCGAGTCTGAGACATGTATACGGGTCACGATACGTATTAATTAATTCTAATATTATATATTAAACTATATATGAATTATTGGACTGTTAATTGTGGACTATCGACTGTGGACTAATAACATTGGACAATTAAAATGAATTAAAATATTGAATATAACATATGAAACTAAACAATTCTTCAAGTTTGCCACTTGATTTCATCCTAAACTTCATTTGTATCTTGACGATTACAATCTGCATTCAAATCTTTCATGATTCTTGAAAACACCTCAATCGAGAGGATAAACCAACCGCACTTCATCTACGGAAGAAAAGATCGATGCATATAGTTATGCACCTGAAAACACTCGAAACCTGAGTAAACGTTTAACACGTATATGTGCTAGCTCCCTGGGCGTTGTTATTACCGAAAATCACTTTGTAATTCCTTTTCAAAGTAGCAAATTTTTTCACAGCTCCAGCAAATCAACTTCAACTTTTCGTTCGAAACAACCATATCGTAATTTTGATATATATGCGTGCTCTTTATTGTTACCGGGGAACCTTTTATATTCAACCATATTACCATCAACGTTTAATCATCTAAAAACATAATTCTCTTGAAACCACCTCGGATTAATAACCTATGACCCAGATATGGTAGCATTAAATGCAGAGGAAACAGCAAAATCGTAGATGGTCTAAACGGCCAAAAGTTTGATAATAAAGAATGGAATATTGGGAACGCTCGATAGAAAATTTGGTACTGAAAACTAGATTGAGCTAACCATGAAGGAGACCAAGGACAAATACAGGGACCAAACCCTATATTCAAAGAATCCAGGTAATTCTGGATCCGATGAAATCTTTAGAGAATATCCTGGTTCGAAGTCATGTTAAAATCTTGCGGAAAATCTTTCTTCATCAACCTTCGATCTTAGAAATTCCAAAAATATCATCATAAATATCTTCGATATTTTTGAGGATATTTTCATAAGTATTCTTGTCCGAAATCATTTATCTCTTCGCGATATCAGTGTTATATCATAAAGGAAACTGTTTAGTTTCTAAAATCTGAAATCTTCGAGTTTGAAGTATGAATGTTTTCGAAGTAGTGTTGGGAACTGAAGCATGAGTTAGTATAATATAATGACACTTGATCAACGTGATTATATTAAAGTAAGTCATGCTGAGTTTCTAATGAAACATGATGATTCACAGACCATAACGTCATCATGTGCCATGTTACGCGACTCTTACATTCTATCTAATCTCTAAACATATCAAGAACATAATTTCTTGATAATTCTGTCTTTTCTCTTGAATTCTGGTAATTTAACCAATCAAGATCGTGTTATTATTATTTCTTCCTTAGAACATTCGTCATGTTCATTCGAAACTCCATACTTACGAATTCTGAACCATTATTCGCTGACTTAAAGTCGAGAAGAGAAAACAAAAGGATGGAACTCCAAAATATAAAGGAAATAAAGAGGGTGGATTTATAATGAAATATCCGACAGAGCAATCAAAACAGATTATCGCATTTAACCAAAGAAGATCCTATTCCTTAATCTCCGAAGAATCAAATTTTATTCAGATTTTAAAGATTTCTTTAAATCCCTTGAATTCCAGAAATCCACCGTGACTACATTAAAAGTTAAATTTCTATCTCAAACTGTTGTGACAGCTACCCTCGTACGCTTCACATAATCGAATCATTTTATCTACATTACTTAGTAATGATGAAACTCTATTTATCAACTCATATTCGTCATGAAAACAGTTTTATGGTTAACCATGACGACCTTACTCAAATTTCGGGACGAAATTTCTTTAACGGGTAGGTACTGTGACGATCCGGAAATTTCCGACCAAATTTAAACTTTATCTTTATATTATTCCGACACGATAAGCAAATTTTGTTAAGTTAAATCTCAAGAAAATTTAAATTGTGTTCATACATTCAAACCTCGACCAAATTCAGACGATTCACGAACCGTTATATATAAATAAATATGTATATATATGTGTATATATATATATATATATATATTATAACTTAAAAATATTAATAAAGTATTAAACGTATAATACTTTACATGAATGTATTTGTTTCAATATGTTTATCGATGGAATTAGAAGATAATATCAAATGATTGATTTATCAGATACATTGTGATATGATTACGGGTCTATGTTATAAGGTCCACTGTGATTTAAGAAATCTATTCTTTTTGACGACATTCGGAAAATGGTAAAGTGATTTATAAGTAAGAACGTGGAGTGTAAATAACTTAGATGTTGGATATCGATAAGTTAAGTAACTCGACATTTTTCATTAAGATTATTTCATACGTTTATTTAACCTTTGAACTTTATCGCATGCTTCACCAACAGACTGTAATTCAAAAACTTGAAACCTATTATGAAAATATATGATTTTACTTTTCTAAAACGTTTTATGATATAACGATTTCCATTATTTTAACATTTAAACAAAATGCTTCTTAAATATATTTAGTTTTGGAAAACAAAATTATCATATTTATTTGATTTAGTTTCAAACGTACAAAAACGTTTTCAATTTAAAAAGAACTTTATTATTAAAACGTATATAACTTTTATGAATATCTAGAACCACTTCTAACAACTCATTACTTAACCAGTATGATAAAGATAACGATATTTATATTTTATTTTATTAAATATATATAACGATTTAAATTAATATTATATATATTTATACGCGTATTATACGTACATAGTTTTATACTTTTACTATACTTAAACTTTACCTTTGCTATATTTTTACTTTACCTTAACTTTAATAATTCATACTTTAATAATTCACTTTAATAATTCATACTTTAATAATTCACTTTAATAATTCATACTTTAATAATTCACTTTAATAATTCATACTTTAATAATTCACTTTAATAATTCATACTTTAATAATTCACTTTAATAATTCATACTTTAATAATTCACTTTAATAATTCATACTTTAATAATTCACTTTAATAATTCATACTTTAATAATTCACTTTAATAATTCAAAAATCTATTATAAATAGAATTCAATAGGTTTCATTATTTGATAGAAACTTGAAAATATTTTCTCTAAACTCTCTCAATTGATTTACATATATATATTTACTCCGTATTATTTCAAGATATTATCAGTATACATAAAATATTACGACTGATTGTTGTCCGAGTTATTTCGAAATTGTTTTTCGAGCGGGACAGAGCTAAGGAAATTATGGGTTAAAACTATGGAGGTTATGGGTATGGTTCGGGAGTATTGCTCGTGAGTCAAACTAGTGTTTATCATCTCCGTTGCGTCTACGTACTTTTCCTGCAATATTGATACGTTCGTGAATCCAAGGCCAACATTGCACTTGATCAATGACGTCATATGTATTTTTACTACAAAATACAGTATTGTGAGTTTCATTTGCTCCCTTTTATATATATTTTTGGGACTGAGAATACATGCGCTGTTTTTATAAATGTTTTACGAAATAGGCACAAGTACTAAAACTAATTCTACGTGGGTTTAAACCAGAAATATACCCTTAGCTTGGTAACATTAAACTACTTGTCTATGTACGGTAGGCGCGAATCCTAAAGATAGATCTATTGGGCCTGACAAACCCCATCCTGACTATGGGATGCTTTAGTACTTCGAGGTTATTTTAAACACACCTGATATAGTGTACTTCAGAGGGTAAAACATGAACGTTAAGGCTTGTTACCGGGTGCCTACAACTTATAGAATACTTTTATACACTTGCGAGTGTACATATATTTATAAACGGAAATCTTGTGGTCTATTAATATATTGAAATGATTATTATGATAAACCTATGAACTCACCAACCTTTTGGTTGACACTTTAAAGCATGTTTATTCTCAGGTATTAAAGAAATCTTCCGCTGTGCATTAGCTCATTTTAAGGATATTACTTGGAGTCATTCATGGTATATTTTGAAAGACGTTGCATTCGAGTCATTGAGTTCATCAAGATTATTATTATGTCAATTATAGTTGGATGTATTATGAAATGGTGTGCATTCCGTCAACTTTCGTTGTAAAAAAAGTTTATCTTTTAAAAACGAATGCAATGTTTGTAAAATGTATCATATAGAGGTCAAAATACCTCGCGATGTAATCAACTATTGTGAATCGTTTATAATGTATATGAACGGGTCCTTTCATATATACACTCCAATGATCAGCTCTTAGCAGCCCATGTGAGTCACCTAACACATGTGGGAACCATCATTTGGCAACTAGCATGAAATATCTCATAAAATTACAAAAATATGAGTAATCATTCATGACTTATTTACATGAAAACAAAATTACATATCCTTTATATCTAATCCATACACCAACGACCAAAATCACCTACAAACACTTTTATTCTTCAATTTTCTTCATCTAATTAATCTCTCTCAAGTTCTATCTTCAAGTTCTAAGTGTTCTTCATATATTCTACAAGTTCTAGTTACATAAAATCAAGAATACTTTCAAGTTTGCTAGCTCACTTCCAATCTTGTAAGGTGATCATCCAACCTCAAGAAATCTTTGTTTCTTACAGTAGGTTATCATTCTAATACAAGGTAATAATCATATTCAAACTTTGGTTCAATTTCTATAACTATAACAATCTTATTTCAAGTGATGATCTTACTTGAACTTGTTTTCGTGTCATGATTCTGCTTCAAGAACTTCGAGCCATCCAAGGATCCGTTGAAGCTAGATCCATTTTTCTCTTTTCCAGTAGGTTTATCCAAGGAACTTAAGGTAGTAATGATGTTCATAACATCATTCAATTCATATATATAAAGCTATCTTATTCAAAGGTTTAAACTTGTAATCACTAGAACATAGTTTAGTTAATTCTAAACTTGTTCGCAAACAAAAGTTAATCCTTCTAACTTGACTTTTAAAATCAACTAAACACATGTTCTATATCTATACGATATGATAACTTAATGATTTAAAACCTGGAAACACGAAAAACACCGTAAAACCGGATTTACGCCGTCGTAGTAACACCGCGGGCTGTTTTGGGTTAGTTAATTAAAAACTATGATAAACTTTGATTTAAAAGTTGTTATTCTGAGAAAATGATTTTTATTATGAACATGAAACTATATCCAAAAATTATGGTTAAACTCAAAGTGGAAGTATGTTTTCTAAAATGGTCATCTAGACGTCGTTCTTTCGACTGAAATGACTACCTTTACAAAAACGACTTGTAAATTATTTTTCCGACTATAAACCTATACTTTTTCTGTTTAGATTCATAAAATAGAGTTCAATATGAAACCATAGCAATTTGATTCACTCAAAACGGATTTAAAATGAAGAAGTTATGGGTAAAACAAGATTGGATAATTTTTCTCATTTTAGCTACGTGAAAATTGGTAACAAATCTATTCCAACCATAACTTAATCAACTTGTATTGTATATTATGTAATCTTGAGATACCATAGACACGTATACAATGTTTCGACCTATCATGTCAACACATCTATATATATTTCGGAACAACCATAGACACTCTATATGTGAATGTTGGAGTTAGCTATACAGGGTTGAGGTTGATTCCAAAATATATATAGTTTGAGTTGTGATCAATACTGAGATATGTATACACTGGGTCGTGGATTGATTCAAGATAATATTTATCGATTTATTTCTGTACATCTAACTGTGGACAACTAGTTGTAGGTTACTAATGAGGACAGCTGACTTAATAAACTTAAAACATCAAAATATATTAAAAGTGTTGTAAATATATTTTGAACATACTTTGATATATATGTATATATTGTTATAGGTTCGTGAATCAACCAGTGGCCAAGTCTTACTTCCCGACGAAGTAAAAATCTGTGAAAGTGAGTTATAGTCCCACTTTTAAAATCTAATATTTTTGGGATGAGAATACATGCAGGTTTTATAAATGATTTACAAAATAGACACAAGTACGTGAAACTAGATTCTATGGTTGAATTATCGAAATCGAATATGCCCCTTTTTATTAAGTCTGGTAATCTAAGAATTAGGGAACAGACACCCTAATTGACGCGAATCCTAAAGATAGATCTATTGGGCCTAACAAACCCCATCCAAAGTACCGGATGATTTAGTACTTCGAAATTTATATCATATCCGAAGGGTGTCCCGGAATGATGGGGATATTCTTATATATGCATCTTGTTAATGTCGGTTACCAGGTGTTCACCATATGAATGATTTTTATCTCTATGTATGGGATGTGTATTGAAATATGAAATCTTGTGGTCTATTATTATGATTTGATATATATATATAGGTTAAACCTATAACTCACCAACATTTTTGTTGACGTTTTAAGCATGTTTATTCTCAGGTGATTATTAAGAGCTTCCGCTGTCGCATACTTAAATAAGGACGAGATTTGGAGTCCATGCTTGTATGATATTGTGTAAAAACTGCATTCAAGAAACTTATTTTGTTGTAACATATTTGTATTGTAAACCATTATGTAATGGTCGTGTGTAAACAGGATATTTTAGATTATCATTATTTGATAATCTACGTAAAGCTTTTTAAAACCTTTATCTATGAAATAAAGGTTATGGTTTGTTTTAAAAATGAATGCAGTCTTTGAAAAACGTCTCATATAGAGGTCAAAACCTCGCAACGAAATCAATTAATATGGAACGTTTTTAATCAATAAGAACGGGACATTTCAGTTGGTATCCGAGCGTTGGTCTTACAGAACCAGAATTTTGCATTAGTGTGTCTTATCGAGTTTGTTAGGATGCATTAGTGAGTCTGGACTTCGACCGTGTTTACTTGAAAAATGATTGCTTAACAAATTTTGTTGGAAACTATATATTTTTAACATGTGAATATTATGTGATATATTAATCTCTTAACGCGTTTGATATTATGTGATAGATGTCTACCTCTAGAATAAGTCCCATTGACTTACCTAATAATAATGAAGAGTCAAATGTAAATTGGAATGATTCGTGGACCGATTCACAAGTTCCCGAAGAGGAACCGGAAGAAGAGTCGGAACCGGAAGAAGAATCGGAACCAGAAGAAGAATCGGAACCAGATGAAGAAATAGAACCGGCGGGGGAAATAATAAAATGGTTAAGTAAAAGAAAATCCTCAACCAACCGACCAAGGTTAATTATGGTCAATGGTGTTTCCGCCAAGGAAGCAAAATATTGGGAGGATTACCAATTCTCCGATGAATCGGATTCCGACGAGAATTCCGATGATGTTATAGAAATTACCCCAACTGAATTTAAAAAGGCAAAAGAAAATAATATGGGAAAGGGCATAAAAATAGAGAAATCTAATTCTAACCCCGATGAACTTTATATGTATCGTCAACCCCCGAAGTCCTTAAGTTGTAACAATGACCCGGGAACCTCTAAACCACCAGGTTTTTCTAAACCAATGTGGAAAACGACGGCTCGTATTAGGGGAACATCATATATCCCTAGAAACTTGGCAAAACGAACCAAAACCGAAGAAGAAGAAACAAGCGAGTCGGAATAAGATAGTTGTATTCGTGTGGTGTAATATATGTAATATAGTGTGCTTATGCTTTATGATATATGTAAAAATTGCTTGTATTAATAAGTATTTTTTTTTATGAATCTAACTCTTGTCTATTTTACAGTATAAAAACACAAAATGGATAGACAACCCAATATTTTAAGAGACCTACCCGGAGACATGATTGATGAAATCTTGTCTAGAGTCGGTCAGAATTCTTCGGCACAACTATTTAAGGCGAGATCAGTTTGTAAGACATTCGAAGAACGTTCTAAGAATGCCTTGGTTTATAAAAGGCTTTCGTTCGAAAGATGGGGGATATCACATTGGGAAATCCATAAGTTACGATGTGTTTACTTTAACGCATATATTGCGGGGAACCCAAATGCTATTTTACGCAATGGGTTAAGAAATTATTTTGACTCAATATATCCGAATATTGGACTTCGTGATTTAGAAAAAGCGGCTAACATGCAACATAAAGAAGCATGTTATGCTTACGGATTAGTAATGTTCGCTTCTCACCAAAGTGAGAACAAGAACATCGGGCTACAACTATTAAACAAAACGTTCCCACAAGTGACTTAGTCGGTAATTGGGGTAAGAAATGAGGTTTTTAGATTGTTACGGAACTGTTGGACATTACGTAACCCTCGTCCCTTTGACGATGTTAAAACACGCTGTCTTATCAACGGCCATAACGGTTATGTTCCACAAGACCAAGGATGGGAAGTAATCCTAGTAAAACCAGAATGCATGACTTGTTTCTGGACGTATGAATTACGTGTCTTTATTGCCTTTGCTGAACGACTTGTGTACTAGCTAGAATTATCTTCACAACCATCTTGTATCAAATTTATTGTATGCTATATTTCATGCTATATGTAAAATAAGCGGTATTGTAAGTTTGTAAAATATTGTGAAAAAGTTTGAACGCAAAATATTATTATAATCAGTTTTTCTTATAGAATTGTAGTAGTTGAATTGTATATTAGCTACTAAGTATGAACTTAACGGGTAGGTACTACCCGAATTTAAACTTATAAAATGCTAATATGAAGAAAAAGCTTTTATAAATGAGTTCATATTATGCTACGAAATACTATTAACTACTCTTAATATTCTGTATGATTAACTTGTTCCATTTAACTATTTTGAAGGAAATGGCACCGACTACTCGACACACCGTGAATATGAATGAAGAGGAATTCCGTACTTTTCTAGCTTCAAACATAGCCACAGTACAGGCTGCGCTACATACCAACAATAACCTTGGATCTAGCAGTACAGGAAATCGTGTAGAATGCACCTACAAAGAATTCACTGCCTGCAAACCTTTGGAATTTGATGGAACCGAAGGACCGATCGGATTGAAACGGTGGACCGAGAAGGTCAAATCGGTGTTTGCCATAAGTAAGAGTACTGAAGAGGACAAAGTGAAGTACGCTACGCATACCTTCACAGGTTCTGCGTTAACATGGTGGAATACCTATCTAGAGCAAGTGGGACAAGACGATGCGTACGCACTACCGTGGTCAGCATTCAAGCACTTGATGAACGAGAAGTACCGTCCCAGAACCGAGGTCAATAAGCTCAAGACAGAACTTAGAGGGTTACGAACCCAAGGATTTGATATTACCACGTACGAAAGACGATTCACAGAATTGTGCCTATTGTGTCCGGGAGCATTCGAAGATGTGGAAGAGAAGATCGACGCGTTTGTGAAAGGATTACCGGAAAGAATCCAAGAAGATATAAGTTCACACGAGCCCACCTCCATACAACAGGCATGTAGAATGGCTCACAAACTAGTGAACCAGATTGAAGAAAGAATTAAAGAACAGACGGCTGAAGAGGCCAATGTGAAGCAAGTCAAAATAAAGTGGGAGGAAAACGGTGATAAGAATCACCAATACAACAACAACAACAATTACAATAATAATCGCAACAATTATCCCAACAATCGCAACATCAATCGCAACTACAACAAACGGCCCAACAACAACAACAGCAACTACAACAATCATCCCAATAACAATAACAACCGCAACAACAACAACAATCAGAAGCAGCTATGCCAAAGGTGTGAAAAGTATCACTCGGGGTTCTGCACCAAATTTTGCAACAAGTGTAAAAGAAATGGTCATAGCGCGGCGAAGTGTGAGGTCTACGGACCAGGGGTTAACAGAACGAAAGGAACAAATGGTGTCGGAACGAGTAATGGCGGAGCAAGTAGTGTCGGAGCAAGTTATGCCAATGTAGTTTGTTATAAATGTGGAAAACCGGGCCACATTATTAGAAATTGCCCGAACCAGGAGAACACGAATGGACAAGGCCGCGGAAGAGTTTTCAATATTAATGCGGCAGAGGCACAGGAAGACCCGGAGCTTGTTACGGGTACGTTTCTTATTGACAATAAATCTGCTTACGTTTTATTTGATTCGGGTGCGGATAGAAGCTATATGAGTAGAGATTTTTGTGCTAAATTAAGTTGTCCATTGACGCCTTTGGATAGTAAATTTTTACTCGAATTAGCAAATGGTAAATTAATTTCAGCAGATAATATATGTCGGAATCTAGAAATTAAACTGGTTAGCGAAACATTTAAGATTGATTTGATACCAGTAGAGTTAGGGAGTTTTGATGTGATAATCGGTACGGACTGGTTGAAAGAAGTGAAAGAAGAGATCGTTTGTTACAAAAATGCAATTCGCATTATACGAGAAAAAGGAAAACCCTTAATGGTGTACGGAGAAAAGGGCAACACGAAGCTACATCTTATTAGTAATTTGAAGGCACAAAAACTAATAAGAAAAGGTTGCTATGCTGTTCTAGCACACGTCGAGAAAGTACAAACTGAAGAAAAGAGCATCAATGATGTTCCCATTGCAAAAGAATTTCCCGATGTATTTCCGAAAGAATTACCGGGATTACCCCCACATCGATCCGTTGAATTTCAAATAGATCTTGTACCAGGAGCTGCACCAATAGCTCGTGCTCCTTACAGACTCGCACCCAGCGAGATGAAAGAACTGCAAAGCCAATTACAAGAACTTTTAGAGCGTGGTTTCATTCGACCAAGCACATCACCGTGGGGAGCTCCTGTTTTGTTTGTCAAAAAGAAAGATGGTACATTCAGGTTGTGTATTGACTACCGAGAGTTGAACAAACTTACCATCAAGAACCGCTACCCACTAACGAGAATCGACGACTTATTTGATCAACTACAAGGCTCGTCTGTTTATTCAAAGATTGACTTACGTTCCGGGTATCATCAAATGCGGGTGAAAGAAGATGATATACCAAAGACTGCTTTCAGAACACGTTACGGTCATTACGAGTTTATGGTCATGTCGTTTGGTTTAACTATTGCACCAGCTGTGTTCATGGACCTTATGAACCGAGTGTGTGGACCATAACTTGACAAGTTTGTCATTGTTTTCATTGATGACATACTTATTTACTCAAAGAATGACCAAGAACACGGTGAACATTTGAGAAAGGTGTTAGAAGTATTGAGGAAGGAAGAATTGTACGCTAAATTTTCAAAGTGTGCATTTTGGTTGGAAGAAGTTCAATTCCTCGGTCACATAGTGAACAAAGAAGGTATTAAGGTGGATCTGGCAAAGATAGAAACTGTTGAAAAGTGGGAAACCCCGAAAACTCCGAAACACATACGCCAGTTTTTAGGACTAGCTGGTTACTACAGAAGGTTCATCCAAGACTTTTCCAGAATAGCAAAACCCTTGACTGCATTAACGCATAAAGGGAATAAATTTGAATGGAATGATGAACAAGAGAAAGCGTTTCAGTTATTGAAGAAAAAGCTAACTACGGCACCTATATTGTCATTGCCTGAAGGGAATGATGATTTTGTGATTTATTGTGACGCATCAAAGCAAGGTCTCGGTTGTGTATTAATGCAACGAACGAAGGTGATTGCTTATGCATCTAGACAATTGAAGATTAACGAACAAAATTATACGACGCATGATTTGGAATTAGGAGCAGTTGTTTTTGCATTAAAGACTTGGTGGCACTACTTATATGGGGTCAAAAGTATTATATATACCGACCACAAAAGTCTTCAGCATATATTTAATCAGAAACAACTGAATATGAGGTAGCGTAGGTGGATTGAATTGTTGAATGATTACGACTTTGAGATTCGTTACCACCCGGGGAAGGCAAATGTGGTAGCCGATGCCTTGAGCAGGAAGGACAGAGAACCCATTCGAGTAAAATCTATGAATATAATGATTCATAATAACCTTACTACTCAAATAAAGGAGGCGCAACAAGGAGTTTTAAAAGAGGGAAATTTAAAGGATGAAATACCCAAAGGATCGGAGAAGCATCTTAATATTCGGGAAGACGGAATCCGGTATAGGGCTGAAAGGATTTGGGTACCAAAATTTGGAGATATGAGAGAAATGGTACTTAGAGAAGCTCATAAAACCATATACTCAATACATCCTGGAACGGGGAAGATGTACAAGGATCTCAAGAAACATTTTTGGTGGCCGGGTATGAAAGCCGATGTTGCTAAATACGTAGGAGAATGTTTGACGTGTTCTAAGGTCAAAGCTGAGCATCAGAAACCATCAGGTCTACTTCAACAACCCGAAATCCCAGAATGGAAATGGGAAAACATTACCATGGATTTCATCACTAAATTGCCAAGGACTGCAAGTGGTTTTGATACTATTTGGGTAATAGTTGATCGTCTCACCAAATCAGCACACTTCCTACCAATAAGAGAAGATGACAAGATGGAGAAGTTAGCACGACTGTATTTGAAGGAAGTCGTCTCCAGACATGGAATACCAATCTCTATTATCTCTGATAGGGATGGCAGATTTATTTCAAGATTCTGGCAGACATTACAGCAAGCATTAGGAACTCGTCTAGACATGAGTACTGCCTATCATCCACAAACTGATGGGCAGAGCGAAAGGATGATACAAACGCTTGAAGACATGCTACGAGCATGTGTTATTGATTTCGGAAACAGTTGGGATCGACATCTACCGTTAGCAGAATTTTCCTACAATAACAGCTACCATTCAAGCATTGAGATGGCGCCGTTTGAAGCACTTTATGGTAGAAAGTGCAGGTCTTCGATTTGTTGGAGTGAAGTGGGGGATAGACGGATTGCGGGTCCGGAGATTATACAAGAAACTACAGAGAAGATCATCCAAATTCAACAACGGTT
Source organism: Rutidosis leptorrhynchoides (assembly GCF_046630445.1). Lineage (NCBI taxonomy): Eukaryota > Viridiplantae > Streptophyta > Magnoliopsida > Asterales > Asteraceae > Rutidosis > Rutidosis leptorrhynchoides. The sequence goes on from NC_092334.1 coordinate 202,480,017, forward strand.
GAAAACCGCCCAAAGTCGACAAAAGAGCTACGCTGACATTAAAAGAAAAGATATAGAATTTAAAATTGGAGAGATGGTCATGCTTAAAGTTGCACCTTGGAAAGGCGTTGTTCGATTTGGTAAACGAGGGAAATTAAATCCAAGGTATATTGGACCATTCAAGATTATTGATCGTGTCGGACCAGTAGCTTACCGACTTGAGTTACCTCAACAACTCGCGACTGTACATAACACTTTCCACATCTCGAATTTGAAGAAATGTTTTGCTAAAGAAGATCTCACTATTCCGTTGGATGAAATCCAAATCAACGAAAAACTTCAATTCATCGAAGAACCCGTCGAAATAATGGATCGTGAGGTTAAAAGACTTAAGCAAAACAAGATACCAATTGTTAAGGTTCGATGGAATGCTCGTAGAGGACCCGAGTTCACCTGGGAGCGTGAAGATCAGATGAAGAAGAAATACCCGCATCTATTTCCAGAAGATTAGTCAACACCTTCAACAGCTTAAAATTTCGGGACGAAATTTATTTAACGGGTAGGTACTGTAGTGACCCGAACTTTTCCATGTTTATATATATTAATTGAGATTGATATTTACATGATTAAATGTTTCCAACATGTTAAGCAATCAAACTTGTTAAGACTTGATTAATTGAAATATGTTTCATATAGACAATTGACCACCCAAGTTGACCGGTGATTCACGAACGTTAAAACTTGTAAAAACTATATGATGACATATATATGGATATATATATATATATAGTTAAAATGATACTATGATAAGTAAACATATCATTAAGTATATTAACAATGAACTACATATGTAAAAACAAGACTACTAACTTAATGATTTTTAAACGAGACATATATGTAACGATTATCGTTGTAAAGACATTTAATGTATATATATCATATTAAGAGATATTCATACATGATAATATCATGATAATATAATAATTTAAAATCTCATTTGATATTATAAACATTGGGTTAACAACATTTAACAAGATCGTTAACCTAAAGGTTTCAAAACAACACTTACATGTAACGACTAACGATGACTTAACGACTCAGTTAAAATGTATATACATGTAGTGTTTTAATATGTATTTATATACTTTTGAAAGACTTCAATACACTTATCAAAATACTTCTACTTAACAAAAATTCTTACAATTACATCCTCGTTCAGTTTCATCAACAATTCTACTCGTATGCACCCGTATTCGTACTCGTACAATACACACCTTTTAGATGTATGTACTATTGGTATATACACTCCAATGATCAGCTCTTAGCAGCCCATGTGAGTCACCTAACACATGTGGGAACCATCATTTGGCAACTAGCATGAAATATCTCATAAAATTACAAAAATATGAGTAATCATTCATGACTTATTTACATGAAAACAAAATTACATATCCTTTATATCTAATCCATACACCAACGACCAAAAACACCTACAAACACTTTCATTCTTCAATTTTCTTCATCTAATTGATCTCTCTCAAGTTCTATCTTCAAGTTCTAAGTGTTCTTCATATATTCTACAAGTTCTAGTTACATAAAATCAAGAATACTTTCAAGTTTGCTAGCTCACTTCCAATCTTGTAAGGTGATCATCCAACCTCAAGAAATCTTTGTTTCTTACAGTAGGTTATCATTATAATACAAGGTAATAATCATATTCAAACTTTGGTTCAATTTCTATAACTATAACAATCTTATTTCAAGTGATGATCTTACTTGAACTTGTTTTCGTGTCATGATTCTGCTTCAAGAACTTCGAGCCATCCAAGGATCCGTTGAAGCTAGATCCATTTTTCTTTTTTCCAGTAGGTTTATCCAAGGAACTTAAGGTAGTAATGATGTTCATAACATCATTCAATTCATATATATAAAGCTATCTTATTCAAAGGTTTAAACTTGTAATCACTAGAACATAGTTTAGTTAATTCTATACTTGTTCGCAAACAAAAGTTAATCCTTCTAACTTGACTTTTAAAATCAACTAAACACATGTTCTATATCTATATGATATGATAACTTAATGATTTAAAACCTGGAAACACGAAAAACACCGTAAAACCGGATTTACGCCGTCGTAGTAACACCGCGGGCTGTTTTGGGTTAGTTAATTAAAAACTATGATAAACTTTGATTTAAAAGTTGTTATTCTGAGAAAATGATTTTTATTATGAACATGAAACTATATCCAAAAATTATGGTTAAACTCAAAGTGGAAGTATGTTTTCTAAAATGGTCATCTAGACGTCGTTCTTTCGACTGAAATGACTACCTTTACAAAAACGACTTGTAACTTATTTTTCCGACTATAAACCTATACTTTTTCTGTTTAGATTCATAAAATAGAGTTCAATATGAAACCATAGCAATTTGATTCACTCAAAACGGATTTAAAATGAAGAAGTTATGGGTAAAACAAGATTGGATAATTTTTCTCATTTTAGCTACGTGAAAATTGGTAACAAATCTATTCCAACCATAACTTAATCAACTTGTATTGTATATTATGTAATCTTGAGATACCATAGACACGTATACAATGTTTCGACCTATCATGTCGACACATCTATATATATTTCGGAACAACCATAGACACTCTATATGTGAATGTTGGAGTTAGCTATACAGGGTTGAGGTTGATTCCAAAATATATATAGTTTGAGTTGTGATCAATACTGAGATACGTATACACTTGGTCGTGGATTGATTCAAGATAATATTTATCGATTTATTTCTGTACATCTAACTGTGGACAACTAGTTGTAGGTTACTAACGAGGACAGCTGACTTAATAAACTTAAAACATCAAAATATATTAAAAGTGTTGTAAATATATTTTGAACATACTTTGATATATATGTATATATTGTTATAGGTTCGTGAATCAACCAGTGGCCAAGTCTTACTTCCCGACGAAGTAAAAATCTGTGAAAGTGAGTTATAGTCCCACTTTTAAAATCTAATATTTTTGGGATGAGAATACATGCAGGTTTTATAAATGATTTACAAAATAGACACAAGTACGTGAAACTAGATTCTATGGTTGAATTATCGAAATCGAATATGCCCCTTTTTATTAAGTCTGGTAATCTAAGAATTAGGGAACAGACACCCTAATTGACGCGAATCCTAAAGATAGATCTATTGGGCCTAACAAACCCCATCCAAAGTACCGGATGCTTTAGTACTTCTAAATTTATATCATATCCGAAGGGTGTCCTGGAATGATGGGGATATTCTTATATATGCATCTTGTTAATGTCGGTTACCAGGTGTTCACCATATGAATGATTTTTATCTCTATGTATGGGATGTGTATTGAAATATGAAATCTTGTGGTCTATTATTATGATTTGATATATATATAGGTTAAACCTATAACTCACCCACATTTTTGTTGACGTTTTAAGCATGTTTATTCTCAGGTGATTATTAAGAGCTTCCGCTGTCGCATACTTAAATAAGGACGAGATTTGGAGTCCATGCTTGTATGATATTGTGTAAAAACTGCATTCAAGAAACTTATTTTGTTGTAACATATTTGTATTGTAAACCATTATGTAATGGTCGTGTGTAAACAGGATATTTTAGATTATCATTATTTGATAATCTACGTAAAGCTTTTTAAAACCTTTATCTATGAAATAAAGGTTATGGTTTGTTTTAAAAATGAATGCAGTCTTTGAAAAACGTCTCATATAGAGGTCAAAACCTCGCAACGAAATCAATTAATATGGAACGTTTTTAATCAATAAGAACGGGACATTTCACAAACGGCTTGCCAAACGTCTTGCCAAATAGCCTACCAAACGTCCTGCCTGGCTTACAAATGGCCTGCCACACGCCCAAGTTAAACGGCCCCTGTAAACGGCTTGGTCTGGTAAACTGACCCTGCTAAACGGCTTGCCAAACGGCCTGCCAGCCATTTGAAGTCAAATTTCTTGCTTATTTAAAGGGTCTTTGTCATTCATTCCAACACACACTTCAATTCACTTCTTTCTCTCTCTTGTAGAATATTAGTCATACTTTCAAGGTCTTCGACTCCGTGCGGGAAACCTAGTACCCGGAGAAGAACGTTGAAGATTGTACTAGGAGCGGTTTGGAGTTTGAAGTTGTCACTTTTATTTTCGGAACTCATTTAATCTACTGGTACTTCTATCCTTTATCTTTATATAATGTCTTCTATCATTATGTTCTGTGATGGTGTTGCCATGATTAGCGAGTAGTTATCTTTAGTGTATGCTATGATGTAAGCAGTTATAATGCCAAAATAATGTTATGGTTTGTGTATGTTGTTGATATGCTTTCCGATTATGCTTTAAACTCAATCGCTTTTCCAACTAATAGAACGTAGTTATTGGCTCTGTTATTAGGAAGTCGCGAACTAAAATTTCCCGTTCATAATGATTATAAATGTTTCATATTAATTGATTTCGTTGCGAGGTTTTGACCTCTATATGAGATGTTTTTCAAAGACTGCATTCGATTTTTAAAACAACCATAACCTTTATTTTATCGTTAAAGGTTTTAAAAACATTACGACGATTATCAAATAATGATAATCTAAAATATAGCGTTATCACACGACTATTACATAATGGTTTACAATAATATTACACAACAATATATATCTTCGAATGCAGTTTTTAAATAATACTATACAAGCATGCTGACTCCAACTCTTGTCCATAAATTAGCATGCAACAGTGGAAGCTCTTTATAATCACCTGGGAATAAACATGCTTAAAATGTCAACAAAAATGTTGGTGAATTATAGGTTTAACCTATATATTTATCAATTCGTAATAATAGACCACAAGATTTCATATTTCCATTTCTCATAAACAACATGTAATTTGCATAAAAATTATTCATATGATGAACACCTGGTAACCGACATTAACAAATGCATCTAGAATATCTCCAATATACAGGTACACTCATCTGTATATAAAATCGAAGTACTAAAGCATCCATAACATGGATGGGGTTCGTTAGGCCCATAGATCTATCTTCAGGATTCGCGTCAATTTGGGAGTCTGTTCCAAATTCTTAGACTACCAAGCTGAAAGGGTGATATCCGGTATAATGATTCAATCATAGAATATAGTTTCAAGTACTTGGGTCTATTTTGTAAAACATTAGATTTTAAAAGTGGGACTATAACTCACTTTCACAGATTTTTCCTTCATCGGAAATAAGACTTGGCCACGGGTCGATTCACGAACCTATAACAAATATATACATATATTAAAGTATGATCGAAATATATTTACAATATGTTTTATTATGTTTTAACGATTTAAGTTTGTTAAGTTAGCAGTCCAACTTTAGTAATCTACAACTAGTTGTCCACAGTTAGATGTACAGAAATAAATCAATATATATTATCTCGAATCAATCCACGACCCAGTGTATACAAGTCTCAGGCTAGATCACAACTCAAAGTATATATATTATTTTGGAATCAACCTCAACCCTGTATAGCTAACTCAAGCATTACCGCATATAGAGTGTCTATGGTTGTTCCCAAATAATATATATAGATGGGTCGATATGATATGTCAAAACATTGTATACGTTTCTATGGTATCCCAAGATTACATAATATATATTAGAATACATGTATAATACAATATAAGTTAGTTAGGATATGGCTAGTATAGATTTTTGTCAATTCATCTCGTATTCAAATTAACCATTTTTAACCAATTTTGTTTTACCCATAACTTTTTCGTTTTAAATCCGTTTTGAGTGAATCAACTTGCTATGGTTTCATATTGAACTGTATTTTATGAAACGAAACAAAAACAATTATAGGTTTATAGTCAGAAATACAGGTTACAAGTCATTTTTGTAGAGGTAGTCATTTCAGTCGAAAAAACGACGTCTTGATGACCATTTTGAAAAACATATTTCCACTTTGAGTTTAACCATGATTTTTGGATATAGTTACATGTTCATAAGAAAAATTATTTTCCCAGAAGAACAAATTTTAAATTAAAGTTTATCATAGTTTTTAATTATCTAACCCAAAACAGCCCCCGGTTTCACTACGCCGGCGTATGTCCGGTTTTACGGTGTTCTTCGTGTTTCCAGGTTTTAAATCATTAAGTTAACATATCATATAGATATAGAACATGTGTTTAGTTAATTTTAAAAGTCAAGTTAGAAGGATTAACTTTGTTTGCGAACAAGTTTAGAATTAACTAAACTATGTTCTAGTTATTACAAGTTTAAATCTTCGAATAAGATAGTTATATATATATGAATCGAATGATGTTATGAACATCATTACTACCTCCATTTTAGTAGGTAAACCTACTTGAAGTGATAAGAAATGATTTAGCTTCAAATGATCTTGGATGGCTTGAAAGTTCTTGAAGTAGAATCATGACACGAAAACAAATTCAAGTAAGATTTCTACGCGAATTAAGATTGTTATAGTTATAGAAATTGAATCAAAGTTTGAATATGAGTATTACCTTGAATTAGAATTATAACCTACTATAAATAACAAAGGTTTCTTGATCTTAGATGATTACTTGGAATGGATTAGAAAGCTTGGTAGTAGACTTGCAAACTTGAAAGTATTCTTGATTTTATGAAACTAGAACTTATAGAATTTATGAAGAACACTTAGAACTTGAAGATAGAACTTGAGAGAGATTAATTAGATGAAGAAAATTGAAGAATGAAAGTGTTTGTATGTGTTTTTGGTCATTGGTATATGGATTAGATATAAAGGATGTGTAAGTTTGTTTTCTTTTAAATAATTCATGAATGATTTATAATATTTTTGTAATTTTGTGAGATATTTCATGCTAGTTGCCAAATGATAGTTCCCACATGTTTGATGACTCATTAAGGGCTGCTAAGAGTTGATAATTGCAGTGTATATATCGATAGTAAATACATTTAGAAGTTGTGTTTTGTACGAGTACAAATACGGGTGCATACGAGTAGAATTGTTGATGAAAATGAATGAGAATGCAATTGTAAGCATTTTTGTTAAGTAGAAGTACTTTGATATATATCTTGAAGTCTTTTAAAAGTGTACTAATACATCTTAATATACTACATGTATATACATTTTAATGGAGTCGTTAAGTCATCGTTAGTCGTTACATGTAACTATTGTTTTGAAACCTTAAAGTTAACGATCTCATTTAATGTTGTTAACTCAATATTTATTATATCTAATGAGATGTTAAATTATTACATTATCATGATATTATGATGTATGAATATATCTTAATGTGATATATATACATTAAAATGTTGTTACAACGATAATCGTAACAAATATGTCTCGTTTCGAAATTCCTAAGTTAGTAGTCTTGTTTTACATATGTAGTTCATTGTTAACACACTTACTAATATATTTAATTATCATTTTATCATGTTAAATATAGTGTAACAATATCTTAATATAATACATATGTATTTTGTAAGACGTTGTTATAACGATAATGGTTATATATATATATATATATATATATATATATATATATATATATATATATATATATATATATATATATATATATATATATATATATATATATATATATATATCGTTTCGAGTTTCTTAACTTAGTAGTCTCATTATTATGTATATAACTCATTGTTAATATACCTAATGAGATACTTACTTATCATAATATCATATTAACTATATATATATATATATATATATATATATATATATATATATATATATATATATATATATATATATATATATATATATATATATATATATATATATCCATATGTATATATCATCATATGGTTTTTACAAGTTTTTAACGTTCGTGAATCGCCGGTCAATTTGGGTGGTCAATTGTCTACATGAAACCTATTTCAAATAATCAAGTCTTAACAAGTTTGATTGCTTAACATGTTGGAAAAATTTAATCATGTAAATATAGTTTTCATTTAATACATAATCATGGAAAAGTTCGGGTCACTACACACCCCCTATTCAGAGTACACTATCTGTGTCACCCCTTGGTAAGAGAAGTATATCGGATACAACGCAAGATCGCCTGAGGCACACCGGTTATAGTAAGTCTATCAATCTTTGGATTCCGACTGAGGACTCTTTCGTAGTGAAACATCTGACTAGACCCTTAGTACATTGTCAGTCCCAGACCATGCTAGTGTAGTCACCAAGCATATAAACTTCATACGTGCATGCTGAAGCACAATGTTTGTTGTAAGCTGTACCTCTGCTAAGTAAGGCCATGGAACACGGTCAGTGTTGATTAGTACACTGCACCATAATGTGGTCTCAAACATTGCACCCCGCTTGAGGGATTCTTAGTTAATTAAGGAACTGTTTGTTTAAACACATAAAGGATTGGACCATTAGGATAACCGAACGTGTTCATGGAAGTCAACCTGACTTGGCCATGGTTTTTTTATGATTAAACTCTTTTTAAGGGTCTAATTATATTTTAAAACCAATCATTAACGAAAGCGTTGAAACACATCACGTTTCTTGGATATGGTAAACCATGTATATTATTATGTTTAAGAAAGTTTAGACCTTTTTGGAATGTTAATACGTCACCCAACCGAGTCGCTCAATTGGATTAGTCGTCTGAACATGTATGCCTGTAGTCAGAATGCACGGGCGTCGGGGGTAAGGGACATTGCTGTCTATTCACAATCTTCAAGCATATCGCATTACCCAGTGACATGTCTTACGACAGGGGCGTTTACGACCAGTGTAATGAATACAAGGTCTCTGCCTGTTCATGAGCCAGTATTCCATAATCTCGGCAGAATAACTGATGAAATCATAGTATGCACTTGCTTTAACCTTATCTAAATTACAAATTTTATCGCATTTACTTTATCTGTCTTATAAACTAGAAAAGCCCAAAATTAGGTAACCATTACTCCCTCATAACTATCAGTTGTCTATGTGGTCTAGTCTAAGTAACTAAGGGTGATTACTTAAGACTTAATTTTGATGTCTCTACATATTTCATGAGTATGTTATAGAGACATTATTCAATTAATCTCTAACCAAACTCAAAAAGAACATGACTTGTGATTAATTGAAACTAGGAAGTTAATGACATAGTGACTAGTCTTTAGAATTGAACCAAAGGCGTTAATGTGACTAGCTAAGTCTTGACCAAACAGAGATTTCCCTAAATATCTATCAAGACACTTCTCCAAGAATGTTGGGTTTGCCACTTTTGAAATGATTAGTCACTTTCATGCATTAAGACCAAATCTCACACACTTAATGTATATAGTACTTTTAAGACCAAATCTCACTGCGTTAATGTATACACTTAATGTGCCAAAATGTGGTGTTCAAATTTGAGTCAAACGGCTATACAACGGATACCAATTTTGGACTGGAGCACGCACGGTCGCACCACGGTCGACCTTGCAGGCAACTGTGTGTCAACAGCTACTTTTTGAATCCTACTATAAAAGGCAAACATTTAAGAACATTGAAAGCTGACCCTCTTGCATATTTCAAAGGCTTATTTCCAGTGATCACAAGTGCATCAATTACTACTCAAATGTGATCAAGCAAGAGAAGATTCTGTGATCTTATAGATATAGAATTGGGTTGTTGTAAACTTACTAATCAAAATAATTTATCTTGTGTGTTTACTTAATGTAATTTATGTCCTAGTATTGTCTTAGGATCATCATTGCAAAGTGTATAAGTCTTGTAACTTCAATTAGTAGAAACATAGGCTAGCTTAGTGATCTACTTCCCTAAAGGGACTTAGGAAGTTGATTAATCTTGTTTGGAGATTAATACTTATCCAAGGTGAAGACAAGTTGATCTAGGTTGGAGTTGATCTTTCAAAGGTATAGAAAGATTAGGTTTGTTGTCTACCAAAGAAGTTCAAGACTTGTATATAACGACCCGGCTTTTTCGACTTGCTTTTGTGCTTTGTGCTTTCACGAAACTGCATATATGTGCGTACTGAGCTAGTTTATGCTCCGAGATCTATTTAATGATTAATTACTTTCATTAATGCCTTACAACATGCTATTAAGTATGTAATCACTTAACTTGATCCCCGAATGCTTTTATGACCGTTGGTGTCACTTGACGTTTGAAACGAGCTATGTACATGGTACATGTTTAACTTTGGTAATGATCAGAATATTATGACTACGTAATACTAATTTTTATTTTATAATAATAATTACTTGGGTTTTTGGATGCTTAATTACGCTTAGTAATTTACTAGAGCACACTAGTTGGTCTTGTTGGACTTTCTACCTTGTTGGACCTTAGCCCACCCTACACTAGCTAGTGGACTATTTAATTAGCTCAATTATAATAAGTTAGTGACCCATAATAATGAAAGACAAATGTCCATTTATTAGAGGGAACATACTAGCATTTTTGTTAAGCATTATCCTTAATGTTGCATGAGATCCTAACATAAGCACCAACTTTAGACAACCATTAACCAAAAAACAAAAGTTGGTCCCCCTTGTCCCCTCCCAAAGGCTACGGTTTTGGAGCCCCCCCACCACCCTCATTTTCTATAAATACCAAGCTATTTTCTCACAATTCACACTTGGTCTCATTTACAAATTACACACACTTACTCTCTAATTCTCTCTATAGTCTTTCTCAATCTAAAAAGTGTAAGTTTTAAATTTTCTTCTTCTTCTTTTCTTCTTCATAAAGTCGACATCATCATCATCATTTAATGGATCTAGCTTCTTGCTTTTGATCTTGTTATATCTTGTAGATTCAAACTTGGGTTTGAATCCTTCAAGAACATGAAAGATTCGAGCTTTCTAGCTTGGAATCTTCATACACTTGTTAAATCTAGCTTGTGATTTCTTTGTTTTGTTATAAAGATCAAAACTTGTGTTTATGATCTTCATGTATCTTAAAGATCCAAGCTTTATGCTTCAAGATCTTCAAGAACACTTAAGATCCAAAGTTTCTAGCTTAGAGTTTCATTATTATGTTAAAGATCTTAGCTTTTTAGCTTATGGTCTCATTACTTTCATTATTTTGTTAAAGATCTTAGATTTCTAGCTTATGGTCTCATTAATCTTGTAAAGATCCAAGCTTTCTAGCTTAGGGTTTTCTTAATACTTGAGATCTAAGTTATTATTATAGATCTCACTTACTTGGAACCTTTTTGTGTTTGTTTTGATGATAAAGATCAAGTCTTCATCATCATATATGATGGAGATGCATAAACTTGTGTAAAATGGACAAAGGTTGAAGCTTTATTGGATCTATGCAATAAAGAGGCAATCTTGATGTTCAAAACTTGTAGAATGATAGATTTTACTCTTAGTTGTCTATTGATGGTTGAACCATGGTCAAAGTGATGCTAAAACATCAACGAGTTGTACACTTGAAGCTTACAAGCAACAAGGATGATAACCGTGATGAGCATCAAGCACCAAGAATCTCACCAGAGCATTTGTTTTCTGTTTTTCTGTGTCTAATCATACTCCTGGGCTTCTGGAAAACTGATTTTCAGATATTTCGTTTCGATTAGATGACTTTCCATTTAGTCCTCGACTTAATCCGATATACGGTTTAGGATTTATAGCCTTTCGAAAGTCACTACGCCTTTGTAACGTAATGCTGAAATTTCTGACCTACTCGCACTTAAACCGTCCCCACGGTCAAACGAAGATGAGTTAGGTTCTGAAAATTGGTCAGTGGTTAGAAGACTCACATATGGAGCCATGGCCACTGACTACGCATCTTTTTGATTTGTATAGAGGTCATAACAACTGTCTAAAGTCAGCCTTTTGTTTCGATCTCTATTCTTGTTAAACTTACCTTAGTGTTGATAAATGATGATGATAATGAAGATGTTGATGATGACACTTAAACTTAATTTATTCACTTTTAAAATTTTGGGACAACATACTGACCTAGTGACCTTTGACTTAGGTTGACGACCTTTCGGACCAACTTACTACTTGCATACATTTCATATCGACTTTACTACTTATTCACTGTGAGTTATAGCATCCCTTACTACTTTTTACTATTTTTGGGACTGAGAATACATGCGCTTTTTATGTTTTACATACTAGACACGATAACTTAAACTTTACGTATGTGTGGGTGATATAAAGGCACAAAGATTCCCCTTAGCTCGGTAATGTTTAATCATTGGTTTCCTAACCGTGAACGCGAATCTTAGATATGGATCCATAGGGTTTGACAACTCCACTCGGGCTAGTCGCGCTAGTATTTAACGGGTGTTTTCAAACAGCATATAGCGTTTAACCTTGTAATGATCCTGTTGTTGATGAACCGTACACGATGGTTTTGTACTGGGCATCACATTTGGTATCAGAGCATTGGTTGTAGGGAATTAGGTTGCATTAGTGAGTCTAGACCAGGCCGAGTAGGATTCACTAATAGGACTAATCTACAACTTGCTTGTTTACCTGTTTCTGCGGAACTGCTGCATGCTACTGTATTATATTACTGCATGTTACTACTTACAACTACTGCATGCTACTGCTTACTTTTACTGCTATATGAACTTGTTGCATGCTACTGCCTACTTTCACTGCTATGTGAACTTATTATATGCTGCTGCTTATTCTCGCTACTGCATGCTACTATCTGCTTTTTGCATGTTACTTCTGTTGTTACTGCTATTACTGCCATGCTATGTACTGTTGTAGATGCTCTAGGTTGCTGTAGTTACTATGCCTGATTACGTGCTTGCTACCCATTTTCTTTTCGCTGTACCGACCTGGTGAATTTATCTTTCCTAGTTCAGATGTTTTTCTGAATCCTTTCCCACTCATCTAACCCTAAGGATTAGTATTGTAATCCACCTGTTACTACTGTTCCACCGTTCCAGACTCACGCACTCTAGGAGGAGTACCCCTCGGAATATACGCCCATTAAGGTTGATCCTCGGAGGAGGAGACATGCGAGGACTTGTCGGAGTAACCGCACCCCGAGCTCATCCTAATTAGCCCCGTACAACGTATGAACATTAGAAGGATGTTCAGTTTTTGCAAGATGACTCGTATCCTGTACACTTTCATGACCGTCACTTATCTCTTTCATTCTTCACTACTATTCGATGATCTAACGACGCTTCTGGACTAGGGTCCCTAACGTTTTTAGGCATTGGAGAAGTCGGGAAGGCATCTCCTTTCACAAGGTCATAGCATCTTCTGCTGATGCTCAGCCATACCCAAAGACTTGGAGGTCACCTCAAGACATATCGTATTACTACTTGTTACACGTACAACACGACACGAGACCCAGATTGAATTTCTAGAAAGAAACCTAACGAAATTACCTGAACCCGAACATTTTGAAGAAAATTTTGGGATATTTAGGCATTGATGCATGATCAACGAAACCTACACACCCACACCGAGAAACCGTGAGATTAATTATGTAGATTTTGTTTTGAGATAGCATAGATAAAGCACCATTAGATGAAATTGAGTAGAACTTGAAGTGATCACGTTACATTGACCATATGGAGTGATATTGGAATGGACGTACGATTTAGTACAACATAATGATGCCAGGCCAGCGTGGTTATATTGAAGTGAATCATGCAGAAGTCCCAATGTTACTATATAAGGAATATGAAGTGATTCAAAGAAAATTTTGGTAGGAACCACTGGAGTATACGCATTATGGTCTATTAGAGGTAGGGAAAGAATAACCGCGTAGCCCAGATACTGTACAAGAAGGGCCTTGATTGCAGAATTGATAACCCAAAAATCTGTCAATGATATAGACACCCTGGACACTTAAGGAAAAAGTTCTCAAATAGGAAAAATGGTGGGCTTACTTGCGGTAGAGCAATCGTTATCTCAGCTATGGAGAATCGCATGGATCCTGATTTTAGTTAGGTTATATTTTGTCACAATGTTTTATTGTCTCAGAGTTGTTTAGTACTAGAGCGATAGAAACCTTATATCTGAGGACCTTAGTGTTATGACTAATAAGCTGTTAACAACCATGAGAGTTAAGTATTCTCTAAGACGAGCTAATGGTAAGCTGGCAGAGATAGAGGAATGATTTAAGGTTGTACCTTAAAATTAACAGGTGGGTCATTTGGAGATGACCGCATGCCAACAAACTTGGAAATTTAATGAAGTAGTTGGAAAGGATTAGTTACCTATGCACAAACAAATGTTATTTAAGAAGGTTGATAGAATTTTTCGCTATAGTATAATAAGATTTAGTTGGAATGAACCTTAAGATTAACCTAATACTCAACAAGTCAGGAAGCTTAATGTAAAAGTTGGAATGGACTTTAGGATTAACCTAATACTCATCAAGTTACGAAGCTTTGATGAAATAGTTCGAACGGACTGGCTTTCAAGGATGAAAGCGAAAGTTATTTATAGTGAGAAGGTCATTCGTATACCTTTTAAGAATGGTGAGCCGTTAATAGGTTACGGGGAGAGAAGTAGCCCGAAGTTGAACCTTATTAGTTGCATGACAACAACCCGAAATCCCACAATGGAAATGGGAAGGAATAACAATGGATTTCATCACGAAGCTACCAAAAATGGTAGGCAGTTATGACACTACCTGGGTTACTGTTGACCGCCTCACCAAATCTACTCACCCTCTAGCCATAAAAGAAACCGATGCAACAGATAAACTTTCACAATGATACATATAGGAAATTGTATCCCGTCACTTCAGCAATTCAGATTCTATATTAAAAACTACCCGAGAATCTTATTTGATACTCATTCTTACGCGACTCTGAATCCTAACTTGTCCCGGGAGATTTCTTATTCGATAATAATCATACCATCATCCCTCTTACGTCGATATTAGTCATACCAGTTCGAAATTTCCAAAATCAATGGGTAGTTATTTCTCATCCTCATACTCTCCCATTCGTATCTCACTCATAAGCAACAACTTCGTACTTAAGCATTTTTGGTCAAAGGACTTATGCCCTACTAATAGTCATCAACCACATTTAAATTCAACAGTTTTCATTACCTCATAAAATTTTTTGGTCTAATATCACCCGAAAGTTTCAAAAGTCTTTTACTCGATTCTTATCAATCTTTTTCCAACTTGTAATCTCTGAAATAGGAAAATTTTATTTGCCAAAATTTTACACACTCTATTTTACTGTGCAATCTTTTCAAAGTTTTATAAAAATATATTTATTTTATTCGCCATTCGTGCAAATTTTTGAAATTGTATATGTTATACATAATAAAGTAAATAATTACTTATTTTTGACTAGTACATATGAAATTTTACTTTCACTTTTACAAATCAAATCTTTTATTCAAAAGATATTTTACTTGGAATAGTACATGTTGTACATAACCCTAGTTTACTAAGAACTACGTTTCTTTTCTTACACTGTCACCTAAAATGATATCTATAAAATTTTCGTTGCTTATTATATAAAATTTTTCGTTGCTTATTCGTATCCAAGTCATCATGAAGACTTCATAATCGTCAAAATCGAGAGATTCATGTGGGTGTGTGGGTGTGTGTGTGTGTACGTGATGAAGGCACTTACTGCCAGGCCATGCAGAGCCTTTGGGCATCCACTAACACTTAAACTATTCAAAATTATTGCGTTACCCCAAGGATCTTATTTGTCACACCTGTTGGAACGATGCTCTTTCTTACATAACTCGAAGTCCTGACTCATTCCAAGGGATTCTCGTCTAGCGATATTAACACCATTAGTATTCCGACTTCAGTATTGGTCATAACATGTTGGGCATTTTGCAAAATCATGAAGCGATTAACTTCTCGTCCTAATGCTTTATCCTTCATACCTCACTCTTTAGCAACGGCTTCGCACGTGAACAATTTTTTTTTGCCCAAAGACTTATGTCATGATAATTATCAGAACTACATTTAATTCATTAAATTTTCATTACCTAGTAACATGTAACCCAATGATTCAAAGATTTTTCACTTAATCTTTTTCAAATCGTACCCTCTGAAATATGAAAAACTATGTTTATCAAAAATTTTATACGTTGATTTTTACACGTTGTTTATTTGTGCGGTCCTCACGAGATTTATGGACAAATGAAAGTCATAAAATTTTTCTGTCACTGATACAATTTATAAAATCATATATGTATGTATATGATTAAGTTAATAAATTCACCTTTACTTATTTTGGTTAGTACATTCCAAGTTATTCCTTCAAATTATTTAAAAATCGCTCCTTTATTGAGCTGTTTAACTTAAGTCAAATAGTTTTGTGCAAAATGGTACACGTTGTACATACTTCTAAATTACTAGGAACTTCGTTCCGTTTATGTTGTCACAACAAATGTTTA
Organism: Rutidosis leptorrhynchoides; assembly: GCF_046630445.1. Taxonomy (NCBI): domain Eukaryota; kingdom Viridiplantae; phylum Streptophyta; class Magnoliopsida; order Asterales; family Asteraceae; genus Rutidosis; species Rutidosis leptorrhynchoides. The sequence continues at coordinate 202,496,361 of NC_092334.1, forward strand.
AAGGTTTTTCGAAACTTCCTTGGTTGAATTTATTAAAGGTTTTCGTATTAGACTACACCATGTGTGGATCACACTTCTTCTCGCCCTCCGTTAGGGACAAAGCTTGTGACGACCCGGGAATTTCTGACTAAATTTAAACTTAATCTTTATATGATTTCGATACGATAAGCAAAGTCTGTAAGGTTGAGTCTCAAAATGTTTGAACTGTTTCATATATTCAATTGACCTTCAACTGCTCTCGATGATTCACGAATAATTAATTGTAAATAGATATGTGTGTATGTATATATAAATAATAATTTGAAATAATATTTGAAGTATTATATATTGTTGTTATTAAAAATTAATAAAATAAAAATAGGATATTATAATAATTATTATTTAAAATATATTTCTATATATAAATAAAGTATATAAAAAAATAAATATTAAATGATTGTAATACTCGTTTGATGTTTCGAGTGATATTAAGCAAGTTAAATTCAAACTTATGTAATTTTAAAATAAACGGTGATACGAAAATGAGTTCTATAAATTTTAGGCTTATTAAAAATGTATTTAGGAACTATTTGTTAATTTTTAACACTTTTTATATTTCACCCATAAATGAGAGGGACAATTGATGTAATTTTTATTTAATAAATTAGTGATCGAATTTTATACCATAATGACCAAAATAAATAAATATAGTTAATTTAAAAATATGGAATTTGTCCGAGGACTTTTATCCGCCACTGATTAACAACGGAGCCCGAATTAATACATCTATATTATATGTCAACTGGGAAACAGTATTTAAGCCCGTGAATTGAAATTATATCAAGATTATTTTTTTTTTAGTTTCATTCTTCACATGTGATAAAAGGTTGTTAATTTATTATATTTATTAATTATTAAAAGTTTACAGCTCATGTGTTGATAAGCGGTTTCTCCACTCAAGATCATATATTTTATATGTACACAATTTTGCATACAAGTTGAACATATAGATAGGTAAACGTTGAACTATCATCACCCAACAACTCTCATTACTTGAACTTTTATTATTTCTTGTACAACCCATTTTTCTTTCTTTTATGGAACACACATATTCAACCCACCATCACCACATCTCATCACTATAACCGGCATCTTCCTCCGGCATACACCATCGAGCCACTACTAACTACCCTCCCTCCACTATCGGTCATCACACCCATAGTACACCACAACCATCATGAAAACAACTTTACCACCTCAATCCACCAAAACCATTGCCTAACACCATCATCACAACTCAACTGCCACCCGTCACCATATCACCACCATCTTCTTCGTGTAATCCACTGTGAACCACCTTTTATTTCTTTGTAAACTTACGACTCAAAACCACCTAAACTAGTTCCTATTTACTATTCGCTGCTCAAACAGACCCACCTGCTTCTAAACAGCTGCGAACTATCTCCATTACAATCGCCACAATCGATTACCATCATCAAACTTGACTCATTTTTATTCTGATTTCCTGTTCAACTGCAACGAAACAAATTATGAATAACTACTACTACTACTATCTTGTTTCCTATTTCTGTGATAAAGATGATGATAACAAAATTAACGGTACTACAGTAAACGAAAAAGAAATGAAAAATTTCGCAAAACGTATGGAGTATACACGGATCGTGTATGATGACGACTATAAGTCTTAAACTGCAGCGGTATGTATATGTGTATGTTAAAAAGGATGATTGATGGTGAACTATGACGATAATATAAGAAAGATGATGCTGAGAATTTGTGATGTTAGTTTAAGACTACGATTTTATGTGGATTAGGATTATGATACTTGATAAACGATTAAGAATGATAATGATTCACGTAAGAGAGATTAGTGAAGAAGAAGAAAAATAAAAAGGGAAAATAGAATAAAGAGTTATATACTTTTAGTTCATGAATTAATTCAAAAAAAAAAGAAATAGAAACACCTCGATGGTTAAGGAGTATTTGTGTGTAACGAGAGGTCCGGTGTTCGAATCTAGGCTGTGGCATTTTTTTTTAGAAAAATAACCGAAATATTTTGGGCTTTTGATTTCAACTTGGGTCGCAGGCCACTAACTTTAAATGTTGTGCTGTTATTATTTGTTGGGCCGAAGGAATGAGGCCACGGTTAGCCGAGTTCCTTAGCTGGTTGATATGGTTGTCGGACTATATACGTTAGGGCGTAATAAGAAGAAGGAAAAACGGACATGGCTTGATGGTTTGGGTGTGTTGTTGGGTTTCAAGAGGTCGCGGGTTCAAGCCTTGGCAGAGGCATTTTTTTTTTTTTTAGGCCTGTTACATTAAGGTAGCAATTCTAATTTTTTTGTTATTATTATTATTATTATTATTATTATTATTATTATTATTATTATTATTATTATTATTATTATTATTGTTGTTGTTGTTGTTGTTATTGTTATTGTTATTGTTATTGTTATTGTTATTATTATTAGTATTATAACTATTATTATTATTATTATTATTATTATTATTATTATTATTATTATTATTATTATTATTATTATTATTATTATTATTATTATTATTATTATTATTATTACTAATATAAGTATTAAGTGTCATTTATTATTATTATTATTATTATTATTATGGTTAGGGTTACAATTATGATATTATTATTATTATTATTAAGTATTAAGTATTATTATCTTCATTATCATTATTATCATCATTATTATTATCATTATTAGTATTACTATTATCATGACTAGTAAACTTATTATCTTCATTAAAATTATCATTTTTATCATTAAAACTATTATTATTATTATTATTATTATTATTATTATTATTATTATTATTATTATCATCATCATCATCATTATGATTGAAACTATCATTTTTAAACAAATAAATATTTTTGTACATAAAGCACACTTAATACATATGCTACAAATATATTAATATAACTATATATCAATCATATTAACATTAATTATACAAAAACTTACATACAACAAATTAGGTATTTTTTTATATAATCCTAAATATATATAGATAGTAATATAACTATAGTAATCACTTTAAATACATATACAAGATAAATACATAAAACATATAATTTAAGATATAAAATAAAGTATATGTTTTTAAATGAAATCTAGTATAAATCTTATATAACTATAAAATATATATAAATAATAAATATTAATAAATGAAATTATGATATTTCTATTATATGTTTTAATATAAATGAAATTAATATAGGTTCATGAATCCAAGTCCAACCCTGCATTGTTCAGTTTCATAATATGTATTTTTACTACAAAAAACATTATTGTGAATTTCATTTGCTCCCTTTTTAAATGTTTTTGCAATATATATATATATATATATATATATATATATATATATATATATATATATATATATATATATATATATATATATATATATATATATATATATATATATTTGAGACTGAGAATACATGCGCTGTTTTTTTTATAAATGTTTGACGAAATAGACACAAGTAATTGAAAATACATTCTATGGTTGGATTATCGAAATCGAATATCGCCCCTTCAAGTCTGGTAACCTAAGAATTAGGGAAATGGCCCCTAATTGACGTGAATCCTAAAGATAGATCTATGGGCCTAACAAAGCCCATTCTGGAATTTGGAATGCTTTAGTACTTCGATTTAAATGGTGATTGCGATTGCCAATATATAGCATACTTGCGAGTATTGGGGGAATATTCTATAGGCATTATGTTAATGTCGGTTACCAGGTGTTCATCATACGAATGATTTTTATACACTTGCGAGTGTAAGGTTATTTATGAAAAATGAAAATCTTGTGTCTATTAAAATTATGGAAATGATTGATTACGATAAACTAATGAACTCACCAACCTTTTGGTTGACACTTGAAAGCATGTTTATTCTCAGGTTTGAAAGAAATCTTCTGCTGTGTGTTTACTCATTTTAGAGATATTACTTGGAGTCATTCAATGCATATATCAAAAGATGTTGCATTCGACTCGTTGAGTTCAACAAGATTATTATTAAGTCATTGATAGTTTGATATATTATGAAATGGTATGCATGTCTATCAACTTTCGATGTAATGAAAGTTTGTCTTTTAAAAGCGAATGTAATATTTGTAAAATGTATCATTTAGAGGTCAAATACCTCGCGATGTAATCATATGTTAATGTATTCATCCTTATGGATTAGGACGGGTCGCTTCATGTAGTATCAGAGCGGTGGTCTTAGCGAACCAGGTCTGCATTAGTGTGTCTAACTGATAAGTTGTTAGGACGCATTAGTGAGTCTAGACTTCGACCGTGTCTGCATGTCAAAAGTTTTGCTTATCATTTTCATCAAAAAATTTCCTGCTTATCATTCTTAGTCTAGACACATCTTATTGCATTGATTGCATGAATAGTGTATAGACAAAATTCATATCTTAGCGTATCTGCTAATTCATATCTTAGCGTATCTGTTACTGTAAGCTTTGCCTGACATATCTAGCAAATTCCTCCGTAATCTACGTAATCTTTTGCTCTATTTATATATAGATATTCTATGTAATTGGAATACCACCCGATAACTGGAAAATCATTTCATATTGAAAAATCCTTTATTCAATCGAACGAAATGGAATTCGTCATTAGTTCAAGTCCCTCGGATTTCAAAATGGAATCTCACTCAAGCTCCGAAAGCAGTGTGACTGGAGTGGATCAACCAATCAGCCATCATCAATTCTGGATGAATTGGGGATGGGTTCGTAGTCTACTTAATCATTGGAGACAAGAAGAAGGTGATCCTTTCCATCCACCACATTCTCCTCTTGGCGAAGAACCTGAAGCACTTACCGGCGAACCTGTTCGTAATACCATTTTCTCTCTCATTTCCAGAGTATCCCGTCATGATTATATACTATCTTAGATTCTAGATCTTATTCATCCACTCGTCCGAACCGACAATCATCCCGGTGTAATAGAAGAAGTCAACGAGCTTCGCGCTCGGGTAGTGACTTTGGAAAATATGGTGCAAAGATTACAAGCACCAGCGGCAACACCGGCAGCAACAGTACCACCATCAGCAGCACCAGCAGCATAACCAGTACCACCATCCACAACATCCACATCCCATGATTCAACATCACAATCTGTATCTCGAGCATCAACGTCATACGCACCATAGATACCAAGGAGTACCAACAACAATGAACGATGAAGTATTTATCCATAACTTCATTGAAGAAATATTCTGCGAAGAATATGTGGTTTTTAAAAGTCTTAGAGGTTATTTATTCTAGATCAAACCAAAAAGCAAATGAGATTAATATTATATTAACTCATTAAATCTATGATTACATCTGAAGAAAATATATATATGTATATATGTTTTCATAAAGATTGTAATTAAAATTCTTTTGTACAAACTGTTAATGGTGAAAATATTTTAACAGGTAGGTAATACCCGAGGAATATTTAGATTTCACATTAATAAGTTACACTGTACATTCTTCGAATCTGATTCAATAGTCATTTACTATCCTACTTATATCCACAGATACACGTATCTGTTCACCACAGAATAACCATTTTCATTTAATTTCATATTTAGATTTTGACTTATCAGAATCCAACAAGTGGCATAATGTAGAAAGCATTGGACAAAATAAAATTTGTTAGAAACAAACAAATTAACTATGAGAAATTTTGTTAAGAATCCAAGCTAACTATTCCTAGTTAACTGTTCTTACCTAACTGTTACTAATTCCCTATTATATTTTAATTATCGCAATTTAATTATCGCAATTTTAATTCTTGCAATTTTATTTATCGTCATTTAATTTCTGTTATTTATTTTACGCACTTTAAATATCGTCGTATAAATCGGGACACATATACAACGTTTTGACATATCATATTGACGTCATCTATATATATTATTTGGAATAACCATAGACACTCTATATGTCGTAATGCTCGAGTTCGCTATACAGGGTTGAGGTTGATTCTTAAATAATATATATACTTTGAGTTGTGATCGAGTCTGAGACATGTATACAATGGGTCACGACACGTAATAATTAATTCAAATATAATATATTAAACAATATATGAATTATTGAACTGCTAACTGTGGACTATCAACTGAGGACTACCAACATTGGACAATTAAAATGAATTAAAATATTGATTATAACATATGAAACTAAACAATTCTTCAAGTTTGCCACTTGATTTCATCTTAAGCCTCATCTGTATCTTGACGATTACAATCTGCGTTCAAACCTTTCATGATTCTTGAAAACACCTCAACCGAGAGAATGAACCAACTGCACTTCATCTACGGAAGGAAAGATTTATGTACATAGTTATGCACCTGAAAACACTCGAAACCTGAGTAAACATTTAACACGTATCTGTGCTAGCTCCTTTGGCATTGCTATTACCGAAAATAACATTGCAATTCGTTTTCAAAATTAGCCAATTTTGTCACAGCTCCAGCAAATCAACTTCAACTTTTCATTCGAATAAGCCTTATTATAAAAATTACCCCTTCATCATCGTTACCGGGGAACCGTTTATATTCCACCACATTAGCAGTAAACTTACCAGCAACTTCATTACTCATTGGCTTAAGTCTCTCCGGAGAACCTTTATATTTGTTCATCAAAACCCTATCATATACTCATCCACATCTTATAACGAGAATTTTACATACTAATTACCGAGACTTAGCAATCAGTACTTTGAATCTCGAAGCGTTACTACATCAACAGTTATATATATACATATAACATTTATCTCTCAGAATTATGATCTTCCATTCGAAAATTCTAAAAAATCGCCCAGTCTATGAACCCATACATTGAACTTTGAAAAGCTGAATGAAGCAGCAGAAACTATAAGGTAACTGTAATGGTCAAAAGTTTGATGATAAAGAATAATATGTGGCAAAGCTCAGAAAAGTTTGGAACTGGAAAACGGATTGAGCAAACCATGAAGGAGACTCTGAACAAATCATAAGGATTAAAATTATACATAAAGAATCCTGATGATTCTGTTCTGCTGAAGTCATTAACGAATACCTTACTCCTGACTCTACACTTTTACGGACAATCTTCATCATCATCCATCGACATTAGAAATTCTAAGATATCGTCGTATCTTTCATTATAAATATCCTCGATATTTCCGAAGATATTTTCATAACTATTCTTATCTGAAATCATTTATTTCTTCGCAATATCAGTGTTACATCAGAAAGGAAACTATTTTAGTTTCTAAATTCTAAAAAATTCAAATTTAAAGTATGAATGTTTTTGAAGTAGTGTTGGGAACTGATACATGAGTTAGTATAATATAATGACACTTGATCAACGTGATTATATTACAGTAAGTCATGCTGACTTTCTAATGAAACGTGATGATTCACAGACCATAACGTCATCATGTGCCATGTTACACGACTCTTACATTCTACCAAATCTTTAAATATATCAAGAACATATATTCTTAATAGCTCTACCTTCCGTGATTCTGGTAATTTAACAAATCAAATCGTGCTACTTCATTTCTTTCTGTGTAATATATTATTATCATTTGAAACTCCATACTTATGAATTCCGGACCGTTACTCGCTTTAATAGAGGTCAAGAAGAGAATAAAAAGGCAAAGAGCTCCAAATTATAAGAGAAAATATAAAACCCAATAACAACACGGAGGTTACAAACCGTGGATATTAATACGAATAGCAATATAAAGACACGGTAGGATTAAGAATAGTATCACCCCAAGGTAATAGTAGAAGTAAACAGATTTTCCTGGTGGAAGATTGAAAAGAAGGATGACAGAAATGATAATTAGCAAAAATATCAAGGATTAGAACTGGATTAAGCATTTTCACAATCTTTTGGATGTATGAACTAAGAAAGAAAGTATTGAGGTGGAGAAAATTAATGGAACGAAAAAAGTGAATTTCTAATGGAAATATCTGACAGAGCAATCGAGACAGATCACCGTGTTTATTAAAAGAGATCTTGATTCCCCTATTCACCGAAGAATCAGATCTTATAGATTTCAAAGATTTTCTTTAGATCCCTTGAATTTCGGAATTCAACCAAGGCAACATCAAAAGTAAAGACGCACCTTATTTTCCTAAATTCAACCCTGACTCTGTCAAAAGTTAAGACGAACCTTTACTTTTCCTATTTCAATCTTTTGCGATAGCTTCACTCATACGCTTCAAGTAACCGAATCGTTTGATCTATATTACTCAGTAATGATAAAACTTTATTTATCACTCATATTCGTCAATAAAACATTTTTATTGTTAACCATGACGACCTCACTCAAATTTCGGGACGAAATTTCTTTAACGGGTAGGTAATGTGACGACCCGGGAATTTCCGACTAAATTTAAACATAATCTTTATATGATTTCGATACGATAAGCAAAGTCTGTAAGGTTGAGTCTCAAAAAATTTGAACTGTTTCATATATTCAATTGACCTTCAACTGCTCTCGATGATTCACGAATAAATAATTGTAAATAGATATGTGTGTATGTATATATAAATAATAGTTCGAAATAATATTTGAAGTATTATATATTGTTGTTATTAAAAATTATTAAAATAAAAATAGGATATTATAATAATTATTATTTAAAATATATTTCTATATATAAATAAAGTATATTAAAAAAATAAATATTAAATAATTGTAATACTCGTTTGATGTTTCGAATGATATTAAGCAAGTTAAATTCAAACTTTTGTAATTTTAAAATAAACGGTGATACGAAAATGAGTTCTATAAATTTTAGGCTTATTAAAAATGTATTTTGAAACTATTTGTTAAGTTTTAACACTTTTTATATTTCACCCATAAATGAGAGGGACAATTGATGTAATTTTTATTTAATAAATTAATGATCGAATTTTATACCATAATGACCAAAACAAATAAATATAGTTAATTTAAAAATATGAAATTTTTCCGAGGACTTTTATCCGCCACTGATTAACAACGGAGCCCGAATTAATACATCTATATTATATGTCAACTGGGAAACAATATTTAAGCCTGTGAATTGAAATTATGTCAAGATTTTTTTTTTAGTTTCATTCTCCACATGTGATAAAAGGTTGTTAATTTATTATATTTATTAATTATTAAAAGTTTACAGCTCATGTGTTGATTAGCTGTTTCTCCACTCAAGATCGTATATTTTATATGTACACAATTTTGTATACAAGTTGTACATATAGATTGGTAAACGTTGAACCATCATCACCCAACAACACTCATTACTAGATCATTTATTATTTCTTGTACAACCCATTCTTCTTTCTTTTATGGAACACACATATTCAACCCACCATCACCACATCTCATCACCATAACCGGCATCTTCCTCCGGCATACACCATCGAGCCACTACTAACCACCTTTCCTCCACTATTGGTCATCACGCCCATAGTACACCACAACCATCATGAAAACAACTTTACCACCTCAATCCACCAAAACCATCGCCTAACACCATCATCACAACTCAACTGCCACCCGCCACCTTCGTGAACCCATCACCATATCACCACCATCTTCTTCGTGTAATCCACTGTAAACCACCTTTTATTTCTTTGTAAACTTACGACTCAAAACCACCTACACTAGTTCCTATTTACTATTCGCTGCTCAAACAGACCCACCTGCTTCTAAACAGCTACGAACTATCTCCATTACAATCGCCACAATCGATTACCATCATCAAACTTGACTCGTTTTTATTCTGATTTCCTGTTCAACTGCAACGAAACAAATTATGAATAACTACTGCTACTACTGTCTTGTTTCCTATTTCTGTGATAAAGATGATGATAACAAAATTAACGGTACTACAGTAAATTAAAAAGAAATGAAAAATTTCGCAAAACGTGTGGAATATACACGGATCGTGTATGATGACGACTATGTGTCTTAAATTGCAGCGGTATGTATATGTGTTTGTTAAAAAGGATGATTGATGGTGAACTATGACGATAATATAAGAAAGATGATGCCGAGAATTTATGATGTTAGTTTAAGACTACGATATTATGTGGATTACGATTATGATACGTGATAAATGATTAAGAATGATGATGATTCACGTAAGAGAGATTAGTGAAGAAGAAGAAAAAGAATAAAAAGGGAAAACAGAATAAAGAGTTATATACTTTTAGTTCATGAATTAATTTAAAAAAAAATAGAAACACCTCGATGGTTAAGGAGTATTTGTGTGTAACGAGAGGTCGGGTGTTCGAATCTAGGCTGTGGCATTTTTTTTTTAAGAAAAAGAACCGAAATATTTTGTGCTTTTGATTTCAACTTGGGTCGCAGGCCACTAACTTTAAATGTTGGGCTGTTATTATTTGTTGGGCCGAAGGAATGAGGCCACGGTTAGCCGAGTTCCTTAGCTGGTTGATATGGTAGTCGGACTATATACGTTAGGGCGTAATAAGAAGCAGGAAAAACGGACATGGCTTGATGGTTTAGGTGTGTTGTTGGGTTTCAAGAGGTCGCGGGTTCAAGCCTTGGCAGATGCATTTTTTTTTTTTTTTTAGGCCTGTTACATTAAGGTAGCACTTCTATTTTTTTTGTTATTATTATTATTATTATTATTATTATTATTATAATTATTATTATTATTATTATTATTATTATTATTATTATTATTATTATTATTATTATTATTATTATTGTTGTTGTTGTTATTATTATTGTTGTTGTTGTTATTATTATTATTATTATTATTATTATTATTATTATTATTATTATTATTATTAGTATTATTATTACTAATACAAGTATTAAGTGTCATTTATTATTATTATTATGATTAGGGTTACAATTATGATATTATTATTATTATTATTAAGTATTAAGTATTATTATCTTTATTATCATCATTATAAGTATTATTATTATTAATAACATTATTATTATCATTATTAGTATTATTATTATCATGACTAGTAAAATTATTATCTTCATTAAAATTATCATTTTTATCATTAAAACTATTATTATTATTATTAATATCATCATTGTGATTGAAACTATCATTTTTAGACAAATAAATATTTTTGTACATGAAGCATACTTAATACATATGCTACAAATATATTAATATAACTATATATAAATCATATTAACATAAATTATACAAAAACTTACATACAACAAATTAGGTATTTTTTTTTTATATAATCCTATATATATATATATATATATATATATATATATATATATATATATATATATATATATATATATATATATATATATATATATATATAGTAATATAACTATAGTAATCACTTTAAATACATATACAAGATAAATACATAAGACATATAATTCAAGATATAACATAAAGTATATGTTTTTAAATGAAATCTAGTATAAATCTTATATAACTATAAAATATATATAAATAATAAATATTAATAAATGAAATTATGATATTTCTATTATATGTTTTAATAGAAATAAAATTAATATAGGTTCGTGAATCCAAGGCCAACCCTGCATTGTTCAGTTTCATCATATGTATTTTTACTACAAAATACATTATTGTGAGTTTCATTTGCTCCCTTTTTAAATGCTTTTGCAATATATATATTTTTGGGACTGAGAATACATGCGCTGTTTTTTTTATAAATGTTTGACGAAATAGACCCAAGTAATTGAAAATACATTCTATGGTTGGATTATCGAAATCGAATATCGCCCCTTCAAGTCTGGTAACCTAAGAATTAGGGAAATGGCCCCTAATTGACGCGAATCCTAAAGATAGATCTATGGGCCTAACAAACCCCATTCTGGAATTTGGAATGCTTTGGTACTTTGATTTAAATGGTGATTGCGATTGCCAATATATAGCATACTTGCGAGTATGCGGGGAATATTCTATATGCATTATGTTAATATCGGTTACTAGGTGTTCATCATACGAATGATTTTTATACACTTGCGAGTGTAAGGTTATTTATGAAAAATGAAAATCTTGTGGTCTATTAAAATTATGGAAATGATTGATTACGATATACTAATGAACTCACCAACCTTTTGGTTGACACTTGAAAGCATGTTTATTCTCATCTCAGGTTTGAAATAAATCTTCCGCTGTGCGTTTGCTCCTTTTAGAGATATTACTTGGAGTCATTCAATGCATATATCAAAAGGCGTTGCATTCGAGTCGTTGAGTTCAACAAGATTATTATTAAGTCATTGATAGTTTGATATATTATGAAATGGTATGCATGCCTGTCAACTTTTGATGTAATGAAAGTTTGTCTTTTAAAAGTGAATGCAATGTTTGTAAAATGTATCATTTAGAGGTCAAATACCTCGCGATGTAATCATATGTTAATGTATTCATCCTTATGGATTCGGACGGGTCGCTTCAAAGCTTACTATTAAGATCTTTATTAAAAAAAAAAAAAAAAACTCTTGAGCCACTTTGGATGGCAGATTTATAAAATTTGTTAGGAAGTCTTTGTACTCGTAAAATATTCCTTTTAAGGTTAGACTTGGCAAAAACGCGAGCCGATAAATCAGTTTTCTGGGAAACACTCAGTGGTCACCCTATCGTAGGAAATGCACTAGGCGGGTTTCTACTCTTAATATTTCACGACTAAACGCAACACTCTCGTAAACATCATCTCTATGAATCAGTATATTGAGGTACAAGTATCATTTTTGAGATTATTTTTACTCGGAGAAAACCATTCTTTATGGTCTAGGGTCTACATATCTTCTCATCCGCGCATCCCCTTAAGTATAAGGATAAATTTAGAACGAACCGCCCAAAGAGTTCACTCTCGTTCAAAGATCACAACTTTCATGCGATTTTCTTTCGGAAATGTAATATAAGATACTTTGAGAATTAATGAATCTTGTTATCCTCTTAAAAGGGGACTGCTTAAAACGTTTCGACACTGACGTGGATACTCTACATATTTCTTCCTTCGTTGATTGCAACTATATGTTGTTCTAGTTAATGTTAACCCTAACTTCAACATGTAACTGAAAGGATAAAGTTACATTATAGAACTGTGCTTTCATTCCATCTAAGGATAAGTTCACCTGCAGTATGGTAAACTGGGTAATATCCTTCATTGATCATTTAGACCGTCCTGAAGACACTATAAATAATTATGACTTGCATTGCATATAAGTCCGATTAGTCACTTTCAGCTAAAATTTCAATTCATTTAGTCAAATGAGAGGTTCTTAAATATCGGGTTCTTTATGCTTATGTCATCTTAGAATTGCGACATAAGCGCTCAACGTTTTAGAGGAGTTTGGTAACATTCATGATGCATTTCATGCATCCACCTTATGGAAGATGCCTGTAGGGCTAAAAACATCATCTTTCCTTTTGTGGGATTATATTCAGATGACATACTCATGTTAAACAGAAACAAAATCAGTTTGTTGATCTCTTAGGACAAGAGACTTAATTAATGGCATATACCTATTCTTACTTTTATGCGCCCAAGTACCTTTCAAGACAAATAACTCACTTCTTAGCCCTCGAGTCTCTTAGAACTTTGATACGCTCCTTCTTATGCAAATACGGTACCATTGTTGGTCACTCCTTAAAATTTCGGGATGAAATTTTCTTTAACAGGTGGGTAATGTAACGACCCGGCTTTTTCGACTTGCTTTTGTGCTTTGTGCTTTCACGAAACTGCGTATATGTGCGTACTGAGCTAGTTTATGCTCTGGAATCTTATTTAATGATTAATTACTTTCATTAATGCCTTACAACGTGCTATTAAGTGTGTAATCACTTAACTTGATCCCCGAATGCTTTTACGACCGTTGGTGTCACTTGACGTTTGAAACGAGCTATGTACTTGGTACACGTTTAACTTTGGTCATGATCAGAATATTATGACTACGTAATACTAATTTTTATTTTATAATAACAATTACTTGGGTTTTTGGATGCTTAATTACGCTTAGTAATTTACTAGAGCACGCTAGTTGGTCTTGTTGGACTTTCTACCTTGTCGGACCTTAGCCCACCCTACACTAGCTAGTGAACTATTTAAATAGTCCAATTATAATAAGTTAGTGACCCATAATAATGAAAGATAAATGCCCATTTATTAGAGGGAACATACAAGCATTTTTGTTAAGCATTATCCTTAATGTTGCATGAGATCCTAACATAAGCACCAACTTTAGACAACCATTAATCAAAAAGCAAAAGTTGGTCCCCCTTGTCCCCTACCAAAGGCTACGGTTTTGGAGCCTCCCCACCACCCTCATTTTCTATAAATACCAAGCTATTTCCTCACAATTCACATTTGCGCTCATTTACAAAATTACACACACTTGCTCTCTAATTCTCTCTAGTCTTTTTCACTCTAAAAAGTGTAAGTTTTAAATTTTCTTCTTCTTTTTTTCTTCTTCATAAAGTGGACATCATCATCATCATTTAATGGATCTAGCTTTTAGCTTTTGATCTTGTTATATCTTGTAGATTCAAACTTGGGTTTGAATCCTTCAAGAACATGAAAGATTCAAGCTTTCTAGCTTGGAATCTTCAATTACTTGTTAGACCTAGCTTGTGATTTCTTTGTTTTGTTATAAAGATCAAAACTTATGTTTATGATCTTCATGTATCTTAAAGATCCAAGCTTTATGCTTCAAGATCTTCAAGAACACTAAAGATCCAAGCTTTCTAGCTTAGGGTTTCATTATTATGTTAAAGATCTTAGCTTTTTAGCTTATGGTCTCATTACTTTCATTATTATGTTAATGATCTTAGTTTTTTAGCTTATGGTCTCATTACTTTCATTATTTTGTTAAAGATCTTAGCTTTCTAGCTTATGGTCTCATTAATCTTGTAAAGATCCAAGCTTTATAGCTTAGGGTTTTCTTAATACTTGAGATCTAAGTTATTATTTTAGATCTCACTTACTTGGAACTTTTTTGAATTTTTTGTGATGATAAAGATCAAGTCTTCATCATCATATATGATGGAGATGCATAAACTTGTGTAAAATGGACAAAGGTTGAAGCTTTATTGGATCTATGCAATAAAGAGGCAATCTTGATGTTCAAAACTTGTAGAATGATAGATTTTACTCTTAGTTGTGTATTGATGGTTGAACCTTGGTCAAAGTGATGCTAAAACATCAACGAGTTCTGCACTTGAAGCTTAAAAGCATCAAGGATGAGAACCGTGATGAGCATCAAGCACCAAAAATCTCACCGGAGCACGTGTTTGCTGTTTTTTGGGGTCTGATCAGACTCCTGGGCTTCTAGAAAATTGATTTTCAGATAGTTCATTTCGAGTAGATGACTTTCCCTTTAGCCTCGACTTAATCCGATATACGGTTTAGGATTTATAGCCTTCCGAAAGTCACTACGCCTTTGTAACGTTGTGCTGAAATTTCTGACCTACTCGCACTTAAACCGTCACCACAGTAGCGAAGACGAGTTACGTTTTGAAAAATTGGTCAGTGGTTAGAGGACTCACATACAGATCCATGGCCACTGACTAGCATCTTTTCGATTTGTATAGAGGTCGTAACAGCTGTCTGAAGTCAACCTTTTGTTTCGATCTCTATTCTTGTTAAACTTACCTTAGTGTTGATAAATGATGATGATAATGATGATGTTGATGATGACACTTAAACTTAATTTATTCACTTTTAAACTTTTGGGACAACATACTGACCTAGTGTCCTTTTACTTAGGTTGACGACGTTTCGGACGAATTACTACTTGCATACGTTTCATATCGACTTTACTGCTTATTCACTGTGAGTTATAGCATCCCTTACTACTTTTTACTATTTTTGGCACTGAGAATACATGCGCTTTTTATGTTTCACATACTAGACATGAGTACTTAAACTTTACATATGTGTGGGTGATATAACAGCACAAAGATTCCCCTTAGCTCGGTAACGTTTAATCATTGGTTTCCTAACCGTGAACGCGAATCTTAGCTATGGATCCATATGGTTTGACAACCCCACTCGGGCTAGTCGTGCTAGCATTTAATGGGTGTTTGATACTTCGAGGACATACGCACTCGCCAAGTGTACTTTTAGGGGGTATTACTATTACGTTAAGTTAGTTACCGGGTGCCCACGGTTAAGCATATACTTTTCATACTGATTTAAACTGCTAGTTGAAGCAATGAAATCTCGTGGTCTACATTACTTTACTGATTACAAATAAACTATAGCTCACCAACATTCGTGTTAACTTTTAAGCGTGTATTTCTCAGGTGCTTAGACGATGTTGCTTCTGCTGTTACACTTGCTGTCTTGGTGTTAGACTTGCTATTACAAACTTGCTGTGTTAGACTTCCACTGCATTACTTAGAGATGTCTCAATCATGGAACTTTTATTTTGCATTCGTAACTTACGTTATTTTCAAACAATGGCTTTGTAACGACCTTTGGGTCACATACTCATGTTAATGCTCCTATTCGTAGGAAGCACGTTACCTTTTGTAAAACGCTATTTTTTTTATGAATGCAAAACTGGTTTTCAAACAGCATATAGTGTTTGACCTTGTAATGATCCTGTTGTTTATGAACTGTACACGATGGTTTTGTACGTGGCGTCACATTGTAAATCGGATCTCCACTGGGTTTGGAGAAAAGTGCTTAGTGAAGCAACAAATCTCGATTAGTGTAATCGGGGAGTGGATTAAGGTGGATTAGTTAACATCCACCCGAACCACTATAAATCCTTGTGTCTATGTTCTTTACATTACTTCATTTATCATTTTGAACATATACACTACACACATCAAGTTTGAGTTGAGTTGGTTGATCAAAGTTAAATCGAATTTGGTGATCAATCGAAAAAGTGTTAAAAACATATCAAGTAACTATTCACCCCCTTAGTTACTTACAATTGGTATCACAGCGGTTGCTCAAATCATTGCTCTACAAACATTTTTGAAAGTGTCAAAATTCGTTTTGTGCAAAAAATTGAGTCAACGATTATCGGATCAACTCAAACTATAGGATACTTGGAAGAATTGGTGAAAGAAGCACCAATCTTTGATAAGATGAATATTGATGTGTGGAAATTAAGATTTGAGTCTTATCTCAAATTCAAGGATTACTACTTGTGGAGAATAATCAAAGTTGGAGACTTTGTACCACAACCTAGTTCAAGACTAGTGAAGTCAACATTTCAAAACAATGATGTTTTGAAACAATTTGATGCAATTTCACTACTTCATGGAATTCTTCCTAGTAAAGAAAGATTAAAGATAATCTCATGTGAAAGTACAAAAGAATGTTGGGATTCACTATGTTCTCAAGAAGATTTAAACTCTAGAAGTTTAAAGGGTAAAGGAATAGAGAAGAATTTGAAAAAGGTTGGTACTTCTCATGCAAAAGGGTTGAATGAAAATGAAGACTTTTGCCTCATGAGTTCTTGGAATAATTTGGATCAAGATGGTCAAAGTAAAGAAGAGGTTGAATCTCCATTCAAAGAAGATGATGTCTCAAGCATGGATTGCAATGAGGTACATGTATTATATCCTTCTAATTATGAAGAATTGTTAGATGATTACAAGACTACTAAATTTGTTTATGATAGTAGTCGTGACAAAGTAAAACTTTTAGAGAAAGAATTACACAAAGTTGGATAACTTAACAAAGTTTTAATTGATGAAAATAACACCTTGAAGAAAAAACTTGAAAGGATAACTATTTGTAATTCATCAAGAGGTAAATATGAAATGAATATATGTCACAACTCTAGCAAACACAAATCTTGTAATCAAAGTCCATTGTCTGTTATTAGGAAAATTGAAAATATGGGAAAAATGAACCAAGCTAGC
The DNA here is from genome assembly GCF_046630445.1 of Rutidosis leptorrhynchoides. Lineage (NCBI taxonomy): Eukaryota > Viridiplantae > Streptophyta > Magnoliopsida > Asterales > Asteraceae > Rutidosis > Rutidosis leptorrhynchoides. Next base: position 202,514,246 of record NC_092334.1, read on the forward strand.
AATTCTATGGTAGGGATAAGTCAAGGATTGGGTAACCTTAAAATCAATCAAAATCAATGATCAAAATGCTAATGAGAATAACCTTCTCAAAAAGACGTTGTATTAATGAAAGGTATTTCTTACAAATGCAAAATTGTTTTTGAAAATTGATTTTAAAAGATTAGTGTAGGAAGCTTACCTTCCTTAAGATTGTGTGTTTATGTGAAAATATGTATTGCATGCTAAATACTATATTGATGCGTTTTGTGTATACTATGTGTATACTATATATATATATATATATATATATATATATATATATACATACATACATACATACATATAGATATAGTATATTACGTGTCATTGATGATTAAACACCGGGAGGATGTAATCATTCAATGTTAGGTAAAGAAAACTTGTCCTCAAGTATTCTATAGAACCTAAGAATCGTCAAAACGCGCTCGAAGAAAGAAGAAGTGAAGAAATAAGTGATCAGAAGGATCCACAGTAGCACCACGGCTGACCGTATACTCGACCGCAGATTCCTGTCTTGTACGTGTACAAATTCCTGCACGGCTAATCCAACGGTCGACGTGCTTCGACCGTGCGTGGTCTGATTCTATTTTAAATTAAAAAAAACCCTCACTTTTATTTCTTTTCAACCCACTTCAAAACACACACACTTACACAAGGCTGAGGAGATCGACCGCACAAAGAAGAACGCTCATTCCTTAAATTTCACTTTCTACTTTTGGTATGATTAATCCTTGCTTTCCTAGCATTCAATTGTGTTTGTATGATGAATTAGGGTTATGAAGAAACCCTAACTAGAATGAATCAAAACCTAAATTGATGCAAACAATCGAAATTATTCTTAAAGAACAACCTAAAAACGATTGTAGTAGTACCTATCTATGCGTTAATTTAACATTGAATTATTCTAGGGTTCATTATACATCTAGGTAAGATTTTCATAGAAGCATTGTTCATATGATATGAATGACATTGGTGCTAATTGAGTGTAATAATGTTGAATATCAAAACATGTGTTGATGATGATCTCAAAAGTCTAGAACACATATGAACTTTGTGAAAATCTTAATCTAGTTGCAAAATCATTGACACTAATGAAGAGTGAAAATGTGAAGAACATTAACATCAAAACATCTAAGTATTGATGATAATTAAAGTTTGCAAAACTTGTTGCCTACAATTGAATTATACACTTTGAATTAATCTGAAGTATCATCGTGTAGAAAATGGCAAGAGGAAAGGGAAAGAGCAGTGAACCAAGAAGAAAGGACTCATATGATCCACCGTCAGATGCTACAGAGAAAATTAAGTACAACACTTGGTTTCTCTCTAGACGTCCTATTACCGAAGGAATAAAAGTTGCCCACGATCAAATGCCAGAGCTTGTGAGACAAATCAAAACTCTTCAATGGGATTCATTTCTTACTCTTGATGGTCCCATTTATCCATCTCCCATTCGCGAATTTTATGCAAATTTCAATTTCGTAAACAATGAAGTCTTCTTCAGTCTTCAAGGCACCAATTACCACTACTCACTTGTGGATTTCGGGCGCATTCTCCAAGTTCCAACAGATGGTGAAGAATTCTTCAATTTGCATCATGGACTGGCATATCTTCCGAGTTTTATCTCAAACAAAATGGCATTGATAGATACACTATGCAAAGACGGTGCTCCTCACGCTGAAATTGAGAGAACTGGAGTACTGAGTAGACACCTCTCTTCTGAGTATGAAGTTTGGAACAAAGTCATTGAGTGCAACATCTAATGCAGATCGGAAAATCACTCAAACATTCATGCTACTCAATTTGCTCTCTTGTGGTGCTTGGAAAGTGGAATCAAAGTAAACATTGCCTATCTGATGGCAACCAGGATAAGTGGACTCATCACCAAAACAACTCAAGGATTGCCTTATGGAATGCATCTAAACAAACTGTTTAGGCACCTCAAAATCACAAGTGATGACTCTCTTCCACTCACTCATCAACCAATCCTACCACCAAAATCAACAGGAGGATCAACCTCCAAATGGAGGAGAACTACCAATGAGGCAGGAACGAGCAGAGGAGCTATTGAGATATCAGACAGTGAAAATGAAGAAGAAAATGAATCGGTAAGGGATCTTGGGGTCAATGCCAAGATGGATAAGATCTATCAGACTCAAATCAAAAGTCTGAAAAAGGAATCAAAGGTGAAGAAATTACTGAAAGGAGTGATCAGAAGCTTGACCTGTAGGTCAGGAAATGAGGAAGATGATGATTCGAGTGAAGAATTCTAACAAATTCTCATGAAAACCTTCTATGGTTGAATGGTTGAATGTTTAAGACAATAATGTTTGAGAACTTTAAATATGCATGTTTAATAAAGTATTCGTGTGTGCTTACTACATGTTTTAATTAAAAGTCCAAGCATGTAAGATTTATATACGACTGAACTACAGTCGACCTTGAACCTAACCGTGTATGTCCTGTACCAACGAGTTTAAGTTTTTCCAAAATGGTTAATCCACGGCTTACATCACGGATGACCGCAGCTCAAACGCAGAATAAGCCTTGCATAAACTGACGAACCATTTTGTCCTGTTATGCTCAATAACTTTTCTCAAGTAAAAATTGACTTGTCAACCAAAAGACTTTACTCATTTAACCTACCTCTCTTATGAAAAATTAAAGTGATTCGTAGTAGGTCTCTATAAAAACTAGTACATTCAACCATAAAAACCCACAATCAAATCATGAGACAAATTGCAGAAGGAAGAGAAGTGTCAACTCATCAAATCTCAACTTATTCGGTGGCAAACTTCTCTAGTGTGAATTGGAATGTCTTTCTCAATCTGCGAGGACCTCTGTATCCTCTTCATGTGAATGAATTCTATGTAAACTTCCAATTCCATGATGATATGAAGATATCATTCACTCTCTATGGCAAAAGCTATTCCTTGACACTTGAATAATTTGGAAACATCATGGATGTTCCAAGTAACGGAATCAAATTCTTTCTTAACCCAAACTCATTTGATGAGTTTCCTGAATGGTTAGAAAAAGAATGTGTTCTTGAAACACTGAGTGAAGGACCACTCAAATTTGAATCCGTCAACAAAGAGGGTTTCTTAGTGCATCACCTTGCTTCAACATATGATCTATGGTAATAGATCATCTCCATAAATGTATATGGAAAAGGTGAAATACTTTAGAGAATGAATGCAAATGAGGTTACTCTTTTGTGGTGTCTCAAACACTCACTTAAGGTAAACATTGCATTTCTGATGGCATCTATAATGCAACAGGCAGCTCAAGAACCCTTCTTGTAACTACCTTATGGTCTTCACTTAACTAAAGTCTTTGCTCATCTCAAATTGATGACTTCTTATCACTACGCTACTCAAGTTTCGTCACACCCGATATGCAGAGCTTCAACTAGACCATTTGTTAAACCTTCTCTTGATAACCCTCCAAACTTTAACCTCCTTTCAACCGCAGGACAAAGCAGTGTCATTCATGAGAATGTTCTAAAAATCGGACGATATCTAAACAAACTAGAAGGAATTATAAGAGACACTCATCACTACATTCACCTCAAGAAATAGGCCAAGGCAATTTGAAGAATGCCTACCTATACATCTAATTTATGTGCCTTCCATGCATATTTTCATATATGCATTACTATGTTTTGTGCTTACTTTGAATAAACTGTGTGCTTGTTATGTTTTAATATATGTTTCCCAACTTGCACAATTTAAGGGGGAGTTTTGCTCTAAGGGCGAGCTTAGTTCTATGGGGAGCTAACCTTTTTGCTTCGACAAAGGGGGGAGAAAGATGGATACAAGTGATTGTTAACACTTACGTATTTATAGCAAAATGTCCCTCATCACTTGTATGTTTATCATCATCAAAAAGGGGGAGAATGTTGGTTGAATGTTAGTTAATGCACTAAACGATAAACTTAAGTATGATTAACCAAAGAATATGTTTTGATGATGACACACACATATGCATAAGTGATGACTGACATCTTAACATAAAACAGGCAAGGTCACTAATCCATACTTTATCTTGCAAACGACCAAGTCAAACATAGGTTAAAGAATGAAATTAAAAGTTCAGCTAAACACACGATCGAGGTACGGTCGACCGCATAGTCAACCGTGAAACCCCAAACTGAATTGCAACGCAGTTTTGTGAAAACAAGTTGCACGGTCGCCACCACGGTCAACCGCAGTGCGACCGCAGTTTTCTCTGTTACCATTTTCGACCAAATAAAGTTTGACTAGTTGCCAACATCTATAATTCATGAAACCTTTCTCAACATGCTTAGAATAGATGCCTTCTCCATACTCAATTGAGTTTTGGTCATAAAAACACTAATTGTGATTAATTACGCCTAATGACAAAATTAACCAAGATTAGGCATAACACATAAGTGTTAATCAACAACTTGTGATCTTAATTCTTATCTAGATATTGTTAGTATGATCATCAAGTACCAACACACTTAAGCCAATATCACTAGAACAATAATTGCTATTAGAAATTACTTAGTGATTAATTAAGGCTAAATGAGGAACAATGCTCTCAAGGTTAACTAGTAATGACTTGTAATCCTAAAACACACTTAGATACATTTAGGATGGTCACCAAGTCCTAACTAGAGATTGCTCTTCCCTTGTACATGTGTTGGACATTAATGTGTGCTTACACATTAATCAAGCAATATGTTATATTGCACTTAAACTTGTTAAAACTTGAATTATAAGTTGTGCAAGTATATACATGATTGATTCTAGAATAACTATCTCTTGCTATGTGAGTATTAATTGCTACTTGCCAATATGATTAATACTCATAAACTTGTCAACTTGATTAATATGCTTGCTATGTGCTCACTAGTTAGGATTCAAGTAACTAACCTACTCCAATAGATTAAGTGTAAAATGGTTCACAATAAAAGTATAGTCAATTGTCTATATGGTCTAGTCTAAGTAACTAAGGGTGATTACTTAAGACTTAACTTTGATGTCTCTACATATTTCATGATTATCTTATAGAGACATTATTCAATTAATCTCTAACCAAATTCAAAAAGAACATGACTTGTGATTAATTGAAAATAGGAAGTTAATGACATAGTGACTAGTCTTTACAATTGAACCAAAGGCGTTAATGTGACTAGCTAAGTCTTGACCAAACTGGGATTTCCCTAAATATCAAACAAGACACTTCTTCAAGAATGTTGGGTTTTCCACTTTTGGAATGATTAGTCACTTTCATGCACTAAGACCAAATCTCACCACACACTTAATGCATATAGTACTTGTTTAGGATATTTGGTTTCTTTTGCAGGTGCTAGAAGGAGTAAAGGTGCCAAAATGTGGTGTTTAAATTTGAGTCAAACGGCTATACAACGGATACCAATTTTGGACTGGAGCACGCAAGGTGTCACCACGGTCGACTGTGCAGGCAACTGTGTGTCAACGGCTACTTTTTGAATCCCACTATAAAAGGCAAACATTTAAGAGCATTTGAAGCTGACCCTCTTGCATATTTCAAAGGCTTATTTCCAGTGATTACAAGTGTGAAGACCCGTCCTAATCCATCCGGACGAAGTCCATATCGATTATAAATGATTCACAACAGTTAATTACATCGCAAGGTACTTGACCTCTATATGATACATTTACAAACATTGCATTCGTTTTTGAAAAGACAATCTTTCATTACATCGAAAGTTGATGGCATGCATAGCATTTCATAATACATCTAACTATAATTAACTTGATAATAATCTTGATAAACTCAACGACTCGAATGCAACATCTTTTGAAATATGTCATGAATGACTCCAAGTAATGTCTCTAATATGAGCTAACATAGCGGAAGATTTCTTTCATACCTGAGAATAAACATGCTTTCAAGTGTCAACCAAAAGGTTGGTGAGTTCATAAGTTTATCATAAATAATCATTTCATAACTTTAATAGACCACAAGATTTCATATTTCCATTTCCCATAAACATACGTCCCATGCATAGAGACAAAAATATCATTCACATGGTGAACACCTGGTAACCGACATTCACAATATACATATAAGAATATCCCCATCATTCCGGGATACTCCTTCGGACATGATATAAATTTCAAAGTACTAAAGCATCCGGTACTTTGGATGGGGTTTGTTAGGCCCGATAGATCTATCTTTAGAGTTCGCGTCAATTAGGGTGTCTGTTCCCTAATTCTTAGATTACCAGACTTAATACAAAGGGGCATATTCGATTTTGATCATTCAACCATATAATGTAGTTTTGATTACTTGTGTCAATTTCGTAAAAACATTTATAAAAATTGCGCATGTATTCTCAGCCCAAAAATATAAGGGTAAAAAGGTAAATGAAACTCATGCATATAAAGAAAATAGTAAAACAGTTAATAAAACATTTGCATGTATTCTCAGCCCAAAAATGTATAAAAAAGGGAATAATGAAACTCACCTAATGTATTTTGTAGTAAAAATACATAGAACGACATTGAACAAGTACAGGGTTGACCTCGGATTCACAAACCTATATCATTTGTATATTCATTAATATATATAATAGTAATCGAATAAATATTTTTATTACAATTTAAATTATATATTATGTGTAGTTAATTTGTGTACATATTCAAATTGATTAATGTTTGTATATTTATATTAATATGCCTATATTTATATATATAATTGTTAAGTGTTACATTTAAAATCGGTAGTTTGTCATTTGTAAGTATTTATATAAATAATTTTAATAGATTTAATATATATAGTTATATGAAATTTTATTATAATTATAGTATATATAATAAGTATATTTTTGTGTAAAATATTTATCTATTTGAAAAGATAGTTTTTGTTAATAATGATGATTTACTAATAATAATAATAATAATAATTTTATTAATAATAATCCTAATATTGTTAATACTGATAATTTTACAATAATAGAAATTTTATTGATAATGATAATATTTTTATTTCCTAACACTCTTCCTAACATTCTAATATCTTTATATAAAAATAATACAAAGTAAGGTTTAATGTTATTACTAATCTTACTAATAATGATAATAAAGTAGTTTTTAAATAAAACGAAAAGTTTGATAACAATAATAACGAAAATAATACTTTTGATACATAACACTTAATGATCATAATAATAATAACAACAATATTTTATTATTAATGTTAATATTTATGATAACGCTTACTTAATGATATTTCTAGTGAGGATAATAATATCGTTAATAACAATATTAATAATGATAAAAATCCTAATTGTAATTGTAACTATAATACTTTTATTAATAACAACAATAATAATAACAATAATAGACATAATAAACATAATAATAATAATAATAATAATAATAATAATAATAATAATAATAATAATAATAATAATAATAATAATAATAATAATAATAATAATAATAATAATAATAATAATAATAATAATAATAATAATAATAATAATAATAATAATAATAATAATAATAATAATAATACATAAAATTGAAACTACCTTCCAAGGAAATCAGCCCAAAAAAATGTAGTGCCCCATCAGGGACTCGAACCCGAGACCTCTCGAATACTCATCACTCTCTAAACCATACGGGCTGTGCCCGTTTTCTGTTATAAACACCCAGACTAAAACATATAACTCGTACATCTATTTGATCCTTCATCTTCTTCATCATCAGCTCAATCGAATTCAGTTTCCATCAAATGAGTTACAATTTTATTTATGTTTTAAAACAGAACATTGACATTTAGAACGTTCTAAATTAATTAATAACGAAAAGTAAAAAAATATATATATGTAGCCTCAGCTACTGCTGCTGTTCGTCGACCCTTTTTAAAAAAAATTGATTTTTGAGTTTCATTGTTTTATAGAAAAAGATTATAATACGAAATAGTTTTCTAATACTATATAGAAACTATTGGTATCATTAATCGAGCTTAAAACCTCAAAACATATTTCAATTTGATGATGAACACAAAACTTTGACTTTTGAAATTTATACTTTGACTTCAAAATTAAACATCATTAAGAGGAATTGGGTTCTGAAATTGTGCAGGTAATTTGAATAAACGATTTCTAACATATCTACTTTAATAGAAATTTAAGTTTAATTCACAATTGAATTATGGGTGAAAGGTTTCACGTACAGAGATACCGAAAGGTTTGAGTTTGAATTATCTGATAGCTCCTTGATGAAGACTGTGATACAGACAGAGATAATGGAAGAAGTTGTACGCTTTGTTTACAAAAGCATGAAATAATTGACTGATTAATAATGGTGATTCCCTTAACAAACACTCACGAGTGAGAGAAGGACAGGAACAAAGATAACAGACAAGGAAAAACAATAATGTGTCTGATAATTGATTTTAATTACATGCTCGAATCTGTGTTTATTATAAATATATATACTGTATTTATATGTATATATATAATTATGTATATATCATATTAAATTTTATAATATTTCCTAATAATATAAATTTATTAATAAATTTAAGAATTTTATTAATTTAAATAGTACTAATATTAATAATAATAGAAATATAATAATAATATTAATAATAATTATATCAAAATTATACTATTATTAATAATAAGAATAAAAGTAATTATAAAATGATATTAATAATAATACTAATTAGTAATAATATAACAATTTATTTATATACATATCTATGCTTATAATTTCCTAACTATCTTATTTAGTATTTTCTTTTATTATCTTTTATATCATAATTATAATTATAATTATAACCATAACAATAATATCCTTAACTTGTAATCATGTCTCATAATCTAATTTTTCATATTATGTAATATTGAATAATTATATAATATTTATAACTTCTTTATATATCCCGATATACATCAAATAATTATGTATAGAATTCATATGTATCTATACATAGATTTATTTTAATAACAACTTTCTTATCTTGTATTTTATTTTACATATTGAGTTCAAATGATTATTTTATATTTTGTTAATCCAAGTTAATACATATACTTACATATATATATATATATTTATATATTTATTTTTAACAATTGTTCGTGAATTGTCAGAATTAGTCAAAGGTCAAATGTATATTTGAAATAGTTTAAATTGTTTTGTGACTCAACATTACAGACTTTGCTTATCGTATCGAAATCATATAAAGATTAAGTTTAAATTTAGTTGGAAATTCCTGGGTCATCACAGTACCTACCCGTTAAAGAAATTTCGTCCCGAAATTTGAGTGAGGTGGTCATGGTTAACAATAAAAATGTTTTCATGACGAATATGAGTTGATAAATAGAGTTTTATTATCATTGAATAATATGGATAAAATGACTCAATTAATCGAAGCGTAAGAATGAAGCTACCACAAAAGATCGAGATAAAGAAATAGAGATTTTCCATAACTTTTGACGTAGTCGTGATTGAATTCCGGAATTCAAGGGATTTAAAGAAAATCTTCGAAATCTAAAAGATTTGATTCTTCGGTGAATAAGGAAATTAAGATCCCTATAATTAAATATGGTGATCTACCTCGATTACTCTGTCAGATATTTCCATTATAAATTTACCTTTTCCGTTCCATTTATTTTCACCACTTCTATACTAAATTCCCAAATTCAAAAGATTTATGAAAATGCTTAACCCTGTTCTGATTCTTGTTCTTATTCTAACTATCGCAATGATCGTTCTTCTTTTCCAACTCCCACCTGAAGAATCTGTTTATTTCTATTATGCTCTAGGGATTATTGTATTTATAATCCTCCCGTGTCTTTATATTGCTATACGTACTGATATCCACGGTTTGTAATTTCGGTGTTGTCATTGGGCTTTATATTTTCTCTTATGTTTTGGATTTCTTTGTCTTTTTATTATCCTCTCGACCTCTATTAAAGCGAGCAACGGTCCAGAATTCATAGATATGAATTTCGAAATGAACGTAGTTAATGTTCTAAGAAAGAAATGGTAATAACACAATCTTGATTCGTCAACTTACCAGAATATCCGGGAAAGATAGAACTATCAAGAAAATATGTTCTTGATATGTTTATATATCAAATAAAATGTAAGAGTCATGTAACATGACACATGATGACGTTATAATCTGTGAATCATCATGTCCCATTTAGAAACTCAGCATGACTTAATGTAATATAATCACGTTGATCAAGTGTCATTATATTATACTAACTCATGCTTCGGTTCCCAACATTACTTCAATAACGTTCATATTTTAAGCTCGAAAGTTTACAGAATATAGAAACTAACAGTTTCTATATGATGTAATACTGATAACACGAAGAGATTAATGATTTCAGATAAGAATAATTATAAAAATATCTCCAGAAATATGGAGGATATTTATAATGAAAGATACAATAATATCTCGGAATATCTAAGATCAGAGGATGATAGAAACTATTGTCTGCAAGGGTTTAGAGTAAGGAGCAAGATATTCACTAAAGACTTTAGCAGACATTGAATCATTTGGATTCTTTGAAGTCAAACTTATTCTTTGTGATTTGTTCACGTCTTTCTTCCTAGTTTCGCATAATCTGCTTTTCGTTACTAAATTTTCTATTGAATGTTTCCAATATAATGATACACAGGAAGCACGAAGAGGTATATAATTTCGGACGAGAATATTTATGAAAATATCCTCAGAAATATCGAAGATATTGATGATGATATTTTGGAATTTCTAAGTTCGATGGTTGATGGAGAAAGATTTTTCCGCAAGATTTTAACATGACTTCGGAGCAAGATATTCTCTAAAGATTTCAACGGATTCAAAATTATCTGGATTCTTTGAATATAGGGTATGGTCCTTGTATTTGTCCTTGGTCTCCTTCATGGTTAACTCTATCCGTTTTCCAGTTCCAACGTTTCGGAGCTTTTCCAACATATTATTCTTTATCATCAAATTTCCGACGACTAAGGTCATTTACGGTTGCCTACAGTTTCTGCTGCTTCATTCAGCTTTTTCAACATTCAGAGTATCGATTCGTAAACTGGGTGCCTTTTCAAAATTTCAGAATTGAAGATCGTAATTCTATGAGATAATTGTTATATGTATACATATAACTATTGATGTAGAAATGCTACGAGATTCGAAATACTGATTGCTGATTCCCGGTAATTGGTATGGCAATTATTGTTACAGGGTATAAATGAATACAAGATGGGGTTTTAATGAATATAATGATTTTTTGCAAAGTCCAAATTCATTGAAGTTGCTGGTAATTTTACTGCTAATGTGGTGAAATATAAACGGTTCTCCGGTAACGATGACGACAGGCAAACTTATATATCAAGGTTATAATAAGGCTAATTCGAATGGAAGTTGAAGTTGATTTATTGAAGCTGTGATAAAATTGGCTAATTTAAAAAAGAGTTGCAATGTTATTTTCGGTAATAACAATGCCAAAGGAGCTAACACAGACACGTGTTAAACTTTTACTTAGGGTCCAGGAGTTTTCAGGCGCATAACTATATGCATCAATCTTTTCTTCCTTAGATGAAGTGCGGTTGGTTCATCTTCTCAGTTGTTTCTTAATTGAGAGGTTTCAAGAATCATGAAAGATTTGAACGCAGATTGTAATCGTCGAGATACAAATGAAGTTTAAGATGAATTCAAGTGGCAAACTTGAAGAATATGTAGTTTCATAGGTTATAATCAATATTTTAATTCATTTTAATTGTCCAATGTTATTAGTCCACAGTCGATAGTCCACAGTAACAGTCCAATAATTCATATATAGTTTAATATACAATATTCGGATTAATTAATATGTGTCGTGACCCGTATACGTCTCAGACTCGATCACAACTCAAATTATATATATTATTGTAGAATCAACCTCAACCCTGTATAGAGAACTCGATCATTACTGCATATAGAGTGTCTATGGTTATTCCAAATAATATATATAAATGCATCGATATGATATGTCAAAACCTTGTATACGTGTCCCGATATTTAAAGTGCGTAAAATAAATACAGAAATTAAATGACGATAAATAAAATGCGTAAAGTAAATAACAGAAATTAAATAACGATAAATAAAATTGCGAGAATATAAATTGCGATAAATAAATTGTGATAGAATAAAATGTGATACAGAATTAACAGTTAGCTAGGAACAGTTAGCTAGGATCTTGTTAGCGTGGTTTCTTAACAAAATTTCATATTGTTAGTTAGTCTGTTTCTAATCAATTTTTATTGTGTCCATTATTTCTTCATTATGCCACTTGTTGAATTCTGATAGATTAAAAATCCAAATATGAAATTTGAATGAAAATGGTTATTCTGTGGTGAACGAATACGTATGTCTGTGGATGTAAGTAGGATAGTAAATGATCATCGAATCAGATTTGAAGAACCTACAATGTAACTTATTAATGTAAAATCTAAATATTCCTCGGGTATTACCTACCCGTTAAAATATTTTCACCATTAACAGTTTGTACAAATGAATTTTTAATTACAATCTTTATGAAAACATATATACATATATATTTTCTTCAGATGGATTCAATGAGTTAACATAATATTAAACTCATTTAGTTTTCGGTTGGAACTAGAATAAATAATCTCTAAAACTTTAGAGATTACATATTCGCCATGTCGAACGAAGATAAATGAGGTAGAACGATATGTAGAACGAAGATCATACTCAAAGTACAGATGGTGATATTGAGGCATGGATTGTTGATGTACTGATGCTGTTATTGATGGTACTACTGGTGCCGGTGATGTTGCTGAAGCTGGAACGTTTTGCACCATATTTTCCAAGGCTACGACTCGGGCTCGAAGCTCGTTGACTTATTACTCCGGAATGATTATCGGTAGGAACGAGCGAATGAATAAACTTTTAGAATTTTTGATATCATAATATCATTGCGTGGTATCCTGGAAATGAGTGTGAAAATGGTGTTTCGGACAGGTTCGCCGGTAAGTGCTTCAGGTTCTTCACCAAGAGGTGAATTTGGTTGATGGAAAGGATCGCCTTCTTTACGTCTCCATGGATTAAGTCAACTATGAACCCATCAGATGAATTGAGGATGACTGATTGGTTGATTCATTCTGGTTATACTGCTTTCGGAGTTCAAGTGGAAATCCATATCAGAATAACTATCGGAATAACTATCGGAATAGTTACCGAAATCTGAGGGAATCGAACTGGTTGAGGTATTCATTTCGTACGATCAGCTGAAGGATTTTCGATAAGAAACAGATTATAGGATGTAGATTAGTACCCTGCAATACATAAGTTACATATGCATATATAATACTAAATCCCATAAGTTACGGAGGAATATACAGAGTATGTCAGGCAGAGTTTACGGTAATAGATATGCTAAGATATGAATTAGCAGATACGCCAAGATATGAGTTTTGTCTATACACTATTTATGCAATCAATGCAGTAAGATGTGTCTAGACTAAGAACAATAAGAATGAAATTTTCTAAGGATGATAAGCAGATGATTTCCGACAAAAATGATAAGCAAAACTTTTGACATGCAGACACGGTCGAAGTCCAGACTCACTAATGCATCTAAACAACTATTAGTTAGACATACTAATGCAAGACCTGGTTTGCTAAGACCACCGCTCTGATACCAACTGTGTGGACCCGTCCTAATCCATCCGGACGAAGTCCATATCAATTATAAACGATTCACAACAGTTGATTACATCGCGAGGTACTTGACCTCTATATGATACATTTACAAACATTGCATTCATTTTTGAAAAGACAATCTTTCATTACATCGAAAGTTGATGGCATGCATACCATTTCATAATACATCTAACTATAATTGACTTGATAATAATCTTGATAAACTCAACGACTCGAATGCAACGTCTTTTGAAATATGCCATGAATGACTCCAAGTAATATCTCTAATATGAGCTAATGCACAGCGGAAGATTTCTTTCATACCTGAGAATAAACATGCTTTTAAGTGTCAACCAAAAGGTTGGTGAGTTCATAAGTTTATCATAAATAATCATTTCATAACTTTAATAGACCACAAGATTTCATATTTCCATTTCCCATAAACATACGTCCCATGCATAGAGACAAAAATATCATTCATATGGTGAACACCTGGTAACCGACATTCACAATATACATATAAGAATATCCCCATCATTCCGGGATCCTCCTTCGAACATGATATAAATTTTGAAGTACTAAAGCATCCGGTACTTTGGATGGGATTTATTAGGCCCGATAGATCTATCTTTAGAGTTCGCGTCAATTAGGGTGTCTGTTCCCTAATTCTTAGATTACCAGACTTAATACAAAGGGGCATATTCGATTTCGATCATTCAACCATATAATGTAGTTTTGATTACTTGTGTCTATTTCGTAAAAACATTTATAAAAATTGCGCATGTATTCTCAGCCCAAAAATATAAGGGTAAAAAGGTAAATGAAACTCACGCATATAAAGAAAATAGTAAAACAGTTAATAAAGCATTTGCATGTATTCTCAGCCCAAAAATGTATAAAAAGGGAATAATGAAACTCACCTAATGTATTTTGTAGTAAAAATACATAGAACGACATTGAACAAGTACAGGGTTGATCTCGGATTCACAAACCTATATCATTTGTATATTCATTAATATATATAATAGTAATCGAATAAATATTTTTATTACAATTTAAATTATATATTATGTGTAGTTAATTTGTGTACATATTCAAATTGATTAATGTTTGTATAGTTATATTAATATGCCCATATTTATATATATAATTGTTAAGTGTTACATTTAAAATCGGTAGTTTGTCATTTGTAAGTATTTATATAAATAATTTTAATAGATTTATTATATATAGTTATATGAAAATTTATTATAATTATAGTATATATAATAAGTATATTTTTGTGTAAAATATTTATCTATTTGAAAAGATAGTTTTTGTTAATAATGATGATTTACTAATAATAATAATAATAATAATTTTATTAATAATAATCCTAATATTGTTAATACTGATACTTTTACAATAATAGAAATTTTATTGATAATGATAATATTTTTATTTCCTAACACTCTTCCTAACATTCTAATATCTTTATATAAAAATAATACAAAGTAAGGTTTAATGTTATTACTAATCTTACTAATAATGATAATAATAGTAGTTTTTAAATAAAACGAAAAGTTTGATAACAATAATAACGAAAATAATACTTTTAATACATAACACTTAATGATCATAATAATAATAACGACAATATTTTATTATTAATGTTAATATTTATGATAACGCTTACTTAATGATATTTCTAGTGAGGATAATAATATTGGTAATAACAATATTAATAATGATAAAAATCCTAATTGTAATTGTAACTATAATACTTTTATTAATAACAACAATAATAATAACAATAATAGACATAATAATAATAATAATAATAATAATAATAATAATAATAATAATAATAATAATAATAATAATAATAATAATAATAATAATAATAATAATAATAATAATAATAATAATAATAATAATAATAATAATAATAATAATAATAATAATAATAATAAATATAATAATAATAATAATACTTAAAATTGAAACTACCTTCCAAGGAAATCAGCCCAAGAAAATGTAGTGCCCAATCAGGGACTCGAACCCGAGACCTCTCGAATACTCATCACTCTCTAAACCATACGGGCTGTGCCCGTTTTCTGTTATAAACACCCAGACTAAAACATATAACTCGTACATCTATTTGATCCTTCGTCTTCTTCATCATCAACTCAATCGAATTCAGTTTCTAGCAAATGAGTTACAATTTTATTTATGTTTTAAAACAGAACATAGACATTTAGAACGTTCTAAATTAATTAATAACGAAAAGTAAAAAAAAATATATGTAGCCTCAGCTACTGCTGCTGTTCGGCGACCCTTTTTTTAAAAAAAAAATTGATTTTTGAGTTTCATTGTTTTATAGAAAAAGATTATAATATGAAATAGTTTTCTAATACTATATAGAAACTACTGGTATCATTAATCGAGCTTAAAACCTCAAAACAGATTTTAATTTGATGATGAACACAAAACTTTAACTTTTGAAATTTATACTTTGACTTCAAAATTAAACATCATTAAGAGGAATTGGGTTCTGAAATTGTACAGGTAATTTGAATAAACGATTTCTAACATATCTACTTTAATAGAAATTTAAGTTTAATTCACAATCGAATTATGGGTGAAAGGTTTCACGTACAGAGATACCGAAAGGTTTGAGTTTAAATTATCTGATAGCTCCTTGATGAAGACTGTGATACAGACAGAGATAGTGGAAGAAGTTGTACGCTTTGTTTACAAAAGCATGAAATAATTGACTGATTAATAACGGTGATTCCCTTAACAAACACTCACGAGTGAGAGAAGGACAGGAACAAAGATAACAGACAAGGAAAAACAATAATGTGTCTGATAATTGATTTTAATTACATGCCCGAATCTGTGTTTATTATAAATATATATACTGTATTTATATGTATATATATAATTATGTATATATCATATTAAATTTTATAATATTTCCTAATAATATAAATCTATTAATAAATTTAAGAATTTTATTAATTTAAATAGTACTAATATTAATAATAATAGAAATATAATAATAATATTAATAATAATTATATCAAAATTATACTATTATTAATAATAAGAATAAAAGTAATTATAAAATGATATTAATAATAATACTAATTAGTAATAATATAACAATTTATTTATATACATATATATGCTTATAATTTCCTAACCATCTTATTTAGTATTTTCTTTTATTATCTTTTATATCATAATTATAATTATAATTATAACCATAACAATAATATCCTTAACTTGTAATAATGTCTCATAATCTAATTTTTCATATTATGTAATATTGAATAATTATATAATATTTATAACTTCTTTATATATCCCGATATACATCAAATAATTATGTATAGAATTCATATGTAGCTATACATAGATTTATTTTAATAACAACTTTCTTATCTTGTATTTTATTTTACATATTGAGTTCAAATGATTATTTTATATTTTGTTAATCCATGTTAATACATATACTTATATTTATATTTATATATATATATATATATATATATATATATATATATATATATATATATTTATATATTTATTTTTAACAATTGTTCGTGAATCGTCGGAATTAGTTAAAGGTCAAATGTATATTTGAAATAGTTTAAATTGTTTTGTGACTCAACATTACAGACTTTGCTTATCGTATCGAAATTATATAAAGATTAAGTTTAAATTTAGTTGGAAATTCCCAGGTCATCACAACAAGTGCATCAATTACTACTCAAATGTTATCAAGCAAGAGAAGATTCTATGATCTTATAGATATAGAATTGGGTTGTTGTAAACTTACTAATCAAAATCATTTATCTTGTGAGTTTACTTAATGTAATGTATGTCCTAGTATTGTCTTAGGATCATCATTGCAAAGTGTATAAGTCTTGTAACTTCAATTAGTAGAAGCATAGGCTAGGTTAGTTATCTACTTCCCTAAAGGGACTTAGGAAGTTGATTAATCTTGTTTGGAGATTAATACTTGTCCAAGGTGAAGACAAGTTGATCTAGGTTGGAGTTGATCTTTCAAAGGGATTAAAAGATTAGGTTTGTTGTCTACCAAAGAAGTTGAAGACTTGTAAATCGGATCTCCACCGGGTTTGGAGAAAAGTGCTTAGTGAAGCAATAAATCCCGATTAGTGTAATCGGGGAGTGGATTAAGGTGGATTAGTTAACATCCACCCGAACCATTATAAATCCTTGTGTCTATGTTCTTTACATTACTTCATTTATCATTTTGAACATATACACTACACACATCAAGTTTGAGTTGAGTTGGTTGATCAAAGTTAAATCGAATTTGGTGATCAATCGAAAAAGTGTTAAAAACATATCAA
Source organism: Rutidosis leptorrhynchoides (assembly GCF_046630445.1). Classification (NCBI taxonomy): domain Eukaryota; kingdom Viridiplantae; phylum Streptophyta; class Magnoliopsida; order Asterales; family Asteraceae; genus Rutidosis; species Rutidosis leptorrhynchoides. The sequence continues at coordinate 202,532,306 of NC_092334.1, forward strand.
GTAACTATTCACCCCCCCTAGTTACTTACAAATAGGTATCACATAAGTATTTAATTAATTAATTAAATATTATTCATATCATAAGTATTATTAATTATTAATGAACCATAATATAAGTATCTTGAATTAATTATGAAATGTTACACATATCATAAGTATTTTATTATAATTATTAAATCGTAAACATTTAATAATTAAATTGTAAATAAATAATAATTAAGTCTTATAATAAATAAATAAATAATTAATCTTTATTATAAGTCTTGATATAATAATCTTATATCATAAATTTTATACTTAGCATAAGTCTTCCATGCATAATAATTGTATTATTAAATCATAAGTTTAATTATAAGAATAATTAAATCATAATATAAATATTAAATGATATAATAAATATATTCATAAGTAATAATTTTAATAATTACTTTTATAACCTAAGTAATTTAATAATAATGAAAATCATTATTTATGTACCTAAGTTAAATTTTATAACCATAAGTTTCATTAAATATTCATCGGGTCATAACATGAGCCTCGGGTGTCGGTTTTTGACGAATCTTATATATATCATCGTCTAACAAACCATCCCAACACCTTAGGATGCTCAAGAACACCCTAAATCAGTCCATATGGTCGTGATATACATCCATTAACCAAACATTTCATTAATCCGTTTCAAAACTTGTTTTAGCCATTCCGGGTGATCCGTGACTCGGATTTCGATGACCCGAACATGAAAGTTCATCCAATCATCAATCATAACCCAATGGTACACCTCAAAGACTCCAAATATGTCCCTAAAGTCAGACCAAACCTGGCCTCACAAGTTAATACATTTCAATCTTAACAAAACCCTACATCATGCATAATTTTTGATTCGTAACTCGAAACGACATGAATCCAAAGCCTAAAATTATGTACATGATGAGAGAAACTCATTTATACACTTTAGTTAACCAAAAACATGAGGTAAATATAACAATATAGCTGCTGTCCACAATTTGATCAACCGAAATATACGCAATCGAGCATTTGTAAGCATAATAGCAACAATTCAACAACATACAAGTATTATAGCATCCATATAAGATCAAAATCAGTACAACTAGATGAAAATAAAAAAGCTAGGGTTTGTGTTTATACCCTAATCGATAAACAATTGATATAGACGCGTAGAGAACGAAAGGAGGAATCCGTTTATGTTGAAAGCCCTTTGATTTAAGAAATTAATTGATAAAGATTATGATGATGTTAATGTAGATGGCGACAGCCAAAATAAAAAAAGAAGAGGAAGAGAGAAAATGAAATGAGAGAATTAGGTTTTGAAATAAAAATGTGTTAAATGAAAATAAAAAGTGAAAAAAAAATGGGGAGGGGATATGGTGGGTTTCAGCTAAAAAACGAAAGGGGGTGGGCTACACATGGCCCACATTGATTAATGACTAATAGCTTGTGGCCTAAAAACCCGAACGAAGCCCGATTCGTGAAAACGCCGTTACGCGATTTTCGGAAGAAATACGCACACGCGAAAAATAAAATATAAAAATACTTTATACACTCATATGATATAAAATATCATAAATAAAATAATTTGTATTCAAAAATCACAAAAGTCTGACTATTGGTTTGAAAACTGAAATGATTTACCGGATAGAAATCCACGATACGTAGAAATGTACAATTCTAAATACGAAATCATATATTCATGTAATATATAATAAAGGAAATATTATTATTAAAATAATAATATAAGTCATAGAAATGACGTGTCATGAATATCAAATAACAGACGCTAAATATAAACAGAAAAAGATAACGGAAAAAGTAGGGTCGTGACACGTACTCAACTTGATATTCTTCAGTGAGTTGTGGGTTGGTACAATTAACACATGCCTGAACCTGGTTAACCTGCTACGGTTACGTCTTTAATTCTCTAAGTTGTTTGGCAAGAGACTCCGTCTTGTTCGTGAGGGATTTGATGGCCTCAGTTTGATTATTAAGTGAGGAGAGCGGGGCAGATGATGAAGTTGTATCACCACTGTTCCAATCATGATGATGCGTTGTCATGTTCTTGAGCAACTCCCATACTTCGTCCGCGGTTTGGCTCATCAGATTTTCTTGAGATGCTGCATAGATCGTCGTCTTATGATTTACCGTAAGACCATTGTAGAAGGTACATATTTGGGCTGACCGTTCTAACTGGGGATTATGCCATTTCTTCAGCAGGGTTTTGAATCGCTCCCATGTGGTGTAAAGAGATTCATCATAACTTTGTATAAAGTTAATGATGTCATTCTTGAGCTTGGTTTGTTTAGAAGGAGGGAAATATTTGGTTAGGAATTTAGTAGCCATCTCCCTCCATGACGTGATGGAATCATTTTCCAATCCTTCAAACCATGTTTGTGCATGATGAGTGAGAGAATAGGGGAACAAGTATAGCCGGACTATATCTTGTCCTATCCCTGGCTGTTTGTAGGAGTTCGAAAGAGATATGAATTTATCAAGGTGAGAGTTTGGATCATCATTACGTAATCCATGAAATTGACAGCCATTTTGGATGAGCTGTATAATATGATGCTTTAACTCGAACAAGTGTCCTTGGATCTCTGGGAATCTGATTGGTCCTCCTCAACCTTCAATCGAGGGTTTGGTGTTTTCTGCTAGAGTAACGCGTAACGCCATTCGCTTTCTGATTCGTTCTTCTTTGCGTGCTTTAGAGATTATTACGTCTAGATCAGGTATGAATAACAACGACCCTGGTCTAGATCGGGTTTGGGTCATACACTGAATGCCCCTTTGCTTTAAAATTTTAATTAGATAAGCTATGTTCCTAATTTAATCTAAGGCGATCTAAAGTAATCTAAGGTAATCTAAAGTAATCTAAGTTAGTATAAGGTAATCTGAAGTAATCTAAGTTAATTATCCTAGGTTTAATTAGGTTTTGGTTCTTGCTACTGATTCTCTGGTATTTCGATAACAGTGCTTCGCCTAAACTATTCAACAAACTAAGTGGCCAGGCCGACTACGGAGATGCAGGATCCTTTTGGTTCCAATATAATTGGAGACTGTTCGGAAAATCCAACAACCAAGTCCGTGTATAATTGTCTTTCTTAGACACCACTAAATGCTTGCGAATAGGTTTGATAAAAGCAGTTTTGTCTGATACCAAGTCCCCGGCAGTGGCGCCAAAAACTCTTTTCCCTCTTGATATGACCGAAATGAACGGTTTTATTTATGCGGTGTCGTCAGGCCGCAGGGCATCAGAATCAGTCTATTCAAGAGGGGGTTGGTAATTTTAAAATTTATATTTAGCGGGGCCTAAATCGTACTACTTCTTATTATGAGTAAGGGAAGAATGACCTAGGGTCGTATTTTTAAGATATCAGTAGATTCGAACCTATAATTAAAGCTTAAGATAATTCTAAATTGAAGGAGTAGTGGTTTATTACCTAATTTTGGGTTTTCTAGTTTATAAGATAAAATAAAGTAAATGCGATAAAATTTGTAATTCAGGCAAGGTTAAAATAAGTGCATACTATGGTTTCGTCAGTTACTTTGTCGGGATTATGGAATGATGGCTCATGAATTGGTAATGACATTGTATTCATTACACTAGTCCTAAATGCCCCTATCATAAGACATGTCACTGGGTAATGCGTTAGGCTTGAAGATTTTGAATAGACAGCAATGTCCCTTACCCCCGACGCCCGTGCAGTCTGACTACAGGCATACACGTTCAGACGGCTCATCCAATTGAGCGATTTAGTTGGGTGACGTATTAACATTCCCCAATGGTCTAAACTTTCTTAAGCATAATAGAATACAAAGTTTGTGATATTCGAGAGACGTGATATGTTTCGATGCTTTCGTTTGATTGGGTTTAAAAAGGGTAGTTAAGCCCTTGAAATGAGTTCAACCATAAAGAACACCATGGCCAAGTCAAGTTTGACTTCCATGAACGCGTTCGATTATCCTAATGGTCTAATCCTTTATGTGTTTAAACAAACGATTCCTTAATTAACTAAGAATCCCTCAAGCGGGGTGCAATGCTTGAGACCGCGTTATGGTGAATTGTACTAATCAGCACTGACCGGGTTCCATGGCCATACTTAGCAGAGGTACAGCTTACAACAACCTTTTGCTTCAGCGTGCACGTACGAAGTTTATATGCTTGGTGAATACACTAGCATGGTCTAGGACCGACAATGTACTATGGGTCTAGTTAGATGTTTCACTACGAAAGAGTCCTCAGTCGGAATCAAGGCTCGGTGGACTTACTACAACAGTTATGCCTCAGTCACACTTACGTTGTATCTTATAGACTTCTCTTACCAAGGGGTGACACAGATAGTGTAATCTGAATTGGGATTCGCGACTTCCCAATAACAGAGCCGATAACTACGTTCTATTAGTTGAAAAAGCGATTGAGTTTAAATCATAATCGAAAATCATCTTGACAACATACACAAACCATAATATTATTTTGGCATTATAACTCACTACATCATAGCATACACTAAAGATAACTACTCGCTAATCATAGCAACAATATCACAAAGCATAATAATGGAGGACATTATATAAAGACAAAGGATATAAGTACCAGTAGATTAAACAAGTTCTGAATACAAAAGTGACAACTTCAAACTCCAGACCGCTCCTAATACAATCTTTGGCGTTCTACTCCGGGTGCTAGGTTTACCGCACGGAGTCGAAGGCCTTGAAAGTATGGCTAATATTGTAGAAAGAGATAGAAAGAAGTGAATTGAAGTGTGTGTAAAAATGGATGCCAAATACCCTTTAAATAGACTTGAAATTGTCCTGCATACGGCTGGCAAGCCGTATGGCAGGCCATTTTTGCAGGGTGTTTGCAGTGGCAGGCCGCTTTGCCTGGCCGTTTGCCTAGGCCATATGGCAGGCCGTTTTCCCTACTGGCAGGCCGTATGGCAGGCCGTATAGCAGGCCGTATGGCCTGCTTTAGTTTGCTGATTTCACTAGATCGCAACTTGATTTCCTTGGTCGTAGCTTGGTTTCTCTTCTTTCACCGTTTTCACTCTAGAATCTTCGTTTTAGCTCCGATTCTCTTGATTCTTTTTGCACCGTCTTTGTAATCACTAATTCTTCAGTTTCTTCTGACAAAGCGGGTATTTTGGTGATAAAGCTTGGAACTTTATTGTTTTTGGGACTCAATACCGGGGTGAAAACGTGACTTTTTAGCCGATATCAAATATCCCACACTTAGACTTTGCTTGTCCTCAAGCAAACTTTTCATTTTTACTTTAAGAAATCTTTTCGGAATTTCCTTTTTATTAGCCTAAGCGGTTTGCTTTTTATTATAAGAGCGAAAAAATAAGGTGAGTTATCTATGTTAGGTTGAAACTATCTCTGCAAGCATGCGAGGAGGTTACATGACTTTAGGCTAGCTTTCACGGCTCACTCAAATCACACAAGTGTTTAGGGTTCCCTATAGATCTAAGAAATAAATTCACTCATAGCCAGTCATGTTGCACCCATTGTCATAGGCTTGATAAAGACTCTAATCCTTGCTACTAATGTGAAAACAGTCGTAACCATAGCTTCTAGGTCATTTGTCAATTTGGAATAATGGAACAAAATTTTGGAGTGGTTCTGAAGTTCTTTTAAAGGGGGTGAGAAAAGGGTAATACAGTCTTTTTAAAGACTTTTATTCAGAATTTCAGAAATATAAGATAGATAGGAGTGCTGATATTTTTTAGAAGCACTTTGACTTTTTCTCCTCTGGAGTGATAGGCGTTGTGGTCAAGATCTTCTTCTGCGCTTCTCTTTATAAGTTCTGCTCATTTTTTCAGAACTTTGAAAATACATTTTTTTTTTTTGGAGATTTCATCTCGAAAAACTTTTCTGCCGGCAAACTTTTTCAAGACCTTTGCCATGATACTTGAGAGGTTTATAACATCAGGTTTTCGGAAGGAATCTCATTTTCTGAATTTTTCGAGTGATAGTAAAGATGATGTGGATGAGGGTTTGATGTGGTGAAGGTGTGAAAGGCTTATTTTGACAAATGGCTAGCTCTTCTGATTTATAGACGAATCATATTTCATTACATGGAAATGCAGATGTAGAGCAAGTTCTGATTCTGAGTACAGACATCGACACTCTCAATGGAAAATAGTGAAGCGTTACAGATGAATGCTTATATAGTCTTATTTTGAGTGCCTCACCATAATCAATTTAGGTCGATAATGCCTAGTCATGCGATGCTCTATTAGAGATTCGGTTCGTCCCAACAAGATTTCTACCTTACTTAAGCCTTAATTTTATTTACAATCGTTTTAGGTTTTTGAAAGTACTTTTTCGAAAAGGCTTTCTCTTGTTAAAAATTTAGAAATTTGGCTTAAGAACTCGAAATCTTTCTAATGGGATTATTTAAATTCAGCATAAAAAGATTATACCAACATCCCACACTTAGACGAACATTATCCCCAATGTTCCAAGTGTATCCCACACTTAGGAGTTTTAGTTAAAAATCTGGGAATATTCGTCTAGTGTTTATTTGGGTTGGATGAAATGTCCCGTTCATATTGATTATAAACGTTTCATATTAATTGATTTCGTTGCGAGATTTTGACCTCTATATGAGACGTTTTTCAAAGACTGCATTCATTTTTAAAACAACCATAACCTTTATTTTATCAATAAAGGTTTTAAAAGCATTACGTAGATTATCAAATAATGATAATCTAAAATATACTGTTTACACATGACCATTACATAATGGTTTACAACAGAAATATATTACATCGACATGTGTTTCTTGAATGCAGTTTTTACACAATATCATACAAACATGGACTCCAAATCTTGTCCTTATTTTAGTATGCAACAGCGGAATCTCTTAGTATTCACCTGAGAATAAACATGCTTTAAACGTCAACAAAAATGTTGGTGAGTTATAGGTTTAACCTATATATCAAATCGTAACAATAGACCACAAGATTTCATATATCAATACACATCCCATACATAGAGATAAAAATCATTCATATGGTGAACACCTGGTAACCGACATTAACAAGATGCATATATAAGAATATCCCCATCATTCCGGGACACCCTTCGGATATGATATAAATTTCGAAGTACTAAAGCATCCGGTACTTTGGATGGGGTTTGTTAGGCCCAATAGATCTATCTTTAGGATTCGCGTCAATTAGGGTGTCTGTTCCCTAATTCTTAGATTACCAGACTTAATAAAAAGGGGCATATTCGATTTTGATAATTCAATCATAGAATGTAGTTTCACGTACTTGTGTCTATTTTGTAAATCATTTATAAAACCTGCATGTATTCTCATCCCAAAAATATTAGATTTTAAAAGTGGGACTATAAATCACTTTCACAGATATTTATTTCCTCGAAAATAAGACTTGGCCACGGATCGATTCATGAACCTATACAAATATATACATATATATATATATATCAAAGTATGATCAAAATATAATTACAACCATTTTTATTATGTTTTAAAGATTTGAGTGTATTAAGTCAGCTGTCCTTGTTAGTAACCTACAACTAGTTGTCCACAGTTAGATGTACAGAAATAAATTGATATATATTATCTTGAATCAATCCACGACCCAGTATATACACGTCTCAGGCTAGATCACAACTCAAAGTATATATATTTTTGGAATCAACCTCAACCCTGTATAGCTAACTCCAATATTACTGCATATAGAGTGTCTATGGTTGTTCCAAATAATATATATACATGGGTCGATATGATATGTCAAAACATTTGCATACGTGTCTACGGTATCCCAAGATTACATAATATATTAGAATACATGTATAATACAATATAAGTTAGCTAGGATATGATTTGTATAGATTTGCTAAACATTTCCCGTAGCTAAAAAGATCAAAAATATCCAATCTTGTTTTACCCATAACTTCTTCATTTTAAATCCGTTTTGAGTGAATCAAATTACTATGGTTTCATATTGAACTCTAATTTAAGAATCCAGACAAATAAAGTATAGGTTCATAGTCGTAAATTTAAGTTACATGTCAATTACTAAAGAGGTAGTCATTTCCGTCGAAAGAACGACATCTTGATGACCATTTAGAAAAACATACTTTCACTTTGAGTTTAACTAAGATTTTTGGATATAGTTTCATGTTCATATGAAAAATCATTTTTCCAGAAGAACAAATTTTAAATCAAAATTTATCATAGTTTTTAATTATCTAAACCAAAACAGCCCCCGTTTTCACTACGACGGCGTATATCCGATTTTATGGTGTTCATCGTGTTTCCAGGTTTTAAATCATTAAGTTAGCATATCATATAGATATAGAACATGTGTTTAGTTGATTTTAAAAGTCAAGTTAGAAGGATTAACTTTTGTTTGCGAACAAGTTTAGAATTAATTAAACTATGTTCTAGTGATTACAAGTTTAAACCTTCGAATAAGATAGCTTTATATGTATGAATCGAATGATGTTATGAACATCATTACTACCTCAAGTTTTCTAGATAAAACTACTGAAAATGAGAAAAATGAATCTAGCTTCAAAGGATCCTTGGATGGCTTGAAAGTTCTTGAAGCAGAATCATGACACGAAAACAGTTCAAGTAAGATTTTCACTCGAAATAAGATTTTTATAGTTGTAGAAATTGAATCAAAGTTTGAATATGAATATTACCTTGAATTAGAAAGATAACCTACTATAAATAACAAAGGTTCCTTGATCTTAGATGATTACTTGGAATGGATTAGAAAGCTTGGAAGTAGACTTGCAAACTTGGAAGTATTCTTGATTTTTATGAAACTATACTTATGGAATTTATGAAGAACACTTAGAACTTGAAGATGGAACTTGAGAGAGATTAATTAGATGAAGAAAATTGAAGAATGAAAGTGTTTGTAGGTGTTTTTGGTCATTGGTATATGGATTAGATATAAAAGATATGTAATTTTGTTTTCATGTAAATAAGTCATGAATGATTACTAATATTTTTGTAATTTTATGAGATATTTCATGCTAGTTGCCAAATGATGGTTCCCACATGTGTTAGGTGACTCACATGGGCTGCTAAGAGCTAATAAATGGAGTGTATATACCAATATTACATACATCTAAAAGCTGTGTATTGTACGAGTACAAATACAGGTGCATACGAGTAGAATTATTGATGAAACTGAACGAGGATGTAATTGTAAGCATTTTTGTTAAGTAGAAGTACTTTGATATGTGTCTTGAAGTCTTTCAAAAGTGTAAGAATACATATCAAAACACAACATGTATATACATTCTAATGGAGTCGTTAAGTCTTCGTTAGTCGTTACATGTAAGTGTTGTTTTGAAACCTTTAAGTTAACGATCTCAATTAATGTTGTTAACCCAATATTTATTATATCAAATGAGATGTTAAATTATTATATTATCATGATATTATGATGTATGAATATCTCTTAATATGATACATACATTAAAATATCGTTACAACGATAATCGTTACATATAAGTCTCGTTTCGTAATTCTTGAGTTAGTAGTCTTGTTTTTACATATGTAGTTCATTGTTAACACACTTAATGATATATTTAAATATCATTTTATCATGTTAAAAATAGTGTATCAATATCTTAATATAATACATATGTATTTAGTAGACGTTATCATAACGATAATCGTTATATATATCATTTCGAGTTTCTTAACTTAGTAAACTCATTTCTTATGTATATCACACATTGTTAATATACTTAGTGAGATACTTACTCATCATAATCTCATATCAACCATATATATATATATATATATATATATATATATATATATATATATATATATATATATATATATATATATATATATATATATACCACAACATGTAGTTTTCACAATTTTGTAACGTTCGTGAATCGCCGGTCAACTTGGGTGATCAATTGTCTATATGAAACTTATTTCATTTAATCAAGTCTTAACAAGTTTGATTGCTTAACATGTTGGAAACATTTAGTCATGTAAATATCAATCTCAATTAATATATATAAACATGGAAAAGTTCGGGTCACTATAGTACCTACCCGTTAAATAAATTTCGTCCCGAAATTTTAAGCTGTTGAAGGTGTTGACGAATCATCTGGAAATTGATGCGGGTATTTCTTCTTCATCTGATTTTCACGCTCCCAGGTGAACTCAGGTCCTCTACGAGCATTCCATCGAACCTTAACAATCGGTATCTTGTTTTGCTTAAGTTTCTTAACCTCACGATCCATTATTTCGACGGGTTCTTTAATGAATTGAAGTTTTTCATTGATTTGGATTTCGTCCAACGAAATAGTGAGATCTTCTTTAGCAAAACATTTCTTCAAATTCGAGATGTGGAAAGTGTTATGTACAGCCGCGAGTTGTTGAGGTAGCTCCAGTTGGTAAGCAACTGGTCCGACACGATCTATAATCTTGAATGGTCCAATGTACCTTGGATTTAGTTTTCCCCATTTACCAAATCGAACAACGCCTTTCCAAGGTGAAACCTTAAGCATGACCATTTCTCCAATTTCAAACTCTATATCTTTTCTTTTACTGTCCGCGTAGCTCTTTTGTCAACTCTGGGCAGTTTTCAATCATTGTTGAATTTGGATGATTTTCTCGGTAGTTTCTCGTATTATCTCCGGACCCGTAATCTGTCTATCCCCCACTTCATTCCCACAAATTGGAGACCTGCACTTTCTACCATAAAGTGCCTCAAACGGCGCCATCTCAATACTAGAATGATAACTGTTGTTGTAGGAAAATTCTGCTAACGGTAGGTGTCAATCCCAACTGTTTCCGAAATCAATAACACATGCTCGTAGCATGTCTTCAAGCGTTTGTATCGTTCTTTCGCTCTGCCCATCAGTTTATGGATGATAGGCAGTACTCATGTCTAGACGAGTCCCCAATGCTTGTTGCAATGTCTGCCAGAACCTTGAAACAAATCTACCATCCCTATCAGAGATAATAGAGACAGGTATTCCATGTCTGGAGACAACCTCCTTCAAATACAATCGCGCCAACTTCCCCATTTTGTCATCTTCTCTCATTGGCAGGAAGTGAGCTGACTTGGTGAGACGATCAACTATTACACAAATAGTATCATAACCACTTGCAGTCCTTGGCAATTTAGTAATGAAATCCATGGTAATGTTTTCCCATTTCCATTCCGGGATTTCAGGTTATTGTAGTAGACCTGATGGTTTCTGATGTTCAGCTTTGACCTTAGAACACGTCAAACATTCTCCTACATATTTAGCAATATCGGCTTTCATACTCGGCCAACAAAAGTGTTTCTTGAGATCTTTATACATCTTCCCCACTCCAGGATGTATTGAATATCTGGTTTTATGTGCTTCTCTAAGTACCATTTCTCTCATATCTCCAAACCTTGGTACCCAAATTCTATCACCCTATATCGGGTTCCGTCTTCCCGAATATTAAGATGTTTCTCTGATCCTTTGGGTATCTCATTCTTCAACTTTCTTCTTTTACAACCCCCTGTTGCGCCTCATTTATTTCAATAGTAAGGTTAGTATGAATAATTATATTCATAGCTTTTACCCGTATAGGTTCTCTGTCCTTTCTACTCAAAGCGTCGGCTACCACATTCGCCTTCCCCGGGTGGTATCGAATCTCAAAATCATAATCATTCAACAGTTCAATCCACCTGCGTTGTCTCATATTCAGTTACTTCTGATTGAATATATGTTGGAGACTTTTGTGGTCTGTATATATAATACTTTTGACCCCATATAAATAATGCCTCTAAGTCTTTAATGCAAAAACAACAGCACCCAATTCCAAATCGTGAGTTGTATAATTTTGCTCGTGAATCTTTAATTGTCTAGACGTATAAGCAATCACCTTCGTTCGTTGCATTAATACACAACCGAGACCTTGCTTTGATGCATCACAATAAATCACAAAATCATCATTCCCTTCAGGCAATGACAATATAGGTGCCGTAGTTAGCTTTTTCTTCAATAACTGAAACGCCTTCTCTTGTTCATCCTTCCATTCAAATTTTTTCCCTTTATGCGTTAATGCAGTCAAGGGTTTTGCTATTTTGGAAAAATCTTGGATGAATCTTCTGTAGTAACCAGCCAATTCTAAAAATTGACGTATATGCTTCAGAGTTTTTGGGGTTTCCCACTTTTCAACGGTTTCGATCTTTGTCGGGTCCACCTGGATACCTTCTTTGTTCACTATGTAACCGAGGAATTGAACTTCTTCCAACCAAAATGCACACTTTGAAAACTTAGCGTACAGTTTTTCTTTCCTCAATACTTCTAGAACTTTTCTCAAATGTTCTTCGTGCTTGTGATGCCCCGTACAAAACCATCGTGTACGAATCATCAACAACAGGATCATTACAAGGTTAAGTACTATATGCTGCAATAAAAGAAGTTGCATTCATGATAAAAAGGTGACGTCATAACCGACATCAAATGTTTTACAATCCAAAAGCATGCTTCACTAAGTAGAAGCAAATAATAAGTGTATGTGACCACAATGGTCGTTACAAGTCATAGTTTAAAAGTACTAAAGTTTGAATGCAAGGTAAAGTAGTTCATGCGATGACAACTGTAAGCAGCGGGTGTCTACAGAACGACTAGTACACAGCGGAAGCTAACCTTAAGCACCTGAGAAAAACATACTTAAAAATGTCAACACAAAGGTTGGTGAGCTATAGTTTAAGTATAGCAGTAAGTAAGGTAGGCCACGAGATTTCAGTGCTACAAAGAGCGTTTCAAAACAGTATGATAAAGTATATGTTAACCGTGGGCACTTGGTAACTAACTTAACGTTTATACCCCCTGAAAGTACACTTGGTAAGTGCGTATGTTTACGAAGTATTAAACACTCGTTAAATGCTAGTGCTACTAGCCCGAGTGGGGATGTCAAACCCTATGGATCCATATCTAAGATTCGCGTTCACCGGTTCAAAAACTAATGACTAAACGTTACCGAGCTAAAGGGAATGTTTCTACCGTTATATAACCCACACATATATAAGTTTAAGTACTCGTGCCTAGTATGTAAAACATAAAATCCGCATGTATTCTCAGTTCCCAAAATAAGTTAAAGTAAAAAGGGAATGCTATAACTCACAATGATAATGTAATCGTAAAGTCGGTTCGGAAAAGGTGTGCAAGTAATCGGTCCGAAGGTCCTCAACCTAAGTCAAATAGTACTAAGTCAGTAAATTGTCTTAATAGGTTTAAAAGTATGTAAATAAGGTCTTAAGGGTCATCATCATTCATCATCAAACAAAAGGCGTAAAGTAAGTTTCGTTCATGAAAGTAGTTTAAAAAAAGGCTGAATTTGATCGGTCACCACGGCCTCTACCCTTACTGAATTAAGGTGAGACCAGTGGCCATGGATCCGTATATGAGTCCTTTAAGTGTGGTAAAATTCACAGAACCAAACTTGTCTTCGTTTGACCGTGGCGACGGTCTAAGTGCGAGTAGGTCAAAAATTTCTGCACAACGTTAAAAGGACATAGTGACGATCGGAGGGCCATAAATCCTAAAACGTAACTCGGATTAAGATGAGTCCTATATGAAAAGTTATCTACTCAAAAGGAGTTATTTGAAAATCATAATCGCAACAGCCCAGGTCTACTGGTCTGTTACAGAAACATCAAAACAATAGGTAGAGAACAGTAAGCAGAATAAAAATGGGTTCCGGTGAGTTTGGTGCTTGATGTTCATCATGGTTCTAATCCTTGATGCCTATAGCTTCAAGTGTACAACTCATTGATGTGTTTACATCATCTTTACCAAGGTTGGATCATCATAACCCTTGTGCAAGTCTAAGACATGTAGCACAACTTCACTTAAGAGTTGTAAGTGTTTTGATGAACCAAAGTTACATCAAAGTCTTAGATCTAACACATACATGAACTTTAAGACTAATAATAAGTTACAAACTTGAAAGTGAACTTATGAAATCAAGATCTTAAGTTGTAGAACATAGTTCTTAGTTTGATCTTGAAGATCCAAGACTCAAAAGTCTAGATCTAACATAAGTGTACAAAGTTATAATTAAAAAGTTTCATTTACATGTTCTTGAACTTTTAAAGTTACTTTTAGTTCAAGATTTATGAGATCAAAGTTAAATAGTAACATTTGACAAATCACAACCAACAAACAAGAAATTAAAGTGTATAATATGAAGAAATAAACTAAGTAAACAAGTAATTAGTTCATGGTTTGTTCATACTTTAAAGATTCAAACCAAAGTTTGATCTTTAAGAAAGTAAACTTTAAAGTTTACTAACATGACTTTCAAGTATGATTTGTAACACATGAACTTGCAATCTTTTAAGAAAGTGTATGTAGAACATAACTAGTAAGTTAAGTTCTTGTGTGTTCTTGAAGATACAAGATAAAAGAAGAATCAAACTAGAAAGTTTATTCTTGTAACATGTAAGTAAGTAACAACAATTAACAAAGACAAGTAGTTAAACAATAACCAAGAACAAGTAACAAAAGATGATGATGATTAAAGGGGTGTTTGAATTCGGTTTAGACAAGAAGAAAGGAAGAGAAAAAGTCTCATGTAACTTACAAGTTTAGAGAGAAAAAGAGAGGAGATGTTGAGAGGATTTTGCAAGTAAATGTGTGTGTGTTTGAATGAGAGGAATGGATGAGTGTAAGTAATGAAAAAAAAAGATTTTGAATCCCTTGTACCCCCCCTAGGTCACGGCTTTCTACAGAAAAAAAGAAGGGAATGAGTTGTTTTATGGTTACTAGTATGAAGTTGTCCTTAAAGGTGGTTAATAGATGGCCATGCATGGGGATTACATGTAACAAGATTCCAAGTGTCTTAAACTAGCTAGTTACCATCTAAATTGATACTTACAAGTAGTGTTGGGCTAATTAGTCCACTTAAAATGTAGGGTGGGCTTCTAAAGTCCAATAACACTAGTAAAGGCCCAAGTTCAAATAAAAGCCCAAGTATGTATGTAATTAAAAAGTTAATCCAATTAAAAGCCCAAGTAACTAACTAATAACTTTAGTTAATTAAAATGATTAATAAACTTAATCATGAATGCAAATAATATCTAAAAATATTTTTCGTGAAAGTTCCGGGTGTCACAAAGACGCTTCAGGCAATTAAAGTCAAGTTCGGGCAATCATGGCAATATGTAAATGTAATAACATACATTTATTTAATCACACGTATTAATAATAATAATTATTAATAAATAAACGTTGGAAAATCCAGGGTCGTTACATTACCCACCTGTTAAAGAAAATTTCGTCCCGAAATTTTAAGCTGAGGTAGATGGAGGAGTCGGGAAAAGGTGAGGATACTTCCGCATCATTTGATCATCTCGTTCCCAAGTAAACTCATGTCCTCGTTTGGCATTCCATAGCACTTGGATGATCAGAATCTTGTTGCGTTTCAAAGTTTTGATCTCACGATCCATAATCTCAACTGGTTCTTCCACGAAGTGGAGTTTGTCGTCAATTGTAAGTTCTTCCAGTGGTATGATAAGTTCAGGTGCAGCAAGACACTTCTTCAGGTTTGACACGTGGAAGGTAGGATGAACTGAGCTCAATTGTGCTGGTAGATCCAAACGGTATGCAACGGGTCCAACACGTTCTAAGATTTTGAAAGGACCAATGTATCGTGGGTTCAACTTTCCACGTTTTCCAAAACGAATCACACCCTTCCAAGGTGCAACCTTTAATATTACACGGTCGCCGACTTTGAATTCAAAGTCCTTACGTTTAAGATCGGCATAACTCTTTTGACTGTCACGATCAGTCTTAAGTCTAGCTTGAATCTGAGCAATCTTCTCCGTCATTTCGTGGACTACCTCGGGTCCGGTGATTTGCTTTTCGCCTACTTCGGCCCAACAAATAGGAGATCGGCACTTGCGGCCATACAATGCTTCAAAAGGTGCAGCATTAATGCTCGAGTGATAACTGTTGTTGTACGAGAATTCGGTGAGTGGCAAATGCCTTTCCCAGGCCTTTCCGAAATCAATGACACATGCACGCAACATGTCCTCCAAGGTCTGAATCGGTCGTTCACTTTGCCCGTCATTCTGAGGGTGATAAGCAGTACTCATGTCAAGACGAGTTCCCATAGCTTCTTGCAAAGAACGCCAAAATCTAGAAGCAAAACGGGGATTGCGATCGGAGATGATCGATAAAGGTACACCATGACGAGATACAACCTCTTTGATGTATAATTGGGCAAGTCTTTCCATTGTATCTGTTTCCTTCATCGCTAGAAAGTGTGCAGATTTGGTAAGGCGGTCAACAATAACCCAAATAGTATCGTATCCGCCCACCGTCTTCGGCAGCTTAGTAATGAAATCCATTGTGATCCTTTCCCACTTCCATTGCGGGATTTCTGGCTATTGAAGTAACCCAGAATGTCTCTGATGCTCGGCTTTAACCTTCGAGAAATTCAAACACTTACCAACATAAGTCGCAATGTCCTTCTTAAGATTCGGCCACCAATACTGTTCCTTAAGATCGTGGTACATCTTGCCCGCTCTGGGATGAATTGAATATCTCAACTTGTGGGCTTCATCAAGTATAAGGTTCCGTAGATCTCCATAATAAGGTACCCAAATTCTTCCGGCATAACATCGGAGTCCAGACTCCCTAACCTCGAATCGAGAGACAAGTATGTTCAAATGTTCGTGAGATATATTCTCCTCCTTGAGAGCCTCATCTTGGGCTACTCTGATCTAGCTGTTGAGATTTGAATAGATGGTGATGTTCAGAGCCCTAACACGAAGAGGTGCCGTCCTCTCCTTTCGGCTTAAAGCGTCAGCTACAACATTGGCCTTGCCAGGATGATAACGAAGTTCACAATCGTAGTCATTGAGCGTCTCGATCCATCGATGCTGTCTCATATTCAGTTGCTTCTGATCAAAGATGTGCTGGAGACTCTTGTGATCGGTGGAAATAGTGCTCTTAGTTCCATACAAATAATGTCTCCACAATTTGAGCGCAAAGACAACGGCTCCAAGTTCAAGATCGTGAGTAGTGTAGTTCCGCTCGTGAATCTTCAATTGGCGGGAGGCATAGGCAATAACTTTTGATCGTTGCATCAGTATACAACCAAAACTACTCTTCGAAGAATCGCAATAAACAACGAAATCGTCACTACCTTCGGGAAGCGATAGGATAGGTGCGGTGGTTAACTTCTTCTTCAAAGTTTGAAATGCTGATTCGTGTGCGGGTTCCCAAATGAACTTCCCCTTGTGAGTTAGCACGGTCAAGGGGCGTGCAATCAGAGAAAATCCTTCAATGAACCTTCGGTAGTAACCGGCGAGACCTAGGAATTGGCGAATATGAGTTGGAGTAGTGGGGGTCTCCCACTTGCTGATGGCTTCAATCTTGGCGGGATCAACTTTGATACCCTGGTCGCTCACAACATGACCCAGAAACTGAACTTCCTTCAACCAAAATTCACACTTGGAGAATTTGGCGTAAAGTTGCTCTTGTCTCAAGAGTTCAAGTACTAATCGGAGGTGTTGCTCATGTTCTTCTTCGCTCTTAGAGTAGATGAGAATATCATCTATGAATACGATAACAAACTTATCCAAGTACGGCTTGCAGACACGATTCATAAGGTCCATGAACACGGCAGGTGCATTTGTCAAACCGAATGGTATCACGAGATCTCATAATGACCATAACGGGTCCTGAATGCAGTTTTCATCACGTCACTTTCCTTTACCCTCAACTGGTGATAACCGGATCACAAATCGATCTTTGAGTAGACACTCGATCCTTGAAGTTGATCAAAAAGATCGTCAATGCGGGGAAGAGGATACCGATTCTTGATTGTCAATTTGTTGAGTTCACGGTAGTCGATACGCATACGGAAGGATCCATCCTTCTTCTTCACAAACAACACAGGTGTGCCCCAAGGTGAGAAACTTGGTTGAATAAATCCACGATCTAACAGCTCTTGTAGTTGAATCTCTAATTCTTGCATCTCGGAAGGTGCGAGTCTATAAGGTGCGTGAGCTACTGGTGCAGCTCCTGGCACTAAATCAATCTGAAACTCTACTGCTCTCTGCGGCGGCAATCCAGGCAATTCCTCTGGGAAGACATCGGAAAATTCGTTCACAATTCGAACGTCGTTCACGCTCTTCACTTCAGTTTCTACCGCTTTCACATGTGCTAGGACAGCAAAACGTCCCTTCTTCATAATCTTTTGCTCTTTCACGCAACTAATGAGGTTCAACTTCGAGGTATATCTCTCTCCATAGATAACCAGTGGTTCGCCATCTTCTTGTGGTATGCGAAGTGCTTTATCTCCACAAATAATATCTGCCTTTATCTTGCTCAACCAATCCATACCGACGATCACGTCAAAACTTCCCAGTTTGATTGGTATCAAATCAATTTCGAAATCTGCACCAGCTATGTTGATAATAGCTCCACGACTAATATGGTCAACCTTTTCAAGTTTTCCATTGGCGACCTCGACAAGCATACTCTCTTTTAACAGGACTAACGACCAATTAATCTTATCGCAAAAATGTCTACATACATAACTTCTATCCGCACCAGTATCAAACAAGACAGAAGCTAAAAGATTGTTGATTGTGAATATACATGTCACCAAGTCGGGGTTATCGCGTGCATCCCTTGCATTAACATTAAAAGCTCTACCACGGGGTGGTCCTCCATCTTTTCGCTTGTTTGGGCACGCATTTTTGAAATGGCCCGTCTGCCCGCATTCGTAGCACTTCTTCGGCCCTGTTGGGTTCGGCTTCCCATTCAAAGTAGTGACCTTGCAGTCTTTCCTGATATGCCCTGTCCGTTGGCACTTTTCACAAACCACGTTGCAATATCCAGTATGGTGCTTGTAGCACCATTTGCATTGTGGTAAGGTTCCCTTGTAGTTCGGGTTAGAGTTGGTGTTGTTGTTGGGGTTTCCACCGTTGTTGTGCCTCTTGGCGGGGGTCTGGTCATAGGTTCTCCCCCTGTTGTTGTTGTTGTTGTTGTTGTTATTATTATTATCCCACTTTCGCTTTTCGCTACAACCAGCTTCAAACTTAGCCTTCTCCGGCTCATCAATAAGAATCTGATTCATGAGAGTATGCGCCATGCGCATTGCTTCGGGAACATTCGGTGGTTTGGACGAGGTGACGTTTCCCTTGATGCTCTTAGGGAGTCCCCAGAAGTACCTTTCCATTCGTTTGAATTCCAGGGTGACCATTGTCGGACACATAAGAGCTAGTTCCAAAAATCTCCTGTTGTAGCCATCAAGGTCATTCCCAATGGCCTTTAACTGCATAAATTCAATTTCCATCTTCTGGATTTCGGTTCTCGGACAATACTCATCAATCATAGCTGCTTTGAATTCCTCCCATGGCGTAGCATATGCCTCATCCATACCTTTCGCTTGAGCTAACGTGTTCCACCACGTTAATGAGCTGTCAGATAGTGTGCACGAAGCAAACTTGGTCTTATTATCCTCCGAACAGTTGCTAACTCGGAATACTGATTCAAGTTTCTCGAACCATCTGGTGAGACCAACCGGTCCCTCGGTTCCACTGAAGTTATGTGGTTTGCAGCTCTGGAATTCCTTGTAAGTACACCCATTTCAAACGGGTGGAATAACCGGTGGTGGTGGCGGTGGAGCTTGGAGATTTCTTTCTGCTAGGGCTGCGGCTACACGTTCTTGGATCATCTCTTCAATTTGAGCAGCAGTAGGTGTGGATCGACCATTAGCCATGGTGTTCTATACAAACATTTTGACTCAAGTCAAAATCCAGTATTCAATATATAATAATATAGTATATAACAACCAACATGTAAACAGTACAACACATGTTAATTAAGTAACGCAAGTTGATACAAGTACCACAAAACACTATACAGTAACGTAAATAGAACACTTGTGCAAAAAGTAACATCACAAAGTTTCCATTCATTAATAATAAGTTTCATATATCATGATAGATTCGTACAATACATAAGTGAAATAAGAAGCTACAACTAGATTACATCATGAAATCTAATACAAAAGGTCCTATGGTGAAGGTGGGTGTAGGATGTCTAAACCCTGAGCCAACTGCTCCTCGAGCCCAGTAACTCGAGCTCGGAGGGTCTCTACCTCCCTTGTCAATTCCTCGACAGTGGGAGTTGGTGGGGCAGGCGGTGCTGGTGGTGCGGGTGGGGCTGGTGGAGCGGGTGGTGCTGGTGGAGCGGGTGGTGCAGACCGCACGAAGCGGGGTGGAGATGTCCCGGCTCCAGAAATAGTTAGCACATAACGAGGTGCCTTACGTATCTGTGGGTCGGCAGGGTACGGCACAAGCCGTTTACGGGCAGTAACCCTCCGACACCGACCAAAAGCATCAGTGAAAGCACGACCTCCATTCACCCCTGGAATGACGGTGCCATCTGGACGGTACCGCTTCTTCGGAGGTGTGGAGGGTGCCTGTATAGGTACGTCATCAAGGTTCTCTTCGTCGGAGTCACTGGAGTCATCTGTAGAGGAGTCATCGGATGAAGGATCATCCGAATCATGTGGTGGTGACACGGGTGGCTGAACTGGCAGTTCGAAGGCGGCCAACATCTCTCTGTGTCTGAATGGCGAAATCGGCACTAAACGTCCATCTGGAGCGCGTCGGCACGGCATGCGCATATGGTCACGGAATGGCCCTTCCCCGAACTCCGCGAGAATCACAACTCCACTGATGCGGGGCTGTGGCTCCGAGGGTCCAGGAGCAGACGGAGCTGGAATCTCCGCAGGGTCCACGTGTCCATTAATAGTAGCCACTGGTGCAGGCGACTGGCTGCTAGTCCCGGAAGATGAAGCGTCGGGGTCACTCGTGCGTATCGAGATCGGTGGATCGGCAACGGTGGTAGGTGGAGTAGCTGAAGAGTCTAAACTACCCAAAACGATAGCAGGTGGTACATCCGACATCTGAACAAGGAAAAATAAATTTTCCATGTCAGTAAGTCATAAAGCAAGCACGTATTAGGCCAACAGTTTAAATCATGTATAACAATAAGTAGCATGGCAAAAATAACGAATCGTACAGAAGTAGCATGCAATCGAAAGCAAGTAATATCATACGGTAGTGAAATCATGTAATATCATACGTCATATAGCAGTAAAAGTAAGCAGCAGCATGCAGTAAGTTCAGCGGAAACACGTAAACTAGTAAGTTGTAGATTAGTCCTATTAGTGAATCCTACTCGGGTCGGTCTTAGACTCACTAATGCAACCTAATTCCCTACAATCAATTCTCTGATACCAAATGTGATGCCCCGTACAAAACCATCATGTACGAATCATCAACAACAGGATCATTACAAGGTTAAGTACTATATGCTGTAATAAAAGAAGTTGCATTCACGATAAAAAGGTGACGTCATAACCGACATCAAATGTTTTACAATCCAAAAGCACGCTTCACTAAGTAGAAGCAAATAATAAGTGTATGTGACCACAATGGTCGTTACAAGTCATAGTTCAAAAGTACTAAAGTTTGAATGCAAGGTAAAGTAGTTCATGCGATGACAACTCTAAGCAGCGGGTGTCTACAGCACGACTAGTACACAGCGGAAGCTAACCTTAAGCACCTGAGAATAACATACTTAAAAATGTCAACACAAAGGTTGGTGAGCTATAGTTTAAGTATAGCAGTAAGTAAGGTAGGCCACGAGATTTCAAAGCTACAAAGAGCGTTTCAAAACAGTATGATAAAGTATATATTAACCGTGGGCACTTGGTAACTAACTTAACGTTTATACCCCCTGAAAGTACACTTGGCAAGTGCGTATGTTTACGAAGTATTAAACACTCGTTAAATGCTAGCGCTACTAGCCCGAGTGGGGATGTCAAACCCTATGGATCCATATCTAAGATTCGCGTTCACCGGTTCAAAAACCAATGACTAAACGTTACCGAGCTAAAGGGAATGTTTCTGCCGTTATATAACCCACACATATATAAGTTTAAGTACTCGTGCCTAGTATGTAAAACATAAAATCCGCATGTATTCTCAGTTCCCAAAATAAGTTAAAGTAAAAAGGGAATGCTATAACTCACAATGATAATGTAGTCGTAAAGTCGGTTCGGAAAAGGTGTGCAAGTAATCGGTCCGAAGGTCCTCAACCTAAGTCAAATAGTACTAAGTCAGTAAATTGTCTTAATAGGTTTAAAAGTATGTAAATAAGGTCTTAAGGGTCATCATCATTCATCATCAAACAAAAGGCGTAAAGTAAGTTTCGTTCATGAAAGTAGTTTAAAACAAATGCTGACTTTGATCAGTCACCACGGCCTCTACCCTTACTGAATTAAGGTGAGACCAGTTGCCATGGCTCCGTATATGAGTCCTTTAAGTGTGGTAAAATTTACAGAAGCAAACTTGTCTTCGTTTGACCGTGGCGATGGTCTAAGTGCGAGTAGGTCAGAAATTTCTGCACAACGTTAAAAGGACATAGTGACGATCGGAGGGCCATAAATCCTAAACCGTAACTCGGATTAAGACGAGTCCTATATGAAAAGTTATCTACTCAAAAAGATATATTTGAAAATCATAATCACAATAGCCCAGGTCTACTGGTCTGTTACAGAAACAGCAAAACAGTAGGTAGAGAACAGTAAGCAGAATAAAAATGGGTTCCGGTGAGTTTGGTGCTTGATGTTCATCATGGTTCTAATCCTTGATGCCTATAGCTTCAAGTGTACAACTCATTGATGTGTTTACATCATCTTTACCAAGGTTGGACCATCATAACCCTTGTGCAAGTCTAAGACATGTAGCACAACTTCACTTAAGAGTTGTAAGTGTTTTGATGAACCAAAGTTACATCAAAGTCTTAGATCTAACACATACATGAACTTTAAGACTAATAATAAGTTACAAACTTGAAAGTGAACTTATGAAATCAAGATCTTAAGTTGTAGAACATAGTTCTTAGTTTGATCTTGAAGATCCAAGACTCAAAAGTCTAGATCTAACATAAGTGTACAAAGTTATAATTAAAAAGTTTCATTTACATGTTCTTGAACTTTTAAAGTTACTTTTAGTTCAAGATTTATGAGATCAAAGTTAACTAGTAACATTTGACCAATCACAACCAACAAACAAGAAATTAAAGTGTATAATATGAAGAAATAAACTAAGTAAACCAGTAATTAGTTCATGGTTTGTTCATACTTTAAAGATTCAAACCAAAGTTTGATCTTTAATAAAGTAAACTTTAAAGTTTACTAACATGACTTTCAAGTATGATTTGTAACACATGAACTTGCAATCTTTTAAGAAAGTGTATGTAGAACATAACTAGTAAGTGAAGTTCTTGTGTGTTCTTGAAGATACAAGATAAAAGAAGAATCAAACTAGAAAGTTTATTCTTGTAACATGCAAGTAAGTAACAACAATTAACAAAGACAAGTAGTTAAACAATAACCAAGAACAAGTAACAAAAGATGATGATGATTAAAGAGGTGTTTGAATTCGGTTTAGACAAGAAGAAAGGAAGAGAAAAAGTCTCATGTAACTTACAAGTTTAGAGAGAAAAAGAGAGGAAATGTTGAGAGAATTTTGCAAGTAAATGTGTGTGTGTTTGAATGAGAGGAATGGATGAGTGTAAGTAATGAAAAAAAAAAGATTTTGAATCCCTTGTAACCCCCCCTAGGTCACGGCTTTCTGCAGAAAAAAAGAAGGGAATGAGTTGTTTTATGGTTACTAGTATGAAGTTGTCCTTAAAGGTGGTTAATAGATGGCCATGCATGGGGATTACATGTAACAAGATTCCAAGTGTCTTAAACTAGCTAGTTACCATCTAAAATGATACTTACAATTAGTGTTGGGCTAATTAGTCCACTTAAAATGTAGGGTGGGCTTTTAAAGTCCAATAACACTATTAAAGGCCCAAGTTCAAATAAAAGCCCAAGTATGTATGTAATTAACAAGTTAATCCAATTAAAAGCCCAAGTAACTAACTAATAACTTTAGTTAATTAAAATGATTAATAAACTTAATCATGAATGCAAATAATATCTAAAAATATTATTCGTGAAAGTTCCAGGTGTCACAAAGACGCTTCGGGCAATTAAAGTCAAGTTCGGGCAATCATGGCAACATGTAAATGTAATAACATACATTTATTTAATCACACGTATTAATAATAATAATTATTTAATCACATGTAAATGTCTCTGATGCTCAGCTTTAACCTTCGAGCAAGTCAAACACTTACCAACATAAGTCGCAACGTCCTTCTTAAGATTCGGCCACCAATACTGTTCCTTAAGATCGTGGTACATCTTGCCCGCTCCGGGATGAATCGAATATCTCGACTTGTGGGCTTCATCAAGTATAAGGTTCCGTAGATCTCCATAATAAGGTACCCAAATTCTTCCGGCATAACATCGGAGTCCAGACTCCCTAACCTCAAATCGAGAGATAAGTATGTACAAATGTTCGTGAGATATATTCTCCTCCTTGAGAGCCTCATCTTGGGCTACTCTGATCTGGCTGTTGAGATTCGAATAGATGGTGATGTTTAGAGCCCTAACACGAAGAGGTGTCGTCCTCTCCTTTCGGCTTAAAGCGTCAGCTACAACATTGGCCTTGCCAGGATGATAACGAAGTTCACAATCGTAGTCGTTGACCGTCTCGATCCATCGACACTGTCTCATATTCAGTTGCTTCTGATCAAAGATGTGCTGGAGACTCTTGTGATCGGTGGAAATAGTGCTCTTAGTTCCATACAAATAATGTCTCCACAATTTGAGCGCAAAGACAACGACTCCAAGTTCAAGATTGTGAGAGGATTTTGCAAGTAAATGTGTGTGTGTTTGAATGAGAGGAATGGATGAGTGTAAGTAATGAAAAAAAAAGATTTTGAATCCCTTGTTTTATGAGTCATTCTACATGCCTTTTGTATGGAGGCAGGCTCATGTGAACTTATATCTTCTTGGATTTTCTCCAGTAACCCTTTCAAAAACACGTCGATCTTCTCTTCCTCATCTTAGAACGCTCTCGGACACAATAGGCACAATTTTGTGAATCATCTTTCGTACGAAGTAATATCGAATCCATGTGTTCGTAACCCTCTAAGTTCTGACTTGAGCTTATTGACCTCGGTTCTGGGACGGTACTTCTCGTTCATCAAGTGCTTGAATGCTGACCACGGTAGCGCGTTAGCAGCATGTTGTCCCACTTGCTCTAGATAGGTATTCCACCATGTTAATGCAATACCTGTGAAGGTAGCGTACTTCACTTTGTCTCCTTCGGCACACTTACTTATGGCAAACACCGATTCAACTTTCTCGGTCCACCGTTTCAATCCGATTGGTCCTTCGGTCCCATCAAATTCTGAAGGTTTGCTGGCATTGAATTCCTTGTAGGAGCATCCTACACGATTTCTTGCGCCGTTAGCTGTATTGCTAGATTCAGAGTTATTGTTGGTATATAGCGCGGCCTGTACTGCGGCTATGTTTGAAGCAAGAAAGGCACGAAATTCCTCTTCGCTCATATTCAAGGTGTGTCGAGTAGTCGGTGCCATTTACTTCAAAATAGTCAAATGAAACAAGTTAATCATACAGAATATTAAGAGTAGTCAATAGTATCTCGTAGCATAATATGAACTCATTTATAAAAGCTTTTTCTTCATATTAGCGTTTTATAAGTTTAAATTCGGGTACTACCTGCCCGTTAAGTTCATACTTAGTAGCTAATATACAATTCAACTACTACAATTCCATATGAAAAACTGATTATAATAATATATCACATACAAATATTCTTCAAACTTGCAACTTCACTATATTACATATAACATGAAATATAGTACACTATGATACATGACAGTTTTGAAGATAAATCTAGTTAATACACAAGTTGTTCAGCAAAGGAAATAAAGACACGTAATTCATAAGTCCAGAAACAAGTCATGCATTCTGGTTTTACTAAGACGACTTCCCATCTTTGGTCTTGTGGAAAATAACTGTTATGACCATTGGCTAGGCAGCATGTTGTAATGTCGTCAAAAGAACGAGGGTTTCGTAATGTCCAACAGCCCCGTAATAATCTAAAAACCTTGTTTCTCACCCCAACTACTGAATCCGTCACTTGTGGGAAAGTTTTATTTAAAAGCTGCAATCCGATGTTCTTTTTCTCACTTTGGTAAGAAGCGAACATCACTAACCCGTAAGCATAACATGCTTCTTTATGTTGCATGTTAGAAGCTCTTTCTAATTCACGAAATCCTATGTTGGGATATGTTGAGTCAAAATAGGTTCTTAACCCGTAGCGTAAAATTGCATTTGGGTTCCCCGCATTTAACGCTTTAAAGAAAACACGGCGTAACTTAAAGTCTCCCCAATGTGATATACCCCACCTATCAAAGGAAAGCCTTTTATAAACTATGGCATTTCTGGAAAGTCTTTCAAATGTTTGACAAGTTAATTTTGCCATAAGTAAATGTGCTGATGAATTCTGACCCACTCTAGACAAGATTTCCTCAATCATATCCTCTGGTAGGTCTTCTAAAATATTCGGTTGTCTACCCTTAACGTCTATTTTGTTTTTATACTGTAAAATAGACAAGGATTAGATTCGTAATAACAAACAATACAAGAAATTTTTTACATAGAACATAAAAGTACAAGCACACTACAATACATTTATTACACAACATGCTCACACCCCTCTAATCTGAATCGCTGGTTTCTTCTTCTTCGGACTTGGTTCTTTTTCCTAATCTTCTAGGGATATATGATGTTCCTCTAATACGAGTCGTCATTTTCCACATTGGTTTAGAAAAACCTGGTGGTTTAGAGGTTCCCGGGTTATTGTCACGATATTGAAAATACGGGTGTTGACGGTACATATAAAGTTCATCGGGGTCGGAATCAGATTTCTCTATTTTGATGCCTTTTCCCTTATTATTTTCTTTTGCCTCATTAAATTGGGTCGGGGTAATTTCTATAACATCATTGGAATCCTCATCAGGATCCGATTCATCAGAAAATTGGTAATTTTCCCAATATTTTACTTCCTTAGCGGAAACACCATTGACCATTATTAACTTTGGTCCATTGGTTGAGGATTTTCTTTTATTTGACCGGTTTTCTGTGGTTCCTACTATTCCCCCCTCCGGAACCTCTTCTTCTTCCAGTTCCTCTTCTTCTGGTTCCTCTTCTTCCGGTTCCTCTTCTTCCGGTTCCATTTCCTCTTCTTCCGGTTCTTCGGGAACTTGTGAATCTTGCCAATATATATTCGACTCTTCGTTATTATTAGGTGAGTCAATGGGATTTGTGCTATAGGTAGACATCTATCACACAATATCAAACATGTTAAGAGATTAATATATCACATAATATTTACATGTTAATAATATATAGTTTCCAACAAAAATGTTAAGCAATCATTTTTAAAGAAAACACGGTCGAAGTCCAGACTCACTAATGCATCCTAACAAACTCGATAAGACACACTAATGCAATGTTTCTGGTTCTCTAAGACCAAAGCTCTGATACCAACTGAAATGTCCCGTTCATATTGATTATAAACGTTTCATATTAATTGATTTCGTTGCGAGGTTTTGACCTCTATATGAGACGTTTTTCAAAGACTGCATTCATTTTTAAAACAACCATAACTTTTATTTTATCAATAAAGGTTTTAAAAGCATTACGTAGATTATCAAATAATGATAATCTAAAATATACTGTTTACACATGACCATTACATAATAGTTTACAATAGAAATATATTACATCGACATATGTTTCTTGAATGCAGTTTTTACACAATATCATACAAACATGGACTCCAAATCTTGTCCTTATTTTAGTATGCAACGGCGGAAGCTATTAGTATTCACCTGAGAATAAACATGCTTTAAATGTCAACAAAAATGTTGGTGAGTTATAGGTTTAACCTATATATATCAAATCGTAACAATAGACCACAAGATTTCATATATCAATACACATCCCATACATAGAGATAAAAATCATTCATATGGTGAACACCTGGTAACCGACATTAACAAGATGCATATATAAGAATATCCCCATCATTCCGGGACACCCTTCGGATATGATATAAATTTTGAAGTACTAAAGCATCCGGTACTTTGGATGGGGTTTGTTAGGCCCAATAGATCTATCTTTAGGATTCGCGTCAATTAGGGTGTATGTTCCCTAATTCTTAGATTACCAGACTTAATAAAAAGAGGCATATTCGATTTCAATAATTCAACCATAGAATGTAGTTTCACGTACTTGTGTCTATTTTGTAAATCATTTATAAACCCTGCATGTATTCTCATCCCAAAAATATTAGATTTTAAAAGTGGGACTATAACTCACTTTCACAGATATTTCCTTCGTCGGAAATAAGACTTGGCCACGGATCGATTCACGAACCTATACAAATATGTACATATATATCAAAGTATGATCAATATATAATTACAACCATTTTTATTATGTTTTAAAGATTTGAGTGTATTAAGTCAGATGTCCTCGTTAGTAACCTACAACTAGTTGTCCACAGTTAGATGTACAGAAATAAATCGATATATATTATCTTGAATTAATCCACGACCCAGTGTATACACGTCTCAGGCTAGATCACAACTCAAAGTATATATATTTTTGGAATCAACCTCAACCCTGTATAGCTAACTCCGACATTACTGCATATAGAGTGTCTATGGTTGTTCCAAATAATATATATACATGGGTCGATATGATATGTCAAAACATTTGCATACGTGTCTATGGTATCCCAAGATTACATAATTTATTAGAATACATGTATAATACAATATAAGTTAGCTAGGATATGATTTGTATAGATTTGTTAAACATTTCCCGTAGCTAAAAAGATCAAAAATATCCAATTTTGTTTTACCCATAACTTCTTCATTTTAAATCCGTTT
The DNA here is from genome assembly GCF_046630445.1 of Rutidosis leptorrhynchoides. Classification (NCBI taxonomy): domain Eukaryota; kingdom Viridiplantae; phylum Streptophyta; class Magnoliopsida; order Asterales; family Asteraceae; genus Rutidosis; species Rutidosis leptorrhynchoides. The sequence continues at coordinate 202,561,247 of NC_092334.1, forward strand.
TGAGTGAATCAAATTGCTATGGTTTCATATTGAACTCTAATTTAAGAATCCAAATAGAAAAAGTATAGGTTTATAGTCAGAAATTTAAGTTACATGTCAATTACTAAAGAGGTAGTCATTTCCGTCGAAAGAACGACATCTTGATGACCATTTAGAAAAACATACTTTCACTTTGAGTTTAACTAAGATTTTTGGATATAGTTTCATGTTCATATGAAAAATCATTTTTCCAGAAGAAAAAATTTTAAATCAAAGTTTATCATAGTTTTTAATTATCCAAACCAAAACAACCCCCGGTTTCACTACGACGGCGTATATCCGATTTTATGGTGTTCATCGTGTTTCCAGGTTTAAAATCATTAAGTTAGCATATCATATAGATATAGAACATGTGTTTAGTTGATTTTAAAAGTCAAGTTAGAAGGATTAACTTTTGTTTGCGAATAAGTTTAGAATTAACTAAACTATGTTCTAGTGATTACAAGTTTAAACCTTCGAATAAGATAGCTTTATATGTATGAATCGAATGATGTTATAAAAATCATTACTACCTCAAGTTTTCTGGATAAAACTACTAGAAATGAGAAAAATGGATCTAGCTTCAAAGGATCCTTGGATGGCTTGAAAGTTCTTGAAGCAGAATCATGACACGAAAACAGTTCAAGTAAGATTTTCACTCGAAATAAGATTTTTATAGTTGTAGAAATTGAATCAAAGTTTGAATATGAATATTACCTTGAATTAGAAAGATAACCTACTATAAATAACAAAGGTTCCTTGATCTTAGATGATTACTTGGAATGGATTAGAAAGCTTGGAAGTAGACTTGCAAACTTGGAAGTATTCTTGATTTTTATGAAACTATACTTATGGAATTTATGAAGAACACTTAGAACTTAAAGATGGAACTTGAGAGAGATTAATTAGATGAAGAAAATTGAAGAATGAAAGTGTTTGTAGGTGTTTTTGGTCGTTGGTATATGGATTAGATTTAAAGGATATGTAATTTTATTTTCATGTAAATAAGTCATGAATGATTACTAATATTTTTGTAATTTTATGAGATATTTCATGCTAGTTGCCAAATGATGATTCCCACATGTGTTAGGTGACTCACATGGGCTGCTAAGAGCTGATCATTGGAGTGTATATACCAATAGTACATACATCTAAAAGCTGTGTATTGTACGAGTACGAATACGGGTGCATACGAGTAGAATTGTTGATGAAACTGAACGAGGATTTAATTGTAAGCATTTTTGTTAAGTAGAAGTACTTTGATTTGTGTCTTGAAGTCTTTCAAAAGTGTAAGAATACATATCAAAACATAAAGTGTATATACATTCTAATGGAGTTGTTAAGTCTTCGTTAGTCGTTACATGTAAGTGTTGTTTTGAAACCTTTAAGTTAACGATCTCAATTAATGTTGTTAACCCAATGTTTATTATATCAAATGAGATATTAAATTATTATATTATCATGATATTATGATGTATGAATATCTCTTAATATGATACATACATTAAAATATCATTACAACGATAATCGTTACATAAAAGTCTCGTTTCGTAATTCTTGAGTTAGTAGTCTTGTTTTTACATATGTAGTTCATTGTTAACACACTTAATGATATATTCAAATATCATTTTATCATGTTAAAAATAGTGTATCAATATCTTAATATGATACATATGTATTTAGTAGACGTTATCATAACGATAATCGTTATATATATCATTTCGAGTTTCTTAACTTAGTAAACTCATTTCTTATGTATATCACACATTGTTAATATACTTAGTGAGATACTTACTCATCATAATCTCATGTCAACCATATATATATGTCTATATATACCACAACATGTAGTTTTCACAATTTTGTAACGTTCGTGAATCGCCGGTCAACTTGGGTGATCAATTGTTTATATGAAACTTATTTCATTTAATCAAGTCTTAACAAGTTTGATTGCTTAACACGTTGAAAATATTTAGTCATGTAAGTATCAATCTCGATTAACATATATAAACATGGAAAAGTTCGGGTCACTACATTGGAATCCCACACTTAGTGATAAGCTAGGATGCGACATAATTAAAATTTTGAGCTAGTAACGGGAAGAAAGGAGTACCCCTAGCGGATAGTCGTGGTTGGAACGAATAAACATTCATTTCGTGTTTCTTTCCTTGTCTGAACTGATGATTCAAGATCTTCAATGATCTCTGAAACCGGATGATCCTTTGTCCAGTTGGTTTCATGTGAATGGTAAAAGCATGTTAGAATCCAGAGAATTATCAACATAAGTTGATGTGGAACCTTGTTGAAAATGATTTGAAACAGATGACTAGGAATGACTACCATCAAGGTTGTCATCTAAAGATTCAGGTTTAGAAACATGAATTGTTTCATTCAACATAGTAGAATCTTCGTCATTTAGACTTGAGGGAGTATCTAATGATATAGGTTGAACGGATAATTCTGGATCAACTTTGATAGTTAGAGTAGATCCATGAGGATATATCAAATCAAAGAGATCATTATTCTAATCTATCATTGCTAACATAATTGGCTTCTTTAGAGTATCATATCATCAAAAGAACGTTGATGCTTTACGCAATCATTTTGTTCTTTTTTTTGTACACCCGATAAGCCATCTTTTTTGTAGAATAACCAACAAAGATTTTAGGTTGACCATGAATATCAAATTTTCTCAAGTTGCCAGCATCATTTAAGACATAACACTTGTATCTATAAATGCGGAAGAATTTGTCATTCGGACGTCGACCATATATAACTTCGTATGGTGTCTTACTGAAACGTTTTTTGAGAATCGAGCGATTCTGTGTGAAACACGCGGTAAAAATGGCTTCTCCCTAAATTTTCGGCGGTAGCTTGGAGTAATCTAGTGTTGTACGTGCTGCTTCAACCAAAGTTTGGTTTCGTCTTTCAACTACCCCGTTTGTTGAGTGGTGCATGTCGCGGAGAACTAATGTCCTATGCCTAGGTCTATCAAGAATGAATCGACTTAATTATTCTTGAACTCCATCACATTGTCAGTTCGAATTTGAAGATTCAATGATCTTTGAACTTTCTTGAGAAAGTCAATGATCATAGACGAGGCCAGGATTTCAGTCAAAGAAAAACCACACACGTGTATCTCGAGTAAACATCCACAATAGCAAGCACGTACTTGTTTCCACTAAAAATGGAAACTCTCAACGGTCCACACAAGTCCATATGCAAAAGTTGCAAGGAGCTTGTGGTGATGGGTTCTAATTTGGATTTGTGAGAAGTTCTTCTCAGTTTACCCATGGCACAAGACAGACATACAAGATGCTTATTAAAATGAACACTCAAGACGACGTTAACTAAGCCTTTACAGGCTAAGTTATTCATGCTCTTATAATTCAGGTGTGAAAACCATGAATTTTTAGTTGTGGTCATGGACACTAAGCATAAGGCTTGGTTCGTAGCTATATCATCTAGCTCCATAGTATATAATGATGAGGCTCCTTTACCGATCAGAAGACCTTCCACATCTTTTGATTGAACAGCACATTGAGTCCGTTCAAATCGAACTTTAAAATCTCTGTCACAAAACTAACTCACGCTAAACAAGAAGCAACCTAGTCCTTCCACGTATAAAACATGCTTTATTGTTATTCCATTCATTACCTAGTCACTGTAACCGACAATCTCGATGATCTCATCGTTTCCAAATGTAACTGTACCAAGGAACTTATCAACAAATTGATCAGCAGTGATTTATCGCCCGTCATGTTTCTTGAACATTTAAGATCAATATACGGTATACAGACGTCGAAACCCTGCAAAAAGGATTAGCCCCTAGCACTTAGGCAGTTAGATTTTCTTGGGCCCTTTTAACCTTGTTAGTCCATGAAAATCTAGAGTATTGAGAATTAAGGTACGCAGACAATCATGCAATTTCGAATTCAAATCAACATATTTCACATTTCAAGCATTGTCAACATGTGAAAATTGAGTTTCAACACAACCATATACTATCTTACAAGTAGCAGTCAACTTATTTCGTACATAATTCTCATTTATAGTTTGAAAATATAAAATTCTAACGGATATAGTTTTCCTATTTCAATTAGCAAGACTTCCCGTTGTTTGGACTAAATTCGAACTAGGTTTTCTCACGTGTTGTGATTTCAAATTATGTTTACGCCCTGTAGAATGCAAAACACTCTGGTTAGTAGTTTCTATAGACTTCGCTTGTGTTGATTTCCCCCGCAAGTAAACTAGAGGGGTGCTTTATCACCTGGCCACCTAAGCCTCGAATGGTTGGTCTCGAAAGCCTTCTATAAAATCTCATAGAAAGTTGCGAGAATTTATTCTCCAAAGTAAATTTGCTAGCAAAATCTCATAAGCCCTTAGAATGAGTCGATTATTTTTTCTGCCTAGTAGGCTAGAAGTTCTTTTAAACTTGACTTTACCTTTACCCATCTATTTATAAGTACATGACCTTCGTATCTTTAAAAACTACCAAGTCTTTCTGAACTTAAATTGATTTTGTTTGAGGGTAAGCAAACTATGATATCTTCCTCAAATTCGCAAAAAAAAATGACCTATAACATTGCTTAATGGGAAAAAAAATGAGCAAAAGCTACTAACCGTTTGAAAATATTATGTGTGTTCTTTGCAGGTACAATTATTAAGAAAACAAGCCAAAAAAATTAATAAAATGAAGAACCCATAGAACAATTGAAAAAACTGCTCAGGCCTGCGGCCTAGTCTCCCAGGCCGGCGGCCATATCAAAATCAAATTAAGGTGTAAAGTGCAAAAAGTATAGTTCTAGCGGAAAACTCAGTACGGCGTCCAACATCTCCAGGATGACGGCCAATGTAAATAAGGAAAATATTCGACTTTAATGAAGAAAATTCCAGAAGCAGTCTAGTACGGCGGCCAAGAAGTCTAAGCTGTCGTAGCTATTTAAGGAGAGGATTTACGCGTTTCAGTAAAAAGGAAAATATAACTCAGTACGGCGGCCATAGTAGCTTAGCCGTCGTCTGAGCGTGCCAGATGTAATACAGAAAACACTTTCAATAATTGAAGACGGCAACCACCATGTCCAAGAAGGCTCCCTATGCTACACCGCGATTCCAGGCCGGCGGACTGGGAAGCTTAGTCGGCGGTTGGAAAACTATTATAAATAGAGGATCCGATTTCAGTTTTAGATATATGCAATTTCAATTTAGTAGTTTAGGTTTCATTCCTCCGTCAAAATTCTATTCAGTTTTTCTTAAAGTTACATTATCAATTTACTTTTTAAATTTGTCTTTCAATTATTCAAGTTAATTTCCAAGTTGAAACCAAATACTGTGTTTTTGTTAAAGATTATTTGTCTGTTCATCTTATTTACGCATCTTCTATTTCGGTAAAATCTCATCCTTTATGTTTTTCGTTTTACAATATTATGTTTATCTCTTTTATCTGCATTGTTGCTGTTATTATGAGTAGCTAAACACCCTTAGGGTGTTGGTTTGGGTAAAAGGGATAAGAAAACTGTAATTTTTTAAACTGTCGAGTAGGGCCAGCGGCCTGAGTGGCAAGGCCGGCTCCCCAGAACCTTAAAATCAGTAAATCATTTTCGAACACGGTCTAAGGTAATTAGATTCGATTGTTGTCTATTACTGCTCCAAGTCGGCGGCCTTTCTTGGCTAGCCGGCAGCGGAACTAAAAGGACACTAGGTTCAGAATCTAGTGAAAATGTGGTTAAGCCAGCGGCTATCTAAGACCAGCCGATAGCCTCATATTTTAACACACCAGGACGACGGTCGGATAACAATAGATGGCGCACTGGTTAATGCGAATGATAACGCCTAAATTATACATAATTTACATCATTTACTTTGGCGTTATCTAACTTAATTTATATGATTATAGTAAATTTTATGAATTTTTGATGTTTTACTATGTTAATGTTGATTATAGGATTATATAAGAGAAGTTAGTGCAAAATGAGCAAAACATTGAAGAAATTCTGAAGAAATTTGGAGAATCTGCGCGCTGTCACAGTTTTGGCCATATCTCGATCATCTGGACACCATTTAAGACGAGCCATATATCAAAATGACTGTGAGACAAAGATCTACAATAAAATGAAGAAAGTATCCAGATTTAGAAATTGTCAGCTGTCGGCTAAGGCCAATAAAGCCAGCGGCTAAAGTAAAAAAAGTCAAGATTTTGCCGTTCAAGTTTTTCTTGCCTTACAAGCCATGTTATGCATTAGAGCCACCAGCTAAGTTCTATTTTTGGAAATTTCTTGTTCCTAAAGATCTATTTTGTGTACTTCAAGCCCAAGTCATTCGAGCCGTCGGCTAGACCATTTTTAGCCGCCAGCTACGATGCCGACTCACCAAACTATAAAAAGAAGTGTTTGTTCATTTTTTCAATGTACTTTTCATTATTCAAATTCATGTTATGAATTAATTATGTTTTAAGGGTTTTATTCAAGTTCTAAGTTGTTCTTCGCATTGGATACAAGTTTTAATTCAAGTTATTATAGTTTTTCTTATTCTTCTTTATTGTTTTCTAACGTAAAATTTACTTTTAAGTTCTTGCATCTCTTTAATTATGTTTATGTTTATTTATTTATGTTCGTCTCCAACTATGAAACAAACGTTCATAGTGGTTATTTAGACAAAAAAACTATGATTATCGGGGATTTAAGATGAAGCCGCCGACTCTGTTGTTCTTAGCCGCCGGGCGGAACACACAAGGCCGCCGGCTTTGTGCTTCAAATTGCACCATTTCTTGTTTTTCCATAACTGTGTAATTATGTTTATGTTATTGTTGTTTTATCTGTGTATTCCTGCCATGTTCTAGATCTTTATTTGCATGCTTAATGATTTGGTAATAAGAACTAGGATTAACTATTAATCCTAAGTATTCTTTTACTCGATTCATCTAAATTTTAAGATATATCACATCAAACAAAGTATTTGGATTGCATGAAATCTAGCTAAGGATCATGAGTAGTAATAAACCAGATAAACTTTAATTATGCTCATGTAATAAATTCAGTATTGTTAGGCTTAATCGAAGAATCCTAGTTTATGTGAATTCAACGGTCAATTACATGAAAACTTCGTTAAGATTGATTTTCAGCTAGTAACTTAAATTGATCTTATTAGATTTATTAGCTTATCTATTTATCAGCCTAATTGAATGTTACCTTAATCCACACCACAAGATTTAGATAATATTTATCATGTGATTATTTGAATACTATAAGTTAGGATATTAAGTTTGAACACCCACTTAGCCAATATGTGCTTTAGGTCCTACTTTGTGAACTTTATGTGATATTTAGTTTAACCTTGTTTAAGGAATAATGATTGGTCTATGATTATAATTTGCTAATTATCAATAGAGTAATGAAACTATCCAATAATGAATCCCTCATAATTTACAAATACAAGTAACCACTTTCTTTTAATATATTTAAATTCTAATGAATTCATATTCAATCTTTCCTAAGATAGTTTTACCAAAGTTAAAATAATATAATTTATAACAATAATAGTAACTACTTCTAAGTCTTTCCTAAGAGTTAGAATAAAAACAACTTATATCCGCTAAACGTAGTCCCTTGGGACGAATCCTTAACTTACTAATTACTATACTACCTTGATCTGGTTTTGTTAGTAAGGATGTTAAAAGCAAGGTTGCAAAATACATTAGACGGGGTCGAGACGGTCGGGTCATAAAAAGGTCGAGACGGGTGTCGAGACGGACGTTGAAAAAAATGACTTTTAAATATATAAGTACATAAATGTATATATGTATACATATTCTAAAGCTAAAAGCTTTAATTGACTAATTTGTACCCATAATCGCTATAATTAAATACAAAAAGTTTAAACTAAAATACGACAAATTTGGCCGATTTTACCAACTTTCTGGCTTTTCCAAATTTTGACAGACTTTGACCCGATTTTTTTCAACTTTGACCCGAATTTTGACCGTTGATTGCCATATTAGATGATTTTCGTCGAGACGGAATGGGGAAGTCACCAAACCGTCGCAATGGGTGTCGCAATGGCTTGAGATAGGGTCTTTTGCAACAGTGGTTAAAAGTGAAAGGTAAATTAAGATATTATAAATTTAAAAGTTGAAACAAATTAAGAACTTCAAAGCACACAGTTTTTCACATCACCGAAGACTTAATTACTTTGCTTTTGAATACTTTCTATTGATCACTCTTATGGGCTTGAATGAATAGACCCTAAATTCTAGGTTGAGTCACTCGTTGCATGTATAGCTATTATATTGTGTTAGTATGCCAATGACCTGTATAAGACCTTGCATGTTAATTTGTATCTCTATTAACCCGAAATAGTGATATCAATACATTAAGGAAGTGGACCTCGTGATATATTTGATATAGATTAAATTCCATAGGATGATCATATGTTTAACCTTAGTGGCACTTAAGTGACACTTAGGTACACTTCACGAATAAAGGGAAGGGATTAATGACTCTAATATTCATGTTCAACACTAAACCGTATTCGAAAAGACGCACTTTAATGATATCCATTTACATATATATAATCCCGACCAAACCAGCATCCTCCCTTTTATTTAATCCTTAAAAACCATTACTCCTGCAATACAAAACCCCCAAATTAATTATATTGTATTATATTATATAAAATGTATGTGAAAAGCGAAAATAGACTCACCAACTACTGCCTACCTATCTTGGGACGATTCTATACTTGCATCCACTACACTACACTGACCAGGACTCTGCCCGTTAGTGGTAAATTCGTAATAGTATAGGTTATAAATTTTAAGTTGTTGATTCCGCATGCACACATGACAGCACGCACGTCAGTATTATTTCAAGATTTGACCTAGTTTACCACAGTTTTAACAGATATTCTCTTCCTTCTTTGCTTCCATAACTCCATACTTCTTCTTCGGAGCCTCAGGAGTCTTGTAATAAGAAGAGCTTGATGAACTCCTATTCTTGTTGGACTTACCTTTGAACCTGGTTTTATTGAGCTGCTTAGTGGACATTGTATCTGCCTTAATCCAATATTTGTGATTTCATACACATCAGAAAGATTGTCCTCATCAGAATATTTAATATCAGAATAAACTAGAGCTTTCACGGAAAAGCTCTTAGAAGACTTATTCTGATAGCCTTTATGTTTTGCAACTAAGTCAAGTGGATCACTGCTAGATAGAGCATCCTTTCATTCAGTTTGAATACTGGAAAGCTCGGGATGATATATCATCAGAGTACCAACAAGCTAATGTATGTTCATTTTGTTGATCTCCTTGAAAGTTTGGACAACGATTCTAAAAGAAGAGCAATCTGCATTCAGCTTTTTCAGGAACTTCATGTTAATCTCAGCATTGCCCTTCTCCAAGCCACTTTGTTAAGTTCATTAAGAACTCTAGTAAACCTTTTGTAAGTATCTTTAAGTAATTCATCTTTCTCATGTTTAAAATCTTCATACATAGAAAGAGCATGATTCATTTTGGTAATGTCTTCTTGCTGTCTCTTGATTTCATCCCAAATGGCCATGGTTGTCTTGCAACTGTCAACATGCTTGTACAAATCATATGGAATAGCCTGCATCATGATGTTCTTTGCTTAACATCACCAAAAACACATTCACGATTGAAACTTGTCATTTCCTAGTATTTGAGAACAACACTAGTTTCTGTATGTTTAATCTCAATTGGGCCATTACGAATAGATTCTCAAATATACTTAGCCTTCTCACCCTTGCAATCAATGAATTAAGTAATTTGGTCATTTCGTTGGTAGTATTAGCCCTCGAAGAGAACATATGGCTTACTATCAGACCGAATGATAAGAGCATCTTGAGTTGTCATTGTAATGAGTGAAAATCGGACAGTCTGAAAACATACACCTTTAAAATTCTGTCAAAGTAATTTGAAAATGGACACTGATAAATGGATAATGTCTAATCTGACGAAGCCCTAAACTGAAAGTTAAACACGGGCAGTCAATCAAAAGTGGGCAGTTTCCAAAACTGACAGTGAAAAACGGACAGTGTCGGTAAACGGACAAAATCTCAAATCTGGAACCCTAATCGAACAGTAGAAGATCCTTGATTCAAGTGTGAAAAACAGAACCTAAATCAGTTAAAGTGTCAAGTATCAAGAACTTGAACAAAATTGCACAAAAGATCATTATAAACAGACATTGTCAATTAAATGGATAGATTGAAGAATCAATCCAATTAAGTTTTGTAATCGGACAAGCTTCTCCAAAGTGGACAGAAACCTGCAACAACAAGTTAGTAATCCAAAAATATCCAAAGAACTTATCTTGATAACCTAAAACATGTAAATGTTAAGGAGGAGTATGATCATATCAGATGTTCCTAGACACTTCTGTCTGACTACGACCTTAATGTCCTGAACAGCTGTAGAGATACCGAAAAGTCTAGTTGAACGTATCTTGTTTAATGGCTAGAAATCCTCTTAAGATCAACGTTAACCAGCGACCGTAGGTCAAAATACTCAACATCATAAGGTTGATTATCTAGGACAACGAAATGGCACCTTGATAACAAGATTTATCAAATTCCCGATTTTTACTAATCTTGTAAAAATTATGTTGATCTATTTGACACAGATCAACAGCTTATGCAACAACAAGTTGAAAATATCACACTCATGAATCTCTTATGATACTTGGAAGAATTTGGCCTTTTTAAGAACGCGAAAAACCCGTATCGGTTGTTATAGTCTTAGTAAGATGACAAACTAATATTCAGACAACAAACTTAGGGTTCTCTGAATTATTTCTCCTCACTAGGATCATGCGTGACAATATTACAGATGTCTAAGGACATTCTCATAATGTTTTGAAGTGATACTATGATTTACAAGATAGACGGAAATCCTAGATTTTTATGTAACATGTATTTCATTTTGGTGCTAACATTTCTCTTGCTCCTCATCTTCCTTTTTACCCGAAAAGTTGTTTATGAGTGAGTTAATTGGATATGTCACATTCCGTACACAAGGAAATGCATCTATGACACGATACCTAATTCAAAATATTCCCGTGTCTTGCTCATCTTGCTCCTTTTAACCCCAAGTGATTTTGTTAGAACTTGATATTTGCACTTAACTGATAGTCTTACACTAGACTAAGGTCTTGTTTACTTACTACTTAATGGTCTGTTTATGTACAACTATTAATTTATTAAGTAAAATTGTTGTTTCTTTATCACTTAATCTGAAAATTAGTCTATTTCCAAGAGAGATGGAATCGGACACCCCTCCATAATAAGAGGTAAATGGAAACGTAGGCAAATTCAGGAAAAAATAAAAGGGTAAACAGTCGCTAATTCGTGGATGGTACATTTCGTTAACCCTATATTCCTTTATTTTGTTTCTAGCTAACCTTTTAACCTGGTTAGTTTGTTTACGAGCAAAATAGTTACACCGTGTCGCAATCCTAAAATCAAGGATATGTTGCGGATGTCACATTTCACTACCTTAAGTCACATGGGACTATATCCATAAAATTCCGCTATTCTAGATAACAAGAAGGGTCGACGTCAGAACATGTGAATGTTGTGCTGATTTCCTAAACAACAAGGAATAGCCGTTGATAGCTCATTCCCCTACCCTTTATTTATTCATATGTAATTTGTCGCATCATTCAACCAGGCATGATGACCATGAAGATTCAAGTTCATTATGAGGGGGGAGAATATATCGATGAAGGATGATATTGTCATATTCACCAATAAATTACAAGACATCAAGAATGATTATTTTACTCAGATTCACCGCAACAAAATGTCAAGATTTCAAAGTATTAGATTCAAAAGACTTGTTTGTTTGAGGGAGAGCGATAAAAATTACTACTCTACATCCGAGAGGGAGCAAAAGATCTATAAAGTCAAGATTAATCAGATTCCCCACCTTCTCTCTCTTCTTGAACATTATAAAGAAGATAAAGATTCGACAAATGCTCCAGTGTACCAAATTTCAAAGATATCTTCTCAGCATATCTTATATACTCCTCTGCATTAGAGCTTCAAAGAATTCACAAGTTAATGATCTATCAAAGTTCATCATCAATGATCAAGTTTTCACAAATTTACAAGATGATTCAAAACAATGAAGATTATTAATCACATCATACCTTTAAGGGGGGAGATTATTAGGAATTGAATTACTAGTAGCCATAGATATAAATTTGTGATTAATAAGGCTATGATTATTCATTAAGAGCTAAATTGTAAGGGTAATGGTATGAGCATAAATACCATCATCCACCTTGGAATGCGCAAGCCATTCTCATTTCGTCACACACCTCCAAGGTGTTTTCCACAAATACTCTCTAGCACATTGTTAGAGACTAGGTTTTAGAAAGAATTAACAATTTGTTTCATCAAATTGTGAGTTCAAGAAAGACGTGGAATCAATAAAATTTCAATATAAATTTTAGTATTGAAAGCTACACAAATCATTGTATAAAAACAGATCAATGAACAATTGTTATACATATTCACATCTGAGTTTATGTATTCATCTTCATCATTTGTCACATTCATCATTTCAACCGACTATTACATTCAAACTCAACCTAAACACGAATTGAAGCTTGAAACAAGTAATAACATGTGTTACATTCAAACTCAACCTAAATAAGAATCGAAGCTTGAAACAAGTACAAGCAAAATCTCGTTTTTGTCTTATCTCAATTAGAATTTTGTTTTATCTGAGAGGCTCGTAGTGTCGAAATATTTAATTAAAAAAATGATTTCACAATTTAAGATTCAATCATATTATCAATTACAACCATGTTTTTCTAACACGTATGTCATATGCACAATCACCCCAATAATTTAGTAAAACTCACTTATTTGAATATGGTTGAAAAATGATTAGATTGATGTAACGATTCAAAGGTCGTTTTACAAACATGGCACGCGTGTGCATACATCACACTTTGTAGGATCCTAGATCTCATGAATACTATGAATGTGAACAATGAACCACATGAATGTAGAGAGCATTAGTCAAACTAGTCAACTATATTCCACGACTCTCTTGAATACATTACAAATCGGTGGCTAATGTTAACTAATCTAGGGAGCCTTGGATACTTTATATAGCCCTCGTATAAAGGATCCTCCTTAAGGCTAGGGAAACACGTTTTACTTCTTCTCGGGTACCTAACAATCTCCCCCCAGAAGTGAGACGGGTTTCCAAAAACTAACTCCCTAGTAAAACATACAACATTACAAGGAAAGAATCAACTATTACTAACTAACTTCCCCCGAATGATGTACGGCTGTTGGTGAAGATCTTGAAATCTTCAAAACTTGATGTCATCGTTCTTTCAACGGTCTTTGAGTTTGCACAACGGAATGCGCATTGAAGAACAGATCACAAACTAAATATGTTACCATCAATCCCTCCCTTAACTTAGTTGTGATATTTCTTTAGAATTTGCTTGCATTGAGAAGTCGTTTCGAAACTTTAGAAGCTCCCCCCTCAAAGTACATGGACTCTCATCAAAGTGTCATGACATATATACCGTCGGTTTCAATACCGAGACACGCCTCTTGAACTTTCATCATTCCAAAGAGTACTTTCGATACTAGTCATAAGAAAACTCCTCATATGATGTAGGATCTTCTTCGAGTCTCTAGCTCCCCCCCAAACAAACAATTCTTTCTTTGAAGTCCGAGTCCTATACCGTACATGTATAGAAGTCATAGTCGAATCAACATTTGACTTTGATTACGAAACGCCGTCGAATTCTAGAAACTCCCCTTGATAATGCGTATGGGCACAAGTTTAAATTTTAGAAACCTTTCATGAACGTTCAAAGATTGTAGGGGGAGCATAAACCAATCTTCATCTTTAACTCCTCATAAGATGTGAGCGTTCCTTTGAATCCTTCTTTGATTCTCATCGAATCAAACAATAACTCGTACGTACATCAACCATATACATATCTCCCTCACAATGATGCTTGAACGAAGAAAAAGCTTCATTGTTTAAATTTGTTGATGTACTCGACAAATCTCCAAAGTATTGTAAATAACGCGTATGACAAAAGCCTTGTGAATCCGAGCCTCGAAAGATTAAGAAAAATGTTCTTTGGAGGTCCAGATTCGGTAAAGGACCATCCCTGAAAATTCTGATAAACAGCAGTGGCCAAAACTGTCAAAATTGCTGTCAGCTTCGGTTTAGGACTGATGTTGCAAAAAGCTGAAACTATCAGGGACTGAAACTATCAAATTTTCCACCAGATTCGGTATTGGGACTAATCTTGCAAAAATATAAGCTGGACAGGGACTAAAAATGGCAAAATCTTCTCAGATTCGATAGTTGGGCTTCTGTTGGGCTTATTCGATTCGGTAAGCCCAATAGGCAATAGCATGTGTGTCAAGTCAAAACTCATACCGAATTAACAAATTGTAGCCTGATAGACACATCCATACCGAATTTGAGTGGCCCACGTAGTGCCTGCTAGGCCCAAAAGCTATCAACAGTCATCAATATACCGAATTAATCAATAACCTCAAATACCGAATGATATACCGAAGAAGATACTAAATCTTCCTTAACAATAAATACCGAATCATAATCAATTGTGCAATACCGAATCCAGTAACAACTTCTTCTATATATCGAATCATAATCAATTGTTCAATACCGAATGAGATTTATGACTGATACCGAATGTGTGATTCGGTATCCAAACTCCCATCATCAAAATCATATACCGAATTAGATATCAATACCAATACCGAAGATGATTCAAACTGAATCTGATTCATCATTAGATACCGAATATTCAACCAGATACCGAATGTTCAACCAGATACCGAATGTTCAACCAGATACAATAATCGCCATCATCATTTGTACCATCTCAACTTCATGCCGCCATATCCAATCCTATTAAAAAACAATAATCGATTGTAACCTCTTCCAGGACCTCCGATTAGCATGATTTATGAAGAATTTGAGCTAAAACACCTGCAAAGTACATGAATCGATGATGAACATTCAAACCGCCATGGATGAACTTGAATATTGATTTCGAGTTCTAGAGTTTTTCAGTTGAAGAAAGCAGAATAAAAATTGCTCAACATCAATCAATGAACACTCGACAAGCATTATTAACATTTGAAACTTCGAGAATCTCTCCAATTAATTTGTTGACCGACGAAGAACGAACGTTGACTTTTGATCTGTGAATAAAATGCGGATTCTCTAGCTGTTTTGAGGAATCACGCAGTACAAGCAGATTGTGAGGAGTCCAAAACACTTCTCAGATCGAAAAACGATTGAGTAAACTCCTCCAAACTCATCGATCTTCATAATTTCGGCTTAGATGAATACAAAATCAAAATCTAGATGATATTGTTGATGTAGATCAGTAGTAGTGAAAAACTAATACTAGGAGTAACATAGGAATCATGTATCCAACTGATGTAGATCAGAGAAATAATTTTGATAATTGAAGCCTTGCTCGATCACTGTAGCAGATGAGTAGTTCAGTTGATAATCTGATTATTTAATTCGTGATCTTGTATTAAATGATAGTCAGAATATGATATGTGTGAATTGTTTTGTTGTTTTGTGATTTGACTGTGTTGTTATGAGAATCAGTATATGATAAAAAAAAATAGGTTCGGTTTAAACTCGGAAAGTGAGATTCGGTTTCGAAAAACTTTTCCGAAAATTTTTCGAAAAAATTTGAAGATCTTCATACCTTCATGATGAAGATGATGAAGATTTGAAGGTTTTGGTTGAAGATGTATGTGTTTGGTGTTTGAAGATTTGAAGGTGGAGAGAAAACATTCATAATATTCATAAGGATCTCCTTCATGTGATGAAAGCCTAAGCTCTAATACCAATTGTAGGATCCTAGATCTCATGAATACCATAAATGTGAACAATGAACCACATGAATGTAGAGAGCATTAGTCAAACTAGTCAACTATATTCAACGGCTCTCTTGAATACCTTACAAATCGGTGGCTAATGTTAACTAATTTAGGGAGCCTTGGATCCTTTATAAAGCCCTCGTATAAAGGATCCTCCTTAAGGCTAGGGAAACACGTTTTACTCCTTCTCGGGTACCTAACACACTTAAATAAATCTGATCGATCCCGATTTAAGTATATCAGCTCCAACCTCCCTCAGACCTCGGATTCTAGCTTTTAGTATGGGATCGCGACAATATAACGATCTCTCTCCAATGGTAAAACTAGCTGTTTTCGTTTAGCGTCATTCAAGCTCAGATCACTGTATTCTCAAGGACGAACAAATACACAGCTCGATTTCAAGACAATATATGGTATAATACATCACGCAAATGTTATAGGCACATCCACCCCAATTACTTGGTCGACTCTTCTAGTGGATTTACAAAAACACGAATCTTAGAGAATTTTTACATTCTCGTACCATAATTCACATGTTTTTAGAACTTTCTTTTTTTTTGAACAGTAGTACGGGATCACCCAGAGGAACATAACCATCCAGGGTTCATCTCTCGCAGTTGCATAACCCGCTCCAACTGCTGCCCAGGAGCCAACCCGGCCCAATCCGAGGGCATGAGCGGTAAAACCCCCCCTCCCACACTGCCCCCCGCTATGTGCGGAAGGCACCTCTTGGGTGGAATTCAAGGGTAAAGGAGCAACTTTGTGTGTAATACTTCACCCCAAAGGAGTCGAACTCCTGATCTCTCGCTAAGAAAACCAGACCACTAATACATGAACTACAACACAAGGTTTTTTAGAACTAAAGGTAGTGTTTAACAATGTAAATTTTTGTTTTCCCTTATTCGTAGTAACCATCTTATATTCGCATACACTCAAAAATATTTTACTTTATATTCTCATATACATTCATAATATATAAATCCTACTCATTTTCACTCAATATATAAAATACTCATCATCATTAATCATTTTGGGTAATGTAGAATCATGTGTTGGTGAAGAGGAAAGCCACATATGTGCTCATGTAGGCTCCCTGAGGCCTGAATCATAACAAGTGGTCCACACACCACCATGTGTCTAGTTTTTTTTTTTTTTTTTTTTTTTTTTTGAACGGCAGGTTAGAGGTTAGTCGCACACGCACGCACTCGGAGGAAACCACGACCCTTGACCCTTCCATGCGGAGCCAGGTCAGGAATTCGGGGAAAACCCCCGCCGCAATCGAGACTCGAACCCGGGTCTCTCTCACAAGCAGGTAAACCTGCTACCACTGAGGCAAGATGCCTGTGGCACCATGTGTCTAGTTTTGTTTATGGCGAATGCACCATCGGGCTGTGGCCCATCTTTTGGTTAATCAAATCTTCAACTATCCCCTCTGTATGAATCCGTGATTAATAGTTTTTTGGTCGTTTAAATGTTTACACATTTCTTTTGTTCGTACATATTTGTAAATCCAAATAAACAAATTTTAATATTACATGGATTGAATCGAACCAAAAAAAAAGTGATGTTTCATGATTGATGCGATATTTTATCAAAGTGTCAACATTAGCAAGTGGTTTAAAATGTTTAATTAACCTGTGATAGTAACAATTACGTATTTTATTAAATAATAATTGACCTATGGGGTTATCAATAGCTACGTGAGGCAATCATCTAGGTTAAAAAGTCATTTTCGAGCCATTAAATACTGTCCAAAAGATTAATTCGTGAAAAAACGAATAAAAAAGTACGTGGCATTAGTGTGCAAAGAAATCGACCTTTAGTTGGTTTTGTGTGACCAGCTTCCTTTTGTCCCCATTCATCGCCACAAATAACGTTAACACCCTCTACAATTACAAATATACCCACTTACCACTTTATTTTTTTTTATTATTTTTTTTTTTTTGAAAGCAGAAAACTTTATTAATAAAGAAAAGGAACCAAGTATACAATATCAAGGCCCTTGGCCTGGTAACTATACCAGCTTTTTGCTATACACTTGTGTACATGAAAAGATTAACATAAAAAGCATTATCTACAGTTATATACACAAAGAGGGAGCCGACAACCATTGAAGCCAACCGAGTTTGGCATTCCGGGAGCGACTTGAAATTCATTCGAAACTCTTTATTCGTATTTCGCTTAGTGCTATTTCGCTTAGTGCCATCGACCCACTCCACCATTTGTTGTTGAAAACTTATTGGTTACGATTTTTTCAAATATAATAACAGGTTATCAGTGGGAGTGTACACTATAGGGGTGGGAGTGTACACTATAGGGTATGGGGTCCTATGACCCCACTAGAGGGGAAAAATTTTTTACAATGTATACTTCAAATTGTACAGGACACTACTAAATTTAAGTATAGGACCCCATATATTTTTAAAATTTGTACTTTTTCTAAGTAAATAACCACTAAAGTACCCTTCAAATATAATTAGCCTTAAAAAAAAAATTTAGGACCTCACTGACATTTCATCCAAGAATCGCCACTGCAAGTTATCCATTCAATTGTTTGCCACACCTTCGATCCCCTACCCGAGTTGTTAGTCCCATTGTTTCCACAAAAAAGTTCATGGATGCTCCAATTATTTACACATTGTAATCCCCAATTCCCCACCATATATATACTTTCTCCCACGAGGGTGTTTGCAAAAAATTAAAACATGGTCGGTTGATTCGAGATCCTCATCACAAGTGGGGCACCGAATTGTTACCAAGTCAATACCCCGTTTATCTAACTCAACACGAACCGGTAGTCCACGCATTTTAGCTCTTCAAACAAAAATTCCATGCTTTCTCAGGACTAGATTATTGTGCATAGTAGTCGACCTAGAAGATCCCGAATTTAAGCTAACATTGTCTATCAGTTTGCTAAGAGTATTAGTGGAGAATATCCCATGATTGCCTAGCGTCCATTTCCACCCATCTCTGGAACTACTTGGCGCGTGGATTGATGATATTACTGCAGAAAATTCCACCAGTGCTGCCATCGTTCTTCCTCGAGCATACTAGTTCCAGTCCCACGTTGCAGCCCAACCCGAATTAGACCAGGTTAATGATCGGTCCTTATTTGACACGAGCGTTTATGCTTAATTACGTGAAATTAATCATATGTGAGTGAAAAAGGAGATACTTTGATATGCTTTTGTGTTTTACAGGCAAGAAAAGATATTGGTGTGAAACGTGGTAGAAAACAGCGATTAAAGGCGAGTTGCGGGCAAGAATGAAGAGATCGAAAAATGACCCAGGAATCAACACTGGCGTAAAATACGCCAGTTGGGGCGTAAAATACGCCACACCTCAGGTCCGTTCAGAGCAAAATTCAGTCTCTGGCGTAAAAATACGCCCAAGATGACTCAACACTGGCGTAAAATACGCCAATACAAAATAGCTGGTGCCGGGAAATACGAATTTTAGCTTGTGATCAAGTTATCCAACACCTATATAAGGAGACCATTAGGGTTACGAAAATGACACTTTTTCCACCATTTTTTGTAGCAGAGATCACGCCCAAATACACAAAAACACTCCAAAAGCATCATTGCTCAAAGATTCAAGCTAGGATTAAAGTGTTGTTCATCATGCAATCTTCAAGAATCTCCATGATCATCATCACCAACATGCTTGGCTAGTATTCTTAACTTTATCCTTTCCATGACCAATTAAATATGCATGATTTCATTCAATATTTTGTGGTTTGTGATGTTTTAATACTTATGGATTATGATATTGTGAACCAAATCAATTGTTGATTAATGCAAGTTCTATGTTTTGTTATTGCAAGTAAAATTATTGTGATTTAACAGTGTGTTCTTGATCCAACTTAGTGTTAATTAGATTAGGTATAAAGACATATTGTCTAGATTGCATAGTTTAATCCCAAAATAATAGAAGTAATGACCTCAAGAAGTCTTGTCTATGAGATTTGATCAACGTTTGGTAAACATAATACTTGTTTGAATGAATACATGTAAGATTGGGATTGTGAAAGGATAAAGGCTTTACTCTCATTGTTTACACCTCAATACGTTCAATTGCATTTTAGTTTAAGTTTTAAGTTTTAAGTTAGTTGATTAATCTCAAGTAGTTTTTAGTTAAAACAACAAATCAATCTTGAAATTGCTTGCTAGTTAACCATAACTTCCCGTGGAATGAATCCTGCTTACCCTATCTAAAGTAGAGTAATTAGGTTATTTTTGACCGGCCTTTCGACACCGATCAAATTTTGGCGCCGCTGCCGGGGAAGTGTGCGCTTGATTGCAAGCTCTTATTTTATTGCTTTCGTGTTAAATTAGAAAAAACCATAAAAATTGTAAAATCAATAAAAAAACCAAAAATAGTGTTTTTTTATTTATTTATTTTGTTTTTGTTAGTTTTACGCTCGGTGTTCTTGATTTTTTTGAAGTGCAGGTTAGTGTATGTGTTGTCCCTTGATTAACAACAGGAGTATTGTAGAGGGGGGTGAATACAATTTCTTTTAATTAACTAACCAATTAAATACAGTTTAGTATTCAAGCATGTAATTTAAATAGTGTCAAAGGTAATTTTTCAACTGTTATTCTTTATTGATTAAATCACAAAGAATTACAACTATCCTTGGCGGAATGATAGTTGGTTGATACAGATTTACCCAAGTATAGCTATGAGGATAAACTTAAAGCTATTACACGTTTTGGACTCTAAATAACAAAACCCACACCACACCTTGTTACAATAGTGGATACAACAATTTATAGTAGTCCTATTAACCGTGTAATGGTTCTATTGTCCACTGGTACATAGGATATCTGTACTTGTGGGGACAACTGCATCAGAGAGCGTGCTCCCCTCTTTCCTCTTTGGTAGCTATTTGCAGAAAAACCCCAATTTGGTTTGGCACCACTATTCGTTAAAACAAATAGAATGTTGTGTTCCCTAGGCATTGACAAAGTATAGCACATGTCTGCACATGCGTTAAACTTCTTCATTTCCACGTGGTCTTGTAAGGTCACTTGTCAGCCGCCGACGCGTGTCCTTTCCTGTTCAACTTTGTCTTTGACTTCTGTTGAATAGTACAATTGATGTAGACCACTCGGGAAACCACCATGCTTGTAATAGAGCATGACTATCTTGTGATGTATGCTGCTTACCAGGTTTACTGGTTCTTCTTATGATGATTCACTTGATATTCTTGAATTGCTGGGTACTCATCCTGTGCTGATTCGAAGAACACACTCTACCTTGTGCTGGTAGACTAGGCAGCATAATGAACACTTGACATATCAATATTTGCTGTCTATACATAAACAAACTTGTGTTGGCTGCACATAACATTTTAGTACAAATAAATTACAGTTTTGTCATAATTAAATCCTTAATTATTTTGGGGACTCAACAATCTCCCCCTATTTGATGATGACAAAACTTATGACATTTAGAGAAAACACTAAAGCCAGTACTGAGGGACCTAATGAAAAATAGGCAGTAAATTTGTCCCTTTTAAGTTTGTTTTTGGGATCTTTTGCTGAGTTATCTATATCTTATAACACGATATGATTTTGAAGATAAACTCATTTCATTTTCATTACAACAGAGTATATACAGTAATTACAAAACATCATAATGAAAAATGAAGTAATAAAAGATATGATTTGAGCACTAGAAGGCTATCCATCTTTATATTTATCCTTTTCTAGTTCATCACCAGATAGCTCTTCTTCTTTCACTTTCAAGGCAACCCAGGCTTTAGGAAACAAGTAAGGCAGCTCAGCAGGGTCATAAACTAGAACATGAGGAGGTAGAATGATGGGATCTCTTCTGTGTGGGCCTTCACCAGTAGATTTCTTTCTTTTACGCTTTTGAGAAAGAACTTCTTCTACGTTTACTACTTGTGCATTCCCAAATTTTGTTGCTTTGTTGAAGAGCTCTTGGAGTTCTGGCTTCAATGTCTTTTTAATACCACTTTCAGCCTTACCAATGAAGTACTCCAATATCTCCATCCATTCACTGCATCCGAAGGTTCTCAATTCGGTGTAGTCTACCCTCTTTTGAATGTTATCTTCCCTGCTGATACTGAAAGCTCTTTTTGTGCCTCTGTGCACTTTGATGATCTTGCTGGGATTTGATCTCCTGGTCAGTACATCACCATACTTGCTCCTATAATAGTGATCAGATTGCTCTATTGTTCGTTCAGTTTCTATAGGAGCAGTAGCAGGTGCTTTTTCAGCAGCTTCCAGTTCATCAAGAGCTTTATGTTGTTCCTTAACAATAATTTTGGCTAGCTTGAGGGACTCAGCCTCTTGCTTTCTATCAGCAGCCAGTTCAGCTTCTACTTCCTGAAGCCTTACCCTTTCAGCATATTCAGCATCAGCATCCTCCCTTCTTTGCCTTTCAACTTCTAAGCCCAAAAGATAATCATCGGCAGTAATATTCAGGGACTTTGCTATTTCAATCATTTTCCTTCCCTCATCAGTTCTAAGGGCATCACGATACTGCCTTAGATCCATACCCAGTTGCCGAGCCTCTTGAAATTGAGCTTTCTTTTCATCAGTATGAAGCCTTTGGCCACTGTTATTTAGATACACACCAATTTCAATGCCATAGGTTAAAGCAGTGATGTAGAATGGCTGATCAAGAGGATGATGCAGCAATCTAACTTGACGTATCCTTTCATAAATAGATGCTTGTCTTTGCTCAAGCAATTCTGATACAGTGATCTCCAGCCTGTAAGCCTCTCTTTCATCTGGATTCATCCTTCTTAGATCTGGCTCACCACGGGCAACTGAATCATCTTTCCAAGTTGTGTGTTTATCATGAGGTTTTGGGGAAGATGAAGGATACATGATTGATTCTGATATACCTGAAGAACTTACTGAAAACTAATTAATACGTTCATCCTGTGTTCTATCAAAATAAGCAAGAGTCCGGGGAGAGATAGGTGATTGAACAAACAGATGATCTCCTCTGCCTCAGACTATAAAATCAGCAGGATCAACAGTATCAGTATCTTGTTTAACACCCAACTCAGCCCCCTTGGCTGGGCCTTCAACACTTGTTTCACCCAGCAGCACACTACTGGCTGGGTCTTCATTCAAAGCACTCCTTGCTGTGTCTTCCGTACCAGCTGATTGATTAGTATCAGCTGGCACAACTGCCACAGTATCTTCATCAGCTGCCTGAAATAGGGGTCCTTTCCTTAGGGGCTGGTTGTCCCTAGGAGCAGATTTCACCCTTTGTTTGTCGATTGGCATAGGTTCAGCTGATGGTTCTTGTGTTGATATTGGTTCTTGTGGAGGCAGATAGGGAACAATAGCAAGTTGCTCCCCCTTAACATCATCATCATCAAGGTCTATTTTTTCTGCTAGCTGTTGTTGTGTAGCTGGCTGAGCAGAAGATGTTGGTCGAGAAGATGAGCTAGTTTCTAACATTGCATCTAGCCATTTCATGAACACGTCAGCTCTTACTCCTCCTGACCCAGTAGATTATAGATAATCTTTCATTTCTTCAGGAGTCATTCATTTGATCCTGTCTGCTCACTCAGCATACATCTTTGCCCTTTTCTTGTCATATTTAACCATGAACTTAGCATTTCTTTTACGAGCATCTCTTTTGTACTTTTTAATGCTGAGTAGTTCATCATTAAAATCCAACTTTTTTGGGACCAGGCTTCTTCTATGTTCAATTCTGTGTTGTTTACCAGCAACATAAGCCTCCCATTTGGTATTAAAGGCATCATTTAAATCTTGTTGTCTCTTCAGATATCTCTCCAGTTTTCTTTTCATTTTCCTTTCAATCGTCTGAGAGACAACAAAAGATTCAGCAACAGCCAGCTCAGAAACATCACTGGGCTTAATATCAGAACCAATATCATCCACTGATGTGGCAGACACACTAGGTTGAGATTCACCAGCTGCCTGTACACCAGCTTCAGTATGAGCGTTGCTGGGCTTAGTGCCAGCACCTTGACCAGTACCAGTACCATCATCATCACCATCTCTCCTTTGTTGTTTAGGAGCCTTTTTATGCTCATGCTACCCCTCAGATTGTTTTCTCTTTTTGGACTTCTTTTTAGACTTTTTCTCCCCCTTTTTATCATCAGCAGGGGCAGAAGGGTGATCAGGGAAAACCTGTGCATCAAGGTCACTATTTGAGTCAGGAACTGAACATGCAAAGTTGTTCCAGTCAGCATCAGTAGGAGAAAGATAGGCACCAGGATCTACACCATATTGTCGGAGACACAGATTTGAAGATCTAACTTCATTTCTTGCAACACCCATGGCCATTTGATTAACAGTGGCCCTAACATCTGCTTGTAGGGCAGCCATGTGTTGTATAGTCTCCACCAATTGAAGATAAGCAGAGACAGGAACCATATTACCCATTTGCTATTCCTGCGAATCCAACCTCTCGGTCAATACCCTATTCTCTTCATTAAGAAAAAGATTCCTTCGATTAGTAGCATCAAGATCAGTTTGAAGACGGGCAATATGATCAGCATATTTATTATGAGAGATGATTCGCCTTTTGAGATCCTCTTCTTCTTCATATTGTTTGACAATAGCTTCCATCGCTAGATCAGCAAAAGCACATACTTGTTTGAGCTGGTTTTCAATGGTAGAAGTGGTAACCTCCCCAGCTCTGCGTATGGCTTCAGTCATTCTATCAACAATAGCAGAGCGAATGGTGCTTTGTAGATCTGGTGTAACTTCGGCTAACGTCTTATAGACAGCCAGAGTGGAGATGGCAGCCACCTCATCAACATTAAAACTGCTGGTTGAGGGGTGATCACTAGCAGCTAACATAGGAGTACCTTCATGGGGTGGTGGAGGTAGAAGGTCAGAATCTGACTCGTCACAATGATCACCATCATTTTTACCTTCACCTGAAGGTTTAGAACCACTGGTATCCTTATCAGCATTATTATCAGCATTATCAGTTAGATCCACTAGTTTATCTTTAGAACCAGTCACATTATCATGAGTGACTGGTCCGCCCTTACCAGTACCTTTATCAGCATCACCTTCAGATGAAGAAGATGATGAGGAAGAAGCTGATGAATCAGAAGGTACTGGCGAATCAGGGACATTTTGCATCACACATTTACTAGTAGCAGGATCTATGATGAACTTGAGAGGCCTCCATGTACCAGGCCATGGAGAAGCAGTCGGAGCCATATCAAAGTAGTGATAGTATGACTGCTCATTAACTTGTTGTAGCATGGCCAACCTCTCATATACCTCTTCTCTTGCTGGTCGATCCAGCTGAGATAATAGCTCAGTCAGCTCCTCTTCTGGTAATTTGATGGCTGAGACTATAGCACTTTGGGGATCAATAGTCAGCTGATCCACCAGCAAGGCAACTATGAGAGTGATGAATGCTCCCCTATAGATGAAGTTAGGTACAACTTCATCAGGATCTGGTACCTGGCACACATATGGTTTCTTCTCAGCAGAAGCAGTAGCCTGAGAAGAATCAGTGTTGGCAATAGCAAAGGTACCAGCATCTATAGTGATAATCTCCTCAATAGAAGCAGTTGGAGAAGTAACAGTGGTAGTGCCAGAAATACCAACATTAAGAACCTCCTTAACAATATTACCAATGACCTTTTCAAGTACAGGAGGAGGTTCCATTATCATCTCCTCAAACACTTCAGAATCAGTGGTTGAAGCAGCAATACCAGAGACAGTTGGAGGAGTAGCAGAAATATCAGCAGTAGTTAACTCCTCATTATCAGTAAGAATAGTGGAACCAGCAGCCACATTATCTCCATTAGAGCCAGTAGCAGTAGAAGCAACAGTACGAGTATCAGTACCACCAGTAGACAAATCAGTAGCACCAACACCAGTAGCATAAACGGAGAGCTCATTAGTAGAAATAATAACATCCTTTTCTTGCTCCCCTCTGCCTGTTCATCTACCCTGCTAAGAAGTGAAATAAAAGAACATTTTATGTTAACAACTGTAGAACCAAATAAATTTGACTCAATAATTGCATTTGTTGTTCGTTTCTGGGGACAGATTAGTGATTTAGTCAGCCCTTCAATTGAGACAGAGTTAGGTGTCTATAAGTACAGCTGTGACTCTGCTGACTCATTGACAACACATGTTGACCCAGATAGTGTAAGAGTTATGGCTGGTAATGATGTAGGAGTGAGACTATTAGCATGATCCAAGTAACATTTAGGCTGTGTAGTGGCCTGAGCTGATTCAACACGATGAGGAACTAGCTCAAGACTGCTTTGGGGGTCAGTTATGTTCTCTGCTGGTTGTACTGTCAGCAGAGGATATTGCATGATGTTCATTTTAGAAAAATGTGGAAGTGCCCGGTTAGAAGAGTATGAGTTGCTACTCTTCTTAACACTAGTTTTAAAACCAGTCTGCTTGGGAGCCAAGGTTATACCTTCAACTCCATTTTCATTTTTCAAGTCAGCAGTGAAAAGATTTTTAGTTAAGTTAGAAATTTCTGCTGTTTGGTCTAGAGACGCACCAGGTTCCATATCAGCTTTCTTTTCAGAAGCAGCAGTTGAGACTGGGGCAATCCCTCCTGTGGTGTGCTTGGATCCAGCTTTAGCTCATTTGGATTTGCTTGTTACCAAGAGATAGTTAAGTAACAGATTCCAATACTAGAATTGGGTAGTCAGTATATAAGACTAGGGCTGTTCTTTATGATCAGAGAGCACTAGATTCTAATACAACTACTGCTTTACCAGTATGTGAGACGGTGGTTGCACTAGTTGAGGTAGCTGGCTTCTTCCTTTTCACAACTGGCTTTCGCTGAGGTCCCTCCCCCTCAGCTGGTGCAACACCAGAGGCAGTCGTTTGGGCAACTCCACCTTGAGCAGCGAGATACTCAAGCATTGCTGGCGTCAAAGTAGCATATGGAGAAGTAGGTTTATCCTTTGGCATCCCCCCTTGCTTTAGAGGCAGGTCAAATGATTTATCAGCGAGCTGCTGGTAAGCTTCACCCAGCTCATTTCAAAAACCAGGCTCAAGAATCTTGGAAAGGGGATTAAGTGTGTTCTTCTGGGTGCTGGCACCATGTCCCTTAACCTGAGGTAGATCTTAGCTGCGTAGTCAATGTTCATGTTGAACAACAAACTATGACCAATTTTGAGCTCAAAGTCTGAGCATTGATCGAAACTACCGGACTTTTAGCTAATACACTGGGTCAGCTGCCCAAAAAAGTAATACCACAGTGGTGGCATGTTCTTCCTTAGCGGCGTATGAGCAATTGGACCAGCATATCCGATTATCTCCAGCACTTCCCTCCTGGAATCATCGCTCGTCGGTGAATTAACAAATGCACCACTGGGTAATTGAAGGGCACAACGGATGGCATCAACAGTGATCGAGCAGTTTAGGGTTTCAGTCACCATGCCACGAATACAAGGAGCATTCTGTTGAGTGGTGGCCATGGTGGCAGTATATCATAATCTCGTTAAACAGGCCGGATACAGGCGAGAAGGAACTCCGGTGATGGATCTCACCAAGGGGCATCGCCTGATGTAGTCGATCAAAGCCTCATAGCCAATGTTGGCTTTAGACTTGGGAATAGAGAGAGCGTGTGCTGTATTGCCTCTGGAAAGGCGAATCAGTGCATGATTTGGTGCATTAGTAGCCCTGATCAGGTTGGGGTGAAGATTGAACAGTGGACCCTGTACAACTTGTTCCTCAATGACCAGTGGAGGGTGTTGTTCCGGTTGTTGTGGTTCCACCGCTTGTTGTTGCTATTGTTGTTCCTCTGGCTGATTCTCAGCAGGTGGTGATTAGTGTTGTTATTCTGCCATTGATAAAATGTTGAAGATGAATGTATGAAAGATTTGAAGATTTGGGAATTTAGTGAGAAGAGTGTGTTTTAGAAAGGTAAATCATAGAGTTAATAACCGAAGGTTATTATAAGAAATGGATTGCCTTATTTAACCTTTCGGATTGGTGGAAAAAATGCAGGAGAGAGAAAATGGCAACTGTCATCTGCAGGCGCGTGGGCAGATGTGACAGACTGGCACGTTTTCGAGGGGACACAGACTGTTGACATGACGTTTAATCGGCTTGAACACTCATACCTCCCATTAAGAATTAAATGCAGCAGTTTTCAATTCAAAATGAAGTTAAAAACCATAAGATAAGTTTTGTATTAAATACAAAAATTCTTTGTGACATTTAATATGTAATGAATTTAATTTTAAATCATTGGGAGTAAATGAGTTTCAAATTTAAGGTATCATTTAAGTATTGTGAGCTATTTATTATTTCGTTTTGAACATTGAATAACCATGATATAAAAGACCTTGATGTGCTGACTGTTTGACATGTAGGCAGTAAGTGAAAGAATTTGTGACTTACTGGTTTGCCCTACATGTTGTGGAGCCAGCACACCAACAAAGTTGCCTTTTATTTTAAAGTTCAAGTATACCCAGCTCAGAGATGAGATAGTTAAAACGTTTCTTATCTAAGGGCTTTGTAAAGAGATCTGCTAACTACTGGTCTATTGAAATAAAATGTAGCTCCACATCTCCTTTCTGAACATGATCCCTTATGAAATGATATCGAACGTCAATGTGCTTTGTTCTAGAATGCATCACAGGATTGTTGGTAATAGCAATCGCACTTGTGTTGTCACAGTAGATTGGAGTTTTTGTAACATGAACATCATAGTCATTCAACTGGCTTTTCATCTATAGTACTTGAGTAGTACAACTACCAGCAGAAACATATTCTGCCTCAGCAGTAGATGTGGACACAGTATTTTTCTTTTTGCTCGTCCAACTGACTAGCCTACCACCCAGTAACTCGCAACCACCAGTAGTATTTTTCCTGAATATTTCACACCCTGCAAAGTCAGCATCTGAATACCCAATTAGCTCAAAGTCCTGGTCTTTAGGATACCAAAGACCACGTTTAGCAGTACCTTTCAGATACCTAAATATCCTTTTTACTGCTAGCAAGTGTGACTCTTTAGGATCAGCTTGATATCTGGCACAGAGACATGTGGCAAACATAATATCTGGTCTGCTGGCTGTAAGATAAAGTAGGGATCCAATCATACCTCTATATTCAGTGATATTGACTAGTTCACCATTGGGATCAGCATCTATTTTAATAGATGCTGCCATTGGGGTCCCTATATCTTTTAAACAGGTCAGACCAAATTTCTTTAACATATCTTTGATATATTTATCTTGACTTATAAAAATTCTATCATCAAGTTGTTTAATTTGCAATCCTAAAAAGTATTGCAAATCTCTTTGTAAGCTCATTTCATATGTCTTTGACATAAGTTTTGAAAAATCTTGACAATGTTTCTCATTTTTAGATCCATAAATAATATCATCCACATATATCTGTACCAGCAAGAGATCACCATCTATCTACTTTGAGAATAGAGTGGTATCAATTGTTCCAACTTTAAAACCTATACCAGTGAGATACACATGAAGTGTCTCATACCATGCTCTTGGTGCCTGTTTGAGGCCATAAAGAGCTTTGTCTAGCTTGTAGACATGGTCTGGATATTTACTGCTTAAAAAACCAGGAGGATGTTTGACATAAACTTCTTCTTGCAGCTTCCCATTTAGAAATGCAGATTTAACATCCATCTGGAATACCCTAAAGTTCATCTTAGCAGCATATGCCAAGAATAATCTGATAGCTTCCATCCTAGCCACTGGAGCATATGTCTCTCCATAATCCAATCCTTCTTCCTGTTTGAAACCCTGAGCTACCAATCTAGCTTTGTTTCTGATCATAATCCCATCTTCATCCATCTTATTCTTGAAGACCCACTTGGTACCAATGATCTTCTTAGTTTCATCATCAGGTTTAGGTACCAATGTCCAAACCTTATTCCTATCAAACTGGGAGATCTCTTCTTGCATAGCTGCTGCCCAGCTTGGATCTTTGATTGCTTCATCAGGACATGTAGGTTCAATGGTAGACACAAAGTTTACATGCATACAAAAATTGCTGGTTGCATATCTTCTTGTTTTAACACCACTTGCCAGATTACCAATAACTTGTTCAATTGGATGCTCGTTTGTCCATCTTGTGTTATGAATAGGTGAGCTTGTTGTAGAACACACATCATCTTGATCATCAACTGGCTCAGAGGAATGAGCAGCAGTGGGAGACAGCTGTTCATTATGAGTGTAACCAGTACCAGCTTGAGATCCTTCAGAACCAGTAGACCTATGTTCCAGTTCTAAAACTTCCGTAGAGCCAGTAGGTCCACACGGTTTAGACACAGATGGAACAGAGTGTTCCATCTCATCATCAGAGAACCCAGCAACTTGGATTGGAGAGGGAAATGCTGCTGGTTCTTCTTCATCATCAAGAGCTTACTGAATAGGCTCTTCAAACAATAACTCTTCATCTTCTTGACTAGTAGGTGAAATGGGGGCAGTTTCATCAAATGTAACATTAATGGATTCTTCAAAACAACCCCTTCTTTTATTGAAAACCCTATATGTCTTTGACATGTTGGAATATCCCAAGAATATACCTTCATCAGCCTTAGCATCAAACTTGCCTAGCTGATCCCTATTGTTTAGAATGAAACAGGGAGTGCCAAATACATGAAGAAATGAAATTGAGGGTCTTCTGCCTTTGAGAACTTCATAAGCAGTTTTCTGATGACTTTTCACAATTAAAGATCTATTCTGGGTAAAATAAGCAGTGTTCACAGCTTCTGCCCAATATGAATTTTTTAACCCAGACTCAGCCAACATAGATCTTGCTGC
Source organism: Rutidosis leptorrhynchoides (assembly GCF_046630445.1). Lineage (NCBI taxonomy): Eukaryota > Viridiplantae > Streptophyta > Magnoliopsida > Asterales > Asteraceae > Rutidosis > Rutidosis leptorrhynchoides. Next base: position 202,591,953 of record NC_092334.1, read on the forward strand.
TTTAATGAGAGTTGTGTTTCTTCTTTCTGCAACACAATTCTGTTGAGGTGTTCTCACAGAAGAAAAGTTATGTGAAATACCTTTGTCAGCACAAAATTCTTCCAATGTTGCATTTCTGAATTCTGTACCATGATCACTTCTAAGCTGCTTCACCAGTTACCCATTCAGTAATTCCATTCTTTTGATAAAATTGATAATTTCATCAGCAGCTTCACTCTTTTGCTTCAAAAAAAATACCCAAGTGTATCTGGAATATTCATCAACAATCACCAGTGTATACTTCTTCCCACTACATTTGGCTATATTAACAGGACCAAAAAGATCCATATGAAGTAGGTGAAATGGTTTCTCAACAGATGAAATCTGCTTTGACTTGAATGAAGCATGGTGATGCTTCCCTTTTTCACAACCAGGACACAACCTGTCCTTCACATAAGACATTGTGGGCAGCCCAGAAACCAAACTTTTACTAGATAACTTATGAATATCTTTGAAGTTGAGATGTGAGAGTCTCTTGTGCCATAACCACTTAAGGTTGTCTGCTACCTTTGAATAAAAACAAGTATCAGTTGTTGTGACTGCTGTTTTCATGTCAATTTGATACATGTTCTCATGTCTTTTTGCTGTCAGCAGTGGTTTCCCTGTCTTATTAAAAATAGTGCCAATCTTTCTTCTGAACTGGACTATCTTACTTTTGCTTGTCAGTTGGCTTATGCTGAGTAAATTATGTTTAAGCCCAACGACATATGCTACATTTGAAAATGTAAAATTCTCATTTGTTAAAGTACCAAAACCCTTTGTGTAACCCACCGAATTATCTCCATATGATACAACTGGACCATCCTTTTCTTGATAGTCTGTAACATCCCAAATCAATTAAGGTATTATTTATGTAATTTAATTATTTTATATATGGATGGTATGATTTAGTATAAATAAATGGAAATAGTTAATGTTTGTTAGTTAAGTTGGAAGGGACTAGGGATGCAAAGTTAGAATTAAGGACCTCCCAAAATAGAGTTTTGGTAGGGAGGGTAGAAAGTGCAAATAAGACAAAGTTAATTTAATAAAAGATGTAAATTGCAGAATTTTTATTATTAGCTGCAAAAAAAATACAGAGAGTGTGTGTATGCTTGTGTGTGTCGATCCAAACAAGAGGAAGAGGGAGGATCTTCAGTTGAAGAAATTGAGTACATGCAATTAGAAATTTGTGAAATCTAGTGTACTATAATCATCCTAGCAAGCTTTAAGTCTTCAATTTCTTCTCCTTTGTGTACAATTAGGGTTCTTGAATCCTTAGAGACAAGGTATGAACTTATATGTCCAAGTATTACTAAATTTGGATGTCTTAGATGAATCTCTAGCTTAAAAGATGGTGTATGTTGAAAATATGCACACTTGTATGATTTAAAACGAATTTGTGATTTATAATGGAAGTAATTCATGAATAAACTTGCTAATTGAGTGCATGTGGTGAATAAGATGGAATGATGCTAATTTAGCTTAGAATCAAGTCATGCACACTAGGTGTTTGATGAAATGCCTCAATGAAATGTTTTTGTGAGTTAGTTAAAAATTGTAAAGGAGAAAGTTTATATGTGAATTGTTGTTATTGTTGTAAGTAATGAAATTTGGATAAATGATTATTTAGGGTTGCTAGTAGTAGAAATGGGTTTATGCACATTTGATGTTTGATGAAATATTTGAAAGCATTGCAAGTCATGATTGTAAGGGATGAACTAGAGATATTGTGTAATTAAGGAAATGATGTTGGCATGATAATGTTGTTATATTGGAAAAGATAAGTTAAACATGTTATGTGTGTAAGTGTATGAATGTGTTAAAAGCCTTTGAAAGTTGTGATTTGTTAAGATTATGCTATTGATGAAATTAGCTCATGTATAGGTGATAATCAAGGCATAGGAGCTTTAAGTGATCAAGGAACCTCATTTAATCAAGGTGAGTTTATAGGGGGTAATTTGGGCGGGTCAAGGGTGACTTAGTGTTTCCGGATTGCATCCGTGCAAGAGGACAACGACTAAATGCACTAAGTGGATAGCTTAGATAGAATTATTAGGCGAGCCTAATAATTGTATCTATGGTTGATGATAAGCTTAGGCAAGGTCACTAAGCTTGCTTAATGATCTTGTCTATGATATGACTTAGCTTAGACAACTTGAGTGTCTATGTATGTATGTATGTATGTATGTATGCAATGTGATTAAGGTAGCTTAGGCATATGTGTATGCCTATGGTTATGTTAGCTTAGACATAATTACTAGGATTGACCTTAGTAAGTTATGTCTATGGTAAGAAAAATGAAATGTCCCGTTCATATTGATTATAAACGTTCCATATTAATTGATTTCGTTGCGAGGTTTTGACCTCTATATGAGACGTTTTTCAAAGACTGCATTCATTTTTAAAACAACCATAACCTTTATTTTATCAATAAAGGTTTCAAAGGCATTACGTAGATTATCAAATAATGATAATCTAAAATATACTGTTTACACATGACCATTACATAATGGTTTACAAAAGAAATATATTACATCGACATATGTTTCTTGAATGCAGTTTTTACATAATATCATACAAACATGGACTCCAAATCTTGTCCTTATTTTTGTATGCAACAACGGAAGCTCTTAATATTCACCTGAGAATAAACATGCTTTAAATGTCAACAAAAATGTTGGTGAGTTATAGGTTTAACCTATATATATCAAATCGTAACAATAGACCACAAGATTTCATATTTCAATATACATCCAATACATAGAGATAAAAATTATTCATATGGTGAACACCTGGTAACTGACATTAACATGATGCATATATAAGAATATCCCCATCATTCTGGGACACCCTTCGGATATGATATAAATTTCAAAGTACTAAAGCATCCGGTACTTTGGATGGGGTTTGTTAGGCTCAATAGATCTATCTTTAGGATTCGCGTCAATTAGGGTGTCTATTCCCTAATTCTTAGATTACCAGACTTAATAAAAAGGGGCATATTCGATTTCGATAATTCAACCATAGAATGTAGTTTCACGTACTTGTGTCTATTTTGTAAATCATTTATAAAACCTGCATGTATTCTCATCCCAAAAATATTAGATTTTAAAAGTGGGACTATAACTCACTTTCACAGATTTTTACTTCGTCGGGAAGTAAGACTTGGCCACTGGTCGATTCACGAACCTATAACAAATATGTACATATATATCAAAGTATATTCAAAATATATTTACAACACTTTTAATACATTTTGATGTTTTAAGTTTATTAAGTCAGCTGTCCTCGTTAGTAACCTACAACTAGTGGTCCAACGTTAGATGTACAGAAAAAAAATTGATATATATTATCTTGAATCAATCCACGACCCAGTGTATACATGTCTCAGGCTAGATCACAACTCAAAGTATATATATTTTTGGAATCAAACTCAACCCTGTATAGCTAACTCCCACATTACTGCATATAGAGTGTCTATGGTTGTTCCAAATAATATATACACATGGGTCGATATGATATGTCAAAACATTTGCATACGTGTCTATGGTATCCCAAGATTACATAATATATTAGAATACATGTATAATACAATATAAGTTAGCTAGGATATGATTAATATAGATTTGTTACCAATTTTCACGTTGCTATAACAAGAAAAATTATCCAATCTTGTTTTACCCATAACTTCTTCATTTTAAATCCGTTTTGAGTGAATCAAATTGCTATGGTTTCATATTGAACTCTATTTTATGAATCTAAATAGAAAAGGTATAGGTTTATAGTCGGAAATATAAGTTACAAGTCGTTTTTGTAAAGGTAGTCATTTCAGTCAAAAGAACGACGTCTAGATGACCATTTTAGAAAACATACTTCCACTTTGAGTTTAACCATGATTTTTGGATATAGTTTCATATTCATAAGAAAAATAATTTTCCCAGAAGAACAACTTTTAAATCAAAGTTTATCATAGTTTTTAATTCACTAACCCAAAACAGCCCGCGGTGTTACTACGACGGCGTAAATCCGATTTTACGGTGTTTTTCGTGTTTCCAGGTTTTAAATCATTAAGTTAGCATATTGAAAGGACCCGTTCATATACATTATAAACGATTCACAATAGTTGATTACATTGCGAGGTATTTGACCTCTATATGATACATTTTACAAACATTGCATTCGTTTTTAAAAGACAATCTTTCTTTACATCAAAAATTGACAGACATGCATACCATTTCATAATATCCACTATCCAACTATAAATTAATTTAATAATAATCTTTGATGAACTCAATGACTCGAATGCAACGTTCTTCGAAATATGCTATGAAAGACTCCAAGTAATATCTTTAAAATGAGCAAATGCACAGCGGAAGATTTCTTTAACACCTGAGAATAAACATGCTTTAAAGTGTCAACCAAAAGGTTGGTGAGTTCATTAGTTTATCATAATCATTTATTTCCATCATTTTAATAGACCATAAGAATTTCATTTCCAGTTCTCATAAATATACGTCCCATGCATAGAGACAAAAAATAATCATTCATATGGTGAACACCTGGTAACCGACATTAACTAGATACATATAAGAATATCCCCTATCATTCCGGGATCCTCCTTCGGACATGATATAATTTCGAAGTACTAAAGCATCCGGTACTTTGGATGGGGTTTGTTAGGCCCAATAGATCTATCTTTAGGATTCGCGTCAATTAGGGTGTCTGTTCCCTAATTCTTAGATTACCAGACTTTAATAAAAAATGGGCATATTCGATTTCGATAATTCAACCATAGAATGTAGTTTCAATTACTTGTGTCTATTTCGTCAAACATTTATAAAAGCGCATGTATTCTCAGTCCCAAAAATATAAAGGGTAAAAAGGTAAATGAAACTCACCATACTGTATTTCGTAGTAAAAATACATATAACGTCATTGAACAAGTGCAAGGTTGGCCTCAGATTCATGAACCTAAATTAATTATATATATTTATGTGTTGGTCAATATTTGTCTAACAAATTAGGTCAAGTCATAGTGTACCACAATCCTAATGCTCGAGACTAATATGCAAAAGTCAACAAAAGTAAATTTGACTCAAAATAATTTCCAAAAATCTATACATGATTAATATATAGTTTAAATATCGTCATTTTATATTTTTAAATATTTTTAAAAGATTTATTAGAGTAAATAATATAATTATTTATTAATAAATAAAATTTTATATTATATTTATATATTAAAATATACTTTTATATATATTAAGTAATAAAATTTATAGAGTTCATTTAATATTATAAAGATAATATGATAGGTATTATTAAAGTAAGTTATTACACGTAGTAAAATATGTTTGTATCAAATATTTATTTGATAAAATAATATCTATAATGATAGTAAGTAAAAGTTGTATTATTTTGTAATAATAATTATTATTATAAAAATATCAATATTTATAATTACTAAGATGACATTATGATAAAACGATAATTCTAATTATGATAACTTTAATATTTACGATAATTTTTAATATTATCTTTAAAATAATAATTCTATTTAAAATAATAATAATAATAATAATAATAATAATAATATTTTATAGTAACAATGACATTTCTATTAAAATGATAATTTTTGTTAAAATGATAGTTTTAATACTAACGATAATTTTAATAATAATAATAATGATAAAAATAATAAGAACGATAATTTTATCTAAATCAATATCTCATAATATTTTAATTTCATCATGATACTCTTACCCATTATTTCCTAATCATTTCGTTTAATAGCTTTTAATCGTCTTTTATATCGTGTTCGTAATAATGATAATAATAGTAATCAAAATAATTAGGTGTTACAAATATTTGTTTTAATTACACTAATATTAATAATGATAGTTACTATAAAATTATTAACGATAATACTAATAATTATCTTAATGATAATATAGTAATAATAATAATAACAATAACAATAACTATTTTTAAATAATGATATATATATATTAATAATGATAATAATAATAATAATACCAATAATAATAATAATAATAATAATAATAATAATAATTGGATAATAATAATAATACTAATTATAACTTTAACGATAATAACGATAGTAATAATAAAAAAAATAACAATTTTTAATGATAAATCCTTTTATTGATAAAGATAATAATAATAATAATAATAAGATAAAACTAGAACGACGATAATAACGACGATAATAATAATCATTTTTAATAATAATACAAAAATTCGATGGACTATAACTTCAAATCCGTTCATCGAAATCATTCGATATCTAAATGAAAAGTTCTTAATTTTTCGCTAGCTTTCCAACGACATGCATATCTTATACTTTATCTCAGTCAGATATATAACTAATTCAGGATTCAACATAACCTAACTAAAGGCAATATCAAAAGTACAAACATGCATAATCCTATATACTCGAGCACTAGTCAGGGATACACTATTAGTATGTAAAAGTTAAATTATGAGTACTCACGTATCAATATTGAGATTCAATATTGCAGGAAAGGTACGTAGACGCAACGAAGATGATAAACACTATATTGATCTCACGAGCATACCCATGAACCATACCTAATCACCTCCATAGCTATAACCCATAATTTACTTAATCCAATCCCACTCGAAAAACAATTTTGAAATCACTCGGACAGCACTCTGACATAATATTTTATGTATACTAATAATATCTTGAAATAATACGGAGTAAATATATATATATGTAAATCGATTAAGAGAGTTTAGAGAAAAATATTTTCAAGTTTGTTACGAAATAATGAAACCTATTGAATTCTATTTATAATAGATTTTTGAATTATTAAAGTGAATTATTAAAGTATGAATTATTAAAGTGAATTATTAAAGTATGAATTATTAAAGTGAATTATTAAAGTATGAATTATTAAAGTGAATTATTAAAGTATGAATTATTAAAGTGAATTATTAAAGTATGAATTATTAAAGTGAATTATTAAAGTTAAAGTAAAGTAAAAATAAAGTAAAGGTAAAGCTTAAGTATAATAAAAGTATAAAACTATGTACGTATAATACGCGTATAAATATATATAATATTAATTTAAATCGTTATATATATTTAATAAAATAAAATATAAATATTGTTATCTTTATCATACTGGTTAAGTAATGAGTTGTCAAAAGTGGTTCTAGATATTTATAAAAGTTATATACGTTTTAATAATAAAGTTCTTTTTAAACTGAAAACGTTTTTGTACGTTTGAAACTAAATCAAATAAATATAATAATTTTGTTTTCCAAAACCAAATATATTTTTAAGAATCATTTTGTTTAAAGGTTAAAATAATGGAAATCGTTATATCATAAAATGTTTTAGAAAAGTAGAATCATATATATTCATAATAGGTTTCAAGTTTTTAAATTACAGTTTGTTGGTGAAGCATGGGATAAAGTTCAAAGGTTAAATAAACGTATGAAATCATCTTAATGAAAAATGTCGAGTTACATAACTTGTCGATATCCAACATCCAAGTTATTTACACTTCACGTTCTTACTTATAAATCACTTTACCATTTTCCGAATGTTGTCAAAAAGAATAGTTTTCTTAAATCACAGTGGACCTCATAACATAGACCCGTAATCATATCATAATGTATCTGATAAATCAATCATTTGATATTATCTTCTAATTCCATCGATAAACATATTGAAACAACTACGTTCATGTAAAGTATTATACGTTTAATACTTTATTAATATTCTCAAGTTATAATATATATATATATACATATATATACATATTTATTTATATATAACGGTTCATGAATCGTCGGAATTTGGTCGAGGTTATAATGAATGTATGAACACAATTTAAAATTCTTGAGATTTAACTTAACAAACTTTGCTTATTATGTCGGATTAATATAAAGATAAAGTTTAAATTTGGTTGGAAATTTCCGGGTTGTCACAGTACCTACCCGTTAAAGAAATTTCGTCCCGAAATTTGAGTGGAAAGGTCGTGAATGATAATAAGTATATTTTCATGATGCATACAGGCTGAAAATTAGAGTTTTATCATCAGCGAATAATTTGGATAAACAATTCATTTATATGAAGAGTACGAATGAAGCTAACATAGAAGAGTGAAATGAGTAAGTGTAGATTCATTTTATCATTTGACGTAGATATGATTGATTTCCAGATTTCAAGGGATTTGAAGAAAATCTTTGTAATAAGATTTGATTCTCTGGTAACAAAAGGAATTAGGATCCGCTTTAAATGCGATCGTCCATTTTAATTGTTCTGTCGGAGATTTTCTTATAAATTCACCTCCTTCGTTTTTTTACAACTCACACCTTCTGTTGATGCATTTTATGCAAGTCCCTAGACATCTAACCACGTCCATTGCAGGTACAACAGTTTACAGGCCACCATGATCGTTCGTTATTATCCTATCCGTGTTTGTATGTGGTTACAGCAACTGCGGGAATGAGATTTGGATGTTTGACTATGTTAAACTTAGTCAAACGTCCGAGTGAATCCTCACTTGTACGGCTGACAGGCTCATACGCACGGTTGATGCTGAGCTAAGTCACAATTACAACCTAAATGAGAAGACACGAGTGAGTGATCACCCGTACGGCTGATGAAGCCAACTCGTATGTGTGATGGATGAATCGTACGTGTGAGTCAACAGCAGGGGTATATAAAGTCTTATGTTCTTCATTTTAGGTTAAGCCTCTCATTTGTTACACACACTCAGATCTGGTGAGCTCCTCCGATTCTCTCTCAACCTAAATCACCCAGGTGGTGAATAATAGCTCTAGGTGTTGATCTAATCACACTTGATTTAGTTGTGGTATGACTAAATTAATCCCAAAAAGCTTAACCTATTCACTAGAGGGTTTGATTCACTTATTCCATCATTGTGTGAGTTAAATCTGTTGATTTCTAAGTTCCTAGTCATGTTTCATCACCTTCTATTCTTTCCCCCTCAACTCATATTTTAAAGTATTCATCAATATGCTCCATCCAGTTCTGATTCTCGATATACTTATAACTTTCATATTGTTCATTCTTCTTTTTCATCTACCGCCAGAAGAATCTATTTACTTCTACTATACTCTTGGGTTTATAGTGTTTCTAGTTCTCCCTTGTCTTTATATTGCTATATGCATCGATATATATGGTTTATAATTTTTGGTTTGTCGTTGGGCTTTATATCTTCCCTTATATTTCAGAGTCTCTGTTTCTATCTTCTATAATCATTGTCATCCACAGTTAATGCTCTCTTTTATTTGCTGTAATTTATACCCCAATTTCTATTTCGGAGTTTTGTTCTTTCGTTTCTTCTTCTTGCGATTAAGCACCGCTTGTAATGGTCCAGAATTCACAGATATGAATTTCGGAATGAACATTGTTAATGTTCTAGGAAGGAAATTGTGATGGCACGATCTTGACATGTCAAATTACTAGAATACCTTGGAAAAGGCCGAATCATCAAGAAATATTTTCTTGATATTTTAGAGGTTAAATAGAATACAAGAGTCGTATAACATGGCATATGATGATGTTATGATCTGTGAATCATCACGTTCCATTTAGAAACTCAGCATGAATTACTGTAATATTATCACGTTGATCAAGTGTCATTATATTATACTAACTCATGCTTCAGTTTCCAACACTACTTCAAAAACATTCATATTTTAAACTCAAAGGTTTACAGAGTATAGGAACTAAACAGTTTCCTTTTTGATGTAATACAGATAGCACAAAGAGATAAATGATTCCAGATAAGAATAGTTATAGAAATATCTTCAGAAATATGGAGGATATTTATAATGAAAGATACGATGATATCTTAGAATTTCTAATATCAGAGGATGATGAAGAATATTGTCTATAAGGGTTTAGTGTCAGGAGCAAGGTATTCGTTAATGACTTCAGTAGACACTGAATCATTTAGATTCTTTGAAGGCAGGTTCAGTCTTTGTGATTTGTCCACAGCCTCCTTCATACTTTGCTCAATCCGTTTTCCAGTTCCAAAACTTCTCTATTTCTGAGCTTTGTTAATACACTAATCTTTATCATCAAACTTTTTACTGCTAAGGTCGTTTACAGTTTTTGTTGCTTCATCAGCATTTCGAGAACTAGTTCGCGGTTCAGAGTGTTTTTCAGAAACTTCACATTCGAAGTATGTAAGCCTTGGAAATAGACGTTATGTATAACTGTTGGCGTCAACATGCTGTGAGATTTCAAAATACTGATTGCTAATTTCCAATGATTCGTATGGCAATTCTCGTTACAAGAGGCGGATGAGTAAATGATGAGGTTTCGATAAATATAAAGATTCTTCGAAATGCCCAAGATCAGTGAAGTTGTTGGTAAGTTTATTGCTAATGTGGTGGAATATGAAAGGTTCTCCGGTAACAAAAGGGTAATCACATATATCAAAATTATGATAAGGCTACTCCGAATGAAAAAAATCGAAGTTATCTTGCTGGAGCTGTGATATAATTTGCTACTTTGCAAAGGAATTGCAAGATTATTTTGGCTAATAAATGTTAGAAGATCTGACACAGATATGTGTTGAATTATGACTTTGGTTTCGAGAGCTTTTTAAGTACATAACTGTGGGTAATATGTGGTTGGATCATCATCTCGATTGCTCAGTATTTGAAGTGTCTTCAGAGATTTTCGAAGGGTTTGAACACAGATTGTAATCGTTTATATACATTTGATGTTCTAACACACTTTTGAAGTCAAAGTATAGCTTTGAAAGATGTAGGAATCTAAAAGTGATGGTACCGGTTATATCTGGAATTGAATTCTGAGATTTTAAAATCAGAATATGTAATTGGGTTTGAATGAGTATGGTTGTTTTGATTTCTATGAAAGAATGTATATTATTGTGAAAGTAGGAAGTATAATTGATAATTTGCTTAATCTGATTCGAAGAATGTAACATATTAATTGTGAATTTATATATATCTCTCGGGTATTACCTACCCGTTAAAAAATATTCACAATTAATATTTTGTACATAAGAATTTTATTACAGTCTTTATGAAAATATATATGTATATATTCTCCTCAGATGTAACATAGATTTTAATGAGTTAATACTAAATTAAACTCATTCGATTTACGGTTGGAACTAGAATTGAATAATTCCTTGAAGGCTTTAGAGGTTACATAAGTATTTCTTCAATAATATTGAAATTATGAATCAATACTTCGTTATTTGTTGAGATGTGATGTTGGTTTTCGTTAAATTCTTGTGAACTTCGCAAAGTACGAATGATGTTATCTGAAAAGTTTCGGTTACATCAATGATGAAGTGTAAAATCAAATATATACTTGATTTATTAGGAATTGGAACTTGTTGAATTGAGACAGAGATTGTAGTTAACGATGGTAAAGTCGCGGGCGAGGGACGTACATTATTGCATATTTGTAATATGAATTAACCGAGTAGTTAAGATTCACACACAATAGCTTAGCACGGAAAGATTTATTTTTTATTTCAAAATATATATATATATATATATATATATATATATATATATATATATATATATATATATATATATATATATATATATATATATATATATATATATATATATATAATATATATATATATATATATATAATTTCTTCAGTGGGAATGAGTTAATTCTTCATAACTTGTTGATACAATATACACGTTATTGATTCGTAATGATGTCCACAGTGATTCTTGAACTGACGGAGTTTGTGATGTTATAGGTGTTGTTGATTCTGATGTTGACTGTACTGACGATGCTGGTGACGTTGACGGTACTGTTGATGCTGTTGGTAAAACAAGTTTAACTTGTTAATCACACACCATTTTTGTCAGGGTTTCTACTCTTCCTTCTATCATTTTGGTTCGCTTAACTGATTTATGGTTAGGGCTAGATTAGATAATCTCTAAGACTTTAGAGATTATATAATCGCCGCGGAATGTTTCTCCAATGAAGTTATGAATTAATACTTCGTCAGTTATTGTTGTTGGTACTCCTTGGTATCTATGGTGCGTATGACGTTGATGCTCGTGGGACAGATTGTGAAGTTGAGGTTTACAATGCGGTTGTGGTTGGAGGTGGTAATGGTACTGTTGGCGTTGATGATGGTGGTACTGGTTATGCTGTTGGTGCTGCGGCTGGTGTTGTAATCTCTGCACCATATTCTCCAAAGCCACTACCCGAGCGCGAAGTTCGTTGACTTCTTCTATTATTCCAGGATGATTGTCGGTCGGAACGAGCGGATAAATAAAATCTAGAATTTGATGTAGTATATAATCGTGACGAGATACCCTGGAAATGAGAGAGAAAATGGTGTCTCGAACAGGTTCGCCGGTAAGTGCTTCAGGTTCTTCGCCAAGAGGGCAATGTGGTGGATGGAAAGGATCGCCTTCTTCTTGTTTCCAATGATTGAGGAGGCTACGAACCCATCCCCAATTCATCCAGAATAGGTGATGACTGATTGGTTGATCCATTCCAGCCACACTGCTTTCGGAGCTTGAGTGAGATTCCATTTCTGAATCCGAGTGACTTGAACTGATGACAAATTCCATTTCGTACGATTGGATAAAGGATTTTCGATATAAAATGATTTTTCGGCTATCGGGTGGTATTCTATTTACATAGGATATCTATATATAGAGATCAAAAGATTTCATAGATTACGAAGGAATTTGCGGGATATGTCAGGCAAAGTTTAAAGTAACAGATACGATAAGATATGATTTAGCAGATACGCTAAGATATGAATTTTGTCTATACAATACTCGTGCAATTAATGTAGCAAGACGTGTCTAGACTAATAATGATAAGCAGGTAATTTCCTATGGATGATAAGCAGATGATTTCTGACTAGAAATGATAAGCAAAACTTTTGACATGCAGACACGGTCGAAGTCCAGACTCAATAATGCATCCTAACGACTTATCAGTTAGACACACTAATGCAGACCTGGTTCGCTAAGACCACCGCTCTGATACCAACTGAAAGGACCCGTTCATATACATTATAAACGATTCACAATAGTTGATTACATTGCGAGGTATTTGACCTCTATATGATACATTTTACAAACATTGCATTCGTTTTTAAAAGACAATCTTTCTTTACATCAAAAATTGACAGGCATGCATACCATTTCATAATATCCACTATCCAACTATAAATTAATTTAATAATAATCTTTGATGAACTCAATGACTCGAATGCAACGTTCTTCGAAATATGCTATGAAAGACTCCAAGTAATATCTTTAAAATGAGCAAATGCACAGCGAAAGATTTCTTTAACACCTGAGAATAAACATGCTTTAAAGTATCAACCAAAAGGTTGGTGAGTTCATTAGTTTATCATAATCATTTATTTCCATCATTTTAATAGACCACAAGAATTTCATTTCCAGTTCTCATAAATATACGTCCCATGCATAGAGACAAAAAATAATCATTCATATGGTGAACACCTGGTAACTGACATTAACTAGATACATATAAGAATATCCCCTATCATTCCGGGATCCTCCTTCGGACATGATATAATTTCGAAGTACTAAAGCATCCGGTACTTTGGATGGGGTTTGTTAGGCCCAATAGATTTATCTTTAGGATTCGCGTCAATTAGGGTGTCTGTTCCCTAATTCTTAGATTACCATACTTTAATAAAAAAGGGGCATATTCGATTTCGATAATTCAACCATAGAATGTAGTTTCAATTACTTGTGTCTATTTCGTCAAACATTTATAAAAGCGCATGTATTCTCAGTCCCAAAAATATAAAGGGTAAAAAGGTAAATGAAACTCACCATACTGTATTTCGTAGTAAAAATACATATAACGTCATTGAACAAGTGCAAGGTTGGCCTCAGATTCACGAACCTAAATTAATTATATATATTTATGTGTTGGTCAATATTTGTCTAACAAATTAGGTCAAGTCATAGTGTACCACAATCCTAATGCTCGAGACTAATATGCAAAAGTCAACAAAAGTAAATTTGACTCAAAATAATTTCCAAAAATCTATACATGATTAATATATAGTTTAAATATCGTCATTTTATATTTTTAAATATTTTTAAAAGATTTATTAGAGTAAATAATATAATTTATTTATTAATAAATAAAATTTTATATTATATTTATATAATAAAATATACTTTTATATATATTAAGTAATAAAATTTATAGGGGTCATTTAATATTATAAAGATAATATGATAGGTATTATTAAAGTAAGTTATTACACGTAGTAAAATATGTTTGTATCAAATATTTATTTGATAAAATAATATCTATAATGATAGTAAGTAAAAGTTGTATTATTTTGTAATAATAATTATTATTATAAAAATATCAATATTTATAATTACTAAGATGACATTATGATAAAACGATAATTCTAATTATGATAACTTTAATATTTACGATAATTTTTAATATTATCTTTAAAATAATAATTCTATTTAAAATAATAATAATAATAATAATATTTTATAGTAACAATGACATTTCTATTAAAATGATAATTTTTGTTAAAATGATAGTTTTAATACTAACGATAATTTTAATAATAATAATAATGATAAAAATAATAAGAACGATAATTTTATCTAAATCAATATCTTATAATATTTTAATTTCATCATGTTACTCTTACCCATTATTTCCTAATCATTTCGTTTAATAGCTTTTAATCGTCTTTTATATCGTGTTCGTAATAATGATAATAATAGTAATCAAAATAATTAGGTGTTACAAATATTTGTTTTAATTACACTAATATTAATAATGATACTTACTATAAAATTATTAACGATAATACTAATAATTATCTTAATGATAATATAGTAATAATAATAATAACAATAACAATAACCATTTTTAAATAATGATATATATATTAATAATGATAATAATAATAATAATACCAATAATAATAATAATAATAATAATAATAATTGGATAATAATAATAATACTAATTATAACTTTAACGATAATAACGATAGTAATAATAAAAAAAATAACAATTTTTAATGATAAATCCTTTTATTGATAAAGATAATAATAATAATAATAAGATAAAACTAGAACGACGATAATAACGTCGATAATAATAATCATTTTTAATAATAATACAAAAATTCGATGGTCTATAACTTCAAATCCGTTCATCGAAATCATTCGATATCTAAATGAAAAGTTCTTAATTTTTCGCTAGCTTTCCAACGACATGCATATCTTATACTTTATCTCAGTCAGATATATAACTAATTCAGGATTCAACATAACCTAACTAAAGGCAATATTAAAAGTACAAACATGCATAATCCTATATACTCGAGCACTAGTCAGGGATATACTATTAGTATGTAAATGTTAAATTATGAGTACTCACGTATCAATATTGAGATTCAATATTGCAGGAAAGGTACGTAGACGCAACGGAGATGATAAACACTATATTGATCTCACGAGCATACCCATGAACCATACCTAATCACCTCCATAGCTATAACCCATAATTTCCTTAATCCAATCCCACTCGAAAAACAATTTTGAAATCACTCAGACAGCACTCTGACATAATATTTTATGTATACTAATAATATCTTGAAATAATACGGAGTAAATATATATATATGTAAATCGATTAAGAGAGTTTAGAGAAAAATATTTTCAAGTTTGTTACGAAATAATGAAACCTATTGAATTCTATTTATAATAGATTTTTGAATTATTAAAGTGAATTATTAAAGTATGAATTATTAAAGTGAATTATTAAAGTATGAATTATTAAAGTGAATTATTAAAGTATGAATTATTAAAGTGAATTATTAAAGTATGAATTATTAAAGTGAATTATTAAAGTATGAATTATTAAAGTGAATTATTAAAGTTAAAGTAAAGTAAAAATAAAGTAAAGGTAAAGCTTAAGTATAATAAAAGTATAAAACTATGTACGTATAATACGCGTATAAATATATATAATATTAATTTAAATCGTTATATATATTTAATAAAATAAAATATAAATATCGTTATCTTTATCATACTGGTTAAGTAATGAGTTGTCAAAAGTGGTTCTAGATATTTATAAAAGTTATATACGTTTTAATAATAAAGTTCTTTTTAAACTGAAAACGTTTTTGTACGTTTGAAACTAAATCAAATAAATATAATAATTTTGTTTTCCAAAACCAAATATATTTTTAAGAATCATTTTGTTTAAAGGTTAAAATAATGGAAATCGTTATATCATAAAATGTTTTAGAAAAGTAGAATCATATATATTCATAATAGGTTTCAAGTTTTTAAATTACAGTTTGTTGGTGAAGCATGGGATAAAGTTCAAAGGTTAAATAAACGTATGAAATCATCTTAATGAAAAATGTCGAGTTACATAACTTGTCGATATCCAACATCCAAGTTATTTACACTTCACGTTCTTACTTATAAATCACTTTACCATTTTCCGAATGTTGTCAAAAAGAATAGTTTTCTTAAATCACAGTGGACCTCATAACATAGACCCGTAATCATATCATAATGTATCTGATAAATCAATCATTTGATATTATCTTCTAATTCCATCGATAAACATATTGAAACAACAACGTTCATGTAAAGTATTATACGTTTAATACTTTATTAATATTCTCAAGTTATAATATATATATATATATACATATATATACATATTTATTTATATATAACGGTTCATGAATCGTCGGAATTTGGTCGAGGTTATAATGAATGTATGAACACAATTTAAAATTCTTGAGATTTAACTTAACAAACTTTGCTTATCGTGTCGGAATAATATAAAGATAAAGTTTAAATTTGGTTGGAAATTTCCGGGTTGTCACACATATCATATAGATATAGAACATGTGTTTAGTTGATTTTAAAAGTCAAGTTAGAAGGATTAACTTTTGTTCGCGAACAAGTTTAGAATTAACTAAACTATGTTCTAGTGATTACAAGTTTATAACGTTGAATAAGACAGCTTTTTATATATGAATCGAATGATGTTATGAACATCATTACTACCTCAAGTTTTCTGGATAAAGCTACTGGAGATGAGAAAAATGGATCTAGCTTCAAAGGATCCTTGGATGGCTTGAAAGTTCTTGAAGCAGAATCATGACACGAAAACAATTTCAAGTAAGATTTCCACTCGAAATAAGATTGTTATAGTTATAGAAATTGAATTAAAGTTTGAATATGATTATTACCTTGTATTAGAAATATAACCTACTGTAAGTAACAAAGGTTTCTTGATCTTGGATGATTACTTGGAATGGATTTAGAAAACTTGGAAGTAAACTTGCAATCTTGGAAGTATTCTTGATTTTATGAAACTAGAACTTTTGGAATTTATGAAGAACACTTAGAACTTGAAGATAGAACTTGAGAGAGATCAATTAGATGAAGAAAATTGAAGAATGAAAGTGTTTGTAGGTGTTTTTGGTCATTGGTGTATGGATTGGATATAAAGGATATGTAATTTTGTTTTCATGTAAATAAGTCAGGAATGATTACTCATATTTTTGTAATTTTATGAGATATTTCATGCTAGGTCCCAAATGATGGTTCCCACATGTGTTAGGTGACTCAAATGGGCTGCTAAGAGCTGATCATTGGAGTGTATATACCAATAGTACATACATCTAAAAGCTGTGTATTGTACGAGTACGAATACGGGTACATACGAGTAGAATTGTTGATGAAACTGAACGAGGATGTAATTGTAAGCATTTTTGTTAAGTAGAAGTATTTTGATAAGTGTCTTGAAGTCTTTCAAAAGTGTATGAATATATATTAAAACACTACATGTATATACATTTTAACTGAGTCGTTAAGTCATCGTTAGTCGTTATATGTAAGTGTTGTTTTGAAACCTTTAGGTTAACGATCTTGTTAAATGTTGTTAACCCAATGTTTATAATATCAAATGAGATTTTAAATTATTATATTATCATGATATTATGATGTACGAATATCTCTTAATATGATATATATACATTAAATGTCGTTACAACGATAATCGTTACATATATGTCTCGTTTCAAAATCATTAAGTTAGTAGTCTTGTTTTTACATATGTAGTTCATTATTAATATACTTAATTATATGTTTACGTATCATAATATCATGTTAACTATATATATAACCATATATATGTCATCATATAGTTTTTACAAGTTTTAACGTTCGTGAATCACCGGTCAACTTGGGTGGTCAATTGTCTATATGAAACCTATTTCAATTAATCAAGTCATAACAAGTTTGATTGCTTAACATGTTGGAAACACTTAATCATGTAAATAACAATTTCATTTAATATATATATAAACATGGAAAAGTTCGGGTCACTACAGTACCTACCCGTTAAATAAATTTCGTCCCTAAATTTTAAGCAGTTGGAGGTGTTGATGTATCTTCTGGAAATAAGTACGGGTATTTCTTCTTCATCTGATCTTCTCGTTCCCAGGTGAACTCGGGTCCTCTACGAGCATTCCATTGAACCTTAACAACTGGTATCTTTTTTTATTTAAGTCTTTTAACCTCACAATCCATTGTTTCGACGTGTTCTTCGATGAATTGAAGTTTTTCGTTGATTTGGATTTCGTCTAACGGAATAGTGAGATTTCTTTAGCAAAACATTTCTTCAAATTCGAGACGTGGAAAGTGTTATGTACAGCCGCGAGTTGTTGAGGTAACTCAAGTCGGTAAGCTACTGGTCCGACACGATCAATAATCTTGAATGGTCCAATATACCTTGGATTTAATTTACCTCGTTTACCAAATCGAACAATGCCTTTCCAAGGTGCAACCTTAAGCATGACCATCTCTCCAATTTCAAATTCTATATCTTTTCTTTTAATGTCGGCGTAGCTCTTTTGTCGACTTTGGGCGGTTTTCAACCTTTGTTGAATTTGGATGATCTTCTCGGTAGTTTCTTGTATTATCTCCAGACCCGTAATCTATCTATCCCCCACTTCACTCCAACAAATTGGAGACCTGCACTTTCTACCATAAAGTGCTTCAAATGGCGCCATCTCAATACTTGAATGATAGCTGTTGTTGTAGGAAAATTCTGATAACGGTAGATGTCGATCCCAACTGTTTCCGAAATCAATAACATATGCTTGTAGCATGTATTCAAGCGTTTGTATCGTCCTTTTGCTCTGCCCATCAGTTTGTGGATGATAGGCAGTACTCATGTCTAGACGAGTTCTTAATGCTTGCTGTAATGTCTGCCAGAATCTTGAAATAAATCTGCCATCCCTATCAGAGATAATAGAGATTGGTATTCCATGTCTGGAGACGACTTCCTTCAAATACAGTCGTGCTAACTTCTCCATCTTGTCATCTTCTCTTATTGGCAGGAAGTGTGCTGATTTAGTGAGACGATCAACTATTACCCAAATAGTATCAAAACCACTTGCAGTCCTTGGCAATTTAGTGATGAAATCGATGGTAATGTTTTCCCATTTCCATTCCGGGATTTCGGGTTGTTGAAGTAGACCTGATGGTTTCTGATGCTCAGCTTTGACCTTAGAACACGTCAAACATTCTCCTACGTATTTAGCAACATCGGCTTTCATACCCGGCCACCAAAAATGTTTCTTGAGATCCTTGTACATCTTCCCCGTTCCAGGATGTATAGAGTATCTGGTTTTATGAGTTTCTCTAAGTACCATTTCTCTCATATCTCCAAATTTTGGTACCCAAATCCTTTCAGCCCTATACCGAGTTCTGTCTTCTCGAATATTAAGATGCTTCTCCGATCCTTTGGGTATTTCATCCTTTAAATTTCCCTCTTTTAAAACTCCTTGTTGCGCCTCCTTTATTTGAGTAGTAAGGTTATTGTGAATCATTATATTCATAGATTTTACTCGAATGGGTTCTCTGTCCTTCCTGCTCAAGGCGTCGGCTACCACATTTGCCTTCCCCGGGTGGTAATTAATCTCAAAGTCATAATCATTCAACAATTCAATCCACCTACGCTGCCTCATATTCAGTTGTTTCTGATTAAATAAGTGTTGAAGACTTTTGTGGTCGGTATATATAATACTTTTGACCCCATATAAGTAGTGCCTCCAAGTCTTTAATGCAAAAACAATCGCGCCTAATTCCAAATCATGCGTCGTATAATTTTGTTCGTGAATCTTCAATTGTCTAGACGCATAAGCAATCACCTTCGTTCGTTTCATTAATACACAACCGAGACCTTGCTTTGATGCGTCACAATAAATCACAAAATTATCATTCCCTTCAGACAATGACAATATAGGTGTCGTAGTTAGCTTTTTCTTCAATAACTGGATCGCTTTCTCTTGTTCATCCTTCCATTCAAATTTCTTCCCTTTATGCGTTAATGCAGTCAAGGGTTTTGCTATTCGGGAAAAGTCTTGGATGAACCTTCTGTAGTAACCAGCTAGTCCTAAAAACTGGCGTATGTGTTTCGGAGTTTTCGGGGTTTCCCACTTTTCAACAGTTTCTATCTTTATCGGATCCACCTTAATACCTTCTTTGTTCACTATGTGACCGAGGAATTGAACTTCTTCCAATCAAAATACACACTTTGAAAACTTAGCATACAATTCTTCCTTCCTCAATACTTCTAACACCTTTCTCAAATGTTCACCGTGTTCTTGGTCATTCTTTGAGTAAATAAGTATGTCATCAATGAAAACAATGACAAATTTGTCAAGGTATGGTCCACACTCTCGGTTCATAAGGTCCATGAACACAGCTGGTGCATTAGTTAAAACAAACGGCATGACCATAAACTCGTAATGACCGTAACGTGTTCTGAAAGCAGTCTTTGGAATATCATCTTCTTTCACCCGCATTTGATGATACACGGAACGTAAGTCAATCTTTGAATAAACAGACGAGCCTTGTAGTTGATCAAATAAGTCGTCGATTCTCGGTAGTGGGTAGCGGTTCTTGATGGTAAGTTTTTTCAACTCTCGGTAGTCAATACACAACCTGAATGTACCATCTTTCTTCTTGACAAACAAAACAGGAGCTCCCCACGGTGATGTGCGTGGTCGAATGAAACTACGCTCTAAAAGTTCTTGTAATTGGCTTTGCAGTTCTTTCATCTCACTGGGAGCGAGTCTGTAAGGAGCACGAGCTATTGGTGCAGCTCCTGGTACAAGATCTATTTGAAATTAAACGGATCGATGTGGGGGTAATCCCGGTAATTCTTTCGGAAATACATCGGGAAATTCTTTTGTGACGGGAACATCATTGATGCTCTTTTCTTCAGTTTGTACTTTCTCGACGTGTGCTAGAACAGCATAGCAACCTTTTCTTATTAGTTTTTGTGCCTTCAAATTACTAATAAGATGTAGCTTCGTGTTGCCCTTTTCTCCGTACACCATTAAGGGTTTTCCTTTTTCTCGTATAATGCGAATTGCATTTTTGTAACAAACAATCTCTGCTTTCACTTCTTTCAACCAGTCCATACCGATTATCACATCAAAACTCCCTAACTCTACTGGTATCAAGTCAATCTTAAATGTTTCGCTAACCAGTTTAATTTCTCGATTCCCACATATATTATCTGCTGAAATTAATTTACCATTTGCTAATTCGAGTAAAAATTTACTATCCAAAGGCGTCAATGGACAACTTAATTTAGCACAAAAATCTCTACTCATATAGCTTCTATCCGCACCCGAATCAAATAAAACGTAAGCAGATTTATTATCAATAAGAAACGTACCCGTAACAAGCTCCGGGTCTTCCTGTGTCTCTGCCGCATTAATATTGAAAACTCTTCCACGGCCTTATCCATTTGTGTTCTCCTGGTTCGGGCAATTTCTAATAATGTGGCCCGGTTTTCCACATTTATAACAAACTACATTGGCATAACTTGCTCCGACACTACTTGGTTCACCATTACTCGTTCTGACATCATTTGTTCCTTTCGTTCTGTTAACCCCTGGTCCGTAGACCTCACACTTCGCCACGCTATGACCATTTCTTTTACACTTGTTGCAAAATTTGGTGCAGAACCTCGAGTGATATTTTTCACACCTTTGGCATAGCTGCTTCTGATTGTTGTTGTTGTTGCGGTTATTATTGTTGTTGGGATGATTGTTGTAGTTGTTGTTGTTATTGTTGTTGTTGTTGTTGTTGTTGTTGTTGTTGTTGTTGTTGTTGTTGTTGTTGTTGTTGTTGTTGTTGTTGTTGTTGTTGTTATTGTTGTTGTTGTTGTTGTTGTTGTTGTTGTTGTTGTTGTTGTTGTTGTTGTTGTTGTTGGGCCATTTGTTGTAGTTGCGATTGATGTTGCGATTGTTGGGATAGTTGTTGCGATTATTGTTGTAATTGCTGCTGTTGTTGTATTGGTGATTCTTATCACCGTTTTCTTCCCACTTTCTTTTGAGTTGCTTCACATTGGTCTCTTCAGCAGTCTGTTCTTTAGTTCTTTCTTCAATCTGGTTCACTAGTTTGTGAGCCATTCTACATGCCTGTTGTATGGAGGCGGGCTCGTGTGAACTTATATATTCTTGGATTCTTTCCAGTAATCCTTTCACAAATGCGTCGATCTTCTCTTCCTCATCTTCGAATGCTCCCGGACACAATAGGCACAATTCTGTGAATCATCTTTCGTACGTGGTAATATCAAATCCTTGGGTTCGTAACCCTCTAAGTTCTGTCTTGAGCTTATTGACCTCGGTTCTAGGACGGTACTTCTCGTTCATCAAGTGCTTGAATGCTGACCACGGTAGTGCGTAAGCATCATCTTGTCCCACTTGCTCTAGATAGGTATTCCACCATGTTAACGCAGAACCTGTGAAGGTATGCGTAGCGTACTTCACTTTGTCCTCTTCAGTACACTTACTTATGGCAAACACCAATTCGACCTTCTCGGTCCACCGTTTCAATCCGATCGGTCCTTCGGTTCCCTCAAATTCCAAAGG
The DNA here is from genome assembly GCF_046630445.1 of Rutidosis leptorrhynchoides. Lineage (NCBI taxonomy): Eukaryota > Viridiplantae > Streptophyta > Magnoliopsida > Asterales > Asteraceae > Rutidosis > Rutidosis leptorrhynchoides. Next base: position 202,614,982 of record NC_092334.1, read on the forward strand.
TTTGCAGGCAGTGAATTCTTTGTAGGTGCATCCTACACGATTTCCTGTACTGCTAGATCCAAGGTTATTGTTGGTATGTAGCGCAGCCTGTACTGCGGCTATGTTTGAAGCAAGAAAGGCACGAAATTCCTCTTCGCTCATATTCAAGGTTTGTCGAGTAGTCGGTGCCATTTCCTTCAAACAGTCAAATGAAACAAGTTAATCATACAGAATATTAAGAGTAGTCAATAGTATCTCGTCGCATAATATAAACTCATTTATAAAAGCTTTTTCTTCATATTAGCGTTTTATAAGTTTAAATTCGGGTAGTACCTACCCGTTAAGTTCATACTTAGTAGCTAATATACAATTCAACTACTACAATTCTATATGAAAAACTGATTATATTTCGCGTTCAAACTTTTACACAATATTTTACAAACTTACAATACCGCTTATTTTACATATAGCATGAAATATAGCACACAATAACTTTGATACAAGATAGTTGTGAAGATAATTCTAGCTAGTACACAAGTCGTTCAGTAAAGGCAATAAAGACACGTAATTCATACGTCCAGAAACAAGTCATGCATTCTGGTTTTACTAGGACTACTTCCCATCCTTGGTCTTGTGGAACATAACGATTATGGCCGTTGATAAGATAGCGTGTTGTAACGTCATCAAAGGGACGAGGGTTACGTAATATCCAACAGTCCCTTAACAATCTAAAAACCTCATTTCTTACCCCAATTACCGACTCCGTCACTTGTGGGAACGTTTTGTTTAATAGTTGTAGCCCGATGTTCTTGTTCTCACTTTGGTGAGAAGCGAACATTACTAAGCCGTAAGCATAACATGCTTCTTTATGTTGCATGTTAGCCGCTTTTTCTAAATCACGAAGTCCTATATTCGGATATATTGAGTCAAAATAATTTCTTAACCCGTTGCGTAAAATAGCATTTGGGTTCCCCGCAATATATGCGTCAAAGTAAACACATCGTAACTTATAAATTTCCCAATGTGATATCCCCCATCTTTCGAACGAAAGCCTTTTATAAACCAAGGAATTCTTGGAACGTTCTTCGAATGTCTTACAAACTGATCTCGCCTTAAATAGTTGTGCCGGGGAATTCTGACCGACTCTAGACAAGATTTCATCAATCATGTCTCCGGGTAGGTCTCTTAAAATATTGGGTTATCTATCCATTTTGTGTTTTTATACTTTAAAATAGACAACAGTTAGATTCATAAAAAAAAAATACTTATTAATACAAGCAATTTTTACATATATCATAAAGCATAAGCACACTATATTACATATACTAAACACATGTATAATACAATATAAGTTAGCTAGGATATGATTAATATAGATTTGTTACCAATTTTCACGTTGCTATAACAAGAAAAATTATCCAATCTTGTTTTACCCATAACTTCTTCATTTTAAATCCGTTTTGAGTGAATCAAATTGCTATGGTTTCATATTGAACTCTATTTTATGAATCTAAACAGAAAAGGTATAGGTTTATAGTCGGAAATATAAGTTACAAGTCATTTTTGTAAAGGTAGTCATTTCAGTCGAAAGAACGACGTCTAGATGACCATTTTAGAAAACATACTTCTACTTTGAGTTTAACCATAATTTTTGGATATAGTTTCATATTCATAAGAAAAATAATTTTCCCAGAAGAAAAACTTTTAAATCAAAGTTTATCATAGTTTTTAATTAACTAACCCAAAACAGCCCGCGGTGTTACTACGACGGCGTAAATCCGGTTTTACGGTGTTTTTCTTGTTTCCAGGTTTTAAATCATTAAGTTAGCATATCATATAGATATAGAACATGTGTTTAGTTAATTTTAAAAGTCAAGTTAGAAGGATTAACTTTTGTTTGCGAACAAGTTTAGAATTAACTAAACTATGTTCTAGTGATTACAAGTTTATAACGTTGAATAAGACAGCTTTTTATGTATGAATCGAATGATGTTATGAACATCATTACTACCTCAAGTTTTCGGGATAAAGCTACTGGAAATGAGAAAAATGGATCTAGCTTCAAAGGATCCTTGAATGGCTTGAAAGTTCTTGAAGCAGAATCATGACACGAAAACAATTTCAAGTAAGATTTCTACTCGAAATAAGATTGTTATAGTTATAGAAATTGAATTAAAGTTTGAATATGATTATTACCTTGTATTAGAAAGATAACCTACTGTAAGTAACAAAGGTTTCTTAATCTTGGATGATTACTTGGAATGGATTTAGAAAACTTGGAAGTAAACTTGCAATCTTGGAAGTATTCTTGATTTTATGAAACTAGAACTTTTGGAATTTATGAAGAACACTTAGAACTTGAAGATAGAACTTGAGAGAGATCAATTAGATGAAGAAAATTGAAGAATGAAAGTGTTTGTAGGTGTTTTTGTTCATTGGTGTATGGATTAGATATAAAGGATATGTAATTTTGTTTTCATGTAAATAAGTCATGAATGATTACTCATATTTTTGTAATTTTATGAGATATTTCATGCTAGTTGCCAAATGATGGTTTCCACATATGTTAGGTGACTCACATGGGCTGCTAAGAGCTGATCATTGGAGTGTATATACCAATAGTACATACATCTAAAAGCTGTGTATTGTACGAGTACGAATACGGGTACATACGAGTAGAATTGTTGATGAAACTGAACGAGGATGTAATTGTAAGCATTTTTGTTAAGTAGAAGTATTTTGATAAGTGTCTTGAAGTCTTTCAAAAGTGTATGAATACATATTAAAACACTACATGTATATACATTTTAACTGAGTCGTTAAGTCATCGTTAGTCGTTACATGTAAGTGTTGTTTTGAAACCTTTAGGTTAACGATCTTGTTAAATGTTGTTAACCCAATGTTTATAATATCAAATGAGATTTTAAATTATTATATTATCATGATATCATGATGTACGAATATCTCTTAATATGATATATATACATTAAATGTCATTACAACGATAATCGTTACATATATGTCTCGTTTCAAAATCATTAAGTTAGTAGTCTTGTTTTTTACATATGTAGTTCATTATTAATATACTTAATGATATGTTTACTTATCATAATATCATGTTAACTATATATATAACCATATTTATGTCATCATATAGTTTTTACAAGTTTTAACGTTCGTGAATCACCGGTCAACTTGGGTGGTCAATTGTCTATATGAAACCTATTTCAATTAATCAAGTCTTAACAAGTTTGATTGCTTAACATGTTGGAAACACTTAATCATGTAAATAACAATTTCATTTAATATATATATAAACATGGAAAAGGCTGGGTCACTACAGAAAAGAGTCGGATCCGAAAGTAAGAAAGCAACCATTTGGGTTTGAAGGACTAAGTGATGAAATGATTGTGCCCAATGTCATATGTTATATTATTCACCTATAACTCACTAAGCGTAAAATCTTACCCCCATGTTGTTTTATGTTTTATAGGAACGAAAGGACACCGTGAAGGTAAGGAGCCTATGTGAGGATAGCGGAGCTTTGGGTTTTAGTAAGTGGTAGTGCAAGTCCCTATTTTGAATCTAGCTATAATGATACCGCTTATCAACGCCAAGTCTTTTTTATTTGAAAATTATGTTTCTTTTAAGTTTTGGGACCAAATGTTATATTTAAGATGTGCAAACACGTTGCATCATGATTAAAAGATTTTCGTAATTGACGATGTAAGAAACTGCTTAAATTAAGTTTGTTTATGTGTTATGTTGTTAAAACAGGTTGGAACGGACTTGTTATGCGTTGATAGTCAAACCGGTCACAAGTATTAATTTGGTTGAAAACTACCATGTCAGGGCCTGATTCCGGAATGGGATTAAAAGATCTCGGAATGGGATCAAAGGTGATTTTCAAGAAATCTGATCAGAACCTGATCCCATAGTGGGATGATGGGATCCCATAGTGGGATCTAAAAAAAAATAAAAAAATTTCATCGTTTAAGGGCGTTAAAAGTTGGTATCAGAGCTATTGTTTAAGGGATTTGGATAATCCACTCTAGGGATTATCTAGGCTTAAACCATTGTTGATAAAGGATAAGTGGTTTAGGACTTGCATGATAGTTGAGATTGAATGATTTTGCCATGCTCCATAGGAAAGAGTTTATTGACGAGAACTATAGTGTAGTATTAAGATTGTGGATGATTTGAACGAAGAGTTTAATGCTTATTAACCATGAGTCATAAATGATTAAGTGCGTAATGCGATGATGTAATGACGACCGGCCATTGCCATTACATCATTTTAGTACGCATGGACATCTATTATGGTCATGGTGAAATGAGTTGAGAATTCTTTCGACCAATTATGTTTTGATCCATTGTTGATTCATGTGTTTGAACTAATGAGCTGGATGTATTGTTTTAGAATGGCTATTGTATTTCCCAACAGAGGTAATGATGAGGACGATGAGTACGTCCACACCCCATCAATGGAGTCTATTGAAGGCTCGCAAACCGAATCTGATGAAGTTACTATGGCAAATGATATTTCGGGGCAAATAGGACAAGCGTTGGTGCGATACGCCCCAACCCTTCTAGAGAAGATTAATAAATTGATTAATGATCAATTATATGAAAAGTTAAAGACTCTCATTACCAATAATCCTATGTTAAGAGGGGAAGGGGGAAGTGGGGTAAGACAAGAGGAAGTAGAAGCCCCAAGAAGGAAAGAAGAGCGTTTTGAGTTCAAGAATTTTGCTAATTGTCATCCACCGGAATTTCATGGTAAGGTTGATCCGATTGTTAGTCAAAGATGGAATGATGAGATAGAGGAAACGTTCATGTTGTGTGAATGTCCCGAGCACTTAAAGGTAATTTACGCGGCACATCAAATGAAAGGAAGTGGTTATGAATGGTGGAATTTCATAGTTAAGTCTCATGGGCGGGATGTGGCAACAAGTTTTTCATGGGAAAAGTTTTGTGGGATGTTTATGGATCAATTTGCTCCACCCGCCGAAGTTAGTAGGTTGAAGTCCGAATTCATGAATATCGAGCATGGAAGTAAATCAGTGACCGAGTTTAATGCCGGGTTTAATGATAAGTCTCGTTTTTGCCCGGACTTTGTTTCAAGTTCTAAGTTGATGATGGATCACTATCATGAAAAGTGAAATCCCGAAATAAGTGAGTTTATTGACAAGGGTACGTATAAGACTTTAGCCGAGATGATGAATAGGGCCCTTGTGAGGGAACACGAACTTAGGAAGAAAGCCGCGTTTAAACGAAAGTTAGATCAAGATTCGAAGTCAATGCAAAGTTTGAGCCCGAAGAAAGGTAAGTTTAATTCTGAGTCCCCGCAGAAATCAAAAGGGGGTTTCATGCCGGGGAAGAGTGGTGGTAAAGAAGTGAAGATGTGTAATATTTGTGGTAAGAATCATTCGGGCGAGTGTAAAGCGGGTACTACCGATTGTTATTCATGTGGGAAGCCGGGTCATAGAGCTGCCGAGTGTCCTAAGAAGGGAAAACAATGTTATTATTGTTTTGAAAAGGGTCATTTTCAAGCCGAATGTCCAGAGTATAAGAAAGATTTGGCAAGTGTTAGTGTGAAGAAGGAGGCTAAAACGGAGCCAAAGACAAGTGATAGCCGACCAAGAGCCCGAGCTCATCAGATTACCACTCACAAAGCGACGGAATCCCAAAATGTGGTGTCAGGTACCTTTATTGTAAACTCTTTACCTGCGCATGTTTTGTTTGATTCCGGTGCTACGCGGTCATTTGTTTCTTATTCTTTTTGTAAGCATTTTAACATGACCCCAAGTATGTTAGAGCATCCTTTAGAGGTTGAGATAGCGGACAATAAAACCGTTATGGTGTATAGTGTTATTAAGGGATGTAAAATTATTTTGGATGACGAGAAGTTTGTTATAGATTTAATACCCATGCATATGGGAGAATTTCAAGTAATTGTAGGTATGGATTGGCTAGATGACAATGAAGAAATAATACTATGTCGTAAGAAGATTGTGTTAGTTCAATCACCTAGTGGAAAGGTTATTTGGATTTATGGGGATCGGGCTAGGCGTGCTATTCTTATATGCACATATGCTAGAGCTAAAAGATTTTTGTCTCATGGGTATTGCGCATTTTTGGCACATGTGGTAGATGATTCGAAGAAGGTTGTTGGAATAAGTGATGTACCGATAGTTAATGAGTTTCCGGATGTGTTTCCGAATGAATTACCTGGTGTCTCTCCCGAACGGGAAGTAGAGTTTAGAATAGAGTTGATTCCCGGAGCCACGCCAATTGCCAAAGCACCTTATCGATTAGCTCCATTGGATATGATGACTCAACTACAAGATTTGATAGATAAAGGTTTTATACGTCCTAGTAGTTCACCTTGGGGAGCCCCGGTTTTGTTTGTGAAAAAGAAGGATGGAACAATGAGAATGTGTATAGATTATCGTGAATTGAATAAGGTCACTATTAAGAATAAATACCCATTACCGAGGATAGATGATTTGTTTGACCAATTACAAGGTGCATGTTTCTTTTCAAAGATAGATCTAAGGTCGGGTTATCATCAATTAAAGGTGAAAGAAGAAGATATCCCTAAAACGGCTTTTCACACGAGGTATGGTCATTATGAATTTGTGGTTATGCCTTTTGGGTTAACTAATGCTCTGGCCACGTTCATGGATTTGATGAATAGGGTTTGTCGGCCGATGCTCGATAGATTTTTGATTTTATTCATTAACGATACTTTAGTATATTCTAAAGGGGAAGAGGAGCATGCGGTGCATCTACGATAAGTGTTAGAAACTTTAAGGAAAGAAAAGTTGTTTGCAAAGTTCTCTAAGTGCGAATTTTGGCTTCGTGAATTTCAATTTTTAGGACATGTCATTAATAAGAAGGGTATTTGTGTTGATCCGACAAAGATTAAAGCGATAATGAGATGGGAACCGCCTACGAATCCCACCGAAGTTAGGAGTTTTCTAGGTTTAGCGGGGTACTATCGACGTTTTATACAAGATTTTTCTAGAATAGCCACCCCACTCACAAAGTTGACCCGTAAGAATGTGCCATGGGGATGGGAAGAAAGGCAAGAACAAGCATTTCAACTCCTTAAGGAGAAACTTGTTCAAGCTCCTATACTAGTTTTACCGGAATGAAATGAGAATATGATGGTTTATTGCGATGCTTCTAAGAAAGGTTTGGGGTGTGTGCTAATGCAAAATGGGAAAGTCATAGCTTATGTTTCCCGACAATTGAAGGTACATGAAAAATGTTATCCCACCCATGATTTAGAATTAATGGCCGTAGTTTTTGCTTTGAAAATATGGCGTCATTATCTTTATGGTGTTAAGTTCTCTATTTATACCGATCATAAGAACTTAAAGTATTTGTTCGATCAAAGAGATTTGAATGATAGGCAAAGGAGAGGGCTCAACTTGGTGAAAGATTATGATTGTGAAATTTTATATCACCCCGGGAAGGCTAATGTGGTGGCGGATGCTCTTAGTAGGAAGACGAGTCACCAACCGATTAAGGTAACGAGTTTAGTCATGGTAATATCACCACAAATATTCGATAGTATCCGAGTAGCACAAGATGAAGCGTTAACCCCCGAAAACGTGAGAAAGGAAAGAATAAAAGGACAAGTTAATGATTTTATGATAGATTCTCGTGGTCTAAGGCATAGATATGGAAGAATTTGGGTACCTTTACAAAGTGGTGTTAGAAGTGAGCTCCTTGATTTGGCTCACAAATCTAAGTATTCGATTCACCCCGGTGCTACGAAGATGTATAGGGACTTAAGGAAAGACTATTGGTGGCCAGGAATGAAGAGAGATATAGTAAAGTACGTTCATAAATGTCTTACTTTCCTTCAAGTGAAAGCCGATCATCAAATGCCGTATGGTAAGTTACAACCATTAGATGTACCTGTTTGGAAATGGGAACATATTACAATGGATTTAGTGACTAAGTTGCCTAAAACCCCTCGACAACACGACGCCATTTGGGTTATTGTTGATAGATTAACTAAGAGCGTGCTATTTTTGGCAATAAGAGAAGCTTCATCGTCGGAAGCAATGTCTAAATTATATATGAAGGAGGTTGTTGCAAGGCATGGAGTGCCGGTTTCCATTGTTTCAGACCGTGACACCCGATTCACCTCACGATATTGGAGAAAGTTTCAAGAAGAGATGGGCACTAAGTTGCATGTGAGTACCGCGTTTCACCCACAAACGGATGGTCAAAGTGAGCGAACTATCCAAACTCTTGAGGATATGTTAAGGGCGTGCGTCATTGATTTTGGTGGTAGTTGGGATACTCACCTACCTTTAGTTGAATTTTCGTATAATAATAGTTATCATTCTACCATTGGAATGGCACCTTATGAAATGTTGTATGGGAGAAGGTGTAGGACTCCAATATGTTGGGGTGAAGTAGGTCAAAGAGAATTAGGAAGCACGAAAGTAGTCCAACAAACAACCGAAATGATAGATCAAATTCGTGAAAGAATGAAAGCGGCACAAGATCGACAAAAGTCTTATGTGGATAAAAGAAGAAAGCCGAAAGAATTTCAAGTGGGTGATAAGGTAATGCTTAAAGTTTTCCCATGGAAGGGTATTATTCGTTTTAGAAAAAGGGGAAAATTGGGTCCAAGATTTGTGGGACCATTTGAAATAGTGGCGAAAGTCGGGAAGGTAGCCTATCGTTTGGCCTTTGCCCGATGAATTGAGTAACATACATGACATGTTTCACGTGTCACACTTGAGAAAGTGTTTGGCGGATGAATCAACATATGTCCCTTTAAATGAGATTGAGGTTGATGAAAAGTTAAGGTATGCGGAAAAGCCAATAAAGATTTTGGATCAAAAGGTTAAGCAATTAAGAAATAAGTCGGTTATGTTATTGAAAGTGTTATGGCAATTTAGAAAGGGTTCCGAATGTACGTGGGAACCTGAAGAATGGCTTATGAAGTACTATCCATCGTTGCATCAAGAGTTGTTCACGAGGATGTGAACAATCCAACGGGGGAGAGATGTAACATCCCAAATTAATTAAGGTATTATTTATGTAATTTACAACAACAACAACAACAACAACAACAACAATACCCAATTCCACTGAAGTGGAGTATGGGGGAGGTTTATGTAATTTAATTATTTTATATATGGATGGTATGATTTAGTATAAATAAATGGAAATAGTTAATGTTTGTTAGTTAAGTTGGAAGGGACTAGGGATGCAAAGTTAGAATTAAGGACCTCTCAAAATAGAGTTTTGGTGGGGAGGGTAGAAAGTGCAAATAAGACAAAGTTAATTTAATAAAAGATGTAAAATGCAGAATTTTTATTATTAGTTGCAAAAAAAAAAAAAAAATACAGAGTGTGTGTGTGCTTGTGTGTGTCGATCCAAACAAGAGGAAGAGGGAGGATCTTCAATTGAAGAAATTGAGTACATGCAATTGGAAATTTGTGAAATCTAGTGTACTCTAATCATCCTAGCAAGCTTTAATTCTTCAATTTCTTCTCCTTTGTACACAATTAGGGTTCTTGAATCCTTAGAGACAAGGTATGAAATTCTATGTCTAAGTATTACTAAAGTTGGATGTCTTAGATGAATCTCTAGCTTAAAAGATGGTGTATGTTGAAAATATGCACACTTGTATGATTTAAAATGAATTTGTGATTTATAATGGAAGTAAGTTCATGAATAAACTTGCTAATTGAGTGCATGTAGTGAATAAGATGGAATTGATGCTAATTTAGCTTAGAATCAAGTCATGCACACTAGGTGTTTGATGAAATGCCTCAATGAAATGTTTTTGTGAGTTAGTTAAAAATTGTAAAGGAGAAAGTTTATATGTGAATTGTTGTTATTGTTGTAAGTAATGAAATTTGGATAAATGATGATTTAGGGTTGCTAGTAGTAGAAATGGGTTTATGCACATTTGATGTTTGATGAAATATTTGAAATAATTGCAGGTCATGATTGTAAGGGATGAACTAGAGATATTGTGTAATTAAGGAAATGATGTTGGCATGATAATGTTGTTATATTGGAAAAAGATAAGTTAAACATGTTATGTGAAAGGACCCGTCCTAATCCATCCGGACGAAGTCCATATTGATTACAAACGATTCACAATAGTTGATTACATAGCGAGGTACTTGACCTCTATATGATACATTTTACAAACATTGCATTCGTTTTTAAAAGACAAACTTTCATTTACATCGACAGTTAACAGCATGCATACCATTTTATAATATAACCATCTATAATTGAATTAATAATAATCTTGATGAACTCAACGACTCGAATGCAACGTCTTTTGAAATATGTAATGAATGACTCCAAGTAATATCTCTAAAATGAGCAAATGCACAGCGGAAGATTTCTTTCGTACCTGAGAATAAACATGCTTTAAAGTGTCAACCAAAAGGTTGGTGAGTTCATTAGTTTAACATAAATAATCATTTCATAATTTTAATAGACCACAAGATTTCATATTTCCATTTCTCATAAACATACGTCCCATGCATAGAGACAAAAATATCATTCATATGGATTGAACACCTGGTAACCGACATTCACAATATGCATATAAGAATATCCCCATCATTCCGGGATCCTCCTTCGGACATGATATAAATTTCGAAGTACTAAAGCATCCGGTACTTTGGATAGGGCTTGTTGGGCCCGATAGATCTATCTTTAGAGTTCGCGTCAATTAGGGTGTCTGTTCCCTAATTCTTAGATTACCAGACTTAATAAAAGGGACATATTCGATTTCGATAATTCAACCATATAATGTAGTTTCGATTACTTGTGTCTATTTTGTAAAACATTTATAAAAATTGCGCATGTATTCTCATCCCAAAAATATAAAGGGTAAAAAGGCAAATGAAACTCACACATATAATTATTGTAAAATAGTTAATAAAGCATTTGCATGTATTCTCAGCCCCAAAAATGTAAAGAGTAAAGGGGAAGCAAATGAAACTCACCGAATTGTATTTTGTAGTAAAAATACATATAACGACATTGAACAACTAAACAATGCAAAGTTGGCCTCGGATTCACGAACCTATATCATATATATATATATATATATATATATATATATATATATATATATATATATATATATATATATATATATATATATATATATATATATATATATATATATATATATATATGTATTGCTATTATTAATATACTTGTTATACTATATATTATTTAGATAAATTTAATATATTTAGTTTATATGTTTTATATAACTATTATTTATCATTAATAACAAAAATGTATATTAAAGTTTATACATGATAAAAAAAATATATTTATACATTACTTAATATCTTTTGTATTTTTTATTAATTAATATCTTTTTAATGATAAGAATAGAGTGTAATGTGTTGTATATAAAAATATCTATTTATAATAATATAATTTTAGTGATAACAAAGTAATAATTTTAGTAAGAATAATAATAATAATAATTAAGTTTAATAATAACAATACTAATAACCATATTAATAATAATAATAATGATAAGATTAATAATCATACTTAGGTTATTAATAATAATAATACTAATAATGATAAAATGATACAATTTCTAATATGAATGATAATGATAATAATTTTTTATTATTTTCATAGTGTTAATAATCTTAACACTAATAACAACATAACAATAACAACAATAATAATAATAATAATAATAATAATAATAATAATAATAATAATAATAATAATAATAATAATAATAATAATAATAATAATAATAATAATAATAAACTACCTCAAAATTTCGCCCAAAAAGAAGTATAATAACCCTGCCAGGGTTCGAACCCGAGACCTCTCGAAACCGGACCAAGTACTCAGCCATTCTTCCATTTTATCTTTTCTATTTTAATTCCCCTATGAATTTATTTAAACCCGTTTTATCTTGTTCTTATACCTTCTTCTTCCTCACATCAATTAGTCAATCAGAGAACTCAATCAGATAACGAATAGAGGGTCGTTTTAAAAACTTGGAATTTAATAATAAAAGTAAACAACCTGTAATGAAACTCTTTGTTTAATTAAACAAAGTAAAAAAAAAAAAATACAGACTTGCTTTTCTTCGCGGTTCACAAAAAAAAAAAATTGATTTTGATATTTGGTACATTATAGGCAAGGGTTATAACACGAAAGGTGTTTCAAATCACTCCTAAAAACTTTTGAAATCGTTAATTTAATTGTAAACCTCAATATGCCTTCGAATTTTAGGATGAACAAAAATGTTGACTTTTAAAATAGAACTTTGACTTCTCGAATTCATTCTTGTTTTGAGAAATTGGAAATTGAGACTTGGCAGAAAGATTAAGTAAACGATTCCTAACATAATAGCATTTACACATTTTAAAATTTCTTTTGAAATCGATCCGGTGTACTTTGAGTTCAAGAACAGAGTCGTGTTCTCGTGTTCTTCACATAATTTGTAAAAATTAAATAAAATTTAAAGTTGTTGAATGTGTAGTATCATTGATAGAGGTAATGGAAGGTTTAATGTTGTTTTTAACAATTAGAAGGAATCGTTTTATGTAGTAATTGTCAACGAGAAAAAAAAATTCAATCAGGAACGAATATAAAATTAAAAGAGGTAAAAGTTGATCATGACTCTCAACTGATTTTGGTTGTATCCTCTGATTTGATTCGATTTATTACCAAATGTAGAGACAGAAACAAATTTCTAACACAGTATGGAAAGCTACTTCAAACAGAATTGGTACGTAATTTATATAATTAATTTTTAATAAATGATAAATACATTAATAATAATACTAATTAATAATTTTTATATTAAATATTATTAATAAAATACTGATAATAATAATTTAAAGAAAATAATACTGATAATAATATGAGAACATTAATAATAACAAAAATGATACTCTTAATAAGTTTGTTAATAATAATCTATAAGAATAAGAAAAATAATAAAAATAAAAAGGGTAATAACAATATTTATAAAAATAATTATAATAATATGATAATATTATTTATAATTATAATGATAACCATGATCATAACAATACTAATAATAATATAACAAATTACATGTAACAATTTCTTATTATACTTTTAATAATACTTATAATACTTAATGCTAATAATGATAATGATATTATTAAACAAAAAGGTAGAATTTTATCACATTATATGTGCCAAATCTCATATATGGTAATATTAATAATACTGATATTAATACAAATCTTCGTTTTAATGAAAGTACTAATATTATCAATATGACATTTATATTTTATCTTGTAATTACCTTTAATATTACAATTTATTAATTATGTAATATTTAATAATTATATAACATATAAATACAATAACATACATTTAATATTTAATATAACACCATATGTATATAACTATCAATTCTATAAAAATCATATTCATATATGTATATAGCTTCTTTTTAAATTGTTTAATTATTTTGTATCTTGTTTTTACATATTTATTCCTAATGGTTAAATTATATTTTAAAATTTCAAATTAGTATACATATACTTACATTTATATATACATATTTATTTACAAACAATCGTTCGTGAATCGTCGAGAATAGTCAAGGGTTAAATGTATACATGAAATAGTTCAAACTTTTTGAGACTCAACTTTACAGACTTTGCTTATCGTGACGAAACCATATAAGATTCAAGTTTAAATTTGGTCGGAAATTCCCGGGTCATCACAGTACCTACCCGTTAAAGAAATTTCGTCCCGAAATTTGAGTGAGGTCGTCATGGCTAACAATAAATATGTTTTCCTGACGAATATGAGCTGATAAATAGAGTTTATCATTATTGAATAATACAGATAAAAATAATTCGATTATTTAAAGAGTACGAATGAAAGTATCATGAGAGAGGTCCCAACGGGATCGTCCACCTTCACCCAAAAAAACTTGCCCAAATTTTCAGCCGTTAGTAAAAAAAAAATTCCAACGGCTATCCCAACGGTCACTTTTACACTATAAAAACTCCAACCATATACTTCATTTTATACACTCAAACATATATTTCTTTTATATTTCTACCTTTCTCAAAATCAAAATCAAACACTCCCAAACTGCAAAATGTTAACACTTCCCCCAATGATTGTTTCATTCAATGTTCATTACGGAGGTGATTTCCGTAATCAAATGAAGGAATATAAGTGGGGCGACAGTATTTCGTTTGAAGATATCGACATTTCGTGATGTTGGTTTACAAGACTTTCTATCCTTTCTGAAGAAAAAAGTTTCGTGTGAATTCAGATCTGTGTTCTTTTATAAAGACGATTATGATGCAGATTGTAGGGCAAGTTTTCTGTGTACCGATGATCAATGGTACTTTATAAAAGATACTATTGAAGATCGCGGTAAACGCATTTCTTTATATGCAGTTCTTGAAGATGAAGAGACGTTGGGTTATCGTTACCTCGATGAATCAGCTGAAGCAACAGTTGAGGCATCAAGAGAAATACCGATGTCTCCAGAGTACCTCACGGATGGTGAAATGACTGGTGAACGCTACTTTGTAGATGACAATTGACGACGACGAGTAGTTTTATTGTAATCTTTTAATTTTTAATTGGCGTGATGTTTTAATTTTTAATTATTGTAATTTCAGTGTTGTTGTCGAGTTTTATATCTTCCTTTATGTTTCAGAGCTCTTCGTCTTTTTAATCTCCTCTCGATCTCTAGTAAAACGAGTAATGGTCTAGAATTTGTAAGTATGGAGTTTCGAATGAATTTAATGTTATAATCAAGAAAGAACGTAATAGCACGATTTGATTCGTCAAATTACCAGAATCATTGAGAATAATGCTATCAAGAATATACTTTCTTGATATGTTCAGAAGTTAATTAGAATGAAAGAGTTATGTAACATGACACAAGATGGTGGTATGATCTACTGTGAACCATCATGTCCCATTAGAACTCAGCATGACTTACTGTAATATAATCACGTTGATCAAGTGTCATTATATTATACTAACTCATGCATCAGTTCCAAACATTACTTCAATAACATTCATATTTTAAGCTCGAAATTTTACAGAATATAGAAACTAACAGTTTCTATATGATGTAATACTGATAGCACGAAGAGATTAATGATTTCAGATAAGAATAGTTATAAAAATATCTCCAGAAATATGGAGGATATTTATAATGAAAGATACGATAACATCTCGGAATATCTAAGATCAGCGGATGATAGAAACTATTGTCTGCAAGGGTTTAGAGTAAGGAGCAAAATATTCACTAAAGACTTTAGCAGACATTGAATCATTTTGATTCTTTGAAGTCAAACTTATTCTTTGTGATTTGTCCACGGCTTTCTTCATAGTTTCGCATAATCTGCTTTTCGGTACTAAATTTTCTATTGAATGTTTCCAATATAATGATACACATGAAGCATGAGGAGGTATATAATTTCGGACGAGAATATTTATGAAAATATCCTCAGAAATATCGAAGATATTGATGATGATATTTTGGAATTTCTAAGTTCGATGGTTGATGGAGAAAGATTTTTCCTCAAGATTTTAACATGACTTCGGAGCATGATATTCTCTAAAGATTTCAACGGATCCAGAATTACCTGAATCCTTTGAATATAGGGTTTGGTCCTTGTATTTGTCCTTGGTCTCCTTCGTGGTTAGTTCAATCCGTTTTCCAGTTCCAACTTTTCTGAGCTTTTCCAACATACTATTCTTTATCATCAAACTTCCAATGATTAAGGTCGTTTACGGTTGTCTATGGTTTCTGCTGCTTCATTCAGCTTTTTCAACATTCAGAGTATTGGTTTGTGACTGAGTGCTTTTCAGAATTTCAGAATGAGAGATCCTAATTCTAAGAGATAAATGTCATACATATAACTGTTGATGTAGAGATGCTGTGAGTTTTCAAAGTACTGATTGCTGATTCCTGGTAATTGTTATGGCAGTTCTCATTACAAGATGCGGATGACTATATGATAGGGTTTCAATGAATAAATATAATGATTTGTCAGAGAGATTTAAGCCAAGAAGCAACGAGGTTGCTGGTACGTTTACTGCTAATGCAGTGAGATATAAACGGTTTTCCGATATTGATGACGAAAGGCAACTTTTATATCAGTGTTATAATAAGCTAAACCGAGTGAAAAGTCGAAGTTGACTTGTTGGAGCTGTGACAAAATTTGCTACTTTGAAAAGGGATCGCAAAGTTATTATTTTTTTTTATTTTTATTTTTTTGCTAATAAATGCCAAAGGATCTGACGCGGCTACGTGTTAAACTTTTACTCAGTTGCCGAGAGTTTCTCAGTGCATAACTATATGCATAAATAATTCCTTCCGTAGATGAAGTGCGGTTGATTCATCCTATCGATTGAGGTGTTTTCAAGAATCATGAAAAGTTTGAACGCAGATTGTAATCGTCAAGATACAAATGAGGTTTAAAATGAGATCAAGTGGCAAACTTGAAGAATTATTTAGTTTCATATATTATAATCAATATTTTAAATCATTTTAATTGTCCAATGTCATTAGTCCACAGTCGATAATCCACAGTTAACATTCCAATAATTCATATATAATTTAATATATAATATTCGAATTAATTAATACGTATCGTGACCCGTGTACATGTCTCAGACTCGATCACAACTCAAACTATATATATATATATATATATATATATATATATATATATATATATATATATATATATATATATATATATATATATATATATATATATATATATATATATATATATATATATATATATATATATATATATATATATATATATATATATATATATATATATATATATATATATATATATATAGATGGGTCGATATGATATGTCAAAACCTTGTATACGTGTCCCGATATTTAAAGTGCGTAAAATAAATAACAGAAATTAAATGACGATAAATAAAGTTGCGATAATTAAATTGCGATAAATATAGTGTAATCAGTTAGCTGGGGTCAATTAGTTAGGAACAGTTAGCGTGGATTCTTAACAAAATTTCTCATTGTTAATTTGTTTGTTTATAACAAATTTTATTTTGTCAAATGTTTCCTTCATTATGCCACTTGATTTTTGATAAATCAAAATCTAAATATGAAATTGTATGAATATGGTTATTCTGTGGTGAACGGATTTGTATATCGGTGGACGTAAGTAGGATAGTAAACGACTGTTGAATTAGATTCGAAGAATGTACAGTATAACTTATTAATGTGAAATCTAAATATTCCTCGGGTATTACCTATCCGTTAAAATATTTTCACCATTAACAGTTTGTACACAAGAATTTTTAATTACAATCTTTATGAGAATATATATATATATATATATATATATATATATATATATATATATATATATATATTTCCTTCAGATGTAATCATGGATTTAATGAGTCAATATGATATTAAACTCATTTGATTTACCGTTGGAACAAGAATATATAATCTCTAAAACATTAGAGATTACATAATCGCCATGTCGAACGAAGATAACTGATGTAGAACAATTCGTAGAACGATAATTATACTCGAGGTACAGAATGAGATTCTGAGGCATGGATTGTTGATGGTAATGGTGCTGTTACTGATGGTATTGTTGGCGCCGGTGATGTTGTTGAAGCTGGTACATTTTGCACCATATTTTCCAAATTGATTACTCGAGTGCGAAGTTCGTTGACTTCTTGTATTACTCCGGGATGATTGTCGGTCAGAACAAGTGGATGAATAAGGTTTAGAATTGTGGATAGAATATAATCGTGTTGATTACTCTGGAAATGAGGCTGAAAATGGTGTTTCGGATAGATTCGCCGGTAAACGTTTCAGCTTCATTGTCAAGAGGTGAATTTGGTTGGTGGAAGGGATCGCCTTTTTCGCGTCTCCATTGATTAGGTCGACTACGAACTCATCAGATGAATTGGGGATGGATGATTGATTGATTCATTCTGGTGATACTGCTTTCGGAGCTTAGGTGAACATCCATGTCGGAATAGCTGTCGGATTAACTATCAGAATAGCTATCGGAATCTGAGGGACTCGAACTGGTTGCAGGATTCATTTCATACGATCAGATGAAGGATTTTCGATAAGAAATAGATTATAGGATGTAGATTAGTACCCTGCAATACATAATTTACATATGCATATATAATACTAAAATCCCATAAGTTACGGAGGAATCTACGGAAGTTGTCAGGCAAAGTTACAGTAACAGATACGCTAAAATATGAAGTAGCAGATACGTTAAGATATGAATTTTGTCTATACACTATTCATGCAGTCAATGCAGTAAAACGTGTCTAGACTAAGAATGATAAGTAAGTGATTCTCTAAGAATGATAAGCAGGTAATTTTTGACACAAAATGATAAGCAAAACTTTTGATATGCAGACACGATCGAAGTCCAGACTCAATAATGCATCCTAACGACTTATCAGTTAGACACACTATTGCAGACATGGTTCGCTAAGACCACCGCTCTGATACCAACTGAAAGGACCCGTCCTAATCCATCCGGATGAAGTCCATATTGATTACAAATGATTCACAATAGTTGATTACATCGCGAGGTACTTGACCTCTATATGATACATTTTACAAACATTGCATTCATTTTTAAAAGACAAACTTTCATTTACATCGACAGTTAACAGCATGCATACCATTTTATAATATAACCATCTATAATTGACTTAATAATAATCTTGATGAACTCAACGACTTGAATGCAACGTCTTTTGAAATATGTAATGAATGACTCCAAGTAATATCTCTAAAATGAGCAAATGCACAGCGGAAGATTTCTTTCGTACCTGAGAATAAACATGCTTTAAAGTGTCAACCAACAGGTTGGTGAGTTCATTAGTTTAACATAAATAATCATTTCATAATTTTAATAGACCACAAGATTTCATATTTCCATTTCTCATAAACATACGTCCCATGCATAGAGACAAAAATATCATTCATATGGATTGAACACCTGGTAACCGACATTCACAATATGCATATAAGAATATCCCCATCATTCTGGGATCTTCCTTCAGACATGATATAAATTTCGAAGTACTAAAGCATCCGGTACTTTGGATGGGGCTTGTTGGGCCCGATAGATCTATCTTTAGAGTTCGCGTCAATTAGGGTGTCTGTTCCCTAATTCTTAGATTACCAGACTTAATAAAAGGAACATATTCGATTTCGATAATTCAACCATATAATGTAGTTTCGATTACTTGTTTCTATTTCGTAAAACATTTATAAAAATTGCGCATGTATTCTCAACCCAAAAATATAAAGGGTAAAAAGGCAAATGAAACTCACACATATAATTATTGTAAAATAGTTAATAAAGCATTTGCATGTATTCTCAGCCCGAAAAATGTAAAGAGTAAAGGGGAATCAAATGAGACTCACCGTATTGTATTTTGTAGTAAAAATACATATAACGACATTGAACAACTAAACAATGCAAGGTTGGCCTCGGATTCACGAACCTATATCATTTATATATATATATATATATATATATATATATATATATATATATATATATATATACATATATATATATTAAAACATATAATCATAATCGAACAACTATATATATATATATTGCTATTATTAATATACTTGTTATACTATATATTATTTAGATAAATTTAATATATTTAGTTTATATGTTTTATATAACTATTATTTATCATTAATAACAAAAATGTATATTAAAGTTTATACATGATAAAAAATATATTTATACATTACTTAATATCTTTTGTATTTTTTATTAATTAATATCTTTTTAATGATAAGAATAGAGTGTAATGTGTTGTATATAAAAATATCTATTTATAATAATATAAATTTAGTGATAACAAAGTAATAATTTTAGTAAGAATAATAATAATAATAATAATTAAGTTTAATAATAACAAAATTAATAACCATATTAATAATAATAATAATGATAAGATTAATAATCATACTTAGGTTATTAATAATAATAATAATACTAATAATGATAAAATGATACAATTTCTAATATGAATGATAATAATAATAAATTTTTATTATTTTCATAGTGTTAATAATCTTAATACTAATAACAACATAACAATAACAGAGCCGTGTACATTGAGTTCAAGAACAGAGCCGTGTTCTCGTGTTCTTCATATAATTTGTAAAAATTAAATAAAATTTAAAGCTGTTGAATGTGTAGTATCATTGATAGAGGTAATGGAAGGTTTAATGTTGTTTTTAACAATTGAAAGGAATCGTTTTATGTAGTAATTGTCAACGAGAAAAAAAAATTCAATCAGGAACGAATATAAAATTAAAAGAGGTAAAAGTTGATCATGACTCTCAACTGATTTTGGTTGTATCCTCTGATTTGATTCGATTTATTACCAAATGTAGAGACAGAAACAAATTTCTAACACAGTATGGAAAGCTACTTCAAACAGAATTGGTACGTAATTTATATAATTAATTTTTAATAAATGATAAATACATTAATAATAATACTAA
The DNA here is from genome assembly GCF_046630445.1 of Rutidosis leptorrhynchoides. Taxonomy (NCBI): domain Eukaryota; kingdom Viridiplantae; phylum Streptophyta; class Magnoliopsida; order Asterales; family Asteraceae; genus Rutidosis; species Rutidosis leptorrhynchoides. The sequence goes on from NC_092334.1 coordinate 202,635,554, forward strand.
TTAATAATTTTTATATTAAATATTATTAATAAAATACTGATAATAATAATTTAAAGAAAATAATACTGATAATAATATGAGAACATTAATAATAACAAAAATGATACTCTTAATAAGTTTGTTAATAATAATCTATAAGAATAAGAAAAATAATAAAAATAAAAAGGGTAATAACAATATTTATAAAAATAATTATAATAATATGATAATATTATTTATAATTATAATGATAACCATGATCATAACAATACTAATAATAATATAACAAATTACATGTAACAATTTCTTATTATACTTTTAATAATACTTATAATACTTAATGCTAATAATGATAATGATATTATTAAACAAAAAGGTAGAATTTTATCACATTATATGTGCCAAATCTCATATATGGTAATATTAATAATACTGATATTAATACAAATCTTCGTTTTAATGAAAGTACTAATATTATCAATATGACATTTATATTTTATCTTGTAATTACCTTTAATATTACAATTTATTAATTATGTAATATTTAATAATTATATAACATATAAATACAATAACATTCATTTAATATTTAATATAACACCATATGTATATAACTATCAATTCTATAAAAATCATATTCATATATGTATATAGCTTCTTTTTAAATTTTTTAATTATTTTGTATCTTGTTTTTACATATTTATTCCTAATGGTTAAATTATATTTTAAAATTTCAAATTAGTATACATATACTTACATTTATATATACATATTTATTTACAAACAATCGTTCGTGAATCATCGAGAATAGTCAAGGGTTAAATGTATACATGAAATAGTTCAAACTTTTTGAGACTCAACTTTACAGACTTTGCTTATCGTGACGAAACCATATAAGATTCAAGTTTAAATTTGGTCGGAAATTCCCGGGTCATCACATTATGTGTGTAAGTGTATGAATGTGTTAAAAGCCTTTGAAAGTTGTGATTTGTTAAGATTATGATATTGATGAAATTAGCTCATGTATAGGTGCTAATCAAGGCATAGGAGCTTTAAGTGATCAAGGAACCTTGTTTAATCAAGGTGAGTTTATAGGGGGTAAATTGGGCGGGTCAAGGGTGACTTAGTGTTTCCGGATTGCATCCGTGCAAGAGGACAACGACTAAATGCACTAACTGGATAGCTTAGATAGAATTATTAGGCGAGCCTAATAATTGTATCTATGGTTGATGATTAGCTTAGGCAAGGTCACTAAGCTTACTTAATGATCTTGTATATGGTATGACTTAGCTTAGACACCTTGAGTGTCTATGTATGTATGTATGCAATGTGATTAAGGTAGCTTAGGCATATGTGTATGCCTATGGTTATGTTAGCTTAGACATAATTACTAGGATTGACCTTAGTAAGTTATGTCTATGGTAAGGAAAAGAGTCGGATCCGAAAGTAAGAAAGCAACCATTTGGGTTGGAAGGACTAAGTGATGAAATGATTGTGCCCAATGTCATATGTTATATTATTCGCCTATAACTCACTAAGCTTAAAAGCTTACCCCCATGTTGTTTTATGTTTTATAGGAACGAAAGGACACCGTGAAGGTAAGGAGCCTATGTGAGGATAGCAGAGCTTTGGGTTTTAGTAAGTGGTAGTACAAGTCCCTATTTTGAATCTAGCTCTAATGATACCGCTTATCAACGCCAAGTCTTTTGTATTTGAAAATTATGTTTCTTTTAAGTTTTGGGACCAAATGTTATATTTAAGATGTGCAAACACGTTGCATCATGATTAAAAGATTTTCGTAACGTTTGACGATGTAAGAAACTGCTTAAATTAAGTTTGTTTATGTGTTATGTTGTTAAAACAGGTTGGAACGGACTTGTTATGCGTTGATAGTCAAACGGGTCACAAGTATTAATTTGGTTGAAAACTACCATGTCAGGGCCTGATCTCGGAATGGGATTAAAAGATCACGGAATGGGATCAAAGGTGATTTTCAAGAAATTTGATCAGAACCTGATCCCATAGTGGGATCTAAAAAAAAAAAAAAAAAAAAATTCATTGTTTAAGGGCGTTAAATAGTCCGTCAGCATGGACTTACATCCGTTAATATGTCTCGAACAACTACTATCGAGATACCAGATTTGCTTGTTTTGAATGCCCTGCACAGTAGCTAAGAGATTAGTTCTTTTTGGGAACCCATCCAAGGATGGGTTCTGGAAGGGTCATCTTTGATGATCTCTTCCTATCTGCTAGTTTGCTTGAAGAGGCAGCAGCAGATGGGGTTAGGGTTAGAGTACACCGGTTGGCTAAGTGAAACTTGCTGCCACACTTGTAGCATTTTCTCACATTTGGTATCGGTGACTGGTCATACACTGAGTAAATGGGTGCAATAAGATCGGGTCTACTTTCAGATATGGCAGCTATGAGCTGGTCGAGCTTGATAGTCATTATCTCAGTGATAGATGACCCAGCACATGATTCCACAATTTGGTTCACTTTAGCTTTTCCCTTAAGGGCATCTTTCCTTTTAGAACTAGTACCATAATCGTGGTATACTGTCTTGCCTTTGTTATTCGACGAGCCAGTGTGGGAAGTTACTGACCCGTCAGTTGATGCTGATCGATTCTTGTGAATCTTGATTGCTGCCTTTGACTTGCCAGTATTGCGTTTTGCTGGGTTGTCAGCAGCTACTGATTGACCAATACAATTTTCATCAGCTGACTCAGCATTGGTGGAATTTGAACACGAAGGGGAATCAATTGATTTTAACTTTCTTTGATTGTTTTCAGTTATTTCCCTTTTAATGCATCTTTCCTTTGGAGTCATATAGTAAATGCTTGAGGGATCAGTAGTTTCATCAATTGAAGTACTGGTTTCCATGGCTTTTACTTCATAATCCAAAATTTCTTTCATGGACGGTGGTGGGGTCTCAGTAGGTCTGACAAACTTATTTGTTAAGACCTTTTTACCCTTAACTATCTTGGCAAAGGTATTTGGCAAGACAGCTTCAGGATCTGTTTCAAGAATTGGGTCCATGTAAGTAACTTCTGCGAGAGCAGCAGCAGTAGCATAGTCACCAGCAAAGAAAGCTTCAACTTGGGCAGGCACCTGCTCATTTACACACTTAGCTGTGCGTTGAGCAGATATACACCATGAAGCAACAACCTTCTTGAGGTCGTTTAGCTGGTTCTTAATATCTGCTGCTTCAACGTGAAGAGACTTTAAAGCAAAATTTTGTTTTTCAAGTTTTGAAATTTCATCCTTCAAGATCTTAATTCATCAGTTTTGCTTTTAAGTTTATCATTTAAAGATTTGTTATCATTTTTCAAAACTCATTTACTGTCTCTACATAGATCAATTCTTAGGTAGTCAAACATTTCAGCTTTTTCATCAACTGTATAAGTTCGAAAATTATCAACCTTATACAGCATTTCAGATTTCCATTGAGGTGAATCCTTTTTCAGATCAGCTTCCCTCATAACAGCCAAAAACATACTACCATTATCATCCTCATTAGACTCCTCGACCTCCTTGGCCATCAAACACAGCTTTTTACCAGAAGCATAACCAGCATTATCATCATCAGTATCACTGTCAGAAGATGAAGAAGAGCTGGTTTCATCCCAATCATGATGCTCAGTAACTAGAACCTTTTCTAGCTTCTTTCCCTTCTTATCAGCCTTTGCACTTTCCTTCATCTGAGCCTTCATAGCTTTGTACTTGTTCTTGTACTTATCAGCTTTAGAGAAGGAGTTAGCATTTGATGTTGAAGGTTTCCTGGACATGCATTCAGCAGCAAAATGTCCAACCTTCCCACAATTGTAACACTCAGATTTAGGACCCTTGACTGATTTGCTGATATACCTAGCACTTAGTTTCTTACTACCTTTGTATGGCTTGCTGGTTCTATTACGATTGAACCTTTTGAACTGCCTAGCCAGCAAATGTGACGACCTGGGAATTTCCGATTAAATTTAAACTTAATCTTTATATGATTTCGATACGATAAGCAAAGTGTGTAATGTTGAGTCTCAAAAATTTTGAAACTATATTCATATAATCATATACCTTTGACTATGTCCCGACGATTCACGAACCTTTGTGCGTAAGAAAGTATGTAAATAAATATATAAATATAAGATATATACAATTATGATATACATACCATATATAAATACTGATAAGTATATTTATGTAATATCACCGATTTATACAAAACTGACATATACGTATATATGTCCTGATATATATACATAAATCAATATTTTTATTGTATTAATAATTAATAATATAATTGTACGTATTTATGCATAAAAGGATCAAAAATTCAGTTCACATCTCAATCAAATTTTTCTTTTTCTCCTGAATTCCTGTTAGACCTGTGATAGTATAGTCCATAACCATTATTAAAGTATAAACCTATCTCTTTCCATTTTTTTATTTTTTTTGATTCTTTTTCTCTGATTGATATCTTGTCCGATTTCTATTATACGTCCCTCTCAAGATTCAAATAAGATTAAAACTAACTTCCATGTCATAATTTAAATTCCATTATATATAACACCACCCTTTTATCCAAACCTCTTTCACCTCCTTCTCAAATTATCACTTTCTACTATCTTCTTTGGTGAACCTACATCATCATTGAAATGTCCCGTTCATATTGACTATAAACGTTCCATATTAATTGATTTCGTTGCGAGGTTTTGACCTCTATATGAGACGTTTTTCAAAGACTGCATTCATTTTTAAAACAACCATAACCTTTATTTTATCAATAAAGGTTTTAAAAACATTACGTAGATTATCAAATAATGATAATCTAAAATATACTGTTTACACACGACCATTACATAATGGTTTACAATAGAAATATATTACATCAAAAATAAGTTTCTTGAATGCAGTTTTACATAATATCATACAAGCATGGACTCCAAATCTTGTCCTTATTTTAGTATGCAACAGCGGAAGCTCTTAGTATTCACCTGAGAATAAACATGCTTTAAACGTCAACAAAAATGTTGGTGAGTTATAGGTTTAACCTATATATATCAAATTGTAACAATAGACCACAAGATTTCATATTTCAATACACATCCCGTACATAGAGATAAAAATCATTCATATGGTGAACACCTGGTAACCGACATTAACAAGATGCATATATAAGAATGTCCCCCATCATTCCGGGACACCCTTCGGATATGATATAAATTTCGAAGTACTAAAGCATCCGGTACTTTGGATGGGGTTTGTTAGGCCCAATAGATCTATTTTTAGGATTCGCGTCAATTAGGGTGTCTGTTCCCTAATTCTTAGATTACCAGACTTAATAAAAAGGGGCATATTCGATTTTGATAATTCAACCATAGAATGTACTTTCATGTACTTGTGTCTATTTTGTAAATCATTTATAAAACCTGCATGTATTCTCATCCCAAAAATATTAGATTTTAAAAGTGGGACTATAACTCACTTTCACAGATATTTCCTTCCTCGGAAATAAGACTTGGCCACGTATCGATTCACGAACCTATACAAATATGTACATATATATCAAAGTATGATCAAAATATAATTACAACTATTTTTATTATGTTTTAAAGATTTGAGTGTATTAAGTCAGCTGTCCTCGTTAGTAACCTACAACTAGTTGTTCACAGTTAGACGTACAGAAATAAATCGATATATATATTATCTTGAATCAATCCACGACCCAGTGTATACATGTCTCAGGCTAGATCACAACTAAAAGTATATATATTTTTGGAATCAACCTCAACCCTGTATAGCTAACTCCAACATTACTGCATATAGAGTGTCTATGGTTGTTCCAAATAATATATATACATGGGTCGATATGATATGTCAAAACATTTGCATACGTGTCTATGGTATCCCAAGATTACATAATATATTAGAATACATGTATAATACAATATAATTTATCTAGGATATGATTTGTATAGATTTGTTAAACATTTCCTGTAGCTAAAAAGATCAAAATATCCAATCTTGTTTTACCCATAACTTCTTCATTTTAAATCCGTTTTGAGTGAATCAAATTGCTATGGTTTCATATTGAACTATAATTTAAAAATCTAAACAAAAAAAGTATAGGTATATAGTCGGAAATTTAAGTTACATGTCAATTATTAAAGAGGTAGTCATTTTCGTCGAAAAACGACATCTTGATGACCATTTTGGAAAACATACTTTCACTTTGAGTTTAACCATAATTTTTGGATATAGTTTCATGTTCATAAGAAAAATCATTTCCCAGAAGAACAACTTTTAAATCAAAGTTTATCATAGTTTTTAATTAACTGACCCAAAACAGCCCGCGGTGTTACTACGACGGCGTATATCCGGTTTTACAGTGTTTTTCGTGTTTTCAGGTTTTAAATCATTAAGCTAGCATATCATATAGATATATAACATGTGTTTAGTTGATTTTAAAAGTCAAGTTAGAAGGATTAACTTTTATTTGCGAACAAGTTTAGAATTAACTAAACTATGTTCTAGTGATTACATGTTTAAACCTTCGAATAAGATAGCTTTATATGTATGAATCGAATGATGTTATGAACGTCATTACTACCTTAAGTTTTCTGGATAAAACTACTAGAAATGAGAAAAATGGATCTAGCTTCAAAGGATCCTTGGATGGCTTGAAAGTTCTTGAAGCAGAATCATGACACGAAAACAGTTCAAGTAAGATTTTCACTCGAAATAAGATTGTTATAGTTGTAGAAATTGAATCAAAGTTTGAATATGAATATTACCTTGAATTAGAAAGATAACCTACTGTAAATAACAAAGGTTCCTTGATCTTAGATGATTACTTGAAATGGATTAGAAAGCTTGGAAGTAGACTTGCAAACTTGGAAGTATTCTTGATTTTTTATGAAACTATACTTATGGAATTTATGAAGAACACTTAGAACTTGAAGATGGAACTTGAGAGAGATCACTTAGATGAAGAAAATTGAAGAATTAAAGTGTTTGTAGGTGTTTTTAGTCATTGGTATATGGATTAGATATAAAGGATATGTAATTTTGTTTTCAAGTAAATAAGTCATGAATGATTACTAATATTTTTGTAATTTTATGAGATATTTCATGCTAGTTGCCAAATGATAGTTCCCACATGTGTTAAGTGACTCACATGGGTTGCTAAGAGCTGATCATTGGAGTGTATATACCAATAGTACATACATCTAAAAGCTGTGTATTGTACGAGTACGAATACGGGTGCACACGAGTAGAATTGTTGATGAAACTGAACGAGGATGTAATTGTAAGCATTTTTGTTAAGTAGAAGTATTTTGATAAGTGTCTTGAAGTCTTTCAAAAGTGTATGAATACATATTAAAACACTACATGTTTATACATTTTAACTGAGTCGTTAAGTCATCGTTAGTCGTTACATGTAAATGTTGATTTGAAACCTTTAAGTTAACGATCTTATTAAATGTTGTTAACCCAATGTTTATTATATCTAATGAGATGTTAAATTATTATATTATCATGATATTATGATATATTAATATATCTTAATATGATATATATACATTTAAATGTCGTTACAACGATAATAGTTACATATATGTCTCGTTTCGAAATCATTAAGTTAGTAGTCTTATTTTTACATATGTAGTTCATTGTTAACACACTTAATGATATATTTAAATATCATTTTATCATGTTAAATATAGTGTATCAATATTTTAATATGATACATATGAATTTAGTAGACGTTATCATAACGATAATCGTTATATATATCATTTCGAGTTTCTTAACTTAGTAATCTCATTTCTTATGTATATCACACATTGTTAATATACTTAGTGACATACTTACTCATCATAATCTCATGTCAACCATATATATATGTCTATATATACCACAACATGTAGTTTTTACAAATTTGTAACGTTCGTGAATCGCCGGTCAACTTGGGTGATCAATTGTCTATATGAAACTTATTTCATTTAATCAAGTCTTAACAAGTTTGATTGCTTAACACGTTGGAAACATTTATTCATGTAAATATCAATCTCAATTAATATATATAAACATGGAAAAGTTCGGGTCACTACAGTACCTACCCGTTAAATAAATTTCGTCCCAAAATTTTAAGCTGTTGAAGGTGTTGACGAATCTTCTGGAAATAGATGCGGGTATTTCTTCTTCATTTGATCTTCACGCTCCCAGGTGAACTCGGGTCCTCTACGAGCATTCCATCGAACCTTAACAATCGGTATCTTGTTTTGCTTAAGTCTCTTAACCTCACGATCTATTATTTCGACGGGTTCTTCAATGAACTGAAGTTTTTCATTGATTTGGATTTCGTCCAAAGGAATAGTGAGATCTTCTTTAGCAAAACATTTTTTTAAATTCGAGACGTGGAAAGTTTTATGTACATCCGCAATTTGTTGAGGTAGCTCCAGTTGGTAAGCTACTGGTCCGACACGATCTATAATCTTGAATGGTCCAATGTACCTTGGATTTAGTTTCCCCCGTTTACCAAATCGAACAACGCTTTTCCAAGGTGAAACCTTAAGCATGACCATTTCTCCAATTTTAAACTCTATATCTTATCTTTTACTGTCCGCGTAGCTCTTTTGTCGACTCTGGGCGGTTTTCAATCGTTGTTGAATTTGGATGATTTTCTCAGTAATTTCTTGTATTATCTCCGGACCCGTAATCTGTCTATCCCCCACTTTATTCCAACAAATCGGAGACCTGCACTTTCTACCATAAAGTGCCTCAAACGGTGCCATCTCAATACTAGAATGATAACTGTTGTTGTAGGAAAATTCTGCTAACGGTAGGTGTCGATCCCAACTGTTTTCGAAATCAATAACACATGCTCGTAGCATGTCTTCAAGCGTTTGTATCATCCTTTCGCTCTGCCCATCAGTGTGTGGATGATAGGCAGTACTCATGTCTAGATGAGTCCCCAATGCTTGTTGCAATGTCTGCTAGAACCTTGAAACAAATCTACCATCCCTATCAGAGATAATAGAGACGGGTATTCCATGTCTGGAGACAACCTCCTTCAAATACAATCGCGCCAAATTCTCCATTTTGTCATCTTCTCTCATTGGCAGGAAGTGTGCTGACTTGGTGAGACAATTAACTATTACCCAAATAGTATCATAACCACTTGCAGTCCTTGGCAATTTAGTAATGAAATCCATGGTAATGTTTTCCCATTTCCATTCCGGGATTTCAGGTTGTTGTAGTAGACCTGATGGTTTCTGATGTTCAGCTTTGACCTTAGAACACGTCAAACATTCTCCTACATATTTAGCAATATCGGCTTTCATACCCGGCCACCAAAAGTGTTTCTTGAGATCTTTATACATCTTCCCCACTCCGGAATATATTGAATATCTGGTTTTATGTGCTTCTTTAAGTACCATTTCCCTCACATCTCCAAACCTTGGTACCCGAATTCTATCAGCCCTATATTGGGTTCCGTCTTCCCGAATATTAAGATGTTTCTCTGATCCTTTGAGTATCTCATTCTTCAACTTTCCTTCTTTTACAACCCCTTGTTGCGCCTCCTTTATTTGAGTAGTAAGGTTAGTACGAATAATTATATTCATAGCTTTTACCCGTATAGGTTCTCTGTCCTTTCTACTCAAAGCGTCGGCTACCACATTCGCCTTCCCCAAGTGGTGTCGTATCTTAAAATCATAATCATTCAACAGTTCAATCCACTTGCGTTGTCTCATATTCAGTTGCTTCTAATTAAATATATGTTGGAGACTTTTGTGGTCAGTATATATAATACTTTTGACCCCATCTAAATAATTCCTCCAAGTCTTTAATGCAAAAATAACAGCACCCAATTCCAAATCATGAGTCGTATAATTTTGCTCGTGAATCTTCAATTGTCTAGACGCATAAGCAACCACCTTCGTTCATTGCATTAATACACAACCGAGACCTTGCTTTGATGCGTCACAATAAATCACAAAATCATCATTCCCTTCAGGCAATGACAATATAGGTACCGTAGTTAGCTTTTTCTTCAATAACTGAAATGCCTTCTCTTGTTCATCCTTCCATTCAAATTTCTTCCCTTTATGCGTTAATGAAGTCAAGGGTTTTGCTATTTTGGAGAAATCTTGGATGAATCTTCTGTAGTAACCAGCCAATCCTAAAAATTGACGTATATGCTTCGGAGTTTTTGGGGTTTCCCACTTTTCAACGGTTTTGATCTTTGCCGGGCCCACCTGGATACCTTCTTTGTTCACTATGTGACCGAGGAATTGAACTTCTTCCAACCAAAATGCACACTTTGAAAACTTAGCGTACAATTTTTCTTTCCTCAATACTTCTAGCACTTTTCTCAAATGTTCTTCATGCTCTTGATCATTCTTTGAGTAAATAAGTATGTCATCGATGAAAACAATGACAAACTTGTCAAGATATAGCCCACACACTCGGTTCATAAGGTCCATGAACACAGCTAGTGCGTTAGTCAATCCAAACGGCATAACCATAAACTCGTAACGACCATAACGCGTCCTAAAAGCAGTTTTTGGAATATCATCCTCCTTTACTTGCATTTGATGATATCCAGAACGTAAATCAATTTTCGAATAAACCGATGAGCCTTGTAGTTGATCAAATAAGTCGTCAATTCTCGGCAGTGGATAACCGTTTTTGATGGTAAGTTTGTTCAACTCTCTGTAATCAATTCATAACCTAAATGTACCATCCTTCTTCTTGACAAACAAAACAGGAGCTCCCCATGGTGATGTGCTTGGTCGAATGAAACCACGTTCTAATAGTTCTTGCAGTTGGCTTTGCAGTTCTTTCATCTCGCTGGGTGCGAGTCTGTAAGGAGCACGAGCTATTGGTGCGGCTCCTGGTACAAGATCTATTTGAAATTCAACGGATCGATGTGGGGGTAATCCCGGTAATTCTTTCGGAAATACATCGGGAAATTCTTTTGCGACGGGAACATCATTGATGCTCTTTTCTTCAGTTTGTACTTTCTCAACGTGTGCTAGAACAGTATAGCAACCTTTTCTTATTAGTTTTTGTGCCTTCAAATTACTAATAAGATGTAGCTTCGTGTTGCCCATTTCTCCGTATACCTTTAAGGGTTCTCCTTCTTCTCGTACAATGCGAATTGTATTTTTGTAACATATGATCTCTGCTTTCATCTCCTTCAGCCAGTCCAGGCCAACTATTACATCAAAACTCCCTAACTCTACTGGTATCAAATCAATCTTAAATATTTCGCTACCCAGTTTAATTTCTCGATTCCGACATATATAATCTGCTGAAATTAATTTACCGTTTGCTAATTCGAGTAAAAATTTACTATCCAACACCGTCAATGGACAACTTAATTTAGCACAAAAATCTCTACTCATATAGCTTCTATCCGCACCCGAATCACATAAAACCTAAGCAGATTTATTGTCAATAAGAAACGTACCCGTAACAAGCTCCGGGTCTTCCTGTGCCTCTGCCGCATTAATATTGAAAACTCTTCCGCGGCCTTGTCCATTCGTGTTCTACTGGTTTGGGCAATTTCTAATAATGTGGACCGGTTTTCCACATTTATAACAAACTACATTGGCATAACTTGCTCCGACACTACTTGCTTCGCCATCACTCATTTCGACACCATTTGTTCCTTTCGTTCTGTTAACCCCTGGTCCGTAGACCTCACACTTCGCCGCGCTATGTCCATTTCTTTTACACTTGTTGTAAAATTTAGTGCAGAACCTCGAGTGATACTTTTCGCACCTTTGGCATAGCTGCTTCTGATTGTTGTTGTTGTTGTGGTTGTTATTGTTGTTGGGATAATTGTTGTAGTTGTTGTTGTTGTTGTTGTTGTTGTTGTTGTTGTGCCGTTTATTGTAGTTGCGATTGATGTTGCGATTGTTGGGATAGTTGTTGTTGTTTTGGTGACTCTTATCACCTTTTTCCTCCCACTTTCTTTTGACTAACTTCACGTTGGCCTCTTCGGCCGCCTGTTCTTTAATTCTTCCCTCAATCTGGTTCACTAGTTTGTGAGCCATTCTACATGCCTTTTGTATGTAGGCAGGCTCGTGTGAACTTATATCTTCTTGGATTCTCTCCGGTAACCCTTTCACAAACGCGTCGATCTTCTCTTCCTCATCTTCGAACGCTCTCAGACACAATAGGCACAATTCTGTGAATCGTCTTTCGTACGAAGTAATATCGAATCCCTGTGTTCGTAATCCTCTAAGTTCTGACTTGAGCTTATTGACCTCGGTTCTGGGACGGTACTTCTCGTTCATCAAGTGCTTGAATGCTGACCACGGTAGCGCGTAAGCAGCATCTTGTCCCACTTGCTCAAGATAGGTATTCCACCATGTTAACGCAATACCTGTGAAGGTATGTGAAATGTCCCGTTCTTATTGATTAAAAACGTTCCATATTAATTGATTTCGTTGCGAGGTTTTGACCTCTATATGAGACGTTTTTCAAAGACTGCATTCATTTTTAAAACAAACCATAACCTTTATTTCATAAATAAAGGTTTAAAAAGCTTTACGTAGATTATCAAATAATGATAATCTAAAATATCATGTTTACACACGACCATTACATAATGGTTTACAATACAAATATGTTACATCGAAATCAGTTTCTTGAATGCAGTTTTTACACAATATCATACAAACATGGACTCCAAATCTTGTCCTTATTTTAGTATGCAACAGCGGAAGCTCTTAATATTCACCTGAGAATAAACATGCTTTAAACGTCAACAAAAATGTTGGTGAGTTATAGGTTTAACCTATATATATCAAATCGTAACAATAGACCACAAGATTTCATATTTCAATACACATCCCATACATAGAGATAAAAATCATTCATATGGTGAACACCTGGTAACCGACATTAACAAGATGCATATATAAGAATATCCCCATCATTTCGGGACACCCTTCGGATATGATATAAATTTCGAAGTACTAAAGCATCCGGTACTTTGGATGGGGTTTGTTAGGCCCAATAGATCTATCTTTAGGATTCGCGTCAATTAGGGTGTCTGTTCCCTAATTCTTAGATTACCAGAATTAATAAAAAGGGGCATATTCGATTTCGATAATTCAACCATAGAATGTAGTTTCACGTACTTGTGTCTATTTTGTAAATCATTTATAAAACCTGCATGTATTCTCATCCCAAAAATATTAGATTTTAAAAGTGGGACTATAACTCACTTTCACAGATTTTTTACTTCGTCGAGAAGTAAGACTTGGCCACTGTTGATTCACGAACCTATAACAATATATACATATATATTAAAGTATGTTCAAAATATATTTACAACACTTTTAATATATTTTGATGTTTTAAGTTTATTAAGTCAGCCGTCCTCGTTAGTAACCTACAACTAGTTGTCCAAAGTTAGATGTACAGAAATAAATCGATAAATATTATCTTGAATCAATCCACGACCCAGTGTATACGTATCTCAGTTTTGATCACAACTCAAACTATATATATTTTGGAATCAACCTCAACCCTGTATAGCTAACTCCAACATTCACATATAGAGTGTCTATGGTTGTTCCGAAATATATATAGATGTGTCGACATGATAGGTCAAAACATTGTATACGTGTCTATGGTATCTCAAGATTACATAATATACAATACAAGTTGATTAAGTTATGGTTGGAATAGATTTGTTACCAATTTTCACGTAGCTAAAATGAGAAAAATTATCCAATCTTGTTTTACCCATAACTTCTTCATTTTAAATCCGTTTTGAGTGAATCAAATTGCTATGGTTTCATATTGAACTCTATTTTATGAATCTAAACAGAAAAAGTATATGTTTATTGTCGGAAAAATAAGTTACAAGTCATTTTTTGTAAAGGTAGTCATTTCAGTCGAAAGAACGACGTCTAGATGACCATTTTAGAAAACATACTTCCACTTTGAGTTTAACCATAATTTTTGGATATAGTTTCATGTTCATAATAAAAATCATTTTCTCAGAATAACAACTTTTAAATCAAAGTTTACCATAGTTTTTAATTAACTAACCCAAAACAGCCCGCGGTGTTACTACGACGGCGTAAATCCGGTTTTACGGTGTTTTTCGTGTTTCCAGGTTTTAAATCATTAAGTTAGCATATCATATAGATATAGAACATGTGTTTAGTTGATTTTAAAAATCAAGTTAGAAGGATTAACTTTTGTTTGCGAACAACTATAGAATTAACTAAACTATGTTCTAGTGATTACGAGTTTAAACCTTCGAATAAGATAGTTTTATATATATGAATCGAATGATGTTATGAACATCATTACTATCTCAAGTTTAGTAGGTAAACCTACTGGAAGTGACAAGAAATGATCTAGCTTCAAAGGATCTTGGATGGCTTGAAAGTTCTTGAAGTAGGATCATGACACAAAAACAAGTTCAAGTAAGATTTTTACTCGAATTAAGATAGTTTATAGTTATAGAAATTGAATCAAAGTTTGAATATGAATATTACCTTGAATAAGAAAGATAACCTACTATATATAACAAAGGTTTCTTGATCTTAGATGATTACTTGGAATGGATTAGAAAGCTTGGAAGTAAATTAGTAAACTTGAAGGGATTTTTGAAGTGTTCTTCCTATGATGATTATAGCTTGATTCTTAAAGTGATTTTTGATGAAGATGATGATTAAATACTGGAAAAATACGTTCATAATAGTGTGTGTATGTTGAGAGAGAATTAGAAAGAGAATTGGAAGTGAAATGGAGTGAATGATGAGTGATAATTGGTGAGTGGTGAGTGGGGTTAAAAGGAGTTCTAGTTAGTTGACTAGCTCATGGTAGAAGTTAAAATTGATTAGTCATACATGACATAATCAAGAGTGGAATCCCATGCTAGTTCCTATTGGTATATACCCATAGTAAGTACGTTTTGAAGCTGTGTATAATACGGGTAAGAATACGACTAGAATTCTTGATGAAAGAAAAGAATGGGAAAGTAACTGTAACCATTTTCGTTAAGTATGAGTGTTTTGATATATGTCTTGAAGTCTTCCAAAAGTATTTTAATACATCTAAATACACTACATGTATATACATTTTAACTGAGTCGTTAAGTCACCGTTAGTCGTTACATGTAAGTGTTGTTTTGAAAACTCCTTGGAGTTAACGATCTCAATTAATGTTGTTAACCCATTGTTTACTATATCTAATGAGATGTTAAATTATTATATTATCATGATATTATGATATATTAATATATCTTAATATGATATATATACATTTAAATGTCGTTACAACGATAATCGTTACATATATGTCTCGTTTCGAAATCCTTAAGTTAGTAGTCTTGTTTATATGTATATAACTCATTGTTAATATACTTATGGAGATACTTATTTATCATAATCTCATGTTAACCATATGTATATCCATATATATATATATCGTCATGTCGTTTTTACAAGTTTTAACGTTCGTGAATCGCCGGTCAACTTGGGTGGTCAATTGTGTATATGAAACATATTTCAATTAATCAAGTCTTAACAAGTTTGATTGCTTAACATGTTGGAAACATTTAATCATGTAAATATCAATCTCAATTAATATATATAAACATGGAAAAGTTCGGGTCACTACAGTACCTACCCGTTAAATAAATTTCGTCCCGAAATTTTAAGCTGTTGAAGGTGTTGACGAATCTTCTGGAAATAGATGCGGGTATTTATTCTTCATCTGATCTTCATGCTCCCAGGTGAACTCGGGTCCTCTACGAGCAGTCCATCGAACCTTAACAATTGGTATCTTGTTTTGCTTAAGTCTTTTAACCTCACGATCCATTATTTCGACGGGTTCTTCGATGAATTGGAGTTTTTCGTTGATTTGGATTTCATCTAATGGAATAGTGAGATCTTCTTTAGCAAAACATTTCTTCAAATTCGAGACGTGGAAAGTGTTATGTACAGCTGCGAGCTGTTGAGGTAACTCAAGTCGGTAAGCTACTGGTCCGACACGATCAATAATCTTGAATGGTCCAATATACCTTGGATTTAATTTCCCTCGTTTACCAAATCGAACAACGCCTTTCCAAGGTGCAACTTTAAGCATGACCATCTCTCCAATTTCAAATTCTATATCTTTTCTTTTAATGTCAGCGTAGCTCTTTTGTCGACTTTGGGCGGTTTTCAACCGTTGTTGAATTTGGATGATCTTCTCGGTAGTTTCTTGTATAATCTCCGGACCCGTAATCTGTCTATCCCCCACTTCACTCCAACAAATCGGAGACCTGCACTTTCTACCATAAAGTGCTTCAAACGGCGCCATCTCAATGCTTGAATGGTAGCTGTTGTTGTAGGAAAATTCTGCTAACGGTAGATGTCGATCCCAACTGTTTCCGAAATCAATAACACGTGCTAGTAGCATGTCTTCAAGCGTTTGTATCGTCCTTTCGCTCTGCCCATAAGTTTGTGGATGATAGGCAGTACTCATATTTAGACGAGTTCCTAATGCTTGCTGTAATGTCTGCCAGAATCTTGAAATAAATCTGCCATCCCTATCAGAGATAATAGAGATTGGTATTCCATGTCTGGAGACGACTTCCTTCAAATACAGTCGTGCTAACTTCTCCATCTTGTCATCTTCTCTTATTGGTAGGAAGTGTGCTGATTTGGTGAGACGATCAACTATTACCCAAATAGTATCAAAACCACTTGCAGTCCTTGGCAATTTAGTGATGAAATCTATGGTAATGTTTTCCCATTTCCATTCCGGGATTTCGGGTTGTTGAAGTAGACCTGATGGTTTCTGATGCTCAGCTTTGACCTTAGAACACGTCAAACATTCTCCTACGTATTTAGCAACATCGGCTTTCATACCCGGCCACCAAAAATATTTCTTGAGATCCTTGTACATCTTCCCCGTTCCAGGATGTATTGAGTATCTGGTTTTATGAGCTTCTCTAAGTACCATTTTTCTCATATCTCCAAATTTTGGTACCCAAATCCTTTCAGCCCTATACCGGGTTCCGTCTTCCCGAATATTAAGATGCTTCTCCGATCCTTTGGGTATTTCATCCTTTAAATTTCCTTCTTTTAAAACTCCTTGTTGCGCCTCCTTTATTTGAGTAGTAAGGTTATTATGAATCATTATATTCATAGATTTTACTCGAATGGGTTCTCTGTCCTTCCTGCTCAAGGCATCGGCTACCACATTTGCCTTCCCCGAGTGGTAACGAATCTCAAAGTCATAATCATTCAATAATTCAATCCACCTACGCTGCCTCATATTCAGTTGTTTCTGATTAAATATGTGTTGAAGACTTTTGTGGTCGGTATATATAATACTTTTGACCCCATATAAGTAGTGCCTCCAAGTCTTTAATGCAAAAACAACCGCGCCTAATTCCAAATCATGCGTCGTATAATTTTGTTCGTGAATCTTCAATTGTCTAGACGCATAAGCAATCACCTTCGTTCATTGCATTAATACACAACCGAGACCTTGCTTTGATGCATCACAATAAATCACAAAATCATTATTCCCTTCAGGCAATGACAATATAGGTGCCGTAGTTAACTTTTTCTTCAATAACTGAAACGCTTTCTCTTGTTCATCATTCCATTCAAATTTCTTCCCTTTATGCGTTAATGCAGTCAAGGGTTTTGCTATTCTGGAAAAGTCTTGGATGAACCTTCTGTAGTAACCAGCTAGTCCTAAAAACTGGCGTATGTGTTTCGGAGTTTTCGGGGTTTCCCACTTTTCAACAGTTTCTATCTTTGCCGGATCCACCTTAATACCTTCTTTGTTCACTATGTGACCGAGGAATTGAACTTCTTCCAACCAAAATGCACACTTTGAAAACTTAGCGTACAATTCCTCCTTCCTCAATACTTCTAACACCTTTCTCAAATGTTCACCGTGTTCTTGGTCATTCTTTGAGTAAATAAGTATGTCATCAATGAAAATAATGACAAACTTATCAAGGTATGGTCCACACACTCGGTTCATAAGGTCCATGAACACAGCTGGTGCATTAGTTAAACCAAATGGCATGACCATAAACTCGTAATGACCGTAACGTGTTCTGAAAGGAGTCTTTGGAATATCATCTTCTTTCACCCGCATTTGATGATACCCGGAATGTAAGTCAATCTTTGAATAAACAGACGAGCCTTGTAGTTGATCAAATAAGTCGTCGATTCTCGGTAGTGGGTAGCGGTTATTGATGGTAAGTTTGTTCAACTCTCGGTAGTCGATACACAATCTGAATGTACCATCTTTCTTCTTGACAAACAAAACAGGAGCTCCCCACGGTGATGTGCTTGGTCGAATGAAACCATGCTCTAAAAGTTCTTGTAATTGGCTTTGCAGTTCTTTCATCTCGCTGGGTGCGAGTCTGTAAGGAGCACGAGCTATTGGTGCAGCTCCTGGTACAAGATCTATTTGAAATTCAACGGATCGATGTGGGGGTAATCCCGGTAATTCTTTCGGAAATACATCGGAAAATTCTTTTGCGACGGGAACATCATTGATGCTCTTTTCTTCAGTTTGTACTTTCTCGACGGGTGCTAGAACAGCATAGCAACCTTTTCTTATTAGTTTTTGTGCCTTCAAATTACTAATAAGATGTAGCTTCGTGTTGCCCTTTTCTTCGTACACCATTAAGGGTTTTCCTTTTTCTCGTATAATGCGAATTGCATTTTTTTAACAAACGATCTCTGCTTTCACTTCTTTCAACCAGTCCATACCGATTATCACATCAAAACTCCCTAACTCTACTGGTATCAAGTCAATCTTAAATGTTTCGCTAACCAGTTTAACATATATTATCTGCTGAAATTAGTTTACCATTTGCTAATTCGAGTAAAAATTTACTATCCAAAGGCGTCAATGGACAACTTAATTTAGCACAAAAATCTCTACTCATATAGCTTCTATCCGCACCCGAATCAAATAAAACGTAAGCAGATTTATTGTCAATAAGAAACGTACCCGTAACAAGCTCCGGGTCTTCCTGTGCCTCTGCCGCATTAATATTGAAAACTCTTCCGCGGCCTTGTCCATTCGTGTTCTCCTGGTTCGGGCAATTTCTAATAATGTGGCCCGGTTTTCCACATTTATAACAAACTACATTGGCATAATTTGCTCTGACACTACTTGCTCCGCCATTACTAGTTCCGACATCATTTGTTCCTTTCATTCTATTAATCCCTGGTCCGTAGACCTCACACTTCGCCACGCTATGACCATTTCTTTTACACTTGTTGCAAAATTTGGTGCAGAACCCCGAGTGATACTTTTCACACCTTTGGCATAGCTGCTTCTGATTGTTTTTGTTGTTGCGGTTATTATTGTTGTTGGGATGATTGTTGTAGTTGCTATTGTTGTTGTTGTTGTTGTTGTTGTTGTTGTTGTTGTTGGGCCGTTTGTTGTAGTTGCGATTGATGTTGCGATTGTTGGGATAATTGTTGCGATTATTGTTGTAATTGCTGTTGTTGTTGTATTGGTGATTCTTATCACCGTTTTTCTCCCACTTTCTTTTGACTTGCTTCACATTGGCCTCTTCAGCAGTCTGTTCTTTAATTCTTTCTTCAATCTGGTTCACTAGTTTGTGAGCCATTCTAAATGCCTGTTGTATGGAGGCGGGCTCGTGTGAACTTATATCTTCTTGGATTCTTTCTTGTAATCCTTTCACAAACGCGTCGATCTTCTCTTCCTCATCTTCGAATGCTCCCGGACACAATAGGCACAATTATGTGAATCGTCTTTCGTACGTGGTAATATCAAATCCTTGGGTTCGTAACCCTCTAAGTTCTGTCTTGAGCTTATTGACCTCGGTTCTGAGACGGTACTTCTCGTTCATCAAGTGCTTGAATGCTGACCACGGTAGTGCGTACGCATCGTCTTGTCCCACTTGCTCTAGATAGGTATTCCACCATGTTAACGCAGAACCTGTGAAGGTATGCGTAGCGTACTTTACTTTGTCCTCTTCAGTACACTTACTTATGGCAAACACCGATTCGACCTTCTCGGTCCACCGTTTCAATCCGATCGGTCCTTCGGTTCCATCAAATTCCAAAGGTTTGCAGGCAGTGAATTCTTTGTAGGTGCATCCTACACGATTTCCTGTACTGCTAGATCCAAGGTTATTGTTGGTATATAGTGCAGCCTGTACTGCGGCTATGTTTGATGCTAGAAAAGTACAGAATTCCTCTTCATTCATATTCACGGTGTGTCGAGTAGTCGGTGCCATTTCCTTCAAAATAGTCAAATGGAACAAGTTAATCATACAGAATATCAAGAGTAGTTAATAGTATTTCGCAGCATAATATGAACTCATTTATAAAAGCTTTTTCTTCATATTAGCGTTTTATAAGTTTAAATTCGGTAGTACCTACCCGTTAAGTTCATACTTAGTAGCTAATATACAATTCAACTACTACAATTCTATATGAAAAACTGATTATAATAATATTTCGCGTTCAAACTTTTATACAATATTTTACAAACTTACAATACCGCTTATTTTACATAAAGCATGAAATATAGCACACAATAACTTTGATACAAGATAGTTGTGAAGATAATTCTAGCTAGTACACAAGTCGTTCAGCAAAGGCAATAAAGACACGTAATTCATACGTCAAGAAACAAGTCATGCATTCTGGTTTTACTAGGACTACTTCCCATCCTTGGTCTTGTGGAACATAACCGTTATGGCCGTTGATAAGACAGCGTGTTGTAACATCGTCAAAGGGACGAGGGTTACGTAATGTCCAACAGTCCCGTAACAATCTAAAAACCTCATTTCTTACCCCAATTACCGACTCCGTCACTTGTGGGAACGTTTTGTTTAATAGTTGTAGGCCGATGTTCTTGTTCTCACTTTGGTGAGAAGCGAACATTACTAATCCGTAAGCATAACATGCTTCTTTATGTTGCATGTTAGCCGCTTTTTCTAAATCACGAAGTCCAATATTCGGATATATTGAGTAAAAATAATTTCTTAACCCATTGCGTAAAATAGCATTTGGGTTCCCAATATATGCGTCAAAGTAAACACATCGTAACTTATGGATTTCCCAATGTGATATCCCCCATCTTTCGAACGAAAGCCTTTTATAAACCAAGGCATTCTTGGAACGTTCTTCGAATGTCTTACAAACTGATCTCGCCTTAAATAGTTGTGCCGAAGAATTCTGACCGACTCTAGACAAGA
The DNA here is from genome assembly GCF_046630445.1 of Rutidosis leptorrhynchoides. Classification (NCBI taxonomy): domain Eukaryota; kingdom Viridiplantae; phylum Streptophyta; class Magnoliopsida; order Asterales; family Asteraceae; genus Rutidosis; species Rutidosis leptorrhynchoides. Next base: position 202,656,765 of record NC_092334.1, read on the forward strand.
TTTCATCAATCATGTCTCCGGGTAGGTCTCTTAAAATATTGGGTTGTCTATCCATTTTGTGTTTTTATACTGTAAAATAGACAAGAGTTAGATTCATAAAAAAAAATACTTATTAATACAAGCAATTTTTACATATATCATAAAGCATAAGCACACTATATTACTTATATTACACCACACGAATACAACTATCTTATTCCGACTCGCTTGTTTCTTCTTCTTCGGTTTTGGTTCGTTTTGCCAAGTTTCTAGGGATATATGATGTTCCCCTAATACGAGCCTTCGTTATCCACATTGGTTTAGAAAAACCTGGTGGTTTAGAGGTTCCCGGGTCATTGTTACAACTTAAGGACTTCGGGGGTTGACGATACATATAAAGTTCATCGGGGTTGGAATTAGATTTCTCTATTTTTATGCCCTTTCCCTTATTATTTTCTTTTGCCTTTTTAAATTCAGTTGGAGTAATTTCGATAACATCATCGGAATTCTCGTCAGAATCCGATTCATCGGAGAATTGGTAATCCTCCCAATATTTTGCTTCCTTAGCGGAAACACCATTGACCATAATTAACCTTGGTCGGTTGGTTGAGGATTTTCTTTTACTTAACCGTTTTATTATTTCCCCCACCGGTTCTATTTCTTCATCCGGTTCCGATTCTTCTTCCGGTTCCGATTCTTCTTCAGGTTCCGACTCTTCTTCCGGTTCTTCTTCGGGAACTTGTGAATCAGTCCACGAATCATTCCAATTTACATTTGACTCTTCATTATTATTAGGTGAGTCAATGGGACTTGTTCTAGAGGTAGACATCTATCACATAATATCAAACGCGTTAAGAGATTAATATATCACATAATATTCACATGTTAAAAATATATAGTTTCCAACAAAATTTGTTAAGCAATCATTTTTCAAGTAAACACGGTCGAAGTCCAGACTCACTAATGCATCCTAACAAACTAGATAAGACACACTAATGCAAAATTCTGGTTCTCTAAGACCAACGCTCGGATACCAACTGAAATGTCCCGTTCTTATTGATTAAAAACGTTCCATATTAATTGATTTCGTTGCGAGGTTTTGACCTCTATATGAGACGTTTTTCAAAGACTGCATTCATTTTTAAAACAAACCATAACCTTTATTTCATAAATAAAGGTTTAAAAAGCTTTACGTAGATTATCAATTAATGATAATCTAAAATATCCTGTTTACACACGACCATTACATAATGGTTTACAATACAAATATGTTATATCGAAATCAGTTTCTTGAATGCAGTTTTTACACAATATCATACAAACATGGACTCCAAATCTTGTCCTTATTTTAGTATGCAACAGCGGAAGCTCTTAATATTCACCTGAGAATAAACATGCTTTAAACGTCAACAAAAATGTTGGTGAGTTATAGGTTTAACCTATATATATCAAATCGTAACAATAGACCACAAGATTTCATATTTCAATACACATCCCATACATAGAGATAAAAATCATTCATATGGTGAACACCTGGTAACCGACATTAACAAGATGCATATATAAGAATATCCCTATCATTCCGGGACACCCTTCGGATATGATATAAATTTCGAAGTACTAAAGCATCCGGTACTTTGGATGGGGTTTGTTAGGCCCAATAGATCTATCATTAGGATTCGCGTCAATTAGGGTGTCTGTTCCCTAATTCTTAGATTACCAGACTTAATAAAAAGGGGCATATTCGATTTCGATAATTCAACCATAGAATGTAGTTTCACGTACTTGTGTCTATTTTGTAAATCATTTATAAAACCTGCATGTATTCTCATCCCAAAAATATTAGATTTTAAAAGTGGGACTATAACTCACTTTCACAGATTTTTTACTTCGTCGAGAAGTAAGACTTGGCCACTGTTGATTCACGAACCTATAACAATATATACATATATATTAAAGTATGTTCAAAATATATTTACAACACTTTTAATATATTTTGATGTTTTAAGTTTATTAAGTCAGCTGTCCTCGTTAGTAACCTACAACTAGTTGTCCACAGTTAGATGTACAGAAATAAATCGATAAATATTATTTTGAATCAATCCACGACCCAGTGTATATGGATCTCAGTATTGATCACAACTCAAACTATATATATTTTGGAATCAACCTCAACCCTGTATAGCTAACTCCAACATTCACATATAGAGTGTCTATGGTTGTTCCGAAATATATATAGATGTGTCGACATGATAGGTCGAAACGTTGTATACGTGTCTATGGTATCTCAAGATTACATAATATACAATACAAATTGATTAAGTTATGGTTGGAATAGATTTGTTACCAATTTTCACGTAGCTAAAATGAGAAAAATTATCCAATCTTGTTTTACCCATAACTTCTTCATTTTAAATCCGTTTTGAGTGAATAAAATTGCTATGGTTTCATATTGAACTCTATTTTATGAATCTAAACAGAAAAAGTATAGGTTTATAGTCGGAGAAATAAGTTACAAGTCGTTTTTTGTAAAGGTAGTCATTTCAGTCGAAAGAATGACGTCTAGATGACTATTTTAGAAAACATACTTCCACTTTGAGTTTAACCATAATTTTTGGATATAGTTTCATGTTCATAATAAAAATCATTTTATCAGAATAACAACTTTTAAATCAAAGTTTACCATAGTTTTTAATTAACTAACCCAAAACAGCCCACGGTGTTACTACGACGACGTAAATCCGATTTTACGGTGTTTTTCGTGTTTCCAGGTTTTAAATCATTAAGTTAGCATATCATATAGATATAGAACATGTGTTTAGTTGATTTTAAAAGTCAAGTTAGAAGGATTAACTTTTGTTTGCGAACAAGTTTAGAATTAACTAAACTATGTTCTAGTGATTACGAGTTTAAACCTTCGAATAAGATAGTTTTATATATATGAATCGAATGATGTTATGAACATCATTACTACCTCAAGTTTAGTAGGTAAACCTACTGGAAGTGACAAGAAATGATCTAGCTTCAAAGGATCTTGGATGGCTTGAAAGTTCTCGAAGTAGGATCATGACACAAAAACAAGTTCAAGTAAGATTTTTACTCGAATTAAGATAGTTTATAGTTATAGAAATTGAATCAAAGTTTGAATATGAATATTACCTTGAATAAGAAAGATAACCTACTGTATATAACAAAGGTTTCTTGATCTTAGATGATTACTTGGAATGGATTAGAAAGCTTGGAAGTAAATTAGTAAACTTGAAGGGATTTTTGAAGTGTTCTTGAAGTGTTCTTCCTATGATGATTATAGCTTGATTCTTGAAGTGATTTTTAATGAAGATGATGATTAACTACTGGAAAAATACGTTCATAATAGTGTGTGTGTGTTGAGAGAGAATTAGAAAGAGAATTGGAAGTGAAATGTAGTGAATGATGAGTGGTAATTGGTGAGTGGTGAGTGGGTTAAAAGGAGTTCTAGTTAGTTGACTAGCTCATGGTAGAAGTTAAAATTGATTAGTCGTACATGACATAATCAAGAGTGGAATCCCATGCTAGTTCCTATTGGTATATACCCATAGTAAGTACGTTTTGAAGCTGTGTATAATACGGGTAAGAATACGACTAGAATTCTTGATGAAAGAAAAGAATGGGAAAGTAACTGTAACCATTTTCGTTAAGTATGAGTGTTTTGATATATGTCTTGAAGTCTTCCAAAAGTATTTTAATACATCTAAATACACTACATGTATATACATTTTAACTGAGTCGTTAAGTCACCGTTAGTCGTTACATGTAAGTGTTGTTTTGAAAACTCCTTGGAGTTAACGATCTCAATTAATGTTGTTAACCCATTGTTTACTATATCTAATGAGATGTTAAATTATTATATTATCATGATATTATGATATATTAATATATCTTAATATGATATATATACATTTAAATGTCGTTACAACGATAATCGTTACATATATGTCTCGTTTCAAAATCCTTAAGTTAGTAGTCTTGTTTATATGTATATAACTCATTGTTAATATACTTATGGAGATACTTATTTATCATAATCTCATGTTAACCATATGTATATCCATATATATATATATATATATCGTCATGTCGTTTTTACAAGTTTTAACGTTCGTGAATCGCCGGTCAACTTGGGTGGTCAATTGTGTATATGAAACATATTTCAATTAATCAAGTCTTAACAAGTTTGATTGCTTAACATGTTGGAAACATTTAATCATGTAAATATCAATCTCAATTAATATATATAAACATGGAAAAGTTCGGGTCACTACAGTATGCGTAGCGTACTTCACTTTGTCTCCTTCAGCACACTTACTTATGGCAAACACCGATTTAACTTTCTCGGTCCACCATTTCAATCCGATTGGTCGTTCGGTTCCATCAAATTCTGAAGGTTTGCAGGAAGTGAATTCCTTGTAGGAGCATCCTACACGATTTCTTGCGCCGTTAGCTGTATTGCTAGATTCAGAGTTATTGTTGGTATGTAGCGTGGCCTGTACTGCGGCTATGTTTGAAGCAAGAAAGGCACGAAATTCCTCTTCGCTCATATTCAAGGTGTGTCGAGTAGTCGGTGCCATTTCCTTCAAAATAGTCAAATGAAACAAGTTAATCATACAGAATATTAAGAGTAGTCAATAGTATCTCGTAGCATAATATGAACTCATTTATAAAAGCTTTTTCTTCATATTAGCATTTTATAAGTTTAAATTCGGGTACTACCTACCCTTTAAGTTCATACTTAGTAGCTAATATACAATTCAACTACTACAATTCCATATGAAAAACTTGATTATAATAATATATCACATACAAATATTCTTCAAACTTACAACTTCGCTATATTATATATAACATGAAATATAGTACACTATGATACATGACAGTTTTGATGATAAATCTAGTTAATACGCAAGTTGTTCAGCAAAGGAAATAAAGACATGTAATTCATAAGTCCAGAAACAAGTCATGCATTCTGGTTTTACTAAGACGACTTCCCATCCTTGGTCTTGTGAAAAATAACTGTTATGACCATTGGCTAGGCAGCATGTTGTAATGTCGTCAAAAGGACGAGGGTTTCGTAATGTCCAACAGCCCCGTAATAATCTAAAAACCTTGTTTCTCACCCCAACTACTGAATCCGTCACTTGTGGGAAGGTTTTATTTAAAAGTTGCAATCCGATGTTCTTTTCCTCACTTCGGTAAGAAGCGAACATCACTAATCCATAAGCATAAAATGCTTCTTTATGTTGCATGTTAGAAGCTCTTTCTAATTCACGAAATCCTATGTTGGGATATGTTGAGTCAAAATAATTTTTTAACCCGTAGCGTAAAATTGCATTTGGGTTCCCCGCATTTAACACTTTAAAGAAAACACGGCGTAAACCCCACCTATCAAAGGAAAGCCTTTTATAAACTAAGGCATTTCTGGAAAGTCTTTCAAATGTTTGACAAGTTAATTTCGCCATAACTAAATGTGTTGATGAATTCTGACCGACTCTAGACAAGATTTCCTCAATCATATCCTCTGGTAAGGCTTCTAAAATATTCGGTTGTCTACCCTTAACGTCCATTTTATTTTTATACTGTAAAATAGACAAGGATTCGTAAAAGATAATTAACAAACAATACAAGCAATTTTTACATAGAACATAAAAGTACAAGCACACTACAATACATATAATACACAACATGATTACAACCCTCTAATCTGAATCACTGGTTTCTTCTTCTTCGGACTTGGTTCTTTTCCCTAATTTTCTAGGGATATATGATGTTCCTCTAATACGAGCCGTCGTTTTCCACATTGGTTTAGAAAAACCTGGTGGTTAGAGGTTCCCGGGTTATTGTCACGATATTGAAAATACGGGTGTTGACGGTACATATAAAGTTCATCGGGGTCGGAATCAGATTTCTCTATTTTGATGCCCTTTCCCTTATTACTTTCTTTTGCCTCATTAAATTGAGTCGGGGTAATTTCTATAACATCATCGAAATCCTCATCAGGATCCGATTCATCGGAAAATTGATAATTTTCCCAATATTTTGCTTCTTTAGCGAAAACACCATTGACCATTATTAACTTTGGTCCATTGGTTGAGGATTTTCTTTTATTTGACCGGTTTTCTGTGTTTCCTACTATTCCCTCCTCTGGAACCTCTTCTTCTTCCGGTTCCTCTTCTTCCAGTTCCGTTTCCTCTTCTTCTGGTTCTTCGGGAACTTGTGAATCTTGCCAATATATATTCGACTCTTCGTTATTATTAGGTGAGTCAATGAGATTTGTACTAGAGGTAGATATCTATCACATAATATCAAACATGTTAAGAGATTAATATATCACATAATATTTACATGTTAATAATATATAGTTTCCAACAAAAATGTTAAACAATCATTTTTTAAAGAGAACACGGTCGAAGTCCAGACTCACTAATGCATCCTAACAAACTCCATAAGACACACTAATGCAAATTTTCTGGTTCTCTAAGACCAACGCTCGAATACCAACTGAAATGTCCCGTTCATATTGATTATAAACGTTCCATATTAATTGATTTCGTTGCGAGGTTTTGACCTCTATATGAGATGTTTTTCAAAGACTGCATTCGTTTTTAAAACAACCATAACCTTTATTTTATCAATAAAGGTTTTAAAAACATTACGTAGATTATCAAATAATGATAATCTAAAATATACTGTTTACACACGACCATTACATAATGGTTTACAATAGAAATATATTACATCAAAAATAAGTTTCTTGAATGCAGTTTTACATAATATCATACAAGCATGGACTCCAAATATTGTCCTTATTTTAGTATGCAACAGCGGAAGCTCTTAGTATTCACCTGAGAATAAACATGCTTTAAACATCAACAAAAATGTTGGTGAGTTATAGGTTTAACCTATATATATCAAATCGTAACAATAGACCACAAGATTTCATATTTCAATACACATCCCATACATAGAGATAAAAATCATTCATATGGTGAACACCTGGTAACCAACATTAACAAGATGCATATATAAGAATATCCCCATCATTCCGGGACACCCTTCGGATATGATATAAATTTTAAAGTACTAAAGCATCCGGTACTTTGGATGGGGTTTGTTAGGCCCAATAGATCTATCTTTAGGATTCGCGTCAATTAGGGTGTCTGTTCCCTAATTCTTAGATTACCAGACTTAATAAAAAGGGGCATATTCGATTTCGATAATTCAACCATAGAATGTAGTTTCACGTACTTGTGTCTATTTTGTAAATCATTTATAAAACCTGCATGTATTCTCATCCCAAAAATATTAGATTTTAAAAGTGGGACTATAACTCACTTTCACAGATATTTCCTTCCTCGAAAATAAGACTTGGCCACGGATCGATTCACGAACCTATATGTACATTTATATCAATGTATGATCAAAATATAATTACAACCATTTTTATTATGTTTTAAAGATTTGAGTGTATTAAGTCAGCTGTCCTCGTTAGTAACCTACAACTAGTTGTCCACAGTTAGATGTACAGAAATAAATCGATATATATTATCTTGAATCAATCCACGACCCAGTGTATACACGTCTCAGGCTAGATCACAACTCAATATATATATTTTTGGAATCAACCTCAACCCTGTATAGCTAACTCCAACATTACTGCATATAGAGTGTCTATGGTTGTTCCAAATAATATATATACATGGGTCGATATAATATGTCAAAACATTTGCATACGTGTCTATGGTATCCCAAGATTACATATATATTAGAATACATGTATAATACAATATAATTTAGCTAGAATATGATTTGTATAGATTTGTTAAACATTTCCTGTAGTTAAAAAGATCAAAATATCCAATCTTGTTTTACCCATAACTTCTTCATTTTAAATCCGTTTTGAGTGAATCAAATTGCTATGGTTTCATATTGAACTCTAATTTAAGAATCTAAACAGAAAACGTATAGGTTTATAGTCAAAATTTAAGTTACATGTCAATTATTAAAGAGGTAGTCATTTCCGTCGAAAAAACGACATCTTGATGACCATTTTGGAAAACATATTTTCACTTTGAGTTTAACCATAATTTTTGGATATAGTTTCATGTTCATAAGAAAAATCATTTTCCCAGAATAACAACTTTTAAATCAAAGTTTATCATAGTTTTTAATTAACTAACCCAAAATAGCCCGCGGTGTTACTACGACGGCGTATATCCGGTTTTACGGTGTTTTTCGTGTTTTCAGGTTTTAAATCATTAAGTTAGCATATCATATAGATATAGAACATGTGTTTAGTTGATTTTAAAAGTCAATTTAGAAGGATTAACTTTTGTTTGCGAACAAGTTTAGAATTAACTAAACTATGTTCTAGTGATTACAAGTTTAAACCTTCGAATAAGATAGCTTTATATGTATGAATTGAATGATGTTATGAACATCATTACTACCTTAAGTTTTCTAGATAAAACTACTGGAAATGAGAAAAATGGATCTAGCTTCAAAGGATCCTTGGATGGCTTGAAAGTTCTTGAAGCAGTATCATGACACGAAAACAGTTCAAGTAAGATTTTCACTCGAAATAAGATTGTTATAGTTGTAGAAATTGAATCAAAGTTTGAATATGAATATTACCTTGAATTAGAAAGATAACCTACTGTAAATAACAAAGGTTCCTTGATCTTAGATGATTACTTGAAATGGATTAGAAAGCTTGGAAGTAGACTTGCAAACTTGGAAGTATTCTTGATTTTTTATGAAACTATACTTATGGAATTTACGAAGAACACTTAGAACTTGAAGATGGAACTTGAGAGAGATCACTTAGATGAAGAAAATTGAAGAATGAAAGTGTTTTTAGGTGTTTTTGGTCGTTGGTATATGGATTAGATATAAAGGATATGTAATTTTGTTTTCATGTAAATAAGTCATGAATGATTACTAATATTTTTGTAATTTTATGAGATATTTCATGCTAGTTTCCAAATGATGGTTCCCACATATGTTAAGTGAATCACATGGGTTGCTAAGATCTGATCATTGGAGTGTATATACCTATAGTACATACATCTAAAAGCTATGTATTGTACGAGTACGAATACGGGTGCATACGAGTAGAATTGTTGATGAAACTGAACGAGGATGTAATTGTAAGCATTTTTGTTAAGTAGAAGTATTTTGATAAGTGTCTTGAAGTCTTTAAAAAGTGTATGAATACATATTAAAATACTACATGTATATACATTTTAACTGAGACGTTAAGTCATCGTTAGTCGTTACATGTAAATGTTGATTTGAAACCTTTAAGTTAACGATCTTATTAAATGTTATTAACCCAATGTTTATTATATCCAATGAGATGTTAAATTATTATATTATCATGATATTATGATATATTAATATATCTTAATATGATATATATACATTTAAATGTCGTTACAACGATAATAGTTACATATATGTCTCGTTTCGAAATCATTAAGTTAGTAGTCTTGTTTTTACATATGTAGTTCATTGTTAACACACTTAATGATATCTTTAGATATCATTTTATCATGTTAAATATAGTGTATCAATATCTTAATATGATACATATGTATTTAGTATACGTAATCATAACGATAATCGTTATATATATCATTTCGAGTTTCTTAACTAAGTAATCTCATTTATTATGTATATCACACATTGTTAATATACTTAGTGAGATACTTACTCATCATAATCTCATGTCAACCATATATATATGTCTATATATACCACAACATGTAGTTTTTACAAATTTGTAACGTTCGCGAATCGCCGGTCAACTTGGGTGATCAATTGTCTATATGAAACGTATTTCATTTAATCAAGTCTTAACAAGTTTGATTGCTTAACACGTTGGAAACATTTAGTCATGTAAATATCATTCTCAATTAATATATATAAACATGGAAAAGTTTGGGTCACTACAATCATCAACAATCGGCTTTCGCCACTGATTAACCACAACCACCATTTTCAACTTCTAACACCATCGGTTTTACCACAACCATAACCCATCGATCATCATCATCATCATGTTATTATTTGATCTCTTGCTTGATCATCATCACCGGTCACCACCTTTAACATCCTCGGGTAACCACCACTTTACTTATATTTTTTTTTTCTGTTTTGGTTTATTGATCAAAACACCACCACACGAACCATGATGAGACAACCACCATGGACACCACCTTGATAACCCATTACTACATCACCGCCACTTTCATCAACGATAACCATGACCAACAACATTACTTTCTTCTTCCTCCCCATAAAAACCGTCACCACTTTTCTTTTCTCCTTCCTATCACCTTCGTGACCACCTTTCATCACCAATGAAAACCCTACTTCAAACTCCCTCTATTAATTTCTTATAACCAAAGAACCATGATTATCAACACCCTCATTAACCCATGATCACCACCTCCATGAATCTTTCATCACCACTACGGCCATCATGATTTACCATCGTTCACCACTTCATCTCCAATCACCACTTTTCTCCACATCTCTCCCAATCCTAGCCAAGAACACCACCACCAAATACCTCCTACTGAGTCTGTTTACGATTATCTGTTTCAACAACATAAACCACCCCTATCTTTATTCTTCTTCGAGACTACTCAAATCAACCAAGAACCACCATCTTTTACTCTTCTCCCTCTTCTCTCTCTTCTCTCTCTCCTCTTTTCAAACGAACACTTATCGCTAGAATTTCTTAATTCGAACCACCTCCATAAACCTGCAACTTTTGATCACTACCATTTCGGTGTTCTTCTGCAACAATTCTGATCACCATCACATTCGATCTCCAAACTACTACTGCGTTAAATTGTTCCTGTTTCAAAATATTAAACCAAGCTTAATGAAGATATTGATCAAAGATCCTGATCGATAGTATTTTTCTTTTCTGCTTCCTAAATCGAAAACCCTACCATTATATATATTAAAGATTAAAGATACATCCTAGAAAAAGAGATAAGGTTTAAGGCTGCTACGTGATTATATTTTAATTAATATGGCCGACAAGATTACTAAACAAATAGACCACTTGCTTTATTCTATTTTCGATGGATGTTTCCATAAAATCGAACACAACCGACTTCTATATGATCGAGTGCAGCCTTGGGCTTATTAATCAGGCTTGAAGGAAAACTTGTGCATTGGCCTGATTTGATTCTTTTTGGGCTGCCAATATTTCACCTTCTAATGGGCCGTAAATATATTTTATAGTTGGGCTAAAGATGCAGTTTTGGTATTGGACAGAAAAGAATGAGGAGAATACGATGGTTCTATACATGATGATGTAGTGATTCGGTATTGATGATGGCTGTATAAAAATGATTATGATGATGAAGGAGGATAGGATTAGGTTAATGCAGATAATCACATGATGATGATCATGATGATAAATACGGTATAATTATTATTATGATTATTAGGATTATGATTAGATAATGATTATGATGATGATAACATGTGGATACCGTATGATAGTGATGATATAGAATAATGATGAAGTTATAGGATTAATGATGATGATGATAACGATATGATATAGTTTAGGAAATGATGTTGATATTAGTTCATGATGATGATGACGAAGTTATAATTTATGATTATGATTATGATTATGAAACGATTATAATTATGATATTGTTATAGAATTATGAGGATACATGGTGAGATGTTTAGATGGTGAAGAGGTTATGGGAAAATATTGGTTAAGATAGAGGAATGGTTTGGACGCGTTTGGGTTAGCTGGACATCGCGGGTTCAAACCCGGACTTGGACATTTTTTATAGGACTACTTCTTTAAGGTAGTTTACTTATTACTTATTATTATTATTATTATTATTATTATTATTATTATTATTATTATTATTATTATTATTATTATTATTATTATTATTATTATTATTATTATTATTATTATTATTATTATTATTATTATTATTATTATTATTATTAGTATTATTATTATTATTATCATAATTTTTACTAATTTAGTTTATATTATTATAATTAATATAACTATTATGAGTATTATTATATTTAATATGAACATAAGTATTAGTATTAAAGTTATTATTATTATTATTATTATTATTATCATTATTACTTTTATATTAACAATATTATCATAACAAATAAATATTTTCCATATAAGAGTATATTTGTTACAACTACCCTAATAGTTCATATAATTATATATATTAAGATTATATATATAAATATTTACATATTACAAATTATTTATTTTAATATAATATTAAACTATATAAATATTAACTATTTTAAATATACACAAATTTAATATATAATATATTTAATTTAAGATATAATATATAAATTTATTTGATTAAGAATATATGTATTAATATACATATGAATGATATAGGTTCGTGAATCCGAGGTCAACCCACACCTGTTCAATTACGTTATATGTATTTTTACTACGAAATACAGTATGGTGAGTTCATTTGATTCCCTTTTACTCTTTACATTTTTGGGACTGAGAATACATGCGCTATTTTTACAACTGCGTTATTAAATGCTTTTGAAATACATTTTGAACTGCGAATACATGAAATGCTTTTATAAATGTTTGACGAGATAGACACAAGCAAAACATTCCTCGAATGAATTATGTGGACGTGATAATTGCCACCATTGAATTATGTGGACGTGATAATTGCCACAATTGATATGAATATTTTTCCCCTGATTATTATTGCTTGGTAACCTAAGAATTAGGGAACATCACTAATTTTGAGAATTAGTGCATGCCTAATTGACGCGAATCCTAAAGGTATCTACCGGGTTTAACACCCCCACCCAGAATGTTCACTAGACGGAAGAGCTAGTGGGCGTGGTGTTTAGTACTTCGAAGTTTATATGATTATTATACAGATGAGATGTTCTGTTTTGGGGATATTATTATGCGCATTATATGTTAAGGTCGGTTACCAAACCAAGCTATGACAGAAATGAAAAGTGAATGTTATGTATCGAGAGATTGATTTTATACACTGGTTATGTATATGTTATTTTTGTGCACGAGATATGGGTACGGTTACTAAGATTTATGAAAAAAGGATTTCGTACACGAGAAATGTGTACTGTATTTAAAAGATATCGCATGTACGTTACAGGTGGGTATTGGATTCGGGCCAATTTATACCATGCAGCATTTAAATCTTGTGGTCTATAAAAATGATGAATTTTATTATTTACGATAAACTAATGAACTCACCAACCTTTTGGTTGACACTTGAAAGCATGTTTATTCTCAGGTATGAAAGAAATCTTCCGCTGTGCATTTGCTCATTTTAGAGATATTACTTGGAGTCATTCATGATATATTTCAAAAGAAGTTGCATTCAAGTCATTGAGTTCATCAAGATTATTATCAAGTCATTCATAGTTGGGTATATTGGAAAATGGTATGCATGTCGTCAACTTTTGATGTAATGAAAGTTTGTCTTTTAAAAACGAATGCAATGTTTGTAAAATGTATCATATAGAGGTCAATTACCTCGCGATGTAACCAAATGTAATGTATTCGTCCGGATGGATTAGGACGGGTCCTTTTAATAAAGCCATACCTTCAGCAATCCCTTCCACATCATCTTCATCATCACTGCTTTCTTCAGACCCAGTACCACTATCCACCTCATCTTCAGCTGACTCGTCCTCTGCCATCAACTTTTGAACCAGTAAAGCTTTTTGAGCTTTCTTTTTAGCAGCAGCAATAAGAGCAGTATCATCAGTTCTTGAGGATTTTGAGGTGATGGGGGCAGACTTAAAGTTTTCTTTTAAATTCAGTTCAAGTTTAGCTTCTGCCTTCTCATGGTTCCAAAGTGTACCATAAAGAGAGGACATGTTAAAGTTCTTTAAGGCTGGGTGGTTCTTAAGGGGTCAGTAACAGGTTTCCATTTAGTAGGCAGTGAGTCAATGAATTTGTTTACTTGTTCAAAATCAGTATATGTGTTTTTTAAAGTAAGCAGGTCAGCAACTAAGGAGTTAAACCTAATAAAAGTTTGCTTAAGGGTCTCATTCTTATAGGCAAAGAACATTTCATACTCTCTTTTTAAAGCAATAATCTTGTTCTGCCTAACCTCATCCATGCCTTCATAAGTAACATCTAGATATTCTAACATAAGCCTAGCATTCAGCTTTCCCTTAATCAATTTGAATAGGTGGTTAGGTAAAGCTATTGCTAACAGAGTTCTAATCTTAGGGTCAAGTCCAACACGACGTTTATCCTCAGCATCCCATTTGGCTGGAGTGAGAACAACCTCTCTTCCAGGAATGGCAAGAGTGTCAGCAGTGGCAGGAATGCTATCAATAGTTTCAGTTGGGACAAATGGACCATCTGTGGCAATACCAGGCGTAAGTGGGTCAATAGACTCCAGGTGAAGCATGAACCTTACCTTCCAAGTTTCATACTCATCTTCATCGAATTTGGGTGGTCTATTGGATGAGCCATTTTCAAGGTAAGCTGTATTTGAGTATGCAGCCATGAGAGAATTCAGATCCAAGATATTAAATTATCAAGACTGAAGCTCTGATACCAGTTGTTGGTCCTTTGATTAACAACAGGAGTATTGTAGAGGGGGTGAATACAATTTCTTTTAATTAACTTACCAATTAAACACAGTTTAGTATTCAAGCATGTAATTTAAATAGAGTTAAAGGTAATTTTTCAACTGTTATTCTTTATTGATTAAATCACGAAGAATTACAACTATCCTTGGCAGAATGATAGTTGGTTGATACAGATTTACATAAGTATAGCTATGAGGATAAACTTAAAGCTGTTACACGTTTTGGACTCTAAATAACAAAACCTACACCACACCTTGTTACAATAGTGGATACAACAATTTATAGTAGTCATATTAATCGTGTAATGGTTCTATTGTCCACTTGTACATAGGATGTCTGTACTTTTGGGGACAACTGAAGCGACCCGTCCTAATCTATAAGGACGAATAAAATAACATATGGATACATTGCGAGGTATTTGACCTCTATATGATACATTTTACAAACATTGCATTCGTTTTTAAAAGAAAACCTTCATTACATCGAAAGTTAAACATGCATGCATACCATTTCCTAATATATCAATCTATCAATGACTTCTTATCAATCCTGATGAACTTAATGACTCGAATGCAACGTCTTTTGAAATATGCCATGAATGACACCAAGTAATATATTTAAAATGAGCAAATGCACAGCGAAATATTTCCTTAATACCCGAGAATAAACATGCTTTAAAGTGTCAACCAAAAGGTTGGTGAGTTCAATAGTTTATCATAAATAATCATTTTCAATAGTATAATAGACCACAAGATACTCAAATTTAGAAAACAATCTGTGCATGTCTGCTCCTGCTGTAAAATCATTCATATGAAGAACACCGGAACCTTTCAAAAGAACTCACAAACGGTAGCTAATGCATGCGTGCAATGCAAAATCATCACACCGTGGTAGTTAATACAATATAATTTTACAACGGGAGCTAATGCGTGCGTGCAATGCAAAATCATCTCTCCGAGAGTAGCTAAAACGGGAGCTAATGCGTGCGTGCAATGACAAAATCAACTCTCTGTTACTAACTACAAATTCGAATACCGTACAATACAATACATCGGGAGCTAATGCGTGCGTGCAATGCAAAATCATCTCGCCGATGGTAGCTAAAACGGGAGCTAAAGCGTGCGTGCAATGCAAAATCATCTCTCCATTACTAACTACAAAATCGAACCATTTCGGGAGCTAATGCGTGCGTGCAATGACAAAATCATCTCGCCGATGGTCGATAATACAATCTTTATAGAAATCGAACCTCTGAATCCAAATAATTCTATCATAGAATGTAGTTTTGAATACTTGTGTCTATTTCGTCAATCATTTATAAAAGCAGTTCATGTATTCCCAGTTCAAAAATATATCTCAAAAACATTTAATAAAGCATTTATAAAAACAGCGCATGTATTCTCAGTCCCAAAAATGTAAAGAGTAAAAGGGAATCAAATAAACTCACAATATTGTATTTCGTAGTAATTAAGCATATGATGGCATTGAACAAGTGCAAGGTTGGCCTCGAATTCACGAACCTATATTAATTATATATATTTATATGTCGATCAATATCTGTCTAACAATTTAGATCAAGTCATAGTATACCACAATCCTAATGCTCGAGACTAATATGCAAAAGTCAATAAAAGTCAACTTAATCCTAAATGACTTCCAAAATCTATACATGACTATAATATAACCTAAATATAGTCGTTTAATATATTTAAATATTTTTAACAGATTTATTAGAGTACATAATATAATTCATTTATTAATAAATAAAATTTCATATTAAAATTTATATAATAAAAATATACTTTTATAAATCTTAAGTACTAAAATTTATAAGGTTCATTTAATATCATAAAAATAATATGATAGGTATTATTAATGTAATTATATTACACGTAGTAAAATATCTTTATATCTCATATTTATTTGATAAAATCATATCATAATAACAATAGTAAATAAAAATTGTATTATTTTGTAATAGTAATTATTATTATTCTATTAGTAATACTAATAATATTTATATTCACTAAAAATGATATTATGATAAAAGGATAATTTTTATTAAAATGATAATAATAATGATATTTTATATTAACAATGATATTCCTATAAATAATAATTTTTGTAAAAATGATAGTTTTAATATTAATAATACTTTTAATAATAATAATGATAAAAAATAATGAAAACGATATTTTTATCTAAATCAATACCTTTCAAATTTTAATTTCATTATGATACATATACTCATTATTTCCTAATCAATTTGTTAATAGCTTTTAATCGTCTTTTATATCGCGTTCATATTAATGATAATGATAGTATTCATAATAATTAGATATTACTAATATTAGTTTTAATTATAATAATATTAATAATAATAAACATTATGATAATATTAATGATAGTATGTAACAACCCAACCCAATATCCAACCAAATACGCAATGTATATATATATATATATATATATATATATATATATATATATATATATATATATATATATATATATATATATATATATATATATATATATATATATATATATATATATATATATATATATATTTTATTACAGATGAGGTGCGCGGCGCGCAACCCCATGAGTGCGCGGCGCGCACAAGGCAGTTCAGGTTCTGTCTGGTTTTGCCAAATTTCAAATAAAGATCACCCACTGTGACGACCCGGGAATTTTCGACCAAATTTAAACTTTAATCTTTATATGTTTTCAACACGATAAGCAAAGTTTGTTAAGTTGAATCTCAAGAATTGTAAACTGTGTTTATACATTCATTTAAACCTTGACCAAGTTTCAACGATTCACGAACTGTTGTGTGTAAATAAATATGTAAATATAAGTGTAAGTAAATATATAATAATAATTGGAAATAATAAAATATAATATAAACATTAAAGTTAAATATGTAAAATAAGATATAAAAAATAATTAAGCTGAATTATATATATATATATATATATATATATATATATATATATATATATATATATATATGACTTTTATACATAATTGATATTATATGTATATTATAATAAATATAAAATATATAAATATTAACAATTCAAATATGATATAAGTATTACATAATTCATAATATAAAATGTAATCACAAGTTAAAAGATAGTTATTAATATTACTAATTAGTAATTCATTAATATTAATATTAGTATTAATATCAGTATTATTAAAATTATTATATAATGCATAAATATGGAATTTGATACATTTAATCTATAATATCATTATTGACATTATTATCATCATTGTTAATGTCATTTTTATATTAACTAATAGTAAAATTATAATTTTAGTTATTATGATTCATATTAATATTATCATTAGATATTATTATAAATTATTATTATTATTATTATTTATATTAATGTTCTTATTCTTAGAGAATAATACATTTTATTATTACTAACATTAATAATATGATTATTATCATTTCTCTAATTATTATTATCATTATTATTCATAATTATTATTAATATAATTATTATTATTATTACAAATAAATTTATTTATTATTAATATTAAATATATAAATTATATATAAAAAAATGGAAAAAATGTTACAATCAGTTACCTGTGTCCATCAATCTGTACGTGAATTATAATTTTGTCTTTAGAATCTGTACCAGAACGATTTCTATAACAGATATATCCAAAATTAGTTTGCAATCACTTTCACTTTTATTTTTTTATTCAATTCTGTACTAGATGGGCAAAACCTGTTGACATAATTGCATATATAACAATTGAACGTTTTTTTTTCTTCTTTGATTTAGTAACTCTGTCGACTCTTCCATTATCAAATAACAATTACAACCACAGTTTTTATATTTTTGATTTAAAAAAAATAAACACAGGTATATACCCTGTTCGTGGGTTAATTTTTGAAAAACCTTAATTCGAAATCAAATACAAAATGTAATAATGCCATTTTGTTAGGAATCGTTTACTTAAACGATCTGAAAAGTTTCAAGTCTCACTTTTTAGTAACGAATCCGTATTTTGAAGTCAAACTTTAGAAACAAAAAGTCAAACAAATTGTTCATCGCGAAATTTGAAATTGTTTTGATGTTTTTGTTGAAATTGAGGATTTAGAAAGTTTTTAGAGGTGATTTGAAATGTATTTTGTGTTGAATCCTTTTGCTAAAACGTCCTCAAATCATTAATCAATTTTTTTTTCTTCAAGTAGCGACGGCAACAGCATGTTTATTTTTTTTTTTAATTTTTTTGTTTGAAGTCCACAAAATAATCTATTACAGATAGTTTACAATAAAGTTTCAAGGCTTAAATAAAACCTCAATTTGTTATTTCGTTTGTGATGTGGGATCTCTGGTCGACTAGCTGTTTCAGAGAAGAAGAAGTAGAAAACAAATATGGGTTAAATGAAACTGAATTGGGTATTATAACAGAAAAATAGAACGGGTTGGATGGTCTAGGGTGTCTACGGGTTATCAAGAGGTCACGGGTTCGAGCCCTGCACCGGGCATTTTTTTTTTGTAAGGCTTGAAAGGTAGTTTTTCAATACTAAATCATTATTATTATTATTGTTATTATTAATATGTATTATAATTATTACTATTATTATTAGTTATCATTTATTATTATTATTATTATTATTATTATTATCATTAGTGTTATTATTAATTATTGTTATTATTGTTAAAAGTATCATTATTAAAATTATCATAATACAAGTATTATTATCATATTAATATCATTATACAAATATTAATAACATTGTTATTATTACTATTAGTTATAGTTATAGTACT
This sequence comes from Rutidosis leptorrhynchoides, assembly GCF_046630445.1. NCBI lineage: Eukaryota > Viridiplantae > Streptophyta > Magnoliopsida > Asterales > Asteraceae > Rutidosis > Rutidosis leptorrhynchoides. The sequence goes on from NC_092334.1 coordinate 202,676,225, forward strand.
AAGATTATTAATTAAAAAGTATTAGTATTAACATTATTATTATTAGTATTATTAATGAAGTAGTATTACCGTTACTATTATAAGTATGATTACGAACATGTTGATAACGTTTATATTATAAAGATAATAATAAAAGTTATTATGGTAAAATTTTAGAAAAATAGTTAAGAAACTATATGAAAACATGTACAGTTATGAAAATGACTACGAAATTAAGTTACATGAACTATAGTTATAAGTTGGAAACTAAACACGAGATTGATAATAAACCTATTTATTATTATTAACACTGTTATTATAATCATCATTATTATCATTACTAATATTATCATTATCAATATTATCATTATATTAATTAGCACTATTATTATTATTAATATTAATATTATTATCAATAAAAGTATTATTATTAAGTAATATGATTTTTAATATTATCATTATTAATATCAAAAACTACCTTTTAAATAGATAGCTATTTTGTATATAAATTATATTCGTACTATAATTATATCAAAATTTCGCAAAACTATATATATCAAACCTATTAATATTATTTATATAAATACTTACAAACAACAAACTATCGATTTTTACATATAACATTAAACAAGTATGTATATAAATATAGATGTGTTAATATAACTATATAAATAATAATCATTTTCAAATATATATACCAACTAAATATATAATGTATAAGGTTATAATATATGAAATTGCTCGATTACGATTATATGTATTAATGAATACACAAATGATATAGGTTCGTGAATCCGAGGCCAACCCTGCATTGTTCAATGTCGTCATATGTATTTTTACAACAAAATACAGTAGAGTGAGTTTCATTACTCCATTTTTAAATGCTTTTGCAATATATATTTTTGGGACTGAGAATACATGCGATGTTTTTATAACTGTTTTACGAAATAGACACAAGTAATTGAAATTACATTATATGGTTGAATGATCGAAATCGAATATGCCCCTTTTAGTCTGGTAATCTAAGAATTAGGGAACAGACACCCTAATTGACGCGAATCCTAAAGATAGATCTATCGGGCCCAACAAGTCCCATCCAAAGTACCGGATGCTTTAGTACTTCAAAATTTATATCATGTCAGAAGGAGGATCCCGGAATGATGGGGATATTCTTATATGCATCTTGTTATTGTCGGTTACCAGGTGTTCAATCCATATGAATGATTATTTTTGTCTCTATGCATGGGACGTATATTTATGAGAAATGAAAATCTTGTGGTCTATTAAAATGATGGAAATGATTATTTATGTTAAACTAATGAACTCACCAACCTTTTGGTTGACACTTTAAAGCATGTTTATTCTCAGGTACGAAAGAAATCTTCCGCTGTGCATTTGCTCATTCTAGAAATATTACTTGGGGTCATTTATTTGCATTCGAGTCGTTGAGTTTATCAAGATTATTATTAAGTCAATTATAGTGGATATATTATAAAATGGTATGCATGCTATCAACCTTCGATGTAATGAAAGATTGTCTTTTCAAAAACGAATGCAATGTTTGTAAAATGTATCATACAGAGGTCAAGTACCTCGCGATGTAATCAACTGTTGTGAATCATTTATAATTGATATGGATTTCGTCCGGATGGATTAAGACGGGTTGCTACAGTTGGTATTAGAGCGGTGGTCTTAGAGAACCAGGTCTTGCGTTAGTGTGTCTAACTGATAGTTGTTTAGATGCATTTGTGAGTCTGGACTTCGACCGTGTTTGCATGTCAAAAGTTTTTGCTTATCATTTCTAGTCGGAAATCACCTACTTATCATCCTTAGGAAATTACCTGCTTATCATTCTTAGTCTAGACACGTCTTACTGCCTCTATTGCATAGACAGTGTATAGATAAGTTCCATATCTTAGCGTATCTGTTATTGCTACATTTGCCTGACAGCTTCCGTAGATTTCTCCATAACTTATGAGATTTTAGTATTATATATGCATATGTAAATTATGTATTGCAGGGTACTAATCTACATCCTATAATCTATTTCTTATCGAAAATCCTTCCTCTGATCGTACGAGATGAGTCCCTCAACCAGTTCGAGTCCCTTAGATTCCGATAACTATTCCGATAGTTATTCCGACAGCTATTCTGACATAGAGTTTCACTCAAGCTCCGAAAGCAGTTTCACCAGAATGAATCAACCAATCAGCCATCTCCAATTCATCTGATGGGTTCGTAGTCGACTTAATCAATGGAGACGCGAAGAAGGCGATCATTTCCACCAACCGAATTCACCTCTTGGTGAAGAACCTGAAGCACTTACCGATGAACCTGTCCGAAACACCATTTTCACCCTCATTTTCAGAATAGCTAGAAACGATTACGTAATATCTACAATTCTAAACCTTATTCATTCGCTCGTTCCTACCGACAATCATCCCGGAGTAATAAGTCAACGAGCTTCGCACCCGAGTTGTAGGCTTGGAAAATATGGTGCAAAATGTACCAGCTTCAGCAACATCACTGGCACCAACAGTACCATCAGTAACAGCACTAATACCATCAACAATCCATGCCTCAACATCTCATTCTGTACCTCGATTATAATCATCATACTACGTATCGTTCTACATCAATTATCTTCGTTCAGTATGGCGATTATGTAATCTTTAATGTTTTAGAGATTATATAATCTCGTTCTAACAATAAATCAAATGAGATTAATATCACATTAACTCATTAAATCTGTGATTATATCTGAAGAAAATATATATGTATATATATATATATATATTTTCATAAAGATTGTAATTAAAAATTTTACTGTACAAACTGTTAATGGTGAAAATATTTTAACGGGTAGGTAATACCGGAGGAATATTTAGATTTCACTTTAATAAGTTACACTGTACATTCGACGAAGCTAATTCCACAGTCATTTACTATCCTACTTACAACCACCGATATACGTATCCGTTCACCGCAGAATAACCATTTTCATTCAATTTCATATTTGGATTTTGACCTATCAGAATCCAACAAGTGGCATAATGAAGAAAACATTTGACGAAATAAAATTTGTTAGAAACAAACAAACTAACTATGAGAAATTTTGTTAAAAACCCATGCTAACGAAATCCTAGCTAACTGTTCCTAGCTAACTGATTACCTTTTATTTATCACAATTTATTTATCGCAATTTAATTATCGCAATTTACATTCTCGCAATTTTATTTACCGTCATTTAATTTCTGTTATTTACTTTACGTACTTTCTTTATCGTCATTTAATTTCTGCTATTTATTTTATGCACCTTAAATGTCGGGACACGTATACAAGGTTTTGACATATCATATCGACGCATCTATATATATTATTTGGAATAACCATAGACACTCTATATGCAGTAATACAGGAGTTAGCTATACAGGGTTGAGGTTGATTCTACAATAATATATATAGTTTGAGTTGTGATCGAGTCTGAGACATGTACACGGGTCACGATACGTATTAATTAATTCGAATATTATATATTAAACTATATATGAATTATTGGACTGTCAACTGTAGACTATCGACTGTGGACTAATAACATTGGACAATTAAAATGAATTAAAATGAATTAAAATATTGATTATAACATATGGAACTAAACATTTCTGCAAGTTTGCCACTTGATTTCATCTTAAACCTCATTTGTATCTTGACGATTACAATCTACGTTCAAACCTTTCATGATTCTTGAAAACACCTCAACCGAAATGATAAATCGACCGCACTTTACCTACGGAAGAAAAGATTGATGCATATAGTTATGCACCTGAGAAACTCTCGGAAATTGTGTAAACGTTTAAAACATAGCTATGCTAATTCCTTAGTGTTATTATTACCCAAAATAACTTGGTAATCCCTTTCAAAGTAGCAAATTCTGTCACAGCTACAGCAAGTCAACTTCGACTTTTCGTTCGAAATAACCTTATTATAACCTTGATATATATGTGCGCTCTTTTATTGTTACTAGGGAACCTTTTATATTCCATCATATTACCAGCAGACGTACCAGCAACCTCGTTGCTCTTTGGCTTAAATCTCTCCAACAAATCACTATATTTATCTATTGAAGTCTCATCATGTACTCATCCGCATCTTGTAACAAGAATTGCCATACCAATTATCGGGAATCAGCAAATCTGTATTTTGAGTCTCGCAACGTTTCCACATCAACAGTTATATGTATCCATATAACATTTAACTCTTAGAACTATGATCTTCCATTCTGAAATTCTGAAAAGCACCCAGTCTGTGAATTAATGCTCTGAATTTCGAAAAGTTGAATGAAGCAACAAAAACTGTGGATGATTTTAACAGTCAAAAGTTTGATAAAAAAAAAAGATACGTTGGAAAAGCTCAAAAGGAAGTTTGGTACTGAAAAATGGATTGAGCAAATCATGAAGGAGACTCTGAGCAAATCACAAGGACTAAACTTGTACATAAAGAACCCTGATGATTCTATTTCTGATGAAGTCTTTAGCGAGTATCTTGCTCCTTATTTATTCTAAATCCTTGCGAAAGGATTTTCTTCATCAACAATCTATCTTAGAAATTCTGGAAATATCATCATAAATATCTTCGATATTTCCGAGAATATTTTTATAACAATTCTTATCTGAAATCATTAATCTCTTCGTGCTATCAGTGTTACATCATATAGAAACTGTTAGTTTCTATATTCTGTAAACTTTCAAGCTTAAAATATGAATGTTATTGAAGTAATGTTGGGAACTGATGCATGAGTTAGTATAATATAATGAGACTTGATCAACGTGATTATATTACAGTAAGTCATGCTGAGTTTCTAAATGAAATGTGATGATTCACAGATCATAACGTCATCATGTGCCATGTTATACGACTCTTACATTCTGTCTAAACTATAAACATATCAAGAATATGTTGTTCTTGATTGTCCTATCTTTCCCTTGAATTATGGTAATTTGACAAATCAAATCGTGCTATTACGTTCTTTCTTGTTTAGAACATCAAGTTCATTCGAAACTCCATAATTACGAATTCTGGACCGTTACTCGTTTTACTAAAGATTGAGAGGAGAATAAAAAGGCAAAGAGCTCCAAAATAAAGGAGAAAATATAAAGTCCAATAACAACACAGAGGTTACAAACTGTGGATATTAATACGAATTGCAATATAAAGACACGGTATAATTAAGAATAGTATCACCCAAGGTAATAGTAGAAATAAACAGAATTTTTCTGGTGGAAGATTGAAAAGAAGGATGACAAAAGTGATAATTATAAAATAACAAGGATTAGAACTGGATTAAGCATTTTCATAATCTTTTGGAATTTGAGAATTGAGTATAGGAATGGTGAAAGTAACGAAATGGAAGAAGTTAATTTATAGTGAAAGATTTGATAGTGAAATCAAGATAGATCTCCGCATTTAACTAGAAAGATTTTAATTTCCTTATTCACCGAAGAAAAAAAATCTTTTAGATTTCGAAGATTTTCTTTAAATCCCTTAAATTCCGGAATTCAACCGATACCACGTCGAAAGTTAAGACGAAACTCTATTTCTCATTACAATTATTTTTTTTTTTGAAAACTTCACTCGTACTCTTCAAGTAATCAAATCATTTTATCTATATCACTAAATGGTGATAAAACTCTATATACCAACTCACATTCGTCATGAAAACATTTTTATGGTTAGCCATGACGACCACGATCAAATTTCGGGACGAAATTTCTTTAACGGGTAGGTATTGTGACGACCCGGGAATTTTCAACCAAATTTAAACTTTAATCTTTATATGTTTCCGACACGATAAGCAAAGTTTGTTAAGTTGAATCTCAAGAATTGTAAACTGTGTTTATACATTCATTTAAACCTCGACCAAGTTTCGACGATTCACGAACTGTTGTGTGTAAATAAATATGTAAATATAAGTGTAAGTATATATATATAATAATAATTGGAAATAATAAAATATAATATAAACATTAAAGTTAAATATGTAAAATAAGATATAAAAAATAATTAAGCTGAATTTATATATATATATATATATATATATATATATATATATATATCTATGACTTTTATACATAATTGATATTATATGTATATTATAATAAATATAAAATATATAAATATTAACAATTCAAATATGATATAAGTATTACATAATTTATAATATAAAATGTAATCACAAGTTAAAAGATAGTTATTAATATTACTAATTAGTAATTCATTAATATTAATATTAGTATTAATATCAGTATTATTAAAATTATTATATAATGCATAAATATTGAATTTGATACATTTAATCTATAATATCATTATTGACATTATTATCATCATTGTTAATGTCATTTTTATATTAACTAATAGTAAAATTATAATTTTAGTTATTATAATTCATATTAATATTATCATTAGATATTATTATAAATTATTATTATTATTATTTATATTAATGTTGTTATTCTTAGAGAATAATACATTTTATTATTACTAACATTAATAATATTAACTGATTATCATTTCTATGATTATTATTATCATTATTATTCATAATTATTATTAATATAATTATTATTATTATTACTAATATGTTTATTTATTATTAATATTAAATATATAAATTATATATAGAAAAAAATGGAAAAAATGGTACAATCAGTTACCTGTGTCCATCAATCTGTACGTGATTTATAATTTTGTCTTTAGAATCTGTACTAGAACGATTTCTATAACAGATATATCCAAAATTAGTTTGCAATCACTTTCACTTTTATTTTTTTATTCAATTCTGTACTGGATGGGCAAAACCTGTCGACATAATTGCATATATTACAATTGAACGTTTTTCTTCTTCTTTGATTTAGTGACTCTGTCGACTCTTCCATTATCAAATAACAATTACAACCACAGTTTTTATATTTTTGATTTTAAAAAAAATAAACACAGGTATATACCCTGTTCGTGGGTTAATTTTTGAAAAACCTTAATTCGAAATCAAATACAAAATGTAATAATGCCATTTTGTTAGGAATCATTTACTTAAACGATCTAAAAAGTTTCAAGTCTCACTTTTTAGTAACGAATCCGAATTTTGAAGTCAAACTTTAGAAACAAAAAGTCAAACAAATTTTTCATCGCGAAATTTGAAATCGTTTTGATGTTTTTGTTGAAATTGAGGATTTAGAAAGTTTTTAGAGGTGATTTGAAATGTATTTTGTGTTGAATCCTTTTGCTAAAACGTCCTCAAATCATTAATCAATTTTTTTTTTCCTTCAAGTAGCGACGGCAACAGCATGTTTATATTTTTTTTTTAATTTTTTTTGTTTGAAGTCCACAAAATAATCTATTACTGATAGTTTACAATAAAGTTTCAAGGCTTAAATAAAACCTCAATTTGTTATTTCGTTTGTGATGTGGGATCTCTGGTCGACTAGCTGTTTCAGAGAAGAAGAATTAGAAAACAGATACGGGTTAAATGAAACTGAATTAGGTATTATAACAAAAAAATAGAACGGGTTGGATGGTCTAGGGTGTCTACGGGTTATCAAGAGGTCACGGATTCGAGCCCTGCACCGGGCATTTTTTTTTTTGTAAGGCTTGAAAGGTAGTTTTTCAATACTAAATCAGTATTATTATTATTGTTATTATTAATATGTATTATAATTATTACTATTATTATTAGTTATCATTTATTATTATTATTATGATTATTATGATTAGTGTTATTATTAATTATTGTTATTATTGTTAAAAGTATCATTATTAAAATTATCATAATACAAGTATTATTATCATATTAATATCATTATACAAATATTAATAACATTGTTATTATTACTATTAGTTATAGTTATAGTACTAAGATTATTAATTAAAAAGTATTAGTATTAACATTATTATTATTAGTATTATTAATGAAGTAGTATTACCGTTACTATTATAAGTATGATTACGAACATGTTGATAACGTTTATATTATAAAGATAATAATAAAAGTTGTTATGGTAAAATTTTAGAAAAATAGTTAAGAAACTATATGAAAACATGTACAGTTATGAAAATGACTACGAAATTAAGTTACATGAACTATAGTTATAAGTTGGAAACTAAACACGAGAATGATAATAAACCTATTTATTATTATTAACACTGTTATTATTATCATCATTATTATCATTACTAATATTATAATTATCAATATTATCATTATATTAATTAGCACTATTATTATTATTAATATTATTATCAATAAAAGTATTATTATTAAGTAATATGATTATTAATATTATCATTATTAATATCAAAAACTACCTTTTAAATAGATAGCTATTTTGTATATAAATTATATTTGTACTATAATTATATCAAAATTTCACAAAACTATATATATCAAACCTATTAATATTATTTATATAAATACTTACAAACAACAAACTATCGATTTTTACATATAACATTAAACAAGTATGTATATAAATATAGATGTGTTAATATAACTATACAAATAATAATCATTTTCAAATATATATACCAACTAAATATATAATGTATAAGGTTATAATATATGAAATTGCTCGATTACGATTATATGTATTAATGAATAAACAAATGTTATAGGTTCGTGAATCCGAGGCCAACCCTGCATTGTTCAATGTCGTCATATGTATTTTTACAACAAAATACAGTAGAGTGAGTTTCATTACTCCCCTTTTAAATGCTTTTGCAATATATATTTTTGGGACTTAGAATACATGCGCTGTTTTTATAACTGTTTTACGAAATAGACACAAGTAATTGAAATTACATTATATGGTTGAATGATCGAAATCGAATATGCCCCTTTTAGTCTGGTAATCTAAGAATTAGGGAACAGACACCCTAATTGACGCGAATCCTAAAGATAGATCTATCGGGCCCAACAAGCCCCGTCCAAAGTACCGGATGCTTTAGTACTTCGAAATTTATATCATGTCCGAAGGAGGATCCCGGAATGATGGGGATATTCTTATATGCATCTTGTTAATGTCGGTTACCAGGTGTTCAATCTATATGAATGATTATTTTTGTCTCTATGCATGAGACGTATATTTATGAGAAATGAAAATCTTGTGGTCTATTAAAATGATGGAAATGATTATTTATGTTAAACTAATGAACTCACCAACCTTTTGGTTGACACTTTAAAGCATGTTTATTCTCAGGTACGAAAGAAATCTTCCGCTGTGCATTTGCTCATTCTAGAAATATTACTTGGAGACATTTATGGCATCTTTTAAAAGACGCTGCATTCGAGTCGTTGAGTTCATCAAGATTATTATTAAGTCAATTATATTGGATATATTATAAAATGGTATGCATGCTGTCAACCTTCGATGTAATGAACGATTGTCTTTTCAAAAACGAATGCAATGTTTGTAAAATGTATCATATAGAGGTCAAGAACCTCGCGATGTAATCAACTGTTGTGAATCATTTATAATCGATATGGACTTCGTCCGGATGGATTAGGACGGGTCGCTACACCCACTTCCCGACATATTTAGACGAAACGCTTTTCACAACATGTTCTTATATGTAAAACTAACACGTTTCAATAATAAAACAAGTTTTACAACACTGGGCCCACATCGACCCAAATTACGAGTTTTGACCGCATTAGTTTAATTTCCAAACGACACTATGAGCATGGTGTTTGGGGGTTAAACTACCCAAATCTCGGTCAACTCCAAAAGCTATCACATCAAAAGCGTCCCCTAACAAACAAAGCGGATCTCTAATCCATACGAACGCCCTTACCCTTGTCTCCGCCGAAGCCTATAAAAAGATAAACAACGAGAGGGTAAGCAAAGCTTAGTGAATGCAATAATTATACACATACATATATAATATACCTACTCGCAATCACTTACAAACAACGCATATTTGCTAGAAATATAATTAGCATACCAACTCCGAGTATAAGCTAAATGACCTCCAATTACCACATCTAGCATAACCAATATCATATACTCCATAATAATATAATATGATACTTTACAATGTATACATAAGCAACTATATGGTTAACCATAAACGCGTCATGGTACTACCGGCTCCGTGGTTCACACCATACGCAATGCTATGACGCTACCGGGTCCGTGGTTCACGCCACTACGCATTTGAGTCATACTCCTTTATAGTGCTACCTGCTCTGTGGTTCACACTTCGGTGCTACCAGCTCCGTGGTTCACACCTCATTTTATAGTACTACCGGCTTCGTGGTTCACACTTTGATGCTACCGGCTCCGTGGTTCACATCACAACTCGAGTCATACTCTTTTATAGTGTTACCTGCTCCGTAGTTTACACTTTGGTGCTACCGGCTCCGTGGTTCACACCTCATTTTATAGTGCTATCGGCTCCGTGGTTCACACTTTGATGCTACCGGCTCTGTGGTTCACATCACAACTCAAGTCATACTCTTTTATAGTGCTACCTGCTCCATGGTTCACACTTCGGTGCTACCGGTTCTGTGGTTCACACCTCATTTTATAGTACTACCGGCTCCGTGGTTCACACTTTGATGCTACCGACTCCGTAGTTCACATCATAGTACATTCACACACACTATGGCACTCCCGGCTCCATAGGTCATACCATAGCATACAAATAAATACACCATATACATACATGTATAATTACTCCACTCACCTTGACGATTTGGTGACGATTTATACCTCCGCAAGCTTCAAAGCAAAGTACCTAATTTAATAAGTACTCAATCAACACACAAACTAGTTGGGCTAAACGCCAACGATTCACTCATGTGCATTTAATGACTTAAATGCATTAAATGCCCCACTTTTACCAAAATCGTCATTTAAGATCAAGACCATCATAAATCACTAAAAGCTAGTGATTGAGGTCCGATAACACTAACTAATACACAATTAGGGTATTTCATACCCATCTTTCCCCACTAGGTCAATTATTACCCATTTGACCATTTTAAAGTCAACACACCCATTTCGGGTCATCCACTAACCCACATAACACCCATTTACTAAACATCTAGGTGTGCTAGTAATTAACTAATCAAATTAAGGCTCACAAACACCAATTTAACACTTTGAAACCCTAGGTTAGTTACTATTGAGTCTTCACGACTCAACTTACCCAAGAACCCTCAAAATCACCAATAATGGGTTTTATGTTCATCACTAACCCAAAAACCCTAACCCCTAAACAAATTAAAATAAGGAAATCAAGATTAGAGCTTACCACCACAATCACAACATAGCTAGTGACTAGATGAACGACTTTAACACTCGAACTTGGGTGAGAATACAACTCCTTCCTCTTCAAAACAAGCTCTCTCACATTAAAAGTGAGTTTCTCTCACTAGGGTTTAAAAGGTGGAGGAGATGAAGAAAAATGAGAGGATAAGATTGTGGAAAATGAGTCCCCATTCTGCCATTTGTGGCCTAAAACCGTCCATACACGAAAAGACCAAATTACCCTTCATTTAACTCAAAATTAGAAACAGCAGAAATCTGTCGCAGGTCAAGTGCGCTGTGCGCACACTTGACCCTGCGCGGCGCGCACACAGGTCTGATCAGGTTCCCAGCTTTTCTTTTACACCACAGTACACGCACCTTATGTACGTCATAAATATTCCATTTACAATAAGTAATTGGGTCTTACAACTCTCCCCCACTTAGATTGGATTACGTCCTAGTGATCCGCACTAAATACTTAGAACATTTTCGCCCCCAATGCGGAGTTACATAAGTAGTAATCACCCATCCGGGTTCTCGTTTCGTACACTTACGCATCAAATTACAACAGCCGTGCTTTACATTTCCATTTGACTAGAGTTCCCACCGACTCCCCCGGAAGTATACCGTGAAAACCCCATAATATTTTTCCCAACGGCCCTATCATTCCATCAATTTAGACGATATCGGGTAATCGACCCACGAGACAAAGCAACCGCAGCCGTTTGCTCCAACACCAAGTATCTAAAATCGTACAAAACACTTAACAACCGTCCTAAAAGTATTATAATTCACTGACAATCATCGTTGTCACGACTTTCAATCATGGACTACTCGGGAATCATCCCAACATTTTCCGAGAATATCACGTATCCCTCGTTCAGGAACTTCCCCATTCTGACTCACGTCGCTAACTACCTTCACAATTCATTCCAAAGTCCAACTTGGGACTTTTTCGAAGGCCATCAAGGTCTTCCCTTCTTAAATAAGCGACACAAGTTCGCTCATCACGTCTACTAGAAAGGGATTTCTCCGCATTCACCGGTACTTAACTCCCACATTTAGGGTTTTAACCCCATACTTCCACCGTCAAGGTGATAACACCCCACGGAATTTCGACATTCCACAGCGCATATTACCTTTTTCGACATTGGTCATACACAATAGCCCTTCCAAGGACTCACTATAAGGTATTTAAACCTCGATATTTCAAATCAGTTAAGTGTTAACGCCCGCTAAACACCACAATAAACCACAACTATTTCTTCGGGTTTCCCACCAGTACCCAAATCAAAGTAATCACACCGTCGGAGTGGAGCAATTCACTAGCAAGTATAAGGAGGTACCTGACGCAGTGTTATGCAACTCCTATTACTATCACCGAGTCATCAAGAGCTCGACCCTTACGGGGCCTACTCTCGGGTCACGCGTCTCCTGACTACTCGAAGTCACGCAATTTCCTAGAACCTTACGGATCAATGCCCACAACTTTCTAGCGACACCCGATAGTCACAATTCATCTAGGTCGCACAACTAGGCTATTCCCCTTTCAACTCATCCCTAAGGAGATGCTTGGTACACCAAGGCTTATACTCTTCCAATTTTGTCACAATCATCATCATGGTTACCTTCTCACAGCAAGTCTGCGAACACTCGCCACACACACCGCATCACATCATATTCATGGTTAACGAAGAGTGAGATCTTACGAAATCACTCACCACATTGTATCATGTAGCCTTCGAAAAGCCGAATCCTTACACCGGGATGTCACCCGACACTTTACTCACCAAATCACTAATTTAACATGTGGATACAAATCCAATATGTCGATACCATCAAACATATATTTGCATTCTGGCTACTCCTTACACGGTTTCATCACCATACATTTAGTTGTTAACCCCTACACGCGCAACAATACGCGACACCATCGATAAATCCTACGGGTCTCACTCGAACGAGTTTAACGACTCAAAAACCACACGTAAAAAGCCTAGACAACCAAAGACTCAGCAATAGAGTCAAGACACAACACGTCGACCTATACGACCGATCTCCTCATCGATCATAATTCAAGAATTCTCACGAATCCCTTTTAACACAACATTGACGCTCACTGTCACCTGTTGGCGTCAATTAAGCAACGACCTATTGCCAACATGACTCGTACCTCGTATATCAAAGATACCGCTACCCGCAGGGTAGACCTTCCAACCAGTGGGTTCACTCGACTCATTGTACCTGAGTTTGTCTGAACGACAATACACCTATGATTCCCCTCTGGGAAAAAGAGTGAACAATGTTAACTTAACAATTGCGTTACCCGCATCCTCGCCATCAAACACCGCCCTTAACTTGTTCGACCGTCAAGTTTGTGTCCGCATCCCTGATAATCTTGCACATCCATCTCGTAAAAGGTTGATGAAATTTACCAGTCTAGTATCTCACGACTCGTACGTCAATCACATTGTTCCATTCGTCCTATGTTACCATTCTTAAGATTAAAATGACTTCAATCATATCCATCCTATGAACCTTACGGTTCTTCAACTTCCGACACTATAATGAACACACGTTATCAACCCAACACTAAAGCCCATTTGTAGAGGTTAGTAAAACCAAACCCCTCACTCCACCCTAGGAATGCTTAGAAACTTAAGTCCTTCGCCCTTCATCCGTCAATCCGGCCGTCAATCGTAGGGTAATTCCATTAGGAATGCTACCCATAATAATACTATGTGGTAACACCATGCACCCGACCCAGGTCACACTATCACGAGTCAACGACTCAGGCATCACCCCGGTGCACCGACATCGAACTCACTGATAGTGCTACAAATGAACATATATTCAGGCGCAATATCTTTCCAATATGTAAAGTTTTTAGTTGCAATTGTTCTATTTTCAAGTAATATTCGATTAAATAAATAAGTAAGAAGACAAAAGGCGAAAACGAAGATTTGAAGACGCAAATGAGCAAAAAGCTCAAATGTACAAGATACAATCCAAGTGGTTCAAATTATTGATGAGAAACGTCTAAAAATGGCAAGAGTACGAGTCACAAAACGCAAAGTACAAGATATTAAATTATACGAAAAGGCGTTCGAAAATCCGAAACCGAGACATGAACCAACTTTCAACGCTCGACGCAACGGAGCTGAAAGTAAAAGTCAACTATGCACAAGAATATAATATAATATTTAAATAATTCATAATAAGAATAATAATAAATAATAAAAAGTTGTTAATTGAGCATAGTTAAAGGGTCATAAGTGAAAATTTCAAATCAATAATTCGCAACGAGATATTATTGATTCAACTTTGAGTGTTAGCCAGCTAACATTCCACCTACAACAGTATCAATCATTTGCCTATAAAAGCAAGACACAGAGTAATGAAGAAACTACACCTTTTTCTTTTCCTTTCTCATACCATATACGATATATATATATATATATATATATATATATATATATATATATATATATATATATATATATATATATATATACATATATATATATATATATATATATATATACATATATATATATATATATATATATATATATATATATATATATATATATATATATTTTATAATTATAATTTTAATTTAAGTTTAATAATAATTGGGTTATTGTAAGAATGTTTTACGGGTTTTAAATCGAAACTCTGTCTGTGTAACGCTACGCTATAAATAATCATTGTAAGTTATGTTCTTCCTTTTTAAATTAATGTCTCATAACTAAGTTATTATTATGCTTATTTAAGCCGAAGTAATCGTGATGTTGGGCTAAATATTAAGATTGGGTAATTGGGCTTTGGACCATAATTGGGGTTTGAACAAAAGACCGACACTTGTGGAAATTAGACTATGGGCTATTAATGGGCTTTATATTTGTTTAACTGAATGATAGTTCGTTAATTTAATATAAAGATTTACAATTTGACGTATCTATAAATAACCATATACACTCGATCGGATACGATGGGCGGGATATTTATTGAAATGTCCCGTTCTTATTGATTAAAAACGTTCCATATTAATTGATTTCGTTGCGAGGTTTTGACCTCTATATGAGACGTTTTTCAAAGACTGCATTCATTTTAAAACAAACCATAACCTTTATTTCATCAATAAAGCTTTAAAAAGCTTTACGTAGATTATCAAATAATGATAATCTAAAATATCCTGTTTACACACGACCATTACATAATGGTTTACAATACAAATATGTTACAACAAAATAAGTTTCTTGAATGCAGTTTTTACACAATATCATACAAGCATGGACTCCAAATCTCGTCCTTATTTAAGTATGCGATAGCGGAAGCTCTTAATAATCACCTGAGAATAAACATGCTTAAAACGTCAACAAAAATGTTGGTGAGTTATAGGTTTAACCTATATATATCAAATCATAATAATAGAACACAAGATTTCATATTTCAATACACATCCCATACATAGAGATAAAAATCATTCATATGGTGAACACCTGGTAACCGACATTAACAAGATGCATATATAAGAATATCCCCATCATTCCGGGACACCCTTCGGATATGATATAAATTTCGAAGTACTAAAGCATCCGGTACTTTGGATGGGGTTTGATAGGCCCAATAGATCTATCTTAAGGATTCGCGTCAATTAGGGTGTCTGTTCCCTAACTCTTAGATTACCAGACTTAATAAAAACGGGCATATTCGATTTCGATAATTCAACCATAGAATGTAGTTTCACGTACTTGTGTCTATTTTGTAAATCATTTATAAAACCTGCATGTATTCTCATCCCAAAAATATTAGATTTTAAAAGTGGGACTATAACTCACTTTCACAGATTTTTACTTCGTCGGGAAGTAAGACTTGGCCACTGGTTGATTCACGAACCTATAACAATATATACATATATATCAAAGTATGTTCAAAATATATTTACAACACTTTTAATATATTTTGATGTTTTAAGTTTATTAAGTCAGCTGTCCTCGTTAGTAACCTACAACTAGTTTTCCACAGTTAGATGTACAGAAATAAATCGATAAATATTATCTTGAATCAATCTACGACCCAGTGTATACGTATCTCAGTATTGATCACAACTCAAACTATATATATTTTGGAATCAACCTCAACCCTGTATAGCTAACTCCAACATTCACATATAGAGTGTCTATGGTTGTTCCGAAATATATATAGATGTGTTGACATGATAGGTCGAAACATTGTATACGTGTCTATGGTATCTCAAGATTACATAATATACAATACAAGCTGATTAAGTTATGGTTGGAATAGATTTGTTACCAATTTTCACGTAGCTAAAATGAGAAAAATTATCCAATCTTGTTTTACCCATAACTTCTTCATTTTAAATCCGTTTTGAGTGAATCAAATTGCTATGGTTTCATATTGAACTCTATTTTATGAATCTAAACAGAAAAAGTATAGGTTTATAGTCGGAAAAATAAGTTACAAGTCATTTTTGTAAAGGTAGTCATTTCAGTCGAAAGAACGACGTCTAGATGACCATTTTAGAAAACATACTTCCACTTTGAGTTTAACCATAATTTTTGGATATAGTTTCATTTCCATAATAAAAATCATTTTCTCAGAATAACAAATTTTAAATAAAAGTTTATCATAGTTTTTAATTAACTAACCCAAAACAGCCCGCGGTGTTACTACGACGGCGTAAATCCGGTTTTACGGTATTTTTCGTGTCTCCAGGCTTTAAATCATTAAGTTAGCATATCATATAGATATAGAAAATGTGTTTAGTTGATTTTAAAAGTCAAGTTAGAAGGATTAACTTTTGTTTGCGAACAAGTTTAGAATTAACTAAACTATGTTCTAGTGATTACAAGTTTAAACCTTCGAATAAGATAGCTTTATATGTATGAATCGAATGATGTTATGAACATCATTACTACCTTAAGTTCCTTGGATAAAACTACTGGAAAAGAGAAAAATAGATCTAGCTTCAACGGATCCTTGGATGGCTCGAAGTTCTTGAAGCAGAATCATGACACGAAAACAAATTTAAGTAAGATCATCACTTGAAATAAGATTGTTATAGTTATAGAAATTGAACCAAAGTTTGAATATGATTATTACCTTGTATTAGAATGATAACCTACTGTAAGAAACAAAGATTTCTTGAGGTTGGATGATCACCTTACAAGATTGGAAGTGAGCTAGCAAACTTGAAAGTATTCTTGATTTTATGTAACTAGAACTTGTAGAATATATGAAGAACACTTAGAACTTGAAGATAGAACTTGAGAGAGATCAATTAGATGAAGAA
The DNA here is from genome assembly GCF_046630445.1 of Rutidosis leptorrhynchoides. NCBI lineage: Eukaryota > Viridiplantae > Streptophyta > Magnoliopsida > Asterales > Asteraceae > Rutidosis > Rutidosis leptorrhynchoides. The sequence goes on from NC_092334.1 coordinate 202,693,829, forward strand.
AATTGAAGAATGAAAGTGTTTGTAGGTGTTTTTGGTCATTGGTGTATGGATTAGATATAAAGGATATGTAATTTTGTTTTCATGTAAATAAGTCATGAATGATTACTCATATTTTTGTAATTTTATGAGATATTTCATGCTAGTTTCCAAATGATGGTTCCCACATGTGTTAGGTAACTCACATGGGCTGCTAAGAGCTGATCATTGGAGTGTATATACCAATAGTACATACATCTAAAAGCTGTGTATTGTACGAATACGAATACGGGTGCATACGAGTAGAATTGTTGATGAAACTGAACGAGGATGTAATTGTAAGCATTTTTGTTAAGTAGAAGTATTTTGATAAGTGTATTGAAGTCTTTCAAAAGTGTATAAATACATATTAAAACACTACATGTATATACATTTTAACTGAGTCGTTAAGTCATCGTTAGTCGTTACATGTAAGTGTTGTTTTGAAACCTTTAGGTTAACGATCTTGTTAAATGTTGTTAACCTAATGTTTATAATATCAAATGAGATTTTAAATTATTATATTATCATGATATTATCATGTATGAATATCTCTTAATATGATATATATACATTAAATGTCTTTACAACGATAATCGTTACATATATGTCTCGTTTAAAAATCATTAAGTTAGTAGTCTTGTTTTTACATATGTAGTTCATTGTTAATATACTTAATGATATGTTTACTTATCATAGTATCATGTTAACTATATATATATATATATATCCATATATATGTCATCATATAGTTTTTACAAGTTTTAACGTTCGTGAATCACCGGTCAACTTGGGTGGTCAATTGTCTATATGAAACATATTTCAATTAATCAAGTCTTAACAAGTTTGATTGCTTAACATGTTGGAAACATTTAATCATGTAAATATCAATCTCAATTAATATATATAAACATGGAAAAGTTCGGGTCACTACAGTACCTACCCGTTAAATAAATTTCGTCCCAAAATTTTAAGCTGTTGAAGGTGTTGACGAATCTTCTGGAAATAGATGCGGGTATTTCTTTTTCATCTGATCTTCACACTCCCAGGTGAACTCGGGTCCTCTACGAGCATTCCATCGAACCTTAACAATTGGTATCTTGTTTTGCTTAAGTCTTTTAACCTCACGATCCATTATTTCGATGGGTTCTTCGATGAATTGAAGTTTTTCGTTGATTTGGATTTCATCTAACGGAATAGTGAGATCTTCTTTAGCAAAACATTTCTTCAAATTCGAGACGTGGAAAGTGTTATGTACAGCCGCGAGTTGTTGAGGTAACTCAAGTCGGTAAGCTACTGGTCCGACACGATCAATAATCTTGAATGATCCAATATACCTTGGATTTAATTTCCCTCGTTTACCAAATCGAACAACGCCTTTTCAAGGTGCAACTTTAAGCATGACCATCTCTCCAATTTCAAATTCTATATCTTTTCTTTTAATGTCAGCGTAGCTCTTTTGTCGACTTTGGGCGGTTTTCAACCGTTGTTGAATTTGGATGATCTTCTCGGTAGTTTCTTGTATAATCTCCGGACCCGTAATCTGTCTATCCCCCACTTCACTCTAACAAATCGGAGACCTGCACTTTCTACCATAAAGTGATTCAAACGGCGCCATCTCAATGCTTGAATGGTAGCTGTTGTTGTAGGAAAATTCTGCTAACGGTAGATGTCGATCCCAACTGTTTCCGAAATCAATAACACATGCTCGTAGCATGTCTTCAAGCGTTTGTATCGTCCTTTTGCTCTGCCCATCAGTTTGTGGATGATAGGCAGTACTCATGTCTAGACGAGTTCCTAATGCTTGCTGTAATGTCTGCCAGAATCTTGAAATAAATCTACCATCCCTATCAGAGATAATAGAGATTGGTATTCCATGTCCGGAGACGACTTCGTTCAAATACAGTCGTGCTAACTTCTCCATCTTGTCATCTTCTCTTATTGGCAGGAAGTGTGCTGATTTGGTGAGACGATCAAATATTACCCAAATAGTATCAAAACCACTTGCAGTCCTTGGCAATTTAGTGATGAAATCCATGGTAATGTTTTCCCATTTCCATTCCGGGATTTCGGGTTGTTGAAGTAGACCTGATGGTTTCTGATGCTCAGCTTTGACCTTAAAACACGTCAAACATTCTCCTACGTATTTAGCAACATCGGCTTTCATACCCGGCCACCAAAAATGTTTCTTGAGATCCTTGTACATCTTCCCCGTTCCAGGATGTATTGAGTATCTGGTTTTATGAGCTTCTCTAAGTACCATTTCTCTCATATCTCCAAATTTTGGTACCCAAATCCTTTCAGCCTTATACCGGGTTCCGTCTTCCCGAATATTAAGATGCTTCTCCGATCCTTTGGGTATTTCATCCTTTAAATTTCCCTCTTTTAAAACTCCTTGTTGCGCCTCCTTTATTTGAGTAGTAAGGTTATTATGAATCATTATATTCATAGATTTTACTCGAATGGGTTCTCTGTCCTTCCTGCTCAAGGCATCGGCTACCACATTTGCCTTTCCCGGGTGGTAACGAATCTCCAAGTCGTAATCATTCAATAATTCAATCCACCTACGCTGCCTCATATTCAGTTGTTTCTGATTAAATATGTGTTGAAGACTTTTGTGGTCGGTATATATAATACTTTTGACCCCATATAAGTAGTGCCTCCAAGTCTTTAATGCAAAAACAACCGCGCCTAATTCCAAATCATGCGTCGTATAATTTTGTTCGTGAATCTTCAATTGTCTAGACGCATAAGCAATCACCTTCGTTCGTTGCATTAATACACAACCGAGACCTTGCTTTGATGCGTCACAATAAATCACAAAATCATCATTCCCTTCAGGCAATGACAATATAGGTGCCGTAGTTAGCTTTTTCTTCAATAACTGAAACGCTTTCTCTTGTTCATCATTCCATTCAAATTTCTTCCCTTTATGCGTTAATGCAGTCAAGGGTTTTGCTATTCTGGAAAAGTCTTGGATGAACCTTCTGTAGTAACCAGCTAGTCCTAAAAACTGGCGTATGTGTTTCGGATTTTTCGGGGTTTCCCACTTTTCAACAGTTTCTATCTTTGCCGGATCCACCTTAATACCTTCTTTGTTCACTATGTGACCGAGGAATTGAACTTCTTCCAACCAAAATGCACACTTTGAAAACTTAGCGTACAATTCTTCCTTCCTCAATACTTCTAACACCTTTCTCAAATGTTCACCGTGTTCTTGGTCATTCTTTGAGTAAATAAGTATGTCATCAATGAAAACAATGACAAACTTGTCAAGGTATGGTCCACACACTCGGTTCATAAGGTCCACGAACACAACAGGTGCATTAGTTAAACCAAACGGCATGACCATAAACTCGTAATGACCGTAACGTGTTCTGAAAGCAGTCTTTGGAATATCATCTTCTTTCACCCGCATTTGATGATACCCGGAACGTATGTCAATCTTTGAATAAATAGACGAGTCTTGTAGTTGATCAAATAAGTCGTCGATTCTCGGTAGTGGGTAGCGGTTCTTGATGGTAAGTTTGTTCAACTCTCGGTAGTCGATACATAATCTGAATGTACCATCTTTCTTCTTGACAAACAAAACAGGAGCTCCCCACGGTGATGTGCTTGGTCGAATGAAACCACGCTCTAAAAGTTCTTGTAATTGGCTTTGCAGTTCTTTCATCTCGCTGGGTGCGAGTCTGTTAGGAGCACGAGCTATTGGTGCAGCTCCTGGTATAAGATCTATTTGAAATTCAACGGATCGATGTGGGGGTAATCCCGGTAATTCTTTCGGAAATACATCGGGAAATTCTTTTGCAATGGGAACATCATTGATGCTCTTTTCTTCAGTTTGTACTTTCTCGACGTGTGCTAGAACAGCATAGAAACCTTTTCTTATTAGTTTTTGTGCCTTCAAATTACTAATAAGATGTAGCTTTGTGTTGCCCTTTTCTCCGTACACCATTAAGGGTTTTCCTTTTTCTCGTATAATGCGAATTGCATTTTTGTAACAAACGATCTCTGCTTTCACTTCTTTCAACCAGTCCATACCGATTATCACATCAAAACTCCCTAACTCTACTGGTATCAAATCAATCTTAAATGTTTCGCTAACCAGTTTAATTTCTCGATTCCGACATATATTATCTGCTGAAATTAATTTACCATTTGCTAATTCGAGTAAAAATTTACTATCCAAAGGCGTCAATGGACAACTTAATTTAGCACAAAAATCTCTACTCATATAGCTTCTATCCGCACCCGAATCAAATAAAACGTAAGCAGATTTATTGTCAATAATAAACGTACCCGTAACAAGCTCCGGGTCTTCCTGTGCCTCTGCCGCATTAATATTGAAAACTCTTCCGCGGCCTTGTCCATTCGTGTTCTCCTGGTTCGGGCAATTTCTAATAATGTGGCCCGGTTTTCCACATTTATAACAAACTACATTGGCATAACTTGCTCCGACACTACTTGCTCCGCCATTACCTAGTCCGACACCATTTGTTCCTTTCGTTCTATTAACCCCTGGTCCATAGACCTCACACTTCGCCGCGCTATGACCATTTCTTTTACACTTGTTGCAAAATTTGGTGCAGAACCCCGAGTGATACTTTTCACACCTTTGGCATAGCTGCTTCTGATTGTTGTTGTTGTTGCGGTTATTATTGTTGTTGGGATGATTGTTGTAGTTGCTATTGTTGTTGTTGTTGTTGTTGTTGGGCCGTTTGTTGTAGTTGCGATTGATGTTGCGATTGTTGGGATAATTGTTGTGATTATTGTTGTAATTGCTGTTGTTGTTGTATTGGTGATTCTTATCACCGTTTTCCTCCCACTTTCTTTTGACTTGCTTCACATTGGCCTCTTCAGCAGTCTGTTCTTTAATTCTTTCTTCAATCTGGTTCACTAGTTTGTGAGCCATTCTACATGGCTGTTGTATGGAGGCGGGCTCGTGTGAACTTATATCTTCTTGGATTCTTTCCGGTAATCCTTTCACAAACGCGTCGATCTTCTCTTCCTCATCTTCGAATGCTCCCGGACACAATAGGCACAATTCTGTGAATCGTCTTTCGTACGTGGTAATATCAAATCCTTGGGTTCGTAACCCTCTAAGTTCTGTCTTGAGCTTATTGACCTCGGTTCTGGGACGGTATTTCTCGTTTATCAAGTGCTTGAATGCTGACCACAGTAGTGCGTACGCATCGTCTTGTCCCACTTGCTCTACATAGGTATTCCACCATGTTAACGCAGAACCTGTGAAGGTATGCGTAGCGTACTTCACTTTGTCCTCTTCAGTACACTTACTTATGGCAAACACCGATTCGACCTTCTCAGTCCACCGTTTCAATCCGATCGGTCCTTCGGTTCCATCAAATTCCAAAGGTTTGCAGGCAGTGAATTCTTTGTAGGTGCATCCTACACGATTTCCTATACTGCTAGATCCAAGGTTATTGTTGGTATGTAGCGCAGCCTGTACTGCGGCTATGTTTGAAGCTAGAAAAGTACGGAATTACTCTTCATTCATATTCACGGTGTGTCGAGTAGTCGGTGCCATTTCCTTCAAAATAGTCAAATGGAACAAGTTAATCATACATAATATTAAGAGTAGTTAATAGTATTTCGTAGCATAATATGAACTCATTTATAAAAGCTTTTTCTTCATATTAGCGTTTTATAAGTTTAAATTCGGGTAGTACCTACCCGTTAAGTTCATACTTAGTAGCTAATATACAATTCAACTACTACAATTCTATATGAAAAACTGATTATAATAATATTTCGCGTTCAAACTTTTACACAATATTTTACAAACTTACAATACCGCTTATTTTACATATAGCATGAAATATAGCACACAATAAATTTGATACAAGATGGTTGTGAATATAATTCTAGCTAGTACACAAGTCGTTCAGCAAAGGCAATAAAGACATGTAATTCATACGTCCAGAAACAAGTCATGCATTCTGGTTTTACTAGGATTACTTCCCATCCTTGGTCTTGTGGAACATAACCGTTATGGCCGTTGATAAGACATTGTGTTGTAACATCGTCAAAGGGACGAGGGTTACGTAATGTCCAACAGTCCCGTAACAATCTAAAAACCTCACTTCTTACCCCAATTACCAACTCTGTCACTTGTGGGAATGTTTTGTTTAATAGTTGTAGCCCGATGTTCTTGTTCTCACTTTGGTGAGAAGCGAACATTACTAATCCGTAAGCATAACATGCTTCTTTATGTTGCATGTTAGCCGCCTTTTCTAAATCACGAAGTCCAATATTCGGATATATTGAGTCAAAATAATTTCTTAACCCATTGCGTAAAATAGCATTTGGGTTCCCCGCAATATATGTGTCAAAGTAAACACATCGTAACTTATGGATTTCCCAATGTGATAGCCCCCATCTTTCGAACGAAAGCCTTTTATAAACCAAGGCATTCTTGGAACGTTCTTCGAATGTCTTACAAACTGATCTCGCCTTAAATAGTTGTGCCGAAGAATTCTGACCGACTCTAGACAAGATTTCATCAATCATGTCTCCGGGTAGGTCTCTTAAAATATTGGGTTGTCTATCCATTTTTTGTTTTTATACTGTAAAATAGACAAGAGTTAGATTCATAAAAAAAAAAAATACTTATTAATACAAGCAATTTTTACATATATCATAAAGCATAAGCACACTATATTACATATATTATACCACACGAATACAACTATCTTATTCCAACTCGCTTGTTTCTTCTTCTTCGGTTTTGGTTCGTTTTGCCAAGTTTCTAGGGATATATGATGTTTCCCTAATACGAGCCGTCGTTTTCCACATTGGTTTAGAAAAACCTGGTGGTTTAGAGGTTCCCGGGTCATTGTTACAACTTAAGGACTTCGGGGGTTGACGATACAGATAAAGTTCATCGGGGTTGGAATTAGATTTCTCTATTTTTATGCCCTTTCCCTTATTATTTTCTTTTGTCTTTTTAAATTCAGTTGAGGTAATTTCTATAACATCATCAGAATTCTCGTCGGAATCCTATTCATCGGAGAATTGGTAATCCTCCCAATATTTTGCTTCCTTGGCGGAAACACCATTGACCATAATTAACCTTGGTCGGTTGGTTGAGGATTTTCTTTACTTAACCGTTTTATTATTTCCCCCAGCGGTTCTATTTCTTCATCCGGTTCCGATTCTTCTTCCGGTTCCGATTCTTCTTCCGGTTCCGACTCTTCTTCCGGTTCCGACTCTTCTTCCGGTTCCTCTTCGGGAACTTGTGAATCAGTCCACGAATCATTCCAATTTACATTTGACTCTTCATTATTATTAGGTGAGTCAATGGGACTTGTTCTAGAGGTAGACATCTATCACATAATATCAAACGCGTTAAGAGATTAATATATCACATAATATTCACATGTTAAAAATATATAGTTTCCAACAAAATTTGTTAAGCAATCATTTTTCAAGTAAACACGGTCGAAGTCCAGACTCACTAATGCATCCTAACAAACTCGATAAGACACACTAATTCAAAATTCTGGTTCTCTAAGACCAACGCTCGGATACCAACTGAAATGTCCCGTTCTTATTGATTAAAAACGTTCCATATTAATTGATTTCGTTGCGAGGTTTTGACCTCTATATGAGACGTTTTTCAAAGATTGCATTCATTGTAAAACAAACCATAACCTTTATTTCATCAATAAAGGTTTAAAAAGCTTTACGTAGATTATCAAATAATGATAATCTAAAATATCCTGTTTACACACGACCATTACATAATGGTTTACAATGCAAATATGTTACAACAAAATAAGTTTCTTGAATGCAGTTTTTACACAATATCATACAAGCATGGACTCCAAATCTCGTCCTTATTTAAGTATGCGACAGCGGAAGCTCTTAATAATCACCTGAGAATAAACATGCTTAAAACGTCAACAAAAATGTTGGTGAGTTATAGGTTTAACCTATATATATCAAATCATAATAATAGACCACAAGATTTCATATTTCAATACACATCCCATACATAGAGATAAAAATCATTCATATGGTGAACACCTGGTAACCGACATTAACAAGATGCATATATAAGAATATCCCCATCATTCCGGGACACCCTTCAGATATGATATAAATTTCGAAGTACTAAAGCATCCGGTACTTTGGATGGGGTTTGTTAGGCCCAATAGATCTATCTTTAGGATTCGCGTCAATTAGGGTGTCTGTTCCCTAATTCTTAGATTAACAGACTTAATAAAAAGGGGCATATTCGATTTCGATAATTCAACCATAGAATGTAGTTTCACGTACTTGTGTCTATTTTGTAAATCATTTATAAAACCTGCATGTATTCTCATCCCAAAAATATTAGATTTTAAAAGTGGGACTATAACTCACTTTCACAGATTTTTACTTCGTCGGGAAGTAAGACTTGGCCACTGGTTGATTCATGAACCTATAACAATATATACATATATATCAAAGTATGTTCAAAATATATTTACAACACTTTTAATATATTTTGATGTTTTAAGTTTATTAAGTCAGCTGTCCTCGTTAGTAACCTACAACTAGTTTTCCACAGTTAGATGTACAGAAATAAATCGATAAATATTATCTTGAAGCAATCCACGACCCAGTTTATACGTATCTCAGTATTGATCACAACTCAAACTATATATATTTTGGAATCAACCTCAACCCTGTATAGCTAACTCCAACATTCACATATAGAGTGTTTATGGTTGTTCCGAAATATATATAGATGTGTCGACATGATAGGTCGAAACATTGTATACGTGTTTATGGTATCTCAAGATTACATAATATACAATACAAGTTGATTAAGTTATGGTTGGAATAGATTTGTTACCAATTTTCACGTAGCTAAAATGAGAAAAATTATCCAATCTTGTTTTACCCATAACTTCTTCATTTTAAATCTGTTTTGAGTGAATCAAATTGCTATGGCTTCATATTAAACTCTATTTTATGAATCTAAACAGAAAAAGTATAGGTTTATAGTCGGAAAAATAAGTTACAAGTCGTTTTTGTAAAGGTAGTCATTTCAGTCGAAAGAACGACGTCTAGATGACCATTTTAGAAAACATACTTCCACTTTGAGTTTAACCATAATTTTTGGATATAGTTTCATGTTCATAATAAAAATCATTTTCTCAGAATAACAAATTTTAAATCAAAGTTTATCATAGTTTTTAATTAACTAACCCAAAACAGCCCGCGGTGTTACTACGACGGCGTAAATCCGGTTTTACGGTGTTTTTCGTGTCTCCAGGTTTTAAATCATTAAGTTAGCATATAATATAGATATATAACATGTGTTTAGTTGATTTTAAAAGTCAAGTTAGAAGGATTAACTTTTGTTTACGAACAAGTTTAGAATTAACTAAACTATGCTCTAGTGATTACAAGTTTAAACCTTCGAATAAGATAGCTTTATATGTATGAATCGAATGATGTTAAGAACATCATTACTACCTTAAGTTCCTTGGATAAACCTACTGGAAAAGAGAAAAATGGATCTAGCTTCAACGGATCCTTGGATGGCTCGAAGTTCTTGAAGCAGAATCATGACACGAAAACAAGTTCAAGTAAGATCATCACTTGAAATAAGATTGTTATAGTTATAGAAATTGAACCAAAGTTTGAATATGATTATTACCTTGTATTAGAATGATAACATACTGTAAGAAACAAAGATTTCTTGAGGTTGGATGATCACCTTACAAGATTGGAATTGAGCTAGCAAACTTGAAAGTATTCTTGATTTTATGTAACTAGAACTTGTAGAATATGTGAAGAACACTTAGAACTTGAAGATAGAACTTGAGAGAGATCAATTAGATGAAGAAAATTGAAGAATGAAAGTGTTTGTAGGTGTTTTTGGTCGTTGGTGTATGGATTAGATATAAAGGATATGTAATTTTGTTTTCATGTAAATAAGTCATGAATGATTACTCATATTTTTGAAATTTAATGAGATATTTCATGCTAGTTGCGAAATGATGGTTCCCAAATGTGTTAGGTGACTCACATGGGCTGCTAAGAGCTGATCATTGGAGTGTATATACCAATAGTACATACATCTAAAAGCTGTGTATTGTACGAGTACGGATACGGGTGCATACGAGTAGAATTGTTGATGAAACTGAACGAGGATGTAATTGTAAGCATTTTTGTTAAGTAGAAGTATTTTGATAAGTGTATTGAAGTCTTTCAAAAGTGTATAAATACATATTAAAACACTACATGTATATACATTTTAACTGAGTCATTAAGTCATCGTTAGTCGTTACATGTAAGTGTTGTTTTGAAACCTTTAGGTTAACGATCTTGTTAAATGTTGTTAACCCAATGTTTATAATATCAAATGAGATTTTAAATTATTATATTATCATGATATTATCATGTATTAATATCTCTTAATATGATATATATATATTAAATGTCATTACAACGATAATCGTTACATATATGTCTCGTTTAAAAATCATTAAGTTAGTAGTCTTGTTTTTACATATGTAGTTCATTGTTAATATACTTAATGATATGTTTACTTATCATAGTATCATGTTAACTATATATATATATATCCATATATATGTCATCATATAGTTTTTACAAGTTTTAACGTTCGTGAATTACCGGTCAACTTGGGTGGTCAATTGTCTATATGAAACATATTCCAATTAATCAAGTCTTAACAAGTTTGATTGCTTAACATGTTGGAAACATTTAATCATGTAAATATCAATCTCAATTAATATATATAAACATGGAAAAGTTCGGGTCACTACATTTATAAGTACTAATAATTGTTCATTGACCGGACACGGGGATGAATTAATAGTCAATGGACTCATTAAAACAGGGGTGGATTACATACAAGGAAAATTGGTGTAATTGTTAACAAAGTATTAAAACCTTGTTACAGTTTAAGTCCTCAATTAGTTGGAATATTTGACTTCGGGTATAAGGGTAATTTGACGAGGATACTCGCACTTTATAATTATGGCCGATGGACTGTTATGGACAAAAACCAGATAGACGTATCGAATAATCCAGGACAAAGGACAATTAACCAATGGTAATAAATTAAAATCAAAACGTCAAACATCATGATTACGGAAGTTTAAACAAGCATAATTCCTTTATTTTATATCTCATTGTACTTTCATTTATCGTCAGTTTATTTATCGTACTTTAAATTATCGCACTTTTATTTTTACGCTTTATTTATATTTTTAATTATTGCACTTTTATTTGTTGTCATTTACTTTACTCTTTAAAATAAGTTATATGTATATTTAATATTTTGCATTAGGTTTTAACTGTGATATAAGTCTCAAAATCGACAAAGCGGTCATTAAACGGTAAATCCCCCCAAAGTTGCCTATAATTACTATATATTACTAAATCTAGTTTAACTACATAATTAACTAATTTGACCTAGTAAGACACCCAATAATAGTGTCTACGGATCGACCTCCCGGACTTTACCTTAGCTATATTATTATACGATAGGTATACTTACCTTTTGTGTTTTAGTTTAATTTAGGTGATTTCCTGTAGTAAATAAATATAAAACTGATAGCCGTTTCATACACACCCTCTAGAACACATCACTCACTAACAAATCAAATCGTCACCGAGGTCACTAACTCCGGACCCTTATGGGTACTAATTACGTACACATTCACTCGAGACTAGATAGATCTCGAAACGAGAGTTAAGTCTTCTAACACCTACCCGAATCCATCGGCACACAGTAAATAATCATAAGGCATTTTTGTATCAAAAAAGAAAGTACCTGAAGTAGCATCATTGGACTTCCGCGCTTCACTATCCATCGAATACTCGCATTCTAACCTCTTAACCCGATCGACAAATGATTCATAACACTCTGACTTTTGGTGTCCCTCCTTCTGGAAAATAAAGCACTTGATCGTGCTTAAAGTCATACTCACACAATCCCGTGCCAAATGACCTCGTTGTAGACAATTATAACACGTGGGCGCGAAATCTCGTAACTTACAAGTCTGTTTAACAACCAATTCGGGACACTCTGCCTTCCGGTGCCCTTCCTTCCGACAGTAAAACATACAGTCTTGTCCGACGGACACTCGCGAGACTTACGTCCCTTTTGCCCATAATTGTAACATTTTGACACACTGGATCCCGACACTCCCTTCACCATACTACCCGTGCTCTCCACTAAACTTTTACCTTGATCATTAAACAATATGGGACACTCCGCCTTTCGGTGTCCCTCTTTTTGACACTTAAAACATGTCTCATTGTTAGAAGGTGCGTTTGAGCAATCAAGCGACAAATGACCCCTTTTTGCACAATTATAGCACGTAGGTAAATAACCTCCCTTACTCTTCTTTTTCACGTTTTCGATGCCTTCAGGCACAGTTCTTGTCCTCTTCCCAGGAACACTTGACTCTAACCTTAAAAGTACTTCTTCATCACCACTACCTCGAGGTTCGAAAAACCTCTTCTCAAACTCTTCCCTTACAATCTTAGTCACTTGTTCTCGGACCATTTCGGTTACTCGTCCTTCGATTGACTCCTTGACTACTTGTCTAACCTCGTTGGCCAAACCCGTGACATAATGTCTGAGTACGGCCTCAACCCTCACCGTTAACTCATCCTTCTTTCATGAGTAGGCGCGTCCGTTCCGATCCCATCTTCCGTCTTCATTCTAAAGAATGCACATCAATTAAACCACGAAACGTAAAGGAAATGAAATATTTATATATATACCACACCTCCCCATCTTACTTGACATTCGTCGTACATCGCTCGTTTGACACGATTTGAACCCGTAACAATGTTAGCTAGTCATTGTTACGCGAGCACGTCGCATTAACTCGTTAGGTCAACGACCAACTCGCTTGATGATTGCAACCACAACATAAAACAATTAGCGCAAGGTTAGTTCACATAAACCTAGATACTAACCACTCTCGGTCCGACCCGAAATTCTACAAGTCCCACATAAAGCGCATACACAATAAAGTCTAAGTCTAGGCACCTATCTCAAGTCGCCTAAATCCCTTAGACCATGCTCTGATACCACTTATAACAACCCAACCCAATATCCAACCTAATACGCAATGTATATTTTTTTATTACAGATGAGGTGCGGGGCGCGCAGCCCCATGAGTGCGCGGCACGCACAAGCCAGTTCAGGTTCTGTCCGGCGCGCAAGGTTATCACCCACTTCCCAACATATTTAGACGATACGCTTTTCACAACATGTTCTTATATGTAAAACTAACACGTTTCAATAATAAAACAAGTTTTACAACACGGGGCCCACATCGACCCAAATTACGAGTTTCGACCGCATTAGTTTAATTTCCAAATGACACTATGAGCATGGTGTTTGGGGGTTAAACTATCCAAATCTATGTCAACTCTAAAAGCTATCACATCAAAAGCGTCCCCTAACAAACACAGTGGGATCTCTAATCCATTCGAATGCCCTTACCCTTATCTCCGCAGGAGCCTATAAAAAGATAAACAACGAGAGGGTAAGCAAAGCTTAGTGAATGCAATAATTATACACATACATATATAATATACCTACTTGCAATCACTTACACACAACGCATATTTGCTAGAAATATAATTAGCATACCAACTCCAAGTATAAGCTAAATGACCTCCAATTACCACATCTAGCATAACCAATATCATATACTCCATAACAATATAATATGATACTTTACAACATATACATAAGCAACTATATGGTTAACCATAAACGTGTCATAGTGCTACCGGCTCCGTGGTTCACACCATACGCAATGCTATGACGCTACCGACTCCGTGGTTCACGTCAATACGCATTTGAGTCATACTCTTTTATATTGCTACCTGCTCCGTGGTTCACACTTCGGTGCTACCGGCTCCGTGGTTCACACCTCATTTTATAGTGCTACCGGCTCCGTGGTTCACACTTTGATGCTACCGGCTCTGTGGTTCACATCACAACTAGAGTCATACTCTTTTATAGTGCTACCTGCTCCGTGGTTCACACTTCGGTGCTACCGGCTCCGTGGTTCACACCTCATTTTATAGTGCGACCGGCTCCGTGGTTCACACTTTGATGCTACCGGCTCCGTGGTTCACATCACAACTCGAGTCATACTCTTTTATAGTGCTACCTGCTCCGTGGTTCACACTTCGGTGCTATCAGCTCCGTGGTTCACACATCATTTTATAGTGCTACCGGCTCCGTGGTTCACACTTTGATGCTACCGGCTCCGTGGTTCACACCATAGTACATTTGCACACACTATGGCACTCCCGGCTCCGTAGGTTATACCATAGCATACAAACAAATACACCATATACATACATGTATAATTACTCCACTCACCTTGACGATTTTATACCTCCGCAAGCTTCAAAGCAAAGTACCTAATTTAATAAGTACTCAATCAACACACAAACTAGTTGGGCTAAACGCCAACGATTCATTCATGTGTTTTTAATGACTTAAATGCATTAAATGTCTGACTTTTACCGAAACTGTCATTTAAGATCAAGACCATCATAAATCACTAAAAGCTAGTGATTGAGGTCTGACAACACTAACTAATGCACAATTAGGGTATTTCATACCCATCTTTCCCCACTAGGTCAATTGTTACCCATTTAACCATTTTAAAGTCAACACACCCATTTCGGGTCATCCACTAACCCACATAACACCCATTTACTAAACATCTAGGTGTGCTAGTAATTAACTAACCAAATTAAGGCTCACAAACACCAATTTAACACTTTGAAACCCTAGGTAAGTTACTATTGAGTCTTCACGACTCAATCTTACCCAAGAACCCTCAAAATCACCAATAATGGGTTTTATGTTCATCACTAACCCCAAAACCCTACCCCTTTAACAAATTAAAATAAGGAAATCAAGATTAGAGCTTACCACCACAATCACAACGTAGCTAGTGACTAGATGAACGACTTTAACACTCGAACTTGGGTGAAAATCCAACTACTTACTCTTCAAAACAAGCTCTCTCATACTAAAAGTGAGTTTCTCTTACTAGGGTTTGAAAGGTGGAGGAGATGAAGAAAAATGAGAGGATAAGATTGTGGGGAATGAATCCCCAATCTACCATTTGTGGCCTAAAACCGTCCATACGTGAAAAGACCAAACTACCCTTCATTTAACTCAAAAATAGAAACAGCAGAAATCTGTCGCAGGCAAAGTGCGCGGCGCGCACACTTGACTATTTGCGGCGCGCACATAGGTCTGATCAGGTTCCCAGCTTTTCTTTTACACCACAGTAAACACACCTTATGTACATCATAAATATTCCATGTACAATAAATAATTGGGTCTTACATAGTACTAATAACTATGATAATAATAATAATAATAATAATAATAATAATACTAATTAAAACTTTAACGATTATAACGATAGTAATAATATTAAAAATAACAATTTTAATTATAATACTTTTTATTAATAACGATAATGATAATAATAAATATAATAATAATAATAATAATTAGATAATAATTATAATGACGATAATAAAGACGATAATAATAAACATTTTTAATAATAATACAAAAATTAACTTGACTATAACTTCTAATCCGTTCATCGAAACTATTCGATATCTAAATGAAAAGTTCTTAATTTTTCTCTAGCTTTCCAACGACATGCATATCATATACCTTATCTCAACCGCATATGTAACTAATTCAGGATTCAACATAACCTATCTAATGACAATAACAAACGTACAAGCATGCATAATCCTACATACTCGAGCACTAGTCTGGGATGCACTAATAATATATAAAAGTTAAGTTATGAGTGCTCACGTATCAATATTGAGATTCAATATTGCAGGAAAGGTACGTAGATGCAACGAACACGATAAATACTAGGTTGACCATACGAGCTATACCCCTGATCATTAACCATCACCTCCATAGCTATAACCCATAATTTTCTTAGGCCTATCCTACTTGAAAAACCCGTCTTGAAATATCTTGCTCAAAATCTCGTCGTAGTATTTTACGTATAATAATAATAATAATAATAATAATACTAATAATAATATGATTAATAATAATATTAATTTTAATAATAATAAGAATAATATAAATAAAATATATAATACGAAGTAAGTAATAGAGAAAGAGAGATTGAGAATGGATAATGAACCAGAAATCGATCGATTTATAGTACTTGTCCTCCCTCAACACCCCATGCGATCGCATGGTTAATGTGAGGGGCTTCCATGCGATCGCATGGCCCTAGCTCACATCTCATATACGTGTTTTTATGGCTGCCAACACTTTTATATTAATATTATATATATATATATATATATATATATATATATATATATATATATATATATATATATATATATATATATATATATATATATTATATTTAATCTATATAATTATATAAATATTATATTATATTTATGTGCATCGTTAACTTGTAAACTTAGTTTTAAAAACTTGTACGTTGTCACTCGAGTAATGTCTCGGTTTCGGTTTCTTAAACGCATTTTCGTACGCTAAGAAAACTGATACATTACGTATCGCGACGAGTACCTTTATAAATAATAATACTTAATTCAATGAAAAACTAATCCACTCAAAGTGTAACCTAATCATTCTAGTGTTGTGGTCATTTGCTTCTATAAATCAACGTCTCATTGTTTACCAAAATGTATTATTTTAAATCGAAACGTTTTATGAGTAAATTAATATATATATATATATATATATATATATATATATATATATATATATATATATATATTTGCATTTAGAATTATAAATTCATACATAATATATATGTTTGAAATATTTATCTAATAATAAGATTTTTAACTTTTTCAAAATAATCATATTTCAAAGATTATTATATATAATCATTTAAATAATAGAATTTACTATGTCGTATTACGTTTACGTTCTTGAATCAATACTTCGTTATTTGTTGATGCATGATGTTGGTTTTCGTGAAATTCTTGTGAACTTCGCAAAGTACGAATGATGTTATTTGAAAAGTTTCGAGTACATCGATGATGAAAGTGTAAAATCAAACATATATTTGAATAATATACTTGGTTTATTATGAATTGGAATTTATTGAATTGAGACAGAGATTGTAGTTAACGATGGTTAAGTTGCGGATGAAGGACGTACATTATTGCATATTAGTAATATGAATTAACCGAGTAGTTAAGATTCACACATAATAGCTTAGTACAAAAGGATTTATTTTGATCCCAAAATTTATATATATAAAATATTCATATAATTTTTTCAGAGGGAATGAGTTGATACTTCATAACTCGTTGATACAAGATATGCGTTATTGATTCGTAATGATGTCCACGGTGATTCTTGAACTGACAGAGCTTGTACTGTTATAGGTACTGCTAGTGATGATGATGCTGACGGTACTGTTGATGTTGTTGGTAAAACAAGTCTAATTTGTAAATCACGCACCATTCTTGCCAGGGTTTCTATTCTTCCTCCTATCATTTTGGTTTACTCATCTGATTTATGGTTAGGGTTAGAATAGATAATCTGTAAGACTTTGGAAATTACATAATCGCCGTATAATGTTTCTCCTATGAAGTTATAGATTAATACTTCATCAGTTATTGTTGTTGGTACTCCTTGGTATCTATAGGGCGTATGACGTCGATGTTCGTGGAACAGATTGTGATGTTGAGGTGCGGGATGTGGATGTTGTTGGTGGTGGTAATGGTACTGTTGGTGTTGTTGATGGTGGTACTGGTTATGCTGCTGGTGCTGCTGCTGGTGTTTGTAACCTTTGCACCATATTCTCCAAAGCCACTACCCGAGCGCGAAGCTCGTTGACTTCTTCTATTACACCGGGGTGATTGTCGGTTCGAACGAGCGGATAAATAAAATCTAGAATTTGATGTAGTATATAACTCTGGAAATGAGAGAGAAAATGGTATTTCGAATAGGTGCGCCGGTAAGTGCTTCAGGTTCTTTACCAAGAGGGTAATGTGGTGGATGGAAGGGATCACCTTCTTCTTGTCTCCAATGATTGAGGAGGCTACGAACCCATCCCCAATTCATCTAGAATAGATGATGGCTGACTGGTTAATCCATTCCAGTCACACTGCTTTCGGAGCTTGAGTGGGATTCCATTTCGGAATTCGAGGGACTTGAACTAATGACGAATTCCATTTTGTACGATTGAATAAAGGATTTTTCAATATGAAATGATTTTCGACTATCGGATGGTATTCTAATTATGTAGAATATCTATATATATAGAGCAAAAGGTTTCGTAGATTACGGAGGAATTTACGGGATATGTCAGTCAAAGTTTACAGTAATAGATACGCTAAGATATGAATTTTTGTCTGTACACTATTCATACAATTTAGGCATTAAGACATGTCTAGATTAAGAATGATGAGCAAGTGATTCCCTAAGATTGATAAGCAGGTAATTTTCGATACGAAATGATAAGCAAAACTTTTGACATGCAGACACGGTCGAAGTCCAGACTCACTAATGCATCTAAACAACTATTAGTTAGACACACTAATGCGAGACATGGTTCGCTAAGACCACCGCTCTGACACCACATGAAGCGACCCGTCCTAATCCATAAGGATGAATACAATAACATATGGATACATTGCGAGGTATTTTACCTCTATATGATACATTTTACAAACATTGCATTCGTTTTTAAAAGACAACCTTCATTACATCGAAAGTTAAACAGGCATGCATACCATTTCCTAATATATCAATCTATCAATGACTTCTTATCAATCTTGATGAACTTAATGACTCGAATGCAACGTCTTTTGAAATATGCCATGAATGACTCCAAGTAATATCTTTAAAATGAGCAAATGCACAGCGGAAGATTTCCTTAATACCTGAGAATAAACATGCTTTAAAGTGTCAACCAAAAGGTTGGTGAGTTCATTAGTTTATCATAAATAATCATTTCCAATAGTATAATAGACCACAAGATACTCATATTTAGAAAACAATCTGTGCAGGTCTGATCCTGCTGTAAAATCATTCATATGAAGAACACCGGAACCTTTCAAAATAACTCACCGACGGTAGCTAATGCGTGCGTGCAATGCAAAATCATCACACCGTGGTAGTTAATACAATATAATTTTACAACGGGAGCTAATGCGTGCGTGCAATGCAAAATCATCTCTCCGAGGGTAGCCAAAACGGGAGCTAATGCGTGCGTGCAATGACAAAATCATCTCTCCGTTACTAACTACAAATTCGAATACCATACAATACAATACATCGGGAGCTAATGCGTGCGTGCAATGTAAAATCATCTCCCCGATGGTAGCTAAAATGGGAGCTAATGCGTGCGTGCAATGCAAAATCATTTCTCCGTTACTAACTACAAAATCGAATCATTTCTGGAGATAATGCATGCATGCAATGACAAAATCATCTCGCCGATGGTCGATAATACAATCTTTATAGAAATCGAACCTCTGAATCCTAATAATTCTATCATAGAATGTAGTTTTGAATACTTGTGTCTATTTCGACAATCAATTATAAAAGCAGTACATGTATTCTCAGTTCAAAAATATATCTCAAAAACATTTAATAAAGCATTTATAAATACAGCGCATATATTCTCAGTCTCAAAAATGTAAAGAGTAAAAGGGAATCAAATGAACTCACAATATTGTATTTCGTAGTAATTAAGCATATGATGGCATTGAACAAGTGCAAGGTTGGCCTTGGATTCACGAACCTATATTAATTATATATATTTATATGTCAATCAATATCTGTCTAAGAATTTAGGTCAAGTCTTAGTGTACCACAATCCTAATGCTCGAGACTAATATGGAAAAGTCAATAAAAGTCAACTTAATCCTAAATGACTTCCAAAATCTATACATGATTATAATATAACCTAAATATAGTCGTTTAATATATTTATAAATTTTTAACAGATTTATTAGAGTACATAATATAATTCATTTATTAATAAATAAAATTTCATATTAAAATTTATATAATAAAAATATACTTTTATAAATCTTAAGTACTAAAATTTATAAGGTTCATTTAATATCATAAAAATAATATGATAGGTATTATTAATTGAATTATATTACACGTAGTAAAATATCTTTGTATCACATATTTATTTGATAAAATCATATCATAATAACAATAGTAAATAAAAGTTGTATTATTTTGAAATAGTAATTATTATTATTCTATTAGTAATAATAATAATATTTATATTTACTAAAAATGATATTATGATAAAATGATATTTTTTATTAAAATGATAATAATAATGATATTTTACATTAACAATGATATTCATATAAATAATAATTTTTATAAAAATGATAGTTTTATTATTAATAATACTTTTAATAATAATAATGGTAAAAAATAATGAAAACGATATTTTATCTAAATCAATACCTTTCAAATTTTAATTTCATTATGATACATATACTCATTATTTCCTAATTAATTTGTTAATAACTTTTAATCGTCTTTTATATCGCGTTCATATTAATGATAATGACAGTATTCATAATAATTAGATATTACTAATATTAGTTTTAATTATAATAATACTAATAATAATAAACATTATGATAACATTAATGATAGTACTAATAACTATGATAATAATAATAATAATAATAATAATAATAATAATAATAATAATAATAATAATAATAATAATAATAATAATAATAATACTAATTATAACTTTAACGATTATAACGATAGTAATAATATTAAAAATAACAATTTTTAATGATAATATTTTTTATTAATTACGATAATGATAATAATAAATATAATAATAATAATATTAATAATTAGATAATAATTATAATGACGATAATAACGACGATAATAATAACAATCATTTTTAATAATAATACAAAAATTAACTTGACTATAACTTCTAAATCATTCATCGAAACAATTCGATATCTAAATGAAAAGTTCTTAATTTTTCGCTAGCTTTCCAACGACATGGATATCATATACCTTATCTCAACCGCATATGTAACTAATTCAGGATTCAACATAACCTATCTAACGACAATAACAAATGTACAAGCATGCATAATCCTACATACTCTAGCACTAGTCAGGGATACACTAATAATATATAAAAGTTAAGTTATGAGTGCTCACGTATCAATATTGAGATTCAATATTGCAGGAAAGGTATGTAGACGCAACGGAGACGATAAATACTAGGTTGACCACACGAGCTATACACCTGATCATTAACCATCACCTCCATAGCTATAACCCAAAATTTCTTTAGCCCTATCCTACTTGAAAATCCCGTCTTGAAATATCTTCCTCAAAACCTTGTCGTAGTATTTTATGTATAATAATAATAATAATACTACTACTACTAATAATATGATTAATAATAATATTAATTTTAATAATAATAATAATATAAATAAAATATATAATACGAAGTAAGTAATAGAGAAAGAGAGATTGAGAATGGATAATGAACCAGAAATCGATCGATTTATAGTATTTGTCCTCCCTCAACACCCCATGCGATTGCATGGTTAATGTGAGGGGCTTCCATGCGATCGCATGGCCCTAGCTCACAGCTCCTAGCTCACAGATCGATTTTTTATGGCTGCCGACACTTTTATATTAATATTATATATATATTATATTTAATCTATATAATTATATAAATATTATATTATATTTATGTGCATCGTTAACTTGTAAACTTAGTTTTAAAAACTTGTACGTTGTCACTCGAGTAATGTCTCAGTTTCGGTTTCTTAAACGCATTTTCGTACGCTAAGAAAACTGATACATTACGTTTCGCGACGAGTACCTTTATAAATAATAATACTTAATTCAATGAAAAACTAACCCACTCAAAGTGTAACCTAATCATTCGAGTGTTGTAGTCATTTGCTTCTATAAATCAACGTCTCATTGTTTACCAAAATGTATTATTTTAAATCGAAACATTTTATGAGTAAATTAAAATATATATATATATATATATATATATATATATATATATATATATATTTACATTTAGAATTATAAATTTATACATAATATATATGTTTGAATATTTATCTAATAATAAGATTTTTAGTTTTTCAAAATAATCATATTTCAAATATTATTATATAAAATCATCTAAATAATAGAATTTACTATGTCGTATTAAGTTTACGTTCTTGAAACGCTATATATATATATATATATATATATATATATATATATATATATATATATATATATATATATATATATATATATATATAATAGAATTTACTATGTCTATATATATATATATATATAAATCTTACGACATAGTAAATTCTATTATATATATATATATATATATATATATATATATATATATATATATATATATATATATATATATATATATATATATATATAGTGGTAGGATCAAGAGGGAAGTAACCATTCAGGGGGAAGCAGGGGGAAGCAAAAACTATTTTTTTTCATTTTTTGAAAAAACTTTGTTCACGAACATTATAGATGAGATGAAAATATGAACATTTAGTAGAGACACTTTGTGATAAATGTTTTTATTTTGGTGGGAAAACGCTCGAAGAAGTAATATATAACAATTATCGTGTTTTTCAAGCGTATTTTGAGGTTTTAGCTATTGGAGTTTAGATATTAGGGTTTAGATATTAGGGTTTATAGGGGTTAGATATTAGGGTTTAGAAATTTAGGGTTTAGGGTTTAGATTTAGGGTTTAGATTTAGGATTTAGATTGAGTTTTTAACACGAACGGTTTAGAGTTTAGGGTTTAGGGTTTAGGTTTTAGGGTTTGGTGTTTTGGGCTTATGGAATAAACCCAAAACACCAAACCCTAAACTCTAAATTGGGCTAAATTTTACTTCACAAAACATGAAAAAAAACGTTCATATTCTTCACGAACAATATTATCTTGAATGTTATTTTTGTCGATCATTTTCCCGCATAAATAATAACATTCATCATGAAGTGTCTCTTCTAAATGTTCGTATTTTCGTGTGATCTTGATGCCGGAAAAATAATTTTCAAAAAAAATGAAAAAAATAAAATTTTGCTTCCCCCCGCTTCCCCCCGATTGGTTACTTCCCCATTGATCCTGCCCCTATATATATATATATATATATATATATATATATATATATATATATATATATATATATATATATATATATATATATATATATATATATATATATATATATAATATACTTAAATTCTTCTAATTCTATAAAATCAATTTATCCTTATAAAATAATAGATTATAATAATTCAGTTTTTGAAATCGTTTTCTCACATTTGAAAAATAGGTTAGTCGAATATTATGAAATCCAATTCTCCATTAACTTTTGTCTAACGTTCGTCAATTGACACATTTGTTCTTACATGTAAATCACTTTACCAAATATTCCGAATACTGATAAAAATGAAATGATCTCTTAAATCACAGTGGACCTCACAACAGAGACTCGATTAATAATGAATCTTAATAACTTAATTATTTGATATTATCTTTCAATCCCGTCGGTAAATACAATCATGTAAAGTATTGTACCCAATTACTTTGTTTACGTTTTCAAGTTATAATATATGTACACACATATATATATATATATATATATATATACAATCATATCCATTTGTATAATGGTTCGGGAATCGTCGAAATTTGGTTGAGGTTAAATGAATGTATGAACATAGTTTAAAAATTCTTGAGATTCAACTTGACAAACTTTTCTTATCAGGTCGGAAACATATAAAGATTAAAGTTTAAATTTGGTCGGAAATTTCCGGGTTGTCACAACAACTGCATCAGAGAGCGTGCTCTCCTCTTTCCTCTTTAGTAGCTATTTACAGGAACAACCCAAATTTGTTTGGCACCATTATTCGTTTAAACAAATAGAATGTTGTGTTCCCTATGCATTGACAAAGTATAGCACATGTCTGCACATGCGTTAAACTTCTGCATTCCCACATGGTCTTGTAAGGTCACTTGTCAGCCGCCGACGCGTGTCCTTTCCTGTTCAACTTTGTCTTTGACTTCTGTTGAATAATATAATTGATGTAGACCACTATGGAAACCACCATGCTTGTAATGGAGCATGGTTGTCTTGTGATGTATGCTGCTTACCAGGTTTACTGGTTCTTCTTATGCTGAGTCACTTGATATTCTTGAATTGCTGGGTATTCATCCTGTGCTGATTCGAAGAATACACTCTACCTTGTGCTGGTAGACTAGGCAGCATACTGAACACTTGACATAGCAATATTTGTTGTCTATACATAAAAAAAACTTGTGCTGGCTGCACATAACATTTTAGTGCAAATAAATTATAGTTTTGTCATAATTAAATCCTTAATTATTTTGGGGACTCAACAGTATGCAAACTCGGAAGTCGGGAGATCAAAATCTTAAGCCTTTAGACCCAGATATCGAGAAATCTGCAAAAGCTAATCGAAAAGCTACAAGAATTTTAAAGAGCTCGACAGTGGCTTCAGCATCCACTCAACCACAGTTAGAGTCACATCCAATTGTTCCACCAAATTCTCCTAAATCAGATTCCGATAGTGAAGAGGAAGTTTTTAATCAACGAACCAAGATGGCTGAACGTCAAAGAGGGGTAGACACCTACTACCAACCGGATGATTATGAAGATCATTCACCCATTGTTTTTTCCGCACCGGCAGGGGGAAACACATGGAGATTTGAGGTCCGACCTCAACTCATTTCGATCTTGCCAACCTACCGAGGTATGGCTAATGAGGAACCATATGAACACATCACCGAGTTCAATGAGATATGTGCTACTAATCTGGTAAACGGTTTCTCTAATGATGAGGTACACCTTCGATTATTTCCTTATTCACTTAAAGATAAGGCAAAACGATGGTTTCTCTCTTTACTCGCCAGGAGTATTAATACTTGGGAGGAGATGAAAAAACGGTTTTAGAGGAGTTTTATCCTATAAGTAAAACTTCAGACATGCGTACGCAAATAAAATCTTTTAGACAACTACCCGGTAAATTATTTCATGAAGCGTACGAGCATCTGAAGGAGTTACTTAGGGCATGCCCGCACCATGAGATACCAAAGTGGGAATTGGTTAAAGTTTTCTATGATAGTTTGGATTCCCAAAACAGTCAATTTCTTTTGGCGGCTAGTGGTGGGGCATTTTTAACTCGATCTATTGAGGACGAATGGACCTTCTTTGAGCAGTTGAGTAAGGGTTCGAAAACCCAAGCTTCAGTTAATCGTAAACAACCTAGTACCTTCTGAGTGAATCATGTTTCTGACTCAGGTGGTTCATCTAGGAACTTAGAGCAAGAATTAGATGATTTGAAAACGCTTATATTTAACAATCCAAACCAGGGTCTTGCATGTAATGTTTCGCAGGTTTAGGAAGTTTGTGAGATTTGTAGAGATCCTTCTCACTTTGCATATGGATGTAGAAATGGGATTCCACCGGTGAATCAACAAATAGTGGAGGAACAAGTTAATGAGGTGCAGGTACGGAGATTTGATCCATACTCTAACACGTATAATTCGGGTTGGAGAAACCATCCTAATTTTAGTTGGAGCAATAACAATGCTCTAAATGCTACCCAAGGGACCCAACATAGACGGCAAAACAACTTTCAAAACCAAGGAAACTTTCAGAATCAAGGCAACTATCCATGAAACTATCAAAACCCTTATCCCAACAACCGAAACCAAAACCAAAACAATTACTAAAATCAAGGCCAAAACCAAAACCAAAATTAAAACAATGTCCCACCCAATCAACCATCTAGCTCGGACGCCAAGATGGACGCGTTTATCTCCGAAATGCGTAAAATAGTGGAAGTGCAAAACTAGTCAATTCGTGCATTGGCTAAGGAGATTGGTAATGTAGCTAAAAGTAAGAGAAATCGGGAGCCGGGTATAATTCCAAGCTACACGGTTCTAAATCCGAATCATAAGGATCAGGGAAAAGGGCATAGTGTTAATATGGTAGGCACCTTGCGAAGTAGGAAGAAGTATGACAATAAGGTTGGTGAAAAAGAGGTAGTGCAACAAGAGTCAAGTAAGTCCCCTATTGTTCTTGATGAGGATAAGGTAAGTGAAAATGATAACCATGGGAAGGGGGTGAAAAATGAGGAACCAATCGTTAATGAGACCGAAAAACCGGAGACGGAATCAAAAACTATCCCATTTCCCAAGGCCTTGGATTCCCCGAACCAATTCCCTTATGGGAAGAAGGGACCACAACCAGAGGATATGTGGGAAACATTTAAACAGGTTAAGATAAATTTACCCCTTCTCGATGCTATTAGGCAAGTCCCGTCCTAAGCTAAGTTTTTAAAGGATCTTTGCACTCAAAAGAGGAAGCAAAGGGCGACCTTACCTAAAAAGGTGGAGCTAACCGAGCACCTAAGTTCGGTTGTTTCAGGTACACTCCCACCTAAATTTAAGGACCCGGGGACCCCATTGATAGCTGTGACTATAGGAA
The DNA here is from genome assembly GCF_046630445.1 of Rutidosis leptorrhynchoides. Lineage (NCBI taxonomy): Eukaryota > Viridiplantae > Streptophyta > Magnoliopsida > Asterales > Asteraceae > Rutidosis > Rutidosis leptorrhynchoides. The sequence goes on from NC_092334.1 coordinate 202,720,457, forward strand.
ACGTAAATGTGAAAAAGGCGTTATTGGACATAGGAGTTAGCATTATTATTTTACCCTTTTGCCTAGTTGATCAATTTGAATTGGGGTTAATGAAAAGAACCGACATAATTATTCAATTAGCGGACCAATCAATCAAAATGCTTAGGGGAATATTAGAAGATATGATAGTAAAAATGGAGGATTTCTATTACCCTGTTGACTTTGTTGTAATGGATATCGAATCTAGGAATAGAGATGCCTAACCCACTATAATCTTGGGGCGCCCGTTTTTGGCCGCCATAAATGCCCATATTAATTGTCGAACGGGTGCCATGGACATATCATTCGGGAATCGCAAGATGAGGATTAATATCTTTAATTCTCTTCATGCCCCAAGTGTCCATGAATGCTATCAGGTAGATGTGATTGATGAAAAAGTTGAAAAACATACTTCTCATTTGATAACAAATGACCCAGTGGAAGTATTTTGCTTAGGTGATGAAGAAGATGTTGATTGTGAAGAGGTTAAGGCAGTTGAATTAGCAATAGCAAGTACAATGGATGCTAGGTTGCCACCGTGGACTCACAAATATGAGCCACTACCTAAGTCCATTGATACTAATACGAGAACTTCATTAGAATTACCACCGACCCTTGAGCTGAAACCATTACCCTCTCATTTAAAGTATGCATTCTTGGGTACTAACGACATTTTGTCAGTTATTATTGCTTCAGTTTTGACAGGTGTGCAGGAAAAATCTTTAATGGAGGTACTTCATAAGTACAAGGCTGCGGTGGGATGGACTATAGCAGATTTGAAAGGGATAAGTCCCTCAGTGTGCATGCATCGCATAGTTACAGATCCTGAGGTTAAACCTGCGTGTGACACGCAACGCAGGTTAAACCCGAACATGCAGGAAGTTGTAAAGAAAGAGGTTCTTAAGTGGTTAGATGCGGGGATTATTTTCCCTATTTCGGATAGTCAGTGGGTAAGCCCCACTTAAACAGTGCCAAAGAAAGCTGGGATCACGGTCATGGAAATGGAAGAAGGAGAAAATATCACAACCCGTCACGGGCGGTATGTATTGATTACAGGAAGCTAAATGCTGCAACTTCAAAGGATCATTTTCCCTTGCCTTTTATTGATCAAATCATCTAAAAGTTGTCAGGTCAGAAATTTTACTGTTTCTTAGATGGGTATTCGGGATATAACCAAATACCTATTCACCCTAATGACCAAGAAAAAACAACTTTTACTTGTTCTTATGGAACTTATGCTTTTAGACGAATACCTTTTGGTTTATGTAATGCACCTGCTACTTTTCAAAGGTGTATGGTGAGTATTTTCTCAGAGTTAATAGGCGAGTCTTTAGAAATTTTCATGGATGATTTTTCAATATTTGGCAAGTCTTTTGAATCGTGTCTAAATATGTTGGAAAAATTTTTAAAGCGGTGTACCGAGACTAACCTCGTCCTTAGTTGGGAAAAGAGCCATTTTATGGTAACGGAATGGGTGGTTTTGGGACACATTGTGTCCAAACGGGGATTTGAAGTAGATAGGGCAAAAGTGCAACTTATTTCCACATTACCCCCACCGACCAATGTTAAGGAGGTAAGGTCGTTTTTGGGACATGTGGGTTTCTATCGTAGGTTTATTAAAGATTTTAGCGTTATTTCTAAACCATTGTGTAATTTGTTATTAAAAGACGCACCTTTTGACTTTGATGACCAATGTAAGGAGGCCTTTAATACTCTTAAGCGTAAGTTGACTGAAGCCCATTTTGCAATCACCTGACTGGACCAAACCATTTGAGATTATGTGTGATGCCAGTGATTATGCAGCTAGGGCTGTTTTGGGACAAAGGGTTGATAGGAAATCGGTTGTTATCTACTGTTACTGTTTTTAATTACCTACCGAGTCTGTTGATTATACCGAATCTGCCTAATCCTACCGAGTCCGTCATTCTGTTTCTTCAAATTCTTGGTAATTGTTCATTTTAATCAATGTTTAAGATATATTATTGTAGATCTGAGATAATTATGTTTTTATCAATCAGAAAAGTTCAAAATAACTGGATTATGATCTTTAATTTTTGAAATCTTGTTGATTATACCGAGTCTGGGTCGATTTCAATTAATCTTTGATTAAACTCAATTGATTTGGAAAATCAACATGAAATCTTGTCTAATCTGAGTTAAATTGACTGATCTATCATTTGACTGAGCCTGATTACATGTTTAATTGCTTATTTGATGGATTCTGTATCTACCGAATGTGTTCTTATCTTGATACCGAATTTGTTCATACAATTAACATGTTAATATGCTTGTAATTGAATGGTTGTTTGATCATGGTTGTGAAATTACATGATATGTGATAGAATATGCATGTTTGAGTGACTTTCTGTTAACTGTTGAAGATACCGAATCTGGTTTTCCTTCTTGATACCGAGTCTGAAATTTGGTACCTTGAAATTTTCTGATTTTTATCTTCAAACACTTAACATGTTTATTCTATATTTTTCTGATATGAAAACTCAAGCTTATTTGGTTACAGAATCTAAAGTTTTCATAACTACCGAATCTGCTTGAATTGTGCTGAAATTGACTAAGTGTTGTTTTGATTCCTTGTGTTATATAATTGACTTTGCATGATGATTTTGTACTAAGATGAATATCATATGAATGTCATGGTTGTCAATTATTTGTTCATAATTGAGAATAAAAGACTTTTATATTTGAAAAACCATAAAAATCTTAAAATTTAAAAATATAAAAAGGATTTCAAAGGCAAATAAGAATAGAGATATATGCTTTTTGTTAAATATCTTGTGGTCTTCTATTTCTTATTTATACAGCTAAATGGCGAACAATCACTTTATCAACTCTGAAACCAATATTCCCTGCAAATATTGGACTGCAATTCTAGAGAGGCATACTTTATGGCCTGCTCTGAGCTCCACAGTTAGTGTGCCAGAAACAGACTTGGATATTCTTAACAGATCAATCAGATTTGTGGAGGCCACACAACCAAATGCTACTAATCCACAGGGCGAACCAGCCAGATTTGAATTTAGGCTGAGAGGAGTACAAGGATTCAGGAGTATCACAAAAGCAGACTTCAGGAGGATATTCAGACTTCCTCTTGTACAGAATGCTCCTGCTTTTCCTGCTACTCAGCAAATGATGACTTCTGTCTTTGATCTTGGTTATGTGGAAGCTACCAATGTTCCATCAGCTAAGTTTTAGAAGAAATATCTGCACTCAAGGTGGTATGTGATCTTCTCAATCATCAACAGATGCTTGTTGATGACAAGAAGTGGATCTGATAGCTTAACTGTGCCGATGCTCAAACTTTTCTACTCATTCACAAGAGTAGAGAATCCTGATTATGCAGAACTTATATGGGATTTGGTTCAGGCACAGGTTGAAAAGCCAAGGGGTTCATACATTCCTTGCGAAAGGTTTTTCTGTATCTTTATCCATGATGCTATCAATGCTTGCAGAAATGCAAATATCTTTGTACCAGGTACACATGGATTACAGATGAAAAGGTTTGGAGAGCTGAAGATGAACGCCCCTATGGTGTCTGATAATCAATTCACTACGCCAATTCCAAATTGGCTAGTGAGGCTAGCTAAACCCCAAGACGCTCGTATGCGTTCTTATTTTCAGGCTGTAGGAATACCTCTTCTGAACCCGATACAACAAGAACAAGTTGAACCTGCCGTGGTTCCAGCCCCAGAGGTTGTAGAGGAACCTGTAGTTCAACCACCCGGGCCAGCTAATCCTCCACTTAGGGTGAACCTCAAACGATCTAGGGTAGCACACCAAGCTCAACCCGTGAGGATCAGGGAACCTAGTCCAACTAGGATTGAACCAACCCTTTCCACAACACCCGAAGTAAGCAGCAACACTTCAGCAATATCATTTGCATCATCTCCTGAACATTCTCCTAAGAGAACTCGACATGCCTGATGAGATTATTCAGACTCCGCTAACCCAACGAGTAACTAGATCTAGGACTTCGACACCCATCGTCCGCCAAACAGTTACTCCAACCAGTGGTGATACGGACCAAGACCTAGAGCCAATTAGGTCACCCTCACCCATCTCCATATCACATTCAAGAATAACAGTAAGCCCTACGCTAAATGAAGCGCAAGCTTCGGTAGGCAAGAGATCAAAACGCACGGATGGTAAAACGACCACTAAGCCCATCTGTGATGCCCCGTACTAAATCATCATGTACGGACCATCAACAACAGGATCATTACAAGGTTAAGTACTATATGCGTTTTCAAAACAGAGTTTGCATTCATTAATAAAAGGTGACGTCATAACTAACGTCAAATGTTTTACAATCCAAAAGCATGCTTCGCTAAGTAGAAGCAATAAATAAGTGTACGTGACCACAATGGTCGTTACAAGTCATAGTTCAAAAGTACGAATGTTTGAATGCAAAATAAAGTAGTTCATGCGATGACAACTCTAAGCAGGGGGTGTCTACAGCACGACTAGTACACAGCGGAAGCTAACCTCAAGCACCTGAGAAAAACATGCTTAAAAACGTCAACACAAAGGTTGGTGAGCTATAGTTTAAGTATAACAGTATGTAAGGTAGGCCACGAGATTTCAGTGCTACAAAGTGCGTTTCAAAACAGTATGATAAAGTATATGTTAACCGTGGGCACTTGGTAACTAACTTAACGTTTATACCCCTTGAAAGTACACTTGGCAAGTGCGTATGTCTATGAAGTATTAAACACTCCTTAAATTCTAATGCTACTAGCCCGAGTGGGGATGTCAAACCCTATGGATCCATATCTAAGATTCGCGTTCACGGTTCAAAAACCAATGACTAAACGTTACCGAGCTAAAGGGAATATTTCTGCCGTTATACAACCCACACATATATAAAGTTTAAGTACTCGTGCCTAGTATGTAAAACATAAAATCCGCATGTATTCTTAGTTCCCAAAATAAGTTAAAGTAAAAAGTGAATGCTATAACTCACAATGATAATGTAGTCGTAAAGTCGGTTCGGAAAAGGTGTGCAAGTAATCGGTCCGAAGGTCCTCAACCTAAGGCAAATAATACTAAGTCAGTAAATCATCTTAATAGGTTTAAAAGTATGTAATTAAGGTCTTAAGGGTCATCATCATTCATCATCAAACAAAAGGCGTAAAGTAAGTTTCGTTTATGAAAGTAGTTTACAACAAAGTCTGATTTCAGTCAGTCACCACGGCCTCTACCCTTACTGAATTAAGGTGAGACCAGTGGACATGGCTCCGTCTATGAGTCCCTTAAGTGTGGTAAAATTTACAGAAGAAAACACATCTTGGTTTGACCGTGGCGACGGTCTAAGTGCGAGTAGGTCAGAAATTTCAGCACAACGTTAAAGGACATAGTGACGATCGGAGGGCCATAAATCCTAAACCGTAACTCGGATTAAGACGAGTCCTATATGAAAAGTTATCTACTCGAAAAGTTCTATCTAAAAATCAAGGTTATAACATCCCAGGTCTACTGGTCTGTTACAGAAATATCAGATCAGTAGCTTTTGGACAGAAACAGTGAGTTTAAAAGGGTTCCGGTGGTCTTGGTGCTTGATGTTCATCATGGTTCTCATCCTTGATGCATATAGCTTAAAGTGTACAACTCATTGATGTATCTACATCATCTTAACCAAGTCTTGACCATCATAACCCTAGTGCAAGTCTAAGACATGAAGCACAACTCACTTAAGAATTGTATGAAGTTTGATGAACCAAAGTTACATCAAAGTCTTAGATCTAACACATACATGAACTTTAAAAGAAATATTGAACTATAAACTTGAAAGTTAACTAACTAATCAAGATCATAAGTAGTAGAACATAGTTCTTAGTTTGATCTTGAAGATCCAAGACTCAAAAGTCTAGATCCAAAGTTATATTTAAAGAAAACTTATTTGTGTGTGTTGAACTTTCAAAGTTAACTTAATTTGTTCAAGAGATATGAGATCAAGACTAACTTTTAGTACTTGACCATATACACTAACTACATGAAATTAAAGTGCATAAATTGAAGAAGTAAACTTAAATAAACAAGAAAAGGTTCATGGTTGTTCATACTTTAAAGATTCAAACCAAGGTTTGATCTTTAGAAAGTAAACTTTAAAGTTTACTTCATGAACTTCAAGTATGTCTTTCAACCATGAACTTTATAAACTTTGAACAAGTATTTAGTGGAGATCATAAACTAGAGAGTTTATGTCTTGTATGTTCTTGAAGATTCAAGATAAAAGAAGAATTAAACTAAGAAGTTTGATTCTTGAAAACATGTAAGTAAATAAAGATAATAACAACTAGTAATCAACACAAGTAACAAAAGATTTAACAAACAAGGAATGATGATGATGAATGCCTTAAGATTTCGGTTTTACAAGAGAAAAAGGAAGGAGAAAACTCAAGTTACTTACAAAGATGTAAAGGAAAGATGAGAGAAAAAAAAGAAGAGAAAAGTTGCAAGTAATTTAGGTGTGTGAAAAATGAAATGGAACAAGTGAATGGAGTAATCAAAAAAAAAACAAAACCAAACACCTCTAAAGGCCTCCCTTGGTCGTCGGTTTGCAAAGAGGGAAGGGGGGAAGGGATTGCTCACTAGTCACTAGTATGTATTTGTCCTTTAAAGGTGGTTAATAAGAGAACTTGCATGGGGATTATGGTAACTAGATTCTTCATGTCTTCCAAACTAACTAGTTAAGGTTCAAGTAATACTTACACTTTGAAAGAGTGGGCTAACTAAGCCCACTTAAAGGTAGGGTGGGCTTACAAGTCTTAATTCAAGAGTCCATTAACTAATCAAAGTCCAAGTTCAATTAATTAACAATTAAACCCAGTTAAAGCCCAAGTAGCTAACTAATAGCCTTAGTTAATTAAAACGATTAATAAAATTAATCATGAATGTAAATAATATCTAGAAATATTATTCGTGAAGTTTCGTGTGTCACAAAGATGTTTCGGGCACTTAAAAGTCAAGTACGGGCAATCATAGCAACATGTAAATGTAATAACATACATTCGTTTAATCACACGTATTAATAATAGTAATTATTAATAAATAAATGTTGGAAATTCCAGGGTCGTTACATTACCCACCTGTTAAAGAAAATTTTGTCCAGAAATTTAAGCTGAGGTAGATGGAGGAGTCGGGAAAAGGTGAGGATACTTTCGCATCATTTGATCCTCTCGCTCCCAAGTAAACTCAGGTCCTCGTTTGGCATTCCACTGTACTCGGACGATCGGAATCTTGTTGCGTTTCAAAGTTTTGATCTCACGATCCATAATCTCAACTGGTTCTTCCACAAAGTGGAGTTTGTCGTCAATTGTAAGTTCTTCCAGTGGTATGATAAGTTCAGGTGCAGCAAGACACTACTTTAAGTTTGACACATGGAAGGTAGGATGAACTGAGCTCAATTGTGCTGGTAGGTCCAAACGGTATGCAACTGGTCCAACACGTTCCAAGATCTCAAAAGGACCAATGTATCGTGGGTTCAACTTTCCACATTTTCCAAAACGGATCACACCTTTCCAAGGTGCAACCTTCAACATTACACGATCACCAACGTTGAATTCAAAGTCTTTACTTTTAAGATCGGCATAACTCTTTTGGCGATCACGGGCAGTCTTAAGTCTAGCTTGAATCTGAGCAATATTCTCCGTCGTTTCGTGGACTACCTCGGGTCCGGTGATGAAATCCATTGTGATCCTTTCCCACTTCCATTGTGGGATTTCAGGCAGTTGAAGTAACCCAGAAGGTCTCTGATGTTCGGCCTTAACTTTCGAACAAGTCAAACACTTCCCAACATAAGTTGCAACGTCCTTCCTAAGATTCGGCCACCAATACTGTTCTTTAAGGTCGTGGTACATTTTTCCCACTCCAGGATGAATCGAATATCTCGACTTGTGTGCTTCATCAAGTATCAGGTTCCGTAGATCTCCATAAAGAGGTACCCAAATTCTTCCGGCATAACATCGGAGTCCAGACTCCCTAACCTCGAATCGAGAGACAAGTATGTTCAAATGTTCATGAGATATATTCTCCTCCTTGAGAGCCTCATCTTGAGCTACTCTGATCTGGCTATTGAGGTTCGAATGGATGGTGATGTTCAGAGCCCTAACACGAAGAGGTGCCGTCCTCTCCTTTCGGCTTAAAGCGTCAGCTACAACATTGGCCTTGCCAGGGTGATAACGGAGTTCACAATCGTAGTCGTTGAGCGTCTCGATCCATCTACGTTGTCTCATATTCAGTTGCTTCTGATCAAAGATGTGCTGGAGACTCTTATGATCGGTGAAGATAGTGCTCTTAGTTCCATACAGATAATGTCTCCATAATTTGAGTGCAAAGACAACGGCTCCAAGTTCAAGATCATGTGTAGTGTAGTTCCACTCGTGAATCTTCAATTGTCGGGAGGCATAGGCAATAACTTTTGATCGTTGCATCAGTACACAACCAAAACCACTTATTCGTGTGCGGGTTCCCAAATGAACTTCTTGCCCTTGTGAGTCAGTGCGGTCAAAGGACGCGCAATCAGAGAAAATCCTTCGATGAATCTTCGGTAATAACCGGCGAGACCTAGGAATTGGCGAATATGAGTAGGAGTAGTGGGGGTCTCCCATTTGCTGATGGCTTTAATCTTGGTGGGATCAACTTTGATACCCTGGTCGCTCACAACATGACCCAGAAATTGAATTTCTTTCAACCAAAATTCACACTTGGAGAATTTGGCGTAAAGTTGCTCTTGTCTTAAGAGTTCAAGCACTAATCGGAGGTGTTGCTCATGCTCTTCTTCGCTCTTAGAGTAGATGAGGATATCATCTATGAAGACGATAACAAACTTGTCCAAGTAAGGCTTGCAGACACGATTCATGAGGTCCATGAACACGGCAGGTGCATTTGTCAAACCGAATGGCATCACAAGAAACTCATAATGACCATAGCAGGTTCCGAATGCAGTTTTCATCACGTCACTTTCCTTCACCCTCAACTGGTGATAACCGGATCGCAAATCAATCTTTGAGTAGACACTCGATCCTTGTAGTTGGTCAAAAAGATCGTCAATTCGTGGAAGAGGATACCGATTCTTGATTGTCAATTTGTTGAGCTCACGGTAGACGATACACATACGGAAGAATCCATCCTTCTTCTTTACAAACAACACAGGTGCGCCCCAAGGCGAGAAGCTTGGTTGAATAAATCCTCGATCAAGTTGTTCTTCTAGTTGACTCTGTAATTCTTGCATCTCGGAAGGTGCGAGTCTTTAAGTTGCGCGAGCTACAGGTGCAGCTCCTGGCACTAAGTCAATCTGAAACTCTACCGCTCTCTGCGGTGGCAATCCAGGCAATTCCTCTGGGAAGACATCAGAAAATTCGTTCACAATTCGAACGTCGTTCACGCTCTTCACCTCAGTTTCTACCGCTTTCACATGTGCTAGGACAGCAAAGCGTCCCTTCTTCATAATCTTTTGCGCTTTCACGCAACTAATGAGGTTCAACTTCGAGGTACATCTCTCTCCATAGATAACCAGTGGTTCACCATCTCCTTGTGGTATGCGAAGTGCTTTATCTCCACAGATAATATCGGCCTTTATCTTGCTCAACCAATCCATACCGACGATCACGTCAAAACTTCCCAGTTTGATAGGTATCAAGTCAATTTCGAAATCTGCACCAGCTATGTTGATAACAGCTCCTCGACTAATGTGGTCAACTTTTTCAAGTTTACCGTTGGCGACCTCGACAAGCATACTTTCTTTTAACGGGACTAATGACCAATTAATCTTATCGCAAAAATGTCTACATACATAACTTCTATCCGCACCAGTATCAAACAAGACAGAAGCTAAAAGATTGTTGATTTTGAATATACCTGTCACCAAGTCGGGGTTATCGCGTGCATCCCTTGCATTAACATTAAAAGCTCTACCACGGGGTGGCCCTCCGTCTTTTCGCTTGTTTGGGCACGCGTTTCTGAAATGGCCCGTCTGCCCGCATTCATAGCACTTCTTTGGTCCATTGGTGTTTGGCTTCCCATTCAAAGTGGTGACCTTGCAGTCTTTCCCGATATGCACAGCCCGTTGGCATTTCTCACCGACAACATTGCAATACCCAGTGTGGTGTTTGTAGCATCGCTTGCATTGTGGTAAGGTTCCTTTGTAGTTCGGGTTGGTGTTGGTGTTGTTGTTGGGATTAGGGTTTCCACCGTTGTTGTGCCTCTTGGCGGGGGTTTGATCGTAGTTTCTCCCTCTGTTGTTGTTGTTGTTGTTGTTGTTGTTGTTGTTGTTGTTGTTGTTGTTGTTGTGGTTGTTGTGGTTGTTGTGGTTGTTGTCCCATTTCCTCTTTTCGCTACTACCAGCCTCAAACTTAGCCTTCTCCGGCTCATCAATAAGAATCTGATTCATGAGAGTATGTGCCATGCGCATTGCTTCGGGAACAGTCGGTGGTTTGGATGAGGTGACATTTCCTTTGATGGACTTAGGGAGTCCCGAGAAGTATTTCTCCATGCGCTTGAATTCGGGGGTGACCATGGTCGGACACATCAGTGCTAACTCCAAAAACCTACGATTGTAACTGTTAAGGTCGTTCCCTACGGCCTTCAACTGCATGAATTCAATTTCCATCTTCTGAATTTCGGTTCTCGGACAATACTCATCAATCATAGCTGCCTTGAATTCCTCCCATGGCGTAGCATATGCCTCATCGATACCTTTCGCTTGAGCTAACGTGTTCCACCACGTTAGCGCGCCGTCAGATAGCGTGCAAGATGCAAACTTGGTCTTATTGTCCTCCAAACAGTTGCTAACTCGGAATACTAATTCAAGTTTCTCGAACCATCTGGTGAGACCAACTGGTCCCTCGGTGCCGCTGAAGTTATGCGGTTTGCAGCTCTGGAATTCCTTGTATGTACACCCATTTCAAACGGGTGGAATAATCGGTGGTGGTGGCGGTGGAGCTTCGAGATTTCTTTCTGCTAGGGCTGCAGCGACCCGTTCGCTGATCATGTCCTCAATCTGGGCTGCGGTAGGTGTGGTTCTTCCGTTGGCCATGGTATTCTAAACAAAAGTTTTGACTTAAGTCAAAATCCAGCATTCAATATGTAATAATATAGTATATATTAACCAACATGGAATCAAAACATCACATGTTATTAAATAACGAATCTAGGTACAAATACCACAGAGTCATCGTACAGTAATGTAAATAGAACATCGTGCAAGAATTTAAATAACGCAAAGTTCCATTCATTAATAATAATAAGTTTCATACATCTGGATAAGTCCGTACAATACATAAATGATACAAGAAGCTACAACTAGATTACATCATGAAATCTAAATACAAGGTCTTACGGTGAAGGCGGGTGAACTGCTCCTCGAGCCAACTGCTCCTCGAGCTCAATGACTCGAACTCGGAGAGTCTCAATCTCCCTCATCAGTTCCTCGTTAGAGGGAGCTGGTGGGGCAGGCGGAGCAGGTGGGGCGGGTGGTGCGGGTGGTGCTGATGTAGATGGTCCGGCTCCGGATGTAGACAGTACATCCCAAGATGTAAGTGGTCCGTATCTAAATCTAGGTGGTACGGTTCCAGGAATAGTCGATACGTAATGGGGAACCTTACGTATCTGTGGGTCGGCAGGGTATGGCACAACTCGTTTACGAGCAGTAACCCTACAACGATGGCCAAACGCGTCAGTAAAAGCACGACCTCCATTCACCCCTGGAATGACGGTGCCGTCGAAACGGTACCGCTTCTTCGGCGGGGTGGAGGGTGCCTGAATAGGTCTATCAGCAGGATCCTCATCATCGCTGGAGTCGTCTGATGATGAAGAATCGGCGGATGATGAGTTATCCGAATCATGTGGTGGTGACAATGGTGGCTGAGCTGGTAATCCGAAGCGTCCGAAGGCGGCCAACATCTATCTGTGACTGCCTGGCGGAATCACGACTAAACGTCCGTCGGGAGTGCGTCGGCAAGGCGTGCGCATGTGGTTACGAAATGGCCCTTCCCCGAACTCCGCGGGGATCTCAATACCACCAATGCGGGGCTGTGACCTCGAGGGTCCGGGAGCAGACACTGGGGCAGGTGCACTAGTACCAGCTCCAGAAGTAGAAGCACCGGGATCACTAGTGGGTGTCGGGGCCGGTGTATCGGCAGTAGCAGCAGCAGGTGTAGCAGTAGGTAGGGCGACGGGGTCTGAGTCTCTACAGCTCGAAATGCCAGCAGGTGAAACATCCGACATCTGAACAAGGAAAAATAAATTTTCCATGTCAGTATGTCATAAAGCAAGCAAATAATTGGCCAACAGTTTAAATCATGTATAACGGTAACTAGCATGGTAATAACAGTAATTCGTATGAAAGTAGCATGCAATCGAAAGCAAGTAGCATCATGCAGTAGTGAAATCATGTAGTAGCATACGGCATATAGCGGAAAAAGTAAGCAGTAGCATGCAGTAAATTCAGCGGAAACAAGTAAACTAGCAAGTTGTAGATTAGTCCTATTAGTGAATCCTACTCGGGTCGGTCTTAGACTCACTAATGCAACCTAATTCCCTACAACCAATGCTCTGATACCAAATGTGACACCCCGTACTAAATCATCATGTACGGACCATCAACAACAGGATCATTACAAGGTTAAGTACTATATGCGTTTTCAAAACAGAGTTTGCATTCATTAATAAAAGGTGACGTCATAACTAACGTCAAATGTTTTACAATCCAAAAGCATGCTTCGCTAAGTAGAAGCAATAAATAAGTGTACGTGACCACAATGGTCGTTACAAGTCATAGTTCAAAAGTATGAATGTTTGAATGCAAAATAAAGTAGTTCATGCAATGACAACTCTAAGCAGCGGGTGTCTACAGCACGACTAGTACACAGCGGAAGCTAACCTCAAGCACCTGAGAAAAACATGCTTAAAAATGTCAACAAAAAGGTTGGTGAGCTTTAGTTTAAGTATAACAGTATGTAAGGTAGGCCATGAGATTTCAGTGCTACAAAGAGCGTTTCAAAACAGTATGATAAAGTATATGTTAACCGTGGGCACTTGGTAACTAACTTAACGTTTATACCCCCTGAAAGTACACTTGGCAAGTGCGTATGTCTACGAAGTATTAAACACTCGTTAAATGCTAGCGCTACTAGCCCGAGTGGGGATGTCAAACCCTATGGATCCATATCTAAGATTCGCGTTCACGGTTCAAAAACCAATGACTAAACGTTACCGAGCTAAAGGGAATATTTATGCCGTTATATAACCCACACATATATAAAGTTTAAGTACTCGTGCCTAGTATGTAAAACATAAAATCTGCATGTATTCTCAGTTCCCAAAATAAGTTAAAGTAAAAAGGGAATGCTATAACTCACAATGATAATGTAGTCGTAAAGTCGGTTCGGAAAAGGTGTGCAAGTAATCGGTCCGAAGGTCCTCAACCTAAGGCAAATAATACTAAGTCAGTAAATCGTCTTAATAGGTTTAAAAGTATGTAATTAAGGTCTTAAGGGTCATCATCATTCATCATCAAACAAAAGGCGTAAAGTAAGTTTCGTTTATGAAAGTAGTTTACAACAAAGTCTGACTTCAGTCAGTCACCACGGCCTCTACCCTTACTGAATTAAGGTGAGACCAGTGGAAATGGCTCCGTCTATGAGTCCCTTAAGTGTGGTAAAAGTTAGAGAAGCAAACTCGTCTTGGTTTGACCGTGGCGACGGTCTAAGTGCGAGTAGGTCAGAAATTTCTGCACAACGTTAAAGGACATAGTGACGATCGGAGGGCCATAAATCCTAAACCGTAACTCGGATTAAGACGAGTCCTATATGAAAAGTTATCTACTCGAAAAGTTCTATCTAAAAATCAAGGTTATAACATCCCAGGTCTACTGGTCTGTTACAGAAATATCAGATCAGTAGCTTTTGGACAGAAACAGTGAGTTTAAAAGGGTTCCGGTGGTCTTGGTGCTTGATGTTCATCATGGTTCTCATCCTTGATGCATATAGCTTAAAGTGTACAACTCATTGATGTATCTACATCATCTTAACCAAGTATTGACCATCATAACCCTAGTGCAAGTCTGAGACATGAAGCACAACTCACTTAAGAATTGTATGAAGTTTGATGAACCAAAGTTACATCAAAGTCTTAGATCTAACACATACATGAACTTTAAAAGAAATATTGAACTATAAACTTGAAAGTTAACTAACTAATCAAGATCATAAGTAGTAGAACATAGTTCTTAGTTTGATCTTGAAGATCCAAGACTCAAAAGTCTAGATCCAAAGTTATATTTAAAGAAAACTTATTTGTGTGTGTTGAACTTTCAAAGTTAACTTAATTTGTTCAAGAGATATGAGATCAAGACTAACTTTTAGTACTTGACCATATACACTAACTACATGAAATTAAAGTGCATAAATTGAAGAAGTAAACTTAAATAAACAAGAAAAGGTTCATGGTTGTTCATACTTTAAAGATTCAAACCAAGGTTTGATCTTTAGAAAGTAAACTTTAAAGTTTACTTCACGAACTTCAAGTATGTCTTTCAACCAAGAACTTTATAAACTTTGAACAAGTATTTAGTGGAGATCATAAACTAGAGAGTTTATGTCTTGTATGTTCTTGAAGATTCAAGATAAAAGAAGAATTAAACTAAGAAGTTTGATTCTTGAAAACAAGCAAGTAAATAAAGATAATAACAACTAGTAATCAACACAAGTAACAAAAGATTTAACAAACAAGGAATGATGATGATGAATGCCTTAAGATTTTGGTTTTACAAGAGAAAAAGGAAGGAGAAAACTCAAGTTACTTACAAAGATGTAAAGGAAATATGAGAGAAAAAAAAAGAAGAGAAAAGTTGCAAGTTATTTAGGTGTGTGAAAAATGAAATGGAACAAGTGAATGGAGTTATCAAAAAAAAAAAAAACCAAACACCTCTAAAGGCCTCCCTTGGCCGTCGGTTTGCAAAGAGGGAAGGGGGGAAGGGATTGCTCACTAGTCACTAGTATGTATTTGTCCTTTAAAGGTGGTTAATAAGAGAACTTGCATGGGGATTATGGTAACTAGATTCTTCATGTCTTCCAAACTAACTAGTTAAGGTTCAAGTAATACTTACACTTTGAAAGAGTGGGCTAACTAAGCCCACTTAAAGGTAGGGTGGGCTTACAAGTCTTAATTCATGAGTCCATTAACTAATCAAAGCCCAAGTTCAATTAATTAACAATTAAACCCAGTTAAAGCCCAAGTAGCTAACTAATAGCCTTAGTTAATTAAAATGATTAATAAAATTAATCATGAATGTAAATAATATCTAGAAATATTATTCGTGAAGTTTCGTGTGTCACAAAGACGTTTCGGGCATTTAAAAGTCAAGTACGGGCAATCATAGCAACATGTAAATGTAATAACATACATTCGTTTAATCACACGTATTAATAATAGTAATTATTAATAAATAAATGTTGGAAATTCCAGGGTCGTTACACCATCCAATCTAAACAGGACTTAATAATAAATCCTACAAAGCAAGGTGCTTCGGCATCTAAGGAAGTAAAGTCTTCCTCTGCAGTAAAGTCTGCGTTGACTCAATCGATTGAGGAAACTCAATCATTGAAGTCTAGAACGGCCGAAGGGGAGCCGAAAAATCTTGAAAAGGCACCCTGCGTATCAGCTGGAAATCCTCCTGTACTTCAACGTACAACAGGGTCTCGAGGTCTGGCTTATCTTGATGAGGAAGATCTGCCGCGTCCCATGGAAATGAGTCAACATGACAATCCTTCGGGATATTTATCAGACTTCCAGCAGACTGTTCCCTTGGTTCATGAAAGTGATCCATTGGTTCAAACCACTTCTCTTCCGGATTCTGAATCTCAGGGTCTGGAGGAAGAGTCTTTAACTGAAAGAGATGTGCCACCTCATAGTATATCAATGATTTTAGGAGTCGGGGATAGCAATATCTCTGCGAGAACTAAACAGACGGGAAGTTCTACTACTCTGTCAAAGTCCCATGAGACTAAAGTCATGGAGGCGGATGCTTTGAAAGAAACTTCGCCGGTGACAACTCCGGTTGTTACCCAACCTCCATCAGAAGGGGATATCACGAATCTGACTAGTAGTATGTACAGCCCTACATATAAGAATAATACCGCACAATCATCCTTACCTACCCTCACAGCAACTCAAACACTTCCACCGACATCGCCTTCAACAGTTGCTGCTGATGCTGCTTTTGTTCATGGTTACACTGTTGTTTCACCAACTGGGTCACCTTATCGAAGTTCAAATAGATATGGATTACAGTATCTCTCTGACAATGAGGTGGAGGAGCTCTATCTTGCTGAGTTTGCTAAACGAACTGATCTTGATGAAGTTCGCGAAACTATGATGATTTATCTTGAGCAAGCAAGGATAGTGTATCCTTTATCTCCATGCAAGTTACCTGGACCAATTCACATGCCTGATCATGATGATTTCGATCCCGACAATCTTCATGAAGGGGAGAATAGACAAGGTGGTTATCGGTCCAGTGTTTTTCAAAGATCAACTTATGAAGCTGGTACATCTAGTCAATAGAAGGATAAAGATGTTGTTGATATATCTGATTCCAGTGATGAAATTGAAGAAATTCAGTGTGAAAGTTTTCTAGATGAATCGGAAAGTCAGAGAGAGGGTGACTCAGGAATGTTAATGATTATGGATTCAGTTGATCTATCAGAGAAAAAATTAACTCAAGAGGACAATCAAAACTTTGACAACATTGAAGATATTTTGAAGGGGTCATCGAGTGTCGCCAATGAATTCAATGATCATCAATTTGTTAATTTGACATCTCCAACTGACGAATTTGGAATACACTTCGAAAAGGAGATTTTCTCTAATGGCAAAGAAGATACCGCGACTCCTCCCGATTTGAATGTTCCTTTTCAAATTGCAGAGATTGTTCTTGAACGTGATGCAAATTACCAACTGAGTGAGGATGAAGAGAAAAATATTCTTCGTTCACCATTCATTGAACAACAAGCATATAGAATTTATGGTGATTCTGATCTCGTCCTTTCTGCATCAATGAGTGTTCTGGGTGCATGGAAATATCATAAGAAACCAGAATTTCTCAAAGCTTATCTGAGTGACAATTTGACAATTGTAGTCCCTGACAGGATTCAGAATTTACAAGAACAGTCCATTACCGAATCTAGACTAACGAAGACTTAACAAAAGTCAACGAAACGTTCAAAAACAAAATTTGATTCACCGGAATCATATTTTGAGGGGGAGAAAAGGCGATAATACTTGATATTATTCAACGTTTCGTGATGTTGACACCCGATTTCAATGTGAGATTCAATCATCGAGACAAGAGATGTTCTTGTTGTTACAACACTCCCGAAAAATGTGCTTTTATCAGATTTGTGAAAGATACAAAAGCTACACAACTTGAGTCGATTGCTTTGTTAATGACTCCACGAGAACCATCCTCTGTTGAAGAGACTGCACATTATGAATATGGTTGTTCATGTCACAACAGAAGTCAACCTTCTAATTGTATCTTTATACAATACAAACTTCATCAACAACTTCAAACAGAACTTCAACAGATGAAAGAACAAGAAGTTCAAACGACATCTTCAGAGATTTCCAAGTTGCAAGCTCAAATCAAAGAATTGGAATCTCTCGTTGCATACAGTAAATCAGAATCTGAAAAGCTTCAAAAGAAAGTGACTACTCTTCAAAGTTCACAGGTTGTTGAAAACCTAATACTTTCTAAGGAACGTGAGCTTGATTCAAAGGTCATCACTCAACTTCGCAATCAAAATCGAACATTAATGTGTGACTTTGAGAAACGCATGTCTGAGTTACAAAAGGAGTTAGATGTTAAATCAACACCAATTTCGAAACCCAAAATGGTGTCACTAGGAGTTAATACTGATCTGATATCAGTAGTGGATGCATCAACTACGATTCCGGATTCTCCTCAAACGGTTGAGAAGAAGGTCATTAAGACGAAATCCACTCCTCTGACAGCTCCTAAACCCAAGACAACATTTTCCTCAAGCAAAAAGATTTATTCTGGTTACGAAACCAACGTGAATCGTCCGTTTCTGAAAACCACATATGGGGAGAATGGAGAAATTACGGGTTATCGTGATCAATATGGTTAGTTTCCACACAAAACCAAGAAGTCATCCATCGGTCCGAGAAAAACCCCTCGCACCAAAGTTGACCTAGTTTCTAAAACTTCAAAGATTTAGTTTCCGAAACAAGTGTCAATCAAAGCTGGCACCACACCCGTTTCCGCAACAACAACAACTACAACCAAATACTCTTTTCAAGAGTTACTTAAGTTTAAGCCAAGATCCGTGAATATGGCTAAAAATTCATTCCCTTCTGTGCCACCGGAACTATTCTCGAAAGCTAAACCAAATGTTTCGAGAAAGTGGAGTGAAGAATCTATAGATGCAGTTGATGATACCTACAAATGGTATCTCAAACGATGATGATTTGACTTCACTACGGTTTCCATATACTTCTGTATGGGACCCGCTCATCAAAGAGATGTTAAACATCATACCTTGACTGACGTAACTTGTTAAGGGGGAGAAAGTGTTCTTACTTCCAGGGGGAGTACCTGTTATTCTTTCCAGGGGGAGTGAACACATGCTTACCACGATTCCTGGCTCTGATACCTTGATTAAGTTTCCGAATTAGTCAAGGGGGAGCTATGCATGAAGATTCAACTGCGTAGGCTCTGATACCCTTTCCCTCTCAGATCAAAATATGCTTAAGGGTTAATCACATTTTGAGGGGGAGATATAAGGAAAAGTACGAGGTCTTCAGCAAATTCGTGCAAATTCAAAGAAGATTCTCAAGAAGTCCATTAAAGCTCTAAGAATTCAAGAAATTCAAGTTCATCAACAACGGCTACATACATGAATCGAAGACTAGATTTGTAGTTTTAGATTTTTTGTATGTAATTAGTAAGGTTGCTAAATTTTTGCACACAATCAATGCAAAGGGGGAGATTGTTAGAACCCCGGGAATTGCATAGATTGTGTACTAAGCCTTGTAAAGGTGGGATATAGACGAGGGCTATATATATCCCACAAGGCAACCTTAGATGTGAGTCATTCACACACATAGCCAAAGATTTGTAAAAGTGTTGAAGGAAGTTGTGGAATAGAATTCTAGTTTTCTCTCTACAATCTTCCTACCTTCACACACATTCATACGATATTCATCCTAACACACCCCAACATCTACTATGCTAGTAAAACGTTCTCGGATGCCCAAGTGAACTATACTACAACCGAGAAGGAATTACTAGCGATAGTGTTTGCCTTAGACAAGTTTAGATCATATTTGTGGGGGTCTACGGTAGTTGTTTTCTCGGACCATAATGCCCTAAGGCACTTGCTAGGGAAAAAAGAGACTAAACCCAGATTAATTAGGTGGATCCTGTTGTTGCAAGAGTTTGATTAGGAAATAAGGGATAAGAAGGGTATAGAGAATGTGGTGGCAGACCATTTATCTAGGATACCCCCACCTCCATTTGACCCTGCTAAAACAATCCAGAAAAATTTCCAAGATGAATGTTTGTTTAGTGTTGTGTAGGTACCGTGGTTTGTGCATATTGTTAACTACTTGGTGACCAACAAAGTACCAGAGCATTGGAACAAGAACAAGAGGGATTACTTTTTTCGCAGGTTAAGCATTACATTTGGGAGGACCCGGTTCTTTACCGAATTGGACCCGACCAAATCATAAGGAGATATGTGGCAAAAGACGAGCATAAGGACATACAAGCTCATTGCCATACTTTCGCATGTGGAGGACACTATGGAATAAAGAAAACCGGGTACAAAGTACTCGACTTAGGTTTCTTCTGGCCTAACATTTTTAAAGATGCATGTGAGTATGTTAAAAATTGTGATAGGTGTCAAAGGATGGGGGAATTTATAAACGTAATGAAATGCCCATGAACCCAATTTTGGTTTATGAAATTTTTGACGTTTGGGGCATAGATTTTATGGGACCTTTTCCACCATCCTTCGAGTTTGAGTATATATTAGTAGCCGTTGATTATGTCTCCAAATGGGTGGAGACTGAGGCTACGCGGACCAATGACCACAAAATTGTCCTTAAGTTTGTTAAGAAAAATATTTTATGTCGTCATGGTGTTCCGAAGGCCATAATTAGTTATGGGGTTCACACTTTAAGAACTCCCATTTTTCTAAACTTTTAAGGGATTATGGGGTGAATTTCCGAATCGCTACGCCTTAACATCCCCAACAAGTGGGCAAGTGGAAGTATCTAATAGGGAATTAAAAAGGATTTTAGAAAAAACTGTAAATCCTAATCGCAAAGATTGGTCTCTAAGACTAGACGATGCGCTTTGGGCTTACCGGACGGCTTTTAAAACCCCCATTGGTACTTCACCTTACCGACTTGAATATGGGAAGGCATGTCACTTACCTGTTGAAATTAAGCATCGTGCAGAGTGGGCTATTAAACAAGTGAACATGAACATGGATGAGGCAGGAAACGTTAGAAAGTTAGACCTTTTGGCGCCAGATGAGTTGAGACGCGATGCTTATGAAAGTTCAAAAATTTACAAGGAGAAAACAAAAGCGTTTCATGATAGGCAAATTGTAAGGCGAACTTTCGTGGTAGGGCAAAGTGTGTGGTTAATTAATTCAAGGCTGAAGTTATTTGCGGGGAAATTGAAAAGTAAATGGAATGGGCCGTATGTTGTCACTAAGGTTACTCCGCATGGGGCAATTGAAATACAAGATCCAAAAGGTGGAGAACCATTCTTGGTTAATGGGCAACGGTTAAAAATTTCCCTAAATTCATCACTTGAAGATTCCAAGGTAGTTGAAACGGTTCACTTTGAACCCATGAAAGTCCATCAACTTAGAACAATTCGGGTGAATGAATCAAGGAATCATATTAGTAAAAAGAGTATTGATGCGTGGCTTGATCAAAATGTTACTATTAGTCATATGCCCAAATGTGACGATTGGGATGATGATGGGCGATTTGATGATGCGCCCAAGGATGTGGTGTCCGAGGTTATTTCTGATGAATGTTTTGATGAAAAGTTGTCATTGGAAGAAGATGCGAAGGGAAGGCCGGAGATCCTTCGTCAAGAAGAAGAGCCGGGTGAGGTATTGTTCGAATTAAGTTTCATTGGGGTATTACCTCACTTTGCTAATGATCATCGTGAATTTAAAGTGATTGCCAACACGGGATCTTCAATTAATATCATGTCATATGAGATGTATAGGCGATTATTTCATGAGGAGTGTACTCTATGTTCGTTGATTAAATCCGAGGCGATAATTACACTCGGCAACAATACCAAGTGTAGGGTGCATGGGATTCTTCGTAATGTGATAGTTAGTGTGAAAGGTGTTTTCCTTGAGGTACCATTCACCATTTTTGATATGCCAACGGATGAAGACGTTCCATTATTAGTGGGACGCGGATTAATTGAAACCGCGGGTGGTCAAATAGACCCGGGGGCAGGTGCTATCACGTTTGAAAGAGGGAACGGAACTTTTAGATTTTGTTATTCAGAAAATATGCGATTTCCTTCGGCATATATAGTTGAGAGAGAATTTAATGATGACTATTGCATGATGCTTAGGTAAAACAGGTTGACATGAATGAAGTGGTTAGTGAAGAAATGGTTGAGGATACTATAGACATGGATGAGATCTATTAAAATGTTGAGTGTGGGGGCAATCGGCCCGCTCAACGCTTAGATTCCAAGTTGAGTGAAAATGAGAAAGCTAAAATTTTATATGATTCAATGAAACAAAGGTACAAAGATTTTAAGAAAGCTAGAGATGATCACAAGTTGACGGAGAAGATATTGTTTGAGTTGAAACCGGAAGAACGCGATGTAGTTTTAGAGATCATTGAGGAAGAAAAGTCTTTTCACTTCTACTTGGAAAGACAATTGAAAAGGAAGAGTGATGCGAGTTCAAGCAAAGTTGAAATCATTTGTGTTAACACGGTTAAGGAAGCACCTAAATTAGAAAAGGAATCGGATGTAGATGTAGAAGAGATTCGAGAGACGCTTGAGAATATGTGGGGTAAAGAAAACACGGACAAGTTCATGAACAACACTAAAACGTCTTTTGTTGATGATGAGGGTTGGACAATTGAAGTTGAGTACGTTAAACCTAAACCACAATGTGAATTCAAGCCTCGTATAAGATATAGGGATCCGGGGGAGTTTTCGGTTGTATGTCGGTTTCAAAATGAAAAGATTAACTCGACATTGTTAGACTCGGGTGCAAGCGTTAATATGATGCCAGCCGAAATTGCAAAGTCTCTAGGCATTCGAGAGTTAGTTCTAACCACTAGAGGATCCGTTTTGGGAATCAAACCGTTGACAACCCAATTGGGGTTGCAGTAGATGTTCCTTTTATTATCCATGGTATTGGCTATAAAGAAGATTTCTTCATTATGGATTGTGAGCCGGACAAAAACTCTCCAATTGTGTTGGGACGTGGGTTTTTAGCAACCGCTAGGATGTCTCTAGACTTTTACACGGGAACGTTGGTAATTAAAGATGAAGATATCGTGATCACTCTCGACGATAGATTTGGAAGGGGATTCGACTTTAGCAACATCAGAGTCGAGGATCCCGATGGTTGCTAAAGTTTGGAAGAGGAGTCGAGTGCGCGACTCCGTCAAAATTCCGCACACCTTTGTAAAATTTGTAAGTTGCAGGTTATTTTATATTGTTTTGTACATGCAGGCGGGGCAAAGAACCATTTTCAAGGCTTCAAAATGGGCTGGTTTAATGACTATCTCTAATTTTGCGCATTGAGGACAATGCAATACTCAAAGTGTGGGAGGGGGTCAGGTTTTTAGTCCCAAAACGAGTTGTGCGAGAAAAATGTGAAAATTGAAAACCTAAAAAAAAATTCAGCACCTGACAGTTGGCGTATTTTACGCCAAAACTGGCGTATTTTACGCCAGTACATCTTCGTGGCTCAACACAAAAATCAACCTTGGGCATAAAAATACGCAAAATTTTTACGGCTGAAATAGTGAAGGCGTATTTTACGCCTGTGTAAAAACGCTGGTGACAGATTTAAGGGTTTTAAATAGAGAAAAATTAAAAATATATATACCCCTCATGTGCAGCCATTAACCGCGAACACCATCACTCTAAACCCTAATTTTTCATCATCTAAACAACAAATCGAAGCTTTAAACATCATCAATTCGTCATAACACTTCGTTCAAACATCCGAATCTTTACAAAATCATCCAAATAAGGTATTGATTAGTGTTCTTGACCAAAAACCTAAGTTTGGAGGTTTCAATTTTGGGGGTTTAATTCTTCAAGTATTCATTCAATTCAAGTGTTTTAACATCAAGGTAGTCATCATTCTCTTGTTTTTCATTATTTTTGATTATCAATTTTGGGTTTTTGCTATTTTCATGTTTATGTGCTAGGGTTAATCCGAATTAGTTATGTTTAAGCATTGTTTATGTTCTAGCTATTGTTAATTGTGCCTAAATATGTGAATAGGATGTGTATGCATGACCAATTAGGGGATTTAGGTTAAAACTTGTTAATTGCTTTCAAGTAGTTGACTAAAGTTGACTTTGACCAAATTGGTGATGTTTGTGACTAGAATGTGTGTCTTTAATGTTTATTGCAATGTTTGTTAGGTAATGAAGTTTATAGTTTTTTTTTTCGAATGATGATTGCAATGGTCTATGATGTTTATTTGAATAGGGATTGGTTAGTAGTGATGATAATGCACAACGTTTTGAATTAAGTGTCTTTTAGATTAATAAGGGAAGATGGTTCATAAATGATTGACATGTTGATATTAACGAATTTAGTGCATGAGGTTAGGGTTTACATGTGTTGCTATGAGTTCATAATATTGATGTATTAAGCAATATCATGTTAAGTGTTTCATTTAAGTACTAAATTGTTTGTTGAGATTGTTTAATTGCAGAAAATGTTTGGAAGAGGTAAGAGAAGCCGTGGTAACCAATAAGAAACCACCCCCAAATTGGATGGATAAGAAGTGGTTAAGTGTATTATCTTATGAGTGGCAAGTTTAAATGTATACAGAGAAGAAGGAACAGCTCTTGAGAAACACGTTCTCTGAAAGGTACATCACTGCGAGTGTGTGCAGAAAATATGGGGCTTTTCAGGTACTTTCAAACTGAGGATGGGAAGCTGCACTCCAACCAGTTCAAATGGGTTTTCTGAGTACACAGCTGAATTGTTCTTGGGAGATGACTTATCCCACACAGGTGTTTAATTGGATGTCCACTTTAAAATGGGTTCCAGGGGATAATTTTCCACATACATTGATCTTAGAGGGTAAAGTGGGAAACACTGTGATTCCAATGAGAATGGAGACTTTTAATCAGTTAGCACATCCAGACCTCCCATATGATGCAGGGATAAGAATTGAGGGGAAGAATGAGTATGATCATCCGACTGCCAAAGAGTTGTTCGAAGTACCGGCTGATAGGTATGTTACGGTGGTGAAAATGCTATTTCACATTGATCGATACGATGTCGAGAACTTTGAGCTTTCAAGAAACTAGCTAAAAATTATTCCAAGGTTGTTGTCAATGGTAATTCACTACAACATACTTCAGAGGAAAAGTGATCTTATGTTGGTTCGGATGCACGAGTTACCTTTGTTGTATGCTATGGTAACTAACTCAATGGTACCTTCGTTACGATTGGTTATGATGACTTGGATTTGGGAATGTCGAGAGCAATTGAAGCAAAGGGCGGTGATCCCTTATATGCGGTTTTTGTCTTTCTTTTTATGGAGGAATGGAGGGATTTCGAATAATCCGAAAGGAAAAAGGGAAGAAATTAAGAAAGTAAAGGAAAAGGTTCCTTGATTCGAGTTTATGAGACAAGGGGAAGGTTTTGTGATTGAGAACCCAGCTTACTTAGAGCGACATACTTTTGGGTTAGAGGATGATTTGCTTCCTATTGAGGAAAAGGATGATAATATGGCGGATTCATTCGAGCGGATTACACGGGCTATTGAGGAAATGGATGATAGGGCTTATCTGGATTATAACCCTCAAGGTGAGGGAATGAGTAGAGGTAGGAGATATGTACAAGTAGATGAATAGAGGTGGGCTAGGATGGAGGAGCGCCAAAATACCCTTCTTAATGTGGCTAGAGCTCAGATTTACTTAACTGAGCGATATCTGTAGTGACCCGACAAAATCGTCATTGATAGCACCATCTACTTAGGTCCCGTTACGTGGTCATAAGTCTTTAAAACAACGTTTGACCAAAAGATGTCGCATTCATTTCATATGTAAAGATGTTTCAAAGTTTACAAAGTAGTTCAACGACCAATACGATACAACGTTTTTGAGTACAAATGAAACTTATGCGACACGGTTTAATGTAAAGTCAAAAGACGCTTTATGTATGCATGTATACTCAACATCCAAGCAAGTATCAAAATAGAGTGCGGAAGCAATTATCACATATCGTTCAAGGACCTGAGAAAAACATAGAAAATCTGTCAACGAAAATGTTGGTGAAATCATAGGTTTACTAAGTGAGTACGTAAATCGGTAAGTTGAACCACAAGATTTATAACGTTGAAGTAATAGTAAAATTATTCTAAAATTTTTTACCACGAGCACCCAATTATCAAGGCTTAACTAACGTTACCCCATCACATAGTGTTAGAACCTACACTTTATTCTCGAAAATATATTTCATCCGCATAACGGTAGCGAACCGTCCGAATGAGGGTTTGTCAAACCCATATGGCCATACAACATAAGTTCTCGCTTACACCCGGCAAGTATAACTAATGATAATCGAATTGAGACATTTTTGTTCTAATTCGTACGTAGAATGTTTGTTTTCGTACTTGTGTTCACTTTGTAAAACGAAACGTTTATGTTTTCTCATCCCATATATAAGTATAAAAGAGTAAAAGTGGGACTATGATCTCACCTTGAGTGTACGATGAAATGTCCCGTTCTTATTGATTAATTGATTTCGTTGCGAGGTTTTGACCTCTATATGAGACGTTTTTCAAAGACTGCATTCATTTTAAAACAAACCATAACCTTTATTTCATCAATAAAGGTTTAAAAAGCTTTACGTAGATTATCAAATAATGATAATCTAAAATATCCTATTTACACACGATCATTACATAATGGTTTACAATACAAATATGTTACAACAAAATAAGTTTCTTGAATGCAGTTTTTACACAATATCATACAAGCATGGACTCCAAATCTCGTCCTTATTTAAGTATGCGACAGCGGAAGCTCTTAATAATCACCTGAGAATAAACATGCTTAAAACGTCAACAAAAATGTTGGTGAGTTATAGATTTAACCTATATATATCAAATCATAATAATAGACCACAAGATTTCATATTTCAATACACATCCCATACATAGAGATAAAAATCATTCATATGGTGAACACCTAGTAACCGACATTAACAAGATGCATATATATAAGAATATCCCCATCATTCCGGGACACCCTTCGGATATGATATAAATTTCAAAGTACTAAAGCATCCGGTACTTTGGATGGGGTTTGTTAGGCCCAATAGATCTATCTTTAGGATTCGCGTCAATTAGGGTATATGTTCCCTAATTCTTAGATTACCAGACTTAATAAAAAGGGGCATATTCGATT
Organism: Rutidosis leptorrhynchoides; assembly: GCF_046630445.1. NCBI lineage: Eukaryota > Viridiplantae > Streptophyta > Magnoliopsida > Asterales > Asteraceae > Rutidosis > Rutidosis leptorrhynchoides. Next base: position 202,747,181 of record NC_092334.1, read on the forward strand.
TCGATAATTCAACCATAGAATGTAGTTTCACGTACTTGTGTCTATTTTGTAAATCATTTATAGAACCTGCAGGTATTCTCATCCCAAAATATTAGATTTTAAAAGTGGGACTATAACTCACTTTCACAGATTTTTACTTCGTCGGGAAGTAAGACTTGGCCACTGGTTGATTCACGAACCTATAACAATATATACATATATATCAAAGTATGTTCAAAATATATTTACAACACTTTTAATATATTTTGATGTTTTAAGTTTATTAAGTCAGCTGTCCTCGTTAGTAACCTACAACTAGTTGTCCACAGTTAGATGTACAGAAATAAATCGATAAATATTATCTTGAATCAATCCACGACCCAGTGTATACGTATCTCAGTATTGATCACAACTCAAACTATATATATTTTGGAATCAACCTCAACCCTGTATAGCTAACTCCAACATTCACATATAGAGTGTCTATGGTTGTTCCGAAATATATATAGATGTGTCGACATGATAGGTCGAAACATTGTATACATGTCTATGGTATCTCAAGATTACATAATACACAATACAAGTTGATTAAGTTATGGTTGGAATAGATTTGTTACCACTTTTCACGTAGCTAAAATGACAAAAATTATCCAATCTTGTTTTACCCATAACTTCTTCATTTTAAATCCGTTTTGAGTGAATCAAATTGCTATGGTTTCATATTGAACTCTATTTTATGAATCTAAACAGAAAAAGTATAGGTTTATAGTCGGAAAAATAAGTTACAAGTCATTTTTGTAAAGGTAGTCATTTCAGTCTAAAGAACGACGTCTAGATGACCATTTTAGAAAACATACTTCCACTTTGAGTTTAACCATAATTTTTGGATATAGTTTCATGTTCATAATAAAAATCATTTTCTCAGAATAACAACTTTTAAATCAAAGTTTATCATAGTTTTTAATTAACTAACCCAAAACAGCCCGCGGTGTTACTACGACGGCGTAAATCCGGTTTTACGGTATTTTTCGTGTTTCCAGGTTTTAAATCATTAAGTTAGCATATCATATAGATATAGAACATGTGTTTAGTTGATTTTAAAAGTCAAGTTAGAAGGATTAACTTTTGTTTGCGAACAAGTTTAGAATTAACTAAACTATGTTCTAGTGATTACAAGTTTAAACCTTCGAATAAGATAGCTTTATATGTAAGAATCGAATGATGTTATGAACATCATTACTAACTTAAGTTCCTTGGATAAACCTACTGGAAAAGAGAAAAATGGATCTAGCTTCAACGGATCCTTGGATGGCTCGAAGTTCTTGAAGCTGAATCATGACACGAAAACAAGTTCAAGTAAGATCATCACTTGAAATAAGATTGTTATAGTTATATAAATTGAACCAAAGTTTGAATATGATTATTACCTTGCATTAGAATGATAACCTACTGTAAGAAATAAAGATTTCTTGAGGTTGGATGATCACCTTACAAGATTGGAAGTGAGCTAGCAAACTTGAAAGTATTCTTGATTTTATGTAACTAGAACTTGTAGAATATATGAAGAACACTTAAAACTTGAAGATAGAACTTGAGAGAGATCAATTAGATGAAGAAAATTGAAGAATGAAAGTGTTTGTAGGTGTTTTTGGTCGTTTGTGTATGGATTAGATATAAAGGATATGTAATTTTGTTTTCATGTAAATAAGTCATGAATGATTACTCATATTTTTGTAATTTTATGAGATATTTCATGCTAGTTGCCAAATGATGGTTCCCACATGTGTTAGGTGACTCACATGGGCTGCTAAGAGCTGATCATTGGAGTGTATATACCAATAGTACATACATCTAAAAGCTGTGTATTGTACGAGTACGAATACGGGTGCATACGAGTAGAATTGTTGATGAAACTGAACGAGGATGTAATTGTAAGCATTTTTGTTAAGTAGAAGTATTTTGATAAGTGTATTGAAGTCTTTCAAAAGTGTATAAATACATATTAAAACACTACATGTATATACATTTTAACTGAGTCGTTAAGTCATCGTTAGTCGTTACATGTAAGTGTTGTTTTGAAACCTTTAGGTTAACGATCTTGTTAAATGTTGTTAACCCAATGTTTATAATATCAAATGAGATTTTAAATTATTATATTATCATGATATTATCATGTATGAATATCTCTTAATATGATACATATACATTAAATGTCTTTACAACGATAATCGTTACATATATGTCTCGTTTAAAAATCATTAAGTTAGTAGTCTTGTTTTTACATATGTAGTTCATTGTTAATATACTTAATGATATGTTTACTTATCATAGTATCATGTTAACTATATATATCCATATATATGTCATCATATAGTTTTTACAAGTTTTAACGTTCGTGAATCACCGGTCAACTTGGGTGGTCAATTGTCTATATGAAACATATTTCAATTAATCAAGTCTTAACAAGTTTGATTGCTTAACATGTTGGAAACATTTAATCATGTAAATATCAATCTCAATTAATATATATAAACATGGAAAAGTTCGGGTCACTACATACGAGAATAAATATACTTCACAAAGTTAACGTGTGTAAGAACGGATGCTAGTCTTGACCTAAACAAATAGGTTGTATCAATATCGGTAAACATGATCGGTCAAAGTTGTTCAATTAGTCATATGGCTCGTTACGACTCGATTAATATAGCATGTGAATCAAATTATCAAGTTTCATGCAAGATACAAGTATAAAAGCACGTTAGAACGATTGCATAAGTATTCGGTTAAGTTTGATCAAAAGTCAACTTTGATCAAGTCAAAGTCAACACGTTCGGGTCGGGTCTCGAACAATTTTTTTGAGTTATATAATCATATATGAGCTTGTTAGAACAAGTTACATGTTAATCAGAGGTTCGTAGCATACTTAGAATTAAATGAAAAATGGTCAAGTTGGACAGACCCTGACAGTTCATTTGGACGGTGTCCAAAATGTCTGGATGGCGTCCAACAATAAAGGACTGGACGGCGTCAAAGATTGGGACGGCGTCCAATTTGGTATACAGATTCTGCTTTGCTGAAATTTCATAAGTGCATGAACCAAACTTCAATAAAACATAAATTGTGAACCTAAAACACTTAAAACATGTATCTTATACCGTTGGAAAGGTATTTTGACGAGGAAAACAACTAATCACATTTCATCAATCAATCCATCATTTACAACAACCAAAATCGCATTAAATGCTCATCATTTATTACATTCAAGTTCATTAAATTCGTTTCATGATTCAGGAAACCAATTTACATGTATGATATGCCGTTTCGAAGGTACTTAAACATACATTGTAACTAAACATTTACAAACAACTTTGCCAAGCATTTAATGCATCAAAATTCACATTGAAGACTACCAAAACCCTAACCAAAATCACAAACTCATTAATCATGTTATGGAAGTTTTCCAAGTCAACTTACACATCAAATTGAAGCTAATGATGCTAGTAACACATTTAATACATTTACTTTTAACATCTAACAATATTTAAGCAACCAAATCTCAAGATTATACAAGTCGTTTTTCAAGTTCAAGCTAGTTACACTAAAATAACAAGATCGAGCATACGAATCATATATTCATGTTAGACTCGAGCCATAGACACTAATTAATACTTTTATAAGTCAAGAACATAAAATCTAGTATTTTTAGAAAGTTACCCAAATGAGATGAAGTTGGTATGGATTCGAAGAGGAAGATGCAAGGATTCTGAATATGTAATTTGTTTTGAAGAACGCTTGCTAAATCGGATTTAGATGATGAATTTGCGTTTGAGGGTTTGAGAGCAAAAAGAGGTGGAAGTATTAAGTTGGGAGGTGATGAAATGAATGGAGGAGGAAGGAGTTGACTAGTTGACCTAGTCATCTCTTTGGTCACTTGGCAACTTTGGTCCCTCAAGTTTAATTGTGGGTGCGTGAATTAACCGGACGAACATTTTAAAAACGCTAGAGCAAACGAGAGATGTTATAATTAAATGACAAAAATATTAAGAACGTTAGCTAACGGAGGATACGAATTTAGATAGTGAAAGATATTATCAAAATAAAAAGACGGTGTTAAAACAATTTAGTGATGAAATCCATGGTAATGTTTTCCCATTTCCATTCCGGGATTTCGGGTTGTTGAAGTAGACCTGATGGTTTTTGATGCTCAGCTTTGACCTTAGAACACGTCAAACATTCTCCTACGTATTTAGCAACATCGGCTTTCATACCCGGCCACCAAAAATGTTTCTTAAGATCCTTGTACATCTTCCCCGTTCCAGGATGTATTGAGTATCTGGTTTTATGAGCTTCTCTAAGTACCATTTCTCTCATATCTCCAAATTTTGGTACCCAAATCCTTTCAGCCCTATACCGGGTTCCGTCTTCCCAAATATTAAGATGCTTCTCCGATCCTTTGGGTATTTCATCCTTTAAATTTCCCTCTTTTAAAACTCCTTGTTGCGCCTCCTTTATTTGAGTAGTAAGGTTATTATGAATCATTATATTCATAGATTTTACTCGAATGGGTTCTCTGTCCTTCCTGCTCAAGGCATCGGCTACCACATTTGCCTTCCTCGGGTGGTAACGAATCTCAAAGTCGTAATCATTCAATAATTCAATCCACCTACGCTGCCTCATATTCAGTTGTTTCTGATTAAATATGTGTTGAAGACTTTTGTGGTCGGTATATATAATACTTTTGACCCCATATAAGTAGTGCCTCCAAGTCTTTAATGCAAAAACAACCGCGCCTAATTCCAAATCATGCGTCGTATAATTTTGTTCGTGAATCTTCAATTGTCTAGACGCATAAGCAATCACCTTTCTTCGTTGCATTAATACACAACCGAGACCTTGCTTTGACGCGTCACAATAAATCACAAAATCATCATTCCCTTCAGGCAATGACAATATAGGTGCCGTAGTTAGCTTTTTCTTCAATAACTGAAACGCTTTCTCTTGTTCATCATTCCATTCAAATTTCTTCCCTTTATGCGTTAATGCAGTCAAGGGTTTTGCTATTCTGGAAAAGTCTTGGATGAACCTTCTGTAGTAACCAGCTAGTCCTAAAAACTGGCGTATGTGTTTCAGAGTTTTTGGGGTTTCCCACTTTTCAACAGTTTCTATCTTTGCCGGATCCACCTTAATACCTTCTTTGTTCACTATGTGACTGAGGAATTGAACTTCTTCCAACCAAAATGCACACTTTGAAAACTTAGCGTACAATTCTTCCTTCCTCAATACTTCTAACACCTTTCTCAAATGTTCACCGTGTTCTTGGTCATTCTTTGAGTAAATAAGTATGTCATCAATGAAAACAATGACAAACTTGTCAAGGTATGGTCCACACACTCGGTTCATAAGGTCCATGAACATAGCTGGTGCATTAGTTAAACCAAACGGCATGACCATAAACTCGTAATTACCGTAACGTGTTCTGAAAGCAGTCTTTGGAATATCATCTTCTTTCACCCGCATTTGATGATACCCGGAACGTAAGTCAATCTTTGAATAAACAGACGAGCCTTGTAGTTGATCAAATAAGTCGTCGATTCTCGGTAGTGGGTAGCGGTTCTTGATGGTAAGTTTGTTCAACTCTCGGTAGTCGATACACAACCTGAATGTACCATCTTTCTTCTTGACAAACAAAACAGGAGCTCCCCACGGTGATGTGCTTAGTCGAATGAAACCATGCTCTAAAAGTTCTTGTAATTGGCTTTGCAGTTCTTTCATCTCGCTGGGTGTGAGTCTGTAAGGAGCACGAGCTATTGGTGCAGCTCCTGGTACAAGATCTATTTGAAATTCAACGGATCGATGTGGGGGTAATCCCGGTAATTCTTTCGGAAATACATCGGGAAATTCTTTTGCAATGGTAACATCATTGATGCTCTTTTCTTCAGTTTGTACTTTTTCGAAGTGTGCTAGAATAGCATAGCAACCTTTTCTTATTAGTTTTTGTGCCTTCAAATTACTAATAAGATGTAGCTTCGTGTTGCCCTTTTCTCCATACACCACTAAGGGTTTTCCTTTTTCTCGTATAATGCGAATTGCATTTTTGTAACAAACGATCTCTGCTTTCACTTCTTTCAACCAGTCCATACCGATTATCACATCAAAACTCCCTAAATCTACTGGTATCAAATCAATCTTAAATGTTTCGCTAACCAGTTTAATTTCTCGATTCCGACATATATTATCTGCTGAAATTAATTTACCATTTGCTAATTCGAGTAAAAATTTACTATCCAAAGGCGTCAATGGACAACTTAATTTAGCACAAAAATCTCTACTCATATAGCTTCTATCCGCACCCGAATTAAATAAAACGTAAGCAGATTTATTGTCAATAAGAAACGTACCCGTAACAAGCTCCGGGTCTTCCTGTGCCTCTGCCGCATTAATATTGAAAACTCTTCTACGGCCTTGTCCATTCGTGTTCTCCTGGTTCGGGTGATTTCTAATAATGTGGCCCGGTTTTCCACATTTATAACAAACTACATTGGCATAACTTGCTCCGACACTACTTGCTCCGCCATTACTCGTTCCGACACCATTTGTTCCTTTCGTTCTATTAACCCCTGGTCCATAGACCTCACACTTCGCCGCGCTATGACCATTTCTTTTACACTTGTTGCAAAATTTGGTGCAGAACCCCGAGTGATACTTTTCACACCTTTGGCATAGCTGCTTCTGATTGTTGTTGTTGTTGCGGTTATTATTGTTGTTGGGATGATTGTTGTAGTTGTTGTTGTTGTTGTTGTTGTTGTTGGGCCGTTTGTTGTAGTTGCGATTGATGTTGCGATTGTTGGGATAATTGTTGCGATTATTGTTGTAATTGCTGTTGTTGTTGTATTGGTGATTCTTATCACCGTTTTCCTCCCACTTTCTTTTGACTTGCTTCACATTGGCCTCTTCAGCAGTCTGTTCTTTAATTCTTTCTTCAATCTGGTTCACTAGTTTGTGAGCCATTCTACATGCCTGTTGTATGGAGGCGGGCTCGTGTGAACTTATATCTTCTTGGATTCTTTCCGGTAATCCTTTCACAAACACGTCGATCTTCTCTTCCTCATCTTCGAATGCTCCCGGACACAATAGGCACAATTCTGTGAATCGTCTTTCGTACGTGGTAATATCAAATCCTTGGGTTCGTAACCCTCTAAGTTCTGTCTTGAGCTTATTGACCTCGGTTCTGGGACGGTACTTCTCGTTCATCAAGTGCTTGAATGCTGACCACGGTAGTGCGTACACATCGTCTTGTCCCACTTGCTCTAGATAGGTATTCCACCATGTTAACGCAGAACCTGTGAAGGTATGCGTAGCGTACTTCACTTTGTCCTCTTCAGTACACTTACTTATGGCAAACACCGATTCGACCTTCTCGGTCCACCGTTTCAATCCGATCGGTCCTTCGGTTCCATCAAATTCCAAAGGTTTGCAGGCAGTGAATTCTTTGTAGGTGCATCCTACACGATTTCCTGTACTGCTAGATCCAAGGTTATTGTTGGTATGTAGCACAGCCTGTACTGCGGCTATGTTTGAAGCTAGAAAAGTACGGAATTCCTCTTCATTCATATTCACGGTGTGTCGAGTAGTCGGTGTCATTTCCTTCAAAATAGTCAAATGGAACAAGTTAATCATACAGAATATTAAGAGTAGTTACTAGTATTTCGTAGCATAATATGAACTCATTTATAAAAGCTTTTTCTTCATATTATCGTTTTATAAGTTTAAATTCGGGTAGTACCTACCCGTTAAGTTCATACTTAGTAGCTAATATACAATTCAACTACTACAATTCTATATAAAAAACTGATTATAATAATATTTCGCGTTCATAATTTTATACAATATTTTACAAACTTACAATACCGCTTATTTTACATATAGCATGAAATATAGCACACAATAAATTTGATACAAGATGGTTGTGAAGATAATTCTAGCTAGTACACAAGTTGTTCAGCAAAGGCAATAAAGACACGTAATTCATACGTCCAGAAACAAGTTATGCATTCTGGTTTTACTAGGATTACTTCCCATCCTTGGTCTTGTGGAAGATAACCGTTATGGCCGTTGATAAGACAGCGTGTTGTAACGTCGTCAAAGGGACGAGGGTTACGTAATGTCCAACAGTCCCGTAACAATATAAAAACCTCATTTCTTACCCCAATTACCGACTCCGTCACTTGTGGGAACGTTTTGTTTAATAGTTGTAGCCCGATGTTCTTGTTCTCACTTTGGTGAGAAGCGAACATTACTAATCCGTAAGCATAACATGCTTCTTTATGTTGCATGTTAGCCGCTTTTTCTAAATCACGAAGTCCAATATTCGGATATATTGAGTCAAAATAATTTCTTAACCCATTGCGTAAAATAGCATTTGGGTTCCCCGCAATATATGCGTCAAAGTAAACACATCGTAACTTATGGATTTCCCAATGTGATATCCCCCATCTTTCGAACGAAAGCCTTTTATAAACCAAGGCATTCTTGGAACGTTCTTCGAATGTCTTACAAACTGATCTCGCCTTAAATAGTTGTGCCGAAGAATTCTGACCGACTCTAGACAAGATTTCATCAATCATGTCTCCGGGTAGGTCTCTTAAAATATTGGGTTGTCTATCCATTTTGTGTTTTTATACTGTAAAATAGACAAGAGTTAGATTCATAAAAAAAATACTTATTAATACAAGCAATTTTTACATATATCATAAAGCATAAGCACACTATATTACATATATTACACCACACAAATACAACTATCTTATTCCGACTCGCTTGTTTCTTCTTCGGTTTTGGTTCGTTTTGCCAAGTTTCTAAGGATATATGATGTTCCCCTAATACGAGCCGTCGTTTTCCACATTGGTTTAGAAAAACCTGGTGGTTTAGATGTTCCCGGGTCATTGTTACAACTTAAGGACTTCGGGGGTTGACGATACATATAAAGTTCATCGGGGTTGGAATTAGATTTCTCTATTTTTATGCCCTTTCCCTTATTATTTTCTTTTGGCTTTTTAAATTCAGTTGGGGTAATTTCTATAACATCATCGGAATTCTCGTCGGAATCCGATTCATCGGAGAATTGGTAATCCTCCCAATATTTTGCTTCCTTGGCGGAAACACCATTGACCATAATTAACCTTGGTCGGTTGGTTGAGGATTTTCTTTTACTTAACCGTTTTATTATTTCCCCCACCGGTTCTATTTCTTCATCCGGTTCCGATTCTTCTTCCGGTTCCGATTCTTCTTCCGGTTCCGACTCTTCTTCCGGTTCCTCTTCGGGAACTTGTGAATCAGTCCATGAATCATTCCAATTTACATTTGACTCTTCATTATTGTTAGGTGAGTCAATGGGACTTGTTCTAGAGGTAGACATCTATCACATAATATCAAACGCGTTAAGAGATTAATATATCACATAATATTCACATGTTAAAAATATATAGTTTCCAACAAAATTTGTTAAGCAATCATTTTTCAAGTAAACACGGTCGAAGTCCAGACTCACTAATGCATCCTAACAAACTCGATAAGACACACTAATGCAAAATTCTGGTTCTCTAAGACCAACGCTCGGATACCAACTGAAATGTCCCGTTTTATTGATTAAAAACGTTCCATATTAATTGATTTCGTTGCGAGGTTTTGACCTCTATATGAGACGTTTTTCAAAGACTGCATTCATTTTAAAACAAACCATAACCTTTATTTCATCAATAAAGGTTTAAAAAGCTTTACGTAGATTATCAAATAATGATAATATAAAATATCCTGTTTACACTGGACCATCACATAATGGTTTACAATACAAATATGTTACAACAAAATAAGTTTCTTGAATGCAGTTTTTACACAATATCATACAAGCATGGACTCCAAATCTCGTCCTTATTTAAGTATGCGACAGCGAAAGCTCTTAATAATCACCTGAGAATAAACATGCTTAAAACGTCAACAAAAATGTTGGTGAGTTATAGGTTTAACCTATATATATCAAATCATAATAATAGACCACAAGATTTCATATTTCAATACACATCCCATACATAGAGATAAAAATCATTCATATGGTGAACACCTGGTAACCAACATTAACAAGATGCTTATATATAAGAATATCCCCATCATTCCGGGACACCCTTCGGATATGATATAAATTTCGAAGTACTAAAGCATCCGGTACTTTGGATGGGGTTTGTTAGGCCCAATAGATCTATCTTTAGGATTCGCGTCAATTAGGGTGTCTGTTCCCTAATTCTTAGATTACCAGACTTAATAAAAAGGGGCATATTCGATTTCGATAATTCAACCATAGAATGTAGTTTCACGTACTTGTGTCTATTTTGTAAATCATTTATAAAACCTGCAGGTATTCTCATCCCAAAATATTAGATTTTAAAAGTGGGACTATAACTCACTTTCACAGATTTTTACTTCGTCGGGAAGTAAGACTTGGCCACTGGTTGATTCACGAACCTATAACAATATATACATATATATCAAAGTATGTTCAAAATATATTTACAACACTTTTAATATATTTTGATGTTTTAAGTTTATTAAGTCAGCTGTCCTCGTTAGTAACCTACACCTAGTTGTTCACAGTTAGATGTACAGAAATAAATCGATAAATATTATCTTGAATCAATCCACGACCCAGTGTATACGTATCTCAGTATTGATCACAACTCAAACTATATATATTTTGGAATCAACCTCAACCCTGTATAGCTAACTCCAACATTCACATATAGAGTGTCTATGGTTGTTCCGAAATATATATAGATGTGTCGACATGATAGGTCGAAACATTGTATATGTGTCTATGGTATCTCAAGATTACATAATATACAATACAAGTTGATTAAATTATGGTTGGAATAGATTTGTTACCAATTTTCACGTAGCTAAAATGACAAAAATTATCCAATCTTGTTTTACCCATAACTTCTTCATTTTAAATCCGTTTTGAGTGAATCAAATTGCTATGGTTTCATATTGAACTCTATTTTATGAATCTAAACAGAAAAAGTATAGGTTTATAGTCGGAAAAATAAGTTACAAGTCGTTTTTGTAAAGGTAGTCATTTCAGTCGAAAGAACGACGTCTAGATGACCATTTTAGAAAACATACTTCCACTTTGATTTTAACCATAATTTTTGGATATAGTTTCATGTTCATAATAACAATTATTTTCTCAGAAAAACAACTTTTAAATCAAAGTTTATCATAGTTTTTAATTAACTAACCCAAAACAGCCCGCGGTGTTACTACGACGGCGTAAATCCGGTTTTACGGTGTTTTTCGTGTTTCCAGGTTTTAAATCATTAAGTTAGCATATCATATAGATATAGAACATGTTTTTAGTTGATTTTAAAAGTCAAGTTAGAAGGATTAACTTTTGTTTGCGAACAATTTTAGAATTAACTAAACTATGTTCTAGTGATTACAAGTTTAAACCTTCGAATAAGATAGCTTTATATGTATGAATTGAATGATGTTATGAACATCATTACTACCTTAATTTCCTTGGATAAACCTACTGGAAAAGATAAAAATGGATCTAGCTTCAACGGATCCTTGGATGGCTTGAAGTTCTTGAAGCAGAATCATGACACGAAAACAAGTTCAAGTAAGATCATCACTTGAAATAAGATTGTTATAGTTATAGAAATTGAACCAAAGTTTGAATATGATTATTATCTTGTATTAGAATGATAACCTACTGTAAGAAACAAAGATTTCTTGAGGTTGGATGATCACCTTACAAGATTGGAATTGAGCTAGCAAACTTGAAAGTATTCTTGATTTTGTGTAACTAGAACTTGTAGAATATGTGAAGAACACTTAGAACTTGAAGATAGAACTTGAGAGAGATCAATTAGATGAAGAAAATTGAAGAATGAAAGTGTTTGTAGGTGTTTTTGGTCGTTGCTGTATGGATTAGATGTAAAGGATATGTAATTTTGTTTTCATGTAAATAAGTCATGAATGATTACTCATATTTTTGTAATTTTATGAGATATTTCATGCTAGTTGCCAAATGATGGTTCCCACATGTGTTAGGTGACTTACATGGGCTGCTAAGAGCTGATCATTGGAGTGTATATACCAATAGTACATACATCTAAAAGCTGTGTATTGTACGAGTACGAATACGGGTGCATACGAGTAGAATTGTTGATGAAACTGAACGAGGATGTAATTGTAAGCATTTTTGTTAAGTAGAAGTATTTTGATAAGTGTATTGAAGTCTTTCAAAAGTGTATAAATACATATTAAAACACTACATGTATATACATTTTAACTGAGTCGTTAAGTCATCGTTAGTCGTTACATGTAAGTGTTGTTTTGAAACCTTTAGGTTAACGATCTTGTTAAATGTTGTTAACCCAATGTTTATAATATCAAATGAGATTTTAAATTATTATATTATCATGATATTATCATGTATGAATATCTCTTAATATGATATATATACATTAAATGTCTTTACAACGATAATCGTTACATATATGTCTCGTTTAAAAATCATTAAGTTAGTAGTCTTGTTTTTACATATGTAGTTCATTGTTAATATACTTAATGATATGTTTACTTATCATAGTATCATGTTAACTATATATATATCCATATATATGTCATCATATAGTTTTTACAAGTTTTAACGTTCGTGAATCACCGGTCAACTTGGGTGGTCAATTGTCTATATGAAACATATCTCAATTAATCAAGTCTTAATAAGTTTGATTGCTTAACATGTTGGAAACATTTAAATATCAATCTCAATTAATATATATAAACATGGAAAAGTTCGGGTCACTACATACGAGAATAAATATACTTCACAAAGTTAACGTGTGTAAGAACGGATGCTAGTCTTGACCTAAACAAATAGGTTTTATCAATATCGGTAAACACGATCGGTCAAAGTTGTTCAATTAGTCATATGGCTCGTTACGACTCGATTAATATAGCATGTGAATCAAATTATCAAGTTTCATGCAAGATATAAGTATAAAAGCACGTTAGAACGATTGCATAAGTATTCGGTTAAGTTTGATCAAAAGTCAACTTTGATCAAGTCAAAGTCAACACGTTCGGGTCGGGTCTCGAACAATTTTTTTGAGTTATATAATCATATATGAGCTTGTTAGAACAAGTTACATGTTAATCGGAGGTGCGTAGCATACTTAGAATTAAACGAAAAATGGTCAAGTTGGACAGACCCTGACAGTTCATTTGGACGGTGTCCAAAATGTCTGGATGGCGTCTAGCAATAAAGGACTGGACGGCGTCAAAGATTGGGACGGCATCCAATTTGGTATACAGATTCTGCTTTGCTGAAATTTCATAAGTGCACGAACCAAACTTCAATAAAACATAAATTGTGAACCGAAAACACTTAAAACATGTATCTTATACCGTTGGAAAGGTATTTTGACTAGGAAAACAACTAATCACATTTCATCAATCAATCCATCATTTACAACAACCAAAATCGCATTAAATGCTCATCATTTATTACATTCAAGTTCATTAAATTCGTTTCATGATTCGGGAAACCAATTTACATGTATGATATGCCGTTTCGAAGGTACTTAAACATACATTGTAACTAAACATTTACAAATAACTTTGCCAAGCATTTAATGCATCAAAATTCACATTGAAGACTACCAAAACCCTAACCAAAATCACAAACTCATTAATCATGTTATGGAAGTTTTCCAAGTCAAATTACACATCAAATTGAAGCTAATGATGCTAGTAACACATTTAATACATTTACTTTTAACATCTAACAACATTTAAGCAACCAAATCTCAAGATTATACAAGTCGTTTTTCAAGTTCAAGCTAGTTACACTAAAATAACAAGATCGAGCATACGAATCATATATTCATGTAAGACTCGAGCCATAGACACTAATTAATACTTTTATAATTCAAGAACATAAAATCTAGTGTTTTTAGAAAGTTACCCAAATGAGATGAAGTTGGTATGGATTCAAAGAGGAAGATGCAAGGATTCTGAATATGTAATTTGTTTTGAAGAACGCTTGCTAAATCGGATTTAGATGATAAATTTGCATTTGAGGGTTTGAGAGCAAAAAGAGGTGGAAGTATTAAGTTGGGAGGTGATGAAATGAATGGAGGAGGAAGGAGTTGACTAGTTGACCTAGTCATCTCTTTGGTCACTTGGCAACTTTGGTCCCTCAAGTTTAATTGTGGGTGCGCGAATTAACCGGACGAACATTTTAAAAACGCTAGAGCAAACGAGAGATGTTATAATTAAATGACAAAAATATTAAGAACGTTAGCTAACAGAGGATACAAATTTAGATAGTGAAAGATATTATCAAAATAAAAAGACGGTGTTAAAATAATTTAACAGAAAAATGCGGAATGTTACATTACCCACACCTTAAAAGAAATTTTGTCCCGAAATTTATTTGGAACCAATAGTCGATGTCCCTTCCTCGAGACCTTGCGTTATCAATTCTACGAATAAGTGAAGGCACTTCCTTTTCCTTTGGTCTTGTCTCTCCCACGTAAACTCGGGTTCTCTTTTGGCACTCCAACAAACTTGGACAGTCAGGGTTTTACGTTGTCTTAAGGTTTGGTTTTACGATCCATATTTTCAACCAGCTCTCCTATGAAGTGGAGTTTATCGTCAATAGTAAGCTCATCTAAAAGAATAACAAGTTCCAGTTCCGCAGGACACTTCTCTAAGTTTGATATCTGGAATGTAGGATAAACGGAAACTTAATTGAGTCAGAAGATCTAAACGGTATGTAGCGGGTCCAATACACCCTAACCTTTCAAAAGGATCAATATATCGCGGAGTTAACTTTCCACGTTCCCGAAACGGATTACACCTTTCCAAGGTGCGATTTCTCAATATTACGCGGTCACTCACTTGGAGTTTTAGAGGTTTACGTCTAACATTGGCATAACTCTTTTGGTGACTACGGGCCGTCCCGAGCCTTTCTTGAATTAAACGATCCCAACGGTTATTTCTTGAATGAGTTCGGATTCGGTAATTTGCTTGCCACCTACTTCGGTCCGACGAATAGGAGAATGAAATTTGTGGCCATATAAAGTTTCGAAAAGGTGTGGCGTTAATACACGAGTGATAACTATCATTGTAAGAGGAATCGGCTAAAGGTGACAATACAAGTTTGTAACATGTCTTTCCAAGAACTGAATCGTTTGTTTGCCTGGTCCGTCGTTTTGTGGATGATACGCGGTACTCATGTCTAAACGTGTTCCCAAGGCTTCTTGTAAATCTAGAAGTGAAATGAGCATTTCGATCCGAAATAATTGACAATGGTACACCGTGCTGGAAAAGAATTCACTTCAACGAATAGTTATGCAAGTTTTCCTATCTCGTCGGTTTCTGAATACGTTTAATAAGATTATTCCCCTTCGCGGTGAAAGATGGGATTGTATGAGGGGTCCCTCCCCATTGAGAGATCGGATGATAAGATTTCCTTATACGGAAATATGAGTGTAATGATAGGAGGAGTTTTCATTTTCGATGTAGTCGCATCGCGCGTCTTGTGGTCAAATGTTAAGACTAGGTGGAAACGAGATAGTACACGTAGTCATATATATATATATATATATATATATATATATATATATATATATATATATATATATATATATATATATATATATATATATATATATATATATATATATATATATATTGGAGTTGAGTAGTAGCTGGCCGTATATCAGAAGCATAGGGACGATAAGTCAAAGAAGAAAGGGGTATCCTTGGATTGTATGTTATCTTAGGTTCCAGTAATATCAGACGGTAACAGTGTAATAACAGAGTTATGTATCGTGGTACGTGGTGATGAGAAGGTTGATCGGGTCCAAAATTAAGTATTCTAATTCTTCATGCAAAATAACGAATTTCTGTTTCCTTGATTTCGAGTTGAGAGAGGATGCCTTTCAGGCGTTCACGTAGAAATATTTCCATATTTTGAGTTCCATTTTGTGCTACACGAATTTGGCTAGTAAGGTTGGTGTGGATAACCATGTTCAAGGTTCGGACACGGAGAGGTTTAAATTTTTCCCTTAATGAGTTAACGAGGTTAAAGGACGAGCAATACGGGAAAAGTTGGGAACGAATCTTCGGTAATAACCGACGAGATCCAAAAAAATTTTGAATATAAGTCGGAGTTGTCAGGGTTTCCTGATTATGTGTGGCTTCGATTTTTGCGGGATCTACTTTAATACCTTGGCCACTAACAACATGGTTTAGAAATTGGACTTCGTTTAACCAAAATTCACACTCAGAGAATTTGGCATAGAGTTGCTCTTTCCTCAAGAGTTCGAGCGTTGGTCGGAGATGTTGTTCGTTTTCTTTTTCGCTTTGAATAGGTTAAGACATCATCTATGAATACGATAATGGATTTGTCTAGATAACTTGCATACGCGATTCATAAGATCCATGAATACAGACGGAGCCTTAGTTAAACTGAACAACACTAAAAGAAATTCATAACTATCGTAGCGAGTTCGGAAAATGGTTTTAGAGACATCTTCTCCCTTAACCCTCAATTTATGATAACCGGAATGGAGGTCAATTTGGAATACACGCCAGATCCTTGTAATTGATCAAGAGGTCATCGATACGGGGAAGATGATATCGATTCTTAATCGAAAATTATTTAGTTCACGCTAATCTATACACATTTGTAGGGAAACATTTTCTTCTTAACGAATAGGATTTGAGCTCCCTAGTTCTATAAGTATCAGGTCAATTTCAAACTCTTTAACCAAAAAGTTTAACGTACACCTTCCGATAACATTTATCGGCACTCAATAGTTTTCCCTTGGTCACTTGAATGGCATAAGTAGTATCTAGGGGGAGTGGTGGAGTGCAAAGAGTATGAGCCAAAGCCTTGGATATAAAACATTTATCGGCACCCGAATCGAATAAACATGAAACATAAGAGTTGTTGAGAAGAAACGTACCCGTGACTAGTTCACTGTCACCTCGGGCATCCTTGGCGTTAATGTTAAAAGTTCAACCGCGTGCATTGGTGTTAGCTTTCTTCTTTTGGCACGAATTCTTAAAATGACCCGGTTGGCCACATCCATAACAAACACCCGTTTTTGGCGCATTGGGCTCCTTTTGAGCGACGGGGGCAGTACTTTTATAATCGTTGGCCACATGGCCACTTCTTTGACACTTGATGCAAAATGGTTTGCCACATTCACCCAAATGATGTTTGCGGCACTTGTTACAATAAGGTAGGTTTCCGGCATACCCTTTCTTGCCGCCGAAGGCGAAAGGCTTCTTGGTGAAATTGTTGTGGTTGTAGTTGCTTGATTGAGAGGCTTCCCATTTTCTTTTGTTGCTACCCGATTGATTCGCGGTCGTTGGTGCCGGCGCTACAAATTCATCCACCATTTCTATAAATTGACGGGCTATCGTTAAAGCCTCTTGTAGGTTAGCGGGTTTTGATGACATTACCCCGTGTCGAATGCTCTTAGGGAGGCCATCCATGTAAAGTTCAACTCTTAGGGACTCGGGAGTCATGAGGTTTGGACACATTAAGGCTAGTTTGGCAAACCGTTGATTATAAGCTTTGAGGTCATTTTGGACCGTCTTTAAATTTTTTAGGCCCTGTTCGAGTCTTCGAGTCTCGTCGCGTGGGAAGTATTCAGTGATCATTCTTTCTCTTAATTCGGTCCAAGAGAGTGTGTGGGCTTCATCGATACCCACCGATTGTACATACATGTTCCACCATGAGAGAGCAATACCAGCGAAAGTGTGGGTGGAATACTTAACCTTGTCTTGGTCCCGTCAACCGCTTATGCCAAAAACGGATTCCGTATGCTCAAACCATCGGGTGAGGGCAACTGGTCCCCCGGTTCCATCGAAAGTGGGAGGTTTGCACCCTATGAAGTTCTTGTAGAGCACCCCTCATTTGAATTATTGGCTCCATGGTTAGTGTTGTTGTTATTGTTGTTGGAGTGACCGGCCATGGCCGCATCCATGGCGGTGCCTATCATTCGTTGAAGAGCTCGTTCGAGAGTTTCGGGAGGAGTGTTGTGTTGACCTCGGTGAGCCATTGTTCCTTGAGAATGCAAGAATATCATTGATTAGTATTCTCAATAATACTAATCGTGATATGGAATAAAGATAGGGAGAAAATTTTCCTTGATCCGCCCTCAATTCTCTATGTTGAAATGTCAGAATGTCCACATGAATCACCATAATATAATCCCGGTAATTATATTATCCTAATTCACATGTGCATTTAACATTACCTCATAAAGTCAAGATGGCGTGTCAATCAAATCAACAACGTGAGATTAAGATGGAATAAGAGTTAGATATGAATAAAAGAGTTCGAGTATAAATGCACAAGTAGTCAAGTAAGTCCTACTTCAAGTCTATATGTCAGTTGTAGTCTAGACTCACTAATGTACCCTACGACTCGGGGTTGACACCAATGAACTCTAAATCCCTACAACCAACGCTCTGATACTATCTGTAGCGACCTGACAAAATCATCATTGACGGCGCCGTCTACTTAGGTCCCGTTACGTGGTCATAAGTCTTTAAAACAACGTTTGACCAAAAGATGTCGCATTCATTTCATATGTAAAGATGTTTCAAAGTTTACAAAGTAGTTCAACGACCAATACGATACAACGTTTTTGAGTACAAATGAAACTTATGCGACACGGTTTAATGTAAAGTCAAAAGACGCTTTATGTATGCATGTATACTCAACATCCAAGCAAGTATCAAAATAGAGTGCGGAAGCATGTATCACATATCGTTCAAGGACCTGAGAAAAATATAGAAAATCTGTCAACGAAAATGTTGGTGAAATCATAGGTTTACTAAGTGAGTACGTAAATCGGAAAGTTGAACCACAAGATTTATAACATTGAAGTAATAGTAAAATCATTCTATAAATTGTTATCACGAGCACCCAATTATCAAGGCTTAACTAACGTTACCCCATCACATAGTGTTAGAACCTACACTTTATTCTCGAAAATATATTTCATCCGCATAATGGTAGCGAACTGTCCGAATGAGGGTTTGTCAAACCCATATGGCCATACAACATAAGTTCTCGCTTACACCCGGTAAGTATAACTAATGATAATCTAATTGAGGCATTTTTGTTCTAACTCGTACGTAGAATGTTTGTATTCGTACTTGTGTTCACTTTGTAAAACGAAACGTTTATGTTTTCTCATCCCAAATATAAGTATAAAAGAGTAAAAGTGGGACTATGATCTCACCTTGAGTGTACGAGAATAAATATACTTCACAAAGTTAACGTATGTAAGAACGGATGCTAGTCTTAACCTAAACAAATAGGTTGTATCAATATCGGTAAACACGGTCGGTCAAAGTTGTTCAATTAGTCCTATGTGAAAGGACCAGTTCATATACATTATAAACGATTCATAATAGTTGATTACATCGCGAGGTATTTGACCTCTATATGATACATTTTACAAACATTGTATTCATTTTTAAAAGACAAACTTTCTTTACATCGAAAATTGACAGGCATGCATACCATTTCTTAATATCCACTATCCAATAATAAATTGAATTAATAATAATCTTTGATGAACTCGATGACTCGAATGCAACGTTCTTCGAAATATGCCATGAATGACTTCAAGTAAAATCCTTAAAATGAACAAATGCACAGCGGAAGATTTCTTTCATACCTGAGAATAAACATGCTTTAAAGTGTCAACCAAAAGGTTGGTGAGTTCATTAGTTTATCATAATCATTCATTTCCATCATTTTAATAGACCACAAGAATTTCATTTCCATTTCTCATAAATATACGTCCCATGCATAGAGACAAAAAAATCATTCATATGGATTGAACACCTGGTAACCGACATTAACAAGATGCATATAAGAATATCCCCTATCATTCCGGGACATTCATCAGATATGATAAAACAACATCGAAGTACTAAAGCTTCCGGTACTTTGGATGGGGTTTGTTAAGCCCAATAGATCTATCTTTAGGATTCGCGTCAATTAGTAGATCGGGTTACTAATTCTTAGGCTACCAAGCAAAAGGGGTATATTTGGCTTTGATCATTCAACCATATAATGTAGTTTCGATTACTTGTTTCTATTTCGTAAAACATTTATAAAAATTTCGCATGTATTCTCAGCCCAAAAATATAAAGGGTAAAAAAGGCAAATGAAACTCACCATACTTATTTCGAAGTAAAAATACATATAACATCATTGAACAAGTGCAAGGTTGGCCTCGGATTCACGAACCTATATTAATTATATATATTTATATGTTGGTCAATATTTGTCTAACAATTTAGGTTAAACCATAGTGTATCACAATCATAATGCTCGAGATTAATATGCAGAAGTTAACAAAAGTTAACTTAATCTTAAATGATTTCAAAAATCTATACATGATTATTATATAACTTAAATATAGTCGTTTAATATATTTAAATATTTTTTAACAGATTTTAATAGAGTAAATAATATAATTCATTCATTAATAATAAAATTTTATATTAAAATTTATGTAATAAAAATATACTTTTATACATCTTAATAGTAAAATTTATAAAATTCAATTAATATCATAAAAATAATACGATGGGTATTATTAATGTAGTTATATTACACGTAGTAAAATATCTTTGTATCACATATTTATTTGATAAAATAATATCAATAATAAAAATAGTAAGTAAAAGTTGTATTATTTTGTAATAATAATTATTATTATTCTATTAATAAAAATTTCAATATTTATATTTACTAAAAGTGATAATATGATAAAATGATAATTCTAATTATGATAACTTTAATATTTACGATACTTTTTATTATTAACTTTAAAATAATAATTTTATCTAAAATAATAATAATAATGATAATTTATATTAACAATGATATTCCTATTAAAAATAATAATTTTTGTAAAAATGATAGTTTTAATATTAATAACACTTTTGATAATGATAATGATAAAAATTATGAAAACGATATTTTTATCTAAATCAATACCTTTCAATATTTTAATTTCATCATGATACTTATACTCATTATTTCCTAATCAATTTGTTAATAGCTTTTAATCGTCTTTTATATCGCGTTCATATTAATGATAATAATAGTAATCATAATAATTAGGTGTTACTAGTATTTTTAATTATAATAATACTAATGATAATAAATATTATGTTAATATTAATGATAATACTAATTATAACTTTAACGATAATAACGATAGTAATAATAATAAAAATAACAATTTTTAATGATAATACATTTTATTGATAATGATAATAATAATAACAATAATAATAATAATAATAATAATAATAATAATAATAATAATAATAATAATAATAATAATAATAATAATAATAATAATAATAATAATAATAATAATAATAATAATAATAATAATAATAATAATTAGATAAAAACTATAACGACGATAATAACGACGATAATAATAATCATTTTTAATAATAATACAAAAATTCGGTTGACTATAACTTCTAATCCGTTCATCAAAATCATTCGATATCTAAATGAAAACTTCTTAATTTTTTGCTAGCTTTCCAACGACATGCATATCTTATACCTTATCTCAACCGTATATGTAACTAATTCAGGATTCAGCATATCCTATCTAACGACAATATCAAAAATACAAGCATGCATAATCCTATATACTCGAGCACTAGTCAGGGATACACTATTAATATGTAAAAGTTAAATTATGAGTGCTTACGTATCAATATTGAGATTCAATATTGCAGGAAAGTTACGTAGACGCAACGAAGATGATAAACACTAGGTTGACCCCACAATCATACCCCCGAACATTACCCATCACCTCCATAGCTATAACCCATAATTTCCTTAGCCCTATCCTACTCGAAAACCAGTTTTGAAATAGCTCGCTCATGACCTCATCTTAATATTTTATGTATAATATTAATATAAATAATACTAATAGTACTAATAATAATGATAATAAGATTTATAATAATTTTTAATAAATAAAATAAATATTACGGAGTACATGTAATATCAGAGAGATAGATCGATAAATGGAATTGTGAATTGAATCAAAACACGTTCGAGACTTATAGCCTCATTTATGGGACCCTATGCTCCGCGATTGCGGAGTTTTTAGGTGTAATTGAGTCGCGATCGTGGCACTATGGTTTACAGCTCACACTCGATCAATTTCTTGTGCCGACAGTTTATATATTTATTTAATATATAATATATTTAATTTATATATTTAATTATATATTATATTATATTTACGTGCATAGTTAACCTATAATTTTAGTTCTAATGACTCGTACGTTATCACTCGACTTATGTCCTAGTTCCAGTTTTTCGAACGCATATTCGTACGCTTAGAAAAATAGCTCTTTATGTTACGTGACGTGTACCTATTATAAATAATTAGACTTAATCATCTATAATTTATATTACCCAGAGTATAACTTCTTTATTTGAGTGTTGGGGTCATTTGCTTCTATAAATCAATGTCTCTTTGTTTATTAAAATACGTTTAATAATACCGAAACGTTTTATGTTTAAATTAAAGCATTTGTAAAAAAAAATATATATATATATATATATATATATATATATATATATATATATATATATATATATATATATATATATATATATATATATATATATATATATATATATATATATATATATATATATTCTTATTTAAAAATATAATTTTGTATATCTTATATATAATTGAAATATCTATTTAATAATATAACGTTTAGTTTTTCAAAACTAATTATTTTTCAAAGTTCATTTCAAAATCGTTTAAGTAATAGAAAGTATTATGTCGTAACACGTTTACGTTTTTGAAACACTTTATATATTTGTAATTTTATAATGTAAGCTTTATTTAAATTCTTCAAGAGTCATATACAAATTATCTTATAAACATCCTAATTAATAAAGTTCTTTTTAAACTAAAACGTTTTTATATGTTTAAATCAAATATGATAACTTTGTTTTCTAAAACTATATATATATATATATATATATATATATATATATATATATATATATATATATATATATATATATATATATATATATATATAATAATCATTCTATTAAAAAGTTAAAATGGAAATCGTTATATTATAAAACATAAAAAAAATTTATACTCAAAATAGATTTCAAGTTTTTAAATTACAGTTTGTTGGTGAAGTGTAAGATAAGGTTTAAAGGTTAGATAAACATATAAATTCATTTTAAAGTGAAACATTGATATCTAATTTCTAAGTTATCCATATTTCATAAATAATACAAAAGTTAAAATAGTTATCTTATAGAGATCACGAGGAAAATACTGTAAAACATAAATTGAAGATCAAACAAGAATCTCCACTAACTCTTGTCTAGTTCCTGTTAATTGACACTTTTGTTCTTACTTGAAATTCACTTTACCAATTATTCCGAATATCGTTAAAAAAAAGGTTTCCTAAATCAAAGTGGACCTCTCAACAGAGACTCGTGATCATACAATGTATCTGATAAATCAAACATTTAATATTATCTTTTAATTCCGTTGATAAATATATTTTGAACAAAATACGTTCATGTAAAGTATTATACGTTTACTACTTTGTTAATATTCTCAAGCCATTATATATACATATACCTATATACATATTCATATCCAATTAAATAATGGTTCGTGAATCGTCGTAATTTGGTCGAGGTTAAATGAACGTATGAACATAGTTTAAAATCCTGTAGATTCAACTTAACAAACTTTGCTTATCGTGTCAGAACATATAAAGATTAAAGTTTAAATTTGGTCGGAAATTTCCGGGTCGTCACACTATGGCTCGTTATGACTCGATAAATATAGCATGTGAATCAAATTGTCAAGTTTCATGCAAGATACAAGTATAAAAGCACGTTAGAATGATTGCATAAGTATTCGGTTAAGTTTGATCAAAAGTAAACTTTGGTCAAGTCAAAGTCAACGAAAAAGTCAACACGTTCGGGTCGGGTCTCGGACAATTTTTCTGAGTTATATAATCATATATGAGCATGTTAGAAAAAGTTACATGTTAATCGGAGGTGCGTAGCATAGTTAGAATTAAACGAAAAATGGTCAAGTTGGACAGACCCTGACAGTTCATTTGGACGGCGTCCAAAATGTCTGGACGATGTCCAGCAATGAAGGACTAGACGGCGTCCAAAGATTGGGACGGCATCCAATTTGGTATACAGATTCTGCTTTGCTGAAATTTCATAAGTGCACGAACCAAACTTCAATCAAACATAAATTGTGAACCGAAAACACTTAAAACATGTATCTTATACCGTTAAAAAGGTATTTTGATGAGGAAAACAACTAAGCACATTTCATCAATCAATCCATCATTTAAAACAACCAAAATCGCATTAAATGCTCATCATTTATTACATTCAAGTTCATTAAATGCGTTTCATGATTCGGGCAACCAATTTACATGTATGATATGCCGTTTTGAAGGTACTTAAACATACATTGCAACTAAATATTTACAAACATCTTTGCCAAGCATTTAATGCATCAAATTCACATTGAAGACTACCAAAACCCTAACCAAAATCACAAACTCATTAATCATGTTATGGAAGTTTTCCAAGTCAACCTACACATCAAATTGAAGCTAATGATGCTAGTAACACATTTAATACATGAACTTTTAACATCTAACAACATTTAAGAAACCAAATCTCAAGATGAAACAAGTCATTTTTCAAGTTCAAGCTAGTTTCACTAAAATAACAAGATTGAGCATACGAATCATATATTAATGTTAGACTCGAGCCATAGACACTAACTAACACTTTTATAAGTCAAAAACATCAAGAACATAAAATCTAGTGTTTTTAGAAAGTTACCCAAATGAGATGAAGTTGGTATGGATTCAAAGAGGAAGATGCAAGGATTCCGAATATGTAATTTGTTTTGAAGAACGCTTGCTAAATCGGATTTAGATGATGAATTTGTGTTTGAGGGTTAAAGAGTAAAAGGAGGTGGAAGTATTAAGTTGGGAGGTGATGAAATGAATGGAGGAGGAAGGAGTTGACTAGTTGACCTAGCATCTCTTTGGTCACTTGGCAACTTTGGTCCCTCAAGTTTAATTACGAGTGCGTGAATTAACCGAACGAACATTTTAAAAACGCTAGAGTAAACGAGAGATATTATAATTAAATGAAAAAAATATTAAGAACGTTAGCTAACGGAGGATACAAATTTAGATAGCGAAAGATATTATCAAATTAAAAGACGTCGTTAAAATAATTTAACGTCGTTAAAATAATTTAACATTCACCACCAACCTCCAACCATCTTTTTCTCTCTAGTTACAAGAACTCTATTTTCACCCAAATCATTAAATCATCATCTAAATCAAATCTAGCAAGCTCACATCAAAACAAATTACATATTTGGAATCCTTGCATCTTCCTCTACAACTTGATACAAATTTCATCTCTAGTGGGTAACTTTCTAAAAATTCTAGATTTCTTGTTCTTAATGTTCTTGACTTAAAAGTGTGTTAATTAATGTCTATGGCTCAAGTATATCATGAATATGTGATTTGTTTGCTCATTCTTGTCATTTTTGTGTAACTAGCTTGAACTTGAAAAGTGACTAGTTTAATCTTGAGTTTTGGTTGATTAAATGTTTTTATATATTAAAGTTCATGTATTAAATGTGTTACTAGCATCATTAGCTTCAATTTGATGTATAGGTTGACTTGGAAGACTTCACTAACATGATTAGTAAATTTGTGATTCTTGGTTACGGTTTAGTAGCCTTAAATGTGAATTTTTGTTGCATTGAATGCTATGAGATGTTGTTGGTATGTGTTTAGTAGTATTATATACATAATTACCTACAAAACGGCGTATTATATGTGTGTGTTAAGTTCCCGAATCATCGTTTGCATAAGTTCCCGAATCATCATTTGCATTTATGAGCTTGAAACATTAAATGATGCGCATTAAATGATCATTCGATGAGGATTTAGTTATTGTAAATGTTAGATTTGGTTTATGATATGTGTTTAGTTGTATTCCTTATTAAAATACCTTTCCAACGATGTATGGTATGCGTTTTGAGTGTTTTCGGTTCATAAGTTGTGTTTGAAAGAAGTTTGGTTCGTGCACTTGAAAATTTCAGCACTTCAGCACCTGAAATCAGGGGCCTCGCTATAGCGAGCCCTGGTGTGCACAAAATCTCGCTATAGCGAAAATATCTCTGTCCCAATTTTTTTGTTTTTTTCACAATTTCGTTCCAGCTTACTCGCAACTCTGATTAACATGAAACTTGGCCAACATGCTTATATATGACTACTTATTGATGAACAATAGTCGGATACACGACCCGACCCCGTTAACTTTGACTTTGACCAAGTTTGACTTTTAGTCAAACTTAACCAAAGACTTATGCAATCATTCTAACGTTCTTTTATACTTATATCTTGCATGAAACTTGACAACTTGACTCGCATGCTATATAATCGAGTCGTAACGAGCCATAGGACTAATTGAACACATTTCGACCGACCTTGGGTCTTACCCGGTATTGATATAACTTATTTGTTTAGGTCAAGACTAAACAACTTTCATTGCACAACGTTTAAAATGAAGTACTTTGGCATGCAACTACGGTGAGATCATAGTCCCACCTTTTCAACAACTTTTACTCTTTTAAATCATGGGTTGAGAAACATATACATTTTATACTTTTATGCTTTGAACACAAGTACGAAAACAAGCATTCCACGTACGAGTTAGAACGAAAAGCCTCAATTCAATTATCATTAGTTACACTTGCAGGGTGTAAGCGAGAACTTATGTTATGTGGATCCATATATTTTCGGGTATAGTGTAGGTTCTAACACTATGATACAGAGGTTCGTATACAGTTAAGACTTGATAATTGGGTGCTCATGATACAAACAACACTTTTGGAATGTAAACGATTTGGATAATCAACGATAGAAAATACTAAATCTTGTGGTTCAAAAATAACGTTTACAAATACACCTATGATTTCACCAACGTTTTTCGTTGACAGTTTTCTATATGTTTCTCAGGTTCTTGATTGGCTACTTGATACATGCTTCCGCGCACACTTTGATTTCTTGCTTGGGGTCAAGCATACATGCATACGCTATTGATAGCATACGTGATTTTCAACTTATATTATGTCGCAAATTATTTCATTTACACTTTATAACTTTTGTAAACTTAAACTTGTTGTCGAATCTCTTGGTAAACTTAAAACTTTGCAAGTCCTATACGTTTTAAATGGATGCGATATTATTTTGGTCAAATGCGTCTCATTTTAGGGACTATGACCACGTAACGGGACCTAAGTTAACGGTACCATCAATGGCGATTTTGGTGGGTCGTCACAGATGGTATCAGAGCGTTGGTTGTAGGGATCTAGGATATGCATTAATGTGTGTGACAGAGTCGTTAGGACGCATTAATGAGTCTAGACTACAACCCGATAGTTAATCATTGCATTCTGCCTTGCATTTGCTATACGTAGCACATACTTGACTACTTGTGCATTTATACTTGAATCTTTCTTAGGTGAACTTCTTAAATGTACCTAACTCTCGTCATGTGAACCCGTACTCTGCCATTTTCTGGTAACACGCGTAAATTTAAGATTTATACGCGTAAGGATGACGATGACTTCATTAGTTACACTAGTTCGGGAACTCTATCTCCCAGGTTGTTATTATCCACCGTCTCAGCTTACTATCCACAAGTGTTGTAAAGTTTCCACCACTATGGCAATCACTAACCACTACCGATGTTACACCGGTGTTCTTCACTATCTACCACTTTTTGTTACTACTACCACTATTCTAGGTGAGTATCGTCATCACTACTTATCACTACGGTTTCGTACTACTCGTTATCATAATTCGTTATTCTTTTCATACCAAAAGACATTATCGTTTGACTTGAACCGCATTGACGTGAACAACCAGTTATACACTTCCCTCGGGAAACGCATCTTCAGATTTGCACTAATTCCTTCGATTAAATACGAGTCACGTTAGAGATGTCGTTACACTTTGTTCATTTTAAATCTTCACGATTACACGAACTTAATTCTATGGAGTGATGTGGGAATGGAGGTATGAGTTAGAGTAATATAACGACACTCGATCAATGTGGTTATATTATGGTAAGTCATACCAAAGTTCTAATGACTCGTGATGGTGATTTGACTCGATCAACCTAGTCACCACCATGTGCCATGTACTTGACTTTATTTTTCTTTATTACCATCTGAAAACTCCGAGAATATTGATAACAACCATACCAAGGACACACCTTTGATTATTTCCAAACCATACTTATGCTTCTGAATAAATGACCAATTCTTTCAACTTCAAAACATATGTTACACGTGTATACCATCTCGTTTTTGCACAGTTTTATCGACGAACTACAAAATGCTTGATATGCTCACATCGAGGCGGAAACTTCTCTCGCATTACACTCGTACTTCCGTATAAGGAAATCTTTTATCTAAATTCTCAATGGAGAGAGAGACTCTTCACATTATACTAGTATTCGCCACGAGGGTGAATAGTCCTAACGAAAGTTTTTAGAAACCGATAAGAAACTTGTTCTAACAAACGTTTTCAAGTCCTAACAAATGTGTTCAAATATATCTTAAAAGAATGTACCTCGTTTTGGATCGAGATGCTCGTTTCACTTCTAGATTTTGGGGTGCTTTACAAGAAGCCTTGGGAAAACGTTTAGACATGAGTACCGTGTATCATCCATAAACCGACGGACCAAGCAAATGTACGATTCAACCCTTGGACGACATATTACGAACTTGTATTTTTGCCTTTAGCCGATTCCTCTTACAATGATAGTTATCATTCGAGTATTAACGCCACACTCTTTTTTCGAAGCTTTATATGGTCGCAAATGTCGTTCTCCTAATTGTTTGGCCGAAGTAGGCGACAAGCAAATCACCGAACGCGAACTCATTCATGAAATAACCGTTAAGATTGTTCAAATCCAATAAAGGCTCAAGACGGCTCGTAGTCGCCAAAAGAGCTATGCCGAAGTTAGACGTAAACCTCTCGAATTTCAAGTGGGTGACCGCGTAATGATTAAAAGTCGCACCTTGGAAAGGTGTAATCCATTTCAGGAAACGTGGAAAGCTAAATCCGCGGTATATTGATCCTTTTGAAATCTTGGAGCGTATTGGACCCGTTGATTACCGTTTAGATCTTCCGACTCAATTAAGTTCAGTTCATCCTACATTCCATGTATCAAACTTAAAGAAGCCTCTTGCGGAACAAACTCCTTTTCATGGGAGAACCGGTTGAAATTATGGATCGTGAAGCCAAACCTTAAGACAAAGTAAAATCTCGAGTGTCAAAGTTCGTGGAAATGCCAAAAGAGGACCTTAGTTTACGTAGGAAAGGCAAGATCAATTTAAAAGGAAGTACCCTCACTTATTTGTAGAATTGGCAATGCAAGGTCTCGAAGAAGAAACAACGACTACTACTTCCAACTAAATTCCGGGATGAAATTTCTTTTAAGGTGTAGGTAATGTAATAACCCGCCTTTTTTCGTAAATTTATTTTAACGCCCATCTTTTTTTGATAATATCTTTCGTTATCTAAATTCATACCTTTCGTTAATTAGCGTTTTTAATAAGTCCGTTATCAAATTATAACATCTCTCGTTTGCTCTAGCGTATTTAAAATAATTCGTATGATAATTCACGCATCCGCTTTTAAACTCGAAGGACTAAAGTTGCCAAGAGGCCAAACTAGTGACTAAGTCAACTAGTCAAACCCCATCTCCTTCCACTCATTCACCACCCACCTCCCACCATCTTTTTCTCTCTAGTTACAAGAACTCCATTTTCACCCAAATCATTAAATCATCATCTAAATCAAATCTAGCAATGTCACATCAAAACAAATTACTATTTGGAATCTTTACATCTTCCTCTACAACTTGATACAAATTTTATCTCTAGTGGGTAACTCTCTAAAAACTCTAGATTTCTTGTTCTTGATGTTCTTGACTTAAAAGTGTGTTAATTAGTGTCTATGGCTCAAGTCTAACATGAATATGTGATTTGTTTGCTCGTTCTTGTCATTTTTGTGTAACTATCTTGAACTTAAAAAGTGACTAGTTTAATCTTGAGTTTTGGTTGATTAAATGTTGTTATATGTTAAAGTTCATGTATTAAATGTGTTACTAGCATCATTAGCTTCAATTTGATGTGTAGGTTAACTTGGAAGACTTCACTAACATGATTATTGAATTTGTGATTCTTGGTTAGGGTTTAATAGCCTTAAATGTGAATTTTTGATGCATTGAATGATATGAGATGTTTTTGGTATGTGTTTAGTAGTATTGTATGCATAATCACCTACGAAACAGCGTATTATATGTGAGTTAAGTTCCCGAATCATCATTTGCATTTATGAGCTTGAAACATTAAATGATGAGCATTAAATGATCATCCGAGGAGGATTTACTTATTGTAAATGTTGTATTTGGTTGATGATATGTGTTTAGTTATATTCCTTTTTAAAATACCTTTCCAACGATGTATGGTATGCGTTCTGAGTGTTTTCGGTTCATAAGTTGTGTTTGAAAGAAGTTTGGTTCGTGCACTTGAAAATTTCAGCACTTCAGCACCTGAAACCAGGGGCCTCGCTATAGCGAGCCCTGGTGTGCACAAAATCTCGCTATAGCGAGAATATCTCTGTCCCAATTTTTTTTTGTTTTTCATAATTTCGTTCTCGCTTACTCGCAACTTCGATTAACATGAAACTTGGCCAACATGCTTATATATGACTACTTATTGATGAACAATAGTCGGATACACGACCCGTTTGATGACCCAGAGATTTCCGACCAAATTTAAACTTAATCTTTATATAGCTTCAACATGTTAAGCAAAGTCTGTAAGGTTGAGTCTCAAAACATTTGAACTGTTTATATTCAATTGACCTTCGACTACTCTCGACGATTCACGAACAATTAATTGTAAATAGATATGTGTGTATGTATATATATATAATTCGAAATATAATTTGAAGTATTATATGTTGTTGTTATTAAAAATTAATAAAATAAAAATAGGATATTATAATAATTATTATTTAAAATATATCTCAATATATAAATAATGTATATTAAAAATAAATATTATATGATTGTAATACTCGCCTGAGGTTTCGATTAATATTAAGCAAGTTAAATTCAAACTTATGTAATTTTGAAATAAACGTCGATATGAAAATGAGTTCTATAAATTTTAGGCTTATTAAAAATGTATTTAGGAACTATTTGTTAAGTTTTAACACTCTTTATATTTCAACCATAAATGAGAGGGACAGTTGATGTAATTTTTATTTAACAAATTAAGGATCGAATTTTATACCATAATGATCAAAATAAATAAATATAGTCAACTTAAAAATATGGAATTTTTTCTGAAAGACTTTTATCAGTCACTAATTATCAAACGGGACACGATATAATATTCGTGTTAAAAGCGTCGGTAACTAACAAATAATATTGAGGTGGCTAGTAATTTAACACGTTTAATTTTTTACATATATATTAAATCATCAACTTGATACATGATATATATATATATATATATATATATATATATATATATATATATATATATATATATATATATATATATATATATATGAGATATTTGCATAAGAATATGGAAACCACTCACACTTTTAAGCTTACTGTCTTCCACCATATTTTTTGTTTTAACTTGACAAACTTAACATGTCCGTGATTATGGAATATAATTGATGATTACCGTGGTTACTTTATCTTTCTTCATAAACTTGAGTTATATATGTATTAAATATACATAGCATACAAGACACATATATTAACACATACTTATACAAGCCATCTAGGATGAAACCCATTATCATCTTCTTCTTCTCCTAATTTTTTTTTTCTTTAACCCAACCGGGCCACTCGATCACCATAAACCCGCCACCCTTAAAACCATTGCTACTGCTACTAAAGGCCTCCTATATTTTTTTGTTGTTACCTTCTTCAGCCGATAACCACCCTTCACCATATTTATATGAATAACAAACCCCCTCCAACACTTGAATATGTAACTCTTGTTAGTTCCTACTACTATCTGTTTCTAATATCTTTCTATTTTCTGTTTTGGGTCACGACCAACCATCACGGCTTAACCATCGAAACCCAACACCATCAACCTCCCCTAAACTTCTGTGTAATGTTTCTGTTCAGACTGTATCAACACAACAAAACCTCTTTCTCTCTTTCTCTCTTTCTCTATTATAATTTGAAATCACCACCCATCATAAACACCATCAAGTTTTGTTGCTGCACCACTCTCGAACAATCCATATCACCACCTTCTACACTCTTTTATTTCGAGAACCCACAAACCAAACCACCACCATAGATGACTGCTGCTACAGCTCGTTTATTTCTGTTTCACCTGCACAAACAAACCCACAACCATTGAACATATCCATCAAATCACCCATACACCTTAACACTTCTATTCTTTCTGTTTCGATCACAAAATAACCACAACAATCAACCACCACACACATTAAGCGAAAAGTGTAATGATGATGCTGCAATAAACAATATTGATAAATAGAGATTACGCGATCCGCGAGGTGTACCCACGAGGTGTACACACGATCTGCGTAAAGGTTGTTCACTGTCTTCCTATTTAATTTCTTATAGTTTCTTTTCTTTTCCGAGTTCTACTTCTGTTAACACAAAAGTGATAAAGGAATGTGATGATGAACTTGGATGATAAAGGAGTGAGTGACGATTTAAATAATGACAGATGGGGTATCCAGGAAAGTTCATCGGTTCCAGTCAATATATCTATTTTTTTATTTGATGTTGTGGCTGCTCAATTATTTTACCATGTCACTAAATCAGATTGGTTAAATGTTGCTACTTGGGCCGATTGATGAAGCTTGATATTGGGCTTGTTTGTTAATGGGTAGAGTTAATTAAGTTGGACTTTTGAATCGGGCATTTTATTTTACCGCTTCCCGATAATTCTGCTCGAATTGAAGGCTGTTGTTGCAGCTTTCTTTATATAGATGTTATACGAAAGCAAAGAACGAGGTGTATGTTGAGGTAGTTTAAAAATAAAAACGATACTTGATATGATGATATAAAGATAATAATATATACTTAATTCGGTTATTAAGATGATGATAAAATAGAATTATGATGAAGATTATATAAGATGATGATGAGATGATGTTGTTACGGTATTGATAATGATGATGATGTTGACGATTGATTATGATTATGATAATCGACTAAGATGATGATGGTGGATGATATGATGATCAACAATGATATTGATGATGAGATGAAGAAGATGATGTGATGATCTTACGGGTTATATTAAATCAGGATAGGAATTAGAACAGAAAGAATAAGCAGCCCAGACGGTTAAGGGGTGCTGTCGGGTTGCGAGAGGTCGCGTGTTCGAGTCCCGGCGATGGTTTTTTTAAAAACCTTTTCTTTAGGAGGTAGCTACTATTATTAATTTTATTATTATTATTATCTTTATTATTATTATTACTACTAATATTATTATAATTAATATTATTGTTACTAGTATATTATTACTATTAAAAGTATTACTAATAATACTATTATTATCATTATAATTATTAGTATTATTATTATTTATTATTATTATTATTATTATTATTATTATTATTATTATGATTATTATTATTATTATTATTATTATTATTATTATTATTATTATTATTATTATACTAATACAAATATTTACATTACAGTTATTAATATTACTATCATCATAAATTAATATGACTATTAAGAATATTATTACTGTTATTATGATTATAATTATTACTAGTATTATAATGAGTATTATTATTAGTATTATCATTAAACTTATTAATAGTAATATTATTATGATTAAAACCATTATTTTTAGTATTATTATCATTACTATAAATATACTAGTATTAATACTATTATTAATGTTATTATTATTATTATTATCACTTTTTATTATTATTATCATTTTTAATAAAGTTATCATTTTTTTAAAAAGTATCATTGTATAAAAATTATCATTATTGTTATTATTACTATTAATATTATAAAATAAAATAGCTTTTTATTTATTATTATCAATATTATTTTATCAAATAACTATTAGTTATATAAAAATATATTTACTACATCTAACATAACTATATTAATATTTTATATTAATAAATTAGGTTATTAATGAAACATATAATTAAAATAACAATTAAATCACTAATAATATATATATATATATATATATATATATATATATATATATATATATATATATATATATATATATATATATATATATATATATATATATATATATATATATATATTCGACTACAATTATATGTGTTAATATATATATATAAATGATATAGGTTCGTGAATCCGAGGCCAACCCTGCATTGTTCAGTTGTTCAATATAGTCATATGTATTTTTACTACAAAATACATTAGGTGAGTTTCATTTGCTCCCTTTTTAAATGCTTTTGCAATATATATTTTTGGGACTGAGAATACATGCGCTGCTTTTATAACTGTTTTACGAAATAGACACAAGTAATTGAAACTACATTATATGGTTGAATGATCGAAATCGAATATGCCCCTTTTTAGTCTGGTAATCTAAGAATTAGGGAACGGACACCCTAATTGACGCGAATCCTAAAGATAGATCTATTGGGCCCAACAAGCCACATCCAAAGTACCGGATGCTTTAGTACTTTGAATTTATCATGTCCGAAGGGAGTCCCAGAATGATGGGGATATATTATATGCATCTTGTTAAGGTTGGTTACCAGGTGTTCACCATATGTATGATATTTTTGTCTCTATGCATGGGACGTATATTTATGAGTAATGGAAATGAAAATCTTGTGGTCTATTAAAATGATAAAAATGAATGATTATGATAAACTAATGAACTCACCAACCTTTTGGTTGACACTTGAAAGCATGTTTATTCTCGGGTATTAAAGAAATCTTCCGTTGTGCATTTGCCCATTTTAGAGATATTACTTGGAGTCATTCATGACATATTTCAAAAGACGTTGCATTCGAGTCGTTGAGTTCATCAAGATTATTATTAAGTAAATTATTAGTTGGATATATTACGAAATGGTATGCATGCCGTCAACTTTTGATGTAATGAAAGTTTGTCTTTTAAAAACGAATGCAATGTTTGTAAAATGTATCATATAGAGGTCAAGTACCTCGCGATGTAACCAAATGTAATGTATTCGTCCAGATGGATTAGGACGGGGCACTACAGGTGGTATCAGAGTGGTGGTCTTAGTGAACCAGGTCTTGAATTAGCATGTCTAACTGATAGTTGTTTAGATGCATTAGTGAGTCTGAACTTCGACCGTGTCTGCATGTCAAAAGTTTTGCATATCATTTCATGTCGAAAATCATCTGCTTATCATCTTTAGGAAATTACCTGTTTAGCATTCTTAGTCTAGACACATCTTACTGCATTGATTGCATGAATAGTGTATAGACAAATTCATATCTTAGCGTATCTATTACTGTAGACTTTATCTGACACGTTTCCATAATTCCCTCCGTAATTTACAGGATCTTCTGTACTATAGACATGTATTCTATGTAATTAGAATATCATCCGATATCCGAAAATCATTTCATATCAAAAACCCTTTATCTAACCGTACCTGATGGAACTCACAACTAGTTCATATCCCTCGAATTTCGACAGCTATTCCGACATGGATGTTCACCTAAGCTCCGGAAACAGCGTCACCAGAATGAATCAACTAATCAGCCATCCCCAATTCATCTGATGGGTTCGTAGTTGACTTAACCAATGGAGACGCGAAGAAGGTGATCCCTTCCATCCACCACATTCCCCTCTTGGCGAAGAACCTGAAGCACTTACCGGCGAACCCATTCGAAACACCATTTTCTCTCTCATTTCCAGAGTATCTCGTCACGATTATATACTATCTCAGATTTTAGATCATATTCATTCGCTCGTTCCGACCGACAATCATCCCGGAATAATGGAAGAAGTCAACGAACTTCGCACCCGAGTTGTAGTCTTGGAAAATATGGTGCAAAACGTACCAGCTTCAGCAACATCACCGGCACCAACAGTACCACCAACATCAGTACCGGCATCACCAGTACCACTAACAACAACACCCACATCCCAAGCCTAAATTTCACAATCTGTCTCACGAATATCAACATCATACGCACCATAGATACCAAGGAGTACCAACAACAATGAACAATGAGGTATTGATCCATAACTTCATTGAAGAAATATTCTGCGAAAAATATGTGGTTCCTAATAGTTTTAGGGATTATTTATTCTAGCTCAAATCGAAAATCATATGAGTTTAATATCATATTAACTCATTAAATCCATGATTACATCTTGAGAAAATATATATGTATATATATTTTCATAAAGATTGTAATTAAAAGATTCTCTGATACAAACTGTTAATGGTGAAAATATTTTAACGGGTAGTTAATACCCGAGGAATATTTAGATTTCACATTAATAAGTTACACTGTACATTCTTCGATTTAGATTCAGCAGTCGTTAACAATACTGCTCAAATCCACACATATACGTATCCGTTCACCAAAGAATAACCATTTTCATTCCAATTCAATTTCATATACGAGTTTCTGCCAATCAAAATCCAAGTCAAGATTTGACAAGTGGCATAATGAAGAAAATAATGAACAAAATAAAATTGATTAGTAACCAATTAATTAACTACGTAAAATTTTAAACCTATACTAACCAAATCCTAGCTGACTGTTCCTAGCTAACTGTTCCTATATGACTATATCCTTATAATATACTAGTTTTGGTTGAACTATTGGACTATTGGACTACTATCATGGACAATAAAAAAAATATATTAAAATAGTAGGAAATATTAATTATAACACATTTTGTTTTAAAATATCGTTAATAAGTTACACCTTCTAGAGTTAAACATTCCTTCAAGTTTGCCACTTGATCTCATCTTAAACCTCATTTGTATCTTGACGATTACAATCTGCGTTCACACCTTTCATGATTCTTGAAGACACCTCAATCGAGAAGATGAACCAACCACACTTCATTTACAGAAGGAAAGATTTATGCATATAGTTATGCACCTGAAAAACTCTCAAAAACCTGAGTAAACGTTTAACACGTATCTGTGCTAACTCCTTTGGCATTGTTATTACCAAAAATAATTCTGCAATCTCTTTCCAAATTAGTCAATTTTTTCACAGCTCCAGCAAGTCAACATCGACTTTTCAGTCGAACTAGCCTTATTATAACCTTGATATATATGTGTGCTCTTTTATTATTACCGGGAAACCTTTTATATTCCACCATATTACCATCAGCGTTTAATCATCTAAAAACACAATTCTCCTGAAACCACCTCGGATTGATAACCGACGATTCAGATATGGCTGCATTAAATGCAGAGGAAACAGTAAAATTATAGATGGCCTAAATGGCCAAGATGTAACATCCCGCCTTTTTCCGTTTACTTTTCCGTTTAACTATTTAAATTCCGTTATATGTTTATAACATCTCCCGTTGATACGCGTTTTTAAATATCTCGTTTAGGTAATTCATGCACCCGAATGAAACTAGAGGGACCATTGTTGCCAAGAGAGAAAAGAGGTGACTAGGTCAACTAGTCAACCCTTCACTCTCATCCTTTCATTTATTTCCTTTTTCTTTTTCCTTTTTCTCTAATACTTTCACCAAATCTCTCAAACACCACATCAAGGATTCATCATCTAAATCAAATCGAGCAAGCATCCATCTAAACAAATTGCATATTCGGAATCCTCTCATCTTCCTCTTCGATTCCATACCGATTTCATCAAGTTTGGGTAACTTTCTAAAATCACTAGATTTTGTGTTCTTGATGTTTTTAACTTATAAAGTTGTTAATTAGTGTCTATGGCTCAAGTCTAACATGATTATATGATTTATATGCCCGATTTCATTACTTGAAGCAACTAGCTTGAATATGAACTTTGGTGTGTTTGATTTGGAAATTTGGTTGCTTGAATGTTATTAAATGTTATGAATGCATGTATTAAATGTGTTCCTAGTATCACTAGCTTCAATTTGATGTGTAGGTTGCTTGAGAAAACTCCATAAACTGGATTAGTGATTTTGGTGAATTCGGGTTAGGGATTGATAAGCTTGAAATGAATATTTGATGCATTGAATGCCATGAACTATTGTTAGTAAGTAGTTAGTTGTATTGTATGCTCGATTACCTACAAAACGGTGTGTTGTATGTATGCATTAAATGCCCGAATCATAAATGTGCACTTGCATTAAATGTGTGCATTGATTGATCATTTGATTTGAAATGTCGGTTATTGCAAATAATAATTTCGGTTGGTGAAATGTGTTTAGTTGTGTTCTTTGTCAAATTAGCTTTCTAACGATATATAATGAGTGTCATAAGTGGTTGAGGGTTGTGATTTGTGTTTGATCGGAGTTCGGAAAAAGACTTGATCAATTGAAACCAACCAGGCACCAGCACACGTTGTGTGCCGCGGCGCGGCCAGCTTATGTCGCGGCGCGACATAAGCCGTGTTCAGGTTCTGATCAACATGTCAATTTTATGAAAAACTTTTGGCACCCTATGGACCTCCGATTCGCATGTAACTTGTTCTAACATGCTTATATATGAATAAAAACCTCAGAAAAATAGTTCGGGACCCGACCCGAACGTGTTGACTTTTTCGTTGACTTTGACCGACCAAAGTTTGACTTTTTGTCAAACTTAACCAAATGATTATGCAACCTTCTATACTGGTATCTTGCATGAAACTTGACAATTTGATTCACATGCTACATAATCGAGTCGTAACGAGCCATAGGACTAATTGAACATCTTTGACCTATCGTGTTTACCGTTATTGATACGACCTATTTGTTTAGGTCAAGACTAGCATTATCCATCGCACACGTTACTTTGGGAAGTACTTTTCATACGTGCACTCAAGGTGAGATCATAGTCCCACCTTTCAAACAACTTTTATGCTTTAAACTATGGGATGAGAAACATATACGTATCATACTTTTACACTTGAACACAAGTACGAAAACGAACATTCCACGTACGGGTTTAAACGAAAATCCTCAATTCAATTATCATTAGTTACACTTGCAGGGTGTAAACGTGAACTTATATTATGTGATCACATGGGCTTGACGAGCCTCATTCGGACGGTTTGCTACCGTTAGCAGATGAAATATATTTTCGGGTCTAGTGTATGTTCTAACACTACGCAAAGGGTGCAAAACAGTTAAGTTTGATAATTGGGTGCCCACGAAACAATTAACAACTTTGGAATGCAAATGATTTTGATAATCATATTATATTAAATCTTGTGGTTCAAATGCAACGTTTACTAAAACACCTATGATTTCACCAACGTTTTCATTGACAGTTTTCTATATGTTTTCTCAGGTCCTTGAACGCTACTTGATACATGCTTCCGCACTCTTTTTGATACTTGCTTGGATGTCAAGTATACATGCATAGTTGGAGCGTCTTTTGACTACTTTAAATTGTGTTGCAAGTGTTTCATTCGTACGTTAAACATTGTAATGTAACTAGTCTTTTGAACTACATTTGTAAACTTGAAACATCCTTTTACTTATGAAATGAATGCGACATATTTTGGTCAAAGGTCATGTTAAAGACTTATGACCACGTAACGGGACCTAAGTAGTCGGCGCCGTCAAACATGATTTGGTCGGGTCGGTACAGATGGTATCAGAGCGTTGGTTGTAGGGATTTAGAGTCCATTGGTGTCGACCCCAAGTCATAGGGTACATTGGTGAGTCTAGACTACAACCGGCAAATAGACTTGAAGTAGGGATTACTTGACTACTTGTGCATTATACTCGAACTCGTCTATCATATCTAATTCTTATTCAATCTTAATCTCACGTTACTTAATTTAATTGACGCGCCACCTTGACTATATGAATTAGTGTCGAATGTATAGAGACCCGTCCTAATCCATCCGGACGAAGTCCATATCGATTATAAACGATTCACAACAGTTGACTACATCGCGAGGTACTTGACCTCTATATGATACATTTTACAAACATTGCATTCATTTTTGAAAAGACAATCTTTCATTACATCGAAAGTTGACAACATGCATACCATTTCGTAATATATCTTACTATAATTGACTTAATAATAATCTTGATGAACTCAACGACTCGAATGCAACGTCTTTTGAAATATGTCATGAATGACTCCAAGTAATATCTCTAAGATGAGCAAATGCACAGCGGAAGATTTCTTTCATACCTGAGAATAAACATGCTTTAAAGTGTCAACCAAAAGGTTGGTGAGTTCATTAGTTTAACATAAATAATCATTTCATAATTTTAATAGACCACAAGATTTCATATTTCTATTTCTCATAAACATACGTCCCATGCATAGAGACAAAATATCATTCATATGAATTGAACACCTGGTA
This sequence comes from Rutidosis leptorrhynchoides, assembly GCF_046630445.1. Taxonomy (NCBI): domain Eukaryota; kingdom Viridiplantae; phylum Streptophyta; class Magnoliopsida; order Asterales; family Asteraceae; genus Rutidosis; species Rutidosis leptorrhynchoides. The sequence goes on from NC_092334.1 coordinate 202,787,943, forward strand.
ACCGACATTCACAATATGCATATAAGAATATCCCCATCATTCTGGGATCCTCCTTCGGACATGATATAAATTTCGAAGTACTAAAGCATCCGGTACTTTGGATGGGGCTTTTGGACCCGATAGATCTATCTTTAGGATTCGCGTCAATTAGGGTGTCTGTTCCCTAATTCTTAGATTACCAGACTTAATAAAAAGGGGCATATTCGATTTCGATCATTCAACCATATAATGTAGTTTTGATTACTTTTGTCTATTTAGTAAAAACATTTATAAAAATTGCGCATGTATTTTCAGCCCAAAAATATAAAGGGTAAAAAGGTAATGAAACTCACGCATATAAATATTATACAACAGTTAATAAAGCATTTGCATGTATTCTCAGCCCAAAAACGTAAAGAGTAAGAGGGAGCAAATGAAACTCACCTAATGTATTTTGTGGTAAAAATACATATGACGACAATTAACAAGTGTAGGGTTGGCCTCAAATTCACGAACCTATATTATTCAAATATATATTAAAATATATAATTTGTAGCTGGACCAATTTATTTATTATATTCTCAATTTATATCTTCTGTATATTTACTTTGTGTGTATATTCAAAATGGTTAATATTTATATTGTTATATATTTATATACATACTTGTTTTAATATTATATTTAAAAATCGATAGTTTGTTAATTGTAAATATTTATATAAATAATCTTAGTAAGGTTAATATATATAGTTACGTGCAAAATATTTATTTTTTTAAAAATGATAATGATGATATTAATGATTTACTAATAGTAATAATAATAACTTTATTAATCATGATAATACTAATAATGATACTTGTATCCGTGACAGTAACAATAATAATTGTAATACTATCAATAATTATAATGATAAAAATAATAATTTTAATGCTACTAATAATAATGATGGTAGTATTATTAATAGTTTTTATAAAAATAATGATAGATTAAAAATAATAATTCTTTTAGTAATATTTATATAAATTTTTTAATAACAACCCTACTGTTAATGATACACACACTAATGATAATAATCATATAATGATAAATTAATAATAATAATAATAATAATAATAATAATAATAATAATAATAATAATAATAACACTAGTAATACTTATAAATATAAATGTGGTAATAATTATAGTCATATTACTAATAATAATAATAATAATAATAATAATAATAATAGATACCTCTTAATGAAAAGGCTTCTTAAAAAAAAACTGTCATCCCCAGGACTCGAACCCGTGACCTCTCGAACACCCGCTAACACCTTAACCATTCGGACATTAGTTCTTTTCTGAATAAAACCTCACGGAAAACCTTATAACCCATTTGCCACATCCTACTTCGGCCCAACAGCAGAACACACAATGGATTTGGCCGAAATCGAAGCCCAACACACAAGTAGTCTAGTACCCTTTTTAATTATAATAGCTACGGCCCATGTTACCTTGAACATCTAAAACAGCCCGATCCAAGTAACTTTAGAGTGATTGAAGTGAACCTTTTTAAACGTAAACAAAAGAAATAGATTCTGTAACACCCACAGCTAACTTTTCGTTTAAAATTATCGTCCACCATCAATTTGTCTTCTTTTTTTTTTTATCATTCCTTGTCTCATCCTCTTGTGCATGTTATCCCACTAGTGAAAAGTTGGAGAGTGGGTATTGTTTAATTGAAATTTATCGGGCATAATTATGAATGAAAAGGAAACATGAACTTCAAGATTATTATACTCCCCTTTCTATTTAAAAGCCACCAAACCTTTTTTCTTTTTCTTTTTATACGTAAAACAGAAACAAGAATATGAAAAAAATATATAGAGAGAGAAGGAAAGGTGTGTGAAGGGTGATCGTGTTCATTAAGACTCAATGGATGGTGTTGGTTGTGAACTGAAATCAAAACAGGTTAGCAATTGATCCAGCATAAGGTGATATTGTTCGATGATGGATTAACTTAAGTGTGTTTGTATATCGAATTGTGACGACCCGGAAATTTTCGACTAAATTTAAACTTTATCTTTAAATTATTCTGACACGATAAGCAATATTTGTTAAGTTAAATATCAAGGATTTTAAACTATGTTTATACATTCATTTAAACCTCGACCAAATTCCAATGATTCACGAACCATTAAATGAACATATATGAATATGTATGTATATGTGTATATGTTATAAATTGAAAATGTCAACAAACTATTTAAACATATAATGCTTTATATGAACGTATTTGTTTCAATATGATTATCGACAAAATTAAAAAAATATATATTAAATGATTGAATTATCAGAAACATTGAATTATGATTACAAGTCTCTGTTGAGAGGTCCACTATGATTTGAGAAAATCTATTCCTCTTAATGATATTCGGAATAATTTGTAAAGCTATTTATAAATAAAAATAAAAAGTGTCAATTTCGAAAGTTAGACAAAAGCTAGTGGAGAATTGGTTCCATAATATTCTATTAATCTATTTTCAAACGTAAAAAAACGTTTTCAGTTTAAAAAGAACTTTATTATTAAAACGTATATAACTTTTATAAATATCTAGAATCACTTTTGACAACTCATTACTTAACCAGTATAATAAATATAACGATATTTATATTTTATTTCATTAAATATATATAACGATTTAAATTAATATTATATATATTTATACGCGTATTATACACACATAGTTTTTATACTTTTACTATACTTTAACTTTACCTTTACTTTACTTTTACTTTACTTTAACTTTAATAATTCACTTTAATAATTCATACTTTAATAATTCACTTTAATAATTCATACTTTAATAATTCACTTTAATAATTCATACTTTAATAATTCACTTTAATAATTCATACTTTAATAATTCAAAAATCTATTATAAATAGAATTCAATAGGTTTCATTATTTCATAGAAACTTGAAAATATATTTCTCTAAGCTCTCTCAATCGATTTACATATATATATATATATATATATATATATATATATATATATATATATATATATATATATATATATATATATATATATATATATATATATATATATATATATATATATATATATATATATGCTCTGTATTATTTCAAGATATTATTAGTATACATAAAATATTAAGACGGAGTGATGTTCGAGTGATTTCAAAATAGTTTTTTTGAATGAGTCGAAGCTAAGGAAATTATGGGTTATAGCTATGGAGGTGATGGGTATGGTTCATGGGTATGCTCGTGAGGTCAATCTAGTATTCATCATCTCCATTGCGTCTACGTACTTTCCTGCAATATTGAATCTCAATATTGATACGTGAGCACTCATAACTTAACTTTTATATATCAATAGTGTATCCCTGACTAGTGCTCGAGTATATAGGATTATGCATTCTTGTACATTCGATATTGTCCTTAGATAGGTTTGTTGAATCCTGAATTAGATACATATGCTACTGAGATAGAGTATATGATATGCATGTCATTGGAAAGCTAGCGAAAAAATTAAGAACTTTTCATTTAGATATCGAATGGTTTCGATGAACGGATTAGAAGTTATAGTCAACTGAATTTTAGTATTATTGTTAAAATGATTATTATTACTATCGTCGTTATTATTTTAATAGAAATATCATTGTTATTATAAAATATCATTATTACTATTATGTTAGTATTATCATTTTATCATAATACCATTTTTAGTAAATATAAATATTGTTATTTTTTTATAGAATAATAATTATTATTATTACAAAATAATACAACTTTTACTTATTATTATTATGATCAATATTATTTTATCAAATAAATAGGGGATACAAAGATATTTTTCACCACGCGTAATATAATTACATTAATAATACTTACCGCTATAGTTTTATGATATTAAGTGAACTTTATAAATTTTACTACTTAAGATATATAAAAGTATATTTTATCATATATAAACGTTAATATAAAATTTTATTAATAAATGACTTTTATTATTATAAAATCTAATAAATATATTTAAATATATAAAACGACTATAGTTAAGTTATATAATAAACACGTATAAATTTTAGAAGTCATTTTGGGTCAAGTTGACTTTTGTTGACTTTTGCATATTAGTTTCGAGCATTAGGATTGTGGTACACTATGACTTGACCAAAAATTGTTAGACAAATATTGACCAACATATAAATATATATAATTAATATAGGTTCGTGAATCCGAGGCCAACCTTGCACTTGTTAAATGACGTTATATGTATTTTTACTACGAAATACAGTATGGTGAGTTTCATTTGCTCCCTTTTATATATATTTTTGGGACTGAGAATACATGCACTGTTTTTTTTATAAATGTTTTACGAAATAGGCACAAGTACTAAAACTAATTCTACGTGGGTTTAAACCAGAAATATACCCTTAGCTTGGTAACATTAAACTACTTGTCTATGTACGGTAGGCGCGAATCCTAAAGATAGATCTATTGAGCCTGACAAACCCCATCCTGACTATGGGATGCTTTAGTACTTCGAGGTTATTTTAAACACACCTGATCTGGTGTACTTCAGAGGGTAAAACATGAACGTTAAGGCTTGTTACCGGGTGCCTACAATTTATAGAATACTTTTATACACTTGCGAGTGTACATATATTTATAAACGGAAATCTTGTGGTCTATTAATATATTGAAATGATTGTTATGATAAACCTATGAACTCACCAACCTTTTGGTTGACACTTTAAAGCTTGTTTATTCTCAGGTATTAAAGAAATCTTCCGCTGTGCATTAGCTCATTTTAAGGATATTACTTGGAGTCATTCATGGCATATTTTGAAAGACGTTGCATTCGAGTCATTGAGTTCATCAAGATTATTATTATGTCAATTATAATTGGATGTATTATGAAATGGTGTGCATGCCGTCAACTTTCGTTGTAAAGAAAGTTTGTCTTTTAAAAACGAATGCAATGTTTGTAAAATGTATCATATAGAGGTCGAAATACCTCGCGATGTAATCAACTATTGTGAATCGTTTATAATGTATATGAACGGGTCCTTTCAGTTGCTATCAGAGCGGTGGTCTTAGCGAACCAGGTCTGCATTAGTATGTCTAACTGATAGTCGTTAGGATGCATTAGTGAGCCTGGACTTCGACCGTGTCTGCATGTCAAAAGTTTTGCTTATCATTTTTGTCAGAAATTGCCTGCTTATCATTCTTAGTCTAGACACGTCTTACTGCATTGATTGCATGAATAGTGTATAGACAAAATTCATATCTTAGCGTATCTGCTAATCCATATCTTAGCGTATCTGTTACTATAAACTTTGCCTGACATATCCCGTAATTTCCTCCGTAATCTACAAAATCTTTTGCGCTATATATATAGATATTCTATGTAATTATAATACCACCCGATAGCCGAAAAATTATTTCATATCGAAAAATCCTTTATTCAATCGAACGAAATGGAATTCGTCATTAGTTCAAGTCCCTCGAATTCCGATATGGAATCCCACTCAAGCTCCGAAAGCAGTGTGATTGGAATGGATCAACCAATTAGCCATCATCTATTCTGGATGAATTGGGGATAGGTTCATAGCCTCTTCAATAATTGGAGACAAGAAGAAGGTGATCCCTTCCATCCACCACATTGCCCTCTTGGCGATGAACCTGAAGCACTTACCGGCGAACCGGTCCGAAACACCATTTTCTCTCTCATTTTCAGAGTATCTCGTCACGATTATATACTACATCAAATTCTAGATTTTATTTATCCGCTCGTCCGAATCGATAATCACCCCGGTGTAATAGAAGAAGTCAACGAGCTTCGCGCTCGAGTAGTGGCTTTAGAGAATATGGTGCAAGGGTTACAAACACCAACAAATAACGAAGTATTAATTCATAATTTCAATTTTATTGAATAAATACTCCGTAAAAGTTATGTAATTTCTAAAGTCTTTAGGGATTATTCAGTTCTAGTTTCAACCGTAAATCAAATGAGTTTAATTTAATATTAACTCATTGAATCTATGTTACATCTGAAGAAAATATGCACATATATATTTTCATAAAGACTGTAATAAAATTCTGTTGTACAAAATATTAATTGTGAAAAAAAAAATTAACGGGTAGGTAATACCCGAGAGATATATAAATTCATAATTAATATGTTACATTTTTCGAATCTGATTAAGCAAATCATCAACTATACTCCCAAAATCTCACAACAATATACATTCTTGTATAGAAATCAAAACAACCATTCTCACCCAAATTTGATTACGCATTCTGATTTTGACAAATCAAAATCCAAGTCATGATTTAACAGAAGACATCACTCTTAGATTCCTACATCTTTCAAAGCTATACTTTGACTTCAAAACTGTGTTAGAACATCATATGTATATTAACGATTACAAACTGTGTTCAAACTCTCCGAAGTTTTTGAAGACACTTCAAACAATGAACAATCGAGATGATGATCCAACCACATATTACCCACATTTATGTACCTAAAAAGCTCTCGAAGCCAAAGTCATAGTTCGATGCGTATCCGTGTCAGGCCCTTTGGCATTTATTAGCTAAAATGACTTTTCAATTCCTTTTCAAAGTATACAGTTTTGTCACAGCTTCAGCAAGTCAACTTCGACTTTTCAGTCAGACTAGTCTTATTATAACCTCGATAGATATGTTGCCCTTTCGTCATCGTTACTGGGGACCTTTCATATCTCGCCACCTTAGCAATAAACTTACCAACAACTTCAATTATCTTTGACTTTTCGAAAAATCATTATATTTATTGAAATCACATCATTTACTCACTCGCATCTTGTAACGAGAATTATCATACGAATCATCGGAAAACAGTAACCAGTATTTTGAAATCTCGCAGCATGTCTACGCCAACAGTTATATGTGTACGTAAAACGTCTATCTCCTGGACTTACATACTTTGAATGTGAAGTTCTGAAAAATATTTTGAACTGCAAACTAGTTCTTGAAATGATGATGAAGCATCAAAAACTGTAAACGATCTTAACAGCAAAAAGTTTGATGACAAAGAATAGTAAGGTGGTAAAGCTGAGAAAAAGAGAAGGTTTGGAACTAGAAAACGGATTGAACAGACTATAAAGGAGGCTGTGGACAAATCACAAAGACTAAATCTGCCTTGAAAGAATCAGTACCTGCTAAAGTCATTAACGAATACCTTACTCTTTATTCTAAACCTTTACAGACAAATCTTCATCATCATCCATCAATATTAGAAATTCTAAGATATTATCATATCTTTCATTATAAATATCCGCGATATTTCTGAAGATATTTTCACAACTAATCTTATCTGAAGTCATTTATCTCTTTGCGCTATCAATGTTACATCATATAAGAAACTATTAGTGTCTATATTCTATAAACTTTCGAGTTTAAATTATGAATGTTTTGAAGTAGTGTTGGGAACTGAAGCATGAGTTAGTATAATATAATGACACTTGATCAACGTGATTATATTACAGTAAGTCATGCTGAGTTTCTAATGGGACATGACGATTCACAGACCATGCCTTCATCATGTTCCATGTTACACGACTCTTGTATTCTATTTAATCTCTAAAAATATCAAGAATATATTTTCTTGATGATTTGGTCTTTTCAGGATATTCTGGTAAATTAACAAATTAAGATCGTGCCATTACCATTTCCTTCTTAGAACATTAACTATGTTCATTCTGAAATTCATATCCGCGAATACTGGACCATTACAAACGTTGCTTAATCGCAAGAAGAAGAAACAAAAGGACAAAACTCCAAAATATAAATTGGAGTATAAATCGCAGCAAATAGAAGGGAGCATTAACTGTGGATGTCAATGATTATAGAAGACAAAAGCAGGGGCTTTGAAATATAACGGAAGATATAAAACCCAACAACCACCCAAAAATTATAAACCGTATATATCGATGCATATAGCAATATAAAGACACGAAAGAACTAAAAACACTATAAAACCGAGTGTATAGTAGAAGTAAATAGATTCTTCCGGAGGCAGATGAAAAAGAAGAACGACAGATATGAAAGTGAGGAGTATATCGAGAATCAGTACTGGATGAAGCATATTGACAAATACTTTAAAATATGAGTTGAGGGAGAAAGAATAGAAGGTGTGAGTTGTAAGGAAACGAAGGAGGTGGATTTATAGTGAAATACCCGACAGAGAAATCAAGATGGATTATCGTATTAATTCGAAGAGAATCATAATCTCCTTAATCATCGAAGCATCAAATCCAATATAGATTACAAAGATTTTCTTTAAATTCGGAGATCAATTGTGATGACGTCAAAAGATATGACGAATCACTATAATCTTCTTTCCTTCATTTACGATAACTTCCCTCATACGCTTTGAGTAATCGAATTATTTTATCCATACTTCTTAGACATGATAAAACTTCATAATCGTCATAATAACATTCTCATTGTTAGCCATAACGACCTCTATCAAATTTCGGGGACGAAATTTCTTTAACGGGTAGGTACTGTGATTACCCGGAAATTTCCGACTAAATTTAAACTTTATCTTTATATTATTCTGACACGATAAGCAATGTTTGTTAAGTTAAATCTCAAGGATTTTAAACTATGTTTATACATTCATTTAAACCTCGACCAAATTCTAATGATTCACGAACCATTAAATGAACATATATGAATATGTATGTATATGTGTATATGTTATAAATTGAAAATGTCAACAAAGTATTTAAACATATAATGCTTTATATGAACGTATTTGTTTCAATATGATTATCGACAAAATTAAAAAAATATATATTAAATGATTGAATTATCAGAAACATTGAATTATGATTACAAGTCTCTGTTGAGAGGTCCACTATGATTTGAGAAAATCTATTCCTCTTAACGATATTTGGAATAATTTGTAAAGCTATTTATAAATAAAAATAAAAAGTGTCAATTTCGAAAGTTAGACAAAAGCTAGTGGAGAATTGGTTCCATAATATTCTATTAATCTATTTTAAAACGTAAAAAAACGTTTTCAGTTTAAAAAGAACTTTATTATTAAAACGTATATAACTTTTATAAATATCTAGAATCACTTTTGACAACTCATTACTTAACCAGTATAATAAATATAACGATATTTATATTTTATTTCATTAAATATATATAACGATTTAAATTAATATTATATATATTTATACGCGTATTATACACACATAGTTTTTATACTTTTACTATACTTTAACTTTACCTTTACTTTACTTTTACTTTACTTTAACTTTAATAATTCACTTTAATAATTCATACTTTAATAATTCACTTTAATAATTCATACTTTAATAATTCACTTTAATAATTCATACTTTAATAATTCACTTTAATAATTCATACTTTAATAATTCAAAAATCTATTATAAATAGAATTCAATAGGTTTCATTATTTCATAGAAACTTGAAAATATATTTCTCTAAGCTCTCTCAATCGATTTACATATATATATATATATATATATATATATATATATATATATATATATATATATATATATATATATATATATATATATTTGCTCTGTATTATTTCAAGATATTATTAGTATACATAAAATATTACGACGGAGTGATGTCCGAGTGATTTCAAAATAGTTTTTTGAATGAGTCGAAGCTAAGGAAATTATAGGTTATAGCTATGGAGGTGATGGGTATGGTTCATGGGTATGCTCGTAAGGTCAATCTAGTATTTATCATCTCCATTGCGTCTACATACTTTCCTACAATATTGAATCTCAATATTGATACGTGAGCACTCATAACTTAACTTTTATATATCAATAGTGTATCCCTGACTAGTGCTCGAGTATATAGGATTATGCATGCTTGTACATTCGATATTGTCCTTAGATAGGTTTGTTGAATCCTGAATTAGATACATATGCTACTGAGATAGAGTATATGATATGCATGTCATTGGAAAGCTAGCGAGAAAATTAAGAACTTTTCATTTAGATATCGAATAGTTTCGATGAACGGATTAGAAGTTATAGTCAACTGAATTTTAGTATTATTGTTAAAATGATTATTATTACTATCGTCGTTATTATTTTAATTGAAATATCATTGTTATTATAAAATATCATTATTACTATTATGTTAGTATTATCATTTTATCATAATACCATTTTTAGTAAATATAAATATTGTTATTTTTTTATAGAATAATAATAATTATTATTACAAAATAATACAACTTTTACTTATTATTATTATGATCAATATTATTTTATCAAATAAATAGGGGATACAAAGATATTTTTCACCACGCGTAATATAATTACATTAATAATACTTACCCCTATAGTTTTACAATATTAAGTGAACTTTATAAATTTTACTACTTAAGATATATAAAAGTATATTTTATCATATATAAACGTTAATATAAAATTTTATTAATAAATGACTTTTATTATTATAAAATCTAATAAATATATTTAAATATATAAAACGACTATAGTTAAGTTATATAATAAACACGTATAAATTTTAGAAGTCATTTTGGGTTAAGTTGACTTTTGTTGACTTTTGCATATTAGTCTCGAGCATTAGGATTGTGGTACACTATGACTTGACCAAAAATTGTTAGACAAATATTGACCAACATATAAATATATATAATTAATATAGGTTCGTGAATCCGAGGCCAACCTTGCACTTGTTAAATGATGTTATATGTATTTTTACTACGAAATACAGTATGGTGAGTTTCATTTGCTCCCTTTTATATATATTTTTGGGACTGAGAATACATGCGCTGTTTTTTTTATAAATGTTTTACGAAATAGGCACAAGTACTAAAACTAATTCTACGTGGGTTTAAACCAGAAATATACCCTTAGCTTGGTAACATTAAACTACTTGTCTATGTACGGTAGGCGCGAATCCTAAAGACAGATCTATTGGGCCTGACAAACCCCATCCTGACTATGGGATGCTTTAGTACTTCGAGGTTATTTTAAACACACCTGATCTGGTGTACTTCAGAGGGTAAAACATGAACGTTAAGGCTTGTTACCGGGTGCCTACAATTTATAGAATACTTTTATACACTTGCGAGTGTACATATATTTATAAACGGAAATCTTGTGGTCTATTAATATATTGAAATGATTGTTATGATAAACCTATGAACTCACCAACCTTTTGGTTGACACTTTAAAGCATGTTTATTCTCAGGTATTAAAGAAATCTTCCGCTGTGCATTAGCTCATTTTAAGGATATTACTTGGAGTCATTCATGGCATATTTTGAAAGACGTTGCATTCGAGTCATTGAGTTCATCAAGATTATTATTATGTCAATTATAGTTGGATGTATTATGAAATGGTGTGCATCCCGTTAACTTTCGTTGTAAAGAAAGTTTATCTTTTAAAAACGAATGCAATGTTTGTAAAATGTATCATATAGAGGTCAAAATACCTCGCGATGTAATCAACTATTGTGAATCATTTATAATGTATATGAACGGGTCCTTTCAGTTGGTATCAGAGCGGTGGTCTTAGCGAACCAGGACTTCATTAGTGTGTCTAACTGATAGTCGTTAGGATGCATTAGTGAGCCTGGACTTCGACCGTGTCTGCATGTCAAAAGTTTTGTTTATCATTTTTGTCGGAAATTGCCTGCTTATCATTCTTAGTCTAGACACGTCTTACTGCATTGATTGCATGAATAGTGTATAGACAAAATTCATATCTTAGCGTATCTGCTAATCCATATCTTAGCGTATCTGTTACTGTAAACTTTGCCTGACATATCCCGTAATTTCCTCCGTAATCTACAAAATCTTTTGCGCTATATATATAGCAGCTAGCAAGTAGTAGAGGTGGTTAGTCAAGGTCTTGCATTGTTTTCGTATGGAATAGAAACAGAAAATCCAAACCGTAGCATCAAAACTACAATATTATGTGATGGTGCAAGAAGATAATGAATATGGTGGGTTCATGAGGAGGAAGGGTGATAAAAAGGTGGCGGTTGTAGTTTTAATCGAGCATGGAGGTGATTTGCACTGGTGTTTATGGATCAAACATGGTGATCGGTTGTTTTGGTTAATAACACCACGGATGATTGAATTAGCAATATAGTAGTTTAAAGTTTAGTGATGATGGTTTGATGGTTTTGCAGGCTACATTATATAATACGATAGGAGTAGGTTATTAATTAGTCACAAACTGTTTGACACTTTACAATTGAGATTGACCTGTAAACCAATTTATCGACAAGAAGTACCACAATATATTTGATTCCGTAAGAAATAAAAATAATAAAAAAAATTAAAAGTCGATTGAGACTTGTAACAGCAATTGTTTGATTGTTGAATTGAGTTTGATATGTTTACACTTTAGGGACAAAGATCAATAACTAATACAGATTGATGGAACATAAGGCTGAATTCGATCCCTTTTTCTTATTTTATAAATTATGTAATTAATATAATGATTAATAAATATATTAGTAATAATAATTATTATTATATTTAATAATTTAATAATAATAATAATAATAATCTTATTGATAAGATACTAAAAGAATAAAAAAAAAAATAATGATAATATTAATAAAAATAATACTAATAATAATAACCTTTATATTAATAATAATGATGATAATATAAAAAAATAAATAATGATAATTATAATAATAAAAACTAATGAATTTTTTTAATAAGTTTAATATTAAAAATGATAATAATAATCTTATTTATATATACATACACACATATCTAATTACAATTAATTGTTCGTGAATCGTCGAGAGCAGTCGAAAATTCAAATGAATCCATCTAAACGTTTCAAAAATTTTAAGACTCAACATTACAGACTCTGCTTATCGTATCGGAAACATATATAGATTAAGTTTAAATTTGGTCGGAAATTCCCGGGTCGTCACAGTACCTAACCGTTAAAGAAATTTCGTCCCAAAATTTGAGTGAGGTCGTCATGGCTAACAATAGAAATGTTTTCATGACGAATATGAGTTGATAAATAGAGTTATATTACTATTGTGAAATATTAATAAGACAATTTGATTACTCGAAGCGTACGAATGAAGCTATCACTATGTAGTGAAATGAGAAAGACAAGTTTCATCATAACTTTTGACTAGTCATGGTTGAATTCCGGAATTCAAGGAATTTAAAAGAAAATCTTGGAAATCTATAAGATCTGATTCTTTGGAATTCATGGAAATTAAGATCTCTATAATTAAATGCGATCATCTGTCTCGATTGCTTTGTCTGGTATTTTCACTATAAATGAACTTCTTCCGTGCTATCACTTTCCACCACTCTCATTTTCTATATTTTAATTCATACTTTCAAATCATTATTCAATATGCTCCATCCAGTTTTAATTCTGGATATATTCTTGACTTTCATATCGATCATTCTCCTTTTTCATCTACCACCGGAGGAATTTGTTTACTTCTACTTCGATCTTGGGGTTATTGTGTTTATCATTCTCCCGTGTCTTTATATTGCGATAAACATTGATATACACGGTTTGTAGTTTCCGTGTTGTTATTGGGCTTTATATTTTTTTTCTTATATTTTGAAGCTCTTTGCCTTTTTATTATCTTCTCGACATCTAGTAAAGCGAGTAACAGTCCAGAATTCGTAGGTATGAAGTCTCGAATGATCATAATGTTCTAAACAGGAAAGAACGTAATAGCACGATTTGATTTGTCAAATTATCAGAATCACTGAGAATAGAACTATCAAGAATATATTTTCTTGATATATTTAGAAGTTAGCAGAATGAAAGAGTTATGTTACATGACACATGATGATGGTATGATCTACTGTGAACCTTCAACACGTTTCATTAGAAACTCAGCATGACTTACTGTAATATAATCACGTTGGCCGGACGTCATTATATTATACTAACCCATGCTTCAATTCCCAACACTTCTCCACAATTCATTCATAATTAATACTTAGATTTTACAGAAGTTTTCAATGTAATGGAATATAGAAAAAAACGAAGAGGTAGATAATTTCGGACAAGAATATTTATCAAAATATCCTCAGAAATATCGAAGATATTTATGATGATATTTTGGAATTCCTAAGTTCGAAGGTTGATTAAAAAAAAAATTCGCAAGATTTTAACATGACTTCGGAGCAGGATATTCTCTAAAGATTTCATCGGATCCGGAATTACTTGGATTATTTGAATATAGAATTTGGCCCTTGTATTTGTTCTTGGTCTCCTTCATGGTTAGCTCAATTCGTTTTTGAGTACCAAATTTTCCGTCGAGCGTTCCTAACACTCTATTCTTTATCATCAAACTTTTGACCGTTTAGACCATCTACAATTTTTCTGTTTTCACTGCATTTAAGGCTACCATATCTGAATCATCAGTTATCAATCCGAGGTGATTTCAAGAGAATTGTGTTTTTAGATGATTAAACGCTGATAGTAATATGGTGGAATATAAAAGGTTCTCCGGTAACAATAAAAGATCACGCGTATATATCAAGGTTGTAATAGGGTTGTTTCGAACGAAAAGTCGAAGTTGACTTGCTGGAGCTGTGACAAAATTGGCTAATTTGAAAAGAGATTGAAAAGTTATTTTCAGTAATAATAACGCTAAAGGATTTAGCACAGCTACGCGTTAAATGTTTACTCAGTTTCCGAGAGTTTTCAGGTGCATAACTATACGCATCAATCTTTTCTTCAGTAGATGAAGTGTGGTTGGTTCATCCTCTCGATTGAGGTGTTTTCAAGAATCATGAAAGGTTCGAACACAGATTGTAATCAAGATACAAATGAGGTTTAAGATGAAATCAGATGGCAACTTGAAGATTTATTTAGTTTCATATGTTATAATCAATATTTTAATTCATTTTAATTGTCCAATCTTGGTAGTCCTCAGTTGATAGTCCACAGTTAGCAATTCAATAATTTATATATGGTTTAATATATAGTATTCGAATTAATTAGTACGTATCGTGACCCGTGTACATGTCTCAGACTCGATCACAACTCAAAGTATATATATTATTGTAGAATCAACCTCAACCCTGTATAGCAAACTCGATCATTACAGCATATAGAGTGTCTATGATTATTCCAAATAATATATATGTATATATATATATATATATATATATATATATATATATATATATATATATATATATATATATATATATATATATATATATATATATATATATATATATATATATATATATATATATATATATATATATATATATGCGTCGATATGATATGTCAAAACCTTGTATACGTGTCCCGATATTTAAAGTGCGTAAAATAAATAATAGAAATTAAATAACGATAAATAAAGTGCGTAAAGTAAATAGCAGAAATTAAATGACGAAAAAAAAATTGCGAGAATGTAAATTGTGATAATTAAATTGCGATAAATAAAATGTAATCAGTTAGCTAGGAACAATTAGCTAGGAACAGTTAGCGTGGATTCTTAACAAAATTTCTCATAGTTAATTTGTTTGTTGCTAACAATTTTTATTTTGTCCAATGTTTTCTTCATTATGCCACTTGTTGGATTCTGATAAATCAAAATCCCAATATGAAATTGGATGAATATGGTTATTCTGTGGTGAACGGATTTGTATATCGGTGGATGTAAGTAGGATAGTAAATGACTATTGAATCAGATAGGAAGAATGTACAATGTAACTTATTAATGTGAAATCTAAATATTCCTCGGGTATTACCTACCCGTTAAAATATTTTCATCATTAACAGTTTGTACGAAAGAATTTTTAATTATAATCTTTATGAAAACATATATACATATATATTTTCTTCTGACGTAATCATGGATTTAATGAGTCATTGTGATATTAAACTCATCAGATTTACGATTAGAGCTATGGTACATAATCTCTAAAACATTAGAGTTTACATAATCGTCATGTAGAACAAAGATGATTGACGTAGAACGTAGTATAGAAGGATGATTATATTCGAGGCACGGATTGTGATGTTGAGGCATGTGTTGTTGATGGTACGGGTGCTGTTGCTGAAGCTGGTAAGTTTTGCACCATATTTTCCAAGGCTACAACTCGGGTGCGAAGCTCATTGACTTCTTCTATTACACCGGGATGATTGTCAATTGGAACAAATGGATGAATAGGGTTTAGAATTTTAGATAGAATATAATCGTGGCGAGATATTCGGGAAATAAGGGTGAACATGGTGTTTCGGATTGGTTCGTCGGTAAGTGCTTCGGTTCTTCGTCAAGAGAAAATTTGGTTGATGGAAAGTATCGCCTTCTTCTCGTTTCCATTGGTTAAGTTGACTACAAACTCATTAAATGAATTGGGGATGGCTGATTGATCCATTCTGGTGACGCTACTTTCGGAGCTTAGATCAACATCCATGTCGGAATAACTGTCGAATAACTATCGGAATAGCTATCGGAATCTGAGAACTCGAACTGGTTGAGGGATTCATCTCGTACGATCAGATGAAGGATTTTCGATAAGAAATTGATTATAGGATGTAGATTAGTACCCTGCAATACATAATTTACATATGCATATATAATACTAAAATTCCATAAGTTACGGAGGAATCTACGGAATCTGTCAGGCAAAGGTAACAATAACAGATACGCTAAGATATGAATTAGTAGATACGCTAAGATATGAATTTATCTATACACTGTCTATGCAATAGAGGCAGTAAGACGTGTCTAGACTTTAAGGATGATAAGCAAATAATTTTCGACACTAAATGATAAGCAAAACTTTTGACATGCAGACACGGTCGAAGTCTAGACTCACTAATGCATCCTAACGACTTATCAACTAGACACACTAATGCAGACCTGGTTCGCTAAGACCACCGCTCTGATACCAACTGTAGAGACCCGTCCTAATCCATCCGGACAAAGTCCATATTGATTATAAACGATTCACAACAGTTGACTACATCGCGAGGTACTTGACCTCTATATGATACATTTTACAAACATTGCATTCATTTTTGAAAAGACAATCTTTCATTACATTGAAGTTGACAACATGCATACCATTTCGTAATATATCTTACTATAATTGACTTAATAATAATCTTGATGAACTCAACGATTCGAATGCAACATCTTTTGAAATATGTCATGAATGACTCCAAGTAATATCTCTAAGATGAGCAAATGCACAGCGGAAGATTTCTTTCATACCTGAGAATAAACATGCTTTAAAGTGTCAACCAAAAGGTTGGTGAGTTCATTAGTTTAACATAAATAATCATTTCATAATTTTAATAGACCACAAGATTTCATATTTCTATTTCTCATAAACATACGTCCCATGCATAGAGACAAAATATCATTCATATGAATTGAACACCTGGTAACCGACATTCGCAATATGCATATAAGAATATCCCCATCATTCCGGGATCCTCCTTCGGACATGATATAAATTTCGAAGTACTAAAGCATCTGGTACTTTGGATGGGGCTTGTTGGACCCGATAGATCTATCTTTAGGATTCGCGTTAATTAGGGTGTCTGTTCCCTAATTCTTAGATTACCAGACTTAATAAAAAGGGACATATTCGATTTCGATCATTCAACCATATAATGTAGTTTTGATTACTTTTGTCTATTTCGTAAAAACATTTATAAAAATTGCGCATGTATTCTCAGCCCAAAAATATAATGGGTAAAAAGGTAATGAAACTCACGCATATAAATATTATAAAACAGTTAATAAAGCATTTGCATGTATTCTCAGCCCAAAAACATAAAGAGTAAAAGGGAGCAAATGAAACTCACCTAATGTATTTTGTGGTAAAATTCATATGACGACAATTAACAAGTGTAGGGTTGGCCTCAAATTCACGAACCTATATTATTCAAATATATATTAAAATATATAATTTGTAGCTGGACCAATTTATTTATTATATTCTCAATTTATATCTTCTGTATATTTACTTTGTGTGTATATTCAAAATGGTTAATATTTATATAGTTATATATTTATATACATACTTGTTTTAATATTATATTTAAAAATCGATAGTTTGATAATTGTAAATATTTATATAAATAATCTTAGAAAGGTTAATATATATAGTTACGTGCAAAATATTTATTTGCTTAAAAATGATAATGATGATATTAATGATTTACTAATAGTAATAATAATAACTTTATTAATCATGATAATACTAATAATGATACTTGTATCCGTGACAATAACAATAATAATTGTAATACTATCAATAATTATAATGATAAAAATAATAATTTTAATGCTACTAATAATAATGATGGTAGTATTATTAATAGTTTTTATAAAAATAATGATAGATTAAAAATAATAATTCTTTTAGTAATATTTATATAAATTTTTTAATAACAACCCTACTGTTAATGATACACACACTAATGATAATAATCATATAATGATAAATTAATAATAATAATAATAATAATAACACTAGTAATACTTATAAATATAACTGTGGTAATAATTATAGTCATATTACTAATAATAATAATAATAATAATCATAATAATAATAATAATAATAATAATAATAATAATAATAATAATAATAATAATAATAATAATAATAATAATAATAATAATAATAATAATAATAATAATAATAATAATAATAATAATAATAATAATAATAATAGATACCTCTTAATGAAAAGGCTTCTTAAAAAAACTGTCATCCCCAGGACTCGAACCCGTGACCTCTCGAACACCCGCTAACACCTTAACCATTCGGACATTAGTTCTTTTCTGAATAAAACCCCACGGAAAACCTTATAACCCATTTGCCACATCCTACTTCGGCCCAACAGCAGAACACACAATGGATTTGGCCCAAATCGAAGCCCAACACACAAGTAGTCTAGTACCCTTTTTAATTATAATAGCTACGGCCCATGTTACCTTGAACATCTAAAACAGCCCGATCCAAGTAACTTTAGAGTGATTGAAGTGAACCTTTTTAAACGTAAACAAAAGAAATAGATTCTGTAACACCCACAGCTAACTTTTCGTTTAAAATTATCGTCCACCATCAATTTTTCTTTTTTCTTTTTATCATTCCTTGTCTCATCCTCTTGTGCATGTTATCCCACTAGTGAAAAGTTGGAGAGTGGGTATTGTTTAATTGAAATTTTTCGGCCATAATTATGAATGAAAAGGAAACATGAACTTCAAGATTATTATACTCCCCTTTCTATTTAAAAGGCACCAAACCTTCTTTCTCTTTCTTTTTATACGTAAAACAGAAATAAGAATATGAAAAAAAAATATAGAGAGAGAAGGAAAGGTGTGTGAAGGGTGATCGTGTTCATTAAGACTCAATGGATGGTGTTGGTTGTAAACTGAAATCAAAACAGGTTAGCAATCGATCCAACATAAGGTGATATTGTTCGATGATGGATTAACTTAAGTGTGTTTGTATATCGAATAGACGTAGCACATCCAAAAACATTTAGTTTTTGGTTTGTTTGTTTGGAAAACATAATCGGGTAGTAGTTCATTCAATAGGTTTTGAGTGGTGTTATCAGATAGTGATCAAGCTAAGAAATAAAATAAATGGTGGGTTCTTGGAGATCAAGGTGGCGTAGCAGTAGCAGTGATATTGTTGATGGTGTTATTCGAGGTTCGTAAAAAAAATAGAAAGAAGGAAAAGAGAAACGCAACTGCAATTATGTAGGTCTTGCTCGTTTTATCTTGAACCGAATGGAAGAATACAGAAACATTAGTAGTCGAGCAGTAATTAAAGAATAAAGGGGGTTTGGGGTGGTTCTCGAAGATAGTCAGCATGTTGATCGATAGGGTTGTGTTGTAGGGTTGATAGTGTTGTTCTTAATTCCAACAAACACAAGAATGGATATAGAAGTAACCGGGTTTCATTGGTTTCGATCATCAAAATAGAAAACATAAGGTAAACGCAACGTAGCAGCTAGCAAGTAGTAGAGGTGGTTAGTCAAGGTCTTGCGTTGTTTTCGTATGGAATAGAAACAGAAAATCCAAACCGTAGCATCAAAACTACAATATTATTTGATGGTGCAAGAAGATAATGAATATGGTGGGTTCATGAGGAGGAAGGGTGATAAAAAGGTGGCGGTTGTAGTTTTAATCGAGCATGGAGGTGATCTGCACTGGTGTTTATGGATCAAACATGGTGATCGGTTGTTTTGGTTAATAACACCACGGATGATCGAATTAGCAATATAGTAGTTTAAAGTTTAGTGATGTTGGTTTGATGGTTTTGCAGGCTACATTATATAATACGATAGGAGTAGGTTATTAATTAGTCACAAACTGTTTGACACTTTACAATTGATATTGACCTGTAACCAATTTATCGACAAGAAGTACCACAATATATTTGATTCCGTAAGAAATAAAAATAATAAAAAAAATTAAAAGTCGATTGAGACTTGTAACAGCAATTGTTTGATTGTTGAATTGAGTTTGATATGTTTTCACTTTAAGGACAAAGATCAACAACTAATACAGATTGATGGAACATAAGGCTGAATTCGATCCCTTTTTCTTATTTTATAAATTATGTAATTAATATAATGATTAATAAATATATTAGTAATAATAATTGTTATTATATTTAATAATTTAATAATAATAATAATAATCTTATTGATAAGATACTAAAAGAATAAAAAAAAAATAATGATAATATTAATAAAAATAATACTAATAATAATAACCTTTATATTAATAATAATGATGATAATATAAAAAAATAAATAATGATAATTATAATAATAAAAACTAATGAAATTTTTTTAATAAGTTTAATATTAAAAATGATAATAATAATCTTATTTATATATACATACACACATATCTAATTACAATTAATTGTTCGTGAATCGTCGAGAGCAGTCAAAAATTCAAATGAATCCATCTAAAAGTTTCAAAAATTTTAAGACTCAACATTACAGACTCTGCTTATCGTATCGGAAACATATAAAGATTAAGTTTAAATTTGGTCGGAAATTCTCGGGTCGTCACAGAATGCACATATGAATTAGGGTAATATAATTTCCGGGATTATATTACGGTGACTCATATGAACATTCCGACATTATGACATAAAGAATTTAAGGCGAGTCAAGGAAAATTTCTCTCTATCCTTATTCCATATCATGGTTAGTATTATTAAGAATAC
Organism: Rutidosis leptorrhynchoides; assembly: GCF_046630445.1. Taxonomy (NCBI): domain Eukaryota; kingdom Viridiplantae; phylum Streptophyta; class Magnoliopsida; order Asterales; family Asteraceae; genus Rutidosis; species Rutidosis leptorrhynchoides. The sequence continues at coordinate 202,809,191 of NC_092334.1, forward strand.
TAATCAACGGTATTCTTGTGTTTTGAAGGAACAATGCCTCCTCGTCGTGTGCCACGCCATGAGACTCCTGAACAAGCACTACAACGAATGATAGCCACCGCCGTGGAAGCGGCCATGGCCGATCACTCCTCCAACAATAACAACAACCACAACAACAATCAAGGGGCCGGTAACTCAAGCGAAGGGTGCTCCTACAAAGCCTTCATGGTGTGCAAACCTCACATTTTTGATGGAACCGGGGGACCGGTTGTGCTCACTCGATGGTTCGAACAAACGGAAGCCGTTTTTAGCATAAGCGGTTGTCGGGACCAAGATAAAGTCAAATATTCCACCCACACCTTTGCCCGTATCGCCCTCACGTGGTGGAACACGTATGTACAATCGGTGGGTACCGATGAAGCTCACGCCCTCTCTTGGGCCGATTTGAGAGAAAGGATGATCGTCGAATTTTTTCCCTCGTGAAGAAACCCGAAGGCTCGAACAAGAGCTAAGAACTTTAAAGGCGGTCGAAAACGATCTTAAGGCCTACAATCAACGATACGCCGAGCTATCCTTGATGTGTCCCAACCTCGTGAACCCCGAATCTCAAAGGGTTGAACTCTATATGGATAGTCTTCCAAAGAGCATCAAACAAGGAGTGATGTCATCCAAACCCGCTAACCTATAACAAGCTTTGAACATGGCCCGCCAATTGATCGAAACGGTTGACAAAATCGTCGTTCTGGCAGCTAAGGCTGAGGATAAATCGGGCGGCAACAAAAGAAAATGGGAAGCCCCCCAATCAAGCAACAACTACAACAACAACTTCACCAAAAAGCCTTTCACCTCCAACGCCAAGAAAAGTTATGGCGGAAATAAACCCTTTTGCAACAAATGCCACAAACACCACTATGGTGAATGTAGCAATCTATTTTGCCATCGGTGCCAAAGGGGTGGTCATGTGGCCAACGATTGTAGAAGTGCCGCCCCCATCGCTCAAAAGGTGGCCAATGCACCAAAATCGGGTACTTGTTATGAATGTGGCCAAACGGGTCATTTTAGAAATGCATGTCCGAAGAAGAAAGCCAACCCCAACACACGCGGTCGAGCTTTCAACATCAACACCGAGGAAGCCCGAGATGAAAATGAATTAGTCACGGGTACGTTTCTTCTCAACAACACTTATGTTACTTGTTTATTCGATTCGGGTGCCGATAAGAGTTTTGCATCCAAGCCTTTGACTCATTCTTTTAATACTCCACCACTTCCACTAGATACCACTTATACCATTGAAGTGGCCAAAGGAAAACTATTGAGTGCTGACACATATTACCGGGGGTGTACGTTAAACATTTTGGGTAATGAGTTTGAAATTGACTTGATACCCATGAAACTAGGAAGCTTCGATGTAATAATCGGTATGAATTGGCTAGCCAAAACGAAATCTCACATCCTTTGTTATCTTAACGCAATCCGAATTCCTATCGAGAATGGTGAACCTTTGATCGTCTATGGCGATAAGAGTTGCACCGGACTCAACCTCGTTTCGTGTATTAAAGTTAGAAAACTACTCCGTAAGGGTTGTTTTGCGATCCTTGCTACGTTAAGAAAGTAGAGTCCGATGAGAAGTACATCGATGATGTGCCAATTGTTAGTGACTATTCCGATGTATTTCCCGGCGAATTGCCGGGTCTTCCACCTCATCGACCGGTTGAATTCCAAATCGATCTTATCCCGGGAGCCGCACCTGTAGCACGTGCACCATATAGACTCGCTCCATCCGAAATGCAAGAATTGCAAAGTCAAATCCAAGAACTACTTGATCGAGGTTTTATCCAACCTATCCATTCACCTTGGGGCGCTCCGATTTTGTTTGTTAAAAAGAAAGACGAATCCCTACGAATGTGCATTGATTTTCGTGAACTAAACAAATTGACGGTTAAGAACCGATATCCTCTTCCTCGCATCGATGACCTCTTTGATCAACTACAAGGGTCTTGTGTATATTCGAAAATCGATCTCCGCTCGGGTTATCATCAATTAAGGGTTAAGGGGGAAGATGTCTCCAAAACCGCTTTCCGAACTCGTTATGGTAGTTATGAATTCTTTGTCATGCCATTTGGTCTCACTAACGCACCGACGGTGTTTATGGATCTTATGAACCGCGTGTGCAAACCGTATCTTGACAAATTCGTTATCGTGTTCATCGATGATATTTTGGTTTATTCTAAAAGCGAAGAAGAACACGAGGAACACCTCCGACTTGTGTTTGAACTTTTAAGACAAGAACGACTCTATGCCAAATTCTCCAAGTGTGAATTTTGGTTGAAGGAAGTTCAATTTCTTGGTCATGTTGTAAGTGACCAAGGTATTAAAGTCGATCCATCGAAAATCGAAGCCATTAGTAAATGGGAGACTCCTACTACTCCTACTCACATTCGTCAATTCTTGGGCCTAGCCGAATACTATCGTAGATTCATCAAAGATTTCTCTTTGGTTGCTCGTCCTCTAACCGCGTTAACTCTTAAGGGAAGAAAATTCGTTTGGGCAACCGAACATGAATCCGCATTCCAAATCTTGAAAACGAAGCTAACCACCGCTCCTATCTTGTCACTTCCCGAAGGCAACGATGACTTTGTTATATATTGCGATGCCTCGAAACATGATTTTGGGTGTGTATTGATGCAACAAACGAAAGTCATTGCTTATGCTTCTCGACAACTCAAAATTCATGAACGGAACTACACGACGCATGATCTCGAACTCGGAGCCGTTGTTTTTGCACTTAAAATGTGGAGACACTATCTTTATGGAACCAAGAGTACTATCTTTACCGATCACAAAAGTCTCCAACACATCTTCGATCAAAAGCAACTAAACATGAGACAACGAAGGTGGATTGAAACCTTAAACGATTACGATTGCGAGCTTCGTTACCATCCTGGGAAGGCAAATGTAGTAGCTGATGCCTTAAGTCGAAAAGAAAGAGCGGTGCCTCTTTGTGTCCGAGCTTTAAACATCACCATCCATACCAACCTTAATAGCCAAATTCGGGTAGCCCAAGATGAGGCTCTCAAGGATGAAAACGTTTCACACGAGCTCTTGAATATTCTCGTCTCTCGATTCGAAACTAAGGAAACCGGACTCCGATATTTCACTGGAAGGATTTGGGTGCCTAGTTATGGGGACCTACGAAGTCTTATTTTAGATGAAGCCCATAAGTCACGATACTCGATTCACCCCGGTGCCAATAAGATGTACCATGACCTTAAAGAACAATATTGGTGGCCGAACATCAAAAGGGACGTAGCTACTTATGTTGCCAAGTGTTTGACATGTTCCAAAGTCAAAGCCTAACACCAAAGACCGTCCGGGTTACTTCAACAACCCGAAATCCCGTAATGGAAGTGGGAAAGAATAACGATGGACTTCATCACCAAGTTACCAAAGACAACGGGCGGTTATGATACCATTTGGGTTATTGTTGACCGTCTCACCAAATCCGCACACTTTCTCGCTATGAAAGAAACCGACAAAATGGAGAAACTTGCACAACTTTACATCAAGGAGATCGTAGCCCGACACGGTGTACCTTTATCGATTATCTCCGACCGAGATGGCCGTTTTGTTTCTAGATTTTGGCGTACCTTGCAAGAAGCGTTGGGAACACGTTTAGACATGAGCACCGCGTATCATCCCCAAACCGATGGACAAAGCGAACGCACAATTCAAACCTTAGAGGACATGTTACGGGCTTGTGTGGTTGATTTTGGAAAAGCTTGGGACAAGCACTTACCTCTCGCCGAGTTCTCTTACAACAATTGTTATCACGCGAGTATTAAAGCCGCACCTTTTGAAGCGTTATATGGCCGAAAATGCCGTTATCCTCTTTGTTGGGCTGAAGTAGGCGACGTACAAATCACCGGACCCGAACTCATTCACGAAACCACCGAGAAGATCGTTCAAATACGAGATAGGCTTCGGACGGCCCGGAGTCGTCAAAAGTGCTATACCGACAAAAGACGCAACGACCTTGAATTTCAAGTCGGTGACCGAGTAATGTTAAAAGTCGTGCCTTGGAAAGGTGTAATCCATTTTGGGAAACGCGGGAAGCTAAATCCAAGGTATATTGGTCCTTTCGAAATCTTGGAGCGTATTGGAACCGTTGCTTATCGTTTGGATCTTCCACCTCAATTGAGCTCCGTTCATCCTACCTTCCATGTATCTAACTTGAAAAAGTGCCTTGCTGAACCCGATATCGTCATTCCTCTCGAAGAACTTACTATTGATGACAAACTTCATTTTGTGGAGGAACCGGTTGAAATCGTGGACACCTCCGTCAAGACTTTGAAACAAAGCCGAATTCCGATTGTCAAGGTTCGTTGGAATGCCAAAAGAGGACCCGAGTTTACTTGGGAAAGGCAAGATCAAATGCAAAAGAATTACCCTCACTTATTCTCGGTTCCGAAAACGCAAGATTTCGAGGAAGAAACAACGACTACTACGACTACTTAAATTTCGGGACGAAATTTCTTTTAAGGAGTAGGTAATGTAACATCCCGCCTTTTTCCATTTACTTTTCCGTTTAACTATTTAAATTCTGTTATATGTTTATAACATCTCCCGTTGATACGCGTTTTTAAATATCTCGTTTAGGTAATTCATGCACCCGAATGAAACTAGATGGACCATTGTTGCCAAGAGAGCAAAGAGGTGACTAGGTCAACTAGTCAACCCTTCACTCTCATCCTTTCATTTATTTCCTTTTTCTTTTTCCTTTTTCTCTAATACTTTCACCAAATCCCTCAAACACCACTTCAAGGATTCATCATCCAAATCAAATCAAGAAAGCATCCATCTAAACAAATTGCATATTCGGAATCCTCTCATCTTCCTCTTCGATTCCATACCGATTTTATCAAGTTTGGGTAACTTTCTAAAATCACTAGATTTTGTGTTCTTGATGTTTTTAACTTATAAAGTTGTTAATTAGTGTCTATGGCTCAAGTCTAACATGATTATATGATTTATATGCCCGATTTCATTATTTGAAGCAACTAGCTTGAATATGAACTTTGGTGTGTTTGATTTGGAAATTTGGTTGCTTGAATGTTATTAAATGTTATGAATGCATGTATTAAATATGTTCCTAGTATCACTAGCTTCAATTTGATGTGTAGGTTGCTTGAGAAAACTCCATAAACTTGATTAGTGATTTTGGTGAATTCGGGTTAGGGATTGATAAGCTTGAAATGAATATTTGATGCATTGAATGCCATGAACTATTGTTAGTAAGTAGTTAGTTGTATTGTATGCTCGATTACCTACAAAACGGCGTGTTGTATGTATGCATTAAATGCCCGAATCATAAATGTGCACTTGCATTAAATGTGTGCATTAATTGATCATTTGATTTGAAATGTCGGTTATTGCAAAAAATGTTTTCGGTTGGTGAAATGTGTTTAGTTGTGTTCTTTGTCAAATTAGCTTTCCAACGATATATAATGAGTGTCATAAGTGGTTGCGGGTTGTGAATTGTGTTTGATCGGAGTTCGGAAAAAGACTTGATCAATTGAAACCAACCAGGCACCAGCACACGTTGTGTGCCGCGACGCGGCCAGCTTATGTCGCGGCGCGACATAAGCCGTGTTCAGGTTCTGATCAACATGTCAATTTTATGAAAAATGTTTGGCACCCTATGGACCTCCGATTCGCATGTAACTTGTTCTAACATGCTTATATATGAATAAAAACCTCAGAAAAATAGTTCGGGACCCGACCCGAATGTGTGACTTTTTCGTTGACTTTGACCGACCAAAGTTTGACTTTTTGTCAAACTTAACCAAATGATTATGCAACCTTCCTAACTTGTTTCTATACTTGTATCTTGCATGAAACTTGACAATTTGATTCACATGCTACATAATCGAGTCGTAACGAGCCATAGGACTAATTGAACATCTTTGACCTATCGTGTTTACTGTTATTAATACGACTTATTTGTTTAGGTCAAGACTAGCATTATTCATCGCACACGTTACTTTGTGAAGTACTTTTCATACGTGCACTCAAGGTGAGATCATAGTCCCACCTTTCAAACAACTTTTATGCTTTAAACTATGGGATGAGAAACATATACGTATCATACTTTTACACTTGAACACAAGTACGAAAACGGACATTCCACGTACGGGTTTGAACGAAAATCCTCAATTCAATTATCATTAGTTACACTTGCAGGGTGTAAACGTGAACTTATATTATGTGATCACATGGGTTTGACGAGCCTCATTCGGATGGTTCGCTACCGTTAGCGGATGAAATATATTTTCGGGTCTAGTGTATGTTCTAACACTACGCAAAGGGTGCAAAACAGTTAAGTTTGATAATTGGGTGCCCACGAAACAATTAACAACTTTGGAATGCAAATGATTTTGATAATCATATTATATTAAATCTTGTGGTTCAAATGCAACGTTTACTAAAACACCTATGATTTCACCAACATTTTCGTTGACAGTTTTCTATATGTTTTCTCAGGTCCTTGAACGCTACTTGATACATGCTTCCGCACTCTTTTTGATACTTGCTTAGATGTTGAGTATACATGCATAGTTGGAGCGTCTTTTGACTACTTTAAATTGTGTCGCAAGGATTTCATTCGTACGTTAAACATTGTAATGTAACTAGTCTTTTGAACTACATTTGTAAACTTGAAACATCCTTTTACTTATGAAATGAATGCGACATATTTTGGTCAAACGTCATGTTAAAGACTTATGACCACGTAACGGGACCTAAGTAGCCGGCGTCGTCAAACATGATTTGATCGGGTCGCTACACAAGAGTTGATGATAGAGAATGGAGTGTTGAGAACGCTCGATAGAAAATTTGGTACTGAAAAACGGATTGAGCTAATTATGAAGGAGACCAAGGACAAATACAAGGACCAAACCCTATATTCAAAGAATCTAGGTAATTCTGGATCCGATGAAATCTATAGAGAATATCTTGCTCCGAAGTCAGGTTAAAATCTTGCGGAAAATTTTTCTTCATCAATCTTCGAACTTAGAAATACCAAAATATCATCATAAATATCTTCGATATTTCTGAGGATATTTTCATAAATATTCTTGTCCGAAATTATCTACCTCTTCGTGTTTTCTGTATTTCATTATATTGGAAACTTCCGAAAAAGTAAGTATAAATTATGAATGAATTGTGGAGAAGTGTTGGGAATTGAAGAATGGGTTAATATAATATAATGACGCCCAGCCAACGTGATTATATTACAGTAAGTCATGCTGAGTTTCTAATGGAATATGATGATTCACAGATCATAAGGTCATCATGTGCCATGTTACACGACTATTAAATTCTATCTAATTCATAACCATATTAAGAACATATTTTCTTGGTAGTTCTATCTTCCGTGATGTTGATAAATTTGAAAATTAAATCGTGCTATCACGTTCCTTCCTGCATAAAACATTATAATCATTCGAAAATCTATATCTACGAATTCTGGACCATTATTCGCTTGATTTAGAATCGGGAAGAGAAAACAAGATCATGGAGCTCCGAAACATAACAAGAAATATATAGCCGATCACAAACACAGAAATTACAAACCGTGTATATTAGTGCGTATAACAATATAAAGACACGGGAGTATGATAAACACAATAACCCCAAGAGCGAAGTAGAAGTAAACAGATTCCTCCGGTGGTAAATGAAAAAGAAGAATGACAGAAGCGATAGTCAGGAAAATAATAAGGATCAGAACTGGATTTAGCATTTTCAAAATCTTTTGGAAGTATGAACTGAGAAGGAAAGCATATGAGTGATGAGAATAATGGAACGGAAGAGCTTAATTTATAATAGAGATATCAGATAGAGTAATTGAGGCAGATCACCGTATTTAATTATAGAGATCTTAATTTTCCTTACTCGCCGAAGAATCAAATCTTTTAGATTTCAAAGATTTTTTTTAAATCCCTTGAATTCCGGAAATCACCCGTGACTACGTCACTAGTTAAAACGAACTTGCATTTACTCATTTCACTATTTAGTGATAGCTTCATTCGTACTCTCGAGTAATCGAATTGTCTTATTCATATTACTCAATGATAATAAAACTCTGTTTATCAACTCATATTCGTCACGAAAACATTTTTGTCGTTAACCATGATGACCTCGATCAAATTTCGGGACGAAATTTCTTTAACGGGTAGGTAATGTGACGACCCAGAGATTTGCGACCAAATTTAAACTTAATCTTTATATAGCTTCGACATGTTAAGCAAAGTCTGTAAGGTTGAGTCTCAAAACGTTTGAACTGTTTTATATTCAATTGTCCTTCGACTGCTCTCGACGATTCACGAACAATTAATTGTAAATAGATATGTGTGTATGTATATATATAAATAATTCGAAATATAATTTGAAGTATTATATGTTGTTGTTATTAAAAATTAATAAAATAAAAATAGGATATTATAATAATTATTATTTAAAATATATCTCTATATATAAATAATGTATATTAAAAATAAATATTAAATGATTGTAATACTCGCATGAGGTGTCGATTAATATTAAGCAAGTTAAATTCAAACTTATGTAATTTTAAAATAAACGGCGATATGAAAATGAGTTCTATAAATTTTAGGCTTATTAAAAATATATTTAGAAACTATTTGTTAAGTTTTAACACTTTTTATATTTCACCCATAAATGAGAGGGACAGTTGATGTAATTTTTATTTAACAAATTAATGATCGAATTTTATACCATAATGATCAAAATAAATAAATATAGTCAACTTAAAAATATGGAATTTTTTCTGAAAGACTTTTATCAGTCACTAATTATCAAACAGGACACGATATAATATCCGTGTTAAAAGCGTAGGTAACTAACAAATAATATTGAGGTGGCTAGTAATTTAACACGTTTAATTTTTTACATATATATTAAATCATCAACTTGATACATGATATATATATATATATATATATATATATATATATATATATATATATATATATATATATATATATATATATATATATATATATATATATATATATATATATATATATATATATATATATATATATATATATATATATATATATATATATATATATATATATATATTTGAGATATTTGCATAAGAATATGGAAACCACTCACACTTTTAAGCTTACTGTCTTCCACCATTTTTTTTGTTTTAACTTGACAAACTTAACATGTCCGTGATTATGGAATATAATTGATGATTACCGTGGTTACTTTATCTTTCTTCATAAACTTGAGTTATATATGTATTAAATATACATAGCATACAAGACACATATATTAACACATACTTATACAAGCCATCTTGGATGAAACCCATTATCATCTTCTTCTTCTCCTAATTTTTTTTTCTTTAACCCAACCGGACCACTCGATCACCATAAACCCGCCACCCTTAAAACCATTGCTACTACTACTAACGGCCTCCTATATTTTTTTGTTGTTACCTTCTTCAGCCGATAACCACCCTTCACCATATTTATATGAATCACCAACCCCCTCTAACACTTGAATATGTAACTCTTGTTAGTTCCTACTACTATCTGTTTCTAATATCTTTCTGTTTTCTGTTTTGGGTCACGACCAACCATCACGGCTTAACCATCGAAACCCAACACCATCAACCTCCCCTAAACTTCTGTGTAATGTTTCTGTTCAGACCGTATCAACACAACAAAACCTCTTTCTCTCTTTCTCTCTTTCTCTATTATCGATTGAAATCACCACCCATCATAAACACCATCAAGTTTTGTTGCTGCACCACTCTCGAACAATCCATATCACCACCTTCTACACTCTTTTATTTCGAGAACCCACAAACCAAACCACCACCACAGATGACTGCTGCTACAGCTCATTTATTTCTGTTTCACCTGCACAAACAAACCCACAACCATTGAACATATCCATCAAATCACCCATACACCTTAACACTTCTATTCTTTCTGTTTCGATCACAAAATAACCACAATAATCCACCACCACACACATTAAGCAAAAAGCGTAATGATGATGCTGCAATAAACAATATTGATAAAGGTTGTTCACTGTCTTCCTGTTTAATTTCTTATAGTTTCTTTTATTTTCCGAGTTCTACTTATGTTAACACAAAACTGATAAAGGAATGTGATGATGAACTTGGATGATAAAGGAGTGAGTGACGATTTAAATAATGACAGATGGGGCATCCAGGAAAGTTCGTGGGTTCCAGTCACTATATCTATTTTTTTATTTGATGTTGTGGCTGCTCAATTATGTTACCATGTCACTAAATCGAATTGGTTAAATGTTGCTACTTCGGCCGATTGATGAAGCTTGATATTGGGCTTTTTTGTTAATGGGTAGAGTTAATTAAGTTGGACTTTTGAATCGGGCATTTTATTTAACTGCTTCCCGATAATTCTGCTCGAATTGAAGGCTGCTGTTGCAGCTCTCTTTATATAGATGTTATACCGAAGCAAAGAACGAGGTGTATGTTGAGGTAGTTTAAAAATAAAAATGATACTTGATATGATGATATAAAGATAATAATATATACTTAATTCGGTTATTAAGATGATGATAAAATAGAATTATGATGAAGATTATATAATATTATGATGAGATGATGTTGTTACGGTATTGATGATGATGATGATGTTGACGATTGATTATGATTATGATAATCGACTAAGATGATGATGGTGGATGATATGATGATCAACAATGATATTGATGATGAGATGAAGAAGATGATGTGATGAGCTTACGGGTTATATTAAATCGGGATAGGAATTAAAACAGAAAGAATAAGCAGCCCAGATGGTTAAGGGGTGCTGTCGGGTAGCGAGAGGTCGCGTGTTCGAGTCCCGGCGATGGTTTTTTTTAAAAACCTTTTCTTTAGGAGGTAGCTACTATTATTAATTTTATTATTATTATTATTATCTTTATTATTATTATTATTACTACTAATATTATTATAATTAATATTATTGTTACTAGTATTATTACTATTAAAAGTATTACTAATAATACTAGTATTATTATTATAATTATTAGTGTTATTATTATTATTATTATTATTATTATTATTATTATTATTATACTAATACAAATATTTACATTACAGTTATTAATATTACTATCATCACAAGTAATATGACTATTAAGAATATTATTACCGTTATTATGATTATAATTATTACTAGTATTATAATGAGTATTATTATTAGTATTATCATTAAACTTATTAATAGTAATATTATTATGATTAAAACCATTTTTTTAGTATTATTATCATTACTATAGATATACTAGTATTAATACTATTATTAATGTTATTATTATTATTATTATAAATTTTTATTATTATTATTATCATTTTTAATAAAGTTATCATTTTTTTAAAAAGTATCATTGTATAAAAATTATCATTATTGTTATTATTACTATTAATATTATAAAATAAAATAGCTTTTTATTTATTATTATCAATATTATTTTATCAAATAACTATTAGTTATATAAAAATATATTTACTACATCTAACATAACTATATTAATATTTTATATTAATAAATTAGGTTATTAATGAAACATATAATTAAAATAACAATTAAATCACTAATAATATATATATTTATACGACTACAATTATATGTGTTAATATATATATAAATGATATAGGTTCGTGAATCCGAGGCCAACCCTGCATTTTTCAGTTGTTCAATATAGTCATATGTATTTTTACTACAAAATACATTAGGTAAGTTTCATTTGCTCCCTTTTTAAATGCTTTTGCAATATATATTTTTGGGACTGAGAATACATGCACTGCTTTTAAAACTATTTTATGAAATAGACACAAGTAATTGAAACTACATTATATGGTTGAATGATCGAAATCAAATATGCCCCTTTTTAGTCTGGTAATCTAACAATTAGGGAACAGACACTGATATCGCATATTTTATACACGTTTTCCTTAGCGATATCGATCACATTTTAGTCCATTCGGATATGATTTGGTGGTTATAATGATGATATTGGGAACTTCTGAGTTTGAAGAGTTTATTGTTGAAGAGTGGCGTTTTATGGAGCTTTTGAGGCATTTATTAATCGATTATTATTATTGGTGCTCCGGGGTTGGAAACGTTAAGTACATATTGGGTATTTTGGTTCTAAGTTATTATTAGTGTTGTAAAAGTGCAAGGGAAGGATAGAATCAGCACACGTTGAAGACCGCGGCGCGGAGACCTTGGCCGCGGCGCTGTAATCTAAATATTTCGATATCAGAAAGGGGTTTAAAGAAGGGTCCAGAATCAGTTACAACCGCGGCGCGACAAATGGGTACGCGGCGCGACGTTGGCCTAGTTTCAATTTTAGGAGAAGATTTACGAAGGTTCCGGTTCAAGTTAATTGTCGCGGCGCGACAAATTGGTTCGCGGCGCGGAGGTCTTTCGGTTCAGATATATTTGGAAGGTATTTAAGGCCCGAAAAATACCCTAACTTATCACTTTTGCCTCCAGAAGAATTCCAGCAGCTTTTTGACGAAAAAGGGTGATTTTTGGGGAACCCCAAGATCATTCTAACACATCAATCATTCCAGAAACGCGTCTCGATCCGTTCATCATTCAAGAACACAATTTTCATTAGGTTTAATTCTTATCATCATTATGAATACTCTTAATTGTTTATTGGTGATTTTGGTTTTAGTTATGATTATTGGCTAAGCTTTTTAATGTTTGTCTAGATTGAATATTCGTATGTGTTTGGTTGATACTTTAATGTTTGATTTTATTAATGCATGATAATTATGAGTTTTGATTAAGAACCATTCTTGTGGGTGTTGATTATTGTTACTAGGTTGATTAGTGATCTTATTTGAACAAATGGAACCCTGTTTCAATTTAGTACACTAGTTTTCAATTGATTTGTCTTAACCAATTGGGTGCTTACTGGACCAAGGGGGTAAACCGGGTAACATAGATTAAACAAAATAGGGGTGAATTGTGTGGAGCGAACGCGTAACCAATTGAATCTTAATCTTGTAATTAGTTAATTACTAAGTCACAAACGAAAGAGGTATTTGGTGAAAGGGAACCCTAAGCCAATAAATCCAAGTTTGACGTGTTTGCTAAAAGAGAACTCTGGGTAAACCGACTTTGTATTGCATGTATTGATAAATTGAACTAGAGCTTAATAACAAATCATCCGACACTGCGAATAGGAGATCTAGGCGAACATTCTTTTATCTATTGAATTCAAATATCTTTACTTTTTGTTGAGTCTGCATTTATTTATTATAAACTTAAAAACACAAAAATATTGTCTTTTACTTTTAATCAATCTTTGATTTGGCTAATCGTTAAATAGCCACAAAACAAACTATCTCGTACTTTCGATTTTCATAGATTAACTTAGTTTATTTTATTAGTTGCAATCTTAATTCTCACGTTTAAAACTGTCCTTGAAACGATTTCGGAATTACCAACTTTAGACTATTGCACGATCGGGTACACTGCCCGTTAGTGTGTAGTAATCTTTAAACCGGCATTTTCCAAGATAAATTATATACTAGATTTCACACATCAAGTTTTTGGCGCCGCTGCCGGGGACAGTTGTGTAAAAAATTAAGATTGTTATCTAATTGTTCTTAGTTTAGTTTTACTTATAGTTTATTATTTCTTTTCATTTATTCTCAGTTGAATCAGTGTGTTTAATCAGTTGTTAGTTGTGATTTCGCAGATAACAGGTAGTGCATGCCACATACGTGTTCTTCTAATTCTCTGATTCTTCGACCATTTGCAGAACCCAAAAGAGAGTTATTCAGAGCGTTAAGTCAAGAGCAACAGTCTACAGTGGATTCATCTTTTTCTTCGAGTGCTAATATAATTAATTTGGGTAGTAGTTCTGAGACTGTGGTGCCCGATACACCACCTGAAATCAGAGAAGAAGAAGACTCTTACGTTTCATTAGATCTTCTCGAGACTGAAGATATGGCTGACCAAGCTGATCAACCGATTTGTCCTCAGACTATGGCAGAAAAGTTGAAGGCCACATGAGGGGGCCAAGGCAATTCGATTACTCAACCAAACATCACTCAGCCTTTCCAAATCACAGGGCCGATCCTGAGTTTGGTTTCTTCTTACTGCCAATTTCATGGCAAGGATAGTGAGGATGCTAACGAGCATCTTCGTATTTTCAATGATGTTTGCAACTTGTTCAAACTGCATGAGGTTGATGATACTTCGATCAAGACAAGGCTTTTTCCCTACACTCTAAAGGGAGAAGCTAAGAGATGGTTAGATAAGTAGCCAGAGGGAGCGATTACCTCTTGGGATACGTTGGTAGATAAGTTCTTATCAAAGTTTTTCCCTGCGTCTCGAGCTGCTAGACTTCAAGCAGATATTTCGCAATTCAGACAAAAACGCAGTGAGACGTTGTTTGATGCTTGGGACCGTTATTCTAATTTGTTACGCTCGTGTCCGCAACACGGGTTGAATGATTTACAAAAGGTCCAGATTTTCTATAAGGGGTGTGACATCCCAACTCGTCAGTATTGATCAACCAGCAGGTGGAACTTTAATGGATAAAACCGAAGAACAGGCATTAGAGATTATTGAAAAGCAAGCTGCTTACACTCACGAATGGCATCAAGATCATGAGTCAACTCGTTCAGCGTCAGTTAAGAGAACCGAAACCACTGGTGCGTTTGATGATTATGGGTCTATTAATGCTAAGTTAGACAAATTTGGTAGACACTTGGAGAAGTTGGAGAAGGACATGCATCATATTAAGGTTGGTTGTGAGTATTGCGGGGGATTACATTTAGGCAAAGATTGTGATGCAGGTTTAACTATGGACCAGAAAGAAGAGATCGCTTATATTAGTCAACAGAACAACAATCAGTTTCAGGGACGTGCACAGTTTAATAGGAATTTCAACAATCCCTATAATCCTCAAGGTAATCAAGGTTCGAGGTTCCAGCCAGCTTCTAGTGGAGGATATCAACAGCAAGCTCCCGGGTATTTTCGGAAACCCCAAGCCGAAGAGAAAAAGTCCAACCTTGAAGCTATGATCGAATAGCTTGTGATGTCTCAAACTCAGCTTGTTACTACTGTTACTCGGGATAATGAGAAGAATGATCAAATGTTTCGAAATCAACAAGCGGCTATTCAGAATTTGGAGAAACAAATTGGTCAACTTGCTAATCAGAGTAATGAGAGGAAACCGGGGGAGTTACCGAGTAAGACAGATAATAACCCAAAGAATGGGCACGTTAATGCTATCACCACCCGAAGTGGTTTAGCATATGATTCACCGCGGAAGCCAGATGAGTATGATTTGCGAGTGTCGTTGGTTAAGGATAGTGAGCCGGTTGTTGTTAGTGAACCAGAGGGGGAAAAGGAGCCGGAACAGGTGATTGAGAAAGTTGTGAGGGTACCGGAAGCTGTTGCTGCAAAACTGGTAGTTAAAGAGTATCAACCACCGCTCCCATTCCCAAGGAAGCAGAGATTGGAGAAGCTAGAGGCAGAAAAGTCCAAGTTCATGGACTTGATTAAAAAATTTAACATAAATTTTCCTTTTATTGATGTGATTGCAGGTATGCCCAAGTATGCAAGGTTTCTTAAGGACTTGCTAACTAACAGGAAGAAGCTGGAGAACGTGTCTTCAGTCAGGTTGAATGCCGCATGCTCAGCGGTTGTTGCAAACAAGCTTTCCGAGAAGCTTGAGGATCCTGGGAGTTTCACCATCCCTTGTTTACTGGGTAATTTGGATTGTATGAGGGCGTTGGGAGATTTGGGGGCTATCATAAATTTAATACCCTATTCTATTTACTTAAAGCTAGACCTCGAGGAGTTGAAACCCATGCATATGGCTATTCAGCTAGCTGACCGCTCCATTAAATTCCCTCATTGAATTATTGAGAATATGCTAGTTAAGACCGGGTCGTTGGTTTTCCAGGCCAATTTCGTGGTGTTGGATATGGAAGTGGATGAGAGGATTCCACTGATTTTGGGTCGGCCATTTTTAAATACGGCTAGATGTATCATTGATGTTTATGGCCAACAGTTGACCCTTAGGATAGATGATTTGCATGCAACTTTCTCAATCGACCATGCTTTAAAATACCCTGCCTACACTGCTGATACATGTTATTTTATTTTCTTAACACTGTGAATGTCCAGTCTGAGTTTTTGCAGGAATTTCCAGAGTTACAGGGTTCAGGAGAATGTTCATTGGTTGAAATTAATGAAGAGTTGCAGGTTGAGGAGGTGGATATTTTGACCATCTTGATGGAAAACGGCTATGAACCGACTGAGGAGGAGTTCAAAGAACTCGAACGTGATGCGGATTACCGGAGCAAGTCTTCAATTGAAGAACCTCCCGAGTTAGAATTGAAGCCACTTCCAGAACATTTGGAATACGCTTATTTGCAGGAGGAATCTAAGCTCCCGGTAATTATTTCTTCTTCTCTTACTACAGGTCAGAAAACTGAGCTTGTAACCATGCTGCAGGCCCATAAACCGGCCATTGCATTTAAAATTCACGACATTAAGGGTATTAGTCCCTCCTATTGCACCCACAAAATCTTAATGGAGGATAACTCCAAACATGTGTTGCAACGACAAAGGAGGTTGAACCCGCACATGCAAGATGTTGTGAAGAAAGAGATCATTAAGCTCCTCGATGCAGGTCTAATTTACCCGATCTCTGATAGTCCTTGGATTAGCCATGTATACTGTGTACCTAAGAAAGGTGGTATGATCGTTACCACCAACGATAAAAACGAGTTAATTTCCACTCGAACTGTCACGGGGTGGCGTGTTTGTATTGACTATCGTATGTTGAATGACGCCACACACAAAGACCACTTCCCGTTACCTTTCATGGATCAAATGCTAGAGAGGTTAGCGGGAAACATCTTTTATTGTTTTCTTGATGGATTTTCAGGCTATTTCCAAATTCCTATCTCGCCCGAGGACCAGGAGAAAACTACTTTCATGTGCCCGTATGGCACTTTCTCATACCGACGCATTCCCTTTGGCCTTTGCAATGCTCCGACCACTTTTCAAAGGTGCATGATGGCCATATTCCATGATATGATAGAGAATTGCATGGAGGTTTTCATGGATGACTTTTCGGTCTTCGGTGACACTTTCGATTCATGCCTTCTTAATTTAGAACGGATGTTGGAAAGGTGTGAAAAGTCTAATCTTGTGCTCAATTGGGAAAAGTGCCATTTCATGGTTCAAGGGGGCATAGTTCTCGGGCACAAGATTTCTAAGGACGGTATTGAGGTGGATCCCGCGAAGGTAACGGCTATTAAGGATCTTCCACCTCCCACCGATGTTAAGGGTGTGCGGAGTTTTCTCGGGCACGCCGGTTTTTACCGGCGGTTCATTAAGGATTTTTCTAAAATTGCTAACCCGATGAACAAACTCCTCGAAAAGGACACACTGTGGAATTTTTCCGAAGAGTGCCTAAAGGCATTCGATCTTCTTAAGGAGAAACTGATCAATGCACCCATCATAATCGCTCTGAATTGGTCCCTTCCATTTGAGCTTATGTGCGATGCTTCTGATTTTGCTGTTGGCTCTGTTCTAGGTCAAAGGGTCGAGAAATTGCAAGGAGCGCAATTGAATTATACTACCACTGAAAAGGAGCTCCTTGAGGTGGTCTTTTCATTTGATAAGTTCCGGTCCTACTTAGTCTTATCTAAGACTATTGTTTTTACGGACCATTCTGCTCTTAAGTACCTATTTTTGAAACCGGATGCAAAACCTCGATAGCTTAGATGGATCTTGCTTTTGCAAGAATTCGATATCGAGATCCGGGATAAGAAGGGTGCTGAAAATCTAGCGGCTAACCACTTGTCTAGACTCGAGAATCCAAATCACGAAGTCCTTCACGAATCAAGTATCCATGATGATTTTCCCGATGAATATCTCATGGCGATGGACAAGGTGGACGAGCCATGGTACGTGGACATTGCTAATTATCTAGTTGGGGGATTCTTGGAAAAAGGGTGGTCACATCAAAAGAGGAAGAAATTCTTCAGTGACCTTAAGTACTATTTCTGGGAGGCTCCCTTTCTTTTTCGTTGTTGTCCCGATGGGGTTATCCGCTGGTGTGTTTCTGGTGAAGAGTGTATGCGTATTTTGACCGAGTGCCATAGTGGTCCTACCGGTGGGAATTTTTGGACCCCAAATCACTGGGCGTAAAGTCTATGATGCAGGCTTCTTTTGGCCGACAATTTTCAAGGATGCCCACCGAATTCGCAAATCGTGTGATTCTTGTCAAAGGGCCGGTAAAGTCACCAAACGGGATGAGATGCCTCAACAAAGCATCCAAGTTTGCGAAGTATTCGACATTTGGGGGATTGACTTTATGGGGCCATTTTCGAAATTTCAGAATTATAGTTACATACTCGTTGCCATTGACTACGTGTCTAAATGGGCCGAAGCGCAAGCTTTGGCTACAAACGATGCTCGAGTTGTGATTTCGTTCCTTCAGCATTTATTCTCTCGATTTGGAACTCCTAAAGCTTTGATTAGCGATAGGGGCACTCATTTTTGTAACACCCAAATGGAGAAGGTATTGAAGCGATATGGAGTTCTCCATAAAGTTTCTACTTCATACCATCCCCAAACAAGCGGACAAGTTGAGAATACCAATCGAGCTCTTAAAGGAATTCTTGAGAAAACAGTGGGGTCGAATCCGAAGGAGTGGGAGAATAAGCTCGATAAAGCTTTGTGGGCGTTTCGAACCGCCTACAAAATGCCAATTGGTACCACTCCTTATCAGTTGGTTTATGGAAAAGCGTGCCATCTCCCATTAGAGATTGAGCATAAGGCTATCTGGGCACTTAAAAAGTGCAATTTAGATTTGAAGGAAGCCGGACGCCTGAGGGCGGGGCAACTGAATGAGCTTGGTGAATTACGCATTGACGCGTATGAAAATTCGTTAATTTATAAAGAGAAAACCAAGCAATGGCATGATAGAAGGTTAAAGGGTCCGAGTGCTCTTGTTTAACTCTAGATTGAAGCTTTTACCGAAAAAACTTAAGTCCCGGTGGACGGGACCATTTGAGGTTGTTAAGGTGTACCCATACGGTGCGATTGAGTTGAAAAATGCGAGTGGTACTACCTTTAAGGTTAACGGACATCGAGTGAAGAAATATTTCGATGGTCCGTTGGAGATTGATGACGGGGTTCACGTTGAACCCGATCCCAACGCCACTTGAAGTTGGGGACGAGTTGTGTGGACGACTCGTTAAATATGGTTCACATTGTTGTATAGTTTGTATTAATAGGTGTGATCACGGGTTTGCTGCGTCTTACTTGCTAAATGATTAATTATGATGGATTTCTTGTGATTTTTGTTGGTTGTTTTGGTTCTTAAAGTGATTTAAGGTTGCTGAATAATTCTTACGTCGAAGTATCAGGTCACGCACATTGCCGCGGAATGACACATTTGGCCGCGGCGTGACATTTCAAAGCTTTCAAAGTCAGGAAGCCATTTAGAATTGGTCAATACCACGTACATTGCCGCGGCGTGAGAAATCTGGTCGCGGCGCGATAATTCGAAGTTTTCAAAGTCAGGAAGCCATTTGGATTGGGTTAAAACTATGCCCATTGTCGCGTCGCGAGGAATGAGGTCTCGGCGCGAGGTTTCATAGGATTTCGAGGTCAGTTAATAAGGAAGAATTAGTATCAGGTATAGCGTATTACCGCGGTGCGGCCACTAATGCCGCGGCGCGACAGTTTTGCTGCTCAGATCCTAACCCGACGGTCAATGTTTTAAATCCAATGGGTCAACCCGACCCACTACGTAACCCGACGAGAATCTCACCTTTTTAGGGGTTTTTGGATCTATTTTCACCCACTACTCTTAAACTCACCTCTCTAACACACTTAGAGCTTTCAAACCCTAAGTTCAATTATCACTAATTCTTGCCTAATTTCTTCAATTTCTTGTTCAATCATGCCGGTTAAGGTCCGATTTTGCTATTCTCTTGCTTTTTCTCTCATGTTTCTTGATTAATTTTATTAATTTTAGGGTTCATGTTTGAAATTTTGTGGGGTTTGTTTAATTGAGACTTTTATGCCTTATTATGTGATGAATTATTGATGAATATGATATTATTGTGTTTTCTTCATGAAGTCTTGTGTAGTTTATGAATAATATTGATTCTTGATATTAGGGTAGCGATAAATCTGAATTTGATGTTGAATGTTTGGGAATTTTGTTTGTGAGAGAGGTGTTTGCTACTAGATACATGTTTAAAGATAGTGTGGGGTGATTTGGGCGGGTCATATGTGATTTTGGTAATTGGTAAAGCATAATGATTTTTGTGATTTGTGAGATGTTTATTTGGTTGATGGAATTGTTTAATCTTCTTGCAAGTTTAGAAGTTAACTTGTGATTATAGGAATGATTTATCGTAGGTTGGTTAATTAATTAGACGAGTTGTGAATTTGGGTTAAGTGAGGATTGTTTAATGGGGCACTTACATGATATTGTGTTTTGGGAATTAGTTTAATATTGGTACCATGGAACAAAACACATGTTTTAAATACTTGCTTTTGTTTAAATGCCTAATTGAAATTGATACGAGTATTAATGGTAGTTGATGCAAGTATGCGGAACATGTTGGTTTGATTATTATAATTGTCCTAACGCTAACTTTTCAAGGTTTTGTGTTTGGTTTTGGTTCTTGTTTCATGTGTGCAGAGAAGCAGAGTGGATGTCCCTTCATCCTCAACATCTGAATCAATAAGGGATGAAGAGAGAAGAACGAACCCAGAGATTTGGTTACAAAGAGTTGCAGAAAACAACTCACAATACTTTGAATTTATTTCAGTTCGAAGTATACAAGCGACTTGGTATTTCAGTTAGGATGAGTTGAATAGAGCTACTAGTGAGATCAGGGATGAAATTACTGATATGTTAGCAATGTCGAGAAACAGAGTTTATCTGGGCACTTGGGAACTTTCTATGTCTTTAAGAGATGATCTTTATCATGAGTTGGTGCTTGAATTTTTCTCCTCTTTAAGTGTGCGTTCAAGAAGGGATCCTACGGATCAAGGGTTTATGACATTTCAGCTAGGTGGAGAGAATCGAGCTATGAGTAGGATGGATTTAGCTCGAGCACTAAATTTGTATGAGGAATTGGATGAGAAGTCTTTAACACGGTACTTGAAAAAAGAAACTGAGTTTATAGGGCACCTAGAGGATTATAACGAGCGAGACTTTTGGTATGAAATTTCGGGTTTGACTCCTTTTGTTTCCAATGAGTCGAAGGGGTCCGATATTCGGAGCAGACAGCTACGGTTACTTCATAAGTTACTTTCGTGTACTTTTTGTGGTCCAAGAAATGGGAACGATAAAGTCAATTCAACCGAGTTGTGGATTATGCATCGAGTTCGGGCCGATCGCATGTTGATTTGTGTATGTTAATTGCTACTTATTTATCTCATCATGCGAGGGAAACAAGGGTGACAAGGCCACTTCTTGGTGGGCACTTTTTTACAAAAATTGCGAGGTTTTTCAACATTGATTTCAGCAGGTGTACGAAATTGACCGATCCATTACAGGTTATGAAACCTTTTAATGTAAGGTTTTATATTAGTGCAAATTTTGTAATGTGGGATGCAAATCGAGTTGGCTTAGTGGCGTATGTTCGGCAACAAGTGCAAGAGGGTGGTGATCATGATCAACGAGGTGATGAGGCAGAGCCGGTGTGTCAGATAGATTTAATGAGTTTCGGGGAGAACAACGATCGCATAATGACCGTATGTGGGAAAGTCAGCAGAGGGTCGATGAGAGGTCGGCCGAGTCCTTACATGACCAGCAATGGATTGCTTATGGGAACGATTGGCAATGGCACAATGCTCGTCTCTTCTACTTCAACTCGGATCATTATTATGGTACTACTTCTTAGACACCCGTGTATTATCGTAGTCCAGTTCGGCCACGAGTGCAGGCCCCGATTTATAGTGAGCAAGAAAGGTTGGATGATGCGCGTCAGAGGTTTCAGCAGCAGTATCCGTACGGCAATTGGCCGTATGATGGTTTTCAGTGAGGAGGGCCTGCGAGCCCGTTGATTATGTTGTAATTTGTTTGAAACTATTTCCTTTTCGTTGGTCTGTACTTGAATAATTATATTCTCTGCTTGTGTACTTTGAAACTTATTTAAGGGACAAGGCGTTTCGGCATCGGGTGGTGCCACCTGGTACCGTTTATGTAGTTCGTTTGTTTTTATTTTCTTAGGTTTGTTGGTGAAACGATTTTCAAGTCTGGCATTAAGTTCAACAAAACTGCATGATTGATGATATTGGTGTGATGATCGGGAATGGACGATGTTCTTATATAGGCAGTCAGTTCAGCGCCATATGTCACTGTCATTCCACGATCAGTGGTTAACTCGATAAGTTTTTTTATTTATTTTTCTTACCCTTTCGATTTTAATCTGTTTTTGATCTCAAGTAATGGGGACATTACTCGATCTCAAGTGTGGGGTGAGGATGTAAAATCTCCCGGGTTGGTTGTTAATGAAATCATCATCATATTAGTTTTGAATTAAAAGACTTGACGTTTCACGGGTTTTGGTCGTAAAAAAAGTTTTGGTCGTAAAAAAAAATTTGAAAAATTTAGGAGAAAATAAAATTAAAAAAAAAATAAAAGTTAGTTTAAAAATAAAATAAAAAAAGTAGAAAAACAATTGAAAATTCAGCCAAAACCTTTATTATGAAAATTGGCTTGGTATTTTATGGCATATTTCGTGATTTAAAAGAAGCCAAAATTGTCCCACATGTTCATTTTCTTGGACATGAAATCCTATGAGTTCAGGGAACTCAATAGTAGGTCACCTGTACCAAAACAGGTGTAAACCGTGAGAGAGCGGTGATTGCATAGCGTGATTGTGACCGAATCACGTACCAGATCACAAACTTTTGGTTACTTGGTATAGCAGACTTCCGAAACTATATCATTTTATTTTTACATCATTCAATGGTGTGATACTGTGGGAAGAGGAGCCTAGAGCTTCACCAGTGTTGTCCTTTTTAGGAACAATAGCTACGTGCTTGTGTTTGCTTAGACAACACAACCCATAACCAAAAGCTATGGCACCCAAAGGTTTTTGGGATTTAAACTGAGTGTCAATTGAAATAGATTGGCATTCCCGAGTGACTCAGATCCACTCATTAAGGAAGTAAAGTCTTCTGACCGTTTCACTTGGTACATATACCTCTTAAGCTGTACCATTTCATTACCCATCATTTCACGATGAGGTACTGTTAGAGGTGAAAGTCTTGAACTTTCAAAACATATTCATTATTTTAAATGTGAAATCCTACATGAACATTAAAAATTCATACGTAGGTCACTTGCACCAAGGCGAGTGTCAACCGTATGAACAGTGATAGTAGCGTGTGGTCGAAATCGTACCATGCGTTAGATCGAAAACTTAAACAGGGTAATCCTCATTGTTTCTACTAACAAGGACAATGTTGCACCCGACCACCTTATTTAACCACACAGGATGTATCTATTCCATCCTAAAGGGAGTTAAGTCTCCCAACAACACACTTGCTGATTTGTTTCAGAAGTTGTAGTCCAGACCACTTGTAGGGTGACGAAAAATCTTGAAAAGTCATTGCTAAAATCGACTGGAAATCTACCAGGCCTCAACGTCAAACAGGGAAACTGGTAGTCAAAGCTATCTAAATGAGGGAGATTTGCTAGCCAAATGGGAAGCGCACCATGATACACAAAATGTTAGTGATTGATCAGATTCCCAGTGGATAACCTTCGGAAAGGTAAGATATCAGTTTTTAAGCCTGATGAACCTCAATCTCTATGATTGACTTAACGGATTAGATGATTACCTCATGATTATCGATGATATCTGGACGTAATGTGTATCCTCCTAAGCACATTATTTTCTTACCGACATCTCGCGATGTTAGGTACTGTGGGAGGTATTGGCTTGACCAATTGCGGGGTAGCCCGTGCGTTCTTTTTGGCACATGCGTTCGATTGTCATATTTTTAGTGCTCGGTTCCCACTTGATTCCCGGTTCCTTTGAAGACTTACATTATGGTTCGAGACTCTCTGCTTCATTTTATTTGGTACGCTATTCGAGATTAAATCTAGCTACTTTGTTCATATTATTTGCTTGAGGTTTGAGAAGTTAATTTCGGGGGAATGCAAGTGGGAAGTATGGTTGATATTTACTCCAAATCGTGCCCATGCTAGTTTTTGGTTTGCTGGTTATTCGTTTGGTTCTACATACATGTTGAAGAAGTTATTATATGATAGAAGATTATTTTCGAGTTCTATTGCTTGAGGATAAGCAAAACTCTAGTGTGGGGTGGTTTGATATCGCATATTTTATACAAGTTTTCCTTAGCGATATCGATCACATTTTAGTCCGTTCGGATACGATTTGGCGGTTATAATGATGATATTGGGAACTTCCGAGTTTGAAGAGTTTATTGTTGAAGAGTGGCGTTTTATGGAGCTTTTGAGGCATTTGTTAATCGATTATTATTATTGGTGCTCCGGGGTTGCAAACGTTAAGTACATATCGGGTATTTTGGTTCTAAGTTATTATTAGTGTTGTAAAAGTGCAAGGGAAGGATAGAATCAGCACACGTTGAAGGCCGCGGCGCGGAGACCTAGGTCGCGGCGCGGTAATCTAAATATTTCGATATCAGAAAGGGGTTTAAAGAAGGGTCCAGAATCAGTTACAGGCCGCGGCACGACAAATGGGTACGCGACGCGACGTTGGCCTAGTTTCAATTTCAGGAGAAGATTTACGAAGGTTCCAGTTCAAGTTAATTGTCGCGGCGCGACAAATTGGTTCGCGGCGCGTAAGTCTGTCGGTTCAGATATATTTGGCAGGTATTTAAGGCCCGAAAAATACCCTAACTTATCACTTTTGCCTCCAGACGAATTCCAGCAGCTTTTTGACGAAAAAGGGTGATTTTTGGGGAACCCCAAGATCATTCTAACACATCAATCATTTCGGAAACGCGTCTCGATCCGTTCATCATTCAAGAACACAATTTTCATTAGGTTTAATTCTTATCATCATTATGAATACTCTTAATTGTTTATTGGTGATTTTGGTTTTAGTTATGATTATTGGCTAAGCTTTTTAATGTTTGTCTAGATTGAATATTCGTATGTGTTTGGTTGATACTTTAATGTTTGATTTTTTTAATGCATGATAATTATGAGTTTTGATTAAGAACCATTCTTGTGGGTGTTGATTATTGTTACTAGGTTGATTAGTGATCTTGTTTGAACAAAGGGAACCCTGTTTTAATTTAGTACACTAGTTTTCAATTGATTTGTCTTAACCAATTGGGTGTTTACTGGACCAAGGGGGTAAACCGGGTAACATAGATTAAACAAAATAGGGGTGAATTGTGTGGAGCGAACGCGTAACCAATTGAATCTTAATCTTGTAATTAGTTAATTACTAAGTTACAAACGAAAGAGGTCTTTGGTGAAAGGGAACCCTAAGCCAATAAATCCAAGTTTGACGTGTTTGCTAAAAGAGAACTCTGGGTAAACCGACTTTGTAGTTGCATGTATTGATAAATTGAACTACAGCTTAATAACAAATCATTCGACACTGCGAATACGAGATCTAGGCGAACATTCTTTTATCTATTAAATTCAAATATCTTTACTTTTCGTTGAGTCTGCATTTATTTATTATAAACTTAAAAACACAAAAATATTGTCTTTTACTTTTAATCAATCTTTGATTTGGCTAATCGTTAAATAGCCACAAAACAAACTATCTCGTACTTTCGATTTTCATAGATTAACTTAGTTTATTTTATTAGTTGCAATCTTAATTCTCACGTTTAAAACTGTCCTTGGAACGATTTCGGAATTACCAACTTTATACTATTGCACGATCGGGTACACTGCCCGTTAGTGTGTAGTAATCTTTAAACCGGCATTTTTCAAGATAAATTATATACTAGATTTCACACATCAGACACGTTAATTAACGTGAATCCTAAAGATAGATCTATTGGGCCTAACAAGCCCCATCCAAAGTACCGGATGCTTTAGTACTTCGAATTTATCATGTCCGAAGGGAATCCCGGAATGATGGGGATATTCTATATGCATCTTGTTAAGGTCAGTTACCAGGTGTTCACCATATGAATGATATTTTTGTCTCTATGCATGGGACGTATATTTATGAGTAATGGAAATGAAAATCTTGTGGTCTATTAAAATGATAAAAATGAATGATTATGATAAACTAATGAACTCACCAACCTTTTAGTTGACACTTGAAAGCATGTTTATTCTCAAGTATTAAAGAAATCTTCCGCTGTGCATTTG
This sequence comes from Rutidosis leptorrhynchoides, assembly GCF_046630445.1. Lineage (NCBI taxonomy): Eukaryota > Viridiplantae > Streptophyta > Magnoliopsida > Asterales > Asteraceae > Rutidosis > Rutidosis leptorrhynchoides. The sequence continues at coordinate 202,835,618 of NC_092334.1, forward strand.
CTCATTTTTGAAATATTACTTGGAGTCATTCATGACATATTTCAAAAGACGTTGCATTCGAGTCGTTGAGTTTATCAAGATTATTATTAAGTAAATTATTAGTTGGATATATTACGAAATGGTATGCATGTCGTCAACTTTCGATGTAATGAAAGTTTGTCTTTTAAAAATGAATGCAATGTTTGTAAAATGTATCATATAGAGGTCAAGTACCTCGCGATGTAACCAAATGTAATGTATTCGTCCAGATGGATTAGGACGGGGCACTACAACCCGACCCCGTTGACTTTGACTTTGACCAAGTTTGACTTTTATTCAAACTTAACCAAAGACTTATGCAATCATTCTAACCTTCTTTTATACTTATATCTTGCATGAAACTAGACAACTTGACTCACATGCTATATAATCAAGTCGTAACGAGCCATAGGACTAATTGAACACATTTCGACCAACCTTATGTCTTACTCGGTATTGATATAACTTATTTATTTAGGTCAAGACTAAACAACTTTCATTGTACAACGTTTAAAATGAAGTACTTTGGCGTGCAACTACGGTGAGATCATAGTCCCACATTTTCAACAACTTTTACTCTTTTAAATCATGGGATGAGAAACATATACATTTTATACTTTTATGCTTTGAACACAAGTACGAAAACAACCATTCCACGTACGAGTTAGAACGAAAAGCCTCAATTCAATTATCATTAATTACACTTGCACGGTGTAAGCGAGAACTTATGTTGTGTGGATCCATACGGGTTTGACGAACCCTCATTCGGACGGTTCGCTACCGTTAGCGAATGAAAAATATTTTCGGGTATAGTGTAGGTTCTAATACTATGATGCAGAGGTTCGTATACAATTAAGCCTTGATAATTGGGTGCTCGTGATACAAACAACACTTTTGGAATGTAAACGATTTGGATAATCAACGTTATGAAAATACTAAATCTTGTGGTTAAAAAACAACGTTTACAAATACACCTATGATTTAACCAACATTTTTCGTTGACAGTTTTCTATATGTTTCTCAGGTTCTTGATTGGCTACTTGATACATGCTTCCACGCACACTTTGATTTCTTGCTTGGGGTCAAGCATACATGCATACGCTATTGATAGCATCCGTGATTTTCAACTTATATTATGTCTGAAATTATTTCATTTATACTTTATAACTTTTGTAAACTTAAACTTGTTGTCGAATCGGTTGGTTAACTTAAAACTTTGCAAGTCCTATACGTTTTAAATGGATGCGACATAATTTTGGTCAAACGCGTCTCATTTTAGGGACTATGACCACGTAACGGGACCTAAGTTAACGGCGCCGTCAATGGCGATTTTGATGGGTCGTCACACACAGCATCTTCAATTGAAAGCTTATTGAAGTTAAGATCATCAACATTTGGGACGAAAGAAGAATGGTCACTGAAGACCTGTTTGAAATGTTCCACAACAGCATTTTTGATTTCATATGGATTTTCCACCCAAGCTCCATTTAAAGTTAAACCCCTAATATTGTTGCAGTTTTATCTCCTCGTATAGCCGCATGAAAAAACCTAGAGTTCTCGTCTCCTTCCCAAGCCCATTTTATTTTCGATCTCTGTTTCAACATGCTCATCATCTTCTGTTTTTCTTTCTCCACCCAAGATTTTTGAACCTCAATCCATTTTTCCTTTCAGTATCTGACAAGTTACCATTCCCAGCCCTGCTTTCTAAAATGTTAGCTTCTTTTTTGAATTCAGAGATCTCTTCGTCAATTCTCCCCCCATTTTGTTTAAAGAATGTTTGAAGTTCTTTTTTGACCACTTTTAGTTTATTCCTAAGACAACAATCTGGACGAAATCCTAATTCCATACTAGACCAAACCTTTTTCACAATATCCGTAGCCTCATCCGATTCGAACCAAGTGTTGAACACTCTCACCAGTTTTGGGCCATAATCGATTATTTTGTCTTGTAGCATTGGCAGGCAGTGATCTGGGTGAAGTCTTTCCAGGGCAATCACAAACAGATCTTCCCAAAGGTCTCTAAAATCCTCAACACTAAGATTCTATCAAGATTGCTAAATTTCAATCCATCATCACTGAACCTCTTGTATCTTTTGCCACCTAGTGGAATTTCTAATAAACTAGTGTTGTTGATAAAATCATTGAACATTATAGCTTTATTTTGGTGGAAAACACAATTTGACCTTTTCGGTGCATCTCTAACCTTATTAAAGTCGCAACATAATAACCACGCCACATCATCAAACTTTGTTAAATATTCAAGCTCACACCATAGTTTTTTGCTTTCCGTTGTCATCATGAGGCCCGTAAATGTTCACAATAACAATCTATTTCGAATGACCTTTCCAACATCCCTTTACTGGTATGAATTACTCTTTCTCCATCGCTTGATTTACTTTGCAAGTTTCATGGTCCCACAGTAAAAGCAACCCCCCCCCCCCAAGAATGCCCATTTGATATTTTCTGGGCATATCCAACATTTTGAGTACCCTAGAGTGTTTCAATTCATCGCTCCCCCACGTCGCTTAATTTAGTTACTTGCAGAGCAATTACCTCAGGCCTTTCCTTTTTACACATATTTTGAACCCACCCAAACTTACCATCTTAATTAAACCCGCATATATCCAAACTAATTATCCTCATAATGACCACTAAGATCTCGTATTCTAAGGAATCCTTACCTTAGAACCTGGCTTTCCAGCTGACTTCAAGCTTTCGATTAAACTCTTCAAATTCGTGGTTCACCGAATTACTATACTCATCCTTTTCGATCTCATCCCACTTTGTGACAAACCCATTAGCGTCTGACTGGAGTAGTTGATTTTACTTTTCTTTTTATGAACTTTCCTTACCACTCGCCTGAGATTTAGAATTCGAGAATTAGTCTTCCAGTTGCAAACCTTACTCCACAATTGGCAATTATCCCCATAATCTTGCATTTTTATAGACGAATTTGATCAAGCTTTCTTAGAATTCTTAGAATCGTTATTCTTTGAACATGCATGTTCTTTTTGTTTTTGTTTATCTTGAATTGTATATGTGGATTACCCTATCTGATTTCATCTTTATCTCCATCATTGGTAAGATTATGTTTTAAGAAGCCCAACATCCCATTATCTTCTACATCTAAGTCCAGTCCAACATGCCCTTGTTTCAAATTAATACCAGAGTCATTACCCCTTATTTGGCCCATTATCAACTGGCCCAACATTTTTTCCCGACCTGTTACCATCCACTCCAATATTTTCCTCTTCCAAGTCCAGCCCAATATGCTCATTATCCAAGTTATTACCCGAACATCTATCTTCAATATCCCGCCCATTATTTATAGGCCCAACATTATATTTTGGCTTGCTACCATCTAAATCCATATTGGGTCCATTATCTTCAGTCGCATGCGTGTTAACCTTGTAATCATTTTCGGACTCACCAACTTCTTCTGGAATATGGTAATTATTTCCTTCACTTATTCCCAAAAAAACAGCGCCACCATCTTCCTTGGAATTACCAATTTTTTGGGAAACTTGACAGACATCTAGACCTTTTTGGACTCTTCATTTTCCATTGCCTGAAATCGTTCAAAGTTTGTCGGATCTTCATCTTCCAATTTGTTCTCATCGGAAAATTCATCAGTTATCTCATCCAACTCAGGATCACCATCGCTCCAATCTTTTTTGTTAGGATCTTCCATCTCCATCATGTCGCTAAGTTCTTCAATCACCCTGACATAAAAAGGAAAATTATATTTCCTCACCATTACCATTTCATTGATTAAATCACCCCAAAGTCTAACCATTACTCTTCCAGATATTAGGTTTTGGTTGCCTTTTAAACTACAGTTATCGAAATCAACAGGGTTTCCCCACCAGTTAGCAATCTTTTTGAAAGTTCTTTCAGACCAACAGCTTCTCGAGACTCCAATGATGTTTAACCATGTTAATCTTCCTGTTAATGATGTTTAACCATGTTAATCTTCCTGTTGGCCCCTGATTTGGATTCCATCTTTTTAAGTTTTTGACCCATCAATATATGCAATGCTCCTTGTCATTTAGTATCTTATTTGCAATTTCTTCCGAATTCAAGACGATTAACATATTGTATCCTCCCAAATATTTTATATCAGTTCCCGTCAATCCTTCCATTGTACAAGAGCAGGGAATTGGTCGATATATTCCTTCTTAATAACCTCCCCAATGATGTTACGTTTCAAGATATCTTCATTATCCTCATTCTCATCGAGCTTCACTATTTTCTTAGCTTTCCTTCCTGTATCATTCTAGGTTGTGTTGTTTTCATATATTCTTGCATGTTCATTCTCCTGAAATTCCTCTCCCTTTTTAGTTACTTCATTATACCTACAGTCGTCGTATTTTTCTTCATATTGTCTTTGAATATAACCGTTTTTCAATAAATTGTTAGCATGAAGATTAGGGTAGGTATGTTTGTTTTGCACATTTTTGCCCACATTGTTCTCTTTCTTTGCTTGCCACCAAGATTCATTCTGATTGTTTGGTTTTTTCCTTTCGTTGGCCATGTAAACCCTAAGCCTCGCATTTTCAAATCCAAACGTTGTTTATTCTTGTTAAGAGCTCTTTAGTTTCTGTGATATCATCATATTTTACTAACCCAAATCTTAACCCGTTTGCCATCCTTTTTCTTGCCACATACACATCACGCACGTCACCATATCTTTTGAACATCCACCATAGATCAGTTCCATCCCAAATCTCCGGAAAATTGTGGAAGAAGAACGAAGTCACCTTGTCATTAACCCCCTCTGGACCGAATCTAGCTGCCTGACCCTTGTATCGATCTCGCTCGACCTTGCTGACCCCCGATTTGTACTTGTTTTTTTTAGTATTTGACTTAGATCCAGTCACCGGAATAATAGTTTGTATTTGGAATTCTCTCTTCTCTCTCTCCTTTCATTCTCCAAGTATTTCACTGGAAATCTACTTCTTTATACTCAATTAGCATATAAAATTAAAGAATTTTGTTAAACATAGCATTTAAGGCTATACTTAATATTTTATGACATGTAATTTCCAATTGTACATTATTTAAAACCACGGAAAAATAACTACGTTATTAACGTATATGTACAATAAACAATGCTTGAATTAAGTTCTTAAGCATTGCTTTAAAGCCTTTGTTTAGAAAAATTCAAAATTAAAATTAACATATGAAATAAAATAAATTTTCTGAGACATCCCTACTACAAACTAGAAATTCAAGATCACGTCATAAAATGCAAGTCAATAATTCACCTTCTAATGGAAACTCGGTTCATGCAGTTTGTATACGTAAATTTTGTTGTTTCAATTAAATTATGGTGTTTGGTTCTCGTTTCTTCAATGTACTGCAAGTATAATAAATCAGTACGTATGTCAAATAGACATTTTTGATCTAGTCAATCGTGTTTGTGTCTAAGGGTGCGTTTATTTACCTCTTAACTGAATAGTTTAGCGCTGAATGTTGAACCATTCAGAGTCAAACCACTCTCTTAACAATTAAGCACATAAATTTTCTATAACACGTTAATAAGGTAATTTTACCCATGTATATCAAGAACAAGAACACTTAAAAACAAGTATATCGAATTTTTTTATTAGTGTAATACGTAAATAAGGTAATTTTACCTATCTATATAACTTTTATTCAATATTATTATCAAACAATTTATCTTCATTCAGAATCAAGTTTATTTAGAGACTCTGAATTCTTGATGTTATGCGAGGTGTATATGAAATAGCTTATATTTTACTAGGAAAAACTATTAAACACGATACAATTTTACACAAGATATTTATTTATTTATAGAATGGATATACTTAAATATTGCTACAACACTTATAGGCAGTGTACATAATCGTACAGTAGTGTAGTTTTTAGTAAATCCGGTTCGTTCCACAGGAAAAATCTTTAAACAAAGCTTAACGATATATTAGTTTTATTTTATAAAAATACAAAAATATATATAAGTAATATTATTATTATAAAGGGGGGGGGGGGGGGGGGGGGGATTTACCGTTTAATGACCGGTTTGTCGATTTTAAAACTTAGTCGCAGTTAAAACCTAATGTAAAATATTAAAAATAAATATAACTTAATTTAAAGCGTAAAGTAAATAACGATAATGAAATTGCGATAAATAAAAGTGCGATAAAATAAACTTGCGATAATTAAAAAGTACAATTAATTAAAAGTGCAATTAAATACAATAAATAAAAGTGCGATAATTAAAAGTGCAATTAAATATAAAATAAAGGAAATTAAATATGAAATAAAAGAATTATGCTTATTTAAACTTCCGTAATCATGATGTTTGACGTGTTGAATTTAGTTTTATGCCCATGGGTTAATTGTCCTTTGTCCTGGATTATTTAATATGTCCGTCTGGTTTTTGTCCATAACAGTCCATCAGTCATAAATATAAAGTGCGAGTATCCTCGTCAAATTATCCTTATACCCGAAGTCAAATATTCCAATTAATTGGGGACTTAAACTGTAACAAGGTTTTAATACTTTGTTTAATAATTACACCAGGATATCGACTGTGTGTAACCCAAGGTTTTAATACTTTTATTTCAATTATGCCAAGTGTCCTTATACATAATTTCACCCCTGTTTTAATAATTTCATAGACTATTAATCCATTCCCGTGTCCGGTTAAATTAACGATTATTCGTACATATAAATACCCCGCCCATCGTGTCCGATCGAGTGTATATGGTTATTTATAGGTACGTCCAATTGTAAATCTTTATATTAAAATTAATAAACTATCATTTAGTTAAACAAATATAAAGCCCATTAATAGCCCATAGTCTAATTTCCACAAGTGTCGTTCTTTTGTCCAAACCCCAATTATGGTACAAAGCCCAATTATCCAATTTTAGTAATTAGCCCAACATCATGATTACTTCGGTATTAAATAACCATAATAATAACTTAGCTACGAGACATTAAAAAAAGTTGAACATAACTTACAATGATTAAAAATAGCGTAGCGTTACACGGACAGAATTTCGACTTACACCCTTACAACATTCGCTAACATACCCTTATTATTAGAATTAAAATTAAAATTAAAATTAAAATTATAATATATATATATATATATATATATATATATATATATATATATATATATATATATATATATATATATATATATATATATATATATATATATATATATATATATATATATATATATATATATATATATATATATATATATATATATATATATATATATTACGTATGAATGAGGAGAAGAAAAAGATGTGTTGAATTCAGAAAAATGCGTTGCCTTTTATAGGCCCACACTGAAATTTGGGGCTCCGCGAGTCGCGGTACTCTAACCCTTCAAACTCCGCAAGTCGCGGAGTTTGCTTTTACAGCTCATCCCTTTTTGGATCTTCTTTGCCGACGTTTTATTATATAAATATAATATATATATAATTTATATAATTAATTATATATTATATTATATTTATATACATAATTAATTTGTAACTTTCGCTCCGTTGCGTCGTGCGTTGAGAGTTGACTCATGTCCCGGTTCCGGATTTTCGAACGTCCTTGCGTACAATTTAATATCTTGTACTTTGCGTTTTGAATCTTGTACTCTTGTAATTTCGAGACGTTTCTTATCAATAATTGGAACCTCTTTGATTGTATTTTGTACTTTTGAGCTTTTTGGTCGTTTGCGTCTTCAATTCGTCGAATCTATCTTTTGTCTTCACCTTTTATTATTTAACCGAATATCACTTGTAAATAGGACAATTGCAACTAAAAGCTTGTCTTTCTTGAGGAATAATGCTATGAAATATATGTTCGTTTTTAGCATTATCAAATATTCCCACACTTGAGCGTTGCTTGTCCTCAAGCAATATAGTCTTGAAATATACTAGAATCACTTCTTTATTCTTCACACTTTGTACATCAGTGATTTCTATACGGCGGTATAAACAATGGTAGTAACGATGTGGTTTACAGTCCCACATGACTATAAAATTTAGATCCTTTAAGGAAATTGGATCTTTATGAAAACATTTGATCTTTTGAAAATTAAATCTAGCCTTTACCCTAGATAAGTTTTCCGGAATAACCCTTCACCGGTGTTTGCAAATTCTTTTTGTGGGTTTGGTGGGTTTCAGATTTGAAAATTTTAGCTCAAAACTTGTGGTTTTGTGTCACCCACTTGCTAACCTTGTATTAGGAAGGCAACACGTCCAGTATACTTGCTCCGTATATTACCTTTCGGTAAACTACCGTCCGGTTGTAAAGGAAAGCGTTGAACAAGCAACTGTTAAGGTAATGTCCCCTGACATGCTTTTAATTATGGTCTATAACGTGTCGGACGCAATTACTATCCTTTGTAGGAGCAATAGTAAAGATCACCCTTATAATTTTTCGGTCTGGCACAAGGTCCTGTCTTTGACCATACTATGCAACCACCGTTCTTACGGTTGACACCCGATTTGGTTCAGGTGACCTAATGAATTCCAGGTGAATTCCTAGGATTTTACGTTCAATGGTAATGAACGCATTGAAAATGGGTTTTTAGAAAACAAATCGGTTTGAAATTTTGATCAAAATATTTTCTCGTTCAAGCTCGAGTTTAGATATCATTGAATTCCATGAGTTTGTAATTCTCAATCTTTAAGGTCAATCTCTAGGATTGAGTAATATCAGTCTTAAAAGCTGATTTTTGATCTTTAAGGAGATTATCCTTTCTGGAGATCTGATTCATTAGTCTTATCCAGCTAATTTGCACGTCGTCCTCCCCATTTTACGAGACAGATCCTCTCATGGTTAGGATAAGTCTGACCACTTGGCGACCCTGTTTTATGCTGAGGTCCGTGGATTTCCTGCTGATTTTAGAGATGACTTTTCTAGGTTTTTCGTCAACCTACAGCTGGTCTGGACGACAACTTCATGACCTAAATCAAGAAGCGCGTTTCTTTTTCGGAAGACTTTACTTCCTTTTAATGATGGAATTGATTCATCGTGTAGATCCATCTTTCTTACAGTAAATCGGGTAAAACTTTTTAGTTTAGTCCAAAGCAAAAGTATTTTCAGTTATTTGTTACAGAAATATGTGACATATGTTTAAAATAACTTGGTAAATTTTCCCACACTTGGCTTTTATTTTCCTTTTTATTGTCCTCTATTCCATTTTAAATGAATTCTAACATTTCGGTTTATTTCTCAATTTATGTCATTTCCGAGGTAACAATAATTTCGTTGTTAACACCTAGTTTTATCGTTCATAAATATGTATAAACATGATTTTGAGTTCATTTAATTGAAAATTTTGAAAAATTTTACTAGAATTGGGTAGTCAGTATATAAGACTAGGGCTGTTCTTTGTTATCAGAGAGCACTAGATTCTAATACAACTACTGCGTTACTAGTATTTTTAATGGTAACCAAGTGTTTAAATTAAAAAAAATATAAAATTCTGAAAGAATTTAACCCCTTCCCACACTTAAGATCTTGCAATGCCCTCATTTGCAAGAAATCAGTAACAATTTAAATTATTGAAGGTGATTAGCGCAGAAAAATGATTAAATTTTTACCATAGTTTCCAAACATATTGTTGTTTTTGTTGAATGATAAATGGTGCACATCATTTGTTCATTCCGTCTTGTTGTTATTTCACATATATTTTGCATCTTGTCGTCAAAATTAGTTGCTTTTGCTGAACTTAATGCCAGTCTTTGAAAATGCGTTGTTTTACCCTGTTGTGTACATAAGATAAACTGCAAACATATATACATATTTTTGAAGTTTGGTATATTACCCCACATTCAAAAATTATTAAAATCTAATAATAAAAGTTAGAAAATTATAAAAACTATTACAATATCAACATAAGTGCTAAATGTAGTAACATTACAAAAATAAAATAAATAAAACTAAATAAACTAGGGTTGATACCGATACCAGTAGGGGTTCCATGCATAACCGTATGTGTTATAAAATGCTTCAGCTGGGTTATAAGTAGGATACGGTGGTTGGATTTCTATAGACCAAGGAGGAAATATGGGCTTTGGAGTAGGAATATAGTTTCTACCTACATGTTGGCAATGAGCTATGATGTGGTTTTGATGAACTTGCCAATCTTCAAATGCTCGATGTCTAGCATTTTCATATTCTTGTGAAGCTATAAACCTTTGCATTTCTGTCATTTCATTTCCCCCTCCCACATTACCTGGCTGTTGATTTCTTTCAACCTGTGGATGTCTTCCATTATATGGTACTGCGGCGTTATTTCACCTCTTCAAAACCTTAGCACCATGATATACATTTAAACCAATTGTATCGTGGGGTTCTGGTTCTTCGATTAATAATCCCCCCGACTTATATCCACATCGAGATACTCAGCAATTAATGTAATAAATATACCACCTCCTATTATACTGTGCGGTCTCATCCCCCTAACCATAGCCGATAAATAATAACCCACACAATAAGGTATACTTACAGTGCTTTGTGGGTCTCGAATACACATGTGGTAAAATAAATCTTGCTCATTTACCTTTTCCTTATTTTTACCTCGCTGTGTAATCGAGTTTGCTAGAAACCTGTGAATTACTCTTAACTCAGCTCTATCTATATCCGTATAAGAGTAATTTCCCCCTTTAAATCGGTGATGGCTAGTCATTTGACTCCATACACCATGTGATGTTTGAGCAGAGTGGTATAAAATACTATTAATTTTAGCAGGAAAATACTATTAAATACGATACAATTTTACACAAGATATTTATTTATTTAGAGAATGGATATACTTAAACCTTGCTACAACACTTATAGGCAGTGTACCTAATCGTACAGTAGTGTAGTTTTTAGTAAGTCCGGTTCGTTCCACAGGGAAAATCTTTAAACAAAGCTTAACGCTATATTAGTTTACTTTTATAAAAAAACAAATATATATATAAGTAATATTATTATTATAAAGGGGGGTTTTTACCGTTTAATGACCGGTTTGTCGATTTTAAAACTTTAGTCGCAGTTAAAACCAAATGAAAAATATTAAAAATAAATACAAGACTTAAATTAAAGCGTAAAGTAAATAACGATAATGAAATTGCGAATAATAAAAGTGCGATAAAATAAACTTGCGATAATTAAAAAGTACTATAATTAAAAGTGCAATTAAATACAATAACAGTAAAAATGCGATAATTAGAAGTGCAATTAAATATAAAATAAAGGAAATGAAATATGAAATAAAAGAATTATGCTTATTTAAACTTCCGTAACCATGATGTTTGACGTGTTGATTTTAGTTTTATGCCCATGGGTTAATTGTCCTTTGTCCTGGATTATTTAATATGTCCGTCTGGTTTTTGTCCATAACAGTCCATCAGTCATAAATATAAAGTGCGAGTGTCCTCGTCAAATTATCCTTATACCCGAAGTTAAATATTCCAAATAATTGGGGACTTAAACTGTAACAAGATTTTAATACTTTGTTTAATAATTACACCAGGATGTCGACTGAGTGTAACCCAAGGTTTTAATATTTTGTTATCAATTATACCAAGTGTCCTTGTACATAATTTCATCCCTGTTTTAATTATTCTAGTGACTATTAATCCATTCCCGTGTCCGGTTAAATGAACGATTATTCGTACATATAAATACCCCGCCCATCGTGTCCGATCGAGTGTATATGGTAATTTATAGGGACGCCCAATTGTAAATCTTTATATTAACATTAACAAACTATCATTTAGTTAAACAAATATAAAGCCCATTAATAGCCCATAGTCTAATTTCCACAAGTATCGTTCCTTTGTCCAAACCCCAATTATGGTACAAAGCCCAATTACCCAATTTTAGTAATTAGCCCAACATCATGATTACTTCGTTTTAAATAAGCATAATAATAACTTTAGCTACGAGACATTAAATTAAAAAGGTTGAACATAACTTACAATGATTAAAAATAGCGTAGCGTTACACGGACAGAATTTCGACTTACACCCTTACAACATTCGCTAACATACCCTTATTATTAGGATTAAAATTAAAATTAAAATTAAAATTAAAATATAAATAAATATTTACGTATAGATATAGAGAGGATGGATATATATGTTTTTTGCGTTCACCAAACTGCGAATTTATAGGAGATGTGGCCTGACTTTTCATGCCATGCGATCGCATGGACTTTCTTCTTCCTGGCCATGCGATCGCATGGCCAGCTGGGAGAGCTCACATGTTGCTTATTTCCTTGTGCCGACGTTTTATAAATATAATATAATATATATATATTAATTTTAAGAATTAATTATATATTATATTATATTCATATGCATAGTTGACTTGTAATTTTTAGTCCGTTGCGTCGAGCGTTGAGAGTTGACTCTGGTCCCGGTTCCGGATTTTCGAACGTCCTTGCGTAAAATTTAATATCTTGTACTTTGCGTTTTGAATCTTGTACTCTTGTAATTTTGAGACGTTTCTTATCAATAATTGGAACCTCTTTGATTGTTTTTTTTTACTTTTGAGCTTTTTGGTCGTTTGCGTCTTCAATTCGTCGAATCTGTCTTTTGTCTTCACCTTTTATTATTTAAACGAATATCACTTTTAAATAGAACAATTGCAACTAAAAGCTTGTCTTTCTTGAGGAATAATGCTATGAAATATATGTTCGTTTTTAGCATTATCACCATGCGTATCAAAATTTTCATCAATCTTCCTACCATTTAATATCAACCCTTGACAATCGGCAGATGCTAGCTCCTCAGGCATATATATACGTAAGGCCTGAGCCATGTCTAGTAGAGACATGTGGCGCATCGAACCTCCTAACAAAAATCTAATAAAAGTTCGATCGGTTAAACTAGCTACCCGATCATTTATTTCTATACTACACAATAATTCTTCACACCATACTTTATATACAGGTCTACGCATGTTGAATAAACGTACCCAATCGTTAAAAGTAGAATTACCATACCTCTGTGCAAGTAATTCTCTAATTGTTGGTTATTGTTGGTTATAATTCTCTAATCTTGTACTCTCGTCAGGTGGGTTCCATTGTTGGTTATAGTTGTTTTGATAGGCTTGGTTATAGTCATACCGGTTAAAGGGTGGTGTAATATCGGGGCTATGTGGCGGAAAATGAGCAGGTCGAGTAGGTACATAGTTATTTGGTACCTGATATGATAGCTGGCTCATGATTTGGTGCGGATGAACTAACCAGCTATCGTGTTGGCGTCGCCTATAATCCTCGTATACTCGCTCGGAGTTCCACTGCTCATACATACTATGTCTGGCCGCGTTCGTCATTGCTTCCTCATCTATACGAACGTGGACGTCAAGAATAGCATCTCGAAAGACATCCCTAATGTCTTCCGCCTCCTCCATTTCCTCGTCTGAGCCTCTCTCTACCTGAGAATGAGATCCCTCATAGGGTACTGCCTGGTTACGTCTACTTTTCAATACCTTAGCACCCACATAAACTTTCAATCCTAAGGGCTCAACCTGTTCTCTACAAAGCTGTAATGGACCCCCTTGGTTCCTATCAACACCTAAATACTCTCCAATGAGAGTCACAAAAATACCTCCTCCTATTATACTCCCGTCCTGCATTCCCTCTACCATTTTAGATAAATAAAAAGCAACACAGTAAGGGATATTGACAAAGCTTCTAGGATCCCGAATACACTTTAGGTAGAATAAATCATGTAAGGTAATTTTTTCTTTATTATTACCTCTCTGTGTAATCGAGTTAGCCAAAAATCTATGAATAATACGAAGCTCGGCTCTGTCAATATGTGTATAGGAGTGTCCTCCTGCTCGTGTAAAAACATCAAAATGTGACATACGCCTCCAAATGGCGTCAGCGTCAAAGTTACTATCTACCCTTTCACCATAATGAATCAAATTTGTACAATCGGGTAATAGCAACTCACCAGGAGTATATATCTGTAAGGCCCTGGCCATGTCCAACATGGACATTCTGTACATCCTACCGCCAAGGATAAACCTAAGAAATCTTCTATCATCTATTCTAACTATATTTGCATCAAGTGATACAGTACTCATCAACTCAACACACCATTCCTTATATACAGGTCTACGAATGGTGAAAAGACGTTCCCAATCTGTAAAAGAAGAACTGCCATACCTTTGAACTAAAATCTGTCTAACACGGTCAGCTAGATGGACCGTTTCCAAAGGGGCCCAATCGATTACCCTTGGCACCTCTACATTTTTTGTTACCAATTTGAATTTGTTCCTTTGATATGTCTCGTAATCTATCCATCTCCTATCAAATCTCAGATTAGGATGCAGAGTGTGCTCAGGAATCGTGGGGAATTCTACTGGCGGCCTCATTGGGAATACTATGAATTCATCAACAAACTGTACCGGATCATAATAAGGTATGTGCTGATCAGGCTGTTGTTGTTCCTGTTGTGGTTCTTGTTCGTGTTGCATTTCTGGTTCTGGTTCTGGTGCTGGTGCTGGTCGTCTAGATGATGATGCTCCTGAACCTCCAGTATCGGCTTTCTGCAAAACACATTAAACATAAAATTTGTGCATCCAAATATGCATTAGTGTTAGCAAAATAACAACTTAAAACAATCACTATAACATGTTAAATCAAAATTAAACTTATACACATTTTCACAATTTTTCTCAATTCTACATTTTTCAAATAAGCATATATGAAAATGTATACAAAGTTCATAAGCTTTTAACTCAAATAACATGTCAAAATATTCATTACTAATAATTAAACAAGTCTCAAATGGCAATTACATCAAATTAATCAAGTTCATGAATTTAAAAAGTCCACTTTAATCTCCAAAAATCATGTTTAGGATCATTGTTTGGATCATTTAACTATCTAAACATGTTACACTACTCAATTTAGCAATAATTCATGACAAAAATCGGCCATAACCTGTTTATATCAAAAAGCCCCAAATTGCTCAAGAACACAAACCCTAGATTTCTAAAAATTTTGAAGTTTTTGGCTTCAAATCATGTTAAATAGCATCAATCTAGGTTATACATGCATAAAATACTAACAATTTAACACTAATTACACTAGAAATTAACAAAATTGCATTAGGTAAAAAATTGGTAATTATCACAAAAACTAGGAATTTATAGAGTTTAGGGGTATAATTTTTACCAATTTGCTGAAGAATGAGAATCTAGGCATGATTAGAGCAAGAAAAATGACGAATTACGGTGAATTTTGGTGAAATTTGGAGAGAATTTGAGTGTGTTTTCGGGTATGTGTGTGTTTTTGTAGAGAAAGACAGACCAGTCGACTGTCTTGTATCAGGTCTGATTTTTGCCTCCATGCGATCGCATGGAGGTATAGTGAAAATCCCATGCGATCGCATGGGGGTCCGGGTACAGTGTTTTCAGCTTCTTTCTTTTTTTTTTTAACTTTAACTTATAAAACAATTAAGTGATTAATTTTAAAATTTTGTTTCCCTTTTTCTTAGGATGAGGTCGTTTCGGATCGATATCCTAGTCCGTCCTTCGACAAAATTTTAAAATTTGTCTTTTTCAAGCGATTTTTTAAAAGCTTAGATTTTTGGATTTTTTAATTTTTTTGGCATACCTTACTTCAATAAGATTAAAAATAGTGATAATAAAAGTTCTCGTCCCTCCCTTGGGTAAAGCAATTTCGGTTCAAAGACCTAGTCTTCAACTTACGACGAATTTTAAAAATCGTATTTTTAACTTAATGAGATAAAGTAAATTTTTGTTTTTAAATTCACACAACTTAAATATAAAATTCAAAATTAATATTAAAAATTCACACCAAACTTAAAATTTGAAATGCATAAAATTAAAAATTCATATTTTAAAAATTAAAAATTCACACCAAACTTAATTTAAAAATTCATATTATAAATTCACACCAAACTTATATTAATTTTTACAATTTTAAATATATTGTTTTTACGAAGTTTACAATATTAATTTAAGATTTATATATTAATTTTAAAAACATGGTAAAAATAAAATTAAAAATCTTTTTGGCTTTTTATCCCACTTTAATCAATCAAATATTATCAAAAATATGTGCCCCTCTTTTCGGTAAAGTAATTTCGGTTCCATGACCTAATTTAACTCATGACGAATTTTTGAAATATTTTGGGTTGATTGATTAAAGATATTTATACCTTAAGAATAAACGTTAAATTTCGCAGTGATGTAATAAATTTTTGAATGATATAAATAATTTCGGTCGCCAAACCTAATTTTATTCAATACCAATTTAATACTTTATAGCGAACAAATTAGCGTTTATTATCAAAAGGTTAAAAATAAAAATAATAAAAACTGTACAAACATACCTGTGAAATAGATTTCTTAGTTATATGATCTATCCCATTCATAAGATAGTCGGTTTAATTGGTTTTCCATGGCTACATAGGCGTAACCTCGAGCATTCAGTGTCTTTTCTTCTAAACATATGAACGGTCCGTCTCTGCATAAAGTAACAAATTCGGTATTTGAATAGGTTTGATTATTTGAACATTTACCTCCATGTGACCATTTTCCGCATTTGTGACATCGTTCTAGGTGTCGTGCTCTTCTTTTCGCTGCAGATTTTGATTTTCCTTTACCAAATTGTAACTTATTATCTTCGCATCTGGATTCTTTTCTAACTCCGTCCAATCTTTCTCTGATTACTGATACTATTTCACTCGGAAGTGTGTCATTATTACGTTTAGTGATCAAAGCGTGTAGCATTAGACCATGGTTTAGTTCACAGGCAGTCTTCATTTCCTAAAAAAAATAAAAATTCAGAATGGGGGAAGAAGACTAGTTCTTTAGGGTCTGCTAGGGAAAGACCATTCGGGTTCCATTTTCGAGAACTACATGAAAACAGACAATCTAACTCTAACAAAAATACATATTATCCTTTAAAGACTTGATTCTCCCCACACTTAGTTAGCTGTGGTGTCGAAATTGTGATTAACTTCATCATCGAATTCCATTGGACTATCTATGTAGTGTTTAACTCTGTGACCATTAACTTTAAATTCAATCCCATTTGAATTTATTAATTCTATCGTTCCGTATGGGAAAACTCTTTTGACTATGAATGGTCCAGACCATCTTGATTTCAATTTTCCAGGAGATAGCTTGAATCGTGAATTGAAAAGAAGAACTCTGTCTCCTTCTTTAAATTCTTTTAAACTTCTGATTCTTTTATCATGCCATTTCTTCGTTCTTTCCTTATAGATTAAGGAATTTTCGTATGCTTCATGTCTTAATTCTTCTAATTCGTTTAGTTGACTTAATCGTAGACGTCCAGCTTCATGTAAATCAAGATTACATGTCTTCAAAGCCCAAAATGCTTTGTGTTCAATTTCTACTGGAAGATGACATGCTTTTCCATAAACAAGTCTAAAAGGTGTGGTTCCAATTAGAGTTTTGTAGGCTGTTCTAAAAGCCCAGAGTGCATCCTCCAATTTAATGGACCATTCCTTCGGATTTGATCCTACGGTTTTCTCTAGAATACGTTTTAAAGCTAGGTTGGTATTTTAAACTTGTCCACTTGTTTGTGGATGATATGCGGTGGAGATTTTATGAGTTACTCCATATCTTTTAAAAACTTTCTCAAGTTGATTATTACAGAAATGAGTACCCCGATCACTTATTAAAGCTTTCGGTGTTCCAAACCTTGCAAAAAGACGTTTTAAAAAGTTGACTACAACTCGTGCATCGTTAGTTGGGAGAGCTTGTGCTTCCGCCCATTTAGATACATAATCAATGGCTACGAGAATATAGAGATTATTATGAGATTTTGGAAATGGACCCATAAAGTCAATACCCCAAATGTCAAATACTTCACATACTTGGATAACATTTTGTGGCATTTCATCACGTTGATTTATTTTTCCGGCCCTTTGACAAGCATCACAGGATTTGCAAAGAAGGTGTGCGTCTTTATAAATTGTAGGCCAATAGAATCCAGCATCATAAACTTTTCTTGCTGTTAGTTGAGGCCCATAATGCCCTCCTGTTGGTCCTGTGTGACAATGGTTTAATATTTTACTAGCTTCATCTCCAAATACACATCGGCGTATTATTCCATCGGGACAACTTTTAAACAAATGTGGATCTTCCCAAAAATAGTGTTTTATATCACTGAAGAATTTCTTTCGTCTTTGGTACGATAATCCTTTTTCAAGGAATCCACAAACTAAGTAGTTTGCATAGTCTGCAAACCATGGAATTTCTTTATAATCTATCTTCAATAGATATTCATCAGGAAAGTTGTCTTGTATGGCCGATTCATTTAGAACTTCTAATTCGGGATTTTCAAGACAAGAAAGATGATCAGCGGCGAGATTTTCTGCTCCTCTTTTATCTCGGATTTCAATATCAAACTCTTGTAAGAGTAAGATCCAACGGATTAATCTTGGTTTAGCATCTTGTTTTGAAAATAGGTATCTAAGAGCAGAATGGTCGGTATAGACCACCGTTTTTGCTAGAACGAGATATGATCGAAATTTGTCAAAAGCAAAGACAATAGCAAGGAGTTCTTTTTCAGTAGTTGTATAGTTCGTTTGTGCTCCTTGTAACGTCTTACTAGCATAATATATAGGTTGAAATCGTTTTTCAATCCTTTGTCCTAAAACGGCTCCCATTGCAAAATCACTTGCATCGCACATTAGTTCAAATGGTAGATTCCAATTTGGTGTTATCATGATCGGCGCATTAGTGAATTTCTCTTTAAGAATATTAAAAGATTTGATACACTCGTCTGAAAAGATGAATGGAGCATCCTTTTCTAGGAGTTTATTCATAGGAGTGGCAATTTTAGAAAAATCTTTTATGAAACGTCGGTAAAAACCGGCATGCCCTAGAAAACTCCTAACTCCTCTAACATTGGTGGGATGTGAAAGTTTAGCAATTACATCTACTTTAGCTCTATCCACTTCAATTCCTTCTTTTGAAATTTTATGACCAAGAACAATGCCTTCTTTAACCATGAAATGACATTTCTCCCAATTAAGTACTAGATTTGACTGTTCGCATCTAATGAGCATTCGTTCCAGATTAGCTAGACATGTTTCAAATGTATCACCGAAGACTGAAAAGTCATCCATGAAAACTTCCATGCATTCTTCTATCATGTCGTGAAAAATCGCCATCATACACCTTTGAAAGGTTGCAGGGGCGTTACAAAGTCCAAATGGCATGCGTTTGTAAGCAAAAGTACCATAAGGGCACGTGAATGTGGTTTTCTCTTGGTCTTCGGGTGCTATTGGAATTTGAAAATATCCGGAAAATCCATCTAGGAAACAATAGTAACTATTTCCGGCTAATCTTTCCAACATTTGATCTATGAAAGGTAAGGGAAAGTGATCTTTTCTGGTGGCGTCATTTAATTTTCTATAATCAATACATACACGCCATCCTGTTACAGTCCTAGTAGGAATAAGCTCATTTTTTCCATTTGTAATGACAGTCATGCCACCCTTCTTAGGCACGCATTGAACTGGGCTTACCCATGGACTATCAGAGATTGGATATATCAAACCTGCATCTAGCAGTTTAATAATCTCTTTCTTAACTACATCTTGCATATTAGGAGTTAGTCTTCGTTGGCGTTGCACATACGTTTTATGACCTTCTTCCATAAGGATTTTATGTGTGCAATACGAAGGACTTATTCCTTTAATATCATGAATCTTCCATGCAATGGATGGTTTATGAGCTTTCAACACAGAAATGAGTTGTGATTTCTCATTTTCAGTAAGAGAAGACGATATTATTACAGGTAATTCAGATTCACCATGTAAATAAGCGTATTCCAAATGGTTTGGATGTGGCTTTAATTCTAATTTCGGTGGTTCTTCTATCGATGATTTATATCGATATCTGTCTTCTTCTTTTAGCATTTGAATTTCTTCTGTTGTTGGTTCATATCCATTAGCTATAAGTGTAGCTAACATTTCAGCTTCATCAATTGGTTCATTACCTTCTCCTAAAGAACATTCTCCTGTTCCTTGTAATTCTGGAAATTCTTCTAACAATTCTGCATGTGCATCTATAGTTTGAATATAATAACATATATCATCTGCAGATTGCGGTTGTTGCATTGCTCTATCAACTGAAAAGGTAACACTCTCGTCCTCTATACTTAGGGTCAGTTTCTTACCGAACACGTCTATCATTGCTTTAGCCGTGTTTAAGAATGGTCTTCCTAATATGAGAGGAACTTGAGAATCTTCTTCCATGTCCAGAACAACAAAATCTACTGGAAATACTAAAGTACCAACTTTAACTAGCATGTTTTCCATTATCACTCTAGGATATTTTATTGATCTATCGGCTAGTTGTATGCTTATTCTAGTTGGTTTCAATTCTCCAAGGTCTAGTTTAGCGTATAGTGAATACAGCATTAAATTTATACTAGCACCTAAATCTGCCAATGCTTCTATTGAACTAAGACTACCCAAAAAACATGGAATTGTGAAACTTCCTGGATCAGATAGTTTTTCTGGTATGTTATTCAACAGCACTGCTGAACAATTAGCATTCATGGTAACAGCCGAGAGTTCTTCCATTTTCTTTCTATTTGAGATTAGATCTTTCAAGAATTTAGCATATCTAGGCATTCCTGAAATCACATCAATTAAAGGAAGATTTACATTTATCTGTTTAAACATATCCAAGAATTTGGATTGCTCGGCTTCAAGTTTCTCTTTCTTCATTTTACTCGGGTAAGGAAGTGGTGGTTGGTATGGTTTAACATAAGGTTTAGCCTTAACTGTGTTATCTTCATTAACCTTCTCAACTACCGGTTCTTTTTCCTTATCTTGATCAGGTTGTGGTTCTTGTGGAGTATGAATAGCTTCATCAGAAGTTACAGGTATTTCAAGTGGTTTAAGTGTTGTACCACTTCTTGTGGTAATAGCTTTAGCTGTTTCATTTCGGGGGTTAGCATTTGTATCATTAGGTAAACTTCCCGGTTTTCTTTCACCTATTAACCTTGCTAGGTTACTTACTTCTTGTTCCAGATTTTGAATAGAAGCTTGTTGATTTCTAAATGCTTGAGCATTTTGTTCATTAGTTTGTTTTTGAGATGTGAAAAACTGCGTTTGAGTTTCAACTAGTTTCATCATCATATCTTCTAAATTCGGCTTTTTATCATCGGTTTGTTGTGGTGGTTTGTTTTGAAAATTAGGTCTTTGCTGATTGTAAGTATTATTGGATACTTGTTGATTGCTAGGACCTTGTTGGTTGTTGTATGGAATATTTCTGTTATAATTCTGGTTTTGATTGTAAATCGGTCTTGGCGGTTGATAATTATTCTGATAATTATTTCCAGGCCTTTGGTTTATGTATGAAATATTCTCTCTTTGTTCCATTGTTAATTCAATACTGAGACAATCTTTTGTCAAATGTGGTCCTCCACACTGCTCACAACTAATTCGTATTGAGTGAATATCTTTAGTCATCTTTTCCATTCGTCTCTCGACAGCATCTATCTTTGCGGAAATGGAATCTAAGTCATGGCTAGAATCGGCTCTAGCTGCTTTAGATGATCTAACGATATCTTTTTCTTGGTGCCACTCATGTGAGTGGGAAGCAGTGTTATCAATAATTTTGTAAGCTTCAATTTCGGTTTTCTTCATAATAGAACCACCAGCTGCTATATCTATGTCTTTCCTTGTAGTGATGTCGCATCCTTGGTAGAATATTTGTACTATTTGACAGGTGTCTAAACCATGTTGCGGACATCCTCTTAACAACTTTCCAAATCTAGTCCACGCCTCATATAGAGTTTCATTTGGCTTCTGTGTAAACGTAACAATTTCTGCTTGAAGTCTTACGGCTTTAGATGCCGGAAAGAATTGTTTAAGAAATTTTTCAACTAAAACGTCCCATGTATCAATCGCCCCTTCAGGTAACGATTCCAACCAATCTTTGGCTTCTCCCTTTAAAGTCCAGGGAAATAACATGAGATATATCTGTTCATCCTCCACTTCTCGGATTTTAAATAGTGTGCAGATCCTATTAAAGGTACGTAGATGTTCATTTGGATCTTCCTTCGGCGCACCACTAAATTGGCATTGATTAGTCACCATGTGTAGAATTTGTCCTTTGATTTCATAATCTGGCGCATTAATGTCTGGATGAGTAATTGCGTGACCTTGGCCAGTGCGTTTAGCTCTCATTCGGTCTTCCATACTTAAAGGTTCCAGATTCTCCATAATTGAATTTGTTGAATCGGAATCACTAGAGGATTCTGATTTAATGGTTCATTCCTCAACAATCTCTGTTTGAATGATTGGTGGTTCCGGAGGAAAGTTTAGTGGTTCAGGATCTACGAATCGTTCCTGAATATTCTCCGGATTCTCAATTGTGAGGTCGGGTTCAAAAAATGGATTATCGGAAATTTGAACTGGAGTACTTGGTCGACTGGATGACGATTCTAAAGAAAAATTAACGGCAGTAATATTTGCTAAATGTCTTGATCTAGTTACAGGTGGTGAACGTACAAAAGGTGGTGAACGTCTTGCTCGGTGCATTCACTGAATATCCTATTAGTTTTTAAAAGGAAAGAAAAATTATAATAAGTTATCCAATCAATAGACTTTTCTGATTTTGCCCACGTTTCGAATAGCCAAAAGATGCAGCAGAGGGGCATGATTCGTTTGGTCTCAATATAATTGAGGACTGTTTGGCTCCAATAACCCGGTCCACGTACAAATCCAACTATTACTACGAACCAGAAAATTTTGATGTCTATCAATTTAACCACTTAAAATAAATTTTCGTAATTTTAAGAAATTTAGATAAGAAGTAGAATAAAAATCTATGTCCTAAAACTAGAATAGCGAAAAATAAGAAAGAAAAAGAGTTCGTCGAAAAAGGTCGAAAAAGAAAAATGGTTGAAAAATAAAAGGTGACGGAAAAATAAAAGAAACTTATAAAACTTAAAAAAAATACTTGACTAACCTAACCTTATTACTACAACTAACTTAAAATTATAATCGCAAATTGAAATTACTAATTGAAATGATAATTGATACATAGGTAAAAGGCGTCTAAAAATATTAAAGCTTACAAGTAAAACTATAACCCAAATGGCAATATCTTATAAAGGTACTAAAACTTAAAAAGGCGTCGCAAAATTCTAAAGCACCTAAATCTTAGTCTAAAGAAAAAGCACTTAAGGAATTTTACGGCAAAGCCTAAAAATCTAGAAGTAAAAATAACTATGGCAAAAACTATGAGTTAAAAATAAATACGAGCAAAAAATACAAAAATTACGCTAAAACTATTAAAAAGGGACAAAATATAAAAATATACAAAAAGTTGTAAAAAGTACAATTTTTATAAAAATATTATTTTTATATTATTTATTTATTAAAACTATTAATTTTATAAACTAATTAACTAAATAATACAAATTAAATAAATAAAACTAAATTAATTATTTAAAATACTAACCCTAATTAGGGTTTTAATTAAATAATAATAATAATAATTATTACACCGTAATTAATGCAGTTAACAGACTAATCAGACGTGTCAGGTGAGCTCATGCGATCGCATGAGTTCTATGTTACCCGGCCATGCGATCGCATGGGCTAGGGTTTCGGGCCAGTTACTGGGCTGCTACAGTACTGGACTCGAGTGTTTTTTTTTTCTGTTTTATATATTTATATAATATATTTATATAAATTAAATAAAACTTATATTTTTATAAAATAAAGATAAAGAAACTTTTATAGAACTTAAATATTTAACAAACTCTTAAAAATATTTATATTTTTATTTTTCTTTTTATATTTTAGAATATTTAAAACGTATTTTTACAAAAGCGTATTTTTTTTATAAAAGTAAACTTAAAAATAAAAATCTTTTTTTTTTTATATATATAACGTTGCGCTTCCGGCTTTTAAGCAAGAAATTGAAGTCCCCGGCAGCGGCGCCAAAAATACTTGATGTTTGAGCAGAGTGGTATAAAATACTATTAATTTTAGCAGGAAAATACTATTAAATACGATACAATTTTACACAAGATATTTATTTATTTAGAGAATGGATATACTTAAACCTTGCTACAACACTTATAGGCAGTGTACCTAATCGTACAGTAGTGTAGTTTTTAGTAAGTCCGGTTCGTTCCACAGGGAAAATCTTTAAACAAAGCTTAACGCTATATTAGTTTACTTTTATAAAAAAACAAATATATATATATAAGTAATATTATTATTATAAAGGGGGGTTTTTACCGTTTAATGACCGGTTTGTCGATTTTAAAACTTTAGTCGCAGTTAAAACCAAATGTAAAATATTAAAAATAAATACAAGACTTAAATTAAAGCGTAAAGTAAATAACGATAATGAAATTGTGAATAATAAAAGTGCGATAAAATAAACTTGCGATAATTAAAAAGTACGATAATTAAAAGTGCAATTAAATACAATAACAGTAAAAATGCGATAATTAGAAGTACAATTAAATATAAAATAAAGGAAATTAAATATGAAATAAAAGAATTATGCTTATTTAAACTTCCGTAACCATGATGTTTGACGTGTTGATTTTAGTTTTATGCCCATGGGTTAATTTTCCTTTGTCCTGGATTATTTAATATGTCCGTCTGGTTTTTGTCCATAACAGTCCATCAGTCATAAATATAAAGTGCGAGTGTCCTCGTCAAATTATCCTTATACCCAAAGTTAAATATTCCAACTAATTGGGGACTTAAACTGTAACAAGATTTTAATACTTTGTTTAATAATTACACCAGGATGTCGACTGAGTGTAACCCAAGGTTTTAATATTTTGTTATCAATTATACCAAGTGTTCTTGTACATAATTTCACCCCTGTTTTAATTATTCTAGTGGCTATTAATCCATTCCCGTGTCCGGTTAAATGAACGATTATTCGTACATATAAATACCCCGCCCATCGTGTCCGATCGAGTGTATATGGTAATTTATAGGGACGCCCAATTGTAAATCTTTATATTAACATTAACAAACTATCATTTAGTTAAACAAATATAAAGCCCATTAATAGCCCATAGTCTAATTTCCACAAGTGTCGTTCCTTTGTCAAAACCCCAATTATGGTACAAAGCCCAATTACCCAATTTTAGTAATTAACCCAACATCATGATTACTTCGTTTTAAATAAGCATAATAATAACTTTAGCTACGAGACATTAAATTAAAAAGGTTGAACATAACTTACAATGATTAAAAATAGCGTAGCGTTACACGGACAGAATTTTGACTTACACCCTTACAACATTCGCTAACATACCCTTATTATTAGGATTAAAATTAAAATTAAAATTAAAATTAAAATATAAATAAATATTTACGTATAGATATAGAGAGGATGGATATATATGTTTTTTGCGTTCACCAAACTGCGAATTTTATAGGAGATGTAGCCTGACTTTTCATGCCATGCGATCGCATGGACTTTCTTCTTCCTGGCCATGCGATCGCATGGCCAGCTGGGAGAGCTCACATGTTGCTTGTTTCCTTGTGCCGACGTTTTATAAATATAATATAATATATATATATTAATTTTAAGAATTAATTATATATTATATTATATTCATATGCATAGTTGACTTGTAATTTTTAGTCCGTTGCGTCGAGCGTTGAGAGTTGACTCTGGTCCCGGTTCCGGATTTTCGAACGTCCTTGCGTACAATTTAATATCTTGTACTTTGCGTTTTGAATCTTGTACTCTTATAATTTTGAGACGTTTCTTATCAATAATTGGAACCTCTTTGATTGTTTTTTTTTTACTTTTGAGCTTTTTGGTCGTTTGCGTCTTCAATTCGTCGAATCTGTCTTTTATCTTCACCTTTTATTATTTAAACGAATATCACTTTTAAATAGAACAATTGCAACTAAAAGCTTGTCTTTCTTGAGGAATAATGCTATGAAATATATGTTCGTTTTTAGCATTATCACCATGCGTATCAAAATTTTCATCAATCTTCCTACCATTTAATATCAACCCTTGACAATCGGCAGATGCTAGCTTCTCAGGCATATATATACGTAAGGCCTGAGCCATGTCTAGTAGAGACATGTGGCGCATCGAACCTCCTAACAAAAATCTAATAAAAGTTCGATCGGTTAAACTAGCTACCCGATCATTTATTTCTATACTACAAAATAATTCTTCACACCATACTTTATATACAGGTCTACGCATGTTGAATAAACGTACCCAATCGTTAAAAGTAGAATTACCATACCTCTGTGTAAGTAATTCTCTAATTGGCTCGGCCAATTCCACTACCTCTAATGGTTCCCATTCTATTACCCTAGGTACTTCAACAGCTTTAGAATGAATAGTGTGCAAGCCCCTTTGGTATTTTAGATAATCTATCCAACGTCTGTCTAATCTCAAGTTCGGGTGCAAATCTTCCACGTGCATATCTAAAAATGTCATAACTGGATGAGGTATATCTTGTTTGTAATAGTTATCAACATCCTGTTGTTCCGCATTCTCGGGAGGAGCAATGCAAGCTTGGGATGAAGATTCACCCCTTTCAGTCTGCAAAACACATCAAACACAATTTTTGTGCATCCAAATATGCATTAGTGTCAGCAAAATCATCAATCAAAATAATTACAATGACATGTTCAATTTATATCAAACTTATGCTCATTTTCATATTTTTATCAAATCTACACTTTTTTAAATAAGCATATACGAAAATGTTTGCCAAGTTCATAAGCATTCAACTCAAATAACATGTCAAAATAATCATTATTAGCAATTAAACAAGTTTCAAATGGCATTATCTCTCAAAAATCAAGTTCATGAATTTTAGACTTGAAAAAGTCCACTTTAATTCTCAAAAATCATGTTTAGGCTCAAAGTTTGGATCTTTTAACTACCTAAACATGTTACATTACTTAATTTAGCAATAATTCATGACAAAAATCGGCCATAACCTGTTTATATCAAAAAGCCTCAAATTGCTCAAGAACACAAACAATAGATTACTCAAAAATTTGAAGTTTAAGGCTTCTAATCATGTTAAATAGCATCAATCTAGGTTATACAAGCATAATATATAAGCAATTTAAGCATAATTACACTAAAAAGCATCAAAATCGAATTGGGTATAAAATTGCTAAAGAACACTAAATATTCGGATTAAAGGGTGTTTTGATGAAGAAATTACCGTTTTCCTTGAGTAATTCCTTGATAACATCCTTCTCAACATGATTTTGTGAAAGATTTGATGAAAAACGGCCAAAAATTTCGGATTTGTTTGTGTTTTTGTGTGTGTTTTTCGCAGTTTTTGGGTTGGGTTGGGAAGAAACTGGTCTGTTCGATCCTTTTATTTTTTTTCTGGATTTTTAACTCTCCGCGAGTTGCGGTGGTGTTTCCCTTCAAACACCGCGAGTCGCGGTATATATATATATATATATATATATATATATATATATATATATATATATATATATATATATATATTTTAAATCTTATACTAATTAAAACAATTATTTAATTAATTTTAAAATTTCGTTTCCCTTGTTATTTAGGACGAGGTCGTTTCGGAACGATGTCCTAGTCCGTCCCTCGACAAAATTTTAAAATTTGTCAATTTAAAGCGCGGTTTTAAAAGCAACGATTTTTTTTGGGTTTTTTAATGTTTTTGGCATACTTTAATTCAATAAGATTAAAAATAATGATAATAAAAGTTCTCGTCCCTCCCTCGGGTAAAGCAATTTCGGTTCAACGACCTAGTCTTCAACTTACGGCGAATTTTTAAAAATTATATTTTTAACTTAGCAAAATAAAGTAAATTTTTGTTTTTAAATTCACACCAAACTTAAATTTAAAATGCATAAAATTAAAAATTCATATTTTAAAAATTCACACCAAACTTAAATTATATTTTTGTTTTTATACATACAAACTTATATTAAAAATATTAATTTTTTAAATATTTACAATTTTAAATATATTGATTTAAAAAGTTTACAATATCAATTTAAGATTTATATATTAATTTTAAAAATATGGTAAAAATAAAATTAAAAATCTTTTTGGCTTTTATTCCACTTTAATCAATCAAATATTATCAAAAATATGCGCCCCTCTTTTCGGTAAAGTAATTTCGGTTCCATGACCTAATTTAACTCATGACGAATTTTTGAAATATTTTGGGTTGATTGATTAAAGATATTTATACCTTAAGAATAAACGTTAAATTTCGCAGTGATGTAATAAATTTTTGTATGATATCAATAATTTCGGTCGCAAGACCTAATTTTATTGAATACTAATTTAATACTTTATAGCGAACAAATTAGCGTTTATTATCAAAAGGTTAAAAATA
This sequence comes from Rutidosis leptorrhynchoides, assembly GCF_046630445.1. Taxonomy (NCBI): domain Eukaryota; kingdom Viridiplantae; phylum Streptophyta; class Magnoliopsida; order Asterales; family Asteraceae; genus Rutidosis; species Rutidosis leptorrhynchoides. The sequence goes on from NC_092334.1 coordinate 202,864,007, forward strand.
AAAATAAAAATAAAAATAAAAACTGTACAGACTTACCTGTGAGATAGTATTCTTAGTGATATGCTCTAGCCCACTCATAAGATAGTCGGACTAATTGATTTTCCATGGCTACATAGGCGTAACCTCGAGCATTTAATGTTTTTTCTTCTAAACATATGAACGGTCCATCTCTGCATAAAGTAACAAATTCGGTGTTTGAATAGGTTTGATTATTTGAACATTTACCTTCGTGTGACCATTTTCCGCATTTATGACATTTTTCAAGGTGTCGTGCTCTTCTTTTCGCTGCGGATTTTGATTTTCCTTTACCAAATTGTAACTTATTATCTTCGCATCTGGATTCTTTTCTTACTCCGTCCAATTTTTCTCTGATTACTGATACCAGTTCACTCGGAAGTGTGTCATTATTACGTTTAGTAATCAAAGCGTGTAGCATTAGGCCATGGTTTAGTTCACAGGAAGTCTTCATTTCGTAAAAACCTAAAAAAAGTAAAAATTCAGAATGGGGGGAGAAGACTAGTTCTTTAGGGTCTGCTAGGGAAAGACCATTCGGGTTCCATTTTCGAGAACTACACGAAAATAGAAAATCTAACTCTAACAGAAATACATATTATCCTTTAAAGACTTGATTCTCCCCACACTTAGTTAGCTGTGGTATTGAAATTGTGATTAACTTCGTTGTCGACTTCCATCGGACTATCTATGTAGTGTTTAACTCTGTGACCATTAACCTTAAATTCAATCCCATTTGAATTTATTAATTCTATCGTTTTATATGGGAAAACTCTTTTGACTATGAATGGTCCAGACCATCTTGATTTCAATTTTCCAGGAAATAGCTTGAATCGTGAATTGAAAAGAAGAACTCTGTCTCCTTCTTTAAATTCTTTTGAACTTCTGATTCTTTTATCATGCCATTTCTTCGTTCTTTCCTTATAGATTAACGAATTTTCATATGCTTCTTGTCTTAATTCTTCTAATTCGTTTAATTGACTTAATCGTAGACGTCCGGCTTCATGTAAATCAAGATTACATGTCTTCAAAGCCCAAAATGATTTGTGTTCAATTTCTACTGGAAGATGACATGCTTTTTCATAAACGAGTCTAAAAGGTGTGGTTCCAATTGGAATTTTGTAGGCTGTTCTAAAAGTCCAGAGTGCATCCTCCAATTTTATGGACCATTCCTTCGGATTTGATCCTACGGTTTTCTCTAGAATACGTTTTAAAGCTCGGTTGGTATTTTCAACTTGTCCACTTGTCTGTGGATGATAAGCAGTGGAGATTTTATGAGTTACTCCATATCTTTTGAGAACTTTCTCAAGTTGATTATTACAGAAATGAGTTCTCCGATCACTTATTAAAGCTTTCGGTGTTCCAAACCTTGCAAAAAGACGTTTTAAAAAGTTGACTACAACTCGTGCATCGTTAGTTGGGAGAGTTTGTGCTTCCGCCCATTTAGATACATAATCTATGGCTACGAGAATATAGAGATTATTATGAGATTTTGGAAATGGACCCATAAAGTCAATACCCCAAATGTCAAATACTTCACATACTTGAATGACATTTTGTGGCATTTCATCACGTTGGCTTATTTTTCCGGCCCTTTGACAAGCATCACAGGATTTGCAAAGAAGGTGCGCGTCTTTGTAAATTGTAGGCCAATAGAATCAAGTATCATAAACTTTTCTTGCTGTTAGTTGTGGCCCATAATGCCCTCCTGTTGGTCCTGTGTGACAATGGTTTAAGATTTTACTAGCTTCATCCCCGAATACACATCGGCGTATTATTCCATCGGGACAACTTTTAAACAAATGTGGATCTTCCCAGAAATAGTGTTTTATATCACTGAAAAATTTCTTTCGTTTTTGGTACGATAATCCTTTTTCAAGGAATCCACATACTAAGTAGTTTGCATAGTCTACAAACCATGGAATTTCATTATAATCTATCTTCAATAGATATTCATCAGGAAAGTTGTCTTGTATGGCCGATTCATTTAGAACTTCTAATTCAGGATTTTCAAGACGAGAAAGATGATCAGCGGCGAGATTTTCTGCTCCTCTTTTATCTCGGATTTCAATATCGAACTCTTGTAAGAGTAAGATCCAACGGATTAATCGTGGTTTGGCATCTTGTTTCGAAAATAGGTATCTAAGTGCAGAATGGTCGGTATAGACCACCGTTTTAGCTAGAACGAGATATGATCGAAATTTGTCAAAAGCAAAGACAATAGCAAGGAGTTCTTTTTCAGTAGTTGTATAGTTCGTTTGTGCTCCTTGTAACGTCTTACTAGCATAATATATAGGTTGTGCTCCTTTCTTTGAAATTTTATGACCAAGAACGATGCCTTCTTTAACCATGAAATGGCATTTCTCCCAATTAAGAACTAGATTTGATTGTTCGCATCTAATAAGCATTCGTTCTAGATTAACTAGGCATGTTTCAAATGTATACCGAAGACTGAAAAGTCATCCATGAAAACTTCCATGCATTCTTCTATCATGTCGTGAAAAATCGCCATCATGCACCTTTGAAAGGTTGCAGGAGCGTTGCAAAGTCCAAATGGCATGCGTTTGTAAGCAAAAGTACCATAAGGGGAAAATCCATCAAGAAAACAATAGTAACTATTTCCGGCTAATCTTTCCAACATTTGATCAATAAAAGGTAAGGGAAAGTGATCTTTTCTGGTGGCGTCATTTAATTTTCTATAATCAATACAAACACGCCATCCTGTTACAGTCTTAGTAGGAATAAGCTCATTTTTCTCATTTGTGATGACAGTCATGCCACCCTTCTTACGCACGCATTGAACTGGGCTTACCCATGGACTATCAGAAATTGGATAAATTAAACCTGCATCTAGCAGTTTAATAATTTCTTTCTTAACAACATCTTGCATATTCGGATTTAGTCTTCGTTGGCGTTGCACATACGTTTTATGACCTTCTTCCATATGGATTTTATGTGTGCAATACGAATGACTTATTCCTTTAATATCATGAATCTTCCATGCAATGGCTGGTTTATGAGCTTTCAACACAGAAATGAGTTGTGATTTCTCATTTTTAGTAAGAGAAGACGATATTATTACATGTAATTCAGATTCACCATGTAAATAATCGTATTCCAAATGGTTTGGAAGTGGCTTTAACTCTAATTTCGGTGGTTCTTCTATCGATGATTTATATCGATATCTGTCTTCTTCTTTTAACATTTGAATTTCTTCTGTTGTTGGTTCATATCCATTAGCCATAAGTGTAGCTAACATTTCAGTTTCATCAATTGGTTCAGTACCTTCTCCTAAAGAACATTCTCCTGTTCCTTGTAATTCTGGAAATTTTTCTAACAATTCTGCATGTGAATCTATAGTTTGAATATAATAACATGTATCATCTGCAGATTGTGGTTGTTGCATAGATCTATCAACTGAAAAGGTAACACTCTCATCCTCTATACTTAGGGTCAATTTCTTACCAAACACGTCTATCGTTGCTTTAGCCGTGTTTAAGAATGGTCTTCCTAATATGAGAGGAACTTGAGAATCTTCTTCCATGTCCAGAACAACAAAATCTACTAGAAATACTAAAGTACCAACTTTAACTAGCATGTTCTCCATTATCCCTCTAGGATATTTTATTGATCGATCGGCTAGTTGTATGCTTATTCTTGTTGGTTTCAATTCTCCAAGGTCTAGTTTAGTGTATAGTGAATACGGCATTAAATTTATACTAGCACCTAAATCTGCCAATGCTTCTATTGAACTAAGACTACCCAGAAAACATGGAATTGTGAAACTTCCTGGATCAGATAGTTTTTCTGGTATCTTATTCAACAGCACGGCTGAACAATTAGCATTCATAGTAACGGCCGAGAGTTCTTCCATTTTCTTTCTATTTGAGATTAGATCTTTCAGAAATTTAGCATATCTAGGCATTCCTGAAATTACATCAATGAAAGGAAGATTTACATTTATCTGTTTAAACATATCCAAGAATTTGGATTGCTCGGCTTCAAGTCTCTCTTTTTTCATTTTACTCGGGTAAGGAAGTGGTGGTTGGTATGGTTTAACATAAGGTTTAGCCTTAACTGTGTTATCTTCATTAACATTTTCAACTACCGGTTCTTTTTCCTTATCTTGTTCAGGTTGTGGTTCTTGTAGAGTAGGAATAGCTTAATCAGAAATTATAGGTATTTCAGGTGGTTTAAGTGTAATACCACTTCTAGTGGTAATAGCTTTAGCTGTTTCATTTCGGGGGTTAGCATTTGTATCACTAGTTAGACTTCTCGGTTTTCTTTCACCTATTAACCTTGCTAGGTTACTTACTTCTTGTTCCAGATTTTGAATAGAAGCTTGTTGATTTCTAAATGCTTGAGCATTTTGTTCATTCGTTTGTTTCTGAGATGTGAAAAACTGCGTTTGAGTTTCAACTAGCTTCGTCATCATATCTTTTAAATTCGGCTTTTTATCATCGGTTTGTGGTGGTTTGTTTTGGAAATTAGGTCTTTGCTGGTTGTAAGTATTATTGGATACTTGTTGATTGCTAGGACCTTGTTGGTTGTTGTATGGAACATTTCGGTTATAATTCTGGTTTTGATTGTAAATTGGTCTTGGCGGTTGATAATTATTGTGATAATTATTTCCAGGCCTTTGGTTTATGTATGAAATATTCTCTCTTTGTTCCATTGTTAGTTCAATACTGAGACAATCTTTTGTCAAATGTGGTCCTCCACACTGCTCACAACTAATTCGTATTGAGTGTATATCCTTAGTCATCTTTTTCATTCGTCTCTCGACAGCATCTATCTTTTCGGAAATAGAATCTAAGTCATGGCTAGAATCGGCTCTAGCTGCTTTAGATGATCTAACGATATCTTTTTCTTGGTGCCACTCATGTGAGTGGGAAGCAGTGTTATCAATAATTTTATAAGCATCAGTTTCGGTTTTCTTCATAATAGAACCACCAGCTGCTATATCGATGTCTTTCCTTGTAGTGATGTCGCATCCTTGGTAGAATATTTGTACTATTTGACAGGTGTCTAAACCATGTTGCGGACATCCTCTTAATAACTTTTCAAATCTTGTCCACACCTCATATAGAGTTTCATTCGGTTTCTGTGTGAACGTAACAATTTCTCCTTGAAGTCTTACGGCTTTAGATGCCGGAAAGAATTGTTTAAGAAATTTTTCAACTAAAACGTCCCATGTATCAATCGCCCCTTCAGGTAATGATTCCAACCAATCTTTGGCTTCTCCCTTTAAAGTCCAGGGAAATAACATGAGATATATCTGTTCATCCTCAACTTCTCTTATTTTAAATAGTGTGCAGATCCTATTAAAGGTACGAAGATGTTCATTTGGATCTTCCTTCGGCGCACCACTAAATTGGCATTGATTAGTCACCATATGTAGAATTTGTCCTTTGATTTCATAATCTGGCGCATTAATGTCTGGATGAGTAATTGCGTGACCTTGACCAGTGCGTTTAGCTCGCATTCGGTCTTCCATACTTAAAGGTTCTAGATTCTCCATGATTGAATTTGTTGAATCTGAATCACTAGAGGATTCTGATTTAATGGTTCGTTCCTCAACAATCTCTGTTTGAATGATTGGTGGTTCCGGAGGAAAAATTAATGGTTCAGGATCTATGAATTGTCCCTGAATATTCTCCGAATTCTCAATTGTGAGATCGGGTTCAAAAAATGGATTATCGGAAATTTGAATTGGAGTACTTGGTCGACTGGATGACGATTCTAAAGAAAAATCAGCGGCGACAATATTTGCTAGATGTCTTGATCGAGTTACCGGTGGTGAACGTACAAAAGGTGGTGAACGTCTTGCTCGGTGCATTCACTGAATATCCTATTAGTTTTTAAAAGGAAAGAAAAATTATATAAGTTATCCAATTAATAGACTTTTCTGATTTTGCCCACGTTTCGAATAGCCAAAAGATGCAGCAGAGGGGCATGATTCGTTTGGTCTCAATATAATTGAGTACTGTTTGGCTCCAATAACCCGGTCCACTTACAAATCCAACTATTACTACGAACCAGAAAATTTTGATGTCTATCAATTTAACCACTTAAAATAAATTTTCGTAATTTAAAGAAATTTAGATAAGAAATAGAAAAAATTCTAAGTCCTAAAAACTAGAATAGCGAGAAATAAGAAAGAAAGAGAGCGCGTCGAAAAAGGTCGAAAAAGCAAAGGTTTGAAAAATAAAAGGCGTCGAAAAATAAGAAAGAAAAAGAGTGACTTATAAAACTTTAAAACACTCGACTAACCCAACCTTATTACTATCACTAACTTAAAATTAAAATTGCAAATTGAGATTACTAATTGGAGTGATAATTGATACATAGGTAAAAGGCGTCGAAAAATAAAAATAAGAAAGTAGCGCGTCGAACTTAAAAAGGAACTAAAAACTAAAAAATTAAAAGTTGCGTCTAAAAATATTAAAGCTTAAAAGAAAAACTATATCCCAAATGGCAATATCTTAAAAAGGTACCAAAACTTAAAAAGGTGTCACAAAATTCTAAAGCACCTAAATCTTAGTCTAAAGAAAAAGCACTTAAGGGATTTTACGGCAAAGCCTAAAAATCTAGAAATAAAAATAAGCTACGGCAAAATACTAGAACTTAAAACTAGCTACGAGCGAAAAATATAAATATTACTAATAAACGATTAAAAAGTTACAAAAATAAAAATAGGCTTAAAATTGATAAAGAGTACAATTTTTATAAAAATATTATTTTTATATTATATATTTTATAAAAGTATTAATTTTTTATATATAAATAAAACTAATTATAATTTAATATTATTAATTAATTTAAAAACTTAAACTAAATAATAATAATAATTAAACTAATTTAGGGTTTATTAATAATAATAATTAATAATACTCCGTAATTAATGCTTACTAGGGTTTCTGTGTGACCTGTCTGGGCGGCTCCGCGAGTCGCGGTGAACCCAGTTCAAAACCCCCGCAAGTCACGGAGATTGTAGGTTCAACGTGTACCAGGTTCAAATTTGACAGGTTCAGTTTTTATTACATTTTTTTTTATATTTTTCTGTTTTATATTTTCTGTTTTAATAATTAAATAAAATATTTATATAAATTAAATAAAAACTTATGTTTTAAAAACTAAAATAAAAATAGAAATACAGAAATTTTATAAAACTTAAATATTTAACAAACTCTTAAAAATATTTATATTTTTGTTTTTCTTTTTATATTTTCGAATATTTAAAATGTATTTTTACAAAAACGTATTTTTATAAAAGTAAACTAAAAATAAAAATCTTTTTTTTATACTAGCGTTGCGCTTCCGGCTTTTAAGCTAGATTTTGTTCCCCGGCAGCGGCGCCAAAAATTCTTGATGTTATGCGAGGTGTATATGAAATAGCTTATATTTTACTAGGAAAAACTATTAAATACGATACAATTTTACACAAGATATTTATTTATTTATAGAATGGATATACTTAAACCATGCTACAACACTTATAGGCAGTGTACCTAATCGTACAGTAGTGTAGTTTTTAGTAAGTCCGGTTCGTTCCACAGGGAAAATCTTTAAACAAAGCTTAACGCTATATTAGTTTTATTTTATAAAAATACAAATATATATATAAGTAATATTATTATTATAAATGGGGGGTTTTTACCGTTTAATGACCGGTTTGTCGATTTTAAAACTTAGTCGCAGTTAAAACCTAATGTAAAATATTAAAAATAAATATAACTTAATTTAAAGCGTAAAGTAAATAACGATAATGAAATTGCGATAAATAAAAGTGCGATAAAATAAACTTGCGATAATTAAAAAGTACAATTAATTAAAAGTGCAATTAAATACAATAAATAAAAGTGCGATAATGAAAAGTGCAATTAAATATAAAATAAATGAAATTAAATATGAAATAAAAGAATTATGCTTATTTAAACTTCCGTAATCATGATGTTTGACGTGTTGATTTTAGTTTTATGCCCATGGGTTAATTGTCCTTTGTCCTGGATTATTTAATATGTCTGTCTGATTTTTGTCCATAACAGTCCATCAGTCATAAATATAAAGTGCGAGTATCCTCGTCAAATTATCCTTATACCCGAAGTCAAATATTCCAATTAATTGGGTGCTTAAACTGTAACAAGGTTTTAATACTTTGTTTAATAATTACACCAGGATATCGACTGTGTGTAACTCAAGGTTTTAATACTTTGTTATCAATTATGCCAAGTGTCCTTGTACATAATTTCACCCCTGTTTTAATAATTTCATAGACTATTAATCCATTCCCGTGTCCGGTTAAATGAACGATTATTCGTACATATAAATACCCCGCCCATCGTGTCCGATCGAGTGTATATGGTTATTTATAGGTACGTCCAATTGTAAATCTTTATATTAAAATTAACAAACTATCATTTAGTAAAACAAATATAAAGCCCATTAATAGCCCATAGTCTAATTTCCACAAGTGTCGTTCTTTTGTCCAAACCCCAATTATGGTACAAAGCCCAATTACCCAATTTTAGTAATTAGCCCAACATCATGATTACTTCGGTATTAAATAACCATAATAATAACTTAGCTACGAGACATTAAAAAAGTTGAACATAACTTACAATGATTAAAAATAGTGTAGCGTTACACGGACAGAATTTCGACTTACACCCTTACAACATTCGCTAACATACCCTTATTATTAGAATTAAAATTAAAATTAAAATTAAAATTATAATATATATATATATATATATATATATATATATATATATATATATATATATATATATATATATATATATATATATATATATATATATATATATATATATATTACGTATGAATGAGGAGAAGAAAAAGATGTGTTGAATTCAGAAAAATGCGTTGCCTTTTATAGGCCCACACTGAAATTTGGGGCTCCGCGAGTCGCGGTACTCTAACCCTTCAAACTCCGCAAGTCGCGGAGTTTGCTTTTACAGCTCATCCCTTTTTGGATCTTCTTTGCCGACGTTTTATTATATAAATATAATATATATATAATTTATATAATTAATTATATATTATATTATATTTATATACATAATTAATTTGTAACTTTCGCTCCGTTGCGTCGTGCGTTGAGAGTTGACTCATGTCCCGGTTCCGGATTTTCGAACGTCCTTGCGTACAATTTAATATCTTGTACTTTGCGTTTTGAATCTTGTACTCTTGTAATTTCGAGACGTTTCTTATCAATAATTGGAACCTCTTTGATTGTATTTTGTACTTTTGAGCTTTTTGGTCGTTTGCGTCTTCAATTCGTCGAATCTATTTTTTGTCTTCACCTTTTATTATTTAACCGAATATCACTTGTAAATAGGACAATTGCAACTAAAAGTTTGTCTTTCTTGAGAAATAATGCTATGAAATATATGTTCGTTTTTAGCATTATCAAATATTCCCACATTTGAGCGTTGCTTGTCCTCAAGCAATATAGTCTTGAAATATACTAGAATCACTTCTTTATTCTTCACACTTTGTACATCAGTGATTTCTATACGGCGGTATAAACAATGGTAGTAACGATGTGGTTTACAGTCCCACATGACTATAAAATTTAGATCCTTTAAGGAAATTGGATCTTTATGAAAACATTTGAGATGTAAACAATCATTCCTTTATCATACAATAAAGAGAAGTCATTTATCCATTCGGAGTGAAACACTCCATGAATAGAGAAAGATCACCCTCCCTCTGTTCGACGGATAAAAATATTGCTTACAAGATGACTTCCGGCCAATAACAAAGAAATTTTATTGTAAAAAAATAAGTAATAATACATATAAAAAATAAAAAAAATGAAAAGCCATGAAAATGGTAGAATTAAATTTCTATGGATTTTAAATCCTGCACGGAATTCAATTTAGTCCCTAAGTGGCAATCAAGTCGTTAATAAATCGATGCTTGATGTTGACTCAAATAATATAACCGATAAAATCCTGTGGAAGATGATTTTGGAGGGAAATGTGAGTAAAATATCTTTATAAATAATATTATTATTTCACCAGCCGTATGTTTATATATTTATCAGTAGAGCTACTCGCTCATTACTCTACTCTAGCTCGACTCGTTAAAATCTCGATTCGAGTCTAGCCTAAACAAGGTCGAATATGAGCTTAAATTTAGTTTGACTATGTCTATGTATATGTTTTTCAAAATGATATACACCCATTGTCTCCATTTTTTCAAAATTAGAATTATACAAACCTACATTTCTGACTATGTCTATATTTTCACCGGCGTCATCGACCATGTAGTTCGATAGTAGAGCCGGCCGTCATCAACCACATCATAAAATAATGTTGTAAACTTTCTTTTGTGAACGTTTTTTTAGCTCTAGATTGAATCATAAAAAGTGTTACATTCTAGGGTCACGTGTCTAACGTACTCAAATTTGGACCCAAAGTCGGCCTCTAAAAGAAAGCCAAAAATAATAATAATTAGTTTTATCACAAATTGTCGTCCATGACTATCATACATTAAAGGGGTTTGTCCTTTTTTTTTCATCTTATTTATCATGAAATAGACCTCATATATATACAAAAATATACATAACAACTAACCTACCTACCAACATACACCATTTGTTTTATTATTCACTGATATATGTTAACCACAAAGAATGATAAATTGGTTGTTGCTGAATCTAACAGTTTCATTCTGTCCTTCAATCAGAAGATAATATTTTTATCAGCCAAACAAAAAAATAACACACTCTTTGACTATTTTTTTATGTGAGAATTTAAAGAAAGAAGAAAATTTATTGGAGTATAAAAATGTTCAAGTCAGTGAGATGGAGGGGGGACAAGAACAAGGTTAAATGTGTATTCAAGCTGCAATTTCATGCAACTCAGGTAATACCTACATATTTCTATTTGATTATTATAAAAAACAAACCAGAATGTGGTCGAAACTAATTGCAGTATTACTGTATTTATGTGTTTGTTTGTTGCATTGACTAACATACAGAGTGCTAAAAAAATTTTTCATTTTTTTTTTTTTTTTTTTGCAAAAATTTGTAATTCTATATTTTTGTGATTCACACATGAGTATGTAAAGGTAGTGTAAACAAATATATGTAAAGGAATCATAGTTAAAACTGAAAAGGAAAACTGCATACAGCACATTATATGTAAAGGAAGTCAAAGGCACAGATATTTGATGTGTGTTCATCTGTTCTTTTAGTACTAGATTATGATGTATCATAATACATAGAATCCATGTGCTTAAATTGATATTAGTAATTAACATAACTAAGATTAAACAGATAAACGGATAAGGTTTGAACCTGAGATCTCTTGAGAGGAACTCATGACCCAGCCACTAGGCTCTTAGGATGGTTAATTGTTTTAGTGGAATTTCAGACCCATAACCCATTTTCTGTCCCCCTGTGCGCGAGTAGGTGTGTTCATGTTGTCAAATAATAATATATGTTCTGAGGAGCGTAATATATTGAAGACAAGTAGGGCAGCCGCCCCATCTGGATTAAAAAAATAAAATAATTCTAAAAAAAAATAAAATTACATAAAAATAAGGTTTTATTATGTTTACCCCGCAAATAGTGAAAATTTTATTAAGTATTTGCATTCGCCCATTCGGATTCAAGTTCCGCCACTATATGGTCTTACAGATTTACAGTTTTAAGCTTTCAAGCTGATAAATGGTTAGTATAGAATTATAGATATTTGTTATGTGGATACAGTTATCAGAGTTGGCAGGAGATGCTTTGATGATATCTGTGATTCCTGCTGACGTTGGTAAACCGACTTCGAAATTAGAGAAAGCGAAAATTCACGACGGAAGTTGCTATTGGGAAAAACCACTTTACGAAACTGTGAAATTCTCTCAGGATCCAAAAACTGGAACTTTTAGTGAAAAAGTTTATTACTTTGTTGTAGCAAAGGTACAAATTGCTTCAAACCTATGCCGAAACTTACTATGATATTATCTTTCACAAAAATTAAATATTTGTTTTATGGTGTTTCGCGCGTTGTAGGATTCAACAAGATTAGGTAGTGTTGGAGAGGTCTCAATTGATTTTGCGAGTTACGTTGAAGCTACAAAGCTTTCTTCTTTATCTCTTCCTCTTAAGAATGCAAACTCGGCTGCTGTATTGCATGTTAGTCTCTTTGTCTCCTTATAATTTTTTGTGTATAAGCGAAATTTTAACTGAACGTTGATGGTTTATGCGTCTTTGGAATTAGGTATTGATTCAGAAGGTGCAAGGTTCTTTTGATCAGAGGTATAAGAATTAAATGTTTTATTTGTTTTATTTTTTTCAAATTTTATATTTAAAATCCTACAATTTACAGAGATTTTGATGGAATTGTGAATGCAAATCACCTTAATGAAAGTTTAAGGATGCACTTTGGAAATGGTAATTTAGAAGGAAGCATTGAAAAATATACTACCAAGGTAAGTTCTCATTTATCAATTAATATCTAGTTTCACACACACACACAGTTTGAGATTAATTACATTGTTAAATACCTTGTTTGCACATTGATGCGAATTATATATTTAATGGTGGAAATTTCGACCCATTATACCATTTACTTAAATTGGGTCGATTCAGTTTATGAATGATCTCTATCGGGTCGAAAAGAAATTTTGAAAAATAGCTTACAAGTAAATGGGTTAGATTGGGTCAAATGAGTCAGATTGAAAATAGTTAACTTTAGTACACGTTGAATATTATGTTTTGAATAAGAAGTTTTTTGGACAAAGAGTGTTTAGTGAACATTCAAACAAAGAGTTACCCGTTGTGACCCGTTTAGGCACTTATACAGCCCACCCATTTTCACCTCTACCAATTACTAGAATAACAACAACAACAACAACAACAAAACCCAATACCACATGCGTGGTGTATGGGGGAGGTGAGATGTAGACAATCCTTCCCTTATCCGAGAATAAAGACAAGTCATTTCTCCACCCAGAGTGAAACACTCTCAAGAGTAGAGAAAGTCATCCCTCTCTTTATTACTAGAATAACAAATATGTTGTATATCTAACAGGACTATGTGACAGAAAATGGCATTAACAGACCCGTTGGATCTGATATCGTGCTTTCGAGTTCTGACAGCTGTTCTGAACTGGACACGCCACGCAAGCGTGAACCTAAAAGTGCTAAACTGATTAACGAATCCTCAATTACAAAAGTTCGATCATTACAATGGGATGAATCTTCAATAAGTACGCTAGAATTAGAAGCTTCTGAAGAAGGTTCATCAAACGCTATAATTCAAATGCTCAAAAGTCAAGTAGCAGCGTTGACCAGGCAAGCTAGTGTTTCGGAATTAGAATTGCAGTCACTTCGTAAGAAAATCATAAAAGAAATAAAAAAGAATCAAGATCTTAAGGAAGAGTGTGAAAAACTGAAGGGAAGTCAAAATTGCACAGAAGAAGTCAAAGTCAACGGTATGTTGTTGATTGACGAAGGTGATCCTTGGGTTCTTCTTCAAGAACTGCGTCAAGAACTAAACCATGAGAAGGAATTGAACTCAAGTCTTCGTTTACAGCTTCAAAAAACACAAGACTTAAAGTCAAAGTCTATGTTAATGTCAAAGTCAATATGTTTTTATGGTCAGCAATTGGATATAGTCGATACTATATGTGAAACGGATGACGATGATGATGATGAGGAACAAAGGGAATTAGAAGCGATTGTTAGAGAACATAATGGGACGAAAGAAACGTATTTATTAGAGCAAAAGATTATAGACCTTTACAATGAATCCGAGTTGTATAAACGAGAAAAAGATGAGCTTGAAATGCAAATAGAGCAAATTGCACTTGATTACGAGATCCTTAAACAAGAAAAAAACAATATTTCTTATAAACTTGAGCGAATTCAGCTTGAAGAGCAACTAAAGATGCAAAACGAATGTACACAAATCGAGAAATTGAAGAAAGATCTCGAGACTAAAACTGAAGAATTGTCTAAGTCAACTCTTGTCATAAACGAGCTCGAATCCCATATCAAGAATCTTGAAGATGAGTTGGAGAATCAAGCACGCGAATTTGAGGTCGATATTGAAAATTTGATGCGTGCAAAAACGGAGCAGGAACAAAAGGTCATTCGTGCAGAAGAAAGTTTAAGAAAGATAAGATTGCAAAATGTTAATGCAGCTTCAAGGCTTCAAGAGGAACTTAAAAGACTTTCGCAAAAAATGGCGTATACATTTGAAGTCAACGAAAAGTCAACAATAAAAGCGATGGAAGAAGCTAATAAGATTCGTGCAGAAAAAACACTTCTTGAAGAAGCGTTTGCGAAAGTCAAAAAATGTTTACCGAATCTTGATGACTGTTTTCAAGAAAAACTAGTATTTCTTGAAAACCAAATAGTTCTAAAGTCGACACAAGTGAAGACCATTAGGGACCAGATGGAAGTTATGAATGGTGATTTTGAACATCAAAAACGAATTAGCGAAAGCAAAATTCAGAGGCTGAACGAGCGGATTGAGTATCTTGAAACGGAAAGATTTAAGGAACTTGATACAGATAACTCTGAAAATGTCTTTTTACATAAGGAGAAAGAGCTTCAACTTGAAATTGAAGAGTTAGAAAAAAAGCTAAATGTTCTAGTTCAGAAATCAAGAATTTGCAGGTATATAACTTTTTACTAATAGCTAAAGTGGAAGAGATAGGTGGGTTGGGCTGTTGTGTAACGGGTCAAGACGGGTCGGGTTGAAATGTGTAGTTTTAATGCATTTTTGTAGATGTATCAAATAGCTATTGTGTTAACTATTACGAGTATTACAATTAAACTCAATCTTTCGTACAAAAGATTAAGAAGGTCGTCAATCGGGAAAACTTTCAATCTATTTGAGATCAAAAGCAAAGAAGACCCGTTCATAAGTAATGGGTTGAAATTGTCACCTCAACTGAGAACACCAAACCTTGAACTATTATTTTTGTTTTCAAACAACCACTTTTACATTAGCCAACGGGAAAACTTATAAGGTTTTTCCCGTTCAAGCTACCTAGGAGGGCGGACTTTTTACTTTGTACGTGGCCTAATCAAGTTATTTAAAAAACTGCAACCAAAGTATTTTAATCCCACAAAAAAAGGTAACATTTTTGCTAAGTACTTGACTTTTTATTGAAAGGAAACTATCATCTTGAGGACACTACAGTTTCCCATAAGGAAAGTCAAACACAGTGGTTTGAAAAGTCAACCCCGACGTTTTTCTATTTGCTCTTCCTTTGGTGAAAACAGATTTTCTTTTTTAACATTTAATTTTTGTTTCTTCGTGTAGTGACCACGCCAGTTTGCCAGAGATGAAACAGACTGATGATCATAACATGTAAGATTTAACATGTTCTGTATTTAACTTATTATGCTAATAAACTCTCAATGATCTTCTGTAGTTTACTCCTGATTCATCATGTATTTAACTATGCAAATTCTTTTGTTCTTTCATAGTGTAATACTGTATTAGTTATTTTCTGGGTTAAAGTCACAAATTAGCTATATATATTTTCTCAAATGTTCCGATGTTGCCCATATACCCATTTGCGTCCCATTATCGTCCACAAACTTTCAAAAAATGTACCAATGTTAACATTTCGTTATGGGTTACCTGCTGAACCGGTAAAGTTAATTACTTAATTTTTTTTTTTTTTTTTTCATTTTATATGTCCCGATGTCGTCCATATACTTTCATTTTCTGTTCCGATATATCACCGACGTGTCATGACTACCTAGAAGTCACGTCATCAGTTGTTTTCGTTACAATTAAAAAAAGTATAGTGGGCGACATCGGTAAAATTTTTGAAAGTTTGTAGACGACAGTGGGATGCAAATGGGTATATGGGCGACATCAGGACACTTGGCTTTAACCCTTATTTTTTATATAGTAATGTTGTTTATTTCTAATCTCAGATTATTAACTAGAATTTAAGCTATGGTATGTTGTACTTCATGCATTGCAGCTTATGAAAGTTTTTAGAATGCATTACAGTTGTGCAGGGTCGTCACAACAATTTAAAAGCTCTAAACGAAAATAAAAATGGGCCCGCATATACTTTAATTTTTTTTCCTATTCACATAAAAGAATAATACTCCAATGTATTTATTTATTTACTTACATTGTATTTTAACTTTAATTGACAATTTTTTATTTAATTTAAATAAATATATTGTGAAAAATATTTACATATTCAAAAGTTTGAGCCCTTTTAAATTTTTGAGCCCTAGGCGGTTATCTATCTTGTCTATGCTCGAAGATACCTCTGCAGTTGTGCATTTATTTGTAGTGTGACGAATGAATGAATGAACGAGTCCAGAAAAATCATAATCCAGATTTGCATAATCAAAAGATGATATTGTGTTTGGTAATTCTGAAATAAACTACATCTAGAATAGAACTATTTTGTTCTTTCAATAAGAAAGATTTGATCTTTGTTAGGATTTTAAAGATTTCTCCAAATCTGAAGATGCTGATCTCACAACATATTAGTCGCATTATTCAGATATTTGGTACCTGTAAATGCAAAGGTGTTAGATGTGAAGAAATAATTAAACAAAGAAAGTGGGGCCAACTTGAAGTCACATTTGGTGACTTGGAGTCACATTTGGTGACAACATATGTCCAAATTAGAATGGCTCAAACATGAGCTTATATGTTACAATGCGATAATATAATTCGAGCAGATTTGGAGCAAATGGAACAAGCATGTGGCGTATGGCGACATTGATGTCACCAAATGCGAGATTTAGGTCGGCCAGGAAGATTCTGGATCATCTTAACTTGTCCAACAAGTTGTTTCTTTATTAGTTTTCTCCTATAAATATAACCCCCATGTAACCTGTAAATGTGTGCACAAAAATAATAAAAAAAAATCTTTGATTTGTGCCGTGGATTAAACTTTTCTCCGTGTTTGGAGTTGGGATATAACCACATTAAATCTTTGTGTCATTTTATGCTCTTATTTATCGTTCTTATGCTTTAATTATTCGTTTGTCGTTCGTGGGTTTGGTGATTGGTTTAAATCACCTGTCTTGTTGGGTCCCAAATTCCTAACAAGTGGTATTAAGAGCTTCAAGGTTACGAGTTCGGACAAGATGGTGAATTGAAAGCAAGGTTTTTTTTTTTTTTTTTTTTTTTTTTTTTTTTTTTAATATAATGGTTGATGAATCAGTTTTTTTTATCAAGGTTATTATAACGACGGGTTTAAGGATTTGTCTTGCAACATGTATCGAGACCATGTGACTTAGTTGTTCGCTGTAATCTTGGTCTGATGCCCCGTACAAAACCATCGTGTACGAGTCATCAACAACAGGATCATTACAAGGTCAAACACTATATGCTATTTCAAAATACGTTTGCATTCATGATAAAAGGTGATGTCTTAACCAACATCAATGTTTTACAACCAAAAGTATGCTTCTATGAATAGAAGCAAAGATAATAGTATGTGCCCCATAGGTCGTTACAAATCATAGTTTCAAAAGTAATAATGTTTATGAATACATGATAAACGTTCATGCGGTGACATCTCTAAAGCAGCGGGTGTCTACAGCAAGACTAGTACAACAGCGGAAGCTAGCAACCTTAAGCACCTGAGAAAAACATGCTTAAAAACGTCAACACAAAGGTTGGTGAGCTATAGTTTAAGTATAACAGTATGTAAGGTAGGCCACGAGATTTTAGTGCTACAAAGATGTGTTGGAGGCTCTTGTGGTCGGTGAAAATAGTGCTCTTAGTTCCATAAAGATAGTGTCTCCATAGCTTTAATGCAAAGACAACGGCTCCAAGTTCGAGATCGTGAGTAGTGTAGTTCCGCTCGTGAATCTTCACTTGACGAGAAGCATAGGCAATAACCTTTGATCGTTGCATCAGTACACAACCAAAATCACTTTTCAAACCATCGCAATAAACGACGAAATCGTCACTGCCTTCAGGAAGTGATAAGATAGGTGCGGTGGTTAACTTCTTCTTCAAGGTTTGAAATGCTGATTCGTGTGCGGGTTCCCAAATGAACTTCTTCCCCTTGTGAGTCAGCGCGGTCAAAGGACGCGCAATCATAGAAAATCCTTCAATAAACCTTCGGTAGTAACCGGCGAGACCTAAAATTGGCGAATATGCGTCGGAGTAGTGGGGGTCTCCCACTTGCTGATAGCTTCAATCTTAGCGGGATTAACTTTGATACCCTGGTCGCTCACAACATGACCCAGAAATTGGACTTCCTTCAACCAAAATTCACACTTGGTGAATTTCGCATAAAGTTCCTCTTGTCTCAAGAGTTCAAGCACTAATCGAAGATGTTGCTCATGCTCTTCTTCGCTCTTAGAGTAGATGAGGATATCATATATGAAGACGATAACAAACTTATTCAGGTATGGCTTGCAGACACGATTCATGAGATCCATGAATACGGCAGGTGCGTTGGTTAAACCGAATGGCATCACGAGAAACTCATAATGACCATAACGAGTCCTGAATGCAGTTCATCACGTCGCTCTCCTTCACCCTCAACTGGTGATAACCGGATCGCAAATTAATCTTAGAGTAAACGCTCGATCCTTGTAGTTGATCAAAAAGATCGTCAATACGGGGAAGAGGATACCGATTCTTGATTGTCAATTTGTTGAGTTCACGGTAGTCGATACACATACGTAAGGATCCATCCTTCTTCTTCACAAATAAAACAGGTGCACCCCAAGGCGAGAAACTTGGTTGGATAAATCCACGGTCTAGCAGTTCTTGTAATTGGCTCTGTAATTCTTGCATCTCGGAAGGTGCGAGTCTATAAGGTGCGCGAGCTACAGGTGCTGCTCCTGGCACTAAATCGATCTGAAACTCTACGGCTCTCGGCGGAGGTAATCCAGGCAATTCTTCAGGGAAGACATCGGAAAATTCGTTCACAATTCGAACGTCGTTCACACTCTTCACCTCGGTTTCTACCATTTTCACATGTGCTAGGACAGCAAGACGTCCCTTCTTCATGATCTTTTGCGCTTTCACGCAACTAATGAGGTTCAGCTTCGAGGTACATCTCTCTCCGTAAATGATCAGTGGCTCACCATCTCCTTGTGGTATACGAAGAGCTTTATCTCCACAGATAATGTCGGCCCTTATCTTGGTCAACCAATCCATACCGACGATCACGTCAAAACTTCCCAATTTGATGGGTATCAAATCAATCTCGAAATCTACACCAGCTATGTTGATAATAGCTCCTCGACTAATATGGTCAACTTTCTCAAGTTTTCCATTGGCGACCTCGACAAGCATACTCTCTTTTAAAGGGACTAACGACCAATTAATCTTATCACAAAAGTGTCTACATACATAACTTCTATCGGCACCAGTATCAAATAAGACAGAAGCTAATAGATTGTTGATAGTGAATATACCTGTCACCAAGTCGGGATTCTCGCGTGCATCCCTTGCATTAACGTTGAAAGCTCTACCACGCGGTGGTCCGCCGTCTTTTCGCTTGTTGGGGCACGCATTTCTGAAATGGCCCGTCTGTCCGCATTCGTAGCACTTTTTCGGTCCATTGGGGTTCGGCTTCCCATTCAAAGTGGTGACCTTGCAGTCCTTACCGATATGTCCAGTCCGTTGGCACTTTTCACAAACAACGTTACAATACCCAGTATGGTGCTTGTAGCACCTCTTGCATTGTGGTAAGGTGCCCTTGTAGTTCGGGTTAGAGTTGGTGTTCGGATTGGGGTTTCCACCGTTGTTGTTTCCTCTGAAACCCTCATGTCGTTTCGCCTGGTTTTGATCATAGGTCCTTCCCCTGTTGTTATCCCATTTGCACTTCTCACTACTACCCGCTTCAGACTTGGCCTTCTCCGGTTCATCGATGATAATTTGATTCATTAAAGTATGCGCCATGCGCAAAGCTTTCGGGATATTGGGTGGCTTGGACGAGGTGACGTTTCCCTTAATGGACTTAGGAAGTCCCCACAAATACCTTTCCATACGCTTAAATTCCGGGGTGACCATGGTAGGACACATCAGGGCTAGTTCCAAATATCTACGATTGTAACCATCGAGGTCGTTTCCTACAACCTTCAACTGCATAAACTCAATCTCCATCTTCTGGATCTCGGTCATAGGGCAATATTCCTCAATCAAGGCCCCTTTGAATTCCTCCCATGGAGTAGCAAACGCCTCATCAATACCTTTTGCTTGAGCCAACGTGTTCCACCACGTTAGTCCGCCGTCAGACAGAGTGCATGAAGCAAACTTGGTTTTATTCGCTTCTGAGCAGTTACTAACTCGAAACACAGATTCTAATTTCTCAAACCATCTAGTGAGACCAACCGGCCCCTCTGTTCCACTGAAGTTGTGGGGTTTGCAGCTTTGGAACTCTTTGTACGTACACCCATTACGAACGGGCTGAATAACCGGTGGTGATGGTGGTGGAGCTTGGAGGTTCCTTTCTGCTAAAGCTGCGGTGACTCGTTCATTGATCATATCCTCGATTTGGGCTGCGGTAGGTGTGGATCGTCCGTTGGCCATGGTGTTCTAAACAAAAATTTTGACTCAAGTCAAAATCCAGCATTCAATATATAATAATACAGTATACAACAACCAACATGTAAACAGCACAACACATGTTAATTAAGTAGAGCAACTAGATACCGATATCACAAAACCAACGTACATTAACGTAAACAGAACACTTGTGCAAAAAGCAGACAACACAAAGTTCCATTCATTAATAATAAGTTGCATACATCTGCATAGGTTCGTAAATACATAAGTAATACATAAAACTACAACTAGATTACATAATGAAATCTACTACAAAAGCCCTACGGTAAAGGTGGGTGTAGGATGTCCAATACGTGGGACATCTGGTCCTCGAGCTCAGCTACCCGAGCACGGAGGATCTCCACCTCCCTTGTCAGTTCCTCGACAGTGGGAGATGGTGGGGCAAGCGGTGCAGTCGGTACGGGTGGTGCTGGTGGAGCTGGTGGTGCAGACGGTCCGGCTCCAGAAGTAGAGGCTGCGAAGCGGTAAGGCTTACGGATGAATGGATCAGCAGGATACGACATAAGCCGCTTACGGGCGGTAACCCTACGATGATGACCATATGCGTCAGTGAATGCTCGACCTCCATTAATCCCTGGAATGATGGTACCATCGAAACGGTACCGCTTCTTCGGCGGGGTGGAGGGTGGCTGTACTGGAGCATCATCAGGGTCCTCCTCATCGGAGTCATCATCACTAGAGTCATCTGTGAATGAGTCGTCGGATGACGGGTCATCTGAATCATGTGGAGGTGGCTGCACGGGTGGTTGTACTGGCTCTCCTCGGGCGGCCATCATCTGTCGGTATTTGAAAGGCGGGATCGGCACGAGACGTCCATCAGGAGCGCGTCGGCACCAATGATGATACTGATTATGGAATGGACCTTCCCCAAATTCCGCGAGAATCACAACACCACCGGGATGGTGCTGTGGCTCCTGAGGTACCGGGGCAAGTGGAGCTGGAATCTCCGGGAGGTCCTGGGCTCCGTCTGCAGTACCCACTGGGGCAGGCACATGACTACTAGCTCCAGAGGACGAAGCGCCTGGGTCACTAGAGTGTGTCACCGACGGGATCTGAGGATCGGCAACAGTGGCAGGTGAAGTGGCTGAAGTGTCTGTGTCGCTGTCCAAAATGATAGCAGGTGGAATATCCGACATCTGAACAAGGAAAAAATAAATTTCCATGTCATTAAGTCATAAAGCAAGCACGTATTAGGCCAAGTAACTACAACAGTCTAGATCATGTATAACAGTAAGTAGCATGGCAATAACGACAAGTATCATGCAATCGAAAGCAGATAATAGCATGCAGTAGTGAAATCATGTAATAGCATACGGCATATAGCAGTAAAAGTAAGCAGTAGAATGCAGTAAGTTCAGCGAAAACAAGTAAACTAGCAAGTTGTAGATTAGTCCTATTAGTGAATCCTACTCGGTCAGTCTTAGACTCACTAATGCAACCTAATTCCCTACAACCAATGCTCTGATACCAAATGTGATGTCCCGTACAAAACCATCGTGTACGAATGATCAACAACAGGATCATTACAAGGTCAAACACTATATGCTATTTCAAAATACGTTTGCATTCATGATAAAAGGTGATGTCTTAACCAACATCAATGTTTTACAATCAAAAGTATGCTTCTATGAATAGAAGCAAAGATAATAGTATGTGATTCATAGGTCGTTACAAATCATAGTTTCAAAAGTAATAATGTTTATGAATGCAAGATAAACGTTCATGCGGTGACATCTCTAAAGCAGCGGGTGTCTACAGCAAGACTAGTACAACAGCGGAAGCTAGCAACCTTAAGCACCTAAGAAAAACATGCTTAAAAATGTCAACACAAAGGTTGGTGAGCTATAGTTTAAGTATAACAGTATGTAAGGTAGGCCACGAGATTTCAGTGCTACAAAGAGCGTTTCAAAACAGTATGATAAAGTATATGTTTAACCGTGGGCACTTGGTAACTAACTTAACGTTTATAACCCCCTGAAAGTACACTTGGAAAGTGCGTATGTTTACGAAGTATTAAACACTCGTTAAATGCTAGCGCGACTAGCCCGAATGGGGATGTCAAACCCTATGGATCCATATCTAAGATTCGCGTTCACCGGTTCAAAAACCAATGACTAAACGTTACCGAGCTAAAGGGAATGTTTATGCCGTTGTATAACCCACACATATATAAGTTTAAGTACTCGTACCTACTATGTAAAACGTAAAATGCGCATGTATTCTCAGTTCCTAAAATAGTTAAAGTAAAAAAAAGGATGCTATAACTCACAGTGGTAAAGTAGTGGTAAAGTCGAGTCGGGAAGTAAGAAAGTACGTAGGTCCGGAAAGTCCTCAACCTAAGTCAAATATTACTAAGTCAGTAAATCGTCCCAATAGGTTTAAAAGTATGTAAATAAGGTCTTAAGGGTCATCATCATTCATCATCAAACAAAAGGTGTAAAGTAAGTTTCGTTCATGAAAAGAGTTTAAAACAAAGGCTGACTTCGATCAGTCACCACGGCCTCTATACCTACTGAAATAAGGTGAGACCAGTGGCCATTGCTCCATATATGAGTCATTTAGTTGTGGTAAAAATTCCAGAAGTAAACTCGTCTTCGTTTGACTGTGGCGACGGTCTAAGTGCGAGTAGGTCAGAATTTTCAGCACAACGTTAAAAGGACATAGTGACGATCGGAGGGCCATAAATCCTAAACTGTAACTCGGATTAAGACGAGTCTTAAACGAAAAATTATCTACTCGAACAGAGCTAACTGAAAATCAACTTTACAGTAGCCCAGATATTCGGGTCTGTTCCAGAAAACAGTAAACAGTAGGTTCTGGTGGGTTCTTGGTGCTCGATGCTTATCACGGTTCTCATCCTTGATGCATATAGCTTCAAGTGTACAACTCGTTGATGTGTTTGCATCATCTTAACCAAGGTTTTACCATCATCACACTTGTGTAAGTCTAAGACATGTAGCACAACTCATTTAAGTGTTGCAAGTAGCTTGATGAACCAAAGTTACATCAAAATCTTAGATCCGACACATACATGAACTATAAAAGTACTATTTGAACTACAAACTTGAAAGTAAACTAACTAATAAAGATCTTAAGATGTAGAACATAGTTCTTAGTTAGATCTTGAAGATCCAAGACTCAAAGGTCTAGATCTAAAGTTATTAAGTTAAATCCTAAGTAATAACACTTGAATCTTTACTTTGATGAAACCATAAGTTACAAAACTTAGATTTTCATCTTGTAAAGTGTATGTAAGCTTACAAGCTTTTGTTTATGACAAAATAAGTTGACCATAAGCTATAGAACTTAGATCTTTCATAAGTATGTGAAGTTATAACTAGAAAGTTATACTTCCAGGTTCTTGAACTTATAAAGTTAACTTTTGTTCAAGAAAAATGAGATCAAAGTTAACTAGTAACACTTGACCAACAACAACCAAAATCACGATTTTAAAACATGAACAAGTGAAGAAATAAACTTAAATAAACAAGTAACGAGTCATGGTTGTTCATAATTTAAAGATTCAAGCCAAAGTCTTGATCTTTAAGGAAGTAAACTTTTAAGTTTACAACATGAATCACAAGTAATGGTTTTTACAACACATGAACTTTAATCTTTTAAAACTTTAAAGGTAGAACCATAAACTAGTAAGTCTAGATTCTTGTGTGTTCTTGTAAATACAAGATAAAATGAAGAATCAAACTAAAGAGTTTGGTTCTTAACAACATGTAAGTAAATAACAACAACAAAGTTCAAGTAACTTAAACAACAACAAAGAACAAGTATAAGAATGATGATGATGCTTAAGGTTTCGGTTTTTGAGAAAGGAAAAGGAAGAACACAAGGCTTGTTACTTAAAAAATGTAGAGGAAAGATGAGAGAAAATTGAGAGGAAAATGCAAGTATGAAGTGAAGTGTGTGTGTGAGAAATGAGATAATACAAGTAGATAAGTAAAAAAAATATTTTGAACTCTCCCTTATGGCACACAAGGCTGACGGTTCACAAAGCAAGAGGGGGGAGGGATTTGTCCATAAGATCATGCATGTAATTGTCTTTAAAAGTTGGTTATAAGGTTGCTTACATGGGAACTAGGTGTAAGTAACATGTAACAAGTCTTTCCTTTACTATCTAAACTAGTTTTTAAACCTTAATGGACTAGTTGTAACAAAAGGCTCCTAGTTAATCCATTAATATAAGTATAGTGGGCTTCTAAGTCCATTAACACTAGCCCAAGTCCAAATAAATAATAATCCAAGTAAAAGCCCAAGTAATTAACTAGTAACTTTAGTTAATTAAAAATGATTAATAAAAATCAATCATGAATGTAAATAATATCTAAAAATATTATTCGTGTAATGTACGTGCGTCACAAAGACGTTTTGGGCAATTAAAATTCATGTATGGTAGCAATTAAATGTATAGAAATACATTCATTAAATCACAAGCATTAATAATAATAATTATTAATTAAACGTTGGAAAAACCAGGGTCGTTACATTACCCACCTGTTAAAGAAAATTTCGTCCCGAAATTTTAAGCTGTGGTAGATGGAGGAGTCGGGAAAAGGTTTGGATACTTCTGCATCATCTGATCCTCTCGATCCCAGGTAAAGTTAGGTCCTCGTTTGGCATTCCATCGTACTCGGACGATCGGAATCTTGTTGCGTTTCATAGTTTTGACCTCACGGTCCATAATCTCGAC
The DNA here is from genome assembly GCF_046630445.1 of Rutidosis leptorrhynchoides. NCBI lineage: Eukaryota > Viridiplantae > Streptophyta > Magnoliopsida > Asterales > Asteraceae > Rutidosis > Rutidosis leptorrhynchoides. Next base: position 202,889,279 of record NC_092334.1, read on the forward strand.
AGGTTCTTCCACAAAGTGGAGTTTGTCATCAATTGTAGGTTCTTCCAGTGGTATGATAAGTTCGGGTGCAGCAAGACACTTCTTCAAGTTTGACACGTGGAAGGTAGGATGAACTGAGCTCAATTGTGTTGGAAGATCCAAACGGTATGCAACGGGTCCAACACGTTTCAAGATTTCAAAAGGAACAATATATCGCGGGTTCAACTTTTCGCGCTTTTCAAAACGAATCACACCTTTCCAAGGTGCAACCTTCAACATCACATGGTCACCGACGTTGAATTCAAAGTCTTTACGTTTAAGATCGGCATAACTCTTTTGACGATCACGGGCTGACTTAAGTCTAGCTTGAATCTGGGCAATCTTCTCTGTTGTTTCACGGACTACCTCGGGTCCGGTGATTTGCTTTTCGCCTACTTCGGCCCAACAAATAGGAGAACGGAACTTGTGGCCATACAATGCTTCAAAAGGTGCGGCGTTAATACTCGAGTTATAACTGTTGTTGTAAGAAAATTCGGCGAGTGGCAAATGCCTTTCCCAGGCCTTTCCGAAATTAATAACACATGCACGCAACATGTCTTCCAAGGTCTGAATCGTCCGTTCACTTTGCCCGTCGGTCTGTGGGTGATAAGCAGTACTCATGTCGAGGCGAGTTCCCATGGCTTCTTACAAAGAACGCCAAAATCTAGAAGCAAAATGGGGATCGCGATCTGAGATGATCGATAAAGGTACACCATGTCGAGATACAACCTCTTTGATGTATAATTGAGTAAGTCTCTCCATCGTATCCGTTTTCTTCATAGCTAGGAAGTGTGCAGATTTGGTAAGACGGTCAACGATAACCCAGATGGTATCGTATTCGCCCACCGTCTTTGGTAGCTTGGTGATGAAATCCATCGTTATCCTTTCCCACTTCCATTGCGGGATTTCCGGTTGCTGAAGTAACCCAGAAGGTTTTTGATGTTCAGCCTTTACTTTCGAGCAAGTCAAACATTTTCCAACATAAGTTGCAACATCCTTCTTAAGATTTGGTCACCAATACTGTTCTTTAAGGTCGTGGTACATTTTGCCCGCTCCGGGATGAATCGAATATCTCGATTTGTGTGCTTCATCAAGTATAAGGTTCCGTAGATCTCCATAAAGAGGTACCCAAATTCTTCCGACATAACATCGGAGTCCAGACTCCCTAACCTCGAATTGAGCGACAAGAATGTTCAAATGTTCATGAGATATATTCTCCTCCTTGAGAGCCTCATCTTAGGCTACTCGGATCTGGCTGTCGAGATTCGAATGGATGGTGATGTTCAGAGCCCTAACACGAAGAGGTGCCGTCCTCTCCTTTCGGCTTAAAGCGTCAGCTACAACATTGGCCTTGCCAGGGTTATAACGAAGTTCACAATTGTAGTCGTTTAACGTCTCGATCCATCAACGCTGCCTCATATTCAGTTGCTTCTGATCAAAGATGTGTTGGAGGCTCTTGTGGTCGATGAAAATAGTGCTCTTAGTTCCATAAAGATAGTGTCTCCACAGCTTTAATGAAAAGACAATGGCTCCAAGTTCGAGATCGTGAGTAGTGTAGTTCCGCTCGTGAATCTTCAGTTGACGAGAAGCATAGGCAATAACCTTTGATCGTTGCATCAGTACACAACCAAAACCACTTTTCGAAGCATCGCAATAAATGACAAAATCGTCACTGCCTTTAGGAAGTGATAAGATAGGTGCGGTGGTTAACTTCTTCTTCAAGGTTTGAAATGATGATTCGTGTGCGGGTTCCCAAATGAACTTCTTCCCCTTGTGAGTCAGCGCGGTCAAAGGACGCGCAATCATAGAAAATCCTTCAATAAACCTTCGGTAGTAACCGGTGAGACCTAAAAATTGGCGAATATGCGTCGGAGTAGTGGGGGTCTCCCACTTGCTGATAGCTTCAATCTTGGCGGGATCAACTTTGATACCCAGGTCACTCACAACATGACCCAGAAATTGTACTTCCTTCAACCAAAATTCACACTTGGAGAATTTCGCATAAAGTTGCTCTTGTCTCAAGAGTTCAAGCACTAATCGAAGATGTTGCTCATGCTCTTCTTCGTTCTTAGAGTAGATGAGGATATCATCTATGAAGACGATAACAAACTTATCCAGGTATGGCTTGCAGACATGATTCATGAGATCCATGAATACGGCAGGTGCATTGGTTAAACCGAATGGCATCACGAGAAACTCATAATGACCATAACGAGTCCTGAATGCAGTCTTCATCACGTCGCTCTCCTTCACCCTCAACTGGTGATAACCGGATCGCAAATCGATCTTAGAGTAAACGTTCGATCCTTGTAGTTGATCAAAAATATCGTCAATACGGGGAAGAGGATACCGATTCTTGATTGTCAATTGTTGAGTTCACGGTAGTCGATACACATACGGAAGGATCCATCCTTCTTCTTCACAAATAAAACAGGTGCACCCCAAGGCGAGAAACTTGGTTGGATAAATCCACGGTCTAGCAGTTCCTGTAATTGGCTCTGTAATTCTTGCATCTCGGAAGGTGCGAGTCTATAAGGTGCGCGAGCTACAGGTGCTGCTCCTGACACTAAATGGATCTGAAACTCTACGGCTCTCGGCGGCGGTAATCCAGGCAATTCTTCAGGGAAGACATCGAAAAATTCGTTCACAATTCGAACGTCGTTCACACTCTTCACCTCGGTTTCTACCATTTTTACATGTGCTAGGACAGCAAGTGAAAGGACCCGTTCATATACATTATAAACGATTCACAATAGTTGATTACATTGCGAGGTATTTGACCTCTATATGATACATTTTACAAACATTGCATTCGTTTTTAAAAGACAATCTTTCTTTACATCAAAAATTGACAGGCATGCATACCATTTCATAATATCCACTATCCAACTATAAATTGATTTAATAATAATCTTTGATGAACTCAATGACTCGAATGCAACGTTCTTCGAAGTATGCTATGAAAGACTCCAAGTAATATCTTTAAAATGAGCAAATGCACAGCGGAAGATTTCTTTAACACCTGAGAATAAACATGCTTTAAAGTGTCAACCAAAAGGTTGGTGAGTTCATTAGTTTATCATAATCATTTATTTCCATCATTTTAATAGACCACAAGAATTTCATTTCCAGTTCTCATAAATATACGTCCCATGCATAGAGACAAAAAATAATCATCCATATGCTGAACACCTGGTAACCGACATTAACTAGATACATATAAGAATATCCCCTATCATTTTGGGATCCTCCTTCGGACATGATATAATTTCGAAGTACTAAAGCATCCGGTACTTTGGATGGGGTTTGTTAGGCCCAATAGATCTATCTTTAGGATTCGCGTCAATTAGGGTGTCTGTTCCCCAATTCTTAGATTACCAGACTTTAATAAAAAGGGGCATATTCGATTTCGATAATTCAACCATAGAATATAGTTTCAATTACTTGTGTCTATTTCGTCAAACATTTATAAAAGCGCATGTATTCTCAGTCCCAAAAATATAAAGGGTAAAAAGGCAAATGAAACTCACCATACTGTATTTCGTAGTAAAAATACATATAACGTCATTGAACAAGTGCAAGGTTGGCCTCGGATTCACGAACCTAAATTAATTATATATATTTATGTGTTGGTCAATATTTGTCTAACAAATTAGGTCAAGTCATAGTGTACCACAATCCTAATGCTCGAGACTAATATGCAAAACTCAACAAAAGTAAATTTGACTCAAAATAATTTCCAAAAATTTATACATGATTAATATATAGTTTAAATATCGTCGTTTTATATTTTTAAATATTTTTAAAAGATTTATTAGAGTAAATAATATAATTTATTTATTAATAAATAAAATTTTATATTATATTTATATAATAAAATATACTTTTATATATATTAAGTAATAAAATTTATAGGGTTCATTTAATATTATAAAGATAATATGATACGTATTATTAAAGTAAGTTATTACACGTAGTAAAATATGTTTGTATCAAATATTTATTTGATAAAATAATATCTATAATGATAGTAAGTAAAAGTTGTATTATTTTGTAATAATAATTATTATTATAAAAATATCAATATTTATAATTACTAAGATGACATTATGATAAAACGATAATTCTAATTATGATAACTTTAATATTTACGATAATTTTTAATATTATCTTAAAAATAATAATTCTATTTAAAATAATAATAATAATGATATTTTATAGTAACAATGACATTTCTATTAAAATGATAATTTTTGTTAAAATGATAGTTTTAATACTAACGATAATTTTAATAATAATAGTAATGATAAAAATAATAAGAACGATAATTTTATCTAAATCAATATCTTATAATATTTTAATTTCATCATGATACTCTTACCCATTATTTCCTAATCGTTTCGCTTAATAGCTTTTAATCGTCTTTTATATCGTGTTCGTAATAATGATAATAATAGTAATCAAAATAATTAGGTGTTACAAATATTTGTTTTAATTACACTAATATTAATAATGATAGTTACTATAACATTATTAACGATAATACTAATAATTATCTTAATGATAATATAGTAATAATAATAATAACAATAACAATAACCATTTTTAAATAATGATATATATATTAATAATGATAATAAAAATAATAATACCAATAATAATAATAATAATAATAATAATAATAATAATAATAATAATAATAATAATAATAATAATAATAATAATAATAATAATAATAATAATTGGATAATAATAATAATACTAATTATAACTTTAACGATAGTAATAATAAAAAAATAACAATTTTTAATGATAAATCCTTTTATTGATAAAGATAAGAATAATAATAATAAGATAAAACTAGAACGACGATAATAACGACGATAATAATAATCATTTTTAATAATAATACAAAAATTCGATGGACTATAACTTCAAATTCGTTCATCGAAATCATTCGATATAAAAATGAAAAGTTCTTAATTTTTCGCTAGCTTTCCAACGACATGCATATCTTATACCTTATCTCAGTCGCATATATAACTAATTCAGGATTCAACATAACCTAACTAAAGGCAATATCAAAAGTACAAACATGCATAATCCTATATACTCGAGCACTAGTCAGGGATACACTATTAGTATGTAAAAGTTAAATTATGAGTACTCACGTATCAATATTGAGATTCAATATTGTAGGAAAGGTACGTAGATGCAACGGAGATGATAAACACTATATTGACCTCACGAGCATACCCACGAACCATACCAATCACCTCCATAGCTATAACCCATAATTTCCTTAATCCAATCCCACTCGAAAAACAATTTCGAAATCACTCGAACAGCACTCTGACGTAATATTTTATGTATACTAAAAATATCTTGAAATAATACGGAGTAAATATATATATGTAAATCGATTGAGAGAGTTTAGAGAAAAATATTTTCAAGTTTCTATGAAATAATGAAACCTATTGAATTCTATTTATAATAGATTTTTGAATTATTAAAGTGAATTATTAAAGTATGAATTATTAAAGTGAATTATTAAAGTATGAATTATTAAAGTGAATTATTAAAGTATGAATTATTAAAGTGAATTATTAAAGTATGAATTATTAAAGTAAATTATTAAAGTATGAATTATTAAAGTGAATTATTAAAGTTAAAGTAAAGTAAAAATAAAGTAAAGGTAAAGTTTAAGTATAGTAAAAGTATAAAACTATGTACGTATAATACGCGTATAAATATATATAATATTAATTTAAATCGTTATATATATTTAATAAAATAAAATATAAATATCGTTATCTTTATCATACTGGTTAAGTAATGAGTTGTCAAAAGTGGTTCTAGATATTTATAAAAGTTATATACGTTTTAATAATAAAGTTCTTTTTAAACTGAAAACGTTTTTTTTTTGTACGTTTGAAACTAAATCAAATAAATATAATAATTTTGTTTTCCAAAACCAAATATATTTTTCAGAATCATTTTGTTTAAAGGTTAAAATAATGGAAATCGTTATATCATAAAATGTTTTAAAAAAATAGAATCATATATATTCATAATAGGTTTCAAGTTTTTAAATTACAGTTTGTTGGTGAAGCATGGGATAAAGTTCAAAGGTTAAATAAACGTATGAAATCATCTTAATGAAAAATGTCGAGTTACTTAACTTGTCGATATCCCAACATCTAAGTTATTTACACTTCACGTTCTTACTTATAAATCACTTTACCATTTTCCGAATGTTGTCAAAAAGAATAGATTTCTTAAATCACAGTGGACCTCATAACTTAGACCCGTAATCATATCATAATGTATCTGATAAATCAACAATTTGATATTATCTTCTAATTCCATCGATAAACATATTGAAACAAATACGATCATGTAAAGTATTATACGTTTAATACTTTATTAATATTCTCAAGTTATAATATATATATATACATATTTATTTATATATAACGGTTCGTGAATCGTCAGAATTTGGTTGAGGTTATAATGAATGTATGAACACAATTTAAAATTCTTGAGATTTAACTTAACAAACTTTGCTTATCGTGTCGGAATAATATAAAGATAAAGTTTAAATTTGATTGGAAATTTCCGGGTTGTCACAGTACCTACCCGTTAAAGAAATTTCGTCCCGAAATTTGAGTGGAAAGGTCGTGAATGATAATAAGTATGTTTTCATGATGCATACAGGCTGAAAATTAGAGTTTTATTATCAGCGAATAATTTGGATAAACAATCCATTTATATGAAGAGTACGAATGAAGCTAACATAGAAGAGTGAAATGAGTAAGTGTAGATTCATCTTATCATTTGACGTAGATATGATTGATTTCTAGATTTCAAGGGATTTGAAGAAAATCTTTGTAATAAGATTTGATTCTCCGGTAACAAAAGGAATTAGGATCCGCTTTAAATGCGATCGTCCATTTTAATTGTTCTGTCGGAGATTTTCTTATAAATTCACCTCCTTCCTTTTCTTACAACTCACACCTTCTGTTGATGCATTTTATGCAAGTCCCTAGACATCTACCCACGTCCATTGAAGGCACAACAGTTTACAGGCCACCATGACCGTTCGTTATTATCCTATCCGTGTTTGTATGTGGTTATAGCAACTGCAGGAACGAGATGTGGATGTTTGACTCTGTTAGACTTAGTCAGACGTCCGAGTGAAGCCTCACTCGTACGGTTGACAGGCTCATACGCACGGTTGATGCTGAGCTAAGTCACAATTATAACCTAAATGAGAAGACACGAGTGAGTGATCACCCGTACGGCTAATGAAGCCAACTCGTATGTGTGATGGATGAATCGTACGGTGAGTCAACAGCAGGGGTATATAAAGTCTTATGTTCTTCATTTTTAGGTTAAGCCTCTCATTTGTTACACACACTCAGATCTGGTGAGCTCCTCCGATTCTCTCTCAACTCAAATCACCCAGGTGGTGAATAATAGCTCTAGGTGTTGATCTAATCACACTTGATTTAGTTGTGGTATGACTAAATTAATCACAAAAAGCTTAACCTATTCACTAGAGGGTTTGATTCACTTATTCCGTCATTGTGTGAGTTAAATATGTTGATTTCTAAGTTCCTAGTCATGTTTCATCACCTTCTATTCTTTCCCCCTCAACTCATATTTTAAAGTATTCATCAATATGCTCCATCCAGTTATGATTCTCGATATACTTATAACTTTCATATCGGTCATTCTTCTTTTTCATCTACCGCCGGAAGAATCTATTTACTTCTACTATACTCTTGGGTTTATAGTGTTTCTAGTTCTCCCGTGTCTTTATATTGCTATATGCATCAATATATATGGTTTATAATTTTTGGTTTGTCGTTGGGCTTTATATCTTCCCTTATATTCCAAAGTCTCTGTTTCTATCTTCTATAATCATTGTCATCCATAGTTAATGCTCTCTTTTATTTGCTGCAATTTATACCCCAATTTCTATTTCAGAGTTTTGTCCTTTCGTTTCTTCTTCTTGCGATTAAGCACCGCTTGTAATGGTCCAGAATTCACAAATATGATTTTCGGAATGAACATTGTTAATGTTCTAGGAAGGAAATTGTGATGGCACGATCTTGACTTGTCAAATTACTAGAATACCTTGGAAAAGGCCGAATCATCAAGAAATATTTTCTTGATATTTTAGAGGTTAAATAGAATACAAGAGTCGTATAACATGGCACATGATGATGTTATGATCTGTGAATCATCACGCTCCATTTAGAAACTCAGCATGAATTACTGTAATATAATCACGTTGATCAAGTGTCATTATATTATACTAACTCATGCTTCAGTTTCCAACACTACTTCAAAAACATTCATATTTTAAACTCAAAGGTTTACAGAGTATAGGAACTAAACAGTTTTCTTTTTGATGTAATACAGATAGCGCAAAGAGATAAATGATTCCAGATAAGAATAGTTATGAAAATATCTTCAGAAATATGGAGGATATTTATAATGAAAGATACGATGATATCTTAGAATTTCTAATATCAGAGGATGATGAAGAATATTGTCTGTAAGGGTTTAGTGTCAGGAGCAAGGTATTCGTTAATGACTTCAGCAGACACTGAATCATTTGGATTCTTTGAAGGCAGGTTCAGTCTTTGTGATTTGTCCACAGCCTCCTTCTTACTTTGCTCAATCCGTTTTCCAGTTCCAAAACTTCTCTATTTCTGAGCTTTGTTAATACACTAATCTTTATCATCAAACTTTTTACTGCTAAGGTCGTTTACAGTTTTTGTTGCTTCATCAGCATTTCGAGAACTAGTTCGCGGTTCAGAGTGTTTTTCAGAAACTTCACATTCGAAGTATGTAAGCCTTTGAAATAGACGTTATGTATAACTGTTGGCGTCAACATGCTGTGAGATTTCAAAATACTGATTTCTAACTCCCAATGATTCGTTTGCCAATTCTCGTTACAAGAGGCAGATGAGTAAATGATGAGGTTTCGATAAATATAAAGATTCTTCAGGATGCCCAAGATCAGTGAAGTTATTGGTAAGCTTATTGCTAATGTGGTGGAATATGAAAGGTTCTCCGGTAACAAAAGGGTAATCACATATATCAAAATTATGATAAGGCTACTCCGAATGAAAAAATCGAAGTTGTCTTGCTGGAGCTGTGACATAATTTGCTACTTTGCAAAGGAATTGCAAGGTTATTTTTGCTAATAAATGCCAAAAGATCTGACACAGATATGTGTTGAATTATGACTTTGGTTTCGAGAGCTTTTTAAGTACATAACTGTGGGTAATATGTGGTTGGATCATCATCTCGATTGCTCATTATTTGAAGTGTCTTCAGAGATTTTCGAAGGGTTTGAACATAGATTGTAATCGTTTGTATACATTTGATGTTCTAACACACTTTTGAAGTCAAAGTATAGCTTTGAAAGATGTAGGAATCTAAAAGTAATGGTACCGGTTATATCTCGAATTGAATTCTGAGATTTTAAAATCAGAATACGTAATTGGGTTTGAATGAGTATGGTTGTTTTGATTTCTATGAAAGAATGTATATTATTGTGAAAGTAGGAAGTATAATTGATAATTTGCTTAATCTGATTCGAAGAATGTAACATATTAATTGTGAATTTATATATATCTCTCGGGTATTACCTACCCGTTAAAAAATTTTCACAATTAATATTTTGTACATAAGAATTTTATTACAGTCGTTATGAAAATATATATGTATATATTCTCCTCAGATGTAACATAGATTTTAATGAGTTAATACTAAATTAAACTCATTCGATTTACGGTTGGAACTAGAATTGAATAATTCCTTGAAGGTTTAGAGGTTACATAAGTATTTCTTCTATAATATTGAAATTATGAATCAATACTTCGTTATTTGTTGAGATGTGATGTTGGTTTTCGTTAAATTCTTGTGAACTTCGCAAAGTACGAATGATGTTATCTGAAAAGTTTCGGTTACATCAATGATGAAGTGTAAAATCAAATATATACTTGATTTATTAGGAATTGGAATTTGTTGAATTGAGACAGAGATTGTAGTTAACGATTGTTAAGTCACGGGTGAGGGACGTACATTATTGCATATTTGTAATATGAATTAACTGAGTAGTTAAGATTCACACACAATAGCTTAGCACGGAAAGATTTATTTTTTATTTCAAAAAATATATATATATATATAAAATATATATATAATTTCTTCAGAGGGAATGAGTTAATTCTTCATAACTTGTTGATACAATATACACGTTATTGATTCGTAATAATGTCCACAGTGATTCTTGAACTGACGGAGTTTGTGATGTTATCGGTGTTGTTGATTCTGATGTTGACTGTACTGACGATGCTGGTGACGTTGACGGTACTGTTGATGCTGTTGGTAAAACAAGTTTAACTTGTTAATCACACACCATTTTTGTCAGGGTTTCTACTCTTCCTTCTATCATTTTGGTTTGCTTAACTGATTTATGGTTAGGGCTAGATTAGATAATCTCTAAGACTTTAGAGATTATATAATCGCCGCGGAATGTTTCTCCAATGAAGTTATGAATTAATACTTCGTCAGTTATTGTTGTTGGTACTCCTTGGTATCTATGGTGCGTATGACGTTGATGCTCGTGGGACAGATTGTGAAGTTGAGGTTTACAACGCGGTTGTGGTTGGAGGTGGTAATGGTACTGTTGGCGTTGATGATGGTGGTACTGGTGCTGCTGCTGGTGCTGCTGCTGGTGTTTGTAATCTCTGCACCATATTCTCCAAAGCCACTACCCGAGCGCGAAGTTCGTTGACTTCTTCTATTATTCCAGGATGATTGTCGGTCGAAACGAGCGGATAAATAAAATCTAGAATTTGATGTAGTATATAATCGTGACGAGATACCCTGGAAATGAGGATGAAAATGGTGTCTCGAACAGGTTCGCCGGTAAGTGCTTCAGGTTCTTCGCCAAGAGGGCAATGTGGTGGATGGAAAGGATCGCCTTCTTCTTGTTTCCAATGATTGAGGAGGCTACGAACCCATCCCCAATTCATCCAGAATAGGTGATGACTGATTGGTTGATCCATTCCGGTCACACTGCTTTCGGAGCTTGAGTGAGATTCCATTTCGGAATCCGAGTGACTTGAACTGATGACAAATTCCATTTCGTACGATTGGATAAAGGATTTTCGATATAAAAATGATTTTTAGGCTATCGAGTGGTATTCTATTTACATAAGATATCTATATATAGAGATCAAAAGATTTCATAGATTACGGAGGAATTTGCGGGGTATGTCAGGTAAAGTTTAAAGTAACAGATACGATAAGATATGATTTAGCAGATACGCTAAGATATGAAGTTTGTCTATACACTACTCTTGCAATTAATGTAGCAAGACGTGTCTAGACTAATAATGATAAGCAGGTAATTTCCTATGGATGATAAGCAGATGATTTCCGACTAGAAATGATAAGCAAAACTTTTGACATGCAGACACGGTCGAAGTCCAGACTCACTAATGCATCCTAACGACTTAGCAGTTAGACACACTAATGCAGACCTGGTTCGCTAAGACCACCGCTCTGATACCAACTGAAAGGACCCGTTCATATACATTATAAACGATTCACAATAGTTGATTACATTGCGAGGTATTTGACCTCTATATGATACATTTTACAAACATTGCATTCGTTTTTAAAAGACAATCTTTCTTTACATCAAAAATTGACAGGCATGCATACCATTTCATAATATCCACTATCCAACTATAAATTGATTTAATAATAATCTTTGATGAACTCAATGACTCGAATGCAACGTTCTTCGAAGTATGCTATGAAAGACTCCAAGTAATATCTTTAAAATGAGCAAATGCACAGCGGAAGATTTCTTTAACACCTGAGAATAAACATGCTTTAAAGTGTCAACCAAAAGGTTGGTGAGTTCATTATTTTATCATAATCATTTATTTCCATCATTTTAATAGACCACAAGAATTTCATTTCCAGTTCTCATAAATATACGTCCCATGCATAGAGACAAAAAATAATCATTCATATGGTGAACACCTGGTAACCGACATTAACTAGATACATATAAGAATATCCCCTATCATTCCGGGATCCTCCTTCGGACATGATATAATTTCGAAGTACTAAAGCATCCGGTACTTTGGATGGGGTTTGTTAGGCCCAATAGATCTATCTTTAGGATTCGCGTCAATTAGGGTGTCTGTTCCCCAATTCTTAGATTACCAGACTTTAATAAAAAGGGGCATATTCGATTTCGATAATTCAACAATAGAATGTAGTTTCAATTACTTGTGTCTATTTCATCAAACATTTATAAAAGCGCATGTATTCTCAGTCCCAAAAATATAAAGGGTAAAAAGGTAAATGAAACTCACCATACTGTATTTCGTAGTAAAAATACATATAACGTCATTGAACAAGTGCAAGGTTGGCCTCGGATTTACGAACCTAAATTAATTATATATATTTATGTGTTGGTCAATATTTGTCTAACAAATTAGGTCAAGTCATAGTGTACCACAATCCTAATGCTCGAGACTAATATGCAAAAGTCAACAAAAGTAAATTTGACTCAAAATAATTTCCAAAAATTTATACATGATTAATATATAGTTTAAATATCGTCGTTTTATATTTTTAAATATTTTTAAAAGATTTATTAGAGTAAATAATATAATTTATTTATTAATAAATAAAATTTTATATTATATTTATATAATAAAATATACTTTTATATATATTAAGTAATAAAATTTATAGGGTTCATTTAATATTATAAAGATAATATGATACGTATTATTAAAGTAAGTTATTACACGTAGTAAAATATGTTTGTATCAAATATTTATTTGATAAAATAATATCTATAATGATAGTAAGTAAAAGTTGTATTATTTTGTAATAATAATTATTATTATAAAAATATCAATATTTATAATTACTAAGATGACATTATGATAAAACGATAATTCTAATTATGATAACTTTAATATTTACGATAATTTTTAATATTATCTTAAAAATAATAATTCTATTTAAAATAATAATAATAATGATATTTTATAGTAACAATGACATTTCTATTAAAATGATAATTTTTGTTAAAATGATAGTTTTAATACTAACGATAATTTTAATAATAATAGTAATGATAAAAATAATAAGAACGATAATTTTATCTAAATCAATATCTTATAATATTTTAATTTCATCATGATACTCTTACCCATTATTTCCTAATCGTTTCGCTTAATAGCTTTTAATCGTCTTTTATATCGTGTTCGTAATAATGATAATAATAGTAATCAAAATAATTAGGTGTTACAAATATTTGTTTTAATTACACTAATATTAATAATGATAGTTACTATAACATTATTAACGATAATACTAATAATTATCTTAATGATAATATAGTAATAATAATAATAACAATAACAATAACCATTTTTAAATAATGATATATATATTAATAATGATAATAAAAATAATAATACCAATAATAATAATAATAATAATAATAATAATAATAATAATAATAATAATAATAATAATAATAATAATTGGATAATAATAATAATACTAATTATAACTTTAACGATAGTAATAATAAAAAAATAACAATTTTTAATGATAAATCCTTTTATTGATAAAGATAAGAATAATAATAATAAGATAAAACTAGAACGACGATAATAACGACGATAATAATAATCATTTTTAATAATAATACAAAAATTCGATGGACTATAACTTCAAATCCGTTCATCGAAATCATTCGATATCAAAATGAAAGGTTCTTAATTTTTCGCTAGCTTTCCAACGACATGCATATCTTATACCTTATCTCAGTCACATATATAACTAATTCAGGATTCAACATAACCTAACTAAAGGCAATATCAAAAGTACAAACATGCATAATCCTATATACTCGAGCACTAGTCAGGGATACACTATTAGTATGTAAAAGTTAAATTATGAGTACTCACGTATCAATATTGAGATTCAATATTGCAGGAAAGGTACGTAGACGCAACGGAGATGATAAACACTATATTGACCTCACGAGCATACCCACAAACCATACCAATCACCTCCATAGCTATAACCCATAATTTCCTTAATCCAATCCCACTCGAAAAACAATTTCGAAATCACTCGGACAGCACTCTGACGTAATATTTTATGTATACTAATAATATCTTGAAATAATACGGAGTAAATATATATATGTAAATCGATTGAGAGAGTTTAGAGAAAAATATTTTCAAGTTTCTATGAAATAATGAAACCTATTGAATTCTATTTATAATAGATTTTTGAATTATTAAAGTGAATTATTAAAGTATGAATTATTAAAGTGAATTATTAAAGTATGAATTATTAAAGTGAATTATTAAAGTATGAATTATTAAAGTGAATTATTAAAGTATGAATTATTAAAGTAAATTATTAAAGTATGAATTATTAAAGTGAATTATTAAAGTTAAAGTAAAGTAAAAATAAAGTAAAGGTAAAGTTTAAGTATAGTAAAAGTATAAAACTATGTACGTATAATACGCGTATAAATATATATAATATTAATTTAAATCGTTATATATATTTAATAAAATAAAATATAAATATCGTTATCTTTATCATACTGGTTAAGTAATGAGTTGTCAAAAGTGGTTCTAGATATTTATAAAAGTTATATACGTTTTAATAATAAAGTTCTTTTTAAACTGAAAACGTTTTTTTTTGTACGTTTGAAACTAAATCAAATAAGTATAATAATTTTGTTTTCCAAAACCAAATATATTTTTCAGAATCATTTTGTTTAAAGGTTAAAATAATGGAAATCGTTATATCATAAAATGTTTTAAAAAAATAGAATCATATATATTCATAATAGGTTTCAAGTTTTTAAATTACAGTTTGTTGGTGAAGCATGGGATAAAGTTCAAAGGTTAAATAAACGTATGAAATCATCTTAATGAAAAATGTCGAGTTACTTAACTTGTCGATATCCCAACATCTAAGTTATTTACACTTCACGTTCTTACTTATAAATCACTTTACCATTTTCCGAATGTTGTCAAAAAGAATAGATTTCTTAAATCACAGTGGACCTCATAACATAGACCCGTAATCATATCATAATGTATCTGATAAATCAACAATTTGATATTATCTTCTAATTCCATCGATAAACATATTGAAACAAATACGATCATGTAAAGTATTATACGTTTAATACTTTATTAATATTCTCAAGTTATAATATATATATATATACATATTTATTTATATATAACGGTTCGTGAATCGTCAGAATTTGGTTGAGGTTATAATGAATGTATGAACACAATTTAAAATTCTTGAGATTTAACTTAACAAACTTTGCTTATCGTGTCGGAATAATATAAAGATAAAGTTTAAATTTGATTGGAAATTTCCGGGTTGTCACAGCAAGACGTCCCTTCTGCATGATCTTTTGCGCTTTCACGCAACTAATGAGGTTTAGCTTCGAGGTACATCTCTCTCCGTAAATGATCAGTGGCTCACCATCTCCTTGTGGTATACGAAGAGCTTTATCTCCACAGATAATGTCGGCCCTTATCTTGGTCAACCAATACATACCGACGATCACGTCAAAACTTCCCAATTTGATGGGTATCAAATCAATCTCAAAATCTACACCAGCTATGTTGATAATAGCTCCTCGACTAATATGGTCAACTTTCTCAAGTTTTCCATTGGCGACCTCGACAAGCATACTCTCTTTTAAAGGGACTAACGACCAATTAATCTTACCGCAAAAGAGTCTACATATATAACTTCTATCGGCACCAGTATCAAATAAGACAGAAGCTAATAGATTGTTGATAGTGAATATACATGTCACCAAGTCGGGATTCTCGCGTGCATCCCTTGCATTAACGTTGAAAGCTCTACCACGCGGTGGTCCACCGTCTTTTCGCTTGTTGGGGCACGCATTTCTGAAATGGCCCGTCTGTCCGCATTCGTAGCACTTTTTCGGTCCATTGGGGTTCGGCTTCCCATTCAAAGTGGTGACCTTGCAGTCCTTACCGATATGTCCAGTCCGTTGGCAATTTTCACAAACAACGTTACAATACCCAGTATGGTGCTTGTAGCACCTCTTGCATTGTGGTAAGGTGCCCTTGTAGTTCGGGTTAGAGTTGATGTTCGGATTGGGGTTTCCACCGTTGTTGTTTCCTCTGAAACCCTCATGTCGTTTCACCGGGTTTTGATCATAGGTCCTTCCCCTGTTGTTATCCCATTTGCGCTTCTCACTACTACCCGCTTCAGACTTGGCCTTCTCCGGTTCATCGATGATAATTTGATTCATTAAAGTATGCGCCATGCGCATTGCTTCCGGGATATTGGGTGGCTTGGACGAGGTGACGTTTCCCTTAATGGACTTAGGAAGTCCCCACAAATACCTTTCCATACGCTTGAATTCCGGGGTGACCATGGTAGGACACATCAGGGCTAGTTCCAAATATCTACGATTGTAACCATCGAGGTCGTTTCCTACAACCCTCAACTGCATAAACTCAATCTCCATCTTCTGGATCTCGGTTCTAGGGCAATATTCCTCAATCAAGACCCCTTTGAATTCCTCCCATGGAGTAGCAAACGCCTCATCAATACCTTTTGCTTTAGCCAACGCGTTCCACCACGTTAGTGCGCCGTCAGACAGAGTGCATGAAGCAAACTTGGTTTTATTCGCTTCTGAGCAGTTACTAACTCGAAACACAGATTCTAATTTCTCAAACCATCTAGTGAGACCAACCGGCCCCTCTGTTCCACTGAAGTTGTGGGGTTTGCAGCTTTGGAACTCTTTGTATGTACACCCATTACGAACGGGCTGAATAACCGCTGGTGGTGGCGGTGGAGCTTGGAGGTTCCTTTTTGCTAAAGCTGCGGTGACTCGTTCATTGATCATATCCTCGATTTGGGCTGCGGTAGGTGTGGATCGTCCGTTGGCCATGGTGTTCTAAACAAAAATTTTGACTCAAGTCAAAATCCAGCATTCGATATATAATAATACAGTGTACAACAACCAACATGTAAACAGCACAACACATGTTAATTAAGTAGAGCAACTAGATACCGATATCACAAAACCAACGTACAGTAACGTAAACAGAACACTTGTGCAAAAAGCAGACAACACAAAGTTCCATTCATTAATAATAAGTTGCATACATCTGCATAGGTTCGTAAATACATAAGTAATACATAAAACTACAACTATATTACATAATGAAATCTACTACAAAAGTCCTACGGTGAAGGTGGGTGTAGGATGTCCAATACGTGGGACATCTGGTCCTCGAGCTCAGCTACCCGAGCACGGAGGATCTCCACCTCCCTTGTCAGTTCCTCGACAGTGGGAGATGGTGGGGTAGGTGGTGCAGTCGGTACGGGTGGTGCTGGTGGAGCTGGTGGTGCAGACGGTCCAGCTCCAGAAGTAGAGGCTGCGAAGCGGTAAGGCTTACGGATGAAGGGATCAGCAGGATACGGCACAAGCCGCTTACGGGCGGTAACCCTACGACGCCGACCATATTCGTCAGTGAATGCTCGACCTCCATTAATCCCTGGAATGATGGTACCATCGAAACGGTACCGCTTCTTCGGCAGGGTGGAGGGTGGCGGTACAGGAGCATCATCAGGGTCCTCCTCGTCGGAGTCATCATCACTAGAGTCGTCTGTGGATGATTCGTCGGATGACGGGTCATCTGAATCATGTGGAGGTGGCTGCACGGGTGGCTGTACTGGCTCTCCTCGGGCGGCCATCATCTGTCTGTATCTGAAAGGCGGGATCGGCACGAGACGTCCATCAGGAGCGCGTCGGCACCAATGACGATACTGATTATGGAATGGACCTTCCCCAAATTCTGCGGGAATCACAACACCACCGGGATGGTGCTGTGGCTCCTTAGGTACTGGGGCAAGTGGAGCTGGAATCTCCGGGAGGTCCTTGGCTCCGTCTGCAGTACCCACTGGGGCAGGCGCATGACTACTAGCTTCGGAGGACAAAGCGCCTGGGTCACTAGAGTGTGTCGCCGACGGGATCTGAGGATCGGCAACAGTGGCAGGTGAAGCTAGCAACCTTAAGCACCTGAGAAAAACATGATTAAAAACGTCAACACAAAGGTTGGTGAGCTATAGTTTAAGTATAACAGTATGTAAGGTAGGTCACGAGATTTCAGTGCTACAAAGAGCGTTTCAAAACAGTATGATAAAGTGTATGTTTAACCGTGGGCACTTGGTAACTAACTTAACGTTTATAACCCCCTGAAAGTACACTTGGAAAGTGCGTATGTTTACGAAGTATTAAACACTCGTTAAATGCTAGCGCGAGCCTGAGTGGGGATGTCAAACCCTATGGATCCATATCTAAGATTCGCGTTCACCGGTTCAAAAACCAATGACTAAACGTTACCGAGCTAAAGGGAATGTTTATGCCGTTGTATAACCCACACATATATAAGTTTAAGTACTCGTGCCTAGTATGTAAATCATAAAATGCACATGTATTCTCAGTTCCTAAAATAGTTAAAGTAAAAAAAAAGGGATGCTATAACTCACAGTGGTAAAGTAGTGGTAAAGTCGAGTCGAGAAGTAACCAAGTACGTAGGTCCGGAATGTCCTCAACCTAAGTCAAATATTACTAAGTCAGTAAATCGTCCCAATAGGTTTAAAATTATGTAAATAAGGTCTTAAGGGTCATCATCATTCATCATCAAACAAAAGGTGTAAAGTAAGTTTCGTTCATGAAAAGAGTTTAAAACAAAGGCTGACTTCGATCAGTCACCACGGCCTCTATACCTACTGAAATAAGGTTAGACCAGTGGCCATGGATCCGTATATGAGTCATTTAGTTGTGGTAAAAATTCCAGAAGCAAACTCATCTTCGTTTGACCGTGGCGACGGTCTAAGTGCGAGTAGATCAGAATTTTCAGCACAACTTTAAAAGGACATAGTGACGATCGGAGGGCCATAAATCCTAAACCGTAACTCAAATTAAGACGAGTCTTAAATGAAAAATTATCTACTCGAACAGAGCTAACTGAAAATCAATTTTACAGTAGGCCAGGTATTCGGGTCTGTTCCAGAAAACAGTAAACAGTAGGTTCCGGTGGGTTCTTGGTGCTCGATGCTTATCACGGTTCTCATCCTTGATGCATATAGCTTCAAGTGTACAACTAGTTGATGTGTTTGCATCATCTTAACCAAGGTTTGACCATCATCACACTTGTGTAATTCTAAGACATGTAGCACAACTCATTTAAGTGTTGCAAGTAGCTTGATGAACCAAAGTTACATCAAAATCTTAGATCCGACACATACATGAACTATAAAAGTAATATTTGAACTACAAACTTGAAAGTAAACTAACTAATCAAGATCTTAAGATGTAGAACATAGTTCTTAGTTAGATCTTGAAGATCCAAGACCCAAAGGTCTAGATATAAAGTTATTAAGTTAAATCCTAAGTAATAACACTTGAATCTTTACTTTGATGAAACTATAAGTTACAAAACTTAGATTTTCATCTTGTAAAGTGTATGTAAGCTTACAAGCTTTTGTTTGTGACAAAATAAGTAGACCATAAGCTATAGAACTTAGATCTTTCATAAGTATGTGAATTTATAGCTAGAAAGTTATACTTCCATGTTCTTGAACTTATAAAGTTAACTTTTGTTCAAGAAAAATGAGATCAAAGTTAACTAGTAACACTTGACCAACAACAACCAAAATCACGATTTTAAAACATGAACAAGTGAAGAAATAAACTTAAATAAACAAGTAACAAGTCATGGTTGTTCATACTTTAAAGATTCAAGCCAAAGTCTTGATCTTTAAGGAAGTAAACTTTTAAGTTTACAACATGAATCACAAGTAATGGTTTTTACAACACATGAACTTTAATCTTTTAAAATTTAAAGGTAGAACCATAAACTAGTAAGTCTAGATTCTTGTGTGTTCTTGTAAATACAAGATAAAATGAAGAATCAAACTAAAGAGTTTGGTTCTTAACAACATGTAAGTAAATAACAACAACAAAGTTCAAGTAACTTAAACAACAACAAAGAACATGTATAAGAATGATGATGATGCTTAAGGTTTCGGTTTTTGAGAAAGGAAAAGGAAGAACACAAGGCTTGTTACTTAAAAAATGTAGAGGAAAGATGAGAGAAAATTGAGGGGAAAATGCAAGTATGAAGTGAAGTGTGTGTGTGAGAAATGAGATAATACAAGTAGATGAGTAAAAAAAATATTTTGAACTTTCCCTTATGGCACACAAGGCCGACGGTTCACAAAGCAAGAGGGAGGAGGGATTTGTCCATAAGATCATGCATGTAATTGTCTTTAAAAGTTGGTTATAAGGTTGCTTACATGGGAACTAGGTGTAAGTAACATGTAACATGTCTTTCCTTTACTATCTAAACTAGTTTTTAAACCTTAATGGACTAGTTGTAACAAAAGGCTCCTAGTTAATCCATTAATATAAGTATAGTGGGCTTCTATGTCCATTAACACTAGCTCAAGTCCAAATAAATAATAATCTAAGTAAAAGCCCAAGTAATTAACTAGTAATTTTAGTTAATTAAAAATGATTAATAAAAATCAATCATGAATGTAAATAATATCTAAAAATATTATTCGTGTAATGTACGTGCGTCACAGGGACGTTTCGGGCAATTAAAATTCATGTATGGTAGCAATTAAATGTATAGAAATACATTCATTAAATCACAAGCATTAATAATAATAATTATTAATTAAACGTTGAAAAAACCAGGGTCGTTACATTACCCACCTGTTAAAGAAAATTTCGTCCCGAAATTTTAAGCTGAGGTAGATGGAGGAGTCAGGAAAAGGTGTGGATACTTCTGCATCATCTGATCCTCTCGCTCCCAAGTAAACTCGGGTCCTCGTTTGGCATTCCATCATACTCGGACGATCGGAATCTTGTTGCGTTTCATAGTTTTGACCTAACGGTCCATAATCTCGACAGGTTCTTCCACAAAGTGGAGTTTGTCATCAATTGTAGGTTCTTCCAGTGGTATGATAAGTTTGGGTGCAGCAAGACACTTCTTCAAGTTTGACACGTGGAAGGTAGGATGAACTGAGCTCAATTGTGTTGGAAGATCCAAACGGTATGCAACGGGTCCAACACGTTTCAAGATTTCAAAAGGAACAATATATCTCGAGTTCCACTTTCCGTGCTTTTCAAAATGAATCACACCTTTCCAAGGTGCAACCTTCAACATCACATGGTCACCGATGTTGAATTTAAAGTCTTTACATTTAAGATCGGCATAACTCTTTTGAAGATCACGGGCCGTCTTAAGTCTAGCTTGAATCTGGGCAATCTTCTCTGTTGTTTCATGGACTACCTCGGGTCCGGTGATTTGCTTTTCGCCTACTTCGGCCCAACAAATAGGAGAACGGAACTTGCGGCCATACAATGCTTCAAAAGGTGCGGCGTTAATACTCGAGTGATAACTGTTGTTGTAAGATAATTCGGCGAGTGGCAAATGCCTTTCCCAGGCCTTTCCGAAATCAATAACACATGCACGCAACATGTCTTCCAAGGTCTGAATCGTCCGTTCACTTTGCCCGTCGGTCTGTGGGTGATAAGCAGTACTCCTGTCGAGGCGAGTTCCCATGGCTTCTTGCAAAGAACGCCAAAATCTAGAAGCAAAACGAGGATCGCGATCTGAGATGATCAATAAAGGTACTCCATGTCGAGATACAACCTCTTTGATGTATAATTGAGCAAGTCTCTCCATCGTATCCGTTTTCTTCATAGCTAGGAAGTGTGTAGATTTGGTAAGACGGTCAACAATAACCCAGATGGTATCGTATCCGCCCACCGTCTTTGGTAGCTTGGTGATGAAATCCATCGTTATCCTTTCCCACTTAAATTGCGGGATTTTCGGTTACTGAAGTAACCCAGAAGGTTTTTGATGTTCGGCCTTAACTTTCGAGCAAGTCAATCATTTCCCAACATAAGTTGCAACATCCTTCTTAAGATTCGGTCACCAATACTGTTCTTTAAGGTTGTGGTACATTTTGCCCGCTCCGGGATGAATCGAATATCTCGATTTGTGTGCTTCATCAAGTATAAGGTTCCGTAGATCTCCATAAAGAGGTACCCAAATTCTTCCGGCATAACATCGGAGTCCAGACTCCCTAACCTCGAATCGAGAGACAAGAATGTTCAAATGTTCATGAGATATATTCTCCTCCTTGAGAGCCTCTTCTTGGGCTACTCGGATCTGGCTGTTGAGATTCGAATGGATGGTGATGTTCAGAGCCCTAACACGAAGAGGTGTCGTCCTCTCCTTTCGGCTTAAAGCGTCAGCTACAACATTGGCCTTGCCAGGGTGATAACGAAGTTCACATTCGTAGTCGTTCAACATCTCGATCCATCGACGCTGCCTCATATTTAGTTGCTTCTGATCAAATATGTGTTGGAGGCTCTTGTGGTCGGTGAAAATAGTGCTCTTAGTTCCATAAAGATAGTGCCTCCACAGCTTTAATGCAAAGACAATGGCTCCAAGTTCGAGATCGTGAGTAGTGTAGTTCCACTCGTGAATCTTCAGTTGACGAGAAGCATAGGCAATAACCTTTGATCGTTGCATCAGTACACAACCAAAACCACTTTTCGAAGCATCGCAATAAATTACGAAATTGTCACTGCCTTCAAGAAGTGATAAGATAGGTGCGGTGGTTAACTTCTTCTTCAAGGTTTGAAATGCTGATTCGTGTGCGGGTTCCCAAATGAACTTCTTCCTCTTGTGAGTCAGCGCGGTCAAAGGACGCCCAATCAGAGAAAATCCTTCAATAAACCTTCGGTAGTAACCGGCGAGACCTAAAAATTGGCGAATATGCGTCGGAGTAGTGGGGGTCTCCCACTTGCTGATAGCTTCAATCTTGACAGGATCAACTTTGATACCCTGGTCGCTCACAACATGACCCATAAATTGGACTTCCTTCAACCAAAATTCACACTTGGAGAATTTCGCATAAAGTTGCTCTTGTCTCAAGAGTTCAAGCACTAATCGAAGATGTTGCTCATGCTCTTCTTCGCTCTTAGAGTAGATGAGGATATCATCTATGAAGACGATAACAAACTTATCCAGGTATGGCTTGCAGACACGATTCATGAGATCCATGAATACGGCAGGTGGATTGGTTAAACCGAATGGCATCACGAGAAACTCATAATGACCATACCGAGTCCTGAATACAGTCTTCATCACGTCGCTCTCCTTCACCCTCAACTGGTGATAACCGGATCGCAAATCAATCTTAGAGTAAACGCCCGATCCTTGTAGTTGATCAAAAATATCGTCAATACGGGGAATAGGATACTGATTCTTGATTGTCAATTTGTTCAGTTCACGGTAGTCGATACACATACAGAAGGATCCATCATTCTTCTTCACAAATAAAACAGGTGCACCCCAAGGCGAGAAACTTCGTTGGATAAATCCACGGTCTAGCAGTTCTTGTAATTGGCTCTGTAATTCTTGCATCTCGGAAGGTGCGAGTCTATAAGGTGCGCGAGCTACAGGTGCTGCTCGTGGCACTAAATCGATCAGAAACTCTACGGCTCTCGGCGGCGGTAATCCAGGCAATTCTTCAGGGAAGACATCGGAAAATTTATTCACAATTAGAACGTCGTTCACACTCTTCACCTCGGTTTCTACCATTTTCACATGTGCTAGGACAGGAAGACGTCCCTTCTTCATGATCTTTTGCGCTTTCACGCAACTAATGAGGTTCAGCTTCGAGGTACATCTCTCTCCGTAAATGATTAGTGGCTCACCATCTCCTTGTGGTATACGAAGAGCTTTATCTCCACAGATAATGTCGGCCCTTATCTTGGTCAACCAATCTATACCGACGATCACGTCAAAACTTTCCAATTTGATGGGTATCAAATCAATCTCGAAATCTACACCAGCTATGTTGATAATAGCTGCTCGACTAATATGGTCGACTTTCTCAAGTTTTCCATTGGCGACCTCGACAAGCATACTCTCTTTTAAAGGGACTAACGACCAATTAATCTTATCGCAAAAGTGTCTACATACATAACTTCTATCGGCACCAGTATCAAATAAGACAGAAGCTAATAGATTGTTGATAGTGAATATACCTGTCACCAAGTCGGGATTCTCGCGTGCATCCCTTGCATTAACGTTGAAAGATCTACCACGCGGTGGTCCACCGTCTTTTCGCTTGTTGGGGCACGTATTTCTAAAATGGCCCGTCTGTCCGCATTCGTAGCACATTTTCGGTCCATTGGGGTTCAGCTTCCCATTCAAAGTGGTGACCTTGCAGTCCTTACCGATAAGTCCAGTCCGTTGGCACTTTTCACAAACAACGTTACAATACCCAATATGGTGCTTGTAGCACCTCTTGCATTGTGGTAAGTTGCCCTTGTATTTCGGGTTTGAGTTGGTGTTCGGATTGGGGTTTCCACAGTTGTTGTTTCCTCTGAAACCCTTATGTTGTTTCGCCGGGTTTTGATCATAGGTCCTTCCCCTGTTGTTATCCCATTTGCTCTTCTCACTACTACCCGCTTCAGACTTGGCCTTCTCCGGTTCATCGATGATAATTTGATTCATTAAAGTATGCGCCATGCACTTCGCTTCCGGGACATTGGGTGGCTTGGACGAGGTGATGTTTCCCTTAATGGACTTAGGAAATCATCACAAATACCTTTTCATACGCTTGAATTCCGGGGTGACCATGGTAGGACACATCAGGGCTAGTTCCAAATATCTACGATTGTAACCATCGAGGTCGTTTCCTACAACCTTCAACTGCATAAACTCAATCTCCATCTTCTGGATCTCGGTCCTAGGGCAATATTCCTCAATCAAGGCCCCTTTGAATTCCTCCCATGGAGTAGCAAACGCCTCATCAATACCTTTTGCTTGAGCCAACGTGTTCCACCACGTTAGTGCGCCGTCAGACAGAGTGCATGAAGCAAACTTGGTTTTAATCGCTTCTGAGCAGTTACTAACTCGAAACACAGATTCTAATTTCTCAAACCATCTAGTGAGACCAACCGGCCCCTCTGTTCCACTGAAGTTGTGGGGTTTGCAGCTTTTGAACTCTTTGTACGTACACCCATTACGAACGGGCTGAATAACCGGTGGTGGTGGCGGTGGAGCTTGGAGGTTCCTTTCTGCTAAAGCTGCGGTGACTCGTTCATTGATCATATCCTCGATTTGGGCTGCGGTAGGTGTGGATCGTCCATTGGCCATGGTGTTCTAAACAAAAATTTTGACTCAAGTCAAAATCCAGCATTCAATATATAATAATACAGTATACAACAACCAACATGTAAACAACACAACACATGTTAATTAAGAAGAGCAACTAGATACCGATATCACAAAACCATCGTACAGTAACGTAAACAGAACACTTGTGCAAAAAGCAGACAACACAAAGTTCCATTCATTAATAATAAGTTGCATACATCTGCATAGGTTCGTACAATACATAAGTAATACATAAAACTACAACTAGATTACATAATGAAATCTACTACAAAAGCCCTACGGTGAAGGTGGGTGTAGGATGTCCAATACGTGGGACATCTGGTCCTCGAGCTTAGCTACCCGAGCACGGAGGATCTCCACCTCCCTTGTCAGTTCCTCGATAGTGAGAGATGGTGGGGCAGGCGGTGCAGTCGGTACGGGTGGTGCTGGTGGAGCTGGTGGTGCAGACGGTCCGGCTCTAGAAGTAGAGGCTGCGAAGCGGTAAGGCTTACGGATGAAGGGATTAGCAGGTAGGCCACAACGCCGACCATATGTGTCAGTGAATGCTCGACCTCCATTAATCCCTGGAATGATGGTACCATCGACACGGTACCGCTTCTTCGGCGGGGTGGAGGGTGGCTGTACAGGTGCATCATCAGGGTCCTCCTCGTCGAAGTCATCGTCACTAGAGTCATCTGTGGATGAGTCGTCGGATGGCGGGTCATCTGAATCATGTGGAGGTGGCTGCACGGGTGGCTGTACTGGCTCTCCTCGGGCGGCAATCATCTGTCGGTATCTGAAAGGCGGGATCGGCACGAGACGTCCATCAGGAGCGCGTCGGCACCAATGACGATACTGATTACGGAATGGACCTTCCCAAAATTCCGCGGGAATCACAACACCACCGGGATGGTGATGTGGCTCCTGAGGTACCGGGGCAAGTGGAGCTGGAATCTCTGAGAGGTCCTGGGCTCCGTCTGTAGTACCCACTGGGGCAGGCGCATGACTACTAGCTTTGGAGGACGAAGCGCCTGGGTCACTAGAGTGTGTCGCCGACGTAATCTGAGGATCGGCAATAGTGGCAGGTGAAGGGGCTGAAGTGTCTGTGTCGCTGCCTAAAATGATAGCAGGTGGAATATCCGACATCTGAACAAGGAAAAATAAATTTTCCATGTCTGTAAGTCATAAAGCAAGAACGTATTAGGCCAAGTAACTACAACAGTCTAGATCATGTATAACAGTAAGTAGCATGGCAATAACGACAAGTATCATGCAATCGAAAGCAGATAATAGCATGCAGTAGTGAAATCATGTAATAGCATACGGCATATAGCAGTAAAAGTAAGCAGCAGCATGCAGTAAGTTCAGCGAAAACAAGTAAACTAGCAAGTTGTAGATTAGTCCTATTAGTGAATCCTACTCCGTCGGTCTTAGACTCACTAATGCAACCTAATTCCCAACAACCAATGCTCTGATACCAAATGTGATGCCCCGTACAAAACCATCGTGTACGAATCGTCAACAACAGGATCATTACACGGTCAAACACTATATGCTATTTCAAAATACGTTTGCATTCATGATAAAAGGTGATGTCTTAACCAACATCAATGTTTTACAACCAAAAGTATACTTCTATGAATAGAAGCAAAGATAATAGTATGTGACCCATAGGTCGTTACAAATTATAGTTTCAAAAGTAATAATGTTTATGAATGCAAGATAAACGTTCATGCGGTGACATCTCTAAAGCAGCGGGTGTCTACAGCAAGACTAGTACAACAGCGGAAGCTAGCAACCTTAAGCATCTGAGAAAAACATGCTTAAAAACGTCAACACAAAGGTTGGTGAGCTATAGTTTAAGTATAACAGTATGTAAGGTAGGCCACGAGATTTCAGTGCTACAAAGAGCGTTTCAAAATAGTATGATAAAGTATATGTTTAACCGTGGGCACTTGGTAACTAACTTAACGTTTATAACCCCCTGAAAGTACACTTGACAAGTGCGTATATTTACGAAGTATTAAACACTCGTTAAATGCTAGCGCGACTAGCCCGAGTGGGGATGTCAAACCCTATGGATCCATATCTAAGATTCGCGTTCACCGGTTCAAAAACCAATGACTAAACGTTACTGAGCTAAAGGGAATGTTTATGCCGTTGTATAACCCACACATATATAATTTTAAGTACTCGTGCCTAGTATGTAAAACGTAAAATGCGCATGTATTCTCAGTTCCCAAAATAGTTAAAGTAAAAAAAGGGATGCTATAACTCACAGTGGTAAAGTAGTGGTAAAGTCGAGTCGGGAAGTAAGCAAGTACGTAGGTCCGGAAAGTCCTCAACCTAAGTCAAATATTACTAAGTCAGTAAATCATCCCAATAGATTTAAAAGTATGTAAATAAGGTCTTAAGGGTCATCATCATTTATCATCAAACAAAAGGTGTAAAGTAAGTTTCGTTCATGAAATGAGTTTAAAACATAGGCTGACTTCGATCAGTCACCACGGCCACTATACCTACTGAAATAAGGTGAGACCAGTGGCCATGGCTCCATATATGAGTCATTTAGTTGTGGTAAAAATTCCAGAAGCAAACTCATCTTCGTTTGACCGTGGCGACGGTCTAAGTGCGAGTAGGTCAGAATTTTCAGCACAACGTTAAAAGGACATAGTGACGATCGGAGGGCCATAAATCCTAAACCGTAACTCGGATTAAGACGAGTCTTAAACGAAAAATTATCTAATCGAACAGAGATAACTGAAAATCAACTTTACAGTAGCCCAGGTCTTCAGTTCTGTTCCAGAAAACAGTAAACAGTAGGTTCCGGTGGGTTCTTGATGCTCGATGCTTATCACGGTTCTCATCCTTGATGCATATAGCTTCAAGTGTACAAATCGTTGATGTGTTTGCATCATCTTAACCAAGGTTTGACCATCATCACACTTGTGTAAGTCTAAGACATGTAGCACAACTCATTTAAGTGTTGCAAGTAGCTTGATGAACCAAAGTTACATCAAAATCTTAGATCCGACACATACATGAACTATAAAAGTAATATTTGAACTACAAACTTGAAAGTAAACTAACTAATCAAGATCTTAAGATGTAGAAAATAGTTCTTAGTTAGATCTTGAAGATCCCAGACCCAAAGGTCTAGATCTAAAGTTATTAAGTTAAATCCTAAGTAATAACACTTGAATCTTTACTTTGATGAAACCATAAGTTACAAAACTTAGATTTTCATCTTGTAAAGTGTATGTAAGCTTACAAGCTTTTGTTTATGACAAAATAAGTAGACCATAAGCTATAGAACTTAGATCTTTCATTAGTATGTGAAGTTATAACTAGAAAGTTATACTTCCATGTTCTTGAACTTATAAAGTTAACTTTTGTTCAAGAAAAATGAGATCAAAGTTAACTAGTAACACTTGACCAACAACCCCCAAAATCACGATTTTAAAACATGAACAAGTGAAGAAATAAACTTAAATAAACAAGTAACAAGTCATGGTTGTTCATACTTTAAAGATTCAAGCCAAAGTCTTGATCTTTAAGGAAGTAAACTTTTAAGTTTACAACATGAATCACAAGTAATGGTTTTTACAACACATGAACTTTAATCTTTTAAAATTTAAAGGTAGAACCATAAACTAGTAAGTCTAGATTCTTGTGTGTTCTTGTAAATACAAGATAAAATGAAGAATCAAACTAAAGAGTTTGGTTCTTAACAACATGTAAGTAAATAACAACAACAAAGTTCAAGTAACTTAAACAACAACAAAGAACAAGTATAAGAATGATGATGATGCTTAAGGTTTCGGTTTTTGAGAAAGGAAAAGGAAGAACACAAGGCTTGTTACTTAAAAAATGTAGAGGAAAGATGAGAGAAAATTGAGGGGAAAATGCAAGTATGAAGTGAAGTGTGTGTGTGTGAGAAATGAGATAATACAAGTAGATGAGTAAAAAATATATTTTGAACTCTCCCTTATGGCACACAAGGCCGACGGTTCACAAAGAAAGAGGGGGGAGGGATTTGTCCACATGATCATGCATGTAATTGTCTTTAAAAGTTGGTTATAAGGTTGCTTACATGGGAACTAGGTGTATGTAATTTGTAACAAGTCTTTCCTTTACTAACTAAACTAGTTTTTAAACCTTAATGGACTAGTTGTAACAAAAGGCTCCTAGTTAATCCATTAATATAAGTATAGTGGGCTTCTAAGTCCATTAACACTAGCTCAAGTCCAAATAAATAATAATCCAAGTAAAAGCCCAAGTAATTAACTAGTAACTTTAGTTAATTAAAAATGATTAATAAAAATCAATCATGAATGTAAATAATATCTGAAAATATTATTCGTGTAATGTACGTGTGTCACAAAGACGTTTCGGGCAATTAAAATTCATGTATGGTAGCAAGTAAATGTATAGAAATGCATTCATTAAGGTGCTGTTTGTTTTTTAAGATGTTTTTGTCTGAAGATCTGCGAACCACGTCTGTAGAGAAGATGTGATCTGAAGGTCTCTAAGCTGAAAACAGAAGACTGTTTGTTTTTTAGTCTGCAAAAGTCAATCTTATTATGAATTAATACAATTATGACGTTTTAACGAATAGTTAACAATTAACCAATATAAAATTACAACATTTATTTTACATTTACGTATATAATTAAATAAATCTAGTGAGTCATAAATAAATAATTAAAGACGGGATGAAGTAGAATAACTTAACTTATTTATAATTTATATTTATAGTTTATTTATAATTATAAAGGATGCTAAAAACCAAATCATAAGAATAAATAAAGAAAAAAACAAAGCTACTTTGACAAAGTTATTTGTGGCACGCAATACACATTTCATCCACATATCATCCACCTGTATATATTAATATCTAATTTGTATCTGTCTCATCGGTTCATTCTAGATCAACTACTCATTCTCGTTCGGTTCAAAATTCACTCCAGATTGTCAAATACTTCGATCAAGATACTGGTTAGTCATCAAAATCTCAAACTCAAACAAAAAAAATATCAGTTTGATCGATTAGTAAAAAAAAAAATAGATCTCAAACCCAACCATGATTAGTCACATCTCAACAAATTTGGTTAAACAGAGATACAACAACAATCGTACCTACACCCAGAGATGTTATTCCAAACAAGAAATTAAAACCCAAAAACAATTTAAGATTAATCAAAAGAAAGTGTGAAAGAATTATATACCAATTTAGTGGGCTGGAGGTAGAGCAACAGGGAGTGTTACGGCCGGAGGTGTTGCCGCCGGAGAGGCTGCCGTCGTCGCCAGAAGGGGTGCGGCCAAAATGGTATCGACACTAGAGGTGGAGTTGGGTTGGTGGGAGGTGAAGGAATCAAAAGAATGTATGAAGGTTTTACGGAGTATATCAAAATGTCTTCCAAGTTTGGAAGCACTAATTTAGAGCTGCAAGTTTGAAGACGTTCGCAGACGTTATTTTGTCTTATGTCTTTAGAAAAACAAACCGTCTTCAATAGAAATGTCTGCCCGCCCGCAGACATAAGACATAATAAGGTCTTCAATCATAAAAACAAACACCGCCTAAATCACAATCATTAATAATAATAATTATTAATTAAACGTTGGAAAAACCAGGGACATTACACTTGGGGTATGTATCCATGAAGATTAATCACACCAAGGTTAGTCTCATCTTGGCTTTTATGATGCAATTAGTCAACCAATTGTATTATGATAGTGATTGTTCACGAAGGGTTACAGAGTCAGAGATCGGGTCGATGGGTTCGTTGCGGAGAGTTTTTTTGGGAGATCCGGGTATCGGATCCGAGTTCTCGTTCTTCGCGAACCCGTGCGAAAGAATGATTGAACTTTCAAATTCGGAGTTCCAGGAGCTATTGTAGTAGAAAATTCGTAGCGAGTTCGTTAACCATTGGATTGACTTGATTGTTTGGTGGTGGATATTAGACACACTGATCTACACGTGGTAAAAATTTGAAGCCGATCTGACCGTTGGATCTCCAGATATGATTTTTCGAATCTGGGTAGTTTTCAGGATGAATTTTTCCGGGTTTGATGACACGAGCGCGATATGATTTTGTCTCGGAAACTTCGAGTGATACGAGCTATGTTTTCGAAGATGTGGGTTTGTAGGGGGAGCTCAGTAGGGTGGTTTAACTCATATTTTTATAACGGATAAGATGCATCGGGTTTAAAAGTCGATAGTGGGAGTATCGGGGAAGTTTGATGCTTGTGGTTTAGAAACGGGATGATCAATGGTGTTTGATCAATATTACAGTGATTATGGAATATGCGAGCGGATTAGAGTTTCTTGTCACTAAGGAAAATTGATTGTCGAAGGGAGTTGGATAGAACGCGTTCGACGGTTGCTCGGGTTTGGTTGATGTTTCAACAAAAGGAGTGGTCTCCTTCGCTGGTGATCAATTAGAAGTCTTTAGTTGATGGAGGGAGTGGATAATCGTGTAAGTCCCGAAACTTGAGCTTTCTAGGATCGTTGAGGGTGTCGGGAATTCGGTGTAAGTTTGGTAACCAATGGAAGTTATCGAGCTAGTGGGAGTTAGTCGACTAGTGGAGTTGTGGAGATGATTATGCGACGTTTGTCTCCAATGTTCTCAAGATTAGTGTGATGATTCCGAGTAACACTAGGGCTTTGAGTACTTGTTTTACTCTCTGATGGCAAAGATATTTGTGACTGACTGGTGGTACGAACCAAGTTTCTTCTCGAGTAGTCGCGGTTTTATTTCTTACTCGTACAGTGGGAGCGTGCTTGAGATGAGAAGATGAGTTTGTGATATTCATAGCTATGTGGTGGTCAGTGTACCAGTGAGAAAGCGGAAAGTTGAAAAGTTAGTAGATTTTGAGGTTGTGACTGCGTTCTCACTGGAGCCCTGATGAAGAGTCTACGAGAGCATCTCTTGGATTTTCTGTTTGCTAGGATGGAAAATCATAGATAGACGATGAAATCCTGTACGAGGGTGATCATTGACATGGACATGTCTAGAGTGATTGGTAAGGGGTGTAGTCTCATGAAGAATCTTATAATTGAAGAGTCGCATACTTCAATTGGTCTTCTGGAGTAAGAAGAAGATCTTCGTGTTAGAAGATGGTGCCGATAGAAACAGAGATGGCCCAAGCTAGTAACTATGAGATTAGATTATCACTTAGTGGTGTTTTTTGGTGTCGAAAGACTTCAGTTGCTCGTAGGCTAACGAGTGAAGTGCGGCGCGATTGGGTGTCTCATCTGGCGGTATCAAAAGGAGTTGGTAATCGGCTAATCTAGAGTTATTATGGGTTGTACAAACATAGTTGACAGGTGTGATGGATTTTTTGTTGAAGATCGGTGTGAGGTTTGTTTAAAGTTTTCTTCAAGTGAGAGATTGCTAGATGTGAAGAAATAACTAAACAAAGAAAGTGGGGCCAACTTGAAGTCACATTTGGTGACTGGGAGTCACATTTGGTGACAACATATGTCCAAATTTGAATGGCTCGAACGTGAGCTTATATGTTACAATGCGATAATATAATTAGAGCAGATTTGGAGCAAATGGAATAAGCATGTGGCGTATGGCGACATTGATGTCACCAAATGCGAGGTTTAGGTCGGCCAGGAAGATTCTGGATCATCTTGACTTGTCCAACAAGTTGTTTCTTTATTAGTTTTCTCCTATAAATATAACCCCCATGTAACCTGTAAATGTGTGCACAAAAATAATAAAGAAAAATCTCTGGTTTGCGTCCTTGGATTAAACTCTTCTCCGTGTTTGGAGTTGAGATATAACTACGTTAAATCCTTGTGTCGTTTTATGCTCTTATTTATCGTTCTTATGCTTTAGTTATTCGTTTGTCGTTTGGTGATTGGTTTAAATCACATGTCTTGTTGGATCCCAAATTCCTAACAAAAGGGGAGTCATAATTAAGTACCTTGAAACCGCAATTTATTAAAACATTCATTATACTAAATAATCTCAAATTTAATAACTATAATAATAATAACTAGGAGACACATGTTTATTGAAAAAGAAAAAATTATATTTTGTGCTATTGGACTAAAACCGTTACAAATATTTGTTGGGCCAAACAAAGCCCAAATATACCACCTTCCTCCAAATCCTGTATTGGTGACGTTTCACACGATCATATTATTGTTGTTTTGATATAAAAAAAGACTTTTTTCTCCGTTAGTCCTTGCATTATACTCCATATTGCTAACAGCGTCTCTCGGTTTTTAATTTGGCTTTTAGAATCCTCTGTTTATCAAAAATTTGCAATCAGGATCCCTCCGTCTAACTTCTATTAAATAAGTTCGTTAAGTCTTGATATGTGCATTGCATGTGAGGGTAAAATCGTCTTTTTACCTACTTCATCTAAATCAATTATTCTTTTTTTAGAAATTATAATAATTTATCCTTTTTTTAACCCTCTTTTTCTTATTTTATATATAAATAAACACATTTTCTTCTTTTTCTTCTTTCATAATCTGATACAGACATATCATCATCATCATCCTTCATCATCATATATCATTCTTCTTATCTACATCTCAGTTTCTTATCATCACTCCTCACTATCTTAAGGTCAACGAATCTGAAGATTGAAGAACATCCGAATATGTTCTTGAGCTTTTGAGGCCAAAATCATCAAGTGTTTGAATTAGAGATTGAAATTAGTTGCAATAGTTTCCTGAGGTAGCGATTATCAATTTTTTATGAGGCTTTTAGGCCAAAACAATCACGAAATCGCATAATCTTTTGATGAACGGTCCGAAAGACCTTCATACGAGCTTAAAATCCAAAATCTGATTTTAGTTCGTTTTTGATGATAGTTTCTAAACGAAAGATGTTTAGAAACATCCTCTGAATGCTCGTCTATCATTAATCCCTTCTGATCAACATAAAATCAAGCTAATTGGAACTTTGACCAAAACGAAAGACCTTCATACGGAATTTTTTAATGATAGTTTTACGGAGGGATGCTGATTGCAAATTTTTGATAAAGAGAGGATTCTAAAAGCAAAATTAAAAACCGAGGGACGCTGTTAGCAATATGAGTTATAATACAGGGACCAACGGAGCAAAAAAAGTCTAAAAAAATGATGATGATATATAAATATAAAAATTAAAATTTCAAAATTTTAATTTAATAGAAATATAGACTTACTTTGCAAGAAGTGTGAGTTTGCCTTGATTTCCTTTGCAACAATCAATCACATACTGAAAATATAAGATCACAAATTCGATTTTCCAACTTATTCAAGAAGTCAATATCAATAATGGAGAAGATAACCAACGCCCATAATTAGCGTTGTAAAAAACCCGATTACTCGCCGATTAATCCTCGATTAATCATTTTTATGAACAATCCGTTCCGATTTCCAAAAATCCGTTTAATTAAACGGTCAACATCAATTGATGGATCAAAATCGAATTTGGTAATCAAAGTCAGTCAAAGTCAAAAATGGTTAAAATTTTAACATGAATTTAAACAAGAATTTTATTTTATTTTGAATCAAAATGAACAATTTTAGACAATTATGTTAAAAATTATCTTTATATTTATGGGTTTTTTCTATAATTACACATATAATTTTTAAAACTTAATATTTAAATGTATACAGTACAATTCGATTAATCTCCAATTAATTCTCGAATTACCGATTAATCTTTTCAAACTCCCGACCGATTAATCCCCGAATAGCGAATTTTGCAACCTTGCCCACAATCATTAAACGTACCTATTTCGTGAATATTTTAAGTATAAACTACTCCCTCTGTCTCATCTTAAGTGTCCACTGTTGACTTTTCAAAGTCTTTCTTTGTCAACTTTGACCATAAATTTTTTTATTTGTGTTATATAATATTTGATGAAAATTATATAGAATGAAAACATATTTAAAACTCAGTTTATTCATATAATTTCCATCAAATATTATTTAACACAATTAAAAATAGTTACGATCAAAGTTGACAAAGAAAGACTCAGAAAAATCAATAGTGGACACTTAAGATGGAACGGAGGGAGTATCAACTAAACAAATGAACAGTATTACTAATAGAGATTTATATTATATATTAAGTAACATGAGTTCTCGCAAACTATCGTTTTCAAAACTTAATCATGCTACCTATCACCAAACAGCAAAAGAACATTTACGTACAATATTGAATGGTCAATAATTCATAAAAATAATGTTGACTGGTTCATATTGTGTATCTCATTGCTAACTGCTAACCTGAAACAACTATTTAATCCTGTTGAAAATTTATACCCGGCCAGTCCTCATGTGCCGTAGCTTTAGATTATAATTTTACCTTTAAAGAAAATTGTGTCAAATATTTTTTTTTTTTTTTTTTTTTTTTTTTTTTTTTTTATGTATTTATCCATCACAGGCCTGTGTCAAAAAATTCAACCATACTCCGACCATTTGTCCATCAGTCTCGTAAAAAGTCAATGGTATCACACAATCGTCAAACTCCAACTGATCCTTCTATTGATAAGATCGTCAAACGTGATAAATTAAGAGATATTAGTAAGCAAATAAATCGGGTAATATATATTATGATATATTCTTATTAACTTGATTGATAAGATAAAAAAGTATATATACGTATGGAGGCAGTTTCAAACGAAAACCGCAAAACGAGCGAGTATTGTGATAACTTTTTAATTACATGGTCTATATATATGCATTTATATTCAACAAATTATATATAATTGTTATCTAATGTTCATATCATTAACAAATAAATATTCACAACCACAAATTACATGTTCAATTGTGAATTATATGAAATATCCTCATGTTCACAAAAACATATGAACATGTGAACAAGAAATTAATATTATATTTTATACTTGAAAAATTGGTTTTTTCAAAATATTTTTTGTCTCTTACTCTCCATCATCATTTATATGTGATTCAATGAAAGAGGAAGTGATCGAGGGATGACAAGGGGAAACAGCTTTTTTTTTTTTTTTTTGACATCTGCCTCGAGCAAGATAAGGCGACGCAAAAAAAGCCGTATAATGTGAAAATCCTTGTTATGTAGTGGTTCTCGTACTTCTTGCCCTGTTTTTTTTGTTCTCATTTGAACTGTTTTTTTTTTTTTTTCAACAAAGATGGAACCCATATATTAATAAACACCTTCATCAAATCGATGAAGGCAACACATACAAATAAAATCGTCCTGCTTGTACATAAGAAAATTAAGCCGAATGACATAAAATACCGGGATTATCGCATACATAAAATTGATGGCTAAAACATAACTTAAAATGTGAGGCCCACAAAAAGACTTTGAGCTTGATTTGACGAACGATTGAAGCCCAATAAGTGTAATTCCCATTGAAAATGAAGTCATTTCTTGCTAACCATATAGCCCAAAGAGTCGCCGGACCAATCAATCTCCAAAATTTCTTGCCACCAATTCCTATACCGAAAAACCAATCGACCGAAAACTCTAAAATGGACTTTGGGATGACCCACGTAATGTTCCACCACTTAAAGAGGGCAGATCAAATATTGTAGGACGACAATGAATAAGTAGATGCTCAACGGTTTTAATCTCGGATCCGCACCAAACACAAGAAGATGAATGAGGATCCGGAAGAATGTGTCTTCGAATAAGAATATCTTTGACCGGAACACTACGATTACAAGCTAATCAATGGAAAATTGAAATTTTGGAAGGTACCCGATTATTCCACACAATATTCTTCCAATCCGGTTTTAAAGAGTTATCCGCAATAACTAGCATTCTCATAGTCTCGGCTACATTGAAAGTCCCCGTCGTCGAAGGAGACCATAATATCTCATCGTCACCATTAGATAGTCGAAAATTAGATAAAGCTACTTGTAACTCACAAGCCTTAGAATGATCAATATAACTTAACGGTCCATTTAAGTGAAGATTCCAACCCGTTTGTGAAGGTATTTCGTATGCCCGAGAGACATATTAAATTAATGTGGCTAATGTGTTATGATCCAAGTCGGGTCATACCCAATAACAAACTTACCGACACCTTATACGTATTTAATCTTAACGATTGGATCATTGATTAAATACGCGACACTTGAAACTTAAGAAAAATGGTTTTCTGAAATATTACTTGATGTGTATATATAAATTATGGAATAATTTATATAATGTGGAATTAATTATTTATAGGTTAAATAATTAATTTATGTTGCATTTTATATAAATTGGTTTTATATAAATAAAATGTACATAAAATTAAATATGGAAGTTTTATAAAACTTAATTTATAAAATCTAACTTTTATAAAATTAAATTTTATAAAACTAATGGGTGGCATGGGGAGTGTAAGCTCACATGCTAGAGATTCCTTTCTTGGTCTAATACAAGTCCCATTTCCATATACATGCAAGACTTTGACTCATTCAAAACACACACTTGCAAAAACACACATCAAAGCAATAAAATTCTGCTCATTTTCCTTTGAGCTGGCTGAAATATTTGAGGGGTTTTTAGGCTTCAATTTTCTTTTTGCAAGCTTATTTTTCAAGTGCAATTAAATCCTAACCAAAGGCTAGGTGTTGGTGCACAAGTTTGGGGTATTTCTCCTTGAGGTTTCATCCATTTGAAGCTCTATTCTTCATCATCATCTTCATCACTCTCTACCAAGCTTGGAATAGGTATAAACTCCTTTCTTGCTTGTAGTTTGTAAGTATGTTTCACAACTTGATCCTAATTGGGATTTAACTTTAATTGGTTAAAGTTTAACAAGTCTAAAATTGGTAATTACATGCTTCCGCAAAGTTTGATTCTTAAAATGTTTTAAGCATTTTGTAACTTGTTAAATCCCAACAATGGTATCTAGAGCCGAAGTTGATGGAATATGCTTCGAGATGATTTATTATACCCGCTATATTTTGCATTTTATGTACATGCATGAATGAAAAATGCAAAAATTAATGGGTTTGGGTGGGTGCTTCACTTTGGCCGAATTATTGGGGACCCAAATGGGTTTTGGGTCTTCCACTTTGGTCATATTTTGGTTGCATGTTGAGTTCACAATCAAGCCTTGACCTTTTGTTTGAATGGTTGCATGTTTGGATGATTATTAATAATTCATTTGGTATGTAATATTAATTCATTCATGTGGTTGTAATATTCATTCAAGTTGGTTTGCAATATTGTTATTTTGGTTATGTAATTTATTTTATATTTGGTATGTAAAATATATTAGGTTGTATTTTCATTTTCTAGAAAAATGTATTAGGATATGTTTTTTTGTAAAAATGAAGATACAAGATGAAGACTTGGAAGATGCATTTGGATGCAAGATTAAGTGGGAGATTTTGAAATCTCCTACTTAGTGTTATAACCCTTAACCGGTGACATTTGTTTTCGGCTAAACAAATGTCTACCAAATTGGCTTGATTGTGAACACATTTGTTTGCATGTGTGGTTGTTATATTTCTTGTATGATTGTGGATTGTGTATGTTACTACAACAAGTTATCACTCAAGTTAACAACAAGCATAACTACAATTTAATTGGTTAAATTATTAACGGCATGCAAAACGTCAATTTAAATGGCTAAATTAAAACGGCTAAAAGGACATTAATAAATGGTTATTAAGAACTCTAAAAGGATTAGAATAATTGGTTATTGAAACACAAATAAAATGGTTTATATCAAAGTAATGAATTGGCTGTATTACATAACATGAAAATGGATTTTCATATGTACCATACACTAAATGCATGTTGGTGTATGGCATAAAAGTTTTCTTAAACTAGAAATAATGAAAACTTAAAATCCCTTATTAAACAAGGCAAACAAGTTAAACGCCATCCTTTTGTATGACACTTAAAAATATTAGGGAACTCATAATGGGATAAAGGTCACCTAATCGTTATAAGCAAACTAATATGGTTAAGGTAAAATTCACATGCTTGTGGGATAAAGGTCACCTAACCACTTGCATGTTAATTTTACATGTTTACACAAGTAGGACGACTTGATTTGGGAATCATGAACTTAGGGTCACCGAAGCATGAGGAACAAATAGGCGTTGATGGGATAAATATGCCATGCAAAAGGATTGCATGATCCCATAATTTAGAAGTTGCAAAAGGATTGCAATTGTCATATAAATGACTACCTAGCTAAATCAAATAACGGAATAAAGGTCACCTAACCGAAATTTGATTTACCGTTGGATTCTAATATTTAATAAGACAATTATAATATAAAAGGGTATTGTTTATTAAATTTGAAATCAATACTTAAATGAACTTTGTTAATTTTGTAGATGGCCGCTAATAACAACAACAACATGCAAAACGCACCACTTAACCTAAACAACCTATCGTTAAGGTCTCTCCTTGAGAAAGACAAACTCAACCATACGAACTTTATGGATTGGTTCCGTAATCTTAGGATTGTCCTCAAACTCGAGAATAAAGCGTATGTGTTGGAGGACCCCATTCCCGATCAACCCGACATGGATGATACGGAGGGCATGGCTTACTATGACAAATATTGTGCCGATTCGGTGCAAGTTGGTTGCCTAATGCTTGGGACTATGATACCCGAACTCCAAAAGGATTTCGAACATCATAGTGCATATGACATGATAACGCAATTGAAGGAGATGTTCCTTCAACAAGCACGTGTCGAGCGCTTCGAAACGGTTCGAGCGCTACATGCATGTCGTATGGATGACACCCAATCCGTCTCCTCCTATGTCCTCAAAATGAAAAGCCTCATTGATCGCGCAAACCGTCTTAACCTCAACATCTCCAATGAGCTAGCCACCGATCTTATCCTAAACTCCTTGTCAAAGAGGTTTGACCAATTTGTAATTAATTACAATATGAATGGGATGGATAAGACCATCGGTGAGCTTCATGGCATGTTAAGGACGGCCGAAACAAGCATGGGTAAAAGGGCTTCACCCGTGCTAATGATCAATGATGGCGGGTCAAAAGGTAACAACACCTCTAAGCCTAAGGTGGCTAAGAGAAAAGGACCCGCCCATCAAGGCAAGGGAAAGGGGAGGATGGTTACCCCAACCAAAAACAAGAACAAGAAGCAAAAGGTTGCCGGACAAGCAAACCCCAAGGAAGACCCGTGCTTCGGTTGCGGTGAAATGGGTCACTGGAAACGGAACTGCCCGGTCTACCTTAAGGAGTTGAAGGAAAAGAGGGATGCCGGGAAAACCTCAGGTAACATATATATGGTATATATAGAGCTTAGTATTACTTCTTCTAATACATGGGTATTAGACACTGGATGTGGAACTCACATTTGCAATTCTTTGCAGGGGTTCAAAAGAAGTAGCAAGCAAACGGGAACATCAAGTCTCTTTATGGGCAATGGAGCCAAAGTGCAAGTGAAGGCTCAAGGAGACTTTGTATTAAAGCTTCCAAGTGGTTTGGAACTTATTTTGAACAATGTTTTGTATGCACCGGATTTATGTCGAAACATTATTTCAGTTTCCCGTTTAAAACAATGTGGTTTTTATCTTAATTTTGTTAATAATGATATCCATGTTTATTTAGATAATGTATTCTATTTTAAGGCTTCGCCTTCGAATGGAATTTATGAATTGGTTCATAATGATACATCATCTAGTAGCTCAATATACCATACTAGCACCAAGAGACTCAAAAGGGATTTGAGTGATTCCTACTTATGGCATTGTCGCCTTGGTCACATAAACAAGAACCGAATGCATACACTTCAAAAGAATGGACTCTTGAAATCAAATGAGATGGACTCGTTTGATGTGTGTGAATCTTGTTTACAAGGCAAAATGACTAAAGCACCTTTCAAAGGGACCTATGAAAGGGCTAAGGACTTATTGGGATTAATACATTCGGATGTATGTGGACCCTTTAAGCCCATAGCTAGGAATGGTGAAAGATACTTCGTTACTTTCATTGATGACTTCAGTCGTTTTGGATATGTCTACTTGTTAAGACATAAGGACGAAACTTTTGAAGCATTCAAAGAATATCAAAGCGAAGTACAAAATCAACTCAATAAGACAATCAAGGTACTTCGTACCGATAGAGGAGGTGAATACCTAAGCGATGCTTTCCAGGATCATCTTAGGAGTTGTGGGATTATCTCACAACTTACTCCACCAGGAACACCCCAACTTAATGGAGTTTCCGAAAGGAGGAACAGAACCCTAATGGATATGGTTCGATCTATGATGGCAAGAAGCTCGTTACCTCTATCGTTTTGGGGTTATTGTCTATGCTCCACGGCTCGTATTTTAAATATGGCCCCAACCAAGAAAGTGGAACGAACTCCTCATGAGATGTGGTTTGGAAAACCTCCGTCTCTATCATACTTAAAGGTATGGGGATGTGAAGCTTATCCTAAGCGTTACGTCCCTAATAAGTTGAATGCTCGATCCACGAAGTGTATCTTCATAGGATATCCCAAGGATGATATGGGATACTATTTCTATGATCAAACCGAGCAAAATGTATTTGTTGCTCGAAAGGCTGAATTCCTTGAAACTAAGTTCCTAATGGAAGGAAATAGTGAGAGGAAGATAGATCTTGAAGAAGTTCAAGATCAAGTAGATGATACACAATTGGTTGACACTAGCACTCAACATGAAAATGTTGAGAGTGATCAAATGGATGATCAAAATACACAAGACGTTCGCAGATCTGGTAGGATTAGTAATCCTCCTGAGAGATATGGGTTTCTCATGGATGGTTGCTATGTGGTTGATTTAGACGAACCAACAAACTACCAAGATGCTTTATCAAGGATTGATAAGGATAAATGGCAGGAAGCCATGAACGCTGAGATGCAATCCATGTATGACAACCAAGTTTGGGAACTTGTTGAACAACCTACTGGCTCAAGGCTAGTTGATTGTAAATGGCTTTTCAAGATGAAAACCGACATACATGGAAACTTGGATACATATAAAGCTAGACTTGTAGCAAAAGGTTTCACTCAAACTCAAGGGGTTGACTATGATGAAACTTTTTCGCCCGTGGCAATGCTAAAGTCTATTAGGATATTACTTGCCATTGCTGCTCATTATGATTATGAAATATGGCAAATGGATGTCAAGACCGCTTTCCTAAACGGACATCTTGAGGAAGATGTCTACATGGTTCAGCCTGAAGGTTTTGTTGATCCGAAATATTCTAAGAAGGTATGCAAGTTAAAGAAGTCAATCTACGGATTGAAACAAGCATCTCGAATGTGGAATCATCGTTTTAATGAGGAGGCCAAGAAATTTGGCTTCATTAAAAATGGTGATGAAGCTTGTGTATACAAGAAAGCTAGTGGAAGCACTATCATGTTCCTTGTACTATATGTGGATGATATATTGTTATTTGGAAATGATATTTCGGCAATGCAAGGTGTTAAAACTTGGTTAAGCAAATGCTTCTCCATTAAGGATCTTGGAGAAGCACAATACGTTTTAGGGATTGGGATCTACAGGGATAGATCCAAGAAACTGATAGGTTTGAATCAAAGTGCATACATTGAAAAGATCTTGAAAAGGTTCAAGATGGAGAACTCTAAGAAAGGTTTGGTACCTATTCAAAAGGGAACACTTCTCAGTTCATCTCAGTGCCCCACCACGAAAGATGAATAGGAGAGAATGAAGAAAGTCCCATATGCTTCTGCCATTGGGTCAATCATGTATGCAATGATATGCACTAGACCGGATGTCTCATGCGCTCTTAGCCTGACAAGTAGATACCAGAATAACCCAGGAAACGGTCATTGGATTGCTGTTAAAAGTATATTGAAATACCTTAGGAGGACTAAGGATATGTTTCTGATATATGGGTCTGGTGAGGAGGAACTCGTTGTAAAAGGTTACGTGGATGCGAGTTTCCAAACTGATCGTGATGATTCTCGA
Organism: Rutidosis leptorrhynchoides; assembly: GCF_046630445.1. NCBI lineage: Eukaryota > Viridiplantae > Streptophyta > Magnoliopsida > Asterales > Asteraceae > Rutidosis > Rutidosis leptorrhynchoides. The sequence goes on from NC_092334.1 coordinate 202,932,548, forward strand.
TCACAATCCGGTTATGTCTTCACATTAAATGGAGGTGCGGTCTCTTGGAAGAGTTCAAAACAGGATGTTGTTGCTCTATCCACTACAGAGTCAGAGTACATCGCCGCATCATTGGCAGCTCAGGAAGCTGCATGGATGAAGAAATTCATCGACGACTTAGGAGTAGTCCCTTCCATTCAGGACCCTCTTGAGATCTTTTGTGACAACGAGGGTGCGATTGCACAAATCAAGGAACCTCGTGCTCATCAAAAGACCCGTCACATTGAGCGGAGATTCAACTACATAAGGGATGAAGTTGAAAAGGGAAAGATATGTATTCGCAAAGTTCACACAGATCTTAATATAGCGGATCCTCTCACGAAGCTCTTACATGGATCAAAACATGCAGGACATGTTTGTGCATTAGGGCTTCGATATTCTAGTGATTGGTCATGATCTGTTTTAAGTATTGTAACGGAACGAAATTGTTCAAACTCATTAATATAATTATGGTTTAATTTATTTTGAGTTAAGTTCCTATTTTGCATATTTTATCCATGAATAAGCAATTATTCTAAATTCCGTAGTTGATCACATTTGTGGGAACAAGTGTGAGGTTTAGACTATTATGAACTTGGATTGGTATACATTCACGGACTGAATGTGGGGCAAGGTTGCAACCAAGGTTCATAGATATTTGTGGGACACAAATATTAGAAGACCCGCCCTCAAGATTTACTAAATGGAGCCTTTGTGGTTGATCACATGTAGTCTTGAGTAAAGGCAAATATCATTGTATCCTCTGACCTGAGATACATATTGGGTTTGGATATTTACCAAGTATTGTGCCTTGATTCATTCCTTCGCTATTCTGAAATATGGTAGTTCATAAGGAAGAGCTCAGGTATAATACAAGGTATATATATTTAGGACGTATGTAGTCAAGATGGAATTTGTCCCTCTTATTCGTTGAGAGTCAGATGTCTAAGGCCTGATAAAGTTAATCTAGAAGAGAGTGATCACTCTGTATCTCTTGGATTTAACATGACATTTAGGACGAAAGGGTATAATGAAAGATTCACCTATTCATATTCGAGATGGAACTCGAATGGGATGATGTTATTGAATGGCACTAAGTCATAACATATTGGGGGTGATGGACGGTCGTTAGGTGGTATCCATCACTTGCATTAATTTCTTATGTTTCTCGTGTAAGTGGGAGATTGAAGGTATTTCGTATGCCCGAGAGGCATATTAAATTAATGTGGCTAATGTGTTATGATCCAAGTCGGGTCATACCCAATAACAAACTTACCGACACCTTATACGTATTTAATCTTAACGATTGGATCATTGATTAAATACGCGACACTTGAAACTTAAGAAAAATGGTTTTCTGAAATATTACTTGATGTGTATATATAAATTATGGAATAATTTATATAATGTGGAATTAATTATTTATAGGTTAAATAATTAATTTGTGTTGCATTTTATATAAATTGGTTTTATATAAATAAAATGTACATAAAATTAAATATGGAAGTTTTATAAAACTTAATTTATAAAATCTAACTTTTATAAAATTAAATTTTATAAAACTAATGGGTGGCATGGGGAGTGTAAGCTCACATGCTAGAGATTCCTTTCTTGGTCTAATACAAGTCCCATTTCCATATACATGCAAGACTTTGACTCATTCAAAACACACACTTGCAAAAACACACATCAAAGCAATAAAATTCTGCTCATTTTCCTTTGAGCTGGCCGAAATATTTGAGGGGTTTTTAGGCTTCAATTTTCTTTTTGCAAGCTTATTTTTCAAGTGCAATTAAATCCTAACCAAAGGCTAGGTGTTGGTGCACAAGTTTGGGGTATTTCTCCTTGAGGTTTCATCCATTTGAAGCTCTATTCTTCATCATCATCTTCATCACTCTCTACCAAGCTTGGAATAGGTATAAACTCCTTTCTTGCTTGTAGTTTGTAAGTATGTTTCACAACTTGATCCTAATTGGGATTTAACTTTAATTGGTTAAAGTTTAACAAGTCTAAAATTGGTAATTACATGCTTCCGCAAAGTTTGATTCTTAAAATGTTTTAAGCATTTTGTAACTTGTTAAATCCCAACAGTTTGTACTACATTACTAGCAACGGGCCATCGAAACTCCTAAACAGGAGACGCATACAAGGAGCATAAAATGAACAAATTAGGATAAAGTTTGCGGATAGAAAAGTTATCAATCCAATAGTCATTCCAAAACGAAACTTGAGAACCGTTATGAAGTTTCCATCGTTTCTTGTATAGCTAAAAAATGAATTTGAAAATGATTGACCAAATCACCCGCCATTCGAACTTTATTTATGTTCCCTAGGTCGCGGGTGTTCCATGAGGCTAACATCATGCTTTCGAAAGTTTTTTTGGCAACTCTTCCGATGCCAATTTATCCATAACGCAACTAAAATTTAGGATTTGTTGTTTTAAAGAACCGTTGTTATCTCTCTGTTTCAACGTACATTCATGACCAAGAGAATTAACCGAGTTAGCCTCAACTACTTGTTTCTTTTTAACACAAATTTCGCTTACAGTATCAAATATGGGCGATTTATTGACCCTTCTGCAATATTTTTTGACTTCAATGAATTATCATTATCGATATTACCAGCAGCCTCGTTAGCTATCTTAATACTAACCCCCCTTTTATGAATAGCCCCACATGTTTTGTTACATTATTTATTATCACATGAAATTGAATTTTGATGAATGGTATTGGACTTGATATTTGCAATTTGACCAGGTTGACCAGTATCAAATATGGGCGATTTATTACTTTCACCTAAGTCAACCATACCGTTTTGGGAGCAAGAGTCCAAGTCCAAATCGATTACAATATTCACTTGGTCAAGCTTATCTAAGTGCGTTTGATAAAACTGAATGATTTAGCGCTGAATGGTTAAGAATATGAATGATTCAAAGCCTCTGAATAAAGTTTGTTCTAAATGAAAATAAGCTGTTTGATAATCATTTAGAATGAACGATATAAACTGAGTAAAATTACCTTATCAAAGTGTAACATGAATAAAATATTCAATATACTTGTTAGTTAAGTGTTCATGATAGGATTTGAGGAGAAATTTACAGAAAATTTATGCTCTTAATGGTTAAGAGAGTATTTCATCTCTGAATGGTTCAGCACTGAATTCTAAACCATTCAGCACCATATGCCATTCAGAGGTTAGAAACAAACACACTGAATGCTGAATGGTTCAGCATTCAGCACTAAACTATTCCATTAAGAGGCAAACAAACGCACCTGAAATGTTGAAGTTGTATTTTTAAGTGAACATAACCCGCTTTTTTGTTCTGCCCAATCCCGAGTTCCCCTTTGTTGATGAAAGGTAAACATCACTGTTTGTTTCTTTGCCAATTTTGGATGAGAGAGGAGTGAGAAACAAATCTTTGGTACGCAAAGAACCTTGGATAGATTCATCAACAACGGCTAACTCGCCTACCTCCCTACCTTCGCTGGAATCACAACTTCTCACCGGAATAGGACCAACTTACGGTGATGCGGGACACTGTGATCTATCACCTTTACCATCGTCCCAGTTATTATTTGAAACAGGCGTAGGACTCCCGTATCCTTGAATTAAAATATTGTATTCTTCAATTGAGGCATCAGATATATCTTCCATAACCGCTGATTCTTTGTATTCTTGAACCCAATCTTTACATGAAACCGTTGGTGATAAATTAACAGTAACATAACGCTTAAGGGGAGTTGGATCGTTGATTCCTGCCAAGAGGAGCATCGATTCAACATTCTTTAATTGTGACGACTTCGAATCAAAATGAACCACCATGCCGCTACATTCACCCACAATAAGATTTAAAGATTCTATTGAGGAACATTCAATTAGGCATCCTTTAACGTCAAAGTCTAACAAAACGTGAAAACTTGAGGGAACGTTTTTCCATAGGTTGAAACAGAAGAACCTCTAATTTACTTAGAGTAGGGCCCGTATTCAACCTTTTGAAACTTTCATCGTCACTGCACTCAACTATGTACCCATAGATGCCCCATGTTGAAACAGACTTGATGGAGATATCACGGCTTCTTAGCCAATTAAACAACTGTTCAGCTTTAATGGGTTCATTGTCAATAATCAAAGCATCCTTCTTCATTCGTAATTTGATGTCTTGTTCCATCGTTATCGTGATTCTTGATACACCCCTGTTGGCCGCTTTTGAATCTTTGTTATACTTTAGATCTTCGACATTCAAATCGGATTGTGCAAACCCGACCGTTAACACCCCACCGTAAAACTTTGCTCTGTTCATAGCTACAATAGCTTGTGAAGCTGAATCGATTGTTGAAAACTTAACAAAGACGAAATATCTTACCCGTTTCCAGGTGAAACCTTTGATGGGACCAAACACCTTAAATGCATGATTTATGGAAGCTAAGCTTGAAGTTTTTGAAATTCCGCCTATGAAAATGGTGGCTTTTTAGGAAAAGATAACTGTTTATCTCTTTTCCATGAACCATACGATCTTTGACTGTTAAAAAACTGTTTTGAAGTTCCATGTTGAAGTGAAATTGAATTCGGATAGGAAGGTTTGAAAGAACGGTTGAAATTCGTAGCCATTGATTTAAATTGAGGAAAAAATATTGTCGGAAAGAGTGGTGGTGAAAGGCGGAAAGTGGTGATAGGTGGCGGAAATTTGAATTTTCCGGCTACAAAACCGTTAGGCACATGTTACGAGGTTGAGAGAAAAAAGTAATATTTTTGGGAGTACCTATCTCAATCTATTCTCATTTGAATTGTTGACTATTGTATATATACAAGATCACATCTTTTGTCTCATTTAACAATAAATATAGCTACGAATTCAGGATTTTGATGGTCCGTAGCACTGGTATCTCAATTTTTGTCACTTAAGAAACAAAGAAAATACAACCTCATATATAATGATACGCCTTGTTCTAGGAATGTTTGAGCCGTGTTTGAGTAATGTTTGATTTTAGTTAAATGTTTGCGTGGTTATAAGTTTAGAATTAATACTTGGTTAGTAGTATTAATTACATGTCATTTAATTTATGTTTTAGAGCACCAGGTGTCCAACATTTTTTCCGCCGTCGACTTAAACCGACGTCGAGATTGATCGTTGGTTCGACCTCGGGCCGGCATTGATTTCACTGTCGGTGTCACAAGGTCAACACCCAGTGTGATGCCCCGTACTAAATCAACATGTACGGACCATCAACAACAGGATCATTACAAGGTCAAACACTATATGCGTTTTCAAAACAAGTTGCATTCATGATAAAAGGTGACGTCATAACCAACGTCAAATGTTTTACAACCAAAAGTATGCTTCTATGAACGGAAGCAAGTAATAATAGTACGTGACCCTTAGGTCGTTACAAATCCTTGTTCAAAAGTAATAAAGTTTGCATGCAATATAAAATGTTTCATGCGGTAACATCTCTAATAAGGCAGCGGGTGGCTAATCGGCAAGACTAGTACAACAGCGGAAGCAAACAACCTTAAGAACTTGAGAAAAACATGCTTAAAACGTCAACATGAATGTTGGTGAGCTATAGTTTAAGTATAACATTAATGTAAGGTAGGCCACAAGATTTCAGTGCTACAAAGAGCGTTTCAAAACAGTATGTAAAGTATATGTTTAACCGTGGGCACTTGGTAACTAACTTAACGTTTATAACCCCCTGAAAGTACACTTGGCGAGTGTGTATGTATTACGAAGTATTAAACACCCGTTAAATGCTAGCGCTACTAGCCCGAGTGGGGATGTCAAACCCTATGGATCCATATCTAAGATTTTCGTTCACCGGTTCAAAAACCAATGACTAAACGTTACCTAGCTAAAGGGAATGTTTATGCTGTTGTATAACCCACACATATATAAAGTTTAAGTACTCGTGCCTAGTATGTAAAACGTAAAATGCCCATGTATTCTCAGTTCCCAAAACAGTTAAAGTAAAAAGGGATGCTATAACTCACAGTGGCTAAGTAGTAAAAGTCGGTACGCGGTAAAGTAAGCAAAGTGGTTGGTCCGAAAGTCCTCAACCTAAGTCAAAAGGTACTAAGTCAGTAAATCATTCCCAAAGGTTTAAATGTATGTAAATTAGGTCTTAAGTATCATCATCATTCATCATTAAGTCAAAAGTGTAAAGTAAGTTTTAAGTCAAGATTATGGTTTAGAACAAAGGCTGACTTCGTTTGGTCACCACGGCCTCTATACAAACTGAATTGAGGTGAGACCAGTGGTCATGGCTCCGTATATGAGTCCTTTAGTTGCAGTAAAAATTCCAGAACCAAAATCGTCTTTGTTTGACCGTGGCGACGGTTTAAGTGCGAGTAGGTCAGAACTTTTTCAGCACAACGTTAAAAGGACATAGTGACGATCGGAGGGCCATAAATCCTAAACCGTAACTCGGATTAAGACGAGTCTTAAACGAAAAATTATCTAATCGAACAGAGCTAACTGAAAATCAACTTTAAAGTAGCCCAGGTGGTCGGGTCAGACCCAGAAAACAGTAAGTTAAAGTGTTCATGTGGGTTCTTGGTGTTTGATGCTCATCCCGGTTCTCATCCTTGATGCATATAGCTTCAAGTGTACAACTCGTTGATGTGTTTACATCATCTTAACCAAGGTTTGAACATCATAACACTAGTATAAGTCTAAGATAAGTTGCACAACTCAATTAAGTGTTGTATGTAGTTTGATGAACCAAAGTTACATTAAGATCTTAGATCAAACACATACATGAACTCTAAAAGTAATATTAACCAATTTTTGGCTATCATGACACAAGTGTAAGTCTAAGACATGTAGCACAACTCACTTAAGAGTTGTATGAAGTTTTGTTGAACCAAAGTTACATCCAAATCTTAGATCCAACACATACAAGAGTTATACAAGTAATATTAAGCTACAACTTGAATTTAAACTTAAGCAAACAAGATCTTAGGTTGTAGAACATAGTTCTTAGTTAGATCTTGAAGATCCTAGACCCAAAAGTCTAGATCTAAAGTTCTTAAGTTAAATCCAACACAAGTATATAAAGTTGTAACTAGAAAGTTAAACTTCCATGTTCTTGAACTTACAAAGTTAGCTTTGGTTTCAAGAAGTATGAGATCAAGTTTTAACTAGTAATACTTGACCATGAACAATCAAACACAAATTTAAAGTAAGTAAAAAAATGAAGAAATAAACTAGATCTACAAGTATTATGTTTATATTTGCTTCATACTTGAGAAGATTCAAACTAAAGTTTTGAATCTTAAGAATTCAAGTCTACAAACATGAAAACAAAGAAGATTATAAACTTATGAACTTTTAGTCTTGAAAACACTTAAGTATAGAACCACAAACTAGTAAGTTTTAGGTTCTTTGTTCTTGGTTTTCATCAAATAAGAGATGGAAAGTAACCAAGATTTATGAAGATGCAAACTAATAAGTTTGATCTTTAATAATAACCAACAACAACAAGTAACAAGCAAGTAACAAATGATGATGAGACTTTCGGTTTTTAGAAGAGAAAAGAAAGAAGAATAAAGTTTATTTCTTACCAAGATTTGAGAGAAAAATATGAGAGAAAGTTGAGAGAAAATTGTAAGTGTGTGTGTGTGAAGGAATGAAGTGAGATACTAGTAAATAAGGAACAAAGTTTTAAAAAAAAGAACTCATCCATGCTACAACATGGCCGATGGTTTGGAGGCCTAAATGGGGAGGTCAAATGCCATCTTTCAAGTGTGGGAATGAGGTGTTAGCTAGAATGAGGTATAAGTTAAAGTGCATGGAGAAATGGTCATGCATGCTTGTGTAATTTGTCTCTTCATTAAGCTAATTAATACAAAATTATGTCTAATGTAATACTAGCATAATCCATGGGCTTACAAGTCCATTAAAAGTGTATGGTGGGCTTACTAGTCCATGAAATAAAAGTCTAAGCCCAAGTAACCAATAAATAAGTAAAAGGCCCAAGTAATTAACCACTAACCTTAGTTAATTAAAAATGACTAATATTAATTAATCATGAATGTAAATAATATTCAAAAATATTATTCGAGAAAAGTACGCGTGTCACAAAGACTAGTCTGGCCAAGTAAAGTTATTTACGATAACAAGTAAATGCATAAAAATACATTTAATAAGGCGCAAGTATTAATAATAAATATTAATAAATATACGTTGGAAATTCCAGGGTTGTTACATTACCCACCTGTTAAAGAAAATTTCGTCCCGAAATTTTAAGCTGAGGTAGATGGAGGAGTTGGGAAAAGGTGAGGATACTTCTGCATCATTTGATCCTCTCGCTCCCAGGTAAACTCGGGTCCTCGTTTGGCATTCCACCGTACTTGGACGATCGGAATCTTGTTGCGTTTCAAAGTTTTGACAACACGGTCCATATTCTCAACAGGTTCTTCCATGAAGTGGAGTTTGTCATCAATGGTAAGTTCTTCCAGTGGTATGACAAGTTCCGGTGCAGCAAGACACTTCTTCAAGTTTGACATGTGGAAGGTAGGATGAACAGAGTTCAATTGAGTTGGAAGATCCAAACGTTAAGCAACGGGTCCAACACGTTCCAAGATTTCAAAAGGACCAATGTATCGTGGGTTTAACTTTCCACGTTTTCCAAAAGGAATCACACCTTTCCAAGGTGCAACCTTCAACATTACACGGTCACTGACGTTGAATTCAAAGTATTTACGTTTGAGGTCGGCATAACTCTTTTGACGATCACGGGCCGTCTTGAGTCTCACTTGAATCTGAGCAATCTTCTCCGTTGTTTCATGGACTACCTCGGGTCCAGTGATTTGCTTTTCGCCTACTTCGGCCCAACAAATAGGAGATCGACACTTGTGGCCATACAACGTTTCAAAAGGTGCGGCATTAATGCTCGAGTGATAACTGTTGTTGTAAGAAAATTAGGCGAGTGGCAAATGCCTTTCCCAGGCCTTTCCGAAATCGATAACACATGCACGCAACATGTCCTCCAAAGTCTGAATCATTCGTTCACTCTGACCATCGGTATGTGGGTGATAAGCAGTACTCATGTCGAGACGAGTTCCCAAGGCTTCTTGTAAAGAACTCCAAAATCTGGAAGCAAAACGGGGATCGCTATCTGAGATGATCGATAAAGGTACACCATGACGAGATACAACCTCTTTGATGTATAGTTGAGCAAGTCTCTCCATCGTATCCGTTTCCTTCATGGCTAGGAAGTGTGCAGATTTGGTAAGGCAGTCAACGATAACCCAGATGGTATCGTATCTGCCCACCGTCTTTGGTAGCTTAGTAATGAAGTCCATCGTTATCCTCTCCCACTTCCATTGCGGGATTTTCAGTTGTTGAAGTAATCCAGAAGGCCTCTGATGTTCGGCCTTAACTTTCGAGCAAGTCAAACACTTACCAACATAAGTTGCAACGTCCTTCTTAAGATTCGGCCACCAATACTGTTCCTTAAGATCGTGGTACATTTTTTCCACTCCGGGATGAATCGAATATCTAGACTTGTGGGCTTCATCTAGTATAAGGTTCCGTAGATCTCCGTAAAGAGGTACCCAAATCCTTCCGGCGAAGTACCGAAGTCCTGTCTCCTTAACCTCGAATCGAGAGACGAGAATGTTCAAATGTTCATCAGATATATTCTCCTCCTTGAGAGCTTCATCTTGGGCTGCTCGGATCTGGTTGTTGAGATTTGAATGGATGGTGATGTTTAGAGCCCGAACACGAAGAGGTGAATCCTCTCCTTGCGGCTCAAAGCGTCAGCTATAACATTGGCCTTGCCAGGGTGATAACGAAGTTCGCAATGATAGTCGTTCAGCGTCTCAATCCATCGACGCTGTCTCATATTCAGTTGCTTCTGATCGAAGATGTGTTGGAGACTTTTATGATCGGTGAAAATGGTGCTCTTTGTTCCATAAAGATAGTGTCTCCACAATTTGAGCGCGAAGACAACGGCTCCAAGTTCGAGATCGTGAGTAGTGTAGTTTCGCTCGTGAATCTTCAGTTGACGAGAAGCATAAGCAATAACCTTCGATCTTTGCATCAATACGCAACCAAAACCATTTTTTGAGGCATCGCAATATAAAACGAAATCATCACTGCCTTCAGGAAGAGATAAGATAGGTGCGGTGGTCAATTTCTGCTTCAAGGTTTGAAATGCTGATTCGTGTGCGGGTTCCCAAATGAACTTCTTCCCTTTGTGAGTCAGTGCGGTTAAAGGACGCGCAATCAGAGAGAATTCTTCAATAAATCTTCGGTAGTAATCGGCGAGACCTAAAAATTGGCAGATATGATTCAGAGTAGTGGGGGTCTCCCACTTGTTGATAGCTTCAATCTTCGCGGGATCAACTTTGATACCCTGATCGCTCACAACATGACCCAGAAATTGGACTTCCTTCAACCAAAATTCACACTTGGAGAATTTCGCATAAAGTTGCTCTTGTCTCAAGAGTTCAAGCACTAATCGAAGATGTTGTTCATGTTCTTCTTCGCTCTTAGAGTAGATGAGGATATCATCTATCAAGATGATAACGAACTTGTCCAAGTATGGTTTGCAGACACGATTCATGAGGTCCATGAACATGGCAGGTGTGTTGGTTAATCCGAATGGCATTACGAGAAACTCATAATGACCATAACGAGTTCTGAACGCAATCTTCATCACATCACTTTCCTTCACCCTCAACTGATGATAACCGGATCGCAAATCGATCTTAGAGTAAACGCTTGATCCTTGTAGTTGATCAAAAAGATCGTCAATTCGGGGAAGAGGATACCCATTCTTGATCGTCAATTTGTTGAGTTCACGGTAGTCGATACACATGCGGAATGATCCGTCCTTCTTCCTCACAAATAAAACAGGCACGCCCCAAGGCGAGAAACTTGGTTGGATAAATCCACGGTCTAACAGTTCTTGTAATTGGCTCTGCAATTCTTGCATCTCGGAAGGTGCGAGTCGATAAGGTGCGCGAGCTATAGGTGCAGCTCCTGGTACTAAATCGATCTGAAACTCCACTGCTCTCGGTGGCGGTAATCCAGGCAATTCTTCCGGGAAGACATCGGAAAACTCGTTCACTATTCGTACGTCATCCACGCTCTTCACCTCAGTTTCTAACATTTTCACATGTGCCAAAACAGCAAGACGTCCTTTCTTCATGATCTTTTGCGCTTTCACGCAACTAATGAGGTTTAGTTTCGAGGTACATCTTTCTCTGTAAATAACCAGTGGCTCACCATCTCCTTGTGGTATACGAAGAGCTTTATCTCCACAGATAATATAGGCCCTTACTTTGGTCAACCAATCCATACCGATGATCACGTCAAAACTTTCCAATTTGATGGGTATCAAATCAATTTCGAAATCCACACCAGCTATGTTGATAATAGCTCCTCGGCCAATTTGGTCAAATTTTTCAAGTTTTCCGTTGGCTACCTCGACAAGCATACTTTCCTTTAAAGGAACTAATGACCAATTTATCTTATCGCAAAAGTATCTACATACATAAATCCTATCGGCACCAGTATCAAATAAGACAGAAGCTAATAGATTGTTGATAGTGAATATACCTATCACCAAGTCGGGGTTCTCACGGGCGTCCCTTGCATTAACGTTGAAAGCTCTGCCACGCGGTGGTCCGCCGTCCTTTCTTTTGTTGGGACACGCATTTCTGAAGTGGCCCATCTGTCCACATTCGTAGCACTTTTTTGGTCCATTGGGGTTCACCTTTACATTCAGGGTGGTGACCTTGCAGTCTTTACCGATATGCCCAGTCTGTTGGCACTTTTCACAAACCACATTACAATACCCGGTATGGTGCTTGTAGCACCTCTTGCATTGCGGTAGGGTACCCTTGTAGTTCGGGTTTGAGCTTGTGTTTGGGTTGGGATTCCCACCGTTATTGTGCCTCTTATCGGGGGTTTGATCATAGGCTCTCCCTTTGTTGTTATCCCACTTACGCTTATCACTACGACCTGCTTCGAACTTAGCCTTCTCCAGTTCATCGATGATGATTTGGTTCATTAAGGTATGCGCCATGCGCATTGCTTCCGGGACATTGGGTGGCTTAGACGAGGTGACATTTCCCTTAATGGACTTAGAAAGTCCCCACAAATACCTTTCCATACGCTTAAACTCCGAGTTAACCATGGTAGGACACATCAGGGCTAGTTCCAAATACCTACGATTATAACCATCGAGATCGTTCCCCACAACCTTCAGCTACATAAACTCCATCTCCATTTTATGGATCTCTGTCCTAGGGCAATATTCCTCAATCAGGGCCCCTTTGAATTCCTCCCATGGGGTAGCAAACGCCTCATCAATACCCTTTTCTTGAGCCAACGTGTTCCACCATGTTAGTGCGCCGTCAGACAGCGTACATGAAGCAAACTTGGTTTTGTTCGCCTCAGAGCAGTTACTAACTCGAAACACAGATTCTAATTTCTCAAACCACCTAGTGAGACCAACTGGCCCCTCCGTTCTACTAAAGTTGTGGGGCTTGCAGCTTTGAAACTCTTTGTATGTGCACCCATTACGAATGGGCTGGATAACCAGTGGCAGTGGAGCTTGGGGGTTCATTTCTGCTAAAGCTGTGGCGACTCGTTCATTGATCATATCCTCGATTTGGGCTGCGGTGGGTGTTGATCGTCCGTTAGCCATGATGTTCTAAACAAAATTTTTGACTCAAGTCAAAATCCAATATTTAATAAATAATAATATAGTATATGGTAACCAACATGGAATCAACACATCACATGTTTATCAAGTAATGCATCCAGGTACAAATACCACAGAATCATCATACAGTAACGTAAATAGAACACCGTGCAAGAATTAAATAATGCAAAGTTCCATTCATTAATAATAAGTTGCATACATCAGCATAGGTTCGTACAATACATAAGTAAAACATAAAACTACAAATGAGATTACATAATGAAATCTACTACAAATGTCCTATGGTGAAGGTGGGTGCAGGATGTCCAATACATGAGACATCTGGTCCTCGAGCTCAGCTACCCGAGCACGGAGGATCTCCACCTCCGTTGTCAGTTCCTCGATAGTGGGAGATGGCGGGGCAGGTGGTGCAGTCAGTACGGGTGGTGCTGGTGGAGCTGGTGGTGCAGACGGTCCGGCTCCAAAAGTAGAGGCTGCAAAGATGTAAGGCTTACGCACAAAAGGATCAGCAGGGTACGGCACAAGCCGCTTTCGGGCGGTAACCTTACGACACTGACCATGAGCGTCAATGAATGGTCGACCTCCATTAATCCCTGGAATGACGGTACCATCGAAATGGTACCGCTTCTTCGGCGGGGTGGAGGGTGGCTGTACAGGTGAATCATCAGGGTCCTCATCAGAATCATCGTCACTGGAGTCATCTGAGGAGGTGTCATCAGATAAAGAGTCAGCGGAGGATGGGTCATCCGAATCATATGGAGGTGGCTGCACGGGTGGCTGTACTGGCTCTCCTCGAGCGACCATCATCTGTCGGTATCTGGCAGGTCCGATCGGCACGAGACATCCATCAGGAGCGTGTCGGCACCAACGGTTATGCTCATTACAGACTGGACCTTCCCCAAGATCCGCGAGAATCACAACACCACCGGGATGGTGCTGTGGCTCCGAGGGTCCGGGGGCAAGTGGAGCTGGAATCTCCTGGAGGTCCTCGGCTCTGTCAGAGGTAACCACTGGGGCAGGTGCATGACTACTGGCTCCGGAGGATGAATCGCCGGAGTTGCTGGAAGGTGTAGATGACGGCATCTGAGAATCGGCAACAATGGTCGGTGAGGTGGCTGACGAGTCTGTGTCACTGTCCAAAATGATGATTGGTGGAATATCCGAAATCTGAACAAGGAAAAATAACTTTTTCCACGTCAGTAAGTCATAAAGCAAGCACGTATTAGGCAAAGTAACTACGACAGTCTAGATCATGTGTAACAGTAAGTAGCATGACAATAATGACAAGTATCATGCAATCAAAAGTAGATAATAGCATGCAGTAGTGAAATCATGTAATAGCATACGGCATATAGTAGTAAAAGTAAATAGGCATATAGTAGTAAAAGTAAATAGCAGCATGCAGCAAGTTCCGCAGAAACAAGTAAACTAGCAAGTTGTAGATTAGTCCTATTAGTGAATCCTACTCGGTTGGTCCAGACTCACTAATGCAACCTAATTCCCTACAACCAATGCTCTAATACCAAATGTGACGCCCCGTACTAAATCAACATGTACGGACCATCAACAACAGGATCATTACAAGGTCAAACACTATATGCGTTTTCAAAACAAGTTGCATTCATGATAAAAGGTGACGTCATAACCAACGTCAAATGTTTTACAACCAAAAGTATGCTTCTATGAACGGAAGCAAGTAATAATAGTACGTGACCCTTAGGTCGTTACAAATCCTTGTTCAAAAGTAATAAAGTTTGCATGCAAGATAAAATGTTTCATGCGGTAACATCTCTAATAAGGCAGCGGGTGGCTAATCGGCAAGACTAGTACAACAGCGGAAGCAAACAACCTTAAGCACATGAGAAAAACATGCTTAAAACATCAACACGAATGTTGGTGAGCTATAGTTTAAGTATAACAGTAATGTAAGGTAGGCCACGAGATTTCAGTGCTACAAAGAGCGTTTCAAAATAGTATGTAAAGTATATGTTTAACCGTGGGCACTTGGTAACTAACTTAACGTTTATAACCCCCTGAAAGTACACTTGGAGAGTGCGTATGTATTACGAAGTATTAAACACCCATTAAATGCTAGCGCTACTAGCCCGAGTAGGGATATCAAACCCTATGGATCCATATCTAAGATTCACGTTCACCGGTTCAAAAACCAATGACTAAACGTTACCGAGCTAAAGGGAATGTTTATGCCGTTGTATAACCCACACATATATAAAGTTTAAGTACTCGTGCCTAGTATGTAAAACGTAAAATGCGCATGTATTCTCAGTTCCCAAAACAGTTAAAGTAAAAAGGGATGCTATAACTCACAGTGGCTAAGTAGTAAAAGTCGGTACGCGGTAAAGTAAGAAAAGTGGTTGGTCCGAAAGTCCTCAACCTAAGTCAAAAGGTACTAAGTCAGTAAATCGTTCCCAAAGGTTTAAATGTATGTAAATTAGGTCTTAAGTATCATCATCATTCATCATTAAGTCAAAAGTGTAAAGTAAGTTTTAAGTCAAGATTAGGCTTTAGAACAAAGGCTGAATTCGTTTGGTCACCACGGCCTCTATACAAACTGAATTGAGGTGAGACCAGTGGCCATGGCTCCGTATATGAGTCCTTTAGTTGCTGTAAAAATTCCAGAACCAAACTCGTCTTGTTTGACCGTGGAGACGGTTTAAGTGCGAGTAGGTCAGAATTTTCAGCACAACGTTAAAAGGACATAGTGACGATCGGAGGGCCATAAATCCTAAACCGTAACTCGGATTAAGACGAGTCTTAAACGAAAAATTATCTACTCAAACAAGCTAACTGAAAATCAACCTTAAAGTAGCCCAAGTAGTCAGGTCAGACCCAGAAAACAGTAAGTTAAAGTGTTCCGGTGGGTTCTTGGTGTTTGATGCTCATCCCGGTTCTCATCCTTGATGCATATAGCTTCAAGTGTACAACTCGTTGATGTGTTTGCATCATATTAACCAAGGTTTGACCATCATAATACAAGTGTAAGTCTAAGATAATTTGCACAACTCAATTAAGTGTTGTAGGTAGTTTGATGAACCAAAGTTACATCAAGATCTTAGATCCAACACATACATGAACTCTAAAAGTAATATTAAGCAAGTTTTGGCTATCATGACACAAGTGTAAGTCTAAGACATGTAGCACAACTCACTTAAGAGTTGTATGAAGTTTGATGAACCAAAGTTACATCCAAATCTTAGATCCAACACATACAAGAGTTATACAAGTAATATTAAGCTACAACTTGAATTTAAACTTAAGCAAACAAGATCTTAGGTTGTAGAACATAGTTCTTAGTTAGATCTTGAAGATCCTAGACCCAAAAGTCTAGATCTAAAGTTCTTAAGTTAAATCCAACACAAGTATATAAAGTTGTAACTAGAAAGTTAAACTTCCATGTTCTTGAACTTACAAAGTTAGCTTTGGTTTCAAGAAGTATGAGATCAAGTTTTAACTAGTAATACTTGACCATGAACAATCAAACACAAATTTAAAGTAAGTAAAAAAATGAAGAAATAAACTAGATCTACAAGTATTATGTTTATATTTGCTTCATACTTGAGAAGATTCAAACTAAAGTTTTGAATCTTAAGAATTCAAGTCTACAAACATGAAAACAAAGAAGATTATAAACTTATGAACTTTTAGTCTTGAAAACACTTAAGTATAGAACCACAAACTAGTAAGTTTTAGGTTCTTTGTTCTTGGTTTTCATCAAATAAGAGATGGAAAGTAACCAAGATTTATGAAGATGCAAACTAATAAGTTTGATCTTTAATAATAACCAACAACAACAAGTAACAAGCAAGTAACAAATGATGATGAGACTTTCGGTTTTTAGAAGAGAAAAGAAAGAAGAATAAAGTTTATTTCTTACCAAGATTTGAGAGAAAAATATGAGAGAAAGTTGAGAGAAAATTGTAAGTGTGTGTGTGTGAAGGAATGAAGTGAGATACTAGTAAATAAGGAACAAAGTTTTAAAAAAAAGAACTCATCCATGCTACAACATGGCCGATGGTTTGGAGGCCTAAATGGGGAGGTCAAATGCCATCTTTCAAGTGTGGGAATGAGGTGTTAGCTAGAATGAGGTATAAGTTAAAGTGCATGGAGAAATGGTCATGCATGCTTGTGTAATTTGTCTCTTCATTAAGCTAATTAATACAAGATTATGTCTAATGTAATACTAGCATAATCCATGGGCTTACAAGTACATTAAAAGTGTAGGGTGGGCTTACTAGTCCATGAAATAAAAGTCCAAGCCCAAGTAACCAATAAATAAGTAAAAGGCCCAAGTAATTAACCACTAACCTTAGTTAATTAATAATGACTAATATTAATTAATCATGAATGTAAATAATATTCAAAAATATTATTCGAGAAAGGTACGCGTGTCACAAAGACTAGTCGGGCCAAGTAAAGTTAAGTACGATAACAAGTAAATGCATAAAAATACATTTAATAAGGCGCAAGTATTAATAATAAATATTAATAAATATATGTTGGAAATTCCAGGGTTGTAACACCTAGACGCTGCAAATTTCACCATTCTTTCTTTCCTTTTTTTACCTTTTGAAAACTAACCTCCAACGGCTAGTTTTTAATGATTATTATTTTTATTTTTTTGCTTTTCCTCTCTAAATACTATCACTCTATCAACCATTTTCTCACCACTTCCATTCAATTCTCTCACTTTCTTCATTATTTAATATTTAAACTATCCTTTTATTTATTATTATAAATTATAATTGAAGAAACAATGGTGTCTTCTTTGAGTTCTTTTCACGACAATTTTACAAACTATATGCCTGAGATCAAGCATAAAATAGTCCAAGGGGTTTGGTCTATGCAAGATCAACGATAAAGGGGGATTTAAGGGTTCCTTCAGTTTAACTCTCCGGTAATTCACCCTCATACGAGATGATGATCTCAGAAAGGGTTATTAAACATGACCCACCATCATTCAGGTTTGCCGGAGCTGATGGCTCAAAGGATGGTGTTAGAATTTGATGTTCAAAGAACGTTACCTGTGAACCATACTCAATGTACTCATATTGCGCAGGTAGAATTCAACAATGAGCGATGGTATTTTCTTTCTACTCCCAATGTGTTGTTTATGAGACTTACTGCAAGTAGTTATAGGTGGAGGGTCCGTCCTTTTCTTTCCACGTAGGCGACAAGAAAAGAGGGGGGGGGGGAGGGAGGGACAAGATAGTACAGAATAATACTGTTATGTCGTATGAATCATGTACTCACATGGTCCCCTCCATTACATCCTACCCTGCCACGTTTTACTACTAGTACAAATACGAAGATTTTTTCCTTTATGTCTTGTACTATCTTTTGTCTTATTCAGCCCTCACAATTATTCCACGTCTTTCTCTGGTTGCGCAGTATTTGCTATGCGTGATGTTTGCTGAATCGCATTATATGCTGCTCGTTGTTGACCTTTTTATGTAATTTAGATGCGCGACCATGGTTGGAGGCTTGCGCGTAATGTTAGCGTATTTATTCGCGTCATTAAGTCCCCCCAGTTCTATGGTATGCGCAATTCATTTGCGCATGGTGTAGAACTATTGTCATTTTGTATTTAATTGTGATGTGACAGTTCTGACGCAATCATTGTTGGGTTTTGTAACTGTCACTTTCGCGGTCACCTCATTGAATTCTCTATTTTATTGTCAGATCTCGCCTGACACGTGTGCGGTTCAAATTCGTTATGTCTTCTTTTTCTTTCTTTTTCTTCTCTATAAAAACCCCAAACTTCTCATTTTCATCTTTACTCATATCCTTTTTCATCACACACACACACACACACAGACACACACACAATATAATGGCCACAAGCAGCGCAGATGCCAATTTTTCAAATGTAGGATCAATTATGTCTGACGTTGATCCAAAATTCATAGAGAATATCATCTCGAGGTATCCTCCCATCAAAGAGTTGATGTAACGACCCGACAAAATCGTCATTGACGGCGCCGTCTACTTAGGTCCCGTTACGTGGTCATAAGTCTTTAAAACAATGTTTGACCAAAAGTATGTCGCATTCATTTCAACTATAAGGATGTTTCAAAGTTTACAAAGTAGTTCAACGTCTAAACATGTTACAACGTTTTAAGTACAATTGAAACCTATGCGACACAAATTAAGTTAAGTCAAAAGACGTTCCACGTATGCATGTATACTCGACATCCAAGCAAGTATTAAAAATAATGTGCGGAAGCATGTAACACCTAGCGTTCAAGGACCTGAGAAAACATATAGAAAACTGTCAACGAAAAACGTTGGTGAAATCATAGGTGTAATAGTAACGTTGTTTTTGAACCACAAGATTTAATATAGTTCATTATGAAAATCGTTTGTATTCCAAAAGTATGTTCGCAAGCACCCAATTATCAAGACTTAACTGTTTTGTACCCTGTTACGTAGTGTTAGAACATACACTATACTCGAAAATATATTTCATCTGCTAACGGTAGCGAACCGTCCGAATGAGGGCTCTTCAAGTCCAATGTGATCACATAACATAAATTCACGTTTACACCCTGCAAGTGTAACTAATGATAATTAAATTAAGGCATTTTTTCAAACTCGCCGTGGAATGTTTGTTTTCATACTTGTGTTCAAAGCATAAAAGTATGATACGTATATGTTTCTCATCCCATGATTTAAAAGCATAAAAATTGTTGAAAGATGGGACTATGATCTCACCTTGGTTGCACGAATAGTAAAATGTACTTCACAAAGTAACGTGTGCAAGAACGAATGCTAGTCTTGACCTAAACAAATAGGTTTGTATCAATATCGGTAAACATGGTCAGTCAAAGTGTTCAATTAGTCCTATGGCTCGTTACGACTCGATTAATATAGCATGTGAGGCAAATTGTCAAGTTTCATGCAATATACAAGTATAAAAGTACGTTAGAACGATCGCATAAGCATTTGGTTAAGTTTGAATAAAAGTCAACTTTGGTCGAGCCAAAGTCAATGGGGTCGAGTCGGGTATCCGACAAATTTCCTATGATGAGAAATCATATATAAGCATGATGGCCAAAACTCATGTTAATCGAAGTTGCGAGTAAGCGAAGAAATGAAATAAAATAATAAAAATTTGGGACAGGGGATGTGCGCAGCGCCCGCAGGAGTGCGCGGCGCGCATTAAAGCGTGAAACCAGGTCAGAAATAATTCCAGGGGTCAAGCATCTGCATCCTCCAAATTACGCGGCGTGCGCAATAATGCGCGGCGCGTATTACTACCTAAAAGGTGCTGTTTGCTGAAATTTTGTTAAGTCTCAAACCAAACATCAAATAAACATAACTCATGAACCGAAAATATTCAAAATGCATGCCATACACCGTTGGAAAGGTAATTTAACGAGGAACACAACTAAACACATTTCATCAACCAAAATCATCATTTACAATATACAAAACCAAGTTGAAAGCTCATTAAATGTTCACTATTAATGCTTTTAAGTTCATAAATGTACATTTATGGTCCGGGATTTAAATGCATACATATAATATGCCGTTTCGTAGGTAATTATGCATAAAATACAACTAAACACTTACAATTAACATTGCAAAGCATTCAATGCATCAAAAATCCATTTTACTTCTATCAAACCCTAATTCAAAATCACAAATTTAACATTTATGTTTATGAAGCTAATCCATGCCAACCTACATACCAAATCGAAGCTAGTGATGCTAGGAACACATTTAATACATACACTTTTAACATCTAACAACATTTAAGCAATCGAAACTCAAAATCAAAAACACCCATTTCAAGTTTAAGCTAGTTACATCAAAATGACGAGAACAAGCATATAAAGCGTATATTCATGTTAGACTTGAGCCATAGACACTAATTAACACTTTTATAAGTCAAAATTATCAAGAACACAAAATCTAGTGTTTTTAGAAAGTTACCCAAATGAGATGAAGTTGGTATGGAATCGAAGAGGAAGTTGCAAGGATTCCAAATATGTAATTTGTTTTGATGTTGGCTTGCTAGATCAAAAATGGATGATGAATCTTTGTAGTTTGGGGTTTGAGAGAAAAGTAGAAGTATTGAGATGGAGATAGGAGGTGAATGAATGGTGGGAGGTGGGTTTGACTAGTTCACTAGTCACCACTTTGCCCACTTGACAACATTTGTCCCTCAAGTTTAAAAGCGAGTGCGTGAATTACTAAACGAGATATTTTAAAATGCGTATTAACGGAAGATGTTAAAATTATATAACGGACTTTAAATAATTAAATGGAAAGTAAACAAAAAAAGGCAGGATGCTACATTACCTACTCCTTAAAAGAAATTTCGTCCTGAAATTTAAGTAGGCGTAGTACTCGTTGTTTCTCCTCGGGATCTTGCGTTTCCGAGTCCACGAATAAATGAGGGTATTTCTTTTGCATTTGATCTTGCCTTTCCCAAGTAAACTCGGGTCCCCTTTTGGCATTCCAACGGACCTTAACGATCGGAATTCTACTTTGTTTTAGCGTCTTGACGGAGGTGTCCACAATTTCAACCGGTTCCTCCACAAAATGAAGTTTGTCATCAATAGTAAGTTCCTCGAGAGGGATGACGACTTCGGGTTCGGCAAAACACTTCTTCAAGTTCGATACATGGAAAGTAGGATGAACGGAGCTCAATTAAGGCGGAAGGTCTAAACGATAAGCAACGGTTCCAACACGCTCCAAGATTTCGAAAGGACCAATATACCGCGGATTTAGCTTCCTGCTTTTCCCAAAATAGATTACACCTTTCCAAGGTGCGACTTTTAACATCACGCGATCTCCGACTTGGAATTCGAGGTCATTGCGTCTTTTGTCGGTATAGCTCTTTTGATGACTTCGGGCCGTCATAAGCCTATCTCGGATTTGAACGATCTTCTCGGTTGTTTCATGAATGAGTTTGGGTCCGGTGATTTGTGTGTCGCCTACTTCGGCCCAAAAAAGAGGTGAACGGCATTTGCGACCATATAACGCTTCAAATGGTGCGACGTTAATACTCGCGTGGTAACTATTGTTGTAAGAGAATTCGGCGAGAGGCAAGTGCTTGTCCCAAGATTTTCCAAAATCGACAACGCAAGCTCGTAACATGTCTTCCAAGGTTTGAATTGTGCGTTCGCTTTTTCCGTCGCTTTGTGGATGATATGCGGTGCTTATGTCTAAACGCGTTCCCAACGCTTCTTGTAAAGTACGCCAAAACCTAGAAACAAAACGGCCATCTCGGTCAGAAATAATCGATAAAGGCACACCGTGACGGGCTACGATATCTTTAATGTAAAGTTGTGCAAGTTTTTCCATGTTGTCGGTTTCCTTCATGGCTAGGAAGTGCGCGGATTTGGTGAGACGGTCAACAATAACCCAAATAGTATCATAACCACCCACCGTCTTTGGTAGTTTGGTGATAAAATCCATCGTTATCCTTTCCCACTTCCATTGCGGGATTTCGGGTTGTTGAAGTAGTCCGGATGGTCTTTGATGTTCGGCTTTGACCTTGGAACAAGTTAGGCATTTTCCAACATAAGTAGCGACGTCCCTTTTAATGTTCGACCACCAATATTGTTCCTTGAGGTCGTGGTACATCTTATTGGCACCGGGGTGAATTGAATATCTTGACTTATGTGCTTCGTCTAAAATAAGGCTTCGTAGGTCCCCATAACTAGGTACCCAAATTCTTCCAGCGAAATATCGGAGTCCAGTTTCTTTAACTTCGAATCGAGATGTGAGGACATTCAAGTGTTTGAGAGAGATGTTTTCATCCTTGAGAGCCTCATCTTGGGCTACACGAATTTGACTATTGAGGTTGGTGTAAATGGTGATGTTTAAAGCTCGGACACGAAGAGGCACCACTCTTTACTTTCGACTTAAGGTATCAGCTACTACGTTTGCCTTTCCAGGATGGTAATGAATCTCGCAATCGTAGTCGTTCAATATTTCAATCCACCGTCGTTGTCTCATGTTTAGTTGCTTTTGGTCAAAGATGTGTTGGAGGCTTTTGTGATCGGTGAAGATAGTACTCTTGGTTCCATAAAGATAGTGTCTCCACATTTTAAGTGCAAAGACAAAGGCTCCGAGTTCGAGATCATGTGTCGTATAGTTCCGTTCATGAATTTTCAATTGTCGAGAGGCATAAGCAATGACTTTCTTTCGTTGCATCAATACACACCCAAAACCATGTTTCGAGGCATCACAATATACAACAAAATCATCATTGCGTTCGGGAAGTGACAAGATAGGAGCGGTGGTTAGCTTTGTCTTCAAGATTTGAAATGCGGATTCTTGCTCGGTCGCCCAAATGAATTTCTTTCCCTTGTGAGTTAACGCGATTAGAGGGCGTTCAATCAAAGAGAAGTTTTCGATGAATCTACGATAGTACCCGGCGAGACCCAAGAATTGACGAATGTGAGTAGGAGTAGTAGGGGTTTCCCATTTGCTAACGGCTTCTATTTTCGATGGATCGACCTTAATACCTTGATCACTTACAACATGACCAAGAAATTGAACTTCCTTCAACCAAAATTCACACTTGAAGAATTTGGCATAGAGTTGTTCTTGTCACAAGAGTTCGAGCACGAGTCGAAGGTGTTGTTCGTGTTCTTCTTCGCTTTTAGAATAGACCAAGATGTCATCGATGAACACAATAACGAATTTATTGAGATACGGTTTGCACACGCAGTTCATAAGGTCCATGAACACCGCCGGTGCGTTAGTGAGACCAAATGGCATTACAAGAAATTCATAACTACCATAACTAATCCAGAAAGCGGTTTTGGAGACATCTTCCCCCTTAACCCTTAATTGATGATAACCCGAGAGGAGATCGATTTTCGAATATACACGAGATCCTTGTAATTGATCAAAGAGGTCATCGATGCGTGGAAGAGGATATCGGTTCTTAACCGTCAATTTGTTTAGTTCACGATAGTCGACACACATTCATAGGGATCCATCTTTCTTCTTAACGAATAAAATCGGAGCGCCCCATGGTGAATGGCTAGGTTTGATAAAACCACGGTCGAGTAGTTCTTGAATTTGACTTTGCAATTATTGCATTTCGGATGGAGCAAGTCTATACGGTGCACGTGCTATGGGTGTGGCTCCCGGAGTAAGATTGATTTGGAATTCAACCGGTCGATGAGGTGGAAGTCCCGGCAATTCGTCGGGAAATACATCGGAAAAGTCACTAACAATTGGCACATCATCGATATGCTTCTCGTCGGTTTCAACTTTCTTAAGTGGGCTAGAATCGCGAAACAACTTTACGAAGGTACTTTTCAACTTTAAGGCACGAGACGAGGTTGAGTCCGGTGCAACTCTTATCGCCATAGACAATTAAGGGTTCACCATTCTCGATAGGAATTTGAATCTCTTTAAGATCGCAAAGAATGTGAGATTTAGTTTTGGCTAGCTAATCCATTCCAATGATTACATTAAAGCTCCCTAATTCTATAGGTATCAAGTCAATTTCAAACTCTTTACCCATTAAGTTTAACGTACACCCCCGATAAAAATTGTCGGCACTTAATAGTTTCCCGTTGACCACTTCAATGGTATAAGTAGTATCTAGTGGGAGTGGTAGAGTGCTAAAAGAATGAGTCAGAGTCTTGGTTACAAAACTCTTATCGGCACCCGAATCGAATAAACAAGAGACATAAAAATCGTTGAGAAGAAACGTACCCGTGACTAGTTCATTGTCATCCCGGGCTTCCTCGGTGTTGATGTTGAAAGCTAGGCCGCGTGTATTGGGGTTAGCTTTCTTCTTTGGGCACGTATTCCTATAATGACCCGGTTGGCCACATTCAAAACAAACACCCGGTCTTGGTGTATTTGGCCCCTTTTGAGCAACGGGAGCGGCGTTTCAACAATCGTTGGCCACATGGCCACTCCTTTGACATTTGTTGCAAAATGGCTTGCCACATTCACCATAATGATGTTTGTGGCACTTGTTGCAAAATGGTTTATTCCCGACATAACCTTTCTTGTCGTTGGAGGTGAAAGGCTTTTTGGTGAAGGTGTTGTTGTGGTAGTTGCTTGATGGAGTGGCTTCCCATTTTCTTTTGTTGCCACCCGATTTATCCTCGGCCTTAGGTGCCAGTACTACGATTTCGTCCACCGTTTCTATCAATTTGCGGGCCATATTCAAAGCTTCTTGATGATTAGTGGGTTTGGATGATATTACTCCGTGTTTGATACTCTTTGGAAGACCATCCATGTAAAGTTCAACCCTTGAAGACTCGGGGTTCACAAGGTTTGGGTACATCAAGGTTAATTTGGAAAATCGCTGATTATAAGCCTTGAGATCGTTTCCGACCGCTTTTAGAGTTCTTAACTCTTGTTCGAGCTTTCGGGTTTCTTCACGAGAGAAATATTCGATGATCATCTTTTTCCTTAAATCGGCCCAAGAGAGAGCGTGAGCTTCATCGGTACCCACCGATTGCACATAGGTGTTCCACCAAGTGAGAGCGACACCGGCGAAAGTGTGAGTGGAGTACTTGACCTTGTCTTGGTCCCGACAACTTCTTATTCTAAAGACGGCTTCCGTTTGCTCAAACCATCGGGTGAGCACAACTGGTCCCCCGGTTCCATTGAATGTGTGAGGTTTGCATCCCATGAAAGCTTTATAGGAGCATCCCTCGTTTGAATTACCGGCTCCATTGGGGGTTGTTGTTGTTGTGGTTGTTGTTATTGTTGTTTTTGTTGGAAGAGTGACCGGCCATGTCCACATCCACGGCGGTGGCTATCATTCGTTGTAGAGCTTGTTCGGGTGTTTCATGGCATGGTACACGTTGAGGAGGCATTGTTCCTTCAAGACACAAGAATATCGTTGATTAGTATTTTCAATAATACTAACCGTGATATGGAATGAGGATAAAGAGAAAATTTTCCTTGACTCGCCTTAAATTCTTTATGTCATAATGTCAGAACGTTCATATGAGTCACCGTAATATAATCCCGGAAATTATATTACCCTAAATCATATGTGCATTCGACATTATTTCACGAAGTCAAGGTGGCGTGTCAATCAAATTAAACAACGTGAGATTAAGATGGAATATAAGTTAGATATGAATAGAAGAGTTCGAGTATAAATGCACAAGTAGTCAAGTAAATCCTACTTCAAGTCTATATGCCGGTTGTAGTCTAGACTCACTAATGTACCCTACGACTCGGGGTTGACATCAATGAACTCTAAATCCCTACAACCAATGCTCTGATACCATCTGTAGCGACCCGTCAAAATCGTCATTGATGGCGCCGTCTATTTAGGTCACGTTACGTGGTCATAAGTCTTTAAAACAATGTTTGACCAAAAGTATGTCGCATTCATTTCAACTATAAGGATGTTTCAAAATTTACAAAGTAGTTCAACGTCTAAACATGTTACAACGTTTTAAGTACAATTGAAACCTATGCGACACAAATTAAGTTAAGTCAAAAGACGCTCCACGTTTGCATGTATACTCGACATCCAAGCAAGTAACAAAAATAATGTGCGGAAGCATGCAACACCTAGCGTTCAAGGACCTGAGAAAACATATAGAAAACTGTCAACGAAAAACGTTGGTGAAATCATAGGTGTAATAGTAACGTTGTTTTTGAACCACAAGATTTAATATAGTTGATTATCAAAATCGTTTGCATTCCAAAAGTATGTTCGTGAGCACCCAATTATCAAGACTTAACTGTTTTGTACCCGGTTACGTAGTGTTAGAACATACACTATACTCGAAAATATATTTCATCCGCTAACGGTAGCGAACCGTCTGAATGAGGGCTCGTCAAGCACAATGTGATCACATAACATAAACTCACGTTTACACCCTGCAAGTGCAACTAATGATAATTGAATTGAGGCTTTTTATTCAAACTCGCTGTGGAATGTTTGTTTTCGTACTTGTGTTCAAAGCATAAAAAAACTCGCCGTGGAATGTTTGTTTTCGTACTTGTGTTCAAAGCATAAAAGTATGATACGTATATGTTTCTCATCCCATGATTTAAAAGCATAAAAGTTGTTGAAAGATGGGACTATGATCTCACCTTGGTTGCACGAATAGTAAAATGTACTTCACAAAGTAATGTGTGCAAGAACGAATGCTAGTCTTGACCTAAACAAATAGGTTTTTATCAATATCGGTAAACACGGTCGGTCAAAGTGTTCAATTAGTCCTATGGCTCGTTACGACTCGATTAATATAGCATGTGAGTCAAATTGTCAAGTTTCATGCAATATACAAGTATAAAAGTACGTTAGAACGATCGCATAAGCATTTGGTTAAGTTTGAATAAAAGTCAACTTTGGTCGAGCCAAAGTCAACGGGGTAGAGTCGGGTATCCGACAAATTTCCTATGATGAGAAATCATATATAAGCATGATGGCCAAAACTCATGTTAATCGAAGTTGCGAGTAAGCGAAGAAATGAAATAAAATAATAAAAATTTGGGACAGTGGATTGCGCGCATTAAAGCGTGAAACCAAGTCAGAAATAATTCCAGGGGTCAAGCATCTGCATCCTCCAAATTGGGCGGCGCGCATTACTACCTAAAAGGTGCTGTTTGCTGAAATTTTGTTAAGTCTCGAACCAAACATCAAATAAACATAATTCATGAACTGAAAACATTCAAAATGCATGCCATACACCGTTGGAAAGGTAATTTAACGAGGAACATAACTAAACACATTTTATCAACCAAAATCATCATTTACATTATACAAAACCAAGTTGAAAGGTCATTAAATGTTCACTATTAATGCTTTTAAGTTCATAAATGCACATTTATTGTTCGAGAATTAAATGCATACATATAATACGCCGTTTCGTGGGTAATTATGTATACAATACAACTAAACACTTACAATTAACATTGCAAAGCATTCAATGCATCAAAAATCCATTTTACTTCTATCAAACCCTAATTCAAAATCACAAATTTAACAATTATGTTTATGAAGCTAATTCATGCCAACCTACATACCAAATTGAATCTAGTGATGCTAGGAACACATTTAATACATGCACTTTTAACATCTAACAACATTTAAGCAATCGAAACTCAAAATCAAACACACCCATTTCAAGTTTGAGCTAGTTACATCAAAATGATGAGAACAAGCATATAAATCATATATTCATGTTAGACTTGAGCCATAGACACTAATTAACACTTTTATAAGTCAAAATTATCAAGAACACAAAATCTAGTGTTTTTAGAAAGTTACCCAAATGAGATGAAGTTGGTATGGAATCGAAGAGGAAGTTGCAAGGATTCCAAATATGTAATTTGTTTTGATGTTGGCTTGCTAGATTGAAAATGGATGATGAATCTTTGTAGTTTGGGGTTTGAGAGAAAAGTAGAAGTATTGAGATGGAGATGGGAGGTGAATGAATGGTGGGAGGTGGGTTTGACTAGTTCACTAGTCACCACTTTACCCACTTGACAACATTAGTCCCTCAAGTTTAAAAGCGAGTGCGTGAATTACTAAACGAGATATTTTAAAACGCGTATTAACGGAAGATGTTAAAATTATATAACGGACTTTAAATAATTTAACGGAAAAAGGCGGGATGCTACAGCTGAATCCAACTGTTCCTAGCTTTCGCGATCGCGCGAATCGCCCTCCCCAGGTAAGGTTATGGTTTACGACCTGGTAATGGAGAGAGGTAACATTCGTACCCTCCCACTAGATTCTACATGCTGGTGTTGTCTCACTTCAACATCAGTGTTGTGCAACTGGACCCAATTAGCACTTGTAGGGTTTCTTTGTTTTAAACGTGGTGTCTTGCGCATGATTTCACACCAAAATTGAACTATTTTAAGAATATTTTTAGTTAAGAAAAGCTCGACCAAGGTTGGTATAGTTTCAAAGACAACCGGGACTTCACTCGCGAATTTGCGTGGAAGATTCCCGCTTCTTGGAAAGAGAATTACTTTTTTGTAGATAATACTTTTATCCCTTCTTCTTGCACCAACATAAGTCTATGGCACTATGGATTTAACCCTGATTTGAATAACGCGCCTCCATTAAGTTCTGCGGAGCGCGGTATGTTTGATAAGTGCGTGGGACAGTCTTTATACATACACATGCATCAAAATAATGCCCTAGACGCTGGCGGGATATCGAAAGATTAGCCTTATCCTGGCTCTCGTCCTTGTTTTATGCAACATATTAAAGGTTAGCAGGTTTCCGTTAGCTTTTTCACTCTCCTTATTTAATGATTTAAATCTGTCACTCTACCCTTCTTTTGTTTAGAGATAACATTCACGAAGTATCTGAAAGTCAAGAAGTTGGCTCTCGTGACTCCTACTCATATTCCAATGCGCGGTTCTTTTGCCCGCACTCGTTCTTCTGGCGCACCTCGCAGTTCTTTACGCACGCGCGAATCTACCAAACCGGGATCATCTATCCATCGCCCTTTTTACGTTGGTAACCGAAAACTGACACATAAACAATTCAATGATATGTTCGTGCCATTCGTTCTTCCTTTTATTTATAACCCATCACCGTCTCCAAATCGCGGAATACCTGGTAAAATTTTGATTGCGCATACTGTTTCTTCGTCGTAGCTTACCTATTTAATATGCTTGGTCATTGACAGATGATGATGATGAAACTACCCCATCGAATTCCGCTGATGCAGCTTCCCATGATGACCATCAGACCGGCGGAATCTCGGGTGAGGATGTGGACATGCCTGCAGTGGATGACGCGCAAGTGCTTCGAGAAGAGAATCAGCGTGTTCATGAGGTTCTGGACAGATCCAACTCTGAAAAAGAAGATTTACAACTCAAGCTAGGGGTTTCTCTTTCAGAGAAAACTAAAACCAAGGCTGACCTGTGCAGGTTGATAGATTGTCATTATGACGTTGTCCAGGAGGCAAAAAAGGCAGAACTTTAGTTCAAACATCTAAAAGCTGGCCTTTCTCATATTGTTGACAATGAGCATAATTGTGAAATAGTCAAATACACTTACAACTCGTTGGTCAAGGCTGTTCAGGATCTGGAGCGTGTCCGGTTTTGGAATTTCATCAAAAAGCACATGCCTGTTCCCGAGCCTCCTCCTGCTGCTATCGAGGCACGTTTTACCCCAGGTGCCGAAGTGATTTCCAAAGAGGTGGTTAAATCCTTAGATAACATTGAGATCATTCACCTAAGGAGGTATTCGCGCGACCCGAGGATGACTGCGCACTACTTGATAAATGTAGATTGTAATTTGCGCATGCATTATCTTTGTAGAGTTTAACATTCTTTTAACTGTACATTTTAACAATTATTATTTAGTGCGTGTGAAGCCATGTTGGTTACTTTACTTTTTGTGTGATATCACGTTAATGTACTTTTTTGCGTTTTGCATCATGGACTCATCAAAGTATCCAATTTTATACTCAAGGCATATCAGTGTTGGTCTCTATGTATATTGTTGTGCACACAATATATATATATATATATATATATATATATATATATATATATATATATATATATATATATATATATATATATATTACAACCTCGAATCGGGCCTAGTGGTAAATGACTTTTTACCCTTAGTTTATATTAATTTATTAATATTAATGATTTTAATAATTATTGGATAATAATTATTTGATTAGTTAGTTATGTGTGCTTTGTGACAAGAGTCACAGAACAGGTTTCGTTATGTGAATTGGACCTCGTTAGGGACACCTAATGAGGTACATTGTGTACTCCTGTACATTTATCATCTTACCATTTTTAGAAGTTCAAACCCTAAACACCCCTTAGCTCCCTAAATTCATAAAATCAAAAGTGTAAATTCAAGGCTTGTGATTTCATTTATCTGATTCTAGCATTAACAAGGATCAAAATAAGGTAAACATCATTGAATTTGGTGAATTTAAAAGTGGGTTTGGGTTAAAATAGGTTTTAATGATTTTTGGGTTTGATTCTTGATTATATGTGTTGGTTATGCTTGATTGATGTTAGAAATAGTTTCTATATGTGTTATGTGGTATTCTTGATGCACTAGATTGACCAAAACAAGCAAAAATCGAGTTTTGGGTGCTAAAAACGTGAAAACAGCGAGATGGAACTGATTTTTAGCACCCACACTTTTGAAAGCTCAACCACGAGGTTGAGCACACTTTCAAGGGCTCAACCACGTGGTTGAGGGCTCAACCGTACGTGTGAGGCCTCAACCACGCGGTTGAGCAGTGGTCAGCTTTTGGTAAAATTAAAAAGGGTGTAACTTTCAAACCGTAACTCCGTTTTCGACGAATAAACTATCGTTCGAATCATCTTGAGATTTACTTTTCAACGATAAGGTTTTAAAACACTAAATCAAACTTTATGTTGGGTCGAAAAAGCTCGGGTTGCAGTTATGCTACTGTTCTTACTCAACCGTGCGAGTTAAGCACTCACCCGTACGGGTGAGGTGTCCACCCGTGCATCTAAGTTACTAAATCATGCGAGTGGACTTTAAAGTCACTCTTGGTAGTAGGTTGGTCAGTCATGCGAGTGAGGATACTCGTCCGTACGAGTGAGCTGGTCAGTCGCACGAGTGAGACCCCACCCGTGCGAGTGATAGTGTTTGTATATTTGGGTCAAGTACTATTCTCACATGTTCACTGTATTGTTATACTGATATATAACCTGATTAAAAAGTGTACTGACTAGAGAAATGATATTCTCAGGTGATAAAGGAAAATGTGAAAGCTTAGTGAAATAAGACTACTGAGTTCTTGTATTTCCAGGTGAGTGGGACTATCCTAATGTTTATAAGTATTTAGTAGCGGGTTATGCTACTGTTACCTTAGCTTACTCACCTGAATACTTAGTATATGATATATTGTGCTACATTATGTGACTTGTTGTGGCCACCCTGGATGCCGACTACGGGTTAGTAGTCTGGTAGTGATATTGCCGATTGCGGGTTTTGTAGCGGCAACTGGCTTACATATGGGGCAGCTATGGTTTTGTAGTTATGCCAAATTTGTAAGTTGGGTAAGAGGTAGGAATGAGTCTTTCTGGTTTAGGAATTACTATTCGCGTAGTATAGTTGAATGATGCACCCCCTACATCTGGATACTATGCGAGGGAGACAGTAATTGGAATTATCGGTATACTCCAGCCTAATCAATTGGAGTTAAGGGCCAGGCCAGGCCGCCGATCCTCTTATTATCGAGACCTTGTTTGTGTGTTAGCTAGCTTGATGCTATATGCTTATACCTGTTAGGATTGTGCCATTCGCTTAACCTTGTGCTAACTCCCTCACTTCCTCCATGCAGGTAGGCTTATACGTTAGGGTTTTGGGAGGAGCTTGTTTTGCTGGATATGTTTGAAGATCAAACTCTGATGTCTTTTGTATAACATAAGAATAGTTGTTTAATGTAACACCAGATGATTTATAATAACCGTGTGATATTGTAAAACATAATTATGGTTATATAATTATTATATGTATAATGTTTCCGCTGTGTATTTAAAAAAAAATATATTTTAGACGGTGTTACAACTTGGTATCAGATCGTAGGTTTGGCAACGTGTACACATGGATGTCATGCTCCCAAACCTTTGATAGTGTGTCAAACATATCCTTGGGAGACAGGCTAAGTGAATGTAGAGAATGGTATGATAGTCTGTAGGTATTAACGAATTATCCACTAAGCTTTTGTGAGATGATGTGTAGTACAGGTGAAAGATGACTGACGAAAGGCAGGATGTCCGAGCTCCACCTACCCCTAAAATCTTCAGAGCTCCACCTGAAGGGGAAGACTCAGACACTGATCAGCAAGAGTACATCCAACAATTGGAGAGTCGATTGAAAGAATCCCGAGACCGGATAACTGGGCTAGAAGGTATTGTTTCTACAGGTACAGTGACGGGTAATGATGATACTGCACCTCCAGGGTTTTCTGTACCTCAGTTTGGGTCTGCATCAGGGGGAACTTCATCACAACCACAACAGTTCCAAGTTCCGTTGCCATTTCCACAGCTTCAAATGCCACCTCAGCAACAGTCATAGCCTCAACAGGGATACCAAAATCTGGGTCAAGTTGTGTATCCTTATGTGATCCAAATGTGGGAACCACCAACAACTGAAACATAGAAGAAGTGTACGTTCAAGAAATTCCTTGATTGTAAGTCTCCAGAGTATGTCGGTAGTTCTAATCAGACTGAAACCTTTGATTAGTTACGTGAGGTAGTGATAATGCTAAAAACGAACATATATTTCATAGCATTATCCCTCAAGAAAGACAAGCTTTTAGTTGCAATTGTTTTATTTACAAGTGATATTCGTTTAAATAATAAAAGGTGAAGACAAAAGAAAGATTCGACGAATTGAAGACGCAAACGACCAAAAATCTCAAAAATACAAAGTACAATCAAAGTGGTTCAAATTATTGATGAGAAACGTCTCAAAATTACAAGAGTACAATACGCAAAACGCGAAGTACAAGATATTAAATAGTACGAAAGGACTTTCGAAAATCCGGAACCGGGACCAGAGTCAACTCTCAACGCTCGACGCAACGGACTAAAAATTACATGTCAACTATGCACATAAATATAATATAATATATAAATAATTCTTAAAATTACATATATATTATATTATATATATAAACCGTCGGCAAACTATGAGACAAAGAAATTTGAGCTGGATTCCTGCTCCATGCGATCGCATGGCCAACTTTTTCTGGCCACATTCCTATAAAAGGCAGTCTTTTGCTCGAGTATCATATCTGATAATGCTAAAAACGAACATATATTTCATAGCATTATTCCTCAAGAAAGACAAGCTTTTAGTTGCAATTGTTCTATTTACAAGAGATATTCGTTTAAATAATAAAAGGTGAAGACAAAAGACAGATTCGACGAGTTGAAGACACAAACGACCAAAAAGCTCAAAAGTACAAAAGACAATCAAAAAGGTTCCAATTATTGATAAGAAACGTCTCGAAATCACAAGAGTACAAGATATTAAATTGTACGCGAGGACGTTCGAAAATCCGGAACCGGGACCAGAGTCAACTCTTAACGCTCGACGCAACGGACTAAAAATTACAAGTTAACTATGTATATAAATATAATATAATATATAATTAATTATATTAATTATATATATAATATATATATATTATTAAAACCATCGGCAGCCAGAAACTCCAAGGGTGTGAAATGAAAATACCTCTCCGCGACTCGCGGAGTTTTAAGGCCATTTTTCCGCGAGTCGCGGAGCCCCAAATTTCACTTCTGGCTATAAAGCCAACCGAATTCTGATCGAATTTTACACATTATTTTCATCTCTCTCTCAATATATACGAGTAATATATATTTATATTTATAATTTATATTTTAATTTTAATTATAATTCTAATAATAAGGGTATGTTAGCGAATGTTGTAAGGGTGTAAGTCGAAATTCTGTCCGTGTAACGCTACGCTATTTTTAATCATTGTAAGTTATGTTCAACCTTTTTATATTAATGTCTCGTAGCTAAGTTATTATTATGCTTGTTTAAAATGAAGTAATCATGATGTTGGGCTAATTACTAAAATTGGGTAATTGGGCTTTGTACCATAATTGGGGTTTGGACAAAAGAACGACACTTGTGGAAACTAGACTATGGGCTATTAATGGGTTTTATATTTGTTTAACTAAATGAAAGTTTGTTAATGTTAATATAAAGATTTACAATTGGGCGTCCCTATAAATTACCATATACACTCGATCGGACACGATGGGCGGGGTATTTATATGTACGAATAATCGTTCATTTAACCGGACACGGGAATGGATTAATAGCCACTAGAATAATTAAAACAGGGGTGAAATTACATTCAAGGGTAATTGGTGTAATTGTTAACAAAGTAGTAAAACCTTGGTTTACACGCAGTCGATAACCTGGTGTATTCATTAAACAAAGTATTAAAACCTTGTTACAATTCGAATCCCCAATTAGTTGGAATATTTATCTTCGGGTATAATAATAATTTGACAAGGACACTTGCAATTTATATTTATGACTGATGGACTGTTATGGACAAAAACCAGACGGACATATTGAATAATCCAGGACAAAGGACAATTAACCCATGGGCATAAAACTAAAATCAACACGTCAAACATCATGATTACTGAAGTTTAAATAAGCATAATTCTTTTATATCATATTTTATTTCCTTTATTTTATATTTAATTGCACTTCTAATTATCGCACTTTTATTTATTGTTATTTCATTTTATCGCACTTTTAATTATCGTACTTTTTAATTATCGCAATTTAATTTTTATCGCACTTTTATTATTCGCAATTTCATTATCGTTATTTACTTTACGCTTTAATTTAAGTCTTGTATTTATTTTATATTTTACATTAGGTTTTAACTGCGACTAAAGTTTTAAAATCGACAAACCGGTCATTAAACGGTAAAAACCCCCCTTTATAATAATAATATTACCTATATATATATTTGTATTTTTATAAAAGTAAACTAATATAGCGTTGAGCTTTGTTTAAAGATTTCCCTGTGGAACGAACCGGACTTACTAAAAACTACACTACTGTACGATTAGGTACACTGCCTATAAGTGTTGTAGCAAGGTTTAAGTATATCCATTCTATAAATAAATAAATATCTTGTGTAAAATTGTATCGTATTTAATAGTATTTTCTGCTAAAATTTAATAGTATTTTATACCCCTCTGCTTTAACATCAAGTATTTTTGGCGCCGCTGCCGGGGAATTACTCTTAAAAGCCGGAAGCGCAACGCTAATAAAAAAAAAAAAAAAGATTTTTTAGTTACTTTTATTAAAAATTCGTTTTTGTAAAAATTACGTTTTAATCATTCAAAAATATAAAAAGAAAAACAAAAATATTAGTATTTTTAGGATTTTGTTAAATATTTAAGTTTTATAAGTTTCTTTATTTTTATTTTAGTTTATAAAAATATAAATTTTATTAAAAATCGTTTATTTAAATTAAAAACAGAAAATAATAAAAAAAAAAAAAATAAAGAAAAAACGCGTAAAAACAAAACCTGTCAACTGAATTCCTGAACCCCGCGACTCGCGGGGTTTTCCTCTTTATTTGCCGCGACTCGCGGAGGTCTTCTGACACACGGACAAAAACCCTAAAACCGCATTAATCACGGGTTATTATTTATTATTATTATTTAAACATTATTATTATTATTATTATTATTAGTTTTAAGTTTTATTTTTATTTAATTTATGTATTTAGTTTAAATAAGTTTAATTAAATTGTAAAATTAATAGTTTTATTAAATAAATAATATAAAATAATATTTTTATAAAAATTGTACTTTTTACAACTTTTTGTATATTTTTATATTTTGTACCTTTTTAATCGTTGTAGCGTAACTTTTGTATTTTTAGCTCATATTTAATTTTAAACTTAGTTTTTGCTATAGTTATTTTTACTCCTAGATTTTTAGGCTTTGCCGTAAAATCCCTTAAGTGCTTATTCCTTAGACTAAGTTTTAGGTGCTTTAGAATTTTACGACGCCGTATTTCGCACTACTTTCTTATTTTTATTTTTCGACGCCTATTTTTCGACCTTTTATTTTTCGACATTTTTCGACGCGCAATCTATTTCTTTCTTATTTCTCGCCATTCTAGTTTTTAGGACTTAGAATTTTTTTTTCTACTTCTTCTCTAAATTTCTTAAAATTACGAAAATTTATTTTAAGTGGTTAAATTGATAGACATCAAAATTTTCTGGTTCGTAGTAATAGTTGGATTTGTACGTGGACCGGGTTATTGGAGCCAAACAGTCCTCAATTATATTGAGACCAAACGAATCCTGCCCCTCTGCTGCATCTTTTGGCTATTCGAAACGTGGGCAAAATCAGAAAAGTCTATTAATTGGATAACTTATATAATTTTTCTTTCCTTTTAAAAACTAATAGGATATTCAGTGAATGCACCGAGTAAAACGTTCACCACCTTTCATACGTTCACCACCTATAACTCGATCAAGACATCTAGCCAATATTCAGGGACAACCAACTCAAATTTCCGATAATCCATCTTTTGAACCCGACTTCACAATTAAGAACCCGGAGCATATTCAAGGACAATTCCAAGATCCTGAACCACTAATTATTCCTCCTGAACCACAAACCGTTAAATCAGAGTCCTCTAGTGATTCGTATTCAACAAATTCAATTATGGAAGTAACGGAACCTCTAAGTATGGAAGATCGAATGAGAGCTAAGCGCACGGGCCAAGGTCACGCCATTGTTAAACCAGAAGTTAATGCTCCAGATTATGAAATTAAAGGACAAATCCTACACATGGTAACTAACCAATGCCAATTCAGTGGTGCACCGAATGAAGACCCAAACGAACATCTTCGTACGTTTAATAGAATTTGTACACTATTCAAAATCCGAGAAGTGGAAGATGAGCAGATCTATCTCATGTTGTTTCCCTGGACTTTAAAGGGAGAAGCCAAAGATTGGTTAGAATCGTTACCTGAAGGGGCGATTGACACATGGGATGTTTTAGTTGAAAAATTTCTTAAACGATTCTTTCCGGCATCCAAAGCCTTGAGACTTCAAGGAGAAATTGTTACGTTCGCGCAAAATCCAAATGAAACATTATATGAGGCGTGGACAAGATTCGGAAGGATGTTGAGAGGATGTCCTCAACACGGATTAGATACTTTTCAAATAGTACAAATCTTCTATAAAGGCGTAGACATCGCCACACGAAAAGACATCGACATAACCGCTGGTGGATCCATTATGAAGAAAACCGCAACTGAAGCTTACAAGATCATTGATAGCACAGCCTCCCACTCACATGAGTGGCATCAAGAAAAAGATATCTTTCGATCATCTAAAGTGGCTAGAGCCGATTCTAGCCATGACTTTGATTCCGTTTCCGCAAAAATAGATGCTTTCGAAAGACGAATG
The DNA here is from genome assembly GCF_046630445.1 of Rutidosis leptorrhynchoides. Lineage (NCBI taxonomy): Eukaryota > Viridiplantae > Streptophyta > Magnoliopsida > Asterales > Asteraceae > Rutidosis > Rutidosis leptorrhynchoides. Next base: position 202,970,197 of record NC_092334.1, read on the forward strand.
GAAAAGATGAATAAAGATATTCACGCAATACGAATCAGTTGTGAGCAATGCGGTGGACCACACTTATTGAAAGATTGTCACATTGAACCAACGATGGAACAAAGAAAGAATGTTTCCTATATGAACCAAAGGACGGGAAGTAATTATCAGAATAATTATCAACTGCCAAGGCCAAACTTCAATCGAAATCAAAACATTCTTTACAATCCAAAAGGACCCGAAAATAACTGGTATAACCAACAAGGTCCGAATAACCAACCAACTCAAAACAACACTTTCAATCAACAAAGACCTGGCTTATATAAACCACAACAACAAACCGAAGAGAAAAAGTCAAATATGGAAGACGTGGTATTCAAGCTAGTTGAATCTCAAACACAATTTATTGAAACTCAAACCCAAACGAACGAGAGATTTGATCAGTCATTAAGAACTCAACAAGCTTCCATTTTGAATCTAGAAAAACACGTAGGTACTCTTGCTAGCATGATGAGTGAGAGGGAACAAGGAAAGCTACCGAGTAATACTGAAGTAAATCCTCGGAATGAGAATGTTAATATGGTTTCAACGAATTCTGAAAAACCAGCACCAGAAGATGGGAAGGTTTTAGATGAGAGTAACAATGAAGAAGTTACACCACCACCACCCGAGTATGTAAAGCCAGTGGTGGCACCATACAAACCACCCATCCCGTTTCCAAGAAAAGGAGTTGAGTATGAGCAAGTGATAGGTAATAAAGATTGTGATACTTCTGGAAAGAAGAAGAAGAAAAAGAATAAGAAAGTACAAGAAACAAAAGCCGTAGAAGTAAACCCGGTGAATACAGTTCCACCAAAACCTCCACCTAGGGTAGGTGATCCGGGTGAATTTATTGTTCCTTGTCTACTTAGTGATTGTGTCATGTATGATGCACTAGCAGATTTAGGTGCAAGTGTAAGTGTTATGCCTCTTTCCTTATATAAGAGATTAGGTGTAGGTAAGTTAAGTCCAACGGATATGAGTGTTCGACTCTTTGATCAAACCATTAAGCACCCAGTTGGAATTGCTGACAACCTACCCATTCAAGTAGGCAATTTAACCTTTCTAGTCGAATTTATTGTCATTGACATAGAAGAGGACCCAAACATTCCTCTAATTTTAGGTCGGCCATTCTTAGCGTCCACCGGGGCGTTATTTGATGTAGGAAATGGAAGAATGACACTTAAAAGTGGTGACAAATCGATCACCTTTATGATTCGAAAGTCTAAATCTCCACCAGCCAAAACCGTTGAACCAGTAAAAACAATTGGTAAGAACCATGTGCTTTTACCAACTCCAACGGTAATACTTAGCAATAATGAAACGCCTAAGTGTGGGGAAAATGAAGTAACACCTAATGATGACATGATAACAAAGAACCCCGTTGTTGATACGAAATTAAATGATCCCGTTATTAATAGTTCAATGAAGAAACTTATTAAACGGATTCGCGATGCTAAAACCAAGGGGAACTTTAAGTTATGTAACCGGTTAGTATCCAATCTATCACCTAAAGAAAAGGAGAAACTAGTTGAAATTGTGGATATTACACAGGAATCCGACCAATGGCTTAAAGAAAAAGTCACGGATATGCAAGTTGATTATGGACCAAGAGAAATTAACGATGAAGTTAATCACAATTTTGACACCACAGCTACCTAAGTGTGGGGAGATTCAAATGTTCTAAAAAAAAAATGCTATCTAGAGTTAGTTGTTCTGTTCTCGTGTAGTTCCGAGAATGGAATCCGATTGGTCTTTTCCGCTAGCAGACACTAAAGAACTAGTTTTCTCCCTCCATTCTGAATTTTTATTTTTTAGGTTTTAATTAATATGCCTTTTAAATTTAAGTTTTGTGTGATTTTAAAAACAAAATTTACTTTAATTCATTAAGTTTAAAAATGATTTCTAAAATTCGTCGTGAGTTGAAGACTAGGCCGTTGAGCCGAAATTACTTTACCCGAGGGTGGGACGGCAAATTTTGTTATCATTATTTTTAATTTTATTGATCTAAAGTATGCCAAAAAGATATTAGACTTTATAAATTTTTGAACGTGGGGTAATATACCCAACTTCAAAAATATGTATATATATGTTTGTATTTTATATTATGTACAAAACAGGGTAGAACAACGCACTTTCAAAGACTGTCATTAAGTTCAGAAAAAGGTACTAATTTTGACGACAAGAAACAAAATATCAAATGTGAAATAACAACAATATGTTTGCAAACTCGGTATTTTTAATCATTTTTCTACACTAATCACCCTCATGAATTTAAATTTTTACTGATTTCTTGCAAATGAGGGCATTGCAAGATCTCAAGTGTGGGGAAGGGTTATAAATTCTTTCGGGTTTACACTTGTTTTAATTGCCAAATTTTGTGATAATTTGAAAAAAATTTCAACTAAATGAATTCAAAATCATGTTTATACATATTTATGAACGATAAAACTAGGTGTTAATGCCGAAATTATTGTTACCTCGAGGACATAAATTCAGAAACAACCCAAAACGCTTGAATTCATTTAAAATGGGATAGAAGAGAATAAAAAGGCAAAGAAAAGAATAAATAAAAGCTAAGTGTGGGGAGAATGTACCAAGTTATTCAATTAAAAACCATCTATCACATTTTTGTATAAGAATTATTGCAGGTACTTTTGCTTTGGACGATACTAATCAGTTTTACCCGGTTTACTGTAATACATTTGAAAGAAAGATGGATCTACACGATGAATCAATTCCATCATTAAAAGGAAGTAAAGTCTTCCGAAAAAGACACGCGCTTCTTGATTTAGGTCAAGAAGTTGTCGTCCAGACCAGCTGTAGGTTGACGAAAAATCTAGAAAAGTCATCTCTAAAATCAGCAGGAAATCCACGGACCTCAGCATTAAACAGGGTCGCCAAGTGGTCAGATTTATCCTAACCATGAGAAGGATTTATCTCGTACAATGGGGAGGCACCGTGCAAATTAGCTGGATAAGACTAATGAATCAGATCCCCAGAAAGGATAATCTCCTTAAAGATTAAAAATCAGCTTTTAAGACTGATATTACTCAATCCTAGAGATTGACCTTAAAGATTGAGAATTACAAACTCATGGAATTCAATGATATCTAAACTCGAGCTTGAACGAGAAAATATTTTGATCAAAATTATAAACCGATTTGTTTTCTGAAAACCCTATTTTCAATGCGTTCATTACCATTGAACGTAAAATCCTAGGAATTCACCTGGAATTCATTAGGTCACCTGAATCAAATCGGGTGTCAACCGTAAGAACGGTGGTTGCATAGCATGGTCAAAGACAGGACCTTGTGCCAGACCGACAAATTATAAGGGTGAGCTTTACTATTGCTCCTACCAAGGATAGTAATTGCGTCCGACACGTTATAGACCATAATCAAAAGCATGTCACGGGACATTGCCTTAAACAGTTGCTTGTTCAACGCTTTCCTTTACAACCGGACGGTAGTTTGCCGAAAGGTAATATACGGAACAAGTAAACTGGACGTGTTGCTTTCCAAATACAAGGTTAGCAAGTGGGTGACACAAAACCGCAAGTTTTGAGCTAAAATTTTCAAATCTGAAACCCACCAAACCCACAAAAATATTTTGCAAACACCGGTAAAGGGTTATTCCGGAAAACTTATCTAGGGTAAAAACTAGATTTAATTTTCAAAAGATCAAATGTTTTCATAAAGATCCAATTTCCTTAATGGATCTAAATTTTTATAGTCATGTGGGACTGTAAACCATATCGTTACTACCATTGTTTATACCACCGTATAGAAATCACTGATGTACAAAGTGTGAAGAATAAAGAAGTGATTCTAGTATTTCAAGACGATATTGCTTGAGGACAAGCAACGCTCAAGTGTGGGAATATTTGATAGTGCTAAAAACGAACATATATTTCATAGCATTATTCCTCAAGAAAGACAAGCTTTTAGTTGCAATTGTTCTATTTACAAGAGATATTCGTTTAAATAATAAAAGGTGAAGACAAAAGACAGATTCGACGAGTTGAAGACACAAACGACCAAAAAGCTCAAAAGTACAAAAGACAATCAAAAAGGTTCCAATTATTGATAAGAAACGTCTCGAAATCACAAGAGTACAAGATATTAAATTGTACGCGAGGACGTTCGAAAATCCGGAACCGGGACCAGAGTCAACTCTTAACGCTCGACGCAACGGACTAAAAATTACAAGTTAACTATGTATATAAATATAATATAATATATAATTAATTATATTAATTATATATATAATATATATATATTATTAAAACCATCGGCAGCCAGAAACTCCAAGGGTGTGAAATGAAAATACCTCTCCGCGACTCGCGGAGTTTTAAGGCCATTTTGCCGCGAGTCGCGGAGCCCCAAATTTCACTTCTGGCTATAAAGCCAACCGAATTCTGATCGAATTTTACACATTATTTTCATCTCTCTCTCAATATATACGAGTAATATATATTTATATTTATAATTTATATTTTAATTTTAATTATAATTCTAATAATAAGGGTATGTTAGCGAATGTTGTAAGGGTGTAAGTCGAAATTCTGTCCGTGTAACGCTACGCTATTTTTAATCATTGTAAGTTATGTTCAACCTTTTTATATTAATGTCTCGTAGCTAAGTTATTATTATGCTTGTTTAAAATGAAGTAATCATGATGTTGGGCTAATTACTAAAATTGGGTAATTGGGCTTTGTACCATAATTGGGGTTTGGACAAAAGAACGACACTTGTGGAAACTAGACTATGGGCTATTAATGGGTTTTATATTTGTTTAACTAAATGAAAGTTTGTTAATGTTAATATAAAGATTTACAATTGGGCGTCCCTATAAATTACCATATACACTCGATCGGACACGATGGGCGGGGTATTTATATGTACGAATAATCGTTCATTTAACCGGACACGGGAATGGATTAATAGCCACTAGAATAATTAAAACAGGGGTGAAATTACATTCAAGGGTAATTGGTGTAATTGTTAACAAAGTAGTAAAACCTTGGTTTACACGCAGTCGATAACCTGGTGTATTCATTAAACAAAGTATTAAAACCTTGTTACAATTCGAATCCCCAATTAGTTGGAATATTTATCTTCGGGTATAATAATAATTTGACAAGGACACTTGCAATTTATATTTATGACTGATGGACTGTTATGGACAAAAACCAGACAGACATATTGAATAATCCAGGACAAAGGACAATTAACCCATGGGCATAAAACTAAAATCAACACGTCAAACATCATGATTACTGAAGTTTAAATAAGCATAATTCTTTTATATCATATTTTATTTCCTTTATTTTATATTTAATTGCACTTCTAATTATCGCACTTTTATTTATTGTTATTTCATTTTATCGCACTTTTAATTATCGTACTTTTTAATTATCGCAATTTAATTTTTATCGCACTTTTATTATTCGCAATTTCATTATCGTTATTTACTTTACGCTTTAATTTAAGTCTTGTATTTATTTTATATTTTACATTAGGTTTTAACTGCGACTAAAGTTTTAAAATCGACAAACCGGTCATTAAACGGTAAAAACCCCCCTTTATAATAATAATATTACCTATATATATATTTGTATTTTTATAAAAGTAAACTAATATAGCGTTGAGCTTTGTTTAAAGATTTCCCTGTGGAACGAACCGGACTTACTAAAAACTACACTACTGTACGATTAGGTACACTGCCTATAAGTGTTGTAGCAAGGTTTAAGTATATCCATTCTATAAATAAATAAATATCTTGTGTAAAATTGTATCGTATTTAATAGTATTTTCTGCTAAAATTTAATAGTATTTTATACCCCTCTGCTAAAATACGATTCTTTCCGGCATCCAAAGCCGTGAGACTTCAAGGAGAAATTGTTACGTTCGCGCAAAATCCAAATGAAACATTATATGAGGCGTGGACAAGATTCGGAAGGATGTTGAGAGGATGTCCTCAACACGGATTAGATACTTTTCAAATAGTACAAATCTTCTATAAAGGCGTAGACATCGCCACACGAAAAGACATCGACATAACCGCTGGTGGATCCATTATGAAGAAAACCGCAACTGAAGCTTACAAGATCATTGATAGCACAGCCTCCCACTCACATGAGTGGCATCAAGAAAAAGATATCTTTCGATCATCTAAAGTGGCTAGAGCCGATTCTAGCCATGACTTTGATTCCGTTTCCGCAAAAATAGATGCTTTCGAAAGACGAATGGAAAAGATGAATAAAGATATTCACGCAATACGAATCAGTTGTGAGCAATGCGGTGGACCACACTTATTGAAAGATTGTCACATTGAACCAACGATGGAACAAAGAAAGAATGTTTCCTATATGAACCAAAGGACGGGAAGTAATTATCAGAATAATTATCAACTGCCAAGGCCAAACTTCAATCGAAATCAAAACATTCTTTACAATCCAAAAGGACCCGAAAATAACTGGTATAACCAACAAGGTCCGAATAACCAACCAACTCAAAACAACACTTTCAATCAACAAAGACCTGGCTTATATAAACCACAACAACAAACCGAAGAGAAAAAGTCAAATATGGAAGACGTGGTATTCAAGCTAGTTGAATCTCAAACACAATTTATTGAAACTCAAACCCAAACGAACGAGAGATTTGATCAGTCATTAAGAACTCAACAAGCTTCCATTTTGAATCTAGAAAAACACGTAGGTACTCTTGCTAGCATGATGAGTGAGAGGGAACAAGGAAAGCTACCGAGTAATACTGAAGTAAATCCTCGGAATGAGAATGTTAATATGGTTTCAACGAATTCTGAAAAACCAGCACCAGAAGATGGGAAGGTTTTAGATGAGAGTAACAATGAAGAAGTTACACCACCACCACCCGAGTATGTAAAGCCAGTGGTGGCACCATACAAACCACCCATCCCGTTTCCAAGAAAAGGAGTTGAGTATGAGCAAGTGATAGGTAATAAAGATTGTGATACCTCTGGAAAGAAGAAGAAGAAAAAGAATAAGAAAGTGCAAGAAACAAAAGCCGTAAATATAAACCCGGTGAAGACAGTTCCACCAAAACCTCCACCTAGGGTAGGTGATCCGGGTGAATTTATTGTTCCTTGTCTACTTAGTGATTGTGTCATGTATGATGCACTAGCAGATTTAGGTGCAAGTGTAAGTGTTATGCCTCTTTCCTTATATAAGAGATTAGGTGTAGGTAAGTTAAGTCCAACGGATATGAGTGTTCGACTCTTTGATCAAACCATTAAGCACCCAGTTGGAATTGCTGACAACCTACCCGTTCAAGTAGGTAATTTAACCTTTCTAGTCGAATTCATTGTCATTGACATAGAAGAGGACTCAAACATTCCTCTAATTTTAGGACGACCATTCTTAGCGTCCACCGGGGCGTTATTTGATGTAGGAAATGGAAGAATGACACTTAGTAGTGGTGACAAATCGATCACCTTTATGATTCGAAAGTCTAAATCTCCACCAGCCAAAACCGTTGAACCAGTAAAAACAATTGGTAAGAACCATGTGGTTTTACCAACTCCAACGGTAATACTTAGCAATAATAAAACGCCTAAGTGTGGGGAAAATGAAGTAAAACCTAATGATGACTTGATAATAAAGAACCCCGTTGTTGATACGAAATTAAATAATCCCGTTATTAACAGTTCAATGAAGAAACTTTTTAAACGGGCTATCGATGCTAGAAGTAAGGGGAACTTTAAGTTATGTAACCGGTTAGTATCCAATCTGTCGCCTAAAGAAAAGGCGAAACTAGTTGAATTTTGGGATATTACGGAAGAAGCCGGGCACTGGCTTAAAGAAAAAGTCACAGATAGGCAAGTTGATTATGGACCAAAAGAAATTGACGATGAAGTTAATCACAATTTCGACACCACAGCTACCTAAGTGTGGGGAGATTCAAATGTTCTAAGAAAATGTTATCTAGAGTTAGTTGTTCTGTTCTCGTGTAGTTCCGAGAATGGAATCCGATTGGTCTTTTCCGCTAGCAGACACTAAAGAACTAGTTTTCTCCCCCCATTCTGAATTTTTGTTTTTTTTTTTAGGTTTTATATGAAATTAATATGCTTTTAAGTTTTGTGTGATATTTAAAAACAAAATTTACTTTAATTCATTAAGTTGAAAAAATGATTTCTAAAATTCGTCGTGAGTTGAAGACTAGGTCATTAAGCCGAAATTGCTTTACCCGAGGGTGGGACGGCAAATTTTGTTATCATTATTTTTAATTTTATTGATCTAAAGTATGCCAAAAAGATATTAGACTTTATAAATTTTTGAACGTGGGGTAATATACCCAACTTCAAAAATATGTATATATATGTTTGTATTTTATATTATGTACAAAACAGGGTAGAACAACGCACTTTCAAAGACTGTCATTAAGTTCAGAAAAAGGTACTAATTTTGACGACAAGAAACAAAATATCAAATGTGAAATAACAACAATATGTTTGCAAACTCGGTATTTTTAATCATTTTTCTACACTAATCACCCTCATGAATTTAAATTTTTACTGATTTCTTGCAAATGAGGGCATTGCAAGATCTCAAGTGTGGGGAAGGGTTATAAATTCTTTCGGGTTTACACTTGTTTTAATTGCCAAATTTTGTGATAATTTGAAAAAAATTTCAACTAAATGAATTCAAAATCATGTTTATACATATTTATGAACGATAAAACTAGGTGTTAATGCCGAAATTATTGTTACCTCGAGGACATAAATTCAGAAACAACCCAAAACGCTTGAATTCATTTAAAATGGGATAGAAGAGAATAAAAAGGCAAAGAAAAGAATAAATAAAAGCTAAGTGTGGGGAGAATGTACCAAGTTATTCAATTAAAAACCATCTATCACATTTTTGTATAAGAATTATTGCAGGTACTTTTGCTTTGGACGATACTAATCAGTTTTACCCGGTTTACTGTAATACATTTGAAAGAAAGATGGATCTACACGATGAATCAATTCCATCATTAAAAGGAAGTAAAGTCTTCCGAAAAAGACACGCGCTTCTTGATTTAGGTCAAGAAGTTGTCGTCCAGACCAGCTGTAGGTTGACGAAAAATCTAGAAAAGTCATCTCTAAAATCAGCAGGAAATCCACGGACCTCAGCATTAAACAGGGTCGCCAAGTGGTCAGATTTATCCTAACCATGAGAAGGATTTATCTCGTACAATGGGGAGGCACCGTGCAAATTAGCTGGATAAGACTAATGAATCAGATCCCCAGAAAGGATAATCTCCTTAAAGATTAAAAATCAGCTTTTAAGACTGATATTACTCAATCCTAGAGATTGACCTTAAAGATTGAGAATTACAAACTCATGGAATTCAATGATATCTAAACTCGAGCTTGAACGAGAAAATATTTTGATCAAAATTATAAACCGATTTGTTTTCTGAAAACCCTATTTTCAATGCGTTCATTACCATTGAACGTAAAATCCTAGGAATTCACCTGGAATTCATTAGGTCACCTGAATCAAATCGGGTGTCAACCGTAAGAACGGTGGTTGCATAGCATGGTCAAAGACAGGACCTTGTGCCAGACCGACAAATTATAAGGGTGAGCTTTACTATTGCTCCTACCAAGGATAGTAATTGCGTCCGACACGTTATAGACCATAATCAAAAGCATGTCACGGGACATTGCCTTAAACAGTTGCTTGTTCAACGCTTTCCTTTACAACCGGACGGTAGTTTGCCGAAAGGTAATATACGGAACAAGTAAACTGGACGTGTTGCTTTCCAAATACAAGGTTAGCAAGTGGGTGACACAAAACCGCAAGTTTTGAGCTAAAATTTTCAAATCTGAAACCCACCAAACCCACAAAAATATTTTGCAAACACCGGTAAAGGGTTATTCCGGAAAACTTATCTAGGGTAAAAACTAGATTTAATTTTCAAAAGATCAAATGTTTTCATAAAGATCCAATTTCCTTAATGGATCTAAATTTTTATAGTCATGTGGGACTGTAAACCATATCGTTACTACCATTGTTTATACCACCGTATAGAAATCACTGATGTACAAAGTGTGAAGAATAAAGAAGTGATTCTAGTATTTCAAGACGATATTGCTTGAGGACAAGCAACGCTCAAGTGTGGGAATATTTGATAATGCTAAAAACGAACATATATTTCATAGCATTATTCCTCAAGAAAGACAAGCTTTTAGTTGCAATTGTTCTATTTACAAGAGATATTCGTTTAAATAATAAAAGGTGAAGACAAAAGACAGATTCGACGAGTTGAAGACACAAACGACCAAAAAGCTCAAAAGTACAAAAGACAATCAAAAAGGTTCCAATTATTGATAAGAAACGTCTCGAAATCACAAGAGTACAAGATATTAAATTGTACGCGAGGACGTTCGAAAATCCGGAACCGGGACCAGAGTCAACTCTTAACGCTCGACGCAACGGACTAAAAATTACAAGTTAACTATGTATATAAATATAATATAATATATAATTAATTATATTAATTATATATATAATATATATATATTATTAAAACCATCGGCAGCCAGAAACTCCAAGGGTGTGAAATGAAAATACCTCTCCGCGACTCGCGGAGTTTTAAGGCCATTTTGCCGCGAGTCGCGGAGCCCCAAATTTCACTTCTGGCTATAAAGCCAACCGAATTCTGATCGAATTTTACACATTATTTTCATCTCTCTCTCAATATATACGAGTAATATATATTTATATTTATAATTTATATTTTAATTTTAATTATAATTCTACTAATAAGGGTATGTTAGCGAATGTTGTAAGGGTGTAAGTCGAAATTCTGTCCGTGTAACGCTACGCTATTTTTAATCATTGTAAGTTATGTTCAACCTTTTTATATTAATGTCTCGTAGCTAAGTTATTATTATGCTTGTTTAAAATGAAGTAATCATGATGTTGGGCTAATTACTAAAATTGGGTAATTGGGCTTTGTACCATAATTGGGGTTTGGACAAAAGAACGACACTTGTGGAAACTAGACTATGGGCTATTAATGGGTTTTATATTTGTTTAACTAAATGAAAGTTTGTTAATGTTAATATAAAGATTTACAATTGGGCGTCCCTATAAATTACCATATACACTCGATCGGACACGATGGGCGGGGTATTTATATGTACGAATAATCGTTCATTTAACCGGACACGGGAATGGATTAATAGCCACTAGAATAATTAAAACAGGGGTGAAATTACATTCAAGGGTAATTGGTGTAATTGTTAACAAAGTAGTAAAACCTTGGTTTACACGCAGTCGATAACCTGGTGTATTCATTAAACAAAGTATTAAAACCTTGTTACAATTCGAATCCCCAATTAGTTGGAATATTTATCTTCGGGTATAATAATAATTTGACAAGGACACTTGCAATTTATATTTATGACTGATGGACTGTTATGGACAAAAACCAGACGGACATATTGAATAATCCAGGACAAAGGACAATTAACCCATGGGCATAAAACTAAAATCAACACGTCAAACATCATGATTACTGAAGTTTAAATAAGCATAATTCTTTTATATCATATTTTATTTCCTTTATTTTATATTTAATTGCACTTCTAATTATCGCACTTTTATTTATTGTTATTTCATTTTATCGCACTTTTAATTATCGTACTTTTTAATTATCGCAATTTAATTTTTATCGCACTTTTATTATTCGCAATTTCATTATCGTTATTTACTTTACGCTTTAATTTAAGTCTTGTATTTATTTTATATTTTACATTAGGTTTTAACTGCGACTAAAGTTTTAAAATCGACAAACCGGTCATTAAACGGTAAAAACCCCCCTTTATAATAATAATATTACCTATATATATATTTGTATTTTTATAAAAGTAAACTAATATAGCGTTGAGCTTTGTTTAAAGATTTCCCTGTGGAACGAACCGGACTTACTAAAAACTACACTACTGTACGATTAGGTACACTGCCTATAAGTGTTGTAGCAAGGTTTAAGTATATCCATTCTATAAATAAATAAATATCATAGCATTATTCCTCAAGAAAGACAAGCTTTTAGTTGCAATTGTTCTATTTACAAGAGATATTCGTTTAAATAATAAAAGGTGAAGACAAAAGACAGATTCGACGAGTTGAAGACACAAACGACCAAAAAGCTCAAAAGTACAAAAGACAATCAAAAAGGTTCCAATTATTGATAAGAAACGTCTCGAAATCACAAGAGTACAAGATATTAAATTGTACGCGAGGACGTTCGAAAATCCGGAACCGGGACCAGAGTCAACTCTTAACGCTCGACGCAACGGACTAAAAATTACAAGTTAACTATGTATATAAATATAATATAATATATAATTAATTATATTAATTATATATATAATATATATATATTATTAAAACCATCGGCAGCCAGAAACTCCAAGGGTGTGAAATGAAAATACCTCTCCGCGACTCGCGGAGTTTTAAGGCCATTTTGCCGCGAGTCGCGGAGCCCCAAATTTCACTTCTGGCTATAAAGCCAACCGAATTCTGATCGAATTTTACACATTATTTTCATCTCTCTCTCAATATATACGAGTAATATATATTTATATTTATAATTTATATTTTAATTTTAATTATAATTCTAATAATAAGGGTATGTTAGCGAATGTTGTAAGGGTGTAAGTCGAAATTCTGTCCGTGTAACGCTACGCTATTTTTAATCATTGTAAGTTATGTTCAACCTTTTTATATTAATGTCTCGTAGCTAAGTTATTATTATGCTTGTTTAAAATGAAGTAATCATGATGTTGGGCTAATTACTAAAATTGGGTAATTGGGCTTTGTACCATAATTGGGGTTTGGACAAAAGAACGACACTTGTGGAAACTAGACTATGGGCTATTAATGGGTTTTATATTTGTTTAACTAAATGAAAGTTTGTTAATGTTAATATAAAGATTTACAATTGGGCGTCCCTATAAATTACCATATACACTCGATCGGACACGATGGGCGGGGTATTTATATGTACGAATAATCGTTCATTTAACCGGACACGGGAATGGATTAATAGCCACTAGAATAATTAAAACAGGGGTGAAATTACATTCAAGGGTAATTGGTGTAATTGTTAACAAAGTAGTAAAACCTTGGTTTACACGCAGTCGATAACCTGGTGTATTCATTAAACAAAGTATTAAAACCTTGTTACAATTCGAATCCCCAATTAGTTGGAATATTTATCTTCGGGTATAATAATAATTTGACAAGGACACTTGCAATTTATATTTATGACTGATGGACTGTTATGGACAAAAACCAGACGGACATATTGAATAATCCAGGACAAAGGACAATTAACCCATGGGCATAAAACTAAAATCAACACGTCAAACATCATGATTACTGAAGTTTAAATAAGCATAATTCTTTTATATCATATTTTATTTCCTTTATTTTATATTTAATTGCACTTCTAATTATCGCACTTTTATTTATTGTTATTTCATTTTATCGCA